>NC_091986.1:125974316-127176079 GCF_044704955.1 Pristiophorus japonicus
GGAAGATGGTTTATTTAATCTTTTCTTGGCTTATAAATGTTTATTCAGGTTGGATTTATTTGTATAATATTTGTAGAAGTATAAATAAGGATTTATTGTCGAATTTAATGAGTTCCCTCTCCCCCCCCCCCCCCCTCCCCCCCCACCTCGTTCTGGACGCCTAATTTGTACCCTGCGCCTGATTTTTTTATGTGTAGAACAGGTTTTTTCAGTTCTACAAAAATCTTCACTGGCTCCATTCTACTTTAGTTTGGAGTACATTTTCACTGTGGAAACTTTCAAATCAGGTGTCAGTGGCCGGACACGCCCCCTTTTGAAGAAAAAATTCTGTTCTAAACTAGAACTGTTCTACCTGACTAGAACTGCAGAAAATAAAATGTGGAGAATTGCGATTTCTAAAATATCCTAAAAATCAGGCGCGAATCATGTGGAAACTTGGGCCCAATATTCCTGGTTACATGATTTTTAGACAGGACAGAGATGGGGGTAAAAAGTGAGGGGGGTTTGGGAGTTGCGGTATTGATTAAAGAAACTATTTCATCTGTGAGGAGGGATGATATGTTAGAGGGATCATCAAATGAAACTATATGGGTCGAACTGAAAAATAAAAAAGGGGCAATTACACAGCTGGGCGTATATTATAGACCCTCAAAACAGTGGGAGGGAGATAGAAGAGAAAATATGTCGGCAAATTGTGTGAAGTCCAAAAACCATAGGGCAGTAATAGTAGGGGATTTCAACTATCCTAGTATTGATTGGGACAAATATAGTATGAAGGGTATAGAGGGTGCGGAATTCCTAAAAGGCATTCAAGAGAACCTTTTTAGTCAGTATGTAACAAGCCCAACACTGGAGGGGGCGGTTCTGGATTTAATTTTGGGGAATGAAGCTGGGCAGGTGGAAGGGGTATCAGTGGAAGAGCACTTGGGTGCCAGTGACCATAATTCAGTCAGATTCAAGTTAGTTATGGATAAGGACAAGGATAGACAAGGAATAAAAGTCCCAAATTGGGGAAAAGCTAAATTGAGAAGTGATTTGGCCACAGTGGACTGGAAATAGCTACTTGTGGGTAAATCAGTGTCCGAACAGTGGGAGGTATTCAAGGAGGAGATCCAGAAGGCTCAGGCCAAACATGTGCCCTTAAAGAAAAAGGGTGGGAATAACAATTCTCGAGCCCCTTGGATGTCTAGGGACCTATAGGGGAGGATAAAGGAAAAAAAGGAAAGCTTATGTCTTATACCGACGGCTAAATACTGAAGAATCTCTGGAGGAATATAGGAAGTTCAGAGGTGAAGTAAAATATTAGGAATGCTAAGAGAGAGCATGAAAAATTCTTGCCAAGTAAAATCAAGGAAAGCCCAAAGATGTTCTATAAATATATTAAGAGCAAGAGGATAACTAAAGAAAGGGTAGGGCCTATTAGAGACCATGAGGGTAATCTGTGTGTATTGGAGGCGGAAGATGTGGGTATGCTTCTTAATGAATACTTTGCATCTGTTTTCACAAAGGAAAGGGGCAGTGTAGATACTGTTATTGAGGAGGAGTGTGAAACTCTGGATGAAATAAACATAATGAGTGAGGAGGTCTTAAGGGGATTAGCGGCTTTGAAAGTGGATAAGACCCCAGGCCCGGATGAAATGCATCCCAAGCTGTTGAGTGAAGCAAAAGAGAAAATAGCAGAGGCTTTGACCATCATTTTCCATTCCTCTTTGGATTCAGGCATGGTGCCCGAGGACTAGAGGACTGCTAATGCGGTACCCTTGTTTAAGAAGAGAGAAAGGGATAGGCCGAGTAATTACAGGCCTGTTAGCCTAACCTCAGTGGTGGGAAAATTATTGGAAAAATTCCTCAAGGATGGGATAAATCTACATTTAGAAAGTCAAGGATTAATCAGGGACAGTCAGCATGGATTTGTTAAGGGAAGATCGTGTTTGACTAACCTGATTCAATTTTTTGAGGAGGTAACCAGGAGGGTCGATGAGGGTAGTGTGTACGATGTAGTGTATATGGACTTTAGCAAAGCTTTAGATAAGGTCCCACTTGGCAGACTGGTCATGAAGGTTAAAGCCCATGGGATCCAGGGCAAAGTGGCAAGTTGAATCCAAAATTGGCTTAGAGGTAGGAAGCATAGAAACATAGAAGCATGGAAAATAGGTGCAGGAGTAGGCCATTCGGCCTCAGTACCCCTTTCCTGCTTTCTCTCCATACCCCTTGATCCCTTTAGCCGTCAGGGCCATATCTAACTCCCTCTTGAATATACCTAACGAACTGGCATCAACAACTCTCTGTGGTAGAGAATTCCAGAGGTTAACAACTCTGAGTGAAAAAGTTTCTCCTCATCTTGGTCCTAAATGGCTTACCCCTTAGCCTTAGACTGTGTCTCCTGGCTCTGGACTTCCCCAACATTGGGAACATTCTTCCTGCATCTAACCTGTCCAGTCCCATCAAAATTTTATATGTTTCTATGAGATCTCCTCTCATTCTTCTAAACTCCAGTGAATACAGGCCCAGTCAATCCAGTCTCTCCTCATCTGTCAGTCCCACCATCCCGGGAATCAGTCTGGTGAACCCTTCACTGCACTCCCTCAATAGCAAGAACATCCTTCCTCAGATTAGGAGACCAAAACTGAACACAATATTCCAGGTGAGGCCTCAGCAAGGCCCTGTACAACTGCATTAAGACCTCCCTGCTCCTAAACTCAAACCCCCCCCCTATGAAGGCCAACATGCCATTTGCCTTCTTTACCACCTGCTGTACCTGCATGCCAACTTTCAATGACTGATGTACCATGGCACCCAGGTCTCGTTGCACCTCCCCTTTTCCTAATCTGCTGCCATTCAGATAATAGCAAAGGGTAATGTTTGGTGTTTTTGTGACTGGAAGGATGTTTCCAGTGGAGTTCCGCAGCGCTCAGTACTGGGTCCCTTGCTTTTTGTGGTATACATCAATGATCTAGATTTGAATATAGGAAGTATGATTAAAAAGTTTGCAGATGACGCTAAAATTGGCTGTGTGGTTAATAATGAAGAGGAAAGTCATGGACTGCAGGAGGATATGAATCTACTGGTCAGGTGGATAGAACAGTGGCAAATGGAATTTAATTCGGAGAAGTGTGAGGTAAAACACTTGGGGAGAGCTAATAAGGATAGTATACACATTAAACGGTAGGCCACATAGAAATGTAGATGAACAAAGGGACCTTGAAGTGCTTGTCCACAGATCCCTGAAAGTAGCAGGCCAGGTGGATAAGGTGGTTAAGAAGGCATACGGAATACTTGTCTTTATTGGCCGAGGCATAGAATATAAGAGTAGGGAGGTTATGCTTAAATTGTATAATATACTGATTATAGCTGGAGTACTGCAGCAGTTCTGGTCGCCGTATTATAAGAAGGACCTGATTGCACTGGAGAAGGGGCAGAGGAGATTTATGAGGATGCTGCCTGGAATGGAGAATCTTAGTTATGAGGACAGATTGGATAGGCTGGGTTTTTTCTCCTTGGAAGAGAGGAGGCTGAGGGGAGACCTCATTGAGGTGTATTAAATTTTGAGGGGCCTGGATATAGTGGATAGCAAGGACCTATTTCCCTTAGAGGCGTCAATTACGAGGGGGCATAGGTTTAGGTGGGTGATGGAAGATTTAGAGGGGATTTGAGAGGAAACTTTTTCATGCAGAGGGTGGTGGGGGCCCGGAACTTGCTGCCTAGAAGGGTAGTGGAGGCAGAAACCTTCACCACATTTAAATGGTGCTTGGATACGCACTTGAAGTGCCATAACCTGCGGGATTATGGACCTAAAGCTGGTATGTGAGATTAACTGGATAACCTCTTGTTGGTTGGCGCTGACACGATGGTAATTCCTTCAGGGAATCTAATACAGTCAGAGTGATCTCCTGGATTAGTTTTGATCGCTTGGATGTGTCGGAGAGAAATTTTCCCAGATTTTTTTTCCCCAATTGGCCTGGGTTTTTTAAAATCAGTTTTCTTGCCTCTCCCAGGAGATCACATGGCTCCGGGTGCAATGTAAAATGTTGCGATACATGGGGTATCGCGGTTGTGTGGGCTGGATTGGTTGGGCCGGATGCTCTTTACCTGTCTGCCATTGTTCATTGTTCATAGGTTTATATGAAACCATCAGGGCTGCTGACCGAGGGCCGTGTGGCTCTTTGTCGGCCGGCATGGACACGATGGGCCAAAATGGCCTCCTTCTGCGCTGTAAATTTCTATGTTTTTGTTTCTGTTAATATGTATCAAAAAGAACAGTGGTCCCAGTCTGAAAAACAATCATTTACCACTACTCTCTGCGTCCTGTCCCTTTTTTGTATCCATGCAGCCACTGCCCCTTTAATTCCATGGGCTTTAATTTTGCCATCAAGTCTATCATGTAGTACTTTGTCAAACACCTTTTGAAAGTCCATTATCACATCAATCTCACTACCCTCATCAAACCTTTCCATTACTTCAACAGAGAACTGCAGGAAGTTTTTAATTTGCTGATAGAATCTTTACAATAGGCCTTTGACATGTAGAAGGCAAACAATTCAAAAAAGTAACAAAATTAAAATCTGCCGAAGACTCTGCAATGTTAGCATCTCTTCTTTGCAGAATTGAAAGTGTTGCAGGAAAAAAAGTATTTGATACTGGCAGCACAACAAATCAGTTGCTTAAATTTTCTTAGACATTTTTTAAAACCTTTAATTTCTCCCCTGCCAGGCACTTTCCTTCAGCTGGAACATTCTTGGCCTTTTCCAGGGCTGCCATCAATCCCAGCCACAAATGTTTGACAGGAGGTTTGCTTACAGTGCGACAAGCTGCTTTGTGTATTTTACTCTTCCTACATGATGGACCATCCTTCCACAGTAAGCCACTCCACTGAGCAGCCTAGCCAAAAACCTTTGAAGCTTATTCTCACCAGGGATACTCAGACATGAATAGCCCTGGAACGTGAGCTTGTAACACACTGATTGAAAAGCAAACAATATATATCAGTGGTGCTACTCAGCTGTATGTGTACAGTTTTGTTTTTATACCTGGTACTTTTTACTCGGTTTATTTTAGGAATGTGTCCGTTCCTCAGTCGAAACCTATAGTACACTTATAACACAAATTATACAGCATGACAGCAAAGTAAATTATATTTTGCTGCAACATAAATGTTAGGATGCCTGTAAATTATAATTAATAATGGACTCAAGTTTAACTTCAAAGCAATAACTCAAGTTGTTTCCACTACATCCTGATTTACATCTTCACTGCTAGGTGTTAGCCTTAGCTCAGTGGTAGCCTTCTCATCTCTGAGTTAGAAAGTCATGGATTCAAGCTCTACTCCAAAGACTTGAGCACATAATCTAGGCTGGCACTTCAGTGTAGTACTGAGGGAGTGCTGCACTGCCAGAAGTGCCGTCCTTCAGATGACACATTAAACTAAGGGTTCGTCTACCCTCAGGTGGATGTAAAAGATCCCATGGCACAATTCAGAGAACAGCAACGCGGTCCTGACCACCATTTATCCTTCAATCAACACCAAAAAAAATGACATGATTGTTTATTTCATTGCGTTTGTGGGACCTCGCTGTGTGCAAATTGGCTGCCGCATTTCCTATATTCCAACAGGGATTACACCTCAATAGTACTTCATTTGCTATAAAGTTCTACGGTCATGAATAGGCGCTGTAGAACTGCACATTTTTTTCTTCTTTTTACCTTTTGAATCTTAGTTGAGTCTTTCATTATGGGCTTTGGCCATCACCTAGATTTCTCAAGGAAAAAGGGTGATCATTCAGCATAATGCTCTGCCTTATTTTTAAGTTATATACAGCTTCATTACTGACCATTTGTATATTAATTTCCAAAGCACATACTTGTGCTTCACTTTGTATGCATCACTCAGTGAGCAAACTAATTGTTCATAACTGTACTTGCTACAGAGCATATCACACCAAATTAATCAAATATATATGAGAAGCCAAGAACTCTAACTGGAACTTTGAAAACTAAATTCCACTTTTTAATGACTATGAATCCATCCTCCAATGACGTTGCTAGTTGTCAATAATATTTTGCATTGCAAAGTTGAAATTATCCATTAAAGCCACATATATTTAAATTAATCTATTTAAGAAGCCTTCAAATGGTTTGTAACTTTTTGCATTTTTGACATAATTATATTAAAAATGATATAAAATTTGGTTTGATTTATATTCTAATTTTAATTTCTCGGTTTGAAAATCTAGTGTGCAGAATTTCAATCATACATAATGTAAAAATAAGATTTATGACACTAGAGCTAGGCTGAATGGAAATAACTTGCACATTTTCCTCACAGATAATATTATGTAAATATATTGGAAGAAATGGTGGCAGGTGGATTCTTTGCAGTAGTATTTAGCTTGTTTGCAATGTAATTGCTTTTAGCCAAGGTCTCCTGAAGGAAAAGACTGACTAAATTAGCATTAACTTGGGTTCCCAGGGACTTGGTATATTGTGAGAAGTTGATCTTGCCTCCAGTAAGGACAAGTTATCCTACGAAAGGGCAGCTGCTTACAAGACAGTGTTAATTGTTTTTTGAAAGGGGTAAATGTATATGCCAAGGGAGCTAGCAATTTGCAGATCTAATTGAGCAAAGGCATTGAGATACTGCTGTGGGCTACTTCTCCAGAAATATTTGCTGAGCTAATATTTTGTGCCAGAGATGACAGAAGCTAAACTTAAACGTCACACACTGCTTGATTACTGCGACTTCCATTTATAAATCTGTTCGGGATTTTTTAAAACAAAGTTTAGAAACTCCTGTGGTAGTGTTATTGGTGGGAAAGGTGAGATTAAATCTTTTGAAGGTGAATAGAAACTAAATTGACTTAAGCAGGGATTGAAGTAAAATATGAAAATTGTTTGAAGGAAGTTCATAGTTTTGGTTGTGGGTCATGCAACGAAATTCTGCATGATGTACAATGAGATCCTACAAGAGTAAGCCATATCATGGAAGTGTTACAGCTAACCAGATTGGCATGTAACAGGAATGGCTATACCAGTGCTGTATTAGAAACTATTGAGTACACAATTAAATACTCAACTGTCACCATAATTAATCTTTCACAAGCTTCCAACAGAATCAGAGTGTCCTTTCAAGTGATTTTTTTAATCTACAAGCCATGTTTCTATCGTATGGTTGTCAAACTGTTTCAATTTTTCTATCCAATTTCAGTAGCACACTTGAAGAAACAAGACTGCCTGTGTGTATGATCAGAGTAGCCTCATTCAAGCTAGGCTAGCTCCTGGAAATTTGTACCAAAATTTGTCTCACCATAATGAACAGGTGCAGTAATCTAAGTAAATAAATGTAAGTACATAATTTAAACTCTTAAACCCCTTTATAGTGACAAAAGAAAGGTAGGTTCATTCAGAAGCCTTACATTCAGCACTCTACCAAAGGAACTAAGGTTATACTTTCTTCCATTTGCTAATTTTAGCAAGAAAATAGATATGAATATGAAGCAAAGACAACTGCTTTATACACGCATCTACTTTTCACTAAAATTGGTGCACAAAAAAATACATGACCAACTGAATCAGGTATTTGTCGACGCCTACTAGTAATAGCCCAGAAATTCTGGCCTCCTGGGTCCGGACTGAGTGTGTACAGACCCGGGAAGGCATCAGAAAAGCCAGTTTTCAGCGCACAATGCGCATTCGCTGAAAACCAGCTTTTCTGATCTGTCACGTTGGAGCTTGACAGATTCAATGCATCTCGGGAACGAGGACATTTGCATGGGCAAGATTGTGGTATTTACCCATACCTTGCCCAGCGGACGTCCTGAAAACTCTTGCGCCTGATAAACGTTTTAAAACATAAAAAATAAAATTAAAAAAGCACATTTTATTTTTAAAAACTCTGCCCATTACGTTAGATTTATTTTAAAGCATGATTAAAAAAACGTTTTAAAAAAATCGGAAAAAATGTTTTTTTTAATAATACATAAATAACAGTAATTTAAATTAATATTAAACTTGTAATGTGTTTTTTCTATTTTTTATTAATGTTTTGTGTGTTGGGGGGGCCGGTTCTTATTCATAATAATGGGAATTCCAACTTACAGACTTCCCATTATTATGAATGAGAATATACTATACCTGATTGGCTGCCCAGAGCCATGTGACTGCAGCTCCAACCCTGTGCACGTCCTGATGTGCACGCGCTGCGATGTGCAGTCAGTGGAGGCCTCAGGACCGGGAACTCGCGTGGGCGCATCTGTTTTGTAGAATCCAGTCGAGCGCCCGCAGGAAGGAGAAACCGGGATTTCTGGGCCATTGATTTTCAACTCAAATGAGCAATATTTGTTTCCAATACCATTGCTCCTTTCTGTGCTGGATAGCAATATTAGCTGGCTGCTAGTGTAATCAGGGTAATTCCACTCAATCTATCCAAATATTTGAATATTGAGTCCTGCTTATAATGCCAGTTTTGAGAATAAACATGATATTAGATAACTGATTGTGGGTCAGAGCAGCTGATTGCTGTAAACAAATTGTTGGCTTTTCTCCCTGACATTCAATGCAATGGCAAAATAACATCACAATTGACAAGATGGACTGTGAGTGGCACAGAAATAAATCGTAAAACCGATCAAATTCAATTTGGTAAATTTTCCATTTTAGTACTTCCAAAAAAAACATTTACAAATGAGTGTTTTGCAAACAGACAGTATTTATTTTTTGGTGAGTGTTATTGATATCAACAAAAATAAATGTAGGGGACTAATACTTGCTCCTTGTACTTTGAATGGCATGTGTAACTTACAGTCTTGGACAAAAAAAGCCAGAACATTGCAGAAGTCAGCAAAGCCCTTGACTAGCCATGGGCAAACCTCACACAGCAACTTTTCAAGTAAGAGGAATAAAATAGTCCTGCTTCATTCACCAAATCTAAACCAGGTGGTATTGCCCAATTACAGTAGAAACAAGTTCCGAATGATAGCACACGAGCAGTGATAGTACTTCACTGTCACAGCACATATTACATTTGTCAGGGAATGACTGCATTATAGTCACGACAGACAGAATGGAGTTCCTTCTCCAATGATAAGAGCACAACCCAATAAGGTACTGAGCCATACAGACTAGGAAGATTCCAAGTACATTGCGCAGCTCAGGAATGCAAATGTCAGCCAGGATTTCCAATCACTTACAGAATCATACAACACAGCCATTGAGCCTGTGCTGGCTCTTTTAAAGATTCCCCCTTTTAAGTATTTATCCAATTCCCTTTTGAAAGTTACTACAGGTTGAACCTCCCTTATCCGGAACCCTCGGGACCTGGCCTGTTCTGGATAAGGGAATTTTTCCGGACAAAGGGTGGTCATGTTAAATTGGCTGGTACAGGTACTGAGCGAGGGGATATCAGGGCTGGCTGGCTTGGGGCTGGGAGTGCGGCAGAGAGATCATGGTGGGGGGGGGGTGGATTGCGGGGTCAAGCCAGCAATTGCGGGAGTCAGCAGCGAGGAAGGACTTCAATTTGTTCATGTCGGAGTTCTGCGCATACTCCACCCGGTGGCAGGGAATGGTTCTGGATGAGGGGTCGTTCTGGATAAGGGAGATTCAACCTGTTGAATTTGCTTTCACCACCCTTTCGGGCAGTGCATTGCAGATCACAACAACTTGCCTCGTAAAATAAATTCTCATCTCCCTTCTGGATCTTTTGCCAATTACCTTACATCCGTGTTATCTAGTGATCGCTGCTGAAATATGTGTGTGTGTGCATGTCAAATTAGAATCGGATCAGGTTGTGTGATGATAACCCACCCCAATCAAATAGCTTACTGATGCTCCCTCTTTAAGCTTACAAACGAAGAATGGTGGTGTGAGTGAGGTATGCTAGTACCTTTAGAACGGTAGTCTAACAAGGGTCAAAAACGTCAGGAGAAATGGGGATATTGAAAGGCAAAGTTATTGTGTTCCTAACACAACTGAGGCTGCACACAGGGAGGTTAAAGTAACAGTGATCTCAGTCTTTAAGACACTCCAGAGTGAGGAACAGGCTTATATACAGTGCTCCCAAGGGATGCTGGGATCCCTTGGGACTTTAGGGGATGAGCTCCCTGGTGGCGGAACATGGGAGTGCATGCTTTACAGATACACAACATCACTCCCCGCCCCCCCCCAAAGTCAAAGTGAAAACTATTTACAAGGTGAGGCGGTCGGGAGCCTTACTTTCCCTGGTGGACCGCCTCGGTACAAATGTCTGTTCTGGTGTGTTAGCTGTGCCCTCGCTGGGCTGGCGTGTTGTTGGCTCTGCAGGGCTGCTGGGTGAGCCTGGCCTTGCTGGGCTGTTGGGCATGATGGGTTCGATTTCCTGGTCCAGCGTGGTGTCGTTGATCCTTTGGGTTATGTTGTGGGCTCGAAAAAGGTGGTGTCTGCCGTGGGTTGTTCAGGGCAGTCAGTGAACCGCAGCCTCGTTTGGTCCAGGTGCTTTCTGCAAATTTGTCCATTGTCTAGTTTGACTACAAACACCCTATTCTCTTCTTTAGCTATCACTGTGCCAGCGATCCACTTGAGACCATGTCCATAGTTTAGCACATACACAAAATCATTCAGATCAATTTCCCGTGACACAGTGGCGCGACTATCGTTTCCATTTTGTTGCTGCCGCCTGCTCTCTACCTGATCATGCAGGTTGGGGTGAACCAGCGAGAGTCTGGTTTTAAGTGTCTTTTTCATGAGTAGCTCAGCCGGGGGCACCCCTGTGAGCGAGTGAGGTCTCGTGCAGTAGCTGAGCAGTACTCGGGACAGGCAGGTTTGGAGTGAGCATTCTGTGACTCGTTTAAGGCTCTGTTTGATTGTTTGTACTGCCCGCTCTGCCTGCCCATTGGAGGCTGGTTTAAACAGGGCCGAGTTGACATGTTTGATCCCATTGCGGATCATGAATTCTTTAAATTCGGCACTGGTAAAACATGGCCTGTTGTCACTGACCAGTATGTCAGGCAGGCCGTGGATGGCAAACATGGCCCTCAGGCTTTCAATGGTGGCAGTAGCACTGCTTCCCGACATTATTTCACATTCAATCCATTTTGAAAAAGCATTCACCACCACCAGGAACATTTTACCAAGAAACGGGCCCGCATAGTCGATATGGATCCTCGACCATGGTCTGGAGGACCAGGACCACAAACTTAGTGGTGTCTCACTGGGCGCATTGCTCAACTGAGCACAGACGCTGCATTGCCGTATACAGGACTCTAAGTCAGAGTTGATACCGGGCCACCACATGTGGTATCTGGCTATCGCTTTCATCATTACTATACCCTGGTGTGTGCTGTGGAGATCCGAGATGAACGTCTCCCTGCCCTTTTTGGGTAGCACTACGTGGTTACCCCATAACAGGCAGTTTTCCTGAATGGACAGCTCATCCTTTCGCCGCTGGAACGGCTTGATTGGCTCTTGCATTTCCATGGGGATGCTGGCCCAGCTCCCATGCAGTACACAGTTTTTTTTACTGCAGAGGATCTTGGCTCGTCCAAGTCCTAATCTGGCGGGCCGTGACAGGTGATTTATCATTTTCAAACGCTTCCATGACCATCAACAAGTTTGCAGGCTGCGCCATTTCCACCCCCGTGGTGGGCAATGGTAGCTGACTGAGAGCATCCGCACAGTTCTTGGTGCCTGGCCTGTGGCGGATGGTATAGTTATATGCTGATAGCGTGAGTGCCCACCTTTGTATGCGGGCTGAGGCATTGGTACTTATCCCCTTGTTTTAAGCGAACAGGGATGTGAGGGGCTTGTGATCGGTTTCCAGCTCAAATTTGAGGCCAAACAGGTACTGATGCATTTTCTTTACCCCGAACACACACGCTAATGCCTCTTTCTCAATCATGCTGTAGGCCCTCTCAGCCTTGGACAAGCTCCTGGAAGCATAGGCTCCAGGTTGCAATTTCCCCGCAACGTTAGCTTGTGTAATACACAGCCGACTCCGTACGACAACGCCTCACATGCTAGCACAAGTCTTTTACACGGGTGAAACAATACAAGCAGCTTGTTGGAGCATAAAATGTTTCTGGCTTTCTCAGCAGCAATTACTTGTTTTTTTTCCCCATACCCAGTTCTCACCTTTGCACAATAACACATGTAGGGGCTCTAAAAGGGTGCTGAACCCTGGTTGGAAGTTACCAAAATAGTTGAGTCCCAGGAACGACCGCAGCTCCGTAACGTTCTGTGGCCTGTGCGCATTCCTGATAGCCTGTCTTAGCGTCTGTGGGTCGAATGCCATCCGCCGCGATCTTTCTCCCCAAAAACAGCACTTCTGTTGTCATAAACGCATTTCGACCTCTTCAGCCGCAGCCCTACGCGATCCAGTCGCTGGAGGACCTCCTCCTGGTTTTGTAGGTGCGCGGCGGTGTTCCCACCTGTGACCAATATGTCATCCTGAAAGACCACCATGTGTGGTACCGACTTGAGTAGGCTCTCCATGTTTCTCTGGAAGATCGCTGCAGCTGACCGAATTCCAAACTGGCATCTGTTGCAGATGAACAGTCCCTTGTGCGTGTTGATGCAGGTGAGGCCCTTCGAAGACTCCTCCAGCTCCTGCGTCATGTAGGCCGAAGTCAGGTCGAGCTTGGTGAACGTCTTGCCTCCTGCCAGCGTTGCAAATAGGTCGTCTGCCTTAGGTATCGGGTATTGGTCCTGTAGCGAGAAACAATTAATAGTTACTTTATAATCGGCGCAAATCCTGACCGTGCCATCACTTTTGAGTACTGGAATAATCGGGCTGGCCCACTCACTGAATTCCACTGGGGAGATGATGCCCTCGCGTTGCAGCCTGTCCAGCTTGATTTCCACACTCGTGAGGTGCCGCTTGCGCCTTGTGGTGAATGGTCATGCCTCTGGGAACAAGTGGTTCCGCACCTTCGCCTCGGAAAAGTTTCCAATGCCTGGCTCAAAAAGGGAAGGAAATTTGTGAAGAACCTGGGTACATGAGGCCTCATTGACATGTGATAGCGCTTGGGTGTCATCCCAGTTCCAGCGGATTTTGCCCAGCCAGCTCCTTCCAAGCAGTGTGCCATCGCCCGGGACAATCCAGAGTGGCAGTTCGTGCACTGTGCCCTCGTAGGTAACCTTGACCATGGCGCTGCCCAGGACAGTGATAAGCTCTTTGGTGTACGTTCTCAGTTTCGCGTGGATGGGGCTCAGGGCTGGTCTCAATGCCTTGTTGCACCACAGTCTCGCAAACATCTTTTTACTCATAATGGATTGGCTAGCGCCAGTGTCCAGTTCCATGGCTACGGGTAAGCCATTCAGTTTTACATTTAGCATTATAGGTGGACATTTCGTCGAAAATGTGTGCACCCCGTATACTTCAGCATCTGTCTCCTCTCTCTACGGCTCGAAATTGCTTTGATCCACCATGGACCGATCTTCCTCTGCCACGTGGTGGTTAGCAGGTTTTGCAGAGCTTGCAGCTCGTTTGCAAGCTCGTTGGAGGTGCCCCATTGTTCCACAGCTCTTGCAAACATACCCTTTGAAGCGGCATGAATAGGCTGAATGGAAGCCTCCACAACGCCAACAAGGTGTGAATTGGTTATGGGGAAAAAAAATCAAGTAATTGCTTTTGAGAAAGCCAGAAACATTTTAAACTCCAACAAGCTGCTTGTATTGTATAACCCGTGTAAAAGACTTTAATAAGACACTCCAGGGTGAGGAACAGGGGCCGGCGATGAAAATGGGATGAGCTCCCTGGTGGCGGAACATGGGAGTGCATGCTTTACAGATACACAACAAAAGTAATGGGCCCAAGTTTCCACATGATTTGCGCCTGATTTTTAGGAGCAACTGGTGGAGAACGGACTATCTTAGAAATCGCAATTCTCTAAATTTTTTTTTTCAGCAGTTCTAGTGAGGTAGAACAGTTCTACTTTAGAACAGAATTTTTTCTTCAAAAGGGGGCGTGTCCGGCCACTGACGCCTGATTTCAAAGTTTCCACAGTGAAAACGTACTCCAAACTAAAGTAGAATGGAGCAAGTGAAGATTTTTGTAGAACTGAAAAAACCTGTTCTACACATTAAAAAATCAGGCGCAGGTTACAAATTAGGCGTCCAGAACGAGGTGGGGGGGAGGGGGGGGAAGGGAACTCATTAAATTCTACAATCAATCCTTATTTATACTTCTACAAATATTATACAAATAAATCCAACCTGAATAAACATTCATAAGCAAAGAAAAGATTAAGTAAACCATCTTCCTACCTGTGTGAAAGTGCTTCAGCCATCGTTCGAAGGAAACCGCCGTTTGTTGCCGCGCAGGGGCGGGAGGGGAAGGGGACAGCGGCTTGTTGCCGCGGAGGGAAGGGAGGGGAAGGAGACAGCGGCTTGTTGCCGCGGAGGGAAGGGAGGGGAAGGAGACAGCGGCTTGTTGCCGTGCAGGGGAGGAAGGGGAAGGAGACAGCGGCTTGTTGCCGCGGAGGGGAGGGAGGGGAAGGAGACAGTGAGAAGGGAAGCCTCAGTGCTGATGGCAATGTGGTTTTATTAAAAAATTTTCAAAAATTAAACAGCTGCAAAGAACTACAAAAATGGCCGAGTGCCAATGTTTTTTTTCACACTGAGCATGCGCGAACGCTCCAACGCGCACGCGCAGCATTGCCGGCAGGAAAAAAACTAATTTAAATAGTACCCACCCCCTCCCACCTACAAAATCGGCGCGAGTGTAGGCTCCGCCCCCCTGGGCGCCGCGCCAAACAGACAAGGAGCTGCAGAGCGCTCGAGAATAGCGCGTTTTTTTTCTGGCGCCGTTTTAGGTGCGAAAAACGGGCGCCCAGCTCGGAGGGGCGCCCGTTTTTTATCCTGTGGAAACTTGGGCCCATAATGCTGGAGCCTGATTTTTGCAATCTTTGTTTTGCAACTGCATTGCTAAAAATAAAACTTTGCTGTTGATTGTTCTTAATGAAACGTAATGAAAAAAATGACTCTAACTGCATTGGCAGTAGTGTAATTGTCCAAGCCCACATTTTGAGTGCAAGGTCTTTCTGTTCTTCCCATGCCTGTCCATCACTGGTGAGAGTAGGTCATCCATTTTGAGTTGGGTCTGCTAAATGAAATGAGGCCCTGAAGCTGATGCTCCATGTTCATAAGGACACTTGCCGCCCTCCATTGGCAGTTCCTACTGGCCTTTCATAGAGCAGCATTGACAGCAGTTCTGGAGGAAAATCACAATTTCACCCTTCTAGTTGAAGGATGCATGAAGGTAATCGTAAAAAAATGCGACTGCAATATAAGATGGTTATTTTTAATACTACCATCATTTACAAGGAAAAGCAAGATAGAAAAATGAAAAGGCAAACAAAATGAGAAAAATACCAATACAGAATGAAGATGTAAAAAAAGAAGTTCAAGAAATGTCATAAAACAGAGTTATAATAACTGGAATTGATTGACATGACAAAGAAAATGTGCAGGTCAGAGAAGGAATTCAAAATGCACTCAGATGGTAAGGTGGAGCAGTAAGTTGACTTTAGTGTGCTGGGATATTGCTCAAACCTTCCCCTTCAATCTTTTAGTTGCCCATTCAGGCATTATGTGAAGGTATCGAGCAGAGCCAGAGGTTTCCCAGAGAGACGGAGTCGGAGAAGTGATGTCTGTGGACTTGTCTCCTGTATTCGTAGCAACTGGAAAATTAAGATAAGGAGAGGATCACTGAGGAATGAGCAAGATATGATGCTGAAATTGTCAGAATACTGAATAAAGACTTTTCCTCAGTTTTCACTGAAGATGCCAGCAAAGAGGAAATCACAATAATGGAAGAAGTTAAAAGGGATATTATTAACAGTTAAGAATAAAAGGGACAGTGGCAGCATGGATATGGAATTGGCTAAGTGAGAGGAAATAGAGAGTAGTGGTGAACGGTTGTTTTTCGGACTGGAGGAAGGTACACAGTGGTGTTTCCAAAGGGATGGTTTCAGGAACACTACTTTTCTTGATATATATTGGGCACGAAATTGTGGCCTCTCCAGGTGCATACGACGTATGCAAGCGCCGAAGAGGCCCCGCAAGTTCTGGGTTTAGGTGCGTGATGCACGTTTGCTGAAATCTGGCACTTGCAAACTGTCACAATGTCTTTTGACAGTTCCAACGCATCCCCGGGAGAAGGGCCTTCACAGGCGGAGATTTGGGCTATTTGCCCAACTCTTTCCCAGCGAATGTCCTTAAAACTCTTACGCCTGCTTTTACCAACATAAGAGTTTTAAAAGATAGGAAAATTAAATTTTCTCTCATTTTTATATTAAAAACCCTGTCCATTAAGGTAAGTTTATTTTTAACCCTATTAAAACATTTTTAAAACATTGAAAAAAAACATTTATTTTCTTAAAATGTTTAATTTAATTCAATTTCAGTTAATTTTAAATATGTGAGGTGTTTTTTAAATTTATTGTGTTCTGTTTTTGGGGGTATTCTCATTGATAGTAATGGGAGCTCGTACAAATGAAACTAACCATTATTATCAATGAGAATACTCCATGTTCATTGGTGGTCCAGGCCCACGTATCCCAAGTTGCACTTACGTTCCTGAGATGCGTGGGTCTCTGCGCTGGACTCTGCAACTAGACCTCCGACCGGAAGTGTTGGTTCCTCCGGGTCCACCAGGTACTTTCATGGAAATTCTTTTGGTCGGAAGCATCCACCCACAGGAAGACTCCAACCACAATTTTTGGCCTGTTCATGACTTGGACTTGGGCAGGACATTAATTCAAAATTTGCAGATGAGACAAAACTTGGAAGTATAGTGAACAATGAGGAGGATAGTGATAGACTTCAAAAAGATATAGGTGGAATGGGCGGACATGTGGCAGATTAAATTTAACGCAGAAAAGTGGAATACATTTTGATAGAAAGATCAAGAAGAGACAATATAAGCAAAGGATACAATTCTAAAGGGGGTACAGCAACAGAGAAACCTGGAGTTATATGTGCACAAATCATTGAAGGTGGCAGGACAGTTTGAGAAAGCGGTTAAAAAGGCATACTGGGTTTTATAAATAGAGGTATAGAGTACAAAAGCAAGGAAGTTATGATGGACCTGTATAAAACATTGGTCGGCCAGAACTGGAGTATTGTGTACAATTCTGGGCACCGCACCTTAGGAAGGATGTGAAGGCCTTAGCGAGGGTGCACAAAAAGGTTCATTAGAATGATTCCAGGGATAAGGAATTACAGTTACGTGGATAGACTAGAGACGCTTGAGAGGAGAGGAGAGGAGAATTGATAGAGTTGTCCAAAATTAGGAGGGGGGGTGGGGGGGGGAGGGTCGAGACAGAGTAGATGGAGAGAAACTGTTTCCATTGGCAGAAGTGTTGAGAACCAGAGGACACATATTTAAGGTGATTGGCAGAAGATCCAAAGGCGACATGAGCGAAAACATTTTCATGCAGCGAGCGGTTATGATCTGGAATACATGGCCTGAAAGGGTGGTGGAGGCAGATTCAATTGTGGCTTTTAAAAGGGAATTGGATAAGTACCTGAAGGGAAAAAAATTGCAGGGCTACAGGAAAAGGGCGGAGGAGTGGGACTTGCTCAATTGCTCTTGCAGAGAGCTGGCACAGGCTCGACCGGCTGAATGACCTCCTACTGTGCTGTAATGATTCTATGATTCTATGAAAAGAGGTATGAGGCAAACTAACCACATTTAAGGAAGATAAGACACCAGGTCTGGATGGATTGCAGAAAAAATAGTGCCAGAGAACTGGCAAACAGTAAACATAGAAACATAGAAACTTTGAAAATAGGTGCAGGAATAGATCACTCGGCTCTTAGAGCCTGCACCACCATTCAATAAGGTCATGGCTGATCATTCACCTCAGTACTCCTTTCCTGCTTTCTCTCCATAGACCTTGATCCCTTTAACCGTAAGGGCCATATTTAACTCCCTCTTGAATATATCTAACGAACTGGCATCAACAACTCTCTGCGGTAGAGAATTCTACAGGTTAACAACTCTGAGTGAAGAAGTTTCTCCTCATCTTGGTCCTAAATGGCTTACCCCTTATCCTGAGACTGTCACCCAACATCGAGAACATTCTTCCTGCATCTAACCTGTCCAGTCCCGTCAGAATTTCATATGTTTCTATGAGATCCTCTCTCATTCTTCTAAACTCCAGTGAATACAGGCCACGTCGATCCAGTCTCTCCTCATATGTCAGTTCTGCCATCCCGGGAATCAGTCTGGTGAACCTTTGCTGCACTTCCTCAATAGCAAAAACGTCCTTCCTCAGATTAGGAGACCAAAACTGAACACAATATTCCAGGTGAGGCCTCACCAAGGCCCTGTACAACTGCAGTAAGATCTCCCTGCTCCTATACTCAAATCCCCTAGCTATGAAGGCCTACATGCCATTTGCCTTCTTCACCGCTTGCTGCACTTGCATGCCAACCTTTAATGACTGATGTGCCATGACACCTAGGTCTCATTGCACCTCCCCTTTTCCTAATCTGCCATTCAAATAATATTCTGCCTTCATGTTTTTGCCATCAAACTGGATAACCTCACATTTATCCACATTTATACTGCATCTGCCATACATTTGCCCACTCACCTAACCTGTCCAAATCATCCTGCAGCCACTTAGCATCCTCCTCACAGCTCACACCGCCACCCAACTTAGTGTCATCTGCAAACTTGGAGATATTACTCTCAATTCCTTCATCTAAATCATTGATGTATATTGTAAATAGCTGGGGTCCCAGCACTGAGCCCTGCGGCACCCCACTAGTCACTGCCTGCCATTCTGAAAAGGATTCGTTTATCCCGACTCTCTGCTTCCTGTTTGCCAACCAGTTATCTATCCACGTTAATACATTACCCCCAATACCATGTATTTAATTTTTCACATCAATCTCTTGTGTGGGACCTTGTCAAAATCTTTTGAAAGCCTAAATACACCACATCCACTGGTTCTCCCTTGTCCACTCTACTAGTTCCATCCTCAAAAAATTCCAGAAGATTTGTCAAGCATGATTTCCCTTTCATAATCCATGCTAACTAGGACCGATCCTGTCACTGCTTTCCAAATGCGCTGCCATTTCATCTTTAACAATTGATTCCAACATTTTCCCCACTACTGATGTCACGCTAACCGGTCTATAATTACCCGTTTTCTCTCCCTCCTTTTTAAAAAGCGGTATTACATTAGCTACCCTCCAGTCCATAGGAACTGATCCAGAGTCGGAAAATTACCACCAATGCATCCAATATTTCTAGGTCCACTTCCTTAAGTACTCTGGGATGCAGACTATCAGGCCCTGGGGATTTATCGGTCTTCAATCCCATCAATTTGCTAACACAATTTCCTGACTAATAAGGATTTCTTTCAGTTCCTCCTTCTCTCTAGACTCTTGGTCCCCTAGTATTTCCGGAAGGTTATTTTTATCTTCCTTCATGAAGACAGAACCAAAGTATTTGTTCAATTGGTCTGCCATTTCTTTGTTCCCCATTATAAATTCACCTGATTCTGACTGCAAGGGACCTACGTTTGTCTTCACTAATCTTTTTCTCTTCACATATCTATCGAAGCTTTTGCAGTCAGTTTTTATGTTCCCAGCAAGTTTCCTCTCATACTCTATTTTCCCCCTCCTAATTAAACCCCTGTGTCCTCCTCTGCTGAATTCTAAATTTCTCCCAGTCCTCAGGTTTGCTGCTTTTTCTGGCCAATTTATATGCCTCTCCCTTGGATTTAACACTATCCCTAATTTCCCTTGTTAGCCACGGTTGAGCCACCTTCCCCGTTTTATTTTTACCCCAGACAGGGATGTACAATTGTTGAAATTCATCCATGTGATCTTTAAATGTTGATTCCTATCTTAAAAAAGGGAGCTGGATCTAATCCAGAGAATACAGAGATCTATATCTGAACATCAGTGGTACGGGAGATACTAGAATTGTTCCTAAAAGATGAGATAGCAAAACATGTAGAGATTAGAGAATACAGTAATTTATCAGGATGAATTTCTAAAATAAAGGCCATGTTTAACCAACCTTACTGAATTCTTTGAGGAAAGAACAGAAACAGTAGTCAGGGGCAATGATGTGGATGTGGTTTCCATGAAAGTTCAAAAAGTGACACATAAGAGACTCATAATAAAGGTCAGGGCATGGGGAGCACGTGCCAGGCAGCAGAATGGACCGAAAGATCCCTACAAAACAGAAAACCGAGGG
Source organism: Pristiophorus japonicus (assembly GCF_044704955.1). NCBI lineage: Eukaryota > Metazoa > Chordata > Chondrichthyes > Pristiophoridae > Pristiophorus > Pristiophorus japonicus. Next base: position 125,994,502 of record NC_091986.1, read on the forward strand.
TAGGAGTTAAGGGAAGTTTCTCAGACTGGCAGAAGGTGGCCTGCAGATATCTGTGCTGGGACCACTGCTGTTTACAGTCATTTGGACTCAGGAATTGAAGGTACGGTGTCAGAATTTGCAGGTGATAATTAATAATGTGGAGAACAACGCCAAAATACAGGAAGACATAAACTGCTCTGCAGAGTGGACAAATAAGTGGCAAATGCATTTTAATGTCGCGAAATGTAAGGTGGTTCATTTGGTAGGAGGAATAAGGAGACCTTTTAATCCTTGGAAGGTAAAAATGGGTTTGTGGAGCAAAGAGTTGTGGGAATACAGATGCAAAAATTGCTAAAAGTAGTCATGCAAATTGATAAGGCCATAAAGTGTACAAAGCACTGAGGTTCATTTTGTAACAAATAGAATACAAAAGCAGGGATATAATGTTAAATGTATATAGAACCTTGGTTAGACCACACTTGGAGTACTGTGAGCAGTTCTGGTCTCCATATTACAAAAATGATATTGGTGCACTGGAGAAAGTGCAGAAAAGATTGACAAAGATATTACCAGAATTGAGAGAATGCAATGATCAGGAAATATGAAGCAGGCTGGGGCTCTTTTCTCTGGAAAAGAGGATCCTGCTAAAGCTCTTTAAAATGATGAAGGGGTTTGACAGCATGTGCTTGAAGCAACTGTTTCCACTTGGAAGTACATCAAGAACAAGAGGCATAATTATAAGCTGGCCATTTAACAGGGCAAATAAAGAGGCCGCCCGCGGACATCTGGGTTCCGCCGGGAATGGCCGTTTTCTGGGAGATTCCTCTGGAACCGTTCATCTCCCGTCAAGGATCTGCCCGGCAGAAGATTGATGGGGAAGGGTTCGCCCACGTCGCATGCCGGAAGTCAGATAATCGCCATTTTGATCACTTTTGCTGCACTCCCGCTGACCTGCCGCCCGCCAGAAGGACCGCCCTGGAAAAGCAGCTCTGAGCTGGGCGGCAGTGGGCCAGCAATCGCACGTCGGGCGGGAGGCAGCACTATTAGCGGCTTGAATCGGGAAGGCGGGAGCAGTGTGAGCGGCATCAATCGGGAGATCGGGAAGAAGGAAGCACAATTTCGGCATCGATCGGGAGGGCGGGAAGGAGGGAGGGTGGGAGCAATGTGAGCGGCGTCAATCTGGAGGGAGGGAGGCAGCAGTGTGAGCGGGCAGTAATCGCAGATTGGCTGGGAGGAAGTGCTGGTTGCCATCACATCACAGCAGCCCGACGGATTCTGCACCATATCAGTGGGACTGCTGGAAAGAAGTTAGGTCAATGTTGTATGACTTTCTTGCTGATGGTGATTGTTATATATGTGAACTTGTATTTACTCTGTACAGCCACCAGAGGGCTCATCCCCTGGAGTCCCATAATCCCTTGGGAGCACAGGTATTTAAGGAGGCCTCACTGGTTGGAGAGGCACTCTGGAAACTTGCAATAAAATACTAACGTCACACTTTACTTTGAGCTCACAGTGTTCAGCCTGACTAACAACTGGCAACGAGATATAAATAGCGAACCCAAAGATGCAGAGAACAGTGGGCACCCTGGAGAAATTCTCGAAGATAGATGATTGGGAAACTTTTGTGGAGCGACTTAACCAATACTTTGTGGTCAACGAGCTAGATGGGGAAAGAGAACGCTGCCAAATGAAGGGCGATCCTCCTCACTGTTTGTGGGGCACCAACGTATGGCCTCATGAAGAATCTACTCACTCTAGCGAAACCCACGGAGAAATCCTATGACAATTTGTGCACACTGGTCCAAGAGCATTTGAACCCGAAGGAAAGCGTTCTGATGGCGAGGTACCAGTTCTATACCTACAAAAGGTCTGAAGGCCAGGAAGTGACGAGTTATGTCGCCGAGTTAAGACGCCTTGCAGGACAATGCGAATTTGAAGGACATTTGGAGCACATGCTCAGATACTTTTTCGTACTTGGCATTGGCCACGAAACCATACTTTGCAAACTTTTGACGATAGAGACCCCAACCTTGAGTAAGGCCATAGCAATAGCCCAGGCGTTCATTGCCACCAGTGACAATACGAAGGAAATCTCTCCGCACACAAGTGCTGCTACAAGTACTGTGAACAAAGTGATGTTGTTTTCGAACGTGCAGGGTAGGTCACACATGCCTACAGCTGCACGTCCGCAGATGTCTGAGTCTACCATCAAGGGTGATGAATGCAAGGCCATTAACACCTTGTTGGCGCTGCGGGGGTGATCATTATTTCCATTCATGCCAATTCAAAGGGTACGTTTGCAAGGGCTGTGGAACAATGGGACACCTCCAAATAGTGTGCAGGCAAGCTGCAAATCCTGCTAAACCTGCAAACCACCATGTTGCAGAGGAGGACAGATCCATGGAGGATCATGACGAACCACAGCCTCAGATAGAGAAGGCAGAGGTACATGGAGTGCACACATTCACCATGAATTGTCCCCGATAATGCTGAATGTTGAACTTATTGGACTCCCGGTGTCAATGGAGCTGGACACGGGTGCGAGCCAGTCCATCATGGGCAAAAAAGACTTTCGAAAGTTTGTGGTGCAACAAGGTCTCAAGGCCAGTCTTAACTCCAGTTCGCATGAAACTAAGAAATTACACAAAAGAACTGATTCCTGTAATTGGCAGTGCTACCGTAAAGGTCTCCTACGATGGAGCGGTGCAAAAGCTACCACTCTGGGTGGTACAGGGCGATGGTCCCATGCTGCTCGGCAGGAGCTGGCTGGGAAAGATATGCTGGAACTGCGATGATGTCCGAGCGGTATCACCCGCTGACGAAATAACGTGTGCCCACATCTTAAACAAATTTCCTTTGCTGTTCGAACCAGGCATTGGGAAATTCCAAGGAGCAAAAGTGCAGATCCACCTAGTTCTGGGGGTACAACGCATCCATCACAAGGCGAGAGCAGTACCACACATGATGAGAGAAAGGGTAGAGATCGAGCTAGACCGGCTGCAAACAGAGGGCATAATTTCACCGATCGAGTTCAACGAGTGGGCCAGTCCGATTAAGGGAGACAGCACCATCAGAATCTGTGGCAATTACAAAGTAACTATCAATCGTTTCTCCCTGCAGGACCAATACCCACTGCCAAAGGCCGACGACCTCTTTGCAACGCTGCCGGGAGGAAAGACGTTCACGAAACTGGATCTGACTTCAGCCTACATGACGCAGGAACTGGAGGATAAATCGAAGGGCCTCACCTGCCTCAACACGCACAAAGGTCTTTTTGTTTATAACAGATGCCCGTTTGGAATCTGACCAGTGGCGCCGATATTCCAGCGATACATGGAAAGCTTACTGAAGTCAGTCCCGCACACCGTGGTCTTCCAGGATGACATCTTGGTCACAGGTCGGAACATAGTCGAACATCTGCAGCACCTGGAGGAGGTTCTTAGTCGACTCAACCGCATGGGGCTCAGGTTGAAATGCTCGAAGTGCATTTTCCTGGCGCCTGAAGTGGAGTTCTTGGTAAGGAGGATTGCAGTGGACCCCATCAGGGCCAGGAAGACGGAAGCAATCGAGAATGAACCAAGGCCACAGAACATGATAGAGCTGCGGTCGTTTCTGGGACTCCTGAACTACTTTGGTAACTTCTTATCGGGTCTTAGCACACTGTTAGAACCACTGCATGTTTTACTATGAAAAGGAGACGAATGGGTTTGGGGCAAAAGCCAAGAAAATGCCTTTGTAAAAGTGAGAAAATTGTTATGCTCAAACAAATTGCTTGTGTTGTATGATCCACGTAAGCGTTTGGTACGAGCATGTGATGTGCCGTCATATGGCGTCTGGGTGTGTATTGCAACAAGCTAATGATTCTGGGAAACTGCAACCGGTTGCTTATGCATCCAGGAGTCTGTCTAAGGCTGAGAGAGCCTACAACATGATTGAGAAAGAAGTGTTGGCGTGTGTCTATGGAGTAAAGAAAATGCATCAATACCTGTTTGGGCTAAAATTCGAATTGGAAACTGACCATAAGCCACTTATATCTCTGTTCCGAGAGTAAAGTGATAAATACCAATGCATCGGCCCGCATCCAGAGATGGGCGCTTACGTTGTCCGCATACAACTACGCCATCCGCCACAGGCCAGGCACAGAAAACTGCACCAATGCTCTCAGTAGGCTACCATTGCCCACCACGGGGATGGAAATGGCACAGCCCGCAGATCTAGCCACGGTTATGGAAGCATTTGAGAGTGAGCAATCAATCACCAGTCACTGCCCGGCAGATCAAAACCTGGACAAGCTAGGACCCCTTATTATCTCTCGTCAAAAGCTGTGTGCTTCACGGGAGCTGGTCCAGTGTCCCAGTGGAAATGCAGGAAGAGATAAAGCCGTTCAAGCGGCGCAAAGATGAAATGTCTATACAAGCAGACTGCCTTCTGTGGGGAAATCGAGTAGTGGTCCCCAAGAAGGGCAGAGACACCTTCACCAATGACCTCCACTGTACCCACCCAGGCATCGTAATGATGAAAGCGATAGCCAGATCCCACGTGTGGTGGCCTGGTATCGATGCGAACTTAGAGTCCTGCATTCACAGATGTAATACATGCTCGCATTTAAGCAATGTACCCAGGGAGACGCTGCTAAGTTTATGGTCTTGGCCCTCCAAACCGTGGTCTAGGGTACACGTCGACTATGCAGGCCCGTTCTTGGGTAAAATGTTTCTTGTAGATGTAGACGCGTATTCTAGGTGGATTGAATGTGAGATAATGTCGTCTAGCACGTCCGCTGCCACTACCGAAAGCCTGCGGGCCATGTTTGCCACTCACGGCTTACCCGATGTCCTGGTGAGTGACAACGGGCCATGTTTTATCAGTGCTGAGTTCAAAGAATTCATGACCCGTAACGGGATCAAACATGTCACATCTGCCCTGTTTAAATCAGCGTCCAATGGTCAGGCAGAGAGAGCAGTGCAAACCATCAAGCAAGGCTTGAAGATGGTAACTGAAGGCTCGATGCAGACTCGCCTATCCCGAGTCCTGCTTAGCTACCGCACGAGACACCATTCGCTCATTGGGATCCCACCTGCTGAACTGCTCATGACAAGACCACTTAAGACAAGGTTCTCGTTAGTTTACCCTGATCTACATGAACAGGTAGAGAGCAGGCAGCTTCAACAAAGTGCATATCATGATAGCGCAAATGTGTCACGTGAGATTGAAATCAGTGATCCTGTATTTGTATTAAATTATGCACAAGGTCCCAAATGGGCTTCCCAGCACTATCGTGGCCAAAGAGGGGAGCAGGGTGTTTCGGGTCAAACTTTCAAATGGACTCATTCACCGGAAGCACTTGGACCAAATCAAACTAAGATTTACAGACTATCCTGAGCAACCCACCTTGGACCCTACCTTTTTTGATGTGCCAACATACACACCAGTGGCAACCAGCACCAAGGTTGACCACGATGCAGAACCCACCATCCACAGCAGCCCAGCAGGACCCAACACACCAGGAAGGCCAGCTGCACAGCAGCCCAGCAAGGGCCCAACAAATGATTCAACAATGCCAGCTTTCACACCGAGACGATCAACCAGGGCAAGAAGGGCTCCAGATCGACTCACATTGTAAATAGTTACACTATTGACTTTGCGGGGGGAGTGTTGTTATATATGTAAATTTGTATTTACTCTGTACAGCCACCAGAGGGCTCATCCCTGGAGTCCCAAGGGATCCCATAATCCCTTGGGGGCACAGATATTTAAGGAGGCCTCACAATATGGAGAGGCACTCTGGAGACCTGCAATAAAAGATTAAGGTCACACTTTACTTTGAGCTCACAGTGTTCAGTCTGACTCTTTATCCATACATAACAGTGATGTTTAAATTGGATGTGATAAAACCGACTGAAATGTGTGTAAGCTAATGGAGGCTTTTTTTTGTTGCACCTTGTTGAAAGTCCTTCATTGAAAAGGCAAATGGCAAAGGAAAAATTATGAGTGACTGACAAGTGTTCAGCATCTCACATGTTGTACATCCAGGCTGATTCATTAATTGTCTCGCACAATGTACTGCAATGTAACTGATGACCAAGTCATCTCAGGGGTGGCATTCCTCCATCTTTAGCCTCGTAAAAAGAGGGTTGAAGTGCAAGCCTTAAGGTTTGGCCTGCAACTTGGTAAATTAGAGTAATTGAATGGCAGCTTTCCTGCATTCATTGTCATCTTATGATGGCCTGATGACAGGACCCATTATACACTGCAGTCAGATGTGGATAGGAAAATATTCCTGATGAAGTAGATGACCTGAGGGACAGATGTGTGGTTGGCGCAACGCACCACAAATACGACGTTAAAATAACACTCGCACAAACAGAGGGTCAACAATGTGAGTGTATTTACAAGTGCACAATGACAAACGTTACATAATGTTATCACATATACTTACATTTAGACAAAGAAGCAACACCCACCCCTCTACCCGGCACCACCACCTCTCCCCCGCAGCTATGCCCGCTTTCCTCTTCCTCCTCACGCCTACACGATGGAGTGGCCCTCCCCTGCCCCCCTCTGCCTCTGGTTCAGGAGGTTGTACAGGAGGGCAGTGCGATATGTGTAGACGTGTGCGTCTCGGTGACAATGTAGGGTGCAGGACTGAAGGCGCCGGGATTTCCTGCTCCTCCACATCTGTGTGCCTTGAGGGTGTGGGGTCGGAGGCTTGCAGCACGCATGCAGAAGCCATCTCCTGCCTTATGGCCTCGACACTTTCTGATGTGCGCTCCAACACCGTGAGGTGTCGCTCCATCCTTTGATCGTGCTGCTGAGTGATTGTGGTGATGCTGGCAGCTATCCCAGCCATGATCTGCTGCATCTCGCGACCTACCTCCACGCTGGTGGTTGAGAGTTGGACCATCTGGCTCAATAGAGTGAGCCGTCTTGTATCCGCAGGTGGTTGCTCGCTGCTGCTGGGTACTGGGGCCTTGCTTCCCTTTGCACCACGGGCTCTGCGCTTGCTTGAGCTTGTTTGAGTGGAGTGTGTGGGAAACCCCAGGAAATCTGAGCCTGACGCCGAGGATCTGTGGACACTTGGCTGACTTGGCAGGGGGCTGATGTCAGGCGCTTCTGGATCTTCCAGTTAAAGGGGCACAAATATGGGTCCTTCTCCCTCCTCTCTCTCCTCTTCTTCCTGGCCCTGGGTGGCAGAGGTGGGAGCGGTGGACATGCGTGATGTGAGCTGGGGGTGCAGGAAGGATCCGGTGTCCTCGGGTTTGGAGAACATCGGGTTGGGAGATGCTGGGGTGTGACGGCTTCTGTGAAAGCCAGATGTCAATGGTCTCTCTAGATCCGTGGTGTCCGAGTCAGCATCTGCAACTAGAGGACAAAATGTAATTCTGTAGTCGGGTGGGAGGAGGCGGGGTGGGGGAAGGGGGGGTGGTGGCTGGTGAAAATGAGTTGTGAGCCATTCCAGCTCACATTATGCCAGCAAGGAGTCCCATCCCTACATGTCCACACCAATAATGGGCGACAAAGTCTGCGTTCAACCGCGAGTGCATTAACATTGCAAGTACTTTCATGCTATGACCTTCACTGACACCAGAGATGAGTGTAGCCTTACCCTGCGGTAGCACCGGATCTGCAGAAACATTTGTGGTTGAAATGTGGTAATGTCCCACCAATGCCAACACACGCTCCTCCAGCCTGGTCAATTCCACCACATCTTGTGGGCCCTCTCCGGTCACACTCAGGCTTGCCTGTTTGGCTGCTTGTTTTCTCTGTACAAAGAAACATTGCAGTCTTTACTCCCTTTGCTCATGCCCCCCCCCCCCCGCACACACATACACATACACACACATCGCGTGCACAATCTTTTTGGCCTTGGACAAGAGGGGCTAAATAAATTTGTACTCACTTTAGCTGCCGCCACCAAATCGTTCCACTGTTTGCGGCATTGGTCCCCATCCCTCTCCACGTTGCCCATTGCACTGACCATCTGACCTATATCCATCCAAAGACATTGTTATTGGGCTGGTGGAGGCTTGCCACGCCCATCCCGGGTGAGTTCGCTGTACCTGCGCTCCACCTCTGTCACTAGCTCCTCCAACTCCTGTTCATTGAACCACAGAGCTCTGTGCCTGGTTCTGACAGTCTTCATTGATGCTTTCTGGCCACTCATCCTCTATGATGAGAGGAATAGCTGCTGAACAGTTTGGTTATAAAGTCATCACATTGCCCCCTCTGCAACTCAGACTGGCCCCTCTCCAATTACACCTTACACCTTTCTTTCTTTCTTTCTTTTTCTTTTTCTTTCTCTTTCTCTTTCTCTTTCTCTTTCTCTCTCTCTCTCTCTCTCTCTCTCTCTCTCTCTCACACTCTCAACTCTCTCAACTCTCTCCTCGCAGATGAAATTGAGTGGTATCCTTTTATGGCCCTGAGCACTTACTCAATTAGCCTGCAAGGGCCACAAAAGGACTACAACAGGCTACACAGAACTACAATGAAAAAAAACGCCTAAATCCTGCGCATACGCAGTGGAGGCCCTCCGAAAAAACCCAAGTGGAGAGGCCTCCACCTGACTCATTCTGATGATGCTTGCCGCCGAGTCCCGCTCCCGCCCGCTCGCTGACTGACGTCCGCTGCCCCTCTCGCTGCCGCCCACACAACGGCAACCAAAGTGGCTCCCGACGGGACCCGACAGCAGCGGGCGCCAAAAACGGACTTCCCGCCCCGTGGCCACCGAGAAATGGACGGCCACCAAAGTCGGCCCCGAAGATTTTCAGATGAATTTCTTGGCACAGAGAGTGGTGAGAATGTGGAACTCACTTCTACATGGAAGAGCCTTGATGTATACATGAGGGAGAAGGGATGGGAAGAGATAATTAGTGTGGAAGGAGGCTCCTGGAGTATAATGAAATGAATGGCATAGGCCAGTTTTTGTGTTATAGATTCAATGTAATGCTATGCATGTGCCTTAGGCCTGGGGGTAAACTACATTGGTTAGCATCTGAGGCCATCCAAGAATGGTTTCGAGGCAAAATATCTCACTTGTGGCAGTAAACCATTTGCCTTGGAGAAAAGATATGAAACACCGCAATAAATATTTGAGGAAATTTGCCTGGAATTTCCATGGGGGTTCTCCTAACTGTCCAAAGTAACTCCGGTTAGGATGGTGTTTAACTTGAAGAGGAACTTGGAGGTCATCTGTTCTACTTATAATCAGAATGGCTCTAATATGTAAGATTAAGGGCCCAAGTTTCCACATGATTCGCGCCTGATTTTCAGGAGCAACTGGTGGAGAACGGACTATTTTAGAAATCGCAATTCTCCACATTTTTTTTTCTGCAGTTCTAGTCAGGTAGAACAGTTCTAGTTTAGAACAGAATTTTTTCTTCAAAAGGGGGCGTGTCCAGCCACTGATGCCTGATTTGAAAGTTTCCACAGTGAAAACGTACTCCAAACTAAAGTAGAATGGAGCCAGTGAAGATTTTTGTAGAACTGAAAAAACCTGTTCTACACATTAAAAAATCAGGCGCAGGTTACAAATTAGGCGTCCAGAACGAGGTGGGGGGTGGGGGGGAACTCATTAAATTCGACAATAAATCCTTATTTATACTTCTACAAATATTATACAAATAAATCCAATCTGAATAAACATTTATAAGCCAAGAAAAGATTAAATAAACCATCTTCCTACCTGTGTGAAAGTGCTTCAGCCAGGGAGTATTCTGCAGCCGTTCGTGCCGCTGAGCGGGACGGGGAGGGAGAGAGAGATAGAGGGGGGGAGGGAGAGAGAGATAGAGGGGGGGAGGGAGGGAGAGAGAGAGGAGGGAGGGAGGGAGGGAGAGAGAGAGAGAGAGAGGAGAGAGAGAGAGAGGGGAGGGGGGAGGGAGAGAGAGGAGGGGAGGGAGGGAGAGGAGGGGAGGGAGGGAGAGGGAGAGAGAGCGGGGGGGGAGAGAGCAGGGGGGGGGAAGAGAGAGCAGGGGGGGGAAGAGAGAGCAGGGGGGAGAGAGAGAGGGGGGGGAAGAGAGAGCGGGGGGGAGACAGAGGAGGGGGGAGAGAGAGGGGTGGGTCGGGGAACAGGAGCGTGGGTCGGGTCGGGTCAGTCGGGGGGGGGAGCAGGTGTCGAGTCTCGGGTCGGGGCGGGGAGCGGGTGTCGGGTCGGGGCCGGGGGGAACGGGTGTCGGGTCGGGTCTGGTCGGCGGGGCGGGGGGGGGAGCGGGTGTCGGGTCTTGTCAGGCGTGGGCAGCAGGAGCTGGCCATGGGAGGAGCCTCATTCACGCAGCCCCAGTGAGGCCATTCAGCCAGGGCTAGGGGCTGCGTGCTTCGGGCCCCTCCCACACAGTTCGGCGCCTGGAGCTACTGCACTTGCGTGCCGACTGTAGCGCGCATGTGCAGAGGTCCCGGCACTGTTTTCAGCGCATGGACCTGGCTCCGCCCCCCCACAGCTCGTGCTGGCTGCGCCGAGGGCCAGAGGACCTGTAAGTAGGTGGAGAATACCGAGGATTTTTTTAGGCGCCGTTTTAGGCTAGCTGGGCGCCCGTTTTTTTTCTTGTGGAAACTTGGGCCCTAAGTGTCAGCAGTGGCTCAGTGGGGAGCACACTCGCCTCTGAATCAGATGGTTGTGAGTTCAAGTCCCACTCCAGGAGCTTGAGCACATAAATCTAGGCTGACACCCCAGTGCAGTGCTGAGATAGTGCTGCACTGTCGGAGGTGCTGTCTTTAGAATGAGACGTTAAACTGAAGCTCTGTCTGCTCACTTAGTTGGAAGTGAAAGATCCCATGGCATTATTTCGAAGAAGAACAGGGGAGTTATCCACGGTGTCCTGGCCAATATTTATCCCTCAATCAACTTAACACAAAAAAACAGATTATCTGGTTATTATCACATTGCTTTTTGTGGAGGTTTGCTGGCTGCCATGTTTCCCACATTACAACAGTGACTACACTCCAAAAGTACTTCATTGGCTGTAAAGCGCTTTGAGACATCCGGTGGGCGTGAAAGGCGCCATATAAATCCAAGTCTTTTTTATTATAGTAATACATATATGTGATAATATCTAATTTTAATACTTTATTTCTGCTGTTTGCAGCCACACATGTGTGATACGAGGTCAAGTAGTGACAGCAGATGGCACTCCTTTGGTTGGTGTTAATATCAGCTTTGTCAACAATCCCCACTATGGCTACACCATCAGCCGGCAGGATGGCAGGTACTAAGCTTTTCATAGATGTGTTATTCAAAGGTCAGATTTTTATACTTCGTTACAAAACAGTTCAATCTTGCAGTGTTCTTTGATGCTTTCGTCCGTCTGGCCTCCCCCGCTCAACCAAAAAGCAATATGAGGGGTCAGGAGTGAAAGAGTGAGGGAGTTGGCACTTAATGCCAGTACACCTCCCTCCAGGTGCCACAAGTGATAATTCTGGGTGCTTTGGTGCTACCCACACCCAGGAGTCTGTTCGTCCTGCCTTCACCTACCCAGCCCCGCCCCCCCCTGCCCCCAGGAGAGTTTTGAGGTCTGAACAAGTGAAGTTGTCCATTCTTCTCCTCTGGTTTGGTACCTTGCCCTGCTGCCCTCTGGGCACAGATGGCACTTGAGGATTCGGAATCTTGTCCAAGTGCAACAAAATAATAAAAATATTTGTAAGGCACAAAATGAAGTAATTTGATATAGCAATGAAAGAGCTGCCCAGTGTTCCTGTCTTACCTGCTTGTCCTTTCCTCCCCTCTGCCAACCCCCCCCCAGCCCCGCCCGCACTGTGCTGCTGAAGATTACAGGCTGTCCCTAGATACTTGTACATATCTCACTCCAGAGACCATTGGTGGGTGCAACACTTTTTTTAAAGGGGGAAAGTGGTGTAAGTCACTTTCAGGAAATTCTGGGCGTTGGGAATTTCCTCGAGGCTTCTCCCACACTGCCACCATCATTTTGATGAAAAGCCCGTTTACACGTGTAAAGGGGGATTCAGCAAAAGATAGAACAGGGAAATGGAGACGTGCCAAGGAAATTCATCTCCATTGTATTTACAGTGCTAGTTACACACACCTCTGACCTGCAGTTCAAGCGACAGGATGATCAAATCCAAACAGAGCAGCTGTTCGTGATATCTCACACCCTGGAAGCAACTAAGGCAAGAAAGAAAGAAACCAGTCGAGTGCACCTTGTCCCACAGCAAACAAGCCACAATTGGCAAAAAAAAACCTCTCAAAAAAAATTAAGTTATGATATCAGCTTACTACAGGTAACATATACAGCATATTGTATTCCATACACCAGACTGACTGTGAGCGACGCCATGGGACATCCCGTCTTTTATATTCAACTGAAATATTAAGTGAGGCAACAATTTGAAGGGCAAATGTTTCACTAATTCTGTTTGAATGTGTTCCGTGCTTTTGATGGATAACTCTGGTACAAAATAAGTCTGTTCTTCCAAGATTGCATATTAATAAAAGTGTCTGAGTGTCAATGTATGCTGATCAACAGGCTTGACCTTTACCTGCTGCTTTTGTTCCAGAGTATAAGCTGTCAAGAAGTTGACAGATGCTGTTATGGTTAATTTTCCAACTTTGTAAACCTGGCAGGAGTTTCGCCTACCAGCAACATGGGTCAGAAATTTATGCACACACTGTGCACAGTTTTCTGTCCAGTTAAATTGATGGTTAGAAAATCATGCATAGCGTGCATCCGCATTTCAGATGTGCGCTGCTGTGGAAATCCTTGCCTGCTGGTAGTATGAAGGTATAAAATTCCACCTGTAGTGTTGTTTTATACAAAGTAAATCTTCCTTTGAAAACCAACTGTCTTGTTCTGTCTTCCAAATACTAGCTTTGACTTGATGACTAACGGAGGGGTTTCGGTCACGATACACTTTGAGCGCTCTCCGTTCATCACTCAGGAGCATACACTCTGGCTGCCATGGGACCGTTTCTTTGTCATGGACACTGTCATCATGAGGCATGAGGAGAATGAGATCCCGAGCTGTGACCTGAGCAACTTTGCACGTCCCAATCCAATTGTCTCACCTGCGCCATTGACGGCATTTGCAGGTTCATGCCCGGAGAAAGGCCCCATCATTCCTGAAATACAGGTACCGTGTCAAGGAGCATTTGCTCCTCCACTTTTATTTATCCTTAATGTTTACAAGGAACACTGCAGTAAAAATCATTACATGATAATTGTGTTAAAGTGGTCGTAAGGTGAACATATTTCTAATCAAACTGTTAAATATAGGGGTAAATATTATGATTTTGTGCTCCTGGTGCAGATTGTTGCATGATGGTAGTATATCAGAAATTCAGCAGCCTGATGTACAGTCCATGTGATTTTCCATCCATGATGGGATTTTCAAATAATTATTAAATAGAGGCATGAGCATACAAAAACATGAAAATTATCATATTCTCCTAAGAAATTGGCTCAGTCAAATTTAATTGCAACAATTAGCAGGACTCTATACACAGTGGGTTGTGCATTGCCCTTTCCTCTCTCGGACCTAGGTTTGAATCCAGTTTAGACTACTGGAATGAAAGTCTCTGCCCTTTGCTAGATTGCTGGCTCTAAAGTTCAGCATGGAACAAAGTCGAGCAGTCTCGTGGCTGTGGGTCCATGGTACGAAACTGTCCAAAATTTGTGCCAAATGGTATTCTCACTCAAAGACTGTAGTGAGGAAGAATGACTCAGAACTTAACAGCATTCAGTTTGACCATTACTCTTCAGGGAATAAAGGGATGGACATTCCCACAGAACTGCAAAGTTTGAGAAACACAAATGCATCACAGTGCTTGACTCCATTTTTGCCAAGAAAAGTACCAGCATTCTGAGACAGGGAAAATTTAGGTGACTTTTCTACTGGCTCCTGCCTGTGCTGCTGTTGAGCCAACCACCAGTAGGTACATAAGGGTGGGCTACTTAGGTTTTATTTACCCTGTGGAAAATGCCCGACCACAAGTAGCCACTCAGAGATGAAAACCTCACTGTGTGGAGAATTAAAATCACAAAACTTGCATCTTCTTATTCCGTGGCACAGCATACTGGAGGATTGTGCTACCAAACTACTCCAAACCTCTGTCTTTATGTTACTTGTGCAGTCCTAAAGAATTGTGACAGGATGCTAAAAAAAATAATTTATTATTTGCTACAGTTCTTTCTATCTTTTATGTTCCCAGGTTTTGCAAGAGGAGATAAATATCCCAGGTAGTAAAATGAAGGTGAACTATGTCAGCAGCCGTACTGCTGGCTACAAATCAGTCATGAGGATTAGTCTGACGCACCCCTCCATCCCATTCAATCTAATGAAAGTACATCTCATGGTGGCTGTGGAAGGCCGACTCTTCCAGAAGTGGTTTCCTGCTACCCCTGACCTATCCTATTATTTCATCTGGGACAAAACTGATGTCTACAGCCAGAAGGTTTACGGGCTATCTGAAGCATTTGGTAGGTTTCATCATACAATAGACATCTTTTGTGTTGATTGACAGAGGAGGTGATTGTGATATAGAAAACCATATCTGTAGGTTGGCCAGGGATTTGGTCACAGTGTCAACTTACTATAGTTAGTTTTTAATCATCTTGCTTATTTTCATTTTTTTTCCCCCTCTTTTACCATTTCCTCTCTGAGACCCAACTCCCATTCTAAGGTTGGCCCCTTTTAAAATTCCTGAGATTTACTCCTGACCAATGCCCATTCTCAGTGGTCAACAAGTCAGAGAGAGTGACACAGGTGGATTCACTTTCCAGTTTCCTTTTTCCTGAGGAAGTGCATTGTCTCTCTTGCCACTAGTCCTGTCACTCTCATTGAAATCAAGAACTCACCAGGTGTTAAAGCAATAAAGAAGCATCATTCAATCAGGCAGAGACAGCATGAATTTATTAAAGGGAAGTCATGTTTGACAAATTTGCTGGAATTCTTTAAGGATGTAACGAGCTGGGTGGATAAAGGGGAACCAGTGGAGGTGGTGTATTTGGATTTCCAGAAGGCATTCGATAAGGTGCCACATAAAAGGTTACTGCACAAGATAAAAGTTCACGGGGTTGCGGGTAATATATTAGCATGGATAGAGGATTGGCTAACTAACAGTTGGGATAAATGGTTCATTCTCAGGTTGGCAATCAGTAACTAGTAGGGTGCCGCAGGGATCGGTGCTGGGACCCCAACTATTTACAATCTATATTAACGACTTGGATGAAGAGACCGAGTGTAACGTAGCCAAGTTTGCTGACGATACAAAGAGTGGAGGAAAGCTGCAAAAGGACATAGACAGGCTAAGTGAGTGGGCAAAAATTTGGCAGATGGAGTATAATGTTGGAAAGTGTGAGGTTATGCACTTTGGCAGAAAAAATGGACGAGCAAGTTATTGGCCCAGAAATTTCGATCGAGGTCTTCCTGTGGGCAAACTACTGAAAAAAGATGCACACTTACCTGAAGGTGCTGCGCCCGCTCGAACCTCTGATCCTGAGGCCTTCACTCCCTGCATGTGCATGTTGGGACGTCCGTATGCTGGAGCTGGAGTCACATGGCAGCCAATCAAGGTACAGTATTTTCTCATTCATAATAATGGGAACTCTAAGTTGGAGTTCCCATTATTATGAATGAGAAACCCCCCACCTCACAAAACACTAATAAAAAATAGAAAAATACACTACATATTTAAGATTCATTTAAATTAAAGTTCTTATTTATGAAGAAATATATTTTCCCGACTTTTTAAAAAGTTTTTTTAATTATGCCTTAAAATCAACTTACCTTAGTGGGGAGTGTTTTTAACAATAAAATATGTTTTCATATGTGTTTATTTAATTTAATTTTAATGTTTATGTATGTTTTTAAACACTTGCGGCTGTAAAAGTAGGCTATACACTTGCTTTTTCAGGCGCAAGATTTTTGAGGACATTTGCTGGGCACGATATGCGTAAATATCACAAACCTTGCTCCCCAAGTGTTCTCGCTCCCGATATGCGCGAGATCTATCAAGCCATAAACTTGACAGATTGGAAAAGCCGGTTTTCAGCGCATGCGCATTGCGCGCTGAAAACCGGCTTTTCCGATGCCTTCCCGGGTCCATAGAAACTTCGTACGGACCTGGGACATCGGAATTTCAGACACAATATTTAAATGGAGAAAAATTACAAAGTGCTGCAGTACAGCGGGACCTGGGGGTCCTGGTGCATGAAACACAAAAGTTTAGTATCCAGGCACAGCAAGTGATCAGGAAGGCCAATGGAATCTTGGCCTTTATTGCAAAGGGGGTGGAGTATAAAAGCAGGGAAGTCTTGCTACAGTTATACAGGGTATTGGTGAGGCCACACCGAGAATTTTGTACAGTTTTGGTTTCCATATTTAAGAAAGGATAGAAATATAGAAACATAGAAAATAGGTGCACGAATAGGCCATTCGGCCCTTCGAGCCTGCACCGCCATTCAATGAGTTCATGGCCGAACATGCAACTTCAGTACCCGATTCCTGCTTTCTCGCCATACCCCTTGATCCCACTAGGAGTAAGGACTACATCTAATTCCTTTTTGAATATATTTAGTGAATTGGCCTCAACAACTTTCTGTGGTAGAGAATTCCGCAGGTTCACCACTCTCTGGGTGAAGAAGTTTCTCCTCATCTCGGTCCTAAATGGCTTACCCCTTATCCTTGGACTTCCCCAACATTGGGAACATCTAACCTAGTCTAAACCCGTCAGAATTTTAAACGTTTCTATGAGATCCCCTCTCATTCTTCTGAACTCCAGTGAATATAAGCCCAGTTGATCCAGTCTTTCTTGATATGTCAATCCCGCCATCCCGGGAATCAGTCTGGTAAACCTTTGCTGCACTCCCTCAATAGCAAGAATGTCCTTCCTCAAGTTGGGAGACCAAAACTGTACACAATACTCCAGGTGTGGCCTCACCAAGGCCCTGTACAACTGTAGTAACACCTCTCTGCCCCTGTACTCAAATCCCCTCGCTATGAAGGCCAACATGCCATTTGCTTTCTTAACCGCCTGCTGTACCTGCATGCCAACCTTCAACGACTGATGTACCCAGGTCTCGTTGCAACTCCCCTTTTCCTAATCTGTCACCATTCAGATAATAGTCTGTCTCTCTGTTTTTACCACCAAAGTGGATAACCTCACATTTATCCACATTATACTTCATCTGCCATGCATTTGCCCACTCACCTAACCTATCCAAGTCACTCTGCAGCCTCATAGCATCCTCCTCACAGCTCACATTGCCACCCAACTTAGTGTCATCCGCAAATTTGGAGATACTACATTTAATCCCCTCGTCTAAATCATTAATGTACAGTGTAAACAGCTGGGGCCCCAGCACAGAACCTTGCGGTACCCCACTAGTCACTGCCTGCCATTCTGAAAAGTCCCCATTTACTCCTACTCTTTGCTTGCTGTCTGCCAACCAGTTCTCAATCCACATCAGCACACTACCCCCAATCCCATGTGCTTTAACTTTGCACATTAATCTCTTATGTGGAACGCTTGTCGAAAGCCTTCTGAAAGTCCAAATACACCACATCAACTGGTTCTCCCTTGTCCACTCTACTGGAAACATCCTCAAAAAATTCCAGAAGATTTGTTAAGCATGATTTCCCTTTCACAAATCCATGCTGACTTGGACCTATCATGTCACCTCTTTCCAAATGCACTGCTATGACATCCTTAATAATTAATTCCATCATTTTACCCACTACCGATGTCATGCTGACCGGTCTATAATTCCCTGTTTTCTCTCCCTCCTTTTTTAAAAAGTGGGGTTAAATTGGCTACACTCCACTCCATAGGAACTGATCCAGAATCTATGGAATGTTGGAAAATGACAGTCAATGCATCCGCTATTTCCAAGGCCACCTCCTTAAGTACTCTGGGATGCAGACCATCAGGCCCTGGGGATTTATCGGCCTTCAATCCCATCAATTTCCCCCAAAAAATATCCCGACTAATAAGGATTTCCCTCAGTTCTTCCTTCTTACTGGACCCTCTGACCCCTTTTATATCCGGAAGGTTGTTTGTGTCCTCCTTAGTGAATACCGAACCAAAGTACTTGTTCAATTGGTCTGCCATTTCTTTACTAACCTTTCTCTCTTTACATATCTATAGAAGCTTTTGCAGTCCGTCTTAATGTTCCCTGCAAGCTTCCTCTCGTACTCTATTTTCCCTTCCCTAACCAAACCCTTTGTCCTCCTCTGCTGAGTTCTAAATTTCTCCCAGTCCCCGGGTTCCCTGCTATTTCTGGTCAATTTGTATGCCATTTCCTTGGCTTTAATACTATCCCTGATTTCCCTTGATAGTCACGGTTGAGCCACTTTCCCTTTTTTATTTTTACGCCAGACAGGGATGTACAATTGTTGTAGTTCATCCAAGCGGTCTCTAAATGTCTGCCATTGCCCATCCACTTTCAACCCCTTAAGTATCATTCGCCAATCGATCCTAGCCAATTCACGCCTCAGACCTTCAAAGTTACCCTTCTTTAAGTTCTGGACCATGGTCTCTGAATTAACTATTTCATTCTCCATCCTAATGTAGAATTCCACCATATTATGGTCACTCTTCCCCAAGGGGCCTCGCACAACGAGATTGCTAATTAATCCTCTTTCATTACACAATACCCAGTCTAAGATGGCCTCCCCCCTAGTTGGTTCCTCGACATATTGGTCTTGAAAACTATTCCTTATGCACGCCACGAAATCCTCCTCCACCGTATTGCTTCCAGTTTGGTTAGCCCAATCTATATGCATATTAAAGTCACCCATGATAACTGCTGCAGCTTTATTGCATGCACCCCTAATTTCCTGTTTGTTGCCCTCCCCAACATCACTACTACTGTTTGGAGTCTTGCTTTTGAGGCAGTTCAGTTCAGAGAAGGTTCACTAGGTTGATTCCGGAGATGAGGGTTTGATTTATGAGGAAAGGTTGAGTAGGTTGGGCCTCTACTTATTGGAATTCAGAAGAATGAGAGGTGATTTTATTGAAACGTACAAGATTATGAAGTGGCTTGACAAAGTGGATGCCGAGAGGATGTTTCCACCAATAGGGGAGACTAGAACTAGGGGGCATAATCTTAGAATAAGGGGCTGCCCATTTAAAACTAAGATGAGGAGAAATTTCTTCTCTGAGGGTTGTAAATCTGTGGAATTCGCTGCCTCAGAGAGCTGTGGAAGCTGGGTCATTGAATAAATTTAAGACAGAGATAGACAGTTTCTTAAACCAATAAGGGAATAAGGGGTTATGGGGGAATGGGCAAGGAAGTGGACCTAAGTCCATGATCGGATCAGCCATGATCGTATTAACTGGCAGAGCAGGCTCGAGGGGCTGCATGGCCTATTCCTGCTCCTATTTCTTATGTTCTTATGTTCAAACCCACATCGTAGCATTCCATGGTGCAGTATTTTTGTATATTAATACCCTGTGATACCTGCCCACCCACCCCAATTATATTCAGCAGCTCCTTATTTGTTTCCTAGTTCTCTATATTGTCTTTTCTTCTTCTGCAAGTAATATTCTCTACTAGGAAATTGAGATTAATTGCCAAATGAGGACAAATATTTTAGTCAACTCGTCGGACCTAATTCCCTTCAGCAAGCTATATGCAAGAGAATTATTCTAGTTTGCCCCTTTAAAATATTGAAGACAATGAAACCCTTGATGCAAAATGGCTCCATTTTACATTTAAACACATATGGTGTGTTTTATGAAAGTATCAATCATAATTGAAGTATTCTCAATAGAGTTTGAATGTACACTCAAAAGCTACCCACAATGCAGTGTTGTTGACAGGTATGATTGAATATTATTTTCTTGTCCCATCAATGAAATGCTCCCTCTAAATAGAGAGGCAGTCGGAGGAGGAGGGAGTCTGGGTGCATCGTCGGAGAGGCCTATAAAGGCCCAGCAGCAGCATCGAGAGGCAATCAGCAGAGGAGGGAGTCAGGGAGCATCGTCGGAGAGGCTTATAAAGGCCCAGCGGCAGCATCGAGAGGCAGTCAGCAGAGGAGGGAGTCAGGGAGCATCGTCGGAGAGGCTTATAAAGGCCCAGCGGCAGCATCGAGAGGCAGTCAGCAGAGGAGGGAGTCAGGGAACATCGTCGGAGAGGCTTATAAAGGCCCAGCGGCAGCATCGAGAGGCAGTCAGCAGAGGAGGGAGTCAGGGTGCATCGTCGGAGAGGCTTATAAAGGCCCAGCGGCAGCATCGAGAGGCAGTCAGCAGAGGAGGGAGTCAGGGAACATCGTCGGAGAGGCTTATAAAGGCCCAGCGGCAGCATCGAGAGGCAGTCAAAGGAGGAGGGTGTTGGAGAGCGTCGTCGTAGGCCTATAAAGGCCCATCGGCACCATCGAGAAGCAGTCGGAGCAGGAGGGAGTCGGAGAGCGTTTAAGGAGAGGCTTATAAAGGCCCAGCGGCAGCGTCGAGTGGCAGTCGGAGGAGGAGGGAGTCGGGGAGCTTCGTCGGAGAGGCTTATAAAGACCAGCTGGTGCAGCTACAAGGCCAGAAGGGAAACAAAGAAGTAGAAATAAATCAAAAGGTGACATCACAGCCAAGGGGGTAAGTGATTGGCTGGTGATTAGTGAGTAGCTTTTCTTTTTCTTTTCTTTATCAGTAAGTAACCTTTAGCATTATTGTTGCCAAATTAAGTTAATCTAAGGGTTAAGTCATGGCAGGAGAGGTCGGACACGTGTTATGCTCCTCCTGTGCTCTGTGGGAAGTCAGGGACGCTTCCAGTGTCCCTGACGACTGCATGTGCGGGAAATGCATCCGTCTGCAGCACCTGACAGACTGCATTGCGGCACGGGAGCTGCGGATGGATTTACTCTGGAGCATCTGCGATGCTGAGGATGACGTGAATAGCATGTTAAATGAGTTGCTCTTACCGCAGGTAAAGGTCAGATAGAGGATGTGTGACCAACAGGAAGAGAAGTGGAAGGAAGGTAGTGCAGGGGTCCCCTGTAGTCACCCCCTGCAAAACAGATACACCGCTTTGGGTACTGTTGAGGAGGATGACTCATCAGGGGAGAGCAGCAGCAACCAAGTTCAGGGCACCGTGGGTGGCTCTGCTACACAGGAGGGCAGGAAAAAGAGTGGGAGAATGATAGTGATAGGGGATTCTATTGTGAGGGGAATAGATAGACGTTTCTACGGCCACAACCGACACTCCAGGATTGGATGTTGCCTCCCTGGTGCAAGGGTCAAGGATGTCTCGAAGTGGGTGCAGGACATTTTGAAGGGGGAGGGTAAACAGCCAGTTGTCGTGATACCAACGATATAGGCAAAAAATGGGATGAGGTCCTGCAAGATGAATTTAGGGAGCTAGGAGCTAAATTTAAAAAGTAGGACCTCAAAAGTAGTAATCTCAGGATTGCTACCAATGCCACGTGCTAGTCAGAGTAGGAATCGCAGGATAGCTCAGATGAATACGTGGCTTGAGGAGTGGTGCAGAAGGGAGGGATTCAAATTCCTGGGACATTGGAACCGGTTCTGGGGGAGGTGGGACCTCTACAAACCGGACAGTCTGCACCTGGGCAGGACCGGAACTAAATGTCCAAGGGGGAGTGTTTGCGAGTGCTGTTGGGGAGAGGATAAACTAATATGGCAGGGGGATGGGAACATATGCAGGGAGACAGAGGCAAGTAGAATGGGGGCAGAAGCAAAAGATAGAAAGAGAAAAAATAAAAATGGAGGACAGAGAAACCCAAGGCAAAAAACAAAATGGGCCACATTACAGCAAAATTCTAAAGGGGAAAAGGGTGTTAAAAAGGCAAGCATGAAGGCTCTGTGCCTCAATGCGAGGAGTATTCGCAATAAGGCGGACGAATTAACTGCGCAGATCGCAGTTAATGGATATGATGTAATTGGCATCACGGAGACATGGCTCCAGGGTGACCAAGGCTGGAAACTCAACATCCAGAGGTATTCAACATTTAGGAAGGATAAACAGAAGGGAAAAGGAGGTGGGTGATCGTTGCTGGTTAAAGAGGAAATTAATGCAATAGTAAGGAAGGACATTAGCTTGGATGATGTGGGATCGGGAAGGGTGGAGCTACAGAATACCAAAGGGCAGAAAATGCTAGTGGGTGTTGTGTATAGACCGCCAAACAGTAGTAGTGACGTTGGGGACAGCATCAAACAAGAAATTAGGGATGCGTGCAATAAAGGTACAGCAGTTATCATGGGCGACTTTAATCTACATATTGATTGGGCTAACCAAACTGGTAGCAATGTGGTGGAGGAGGATTTCCTGGAGTGTATTAGGGATGATTTTCTGGATCAATATGTCGAGGAGCCAACTCGAGGGCTGGCCATCCTAGACTGGGTGATGTGTAATGAGAAAGGACTAATTAACAATCTTGTTGTGCGAGGCCCCTTGGGGAAGAGTGACCATAATATGGTAGAATTCTTTATTAAGATGGAGAGTGACACAGTTAATTCAGAGACTAGGGTCCTGACTTAAGGAAAGGTAACTTTGATGGTATGAGACGTGAATTGGCTACAATAGACTGGCGGCTGATACTTAAAAGGTTGATGGTGGATAGGCAATGGCACACATTTAAAGATCACATGGATGAACTTCAACAATTGTACATCCCTGTCTGGAGTAAAAATAAAACGGGGAAGGTGGCTCAACCGTGGCTAACAAGGGAAATTAAGGATAGTGTTAAATCCAAGGAAGAGGCATATAAATTGGCCAGAAAAAACCACAAACCTGAGGACTGGGAGAATTTTATAATACAGCAGAGGAGGACAAAGGGTTTAATTAGGAGGGAGAAAATAGAGTATGAGAGGAAGCTTGCTGGGAACATAAAAACTGACTGCAAAAGCTTCTATAGATATGTGAAGAGAAAATGATTAGTGAAGACAAACATAGGTCCCTTGCAGTCAGATTCAGGTGAATTTATAATAGGGAACAAAGAAATGGCGGACCAGTTAAACAAATACTTTGGTTCTGTCTTCATGAAGGAAAACACAAATAACCTTCCAGAAATACTAAGGGACCGAGGGTCTAGTGAGAAAGAGGAACCGAAGGAAATCCTTATTAGGCGGGAAATTGTGTTTGGGAAATTGATGGGATTGAAGGCCGATAAATCCCCGGGGCTTGATAGTCTGCATCCCAGAGTACTTAAGGAAGTAGCCCCAGAAATAGTGGATGCATTGGCGATCATTTTCCAATAGTCTATCGACTCTGGATCGGTTCTTATGGACTGGAGGGTAGCTAATGTAACACCACTTTTTAAGAAGGGAGGGAGAGAGAAGGCGGGTAATTATAGACCGGTTAGCCTGACATCAGTAGTGGGGAAAATGTTGGAATCAATTATTAAAGATGAAATAGCAGCACATTTGGAAAGCAGTGACGAGATTGGTCCAAGTCAGCATGGATTTATGAAAGGGAAATCCAGCTTGACAAATCTTCTAGAATTTTTTGAGGATGTAACTGGTAGAGTGGACAAGGGAGAACCAGTGGATGTGGTGCATTTAGACTTTCAAAAGGCTTTTGACAAGGTCCCACACAAGAGATTGGTGTGCAAAATTAAAGCACATGGTATTGGGGGTAATGTACTCACGTGGATAGAGAACTGGTTGGCAGACAGGAAGCAGAGAGTCAGGATAAATGGGTCCTTTTCAGAATGGCAGGCAGTGACTAGTGGGGTGCCGCAGGGCTCAGTGCTGGGACCCCAGCTATTTACAATATACATTAATGATTTGGATGAGGGAATTGAGTGTAATATCTCCAAGTTTGCAGATGACACTAAGCTGGGTGGCGGTGTGAGCTGTGAGGAGGATGCTAAAAGGCTGCAGGATAACTTGGACAAGTTAGGTGAGTGGGCAAACGAGTGGCAGATGCAGTATAATGTGGATAAATGTGAGGTTATCCACGTTGGAGGCAAAAATACGAAGGCAGAATATTATCTGAATGGCGGCAGATTAGGAAAAGGGGAGGTGCAACGAGACCTGGGTGTCATGGTACATCAGTCATTGAAAGTTGGCATGCAGGTACGGCAGGCAGTGAAGAAGGCAAATGGTATGTTGGCCTTCACAGCTAGGGGATTTGAGTATAGGAGCAGGGAGGTCGTACTGCAGTTGTACAGGGCCTTAGTGAGGCCTCATCTGGAATATTGTGTTCAGTTTTGGTCTCCTAATCTGAGAAAGGACATTCTTGCTATTGAGGGAGTGCAGCGAAGGTTCACCAGACTGATTCCCGGGATGGCAGACTGACCTATGAGGGGAGAGACTGGATCGACTGGGCCTGTATTCACTGGAGTTTAGAAGGATGAAAGGGGATCTAATTGAAACATATAAAATTCTGACGGGACTGGACAGGTTAGATGCAGGAAGAATGTTCCCGATGTTGGGGAAGTCCAGGACCAGGGGACATAGTCTAAGGATAAGGGGTAAGCCATTTAGGACTGAGATGAGAAGAAACTTCTTCACTCAGAGAGTTGTTAACCTGTGGAATTACCTACCGTGGAGAGTTGTTGATGCCAGTTCATTGGATATATTCAAGAGGGAGTTAGATATGGCCCTTACGGCTAAAGGGATCAAGGGGTATGGAGAGAAAGCAGGAAAGGGGTACTGAGGTGAATGATCAACCATGATCTTATTGAATGTTGGTGCAGACTCGAAGGGCCGAATGGCCTATTCCTGCACCTATTTGCCATGTTTCTATGCAGTTAAAATCTCTGTGAAGGCAAAGGAACAGACACTGATCGTGGTTTCACTGAAAATGTCCATCTCCTTGGTTTCCTTGATGATGATATTGAAATGAAACCATCTGATTGTAATTTGTCATTCATTGTCACTTTTTGGACTGCCCAGTATTTAATCACTTCTGTCACTTCCTTCAACTCTCATGTTGTCTGTGCGGTTTTAATAATTACACCTTTATGCAGCTGGGGAAATGACAACAAGCATCGTCTTCAGCCATCAATCGATTCATATTTGTGATGAAGTGAAATCATTTGAAATTGAATAGCACTGCATTCACACTAGAGCTTCTGCAGCAACATATTTGCAACTTGAAAACCAGTTATAACATTCAGAAGGTAAAGTTCGTGATTAATTTCATGGGTCTGAAAATAAATGACCAATCACTGGATAAATACAAACCACTGATAGAAGTTGCTTCTTTTCAAGAAATCACTGAAGCTGCCTGGAATGCTGTACCTAACATGGTTCCAAAATGATAATTTTTAATTCTGGTATTACAAATAATGTTTCATTACAAATGTAACACTTTGTTACCCTTTTCTCCTCTCCATTAAACGTCACTTTCTTTTGTTTTGGTGAAAAGATAGACTGTTGAAAGGAAATGGTTGAGGATTTGTTTCGACCTGCCACAGTACTATAATAGCATGTTTTCAACAGTTCCTTTATTTCATGCATGTTTGTGTTGGGCCTCACAAGCTTATCCCCAGATGTTATTCCAATGTATTCCTCCCTTGACTTAGTAGCCATAGTAAAGGTGTCCTGGGAAGGGACTGAGACCCAAACTTCCTAACCACTCCTAGATGAGATGCTACCTTGGTAAGCTACAACCTAAAATGGAAGAAAAGTTTACGTCTCTCAAATTTGAGTGTCAGCAAAGATAAAGGGCTGGATTTTCATTCTTCTGCCGCCCCTGTTAGCACCCCGGAGGGGCGACAATGGCAGCGGTAAGCATTTCCGGGCATACGGCCAGCTTCCAGCACCCCGACGGGACTTTTGGTGCCGGTTTCGACAGGGCGCGGAGCATTACCGCCTGGCAGAGACGAGCTGAAGAATGCCCCTGGTTGCGACACCTGCTTGATTTTTGACTACCGCCCGATCCATAGCACTTAATAGAGCGCCCTGCTGGGACCGCCTGTGAAAGCTGGCTGTCCGAGCTCTGGTGGCTGCAGTGAGGTAAGTCATGTCAACCTCAGGTAAGTGTGATTGTTTTTTATTTATTTTTTTGCGATTTATATTATGGTGGCATGAGTTATTTAATGGGAATGTTTTTGGTATTTTTTTTCAGGTTTTTTTCCCCCGAAGCCTCTCTTACAGGGCTCTGAGGCCAGCTGTTTAGCTCGGTATTTTCAGTTGATCAGCCGGCCTAGCGCCCTAAGAGAGGTGTGTAACGTCCCTTAGCGCTCCGCCCCACTCTCAGGGCGCAGCTGATGAATTTTGCTGACTGAGACGCAAACTGTTCCTGGGCGTAAAATTTACCGCCCTGAAATGAGCAGACCCAAAAATCCAGCCCATTATATACTATGAGGTCTATGATGTAAATGGTTCATTAATCCCAATAAGGCCTACTTCACTCCAGAAAGAGCACTGTTGTCTAAACCGTCATTACGTAAAGGTTTCATACTGGTAAGGAAGCAGCATTAATGTCTGGTTAACAATTCCCTCCCTGCCATCTCAATTCGGCAAAAAGGGGCACCAAGTGGTATCGCAATGTTTTGTACTGCCTAGTTTTTCCTGTAGCTGTCGCGCTGCAAAAATCATGTCCGTTGTGCCCCGCAGCGCAGCCCTTATACATGGGCTTCTTTAACCTTACAAAGTCCTTTGACACTGTCAACCGCTGGGGTCTATGGAGCGTCCTCCTCTGTTTCAGATGCCCCCAGAAGTTCGACACCATCCTCCGCCTGGTCCACGATGACCTGCAGGCCATGATCCTTACCAACGGATCCATCACAGACCCAATCCACGTCGGACTGGGGTCAAACAGGGCTGCGTCATCACCCCAACCCTCTTCTCAATCTTGCTCGCCGCCATGCTCCACCTCACAGTCAGCAAGCTCCCAGCTGGAGTGGAACTAAACTACAGAACCAGTGGGAACCTGTTCAACCTGTGCCGTCTCCAAGCCAGGTCCAAGACCACCCCAACCTCTGTCGTCGAGCTCCAGTACACGGACAACACCTGCGTCTGCGCACATACAGAGGCTGAACTCCAGGACATAGTCGACGTATTTACTGAGGCGTACGAAAGCATGGGCTTTATGCTAAACATCCATAAGACAAAGGTCCTCCACCAGCCTGTCCTCACCGCACAGCACTGCCCCCCAGTCATCAAGATCCACGGCGCGGCTCTGGACACCGTGGACCACTTCCCATATCTTGGGAGCCTCCTATCAACAAGAGCAGGCATCAACGACGAGATCCAACACTGCCTCCAGTGCACCAGTGCAGCCTTCGACTGCCTGAGGAAAAGAATGTTGAAAGACCAGGCTCTCAAAACTGCCACCAAGCTCATGGGTCTACAGGGCTGTAGTAATACCCACCCTCCTGTATGGCTCAGAGACATGGACCATGTACAGCAGACTCCTCAAGTCGTTGGAGAAATATCACCAACGATGTCTCCGCAAGATCCTACAAATCCCCTGGGAGGACAGACGCACCAACATCAGCATCCTCATTCAGGCTAACATCCCCAGCATTGAAGCACTGACCACATTCGATCAGCTCCGCTGTGCAGGCCACATAGTTCACATGCCAGACATGAGACTCCCAAAGCAAGTGCTCTACTCTGAGCTCCTTCACGGCAAACGAGCCAAAGGTGGGCAGCGAAAACATTACAAGGACACCCTCAAAGCCTCTCTTATAAAGTGCGACATCCCCACTGACACCTGGGAGTCCCTGGCCCAAGACCACCCTAAGTGGAGGAAGTGCATCCAAGAGGGCGCTGAGCACCTTGAGTCTCAACGCCGAGAGCATGCAGAAATCAAGCCCCAGCAGCGAAAGAGCGTGTGGCAAAGCAGTTCCACCCACCCCCTGCCTCAACGACTATCTGTCCCACCTGTGACAGAGTCTGTGGCTCTTGTATTGGACTGTTCAGCCACCAAAGAACTCATTTCAGGAGTGGAAGCAAGTCTTCCTCGATTCTGAGGGACTGCCTATGGTGATGACTGCATAGTTGTTGACAATAAAGATACTCTGAGTTCTGAAACATACTGAATGCTTAAGGCTAGACTTTATCGTTTGCAGTAGTAGTTCGTGAATAGTTGACACATTCTTTAATGGAAGCATTAACTTGCTTGTTATAAATGGGTGAATGCCTCTTTTAAACTGAAGAGCACAGGAATATATTAAGAATCTGTGAAGTGCATATACACTAATATCGGTAGCAATCATTTCCAGGGTCAACTTATTAAGGTTTGCAATGGAGTAGCCATATTGATACAAAGAATTATATGAGTTAGGTAAGCAGTAAACTTGCAGACACAAGGGCCCCGACATTTACTCGGAGTCATGAAGAGAGAGTAGTGGGTGGAGGATTTCCAGATGGGAAACCTGAAAGTACGGATTCCCGGACGTCTTACAGAAATTAACTGCAGGACACCTTTTAAATTTTTCAGCAGGTTTCCCGCCTGACAGCCAGCCAGATTGAGAGGCTGGCTGCCTGTCGGTTGGGAAAGCAGCCGGGGAGTGGATGCCAGGTAAGTAGGAGACTGCGGGAGGGCGGTGCGGGGCTTAAAAATAAAAATCCTGTTCAAATGGAGGCACGCAGCCTCCTTAAAAGATTTCACTGACCGACCCACCACCTGAGAGCAGATTGGCTGCTCCCGACCCTCCTCCGTTAAAACTGGAAGTGGGCGGGTTTGAGATTTTTTACATTTTTATTTCCCACCTGGCGCCAACCTACCATCCTTAAGGGTTTAAAATTCCCCCAATGATGTAATGTGGGCACCTTATCAACTATTTTTCTGCTAACATAGTGCTTTAAAAGTTGTCCCTTTCAGAAGAAAATTTGTTCATTATTATGCAAACACATATTTCACTGGGTATCTTGAATAAGGCTCGCAATCTTGCTTCAAGTGTGTCCCTTAACATGCATTGTTGAATGGTGACCTTTTCTCTTGTATCTGAGCCAGATTCATATTTAGGTCTCCCAAGGTAAAGGACCGTATTGGTATTCCTTCAATGCAGCATTTGTCCCTATAATTTCAAAGGGCTTTCCTGATGATTAATCAGGCTAATTTAAAAAGGAAGTTGATTTTAAATAGATCGGCAGATGATAGCTCTTTCCATAAAGTGCTGCACATCAGTTCAACCTATTTTCGATTGTACCCTTGCAGTGTCTGTGGGTTATGAATATGAATCATGTCCTGACCTGATACTCTGGGAGAAGCGTACAGCTGTTCTGCAAGGCTATGAGATAGATGCATCTAACCTGGGTGGATGGACCTTAGACAAACACCATGCCCTCAACATACAAAGTGGTAAGGACAGTCATTGCACTAGCACCAGAAGAATAAGTATCTGATTCAGCCTTTTTACATGCTTAAACCTACATATAGAATTAAAAGGAAAAGCACTACAGATGCTATAAATCTGAAATAAAAAGTGAAAATGCCAGAAATGCATGACATCTCTCAGCATCTGAAAAGAGAAAGGATAGCTATATATTCTCTGTGTGAAATAGGGCAGACTCGAAGGGTCTAGACCAAATCATTAAATTGTTTTTTCTCTTTACAGATGATTGTGGGCCTGCTGTGTATTTCTGACAATTTGTATTTTTATTTTTGGTAACTATTTATATGTACATATAAAGTTGGATTTTCCGACCTGTTTCCCCCCAATTTTGGGAAGTTGCCTAGCGATTGGGAGGAGAAACATGACCGGGAAATTATTCCACCAGGTCCCTCATGTCCTTCGTCACTTAAAGGATTTTCCACTCGAAGTGACACCGAACATTTGTGCAGACTTATTCCAATAATTTGTTAATGGCAGGAATGCGCACTTGTGGCATCCAGCTTTGCTAAGTTGGTGAAGGTGACTTTAAAAATTAATGGTCCATCATCCTTAATGGAATTGAATCTAGAGCAAGAGGATAAAAATCGAATTCCCTGCAGCGATGGGGATTGGAGGCCATGGTACACTATGCTACAGCAGGTGGTGCAGCCATGTCCCCTTCCCCTCAACCATGGCAGAAGACCAAGCAGAAGTTGTAAAGCCGCTGAGAACCCACCAAAACAAAATTAAAGGAGTCTGACCCTGCTCGATTGAAAAATCGAGGCCAAGGACTTCAAATCATTTTAACAAACTGATCTGGTTTGCACTTCTATATAAAAATAATACTGAGAAACAATGGAGCTTAAATTCCATAGCGCCCCAAACCAGGTGTGATTTTGACAGAATTTAAAACCCAACACACAAAAGTAACTTTTTTCCAAATCTTATCTGTATAAAATGGTCAAAAAATCCTTTATTTTATGTAAGAAAATCTTTATTGTAGGCATTAAGAACCAGGCTTTTTATAAAGTAATGTTCTTCATAATAGTGGTGAACAGTTCAGTTCTCCCATTATTGCACATACTCAGCAGTAAGCACATCAAATCAAAATGTGAATGAAACTTCAATTGTTGTAACATATCCCATCATCCGCAAGCTTGATTTGTCTGAAGCCCACATATCTAGATCACTAAAGAGGTTGCTCTATAAGTTAGCTTAAACCTAATAAAAGCAGAAATTGCCAGAAATGCACAAGTCAGTCACATACAAAAGAAAAAAAGATAGATTACGGTTGTAATGAAGGGTACCTGTAACACTGACCTATCATTTTCTTTCAAAAGTTGGCTGACCTTTTGCCGATATCTAGCATTTTCTATTTTTCTTTCAGTTTTTCCAGTATTTGTACATTTATTTTATCTTAACATAGAATCGTAGAATAGAATCAGAATGGTTACAGCACAGAAGGAGGCCAGTCGGCCGGTCGAGCCCGTGGTGACTCTCTGCAAGAGCACTTCAGCTCGTCCCACTGCCCATCCCTTTCCCAGTAGCCCTGCAAATGTTTTTCCTTCAGGTACTTATCTAACTCCCTTTTGAAAGCCACGATTGAATGTGCCTCCACCACCCTTTTCAGGCCGTGCATTCCACATCATAACCACTCTAAAGTTTGTTATCAGGAGTTTCTCATTTGAACAGTAATACCAATTATAGTCATTCAAGTAAAAATAATTGGTGAAAATCATGCATGCACACCAATCAGTGATCAGTGTTGTAATAACAAATGATGTATTAATTGTTAAAAAGATTTGATATACATTTAATGCATGTTCTATTCCAACTGTATTCGTTTTCACATACTTTATTAAATATAAATATTAACCATCATCTATTTTATTGCAGGTATCTTACACAAGGGAAATGGGGAAAATAATTTTATATCCCAGCAGCCACCTGTCATTGGAAGCATTATGGGAAATGGTCGAAGACGCAGCACTTCCTGTCCAAGCTGCAATGGCCTTGCAGCTGGTAACAAACTCCTTGCACCAGTTGCATTGACGTGTGGATCAGATGGAAGCATATATGTTGGTGATTTTAATTATGTTCGTCGGATCTTCCCCTCAGGCAATGTCACAAATATATTGGAGTTAAGGTATGGCAACTTTAGGGACTGATCGAATTCATAGAAGCTCTGTGGTGTTGTTCAGTCACAGAAATGTGGGTAAAATGAATGTAACAATGTCCTAATAAGGATGGCATTGTGGATAAACTAATATATTGCATCATAGAATGATGTGAAATATGTTTGCATTAGTTTCCCAGATTAGGCAGTGTCAGTTAGACAATTTGAGGAGGAGGAAGAAAGGAAAAATTAGAGGACTCTTAGCTCATGAGAAATACAGAGAAGGGCTTAGGGGCACATCCTCTGCTACCTACTTGTTTTGGGAACAAAGTACATTATGCAGATACAGCAAAAATAAGAACTTTTTATTGCTTTGTTAGCATTTAGGGGGCCGTAATGTCTCCTTTTTCCCTGCCCAATTTCTGTTAAGTAACATCAAAAAAGGTTCTTCTGATTCCATAGATGCCATCACGCACCAACCAAGAGTGAGAGGCAATTTGTTACTGGGTCTCAGACGATGATGCTGTCAACTAACCACTGGTCCTTGTGGAAATGTATGCAATTTAGGTTAGATGATCTGCCACCACTACATTGTATATAAAGCCTGGGGCTAGATTTTCCACTTCATATCGCCCATTTATGGCCCATATATGGCCCAAAACGGACTTTTATCGCCCATTTTGAGCAAAAAGTGGAAACTGGGCCCAAAATATCGCCCGAGAAACAGGTGCTTAAGTTTTCACTTTGATCGCCGAGAAGATCGCCGAATTATAGCCACAGAAGACCCATCCCAATTTTCAGCACCTAGCATGCACTTCGCTGGGCCGATGTAAGACCCAAAACAGTGCTGAGAAATAGTTGCTTTTTCTGAACCTAAGAGAAGGAAAATGGGCACTATGGATGCCATTTTGACTTCAATGGAAGGGTAGAGGATTAGTTGTGATTTAATTAGAGAGCTAGTTGTACTCAGAATATTGAGACAGGAAATATAAATACGTATTATTACGTTATTTTTATTAAATAGGTTTTACATTGTATAATTTACTGAGCTGTAAGTTTTCATATAGTTATTATTACGTTTCGGTTTTATATAATTAGGTTTGAAATAATAGAATTTAATGAGAGCTGTAATTTTTCATAATGGTATTATTACGTTTTTAGTGAATAGGTTTTATATAATAGAACATATTAGAAGGTTTTATATATATTTTATATATTGAATTTATTAAAAATCTTTTACATAGTGAAGTTATTTACTGATGTTGGTGCCTATCAAATTGACTGGTAAACAGCGTATAGAGTACAGAGAGTGCAGAGTACAGTGATTAGATATTGTTACTGTATGCACATTGCCCTCAAAGCACCATGAAATAACGCGGAGGTCTTTCATAACAGAAAGGGGTTCCACTTGCTAAATGTGGACATTTCAGATGTTGATTTACAGTTAGGGTTAATCAAAATATTTTCAATTGCTTGGGGTGTCCTTTAGGTCTTGCCTGCAATGGTCTATCATCAGAACTTATGCTTATTTTATAAAGTTTACTGTTACTGAAGTGTTACTAAAGTACTCGTACATTAATAGAATGCTCAGATATGGAATTGCATCTGTATAGTTGATAACTAATGTAACTAAGAGAGAAGACACACACAATTTATTGAATTAAAGAAATAATTTTTTATTAACAAAAACGAAAATAAAAATGTAAAAGCTATCCCTCCAATCCCCCGCCCCCAGCACCAACCCACCCTTCCCTCAAATACACAAAAATCTTAACAATTAACAATTAACAATTAACCTTTAACGACTAACAAAAGTAACAAAACAGGAACAAGAATAATTGAACAAGCGAACAAACTTTTTGAAAAAACGCCTCCCTCCCTATCTGTGGCCACATTTCCCTCCAGGTCCAGTCCCACCCCGTGTTGAAACCCCACCCGCCCATTTTGGTCTACGCAGACCGACACCAAGATGTCATGCAGAGTGGGACGGCAAGACTTCCTGCCGTGGTGGAGGTGACGGAGCGGAAGCGGAAGCCTGAAGCTCCACTTCCGAGTCAGGAGGAATTGTGTCCTCCGTACTCGCTTGCGTGCTCGGGGTCTCACTGTGAGCAGACACGACACCTTGGGGTTCTGCACCGTGTCTAGCCAGCAATGCATGCCGTAGGGCATTGGTTGCGGCTGTCTGCTGCCGAATGGCCTTCAAGGTCTCCCTTGCAGTCTGTGCCTGCCGGAAGACCAATTGGAGAAGTTCGTGCAAACTCACTCCAGGATGCTGGAAACTGGCTCCAGTTCGCGGAGAACTGGCTCCAGTTCACAGAGAATCCCGCGAACCTCTGGATAACATCGCGACCAATCGTGACCATCTCCCTGCACAGGGAAATTAAGCTCTCTGTCTGGCCGTCCATGATAGGCAATTGCTTGACACACTGACCAGACCTCCGTGGGGTCGGCGTTTGCAAAATGACGCACCTTGATGTCGCCACCTGCACACCGCTTAGTCCCGGTGCTTCTTCAATCTCAATCGAGATGGCCGCTGGTTGTTCGCCCCCCCGCCACAAAAAAATCTCATCATCCTCTTCCTCGTCCTCTGCCGTCGCAACTTCCTGCAAGCTGCTTGAGGGATCTATCACATTTTGAGATGTCTCTGCTACTGAGCACTGCTCAACGGACACTTGACCTTAGAAAGATGAATGAAATTTCTAAACAACTCATAACAATACATATCAATATATTTCAATATTTCAATATCAATGTCAATATTTCAATATAACCTAAAACATTGCAATACTTTGCAAAACCACGTACACACAAGGGTTCATCAGGGTTAACATGGCCTCATTCATAGATCAGACTACATCTAAATTAATTAATTATAATTGCATAACAAATGCGTAACTATGATATTTCTCGTATGTATTTAGTAATGTTTGATACATTGCGCATTTCGCATTACTCACCAGACTCGAGGGTGGGCTTGGCCACACCACGAGTCGTGACAGAACGGCTTTCAGGCTCCACCAAGGCCACCGCAAGCTCCTTGTATGAATTAAGTGTGTGCACTGTTGCAGAGCCGCCACCCGTTCTCCTTTGCTTCGCGCGGTTCATACTGATCTTTTTCTGTAAATAATCATTGAACATTGTACGGCATAAGCTACTGGACATGACAATAAACATTGAAGACTGATTTAAATGTTCAATTATTACAGAACATCGTAGTGCATATGAATAATTTTTAATATTCTAATTATAAACAGTAAGTAAATAATACATATGTATGATTTTAAATATGACTTTTAAATATCTTTTAAATATTGAAATGCAACTTAATGACTTTTAAATATCTTTTAAATATTAAAATGCAACTTACTCTGGTAGCTGCATATGAATAATTTTAAATACTATAACATGCAACTTAGTATTAGGGTGAATAAATGTAATTGGTAATGTAATTTTTTTTTAAATTTAATGTCGTTTTTCAATTAATGTTATTACTTCACATTATAAATAACATTGAGGATTTTGTTTGCAATTTATAAACATCAAGTAAGTAATACATAATAATTTATAAACATGAAGTAAATAATACATATGTGTGCTTTTAAATATGACTTTTAAATATGGTTTTAAGACAGATATAAACATAGAAACATAGAAAATAGGTGCAGGAGTAGGCCATTCGGCCCTTCTAGCCTGCACCGCCATTCAATGAGTTCATGGCTGAACATGCAACTTCAGTACCCCATTCCTGCTTTCTCACCATACCCCTTGATTCCCCTAGTAGTAAGGACTTCATCTAACTCCTTTTTGAATATATTTAGTGAATTGGCCTCAACAACTTTCTGTGGTAGAGAATTCCACAGGTTCACCACTCTCTGGGTGAAGAAATTCCTCCTCATCTCGGTCCTAAATGGCTTCCCCCTTATCCTTAGACTGTGTCCCCTGGTTCTGGACTTCCCCAACATTGGGAACATTCTTCCTGCATCTAACCTGTCTAACCCCGTCAGAATTTTAAACGTTTCTATGAGGTCCCCTCTCATTCTTCTGAACTCCAGTGAATACAAGCCCAGTTGATCCAGTCTTTCTTGATAGGTCAGTCCCGCCATCCCGGGAATCAGTCTGGTGAACCTTCGCTGCACTCCCTCAATAGCAAGAATGTCCTTCCTCAGGTTAGGAGACCAAAACTGTACACAATACTCCAGGTGTGGCCTCACCAAGGCCCTGTACAATTGTAGCAACACCTCCCTGCCCCTGTACTCAAATCCCCTCGCTATGAAGGCCAACATGCCATTTGCTTTCTTAACCGCCTGCTGTACCTGCATGCCAACCTTCAATGACTGATGTACCATGACACCCAGGTCTCTTTGCACCTCCCCTTTTCCTAATCTGTCACCATTCAGATAATAGTCTGTCTCTCTGTTTTTACCACCAAAGTGGATAACCTCACATTTATCCACATTATACTTCATCTGCCATGCATTTGCCCACTCACCTAACCTATCCAAGTCGCTCTGCAGCCTCATAGCATCCTCCTCGCAGCTCACACTGCCACCCAACTTAGTGTCATCCGCAAATTTGGAGATACTACATTTAATCCCCTCGTCTAAATCATTAATGTACAGTGTAAACAGCTGGGGCCCCAGCACAGAACCTTGCGGTACCCCACTAGTCACTGCCTGCCATTCTGAAAAGTCCCCATTTACTCCTACTCTTTGCTTCCTGTCTGACAACCAGTTCTCAATCCATGTCAGCACACTACCCCCAATCCCATGTGCTTTAACTTTGCACATTAATCTCTTGTGTGGGACCTTGTCGAAAGCCTTCTGAAAGTCCAAATATACCACATCAACTGGTTCTCCTTTGTCCACTTTACTGGAAACATCCTCAAAAAATTCCAGAAGATTTGTCAAGCATGATTTCCCTTTCACAAATCCATGCTGACTTGGACCTATCATATTACCTCTTTCCAAATGCACTGCTATGACATCCTTAATAATTGATTCCATCATTTTACCCACTACCGATGTCAGGCTGACCGGTCTATAATTCCCTGTTTTCTCTCTCCCTCCTTTTTTAAATCCAACTTACTCTGGCAGCTGCCAGCAGGCTGTTCCATATCTTGCGGCACTGGTTAGCCGTCTGCACCTCATTGGATGTCGTGTGACCACATCGGCAATCTCCAGCCAGATCTGTCGATAGGCACGGGGTGGAGGTTTCCCAAGGCCACCCCGTGTCAAGTCCAACAACCTTGTGGAAACAACATTTACAAGGGCCTCGTTCGCCTCCTCACTAAAGGCTTTTGCCCTTTGCCTCTCCATCGCCCTTCTATTTGGTGTTTCCATTCTTGAATTTTAAATCAAATTAGCAAAATACAAACTTCTTCCTCACTGCTTCCTCAATGGCTCTCTCCTTCTCTCTCGCTCTCTCCGAACCTCCCTGTCCTTCTGAGCATGTGTGATGACCCATGAACTCTCCAAATGCGGCAAAAAAAATCGACCCAAAAAAAAAATCCCACACATGCGTACAATATCGTTGCTAAGGAAGCTTTTTTTTTGGACTTTCGTTTCACTTCCTCTTTTTTTGGGCGATCGAGAGATCGCTGAGAAATCAGATTGCCCATTTGACATCGCTGGGGTAAGGCTGAGTGGAAAATCTCAAAAAAAAAATGGGCCTTATGCCAGCGATCAGCATAGGCAATACATCACACATCGCTGGAATAAGGCCCATTTTTTTGGGCCTTAGCCACCTAGTGGAAAGTCTAGCCCCTGGTTTCTGTACTGGATTCCACGTCCTTTTCCTCCTGATTGCAGCAGTTTTGATACTATTGTCTGCACAAAGCAGAAATATTAGGGGTAATTTTAACTAAACCCACCCAGGGGAAAACTGACTCCAATCATCTGTCAGATTGGGAGGAGTATAAAATGGATAGCTGATCTGATACCGCCTGGTTAGGTTAGGGTTTGTTCTCATTCTTTCTTTACAGTAATTCAGTGTAACTTCAAATAGGAAGTTTTACTATTAATTAAATGTATTTTAGAAATTTTGTTCACTCATTGAAATTTTTTTCTTGTAGTCTCACTTTACTTAGTCGTCAGCATCATTTAGTGGTGAGAGTGGGACTAAAAGTCCTTAAGATGTAATCCAATAAATACGTCAGATGGTTCTCACCAGTTCACTCCAGCACTGACCCAGTTGAAGTTTGTTGGGTCAATGTTGAGGCACCTTAGTATGCAGGACAGACAAGCACCTGTGACAATGTGGAAATATCTTTGGCATGTGTCATATGTAGGTAGGCATGTGATCCGCTGCCAATCAAAATTTTTGACGGGCACAAAAAGTGCCAGAGACTCAGATTAACTGGTTTCCCTTATAACATGACAGGAAATCTAGAGATATATTAGACAGTGAAAAATTAGTTAAAAGTTTAGTTAGTGAATGGCCAATAAATGCTGGCTTGCCAGTGATGTCCATATCCCATGACTGAATTTTTTAAAAATTGCATAACTAGATCAAAGTTAGGAAGGGACTTTTTACTTGCATTGATCAAACATTGGATGACATTCTGAAGGACTTAAGCATTGCTGTAATTGGTTGTCAGCAAAAGCCAACATTAAGTGCTCCTATGGTTGGATTGGATTAGGATAGAATGGTATCAATCCTGGTCTAAGGAGACTGCCAACATTACATCAACATGATTGTTTTATAGCTCACGTTTCTCTTTGTAACATCCGTCATCATCTTTATCAAATCGTGCCAAATGTCTGGACATTTTTGCTAGTCTGGACCCATTCCACTTTGGAATTGGATTGAAACCACCTGACCATGGATTCTTCATTTAGATCCTTCATCAACAAACCAACATTTGATTATAAGTCTGATCTGATTATTAAGGGCTGGTATATTCTATATTACAATCAAAGAAAAGAGGCTTTTATACCATCACTTTGGACTTAATCCAAGCATATTCCAGGAGTAAAAAAAAAAGCAATAGTCGGTGGCACAACCCCTTACAATTGTGGAAACTATACTACTGTTACCTTTGGTGAACTGTCTGACCTGATGTTCTGAATGAGAGCCTTTAACATGTAACACTTGACATTGTCACAGCTGCTGTGCGGTGCTGTGTCTGAGTAAGTTAACTTGCTGACTTTAAATCTCATATTAAGAGCTAAAACAGGGTGTCCTGGGCATGTGGACCAATACACTGCAGTGGTCTAAACTAACATTTACAAGTTTGAGTGAGTGCAGCATGTTTTGTTGATTTTTGGAACCCATGACCACAGCATTGTAAAGTAAGACACACTGTAGTCCACTGAGGAATAATTCCACTGTGCTATTTGTTGTATAGTTGATTAAATACTCAGTCAAGTAACAGGTCCGGGAGGATATCTCTGACCAATATACCTTCCAGTGAACATACACATGACACCAGCCAAGTCAAAATCAATTACTTCTCTAGAACTGTGAACTGCCTATGGTTATTTTTGTTAGTTAAGGGTATCAATGGATTTGGAGCAAAGGTGGATAAATGGATTTGAGGTGCAGATCAGCCATGAATGGCCGAGCAGGCTCAATGGGCTGAATGGCCTACTCTTGTTCCTAATGTTCCTATGTTGTGTTTGTATGTTGTCCCAACTAGATGTTTGAGGTAGTTTGGATGAAAGTTTGCAAAAGATCAGTACAAAACTGTGAATGTGGTTTGTACTTCTCTTGTCGAAATCTGTCACTTCTAACTTCACAAGTTCCACAAGTATGGATCTTACTAAACCTGAGTTGTTGGGAGAAAACATTAGTAGAGCATTAGTGTTCAGTAATGGAATAGGTTTGACCTGCACGAGACGTTAGAGAAAATTTGTTTTACTGGTACCAGAGTAAACTGGTTTTTCAAATAATGTACCTGTCTCTATATGATCAAATAAAACAGATGGAGGAAAACTCGATGAAGGAAATTGAAAACTAAAAGCTTTATTTTTCTATCACCTCCTTTTACATTTACAAAAGTTTTGTTTAATCTCATAAACTGATCTGTGGTAATCTGTCTTGGCTGTCAATAGTCTTCTTGGATATTCACGTTTTTCTTAAAAACTAATACTGAATCCTTTTTCTGTCTCTTCTGTACCTGTCTTCTGTCAGAAATAAAGATTTCAGGCACAGGTAAGGCAATGATATGTACTACTTAACTTTGTTGAATAATATAGTTATTTGTTTTGCAAAAACACCTTAAGCAACAGTCAGCTCTGTGAAGTTAGTTGCAATTGTTACACTGTGATAGTGATAGGCAGAGTGGAACTGCTGTCGGGTTAAGAGAAAAAATCAGATAATACTGCAGTACCCATCTGTCATTTGGAGTATCATTGGGAAATGAATATAAATGGAGCATTTCATGCCACACTGTAATGGCCTTGATCCCTTTGAAGGTCAAGGCGTTCAGATATAAAGATAAAATAGTCTAGGGAGAATCAAATGAAATAATCCAGAGATGGGGATTCCAATTAATAATGCCATTATTATTCTCTCACAGTCAATAGCCAGCAGTGTTTGGGGAAGGAGTTCAGCTGTGTGTAAGTTCAGCTGAGTCTGTTGTGGTGAATATTTCATGTCGTTGAAAGTTTTATTTTGTCTTCATAAGAAAGCAATAAAAACACATAATAAAAAATCTTAAATTGCAAGAGTAACTATTAAATATTCTTGGGAAATCTTGTGAGGCAGTCCTAGAGTTCTAGTACAGTGAGTAATTAAATTGAAGCAGTTCACACCATAAAGGCAAATGAATGGAAGCATGATGAGTGAGTGCCATCCCTGAAATAACATTTAATTTATGTGCTTTCTGCTGTCAGATATTGGTGCAGAAGGAAATAAGAATTTCCATTTTGATACACAAATTAGTCTTCACTTTTTGTATAAAATGAAATGCTGTGCCTGGTTCATTTAGACGAACAGATCTGTCACCTCTTACCATCAAATGGTCAGCAAAACTGGCCATTCCTTTTCTTCATTAGATGGTGGTATAGCTTGGATTTGAGAGCCCTGATTTGGGAGCCAGTGCACTTACGATATCTGTATTGTCCAACAAAGCTAGCCATAAATATGGTTACAGTGACACAATTTTAGCTACGTGCACTAATTCTAGTTCATACACTCAAACAATACAGGTAAATGCACCTTATGTGTACATTTATTTAACAATAATCTTTCACACTCAGTAACCAAAGAACTAAAGCACTCAGTGATTTAAAAAAAACACTTGCACACTCTGCTTTTTGTCATACCATTTTGCCAACAAATGAACAAAAAGGTTAAAGTACACAAGCATACGCTGTGTAAATATGTGTATTGTATAAAATGCTCAATGACGGTGTATGTTACTCCATTTTTATTTACTAATCAGAAATGCAATTTGTCACATGTGGCTAATGGCTAACATATTGAACAACACTGCACTACATGACAAGATGGCCTGAAATGAAATATTCATCTGATTTGACCAGTGAAGACTAATGAAGCTCATCAGATGGAGGTGTGAGTTGGGGAGAGGGGAAGGAGCAGGCACTAGCTGTATATAGAAGTTCACCACAAACACCAAATGGCTATTTTATTAAAAATCCACATCCTTAAGACAGCAATCATGCCGTTTAAATATATTAGTTTACCCTGTAAAATGGTTGTCAATGTGCTATAAAATTAAACTGTCTGCATTGTGGACAACCTCAGATTTGCAGGAAATTCATGTTATGATTAATAGAGTGCTCAAACCATGAAAGGAACCTTCCAAAAATGTCCAGAGTGTCAGCCATGGCAGTAGCACTGGGAGTAGAGAAGGTGATGGCAGGAACCAGGAAGCACAAGGTGGCAGTGGGAGACACGTCCTGAAACTTATCGAGAATTTATGCTGCGATATCCCCAAATTTGTAAGAAACTTGCTTTGTGGAGATGTTGGGCACCCATAATACCGTCGCGGCATGATGACCATGATGGCTGCGGGTATTTGGGGGGGAAGGAGGGATGAAATGGTGATGGCGATATCCTTGAGTGTCACAAATAAAAGAAAAAAAATCACAACATATATAAAGGGGAAAAAAATGAAAGAGACAGCACAACAGGCTCTCAGGCTTGTTCAAAAATATAAGCGTGAGGCTCAAGGGGGATGTCAGGACCAGGTATTGCAAGAGGCCCCTCACCAGGTAAAGAAAGTAGGCCACAGGAAAGCAAACTGGCTGGCACAAGGGCTGAAAAATTAAAATTTCAAATCAATTATTTTTATTTTTCAAGTAAACACTTAAAGAGGAAAGAAGGTCCAAAATATTAAAAGTCCACATAACAGTACAGTAACATCTAATGTGTGTGACATCAGGCCGGATGAATCTGTGGCAAGCAAGGTGTGATACATCTTAAAATTGAACCCTTCTGTCACAGCGCCACCTGCAGGTCTAACTCACAGTATAATGGATCGCCCATGGGGCAAAGGTCCCATGATTCCATGCCCCCACACACCATATTTAACATATAACAAGTTGGTCACCCATGGATTTGCACATGGGAAATCAAGCTGTGCAATCTTCAAGTCAAGGAGGGTTAGAGTGTTCAGGCTCATTGAACCAGGACACAGATAGGATTGCAAAAATAGATGGGAAAAAATAGGAAAGAGGTTGAAGGTCGAACAGGGGGTGGGATGGAGAAGAATGATAAAGCAATGTTGGGGTGAGGTGAAAGCTGACAGGGTAGGAAAAGACAAAGGTGGTGCTGAATTACAGGATAGTGGTAGAAAAAAGGTAGACCATAGGAATATTCGAGGTCTTTATGGGGGTGAGGGGGAAGGAAAAAATTGAACATTTCTGGAGGAAGTCACAGTGAATTTGGAGGCTACAATGAGCAGCTGCACTGTCGGAACCAGTGAAAAAATTACATTAAGAACAGGGGAGCAGTGGAGGGGAGATTCATGTGGAGAAGAGATGAGGGAGTGGGAAAAGGATGAGGCGAGGGGGAGAGGTTAGAGAGAGAGGAGTGAGAACAGTGGGTGGAGGTTGAGCAAGGGGAAGAGTTACCTCGACACTGTGTTCCAGCAGAAAGTCACACCCTATAGGTTAAATAATTCAAATTTGTTCAGGGACAGGAGGGTGTGATTACGAGTGAGGCAGGTATAGGGACCCAGGATGTAGTGATGGAGGAGCCTCAGCCCTTGCAATTGTCCAACACGTACGAGGTACTTACTCCCTCTGTGGATGAGAGCAGGGACTGCAGGGAGGATGAGAAAACTGACCACAGCACCATGGTACAAGAGGCCATTCAAGTTGGGGGAGTAAAAAGAAATGTTGTAGTGGTAGGGGACAGTATAGTTAGGGGGTAGATACTGTTCTCTGCAGCCAAGAGCGTGAGTCCCGAAGGTTGTGTTGCCTGCCCTGTGCCAGGGTTAAGGACATCTCCTCTGGGCTGGAGAGGAACTTGGAGTGGGAAGGGAAAGATCACGTTATCATGGTCCATGTAGGTACCAACGACATAGGTAGGACAAAAAAAGACATTCTTCTGAGGGAGTATGAGCAGCTAGTGGTTAAATTAAAAAGCAGAACTACAAAGGTAATAATTTCTAGATTACTACCTGAGCCACGAGCAAATTTGCATCGGGTAAATAAGATGAACGCATAGCTCAAAGATTGGTGTGGGAGAAATGGGTTTCGATTCATGGAGCATTGGCATCAGAACTGGTATAAGAGGGTGCTGTTCCGTCAGGACGTGCTTCACTTGAACCATGCTGGCACTAGACTCCTGGCGAATCAAATAACTAGGGCTTTAAACTAAATAGTGGGGGGGAGGGATCAGGTGAGCAGAAATTTAAAGTCCAAACGAAACCAGAAGGCAATAGTGCAGGGTAGCGATAGGGGCAATGATAACCAGAATGTGACAGAAAGCAAGAGAGTGTATAAAGATAAAAGTGCATCAGAAAGTGGGGTCAGAGTAGGGAAAAATGGTACAAAGACCAAATTAAAAGCTCTCTATCTGAATGCACGCAGCATTCGTAACAAGATAGGTGAGTTGACGGCAAAATAGAAATAAATGGTTATGATCTGATAGCTATTACAGAGATGTGGTTGCAAGGTGACCAAGGCTGGGAACTAAATATTCAGGGGTATTTGACATTTCGAAAGGATAGGCAGAAAGGAAAAGGAAGTGTGGTAGCTCTGTTAATAAAGGATGAGATCAGTGCAGTAGTGAAAAATGATATTGGCTCAGAAGATCAAGATGTAGTATCAGTTTGAGTGGAGATAAGAAATAATAAGGGAAAGAAGTCATTGGTGGAAGTAGTCGATAGGCCTCCTTACATTAGCTACAAAGTAGAACAGAGTATAAATCAAGAAATAATGGAGGCTTGTAAGAAAAGTACTGCAATAATCATAGGTGATTTTAATCTTCATATTGATTGGACAAACCAAATTGACAAAGGTAGCCTTGAGGAAGAGTTCATAGAGTGTATTCGGGATGATTTTTTAGAATACATTGTGGAACCAAACAGGGAGCAGACTATTTTAGATCTGATAATGTGTAATGAGATTGCGTGAATTAATAAATGTAGGTCCCTTGCAGTCGAATTCAGGTGAATTTATAATGGGGAACAAAGAAATGGCAGACCAATTGAACAAATACTTTGGTTCTGTCTTCACGAAGGAAGATACAAATAACCTTCCGAATGTACTGGGGACAGTGGGTCTAGTGAGAAGGAGGAACTGAAAGATATCCTTATTAGGCGGGAAATTGTGTTAGGGAAATTGATGGGATTGAAGGCTGATAAATCCCTGGGGCCTGATAGTCTGCATCCCAGAGTACTTAAGGAAGTGATCCTAGAAATAGTGAATGCATTGGTGATCATTTTCCAACAGTCTTATCGACTCTGGATCAGTTCCTATGGACTGGAGGGTAGCTAATGCAACACCACTTTTTAAAAAAGGAGGGAGAGAGAAAATGGGTAATTATAGACCGGTTAGCCTGACATCAGTAGTGGGGAAAATGTTGGAATTAATCATTAAGGATGAAACAGCAGTGCATTTGGAAAGCAATGACAGGATCGGTCCAAGTCAGCATGGATTTATGAAAGGAGAAATCATGCTTGACGAATCTTCTGGAATTTTTTGAGGATGTAACTAGCAGAGTGGACAAGGGAGAACCAGTGGATGTGGTGTATTTGGACTTTCAAAAGGCTTTTGACAAGATCCCACACAAGAGATTGGTGTACAAAGTCAAAGCGCATGGTATTGGGAGTAATGTACTGACGTGGAGAGAGAACTGGTTGGCAGACAGGAAGCAGAGAGTCGGGATAAACGGGTCCTTTTCAGGATGGCAGGCAGTGACTAGTGGAGTGCTGCAGGGCTCAGTGCTGGGACCCCAGCTCTTTACAATTTACATTAACGATTTGGATGAAGGAATTGAGTGTAACATCTCCAAGTTTACAGATGATACTAAACTGGGTGGCGGTGTGAGCTGAGAGGGGGATGCTAAGAGGCTGCAGGGTGACTTGGACAGGTTAGGTGAGTGGGCAAATGCATGGCAGATGCAGTATAATGTGGATAAATGTGAGGTTATCCATTTTGGGGGCAAAAACACGAAGGCAGAATATTATCTGAATGGCGGCAGA
Source organism: Pristiophorus japonicus (assembly GCF_044704955.1). Classification (NCBI taxonomy): domain Eukaryota; kingdom Metazoa; phylum Chordata; class Chondrichthyes; family Pristiophoridae; genus Pristiophorus; species Pristiophorus japonicus. The sequence continues at coordinate 126,039,384 of NC_091986.1, forward strand.
TTAGGAAAAGGGGAGGTGCAACGAGACCTGGGTGTCATGGTTCATCAGTCACTGAAAGTTGGCATGCAGGTACAACAGGCGGCGAAGAAGGCAAATGGTTTGTTGGCCTTCATAGCTAGGGGATTTGAGTATCTGAGCAGGGAGGTCTTACTGCAGTTGTCCAGGGCCTTGGTGAGGCCTCACCTGGAATATTGTGTTCAGTTTTGGTCTCCTAATCTGAGGAAGGACGTTCTTGCTATTGAGGGAGTGCAGCGAAGGTTCACCAGGCTAATTCCAGGGATGACTGGACTGTCATATGAGGAGAGACTGGATCAACTGGGCCTTTATTCACTGGAGTTTAGAAGGATGAGAGGGGATCTCATAGAAACATAAAAGATTCTGATGGGACTGGACAGATTAGATGCGGGAAGAATGTTCCCGATGTTGCGGAAGTCCAGAACCAGGGGACATAGTCTTAGGATAAGGGGTAGGCCATTTAGGACTGAGATGAGGAGAAACTTCTTCATTCAGAGAGTTGCTAACCTGTGGAATTCCCTGCCGCAGAGAGTTGTTGATGCCAGTTCATTGGATATATTCAAGAGGGAGTTAGATATGGCCCTTACGGCTAAGGGGATCAAGGGGTATGGAGAGAAAGCAGGAAAGGGGTACTGAGGGAATGATCAGCCATGATCTTATTGAATGGCGGTGCAGGCTCGAAGGGCCGAATGGCCTACTCCTGCAACTATTTTCTATCTGTCTATAATCTCATAGTAAAGGATCCTCTTGGGAAGAGTGATCATAGCATGGTAGAATTTCAAATTCAGTTTGAGGGTGAGAAAGCTAGGTCACAAACTAGTGTCCTGAACTTAAATAAAGGTATGAAGGCAGAGTTGGCTAAAGTGGACTGGGAACATAGATTAACGGGTAAAATGATAGATGAGCAGTGACAAACATTTAAGGAGATATTTCATAATGCTCAGCAATGATGTATTCCAATGAGAAAAAAAGACTAAGAGAAGAATGAACCATCCCTGGCTAACTAAGGAAGTAAAGGATGGATCAAATTGAAAACAAAGGCATACAATGTTGTGAGGAATAGTAGAAGGCCAAAGGATTGGGAAATTTTTAGAAACCAGCAAAGAACGACTAAAAAATAATCAAGAGAAAGAAGATAGATTATGAGAGTAAACAAGCAAGAAATATAAATATATACAGTAAGAGCTTCTACAGGTATATAAAAAGGAAGAGATTAGCTAAAGTAAACGTTGGACCCTTAGAGGACGAGACTGGGGAATTGATAATGGAAAATAGGAAAGTGGCAGAGTCTTTGAACAAATATTTTGTATCGGTCCTCACGGTAGAACACACTAAAAGCATCCCAATAATTGATAATCAAAGGGCTATTGGGAAGGGGAAGCTTAAAAGGGAACTAGGAGAGAGATTAAAAAGCAGGGCCTCAAAAGTAGTAATCTCCAGATTACTCCCGGTGCCACGAGCTAGTGAGTACAGAAACAGGAGGATAGAACAGATGAATACGTGGCTGGAGAGGTGGTGCAGGAGGGAGGGCTTTAGTTTCCTGAGGCATTGGGACTGCTTCTGGGGGAGGTGGGATCTGTACAAGCCGGACGGGTTGCACCTCAACAGAGCCGGGACCAATATCCTCACGGGAGAGTTTGCTAGTGCTGTTAGGGAGGGTTTAAATTAGCTTGGCAGGGGGATGAGAACCTGAGAATAGATTCAGTAGGGAGGGGAGTAAATCTGGAATTAGAAAGCAAAAATGAAGAAAGTGAGTTTGAAGGACAGAGGAAAGAAGCAGGAAAAAAAGGGTTTGAAAAAAACAAATTTAAAAGCTCTTTTTGTCTAAATGCACGTAGCATTCGTAACAAAATAGATGAATTGACGGCACAAATAGATAGAAATGTGTATGATCTGATAGCCATCACACAGATATGGATGCAAGGTGACCAGGACTGGGAACTAAATATTCAGGCGTATTTGACAATTCGGATGGACAGACAGAAAGGAAAAGGAGGTGGGGTAACACTGTTAATAAAGGATGGGATCAGTGCGTTGGTGAGAAATGATATTGGCTCAGAGGATCAAGATGTTGAATCAGTTTGAGTGGAGATAAGGAATAATAAATGGAAAAAGTCACTGGTGGGCGTAGTCTATAGGCCCCCTAATAGTAGCTACACGGGTGGACGGAGTATAAATCAAGAAATAATGGAGGCTTGTAAAAAAGGAATGGCAATAATCATGGGTGATTTTAACTTTCTTATTGATTGGACAAAGCAAATTGGCCAGAGTTCATAGAGTGTATCCAGGATAGTTTCCTTGAACAGTATATTGCGGAACCAACCAGGAGCAGGCTATCTTAGATCTAGTACTGTGTAATGAGGCAGGATTAATAAATGATTTTGTAGTAAAAGATCCTCTAGGAATGAGTGACCATAGCATGGTTGAATTTCAAATTCAGTTGGAGGGAGAGAAAGTTGGTTCTCAAATCAGTGTCCTAAGCTTAAATAAAGGGGACTACAAAGGTCTGAGGGCAGAGTTGGCTAAAGTAGACTGGGAAAACAGATTAAAGTATGGGACAGTTGAAGAGCAGTGGCAGTCATTTCATAACTCAACAAAAATATATCCCAATGAGAAGGAAAGTGCAAGAGAAGGGGTAACCATCTGTGGTTAACTAAGGAAATAAGGTCGGGCATCAAATTGGAAAACAAAGGCATACAATGTGGCCAAGACTAGTGGGAGACCAAAGGATTAGGAAATTTTTAAAAGCCAGCAGAGAATGAATAAAAAAATGATTGAGAGGGAAAATAGATTATGAAAGTAAACTAGCACAAAAAATAAAAACAGATAGTAAGAGTTTCTACAGATACATAAAAAGGAAAAGAGTGGCTAAAGTAAATGTTGGTCCCCTGGAGGATGAGACTGGGGAATTAATAATGGAGAACGGGGAAATGGCAGAGATGGTGAACAAATATTTTGTATTGATCTTCATGGTAGAAGACACTAAAAACATCCCAATAGTGGATAATCAATGGGCTATAGGTAGGGAGGAAGTTAATACAATCATGATCACTAATGTAGTCGTACTAGGTAAAATACTGGGACTAAAGGCGGACATGTCCCCTGGACCTGATGCCTTACATCCAAGAGTCTTAAGAGAAGTGATTGCAGAGATATTGCATGCATTCGTTGTAATCTACCAAAATTCTCTGGATTCTGGGGCGGTCCCAGCAGATCGGAAAACCACAAATACAACGCCTCTATTTTTAAAAAGTAGGCAGACAAAAAGCAGGAAACCATAGACCAGTTAGCCTAACATCTGTGGTTGGGAAAATGCTGGAGTCCATTATTAAGGAAGTAGTAACGGGACATTTGGAAAATCATAATACGGTCAAGCAGAGTCAGCTTGATTTTATGAAAGGGAAATCATGTTTGACAAATTTTCTGGAGTTCTTTGAGGATATAATGAGCAGGGTGGATAATTGGATAAAAGGGGAACCAGTCGATGTCATGTATTTGGATTTCCAGAAGGCATTCAATAAGATGCCAAATAAAACGTTACTGCACAAGATCGGCTCATGGGGTTGGGGGTAATATATTAGCATGGATAGAGGATTGGCTAACTAACAGAAAATAGAGAGTCGGGATAAATGGGTCATTTTCAGGTTGGCAAACTGTAACTAGTGAGGTGCTGGGTCCTCAACTATTTACAATCTATATTAATGACGGATGAAGGGACTGAATGTAGTGTAGCCAAATTTGCTGATAAAAAGTGAGATGGGAAAGCAAGTTGTGAGGAGGATACAAAGAAACTGCAAAGGGATATAGATAGGCTAAGTGAATGGGCAAACATTTGGCAGATGGTGTATAATATGGGAAAATGTGAGGTTATCCACTTTGGTAGGAAAAATAAAAAAGCAAGTTATTATTTAAATGGAAAGATTATAATATGCTACAGAAGGATCCGGGGGCTCCTTGTACATGAAACAGAAAATGTTAGCATACGGGTACAGCAAGTAATTAGGAAGGCAAATGGAATGTTGGCCTTTAAAGGGGGATGGAGTATAAAAGTAAGGAAATCATTCTACAACTGTACAGGGCATTGGTGAGACCACACCTGGAGTACTGTGTACAGTTTTGGTCTCTCTATTTAAGAAGGGATATACTTGCATTGGAGGCTGTTCAGAGAAGGTTCACGAGGTTGATTCCTGAGATGAAGGGATTGTCTTCTGAAGAAAGGTTGAGCAGGTTGGGCCTATACTCATTGCAGTTTAGAAGAATGAGAGGTGATCTTATTGAAATGTATAAGATTCTGAGGTGGCTTGACAGGGTAATTACAGAGAGAATGTTTCCCCTCGTGGGGGAATCTAGAACTAAGGGACATAGTTTCAGAATAAGAGATCGCACGTTTAAACAGATTTCTCTCAGAGGGTCGTGAATCTTTGGAATTCTCTACCCCAGAGAGCTGTGGAGGCTTGGTGATTGAATATGTTTAAGATGGAGATAGACAAATTTTTTAATGATAAGGGAATTATCGATTATTGGGGAGCGGGCGGGGAAGTGGAGTTGAGGCCTAGATCAGATCAGCCATGATCTTATTGAATGGCGGAGCAGGCTCAAGGGGCCAAATGGCCTACTCCTGCTCCTATTTCTTTTGTTCTTATGAGACAGTTGGGAATAAAAAATGGAACTCCCGAAAAATGAATTAACTAAAAAGAGGAATTAATGATTTTTGAACAGCTTTACACAGCATGGGGAAAACAGAACTAATGGCAGGGAGATAGAAATTAAATGAATTGAAGAGAAAGTTGACAAAATTAACTAAATAAATAGAGGTTAATAAATTGAAAGTGCTTTAGATATCAGAAGCATTAATTAAATAAAGACCATGACTTCAGTCAACATAATTAAATAAAGATTGGGCCTTCATTGGGGAAAATTAATTAAATATAGGGTCTGGTCTGAAGGACCCACAGGAGATCTGTGGAGGGACACCAGTGCACAAAGCGAGTCAACTGATTGGTCAAAAACAAAGTAGAAGATGATAGGCCCAGGAGGAGTACTGGCTAATCAGAGCCGCCAGGATTAAAGACCTGCAGGGATGACAGAGAGGGAAAGTGAAGGGGTTGATCAGTGGAGGCAAGTAATGGGCCTCAGTTCAAATAGGGCAGGCAACTGCAGATGCACAACAAGCCTGAGGTCAATAGGAGCTGGTGCAGAATGATTTGAAGGAGCGAGAACATGCCCTAATTGGGAGCAACAGCAATTAGTACAAACAACCTTGACAAAATTCAAATCTATAAGTAAATATAGAACTGTTCTATTTAAATGTAGAGTTAATCTAAAGCTTAAATTGTGTTTTTATCTTTTTTTAGTAACAGCCCAGCACACAAGTACTACCTTTCTGTGGATACTGTGTCAGGATCACTGTATCTGTCTGATACAAATAGCAGACGTGTTTATAAAATAAAATCCCTCTCTGGAGTCAAGGACATCACTAAGAATGCTGTGGTCGTGGCTGGGACAGGGGATCAATGCCTTCCTTTTGATGAAGCTCGATGTGGTGATGGTGGAAAAGCGATTGAAGCCACTCTAACTAGTCCAAGAGGTAAAGTCTCCAGCCAATTGGTTATTTCAGCTTTATTTATTTTAATGGTTTTGACCATCGGTACCAGAAATTTTAGTAGATAGTCTTGCCTTTGGATCGGAAGTAAGTTGGAAACACACTTTGGAGCCTGTAGCCACCCCCAACAACAGTATATCAGTTTTGAAGATTACTGCTAAGATTGCAGTTATTCTATATTATCATTCTGAGACCAGTAGTCATAGGGGTATAAATTCAGTGCCGCCCGAAACAGGTCACACCTACCACTGTTGATGTGTTTCCACCTCCGCTATGGATGAGGTGGCCTCTCGTGTGAAATTCAGCTCTTTGTCATTTTTTTCAAGCGGACCATAAGTTGGTCATAATGGAGACAGTAATGCGGTGGTAAGCACAGTAGAGGGGCGGAAGGGGAGATGGGACGGAGTCTCCACCGCTGTCAGTCATCTCGTACGTCACCTCGTCTCTCCCCTTGACTTAAAGGGGAGAGCTGCTGCGAACTCTGCGATTATTTTAGTTAGGTCCACTGGGCCACCAGGGAGGGTTTTGACTGGGCCAGCAGCCTGAAACCCAAGAGGGGTGTCAGGCTGCCTGTTGGTGGCCTGACCAAACCCGGGGGCATAATTGTCAGGCTGACCTGGCAGTCAGCCGACAAAAAAAATAAAATGGCAGCCGCGGCAGTGCTCCCTCTCCTTGAATGGCTGCCGCATAGCCATGTCGCGCACACAACATAGTGCACCGACTAAAAATACTGTTGGGGGCACCGCTCGGTGGCCAAAGATTTATTACGGTGAAATGTGATTGAGGTGCGAGAGATCGGCGGTGCACGCTTTGATGATGCACTTAGGAGGGGTTGGCAGCAGCGGGTGGAAATGGGGACTGCCGGAGAATTTCGCTAGCGGCGGCCATTCAACTCCAAATCGGCGGTCATTCGACTCCACCGTGTGGCCGCCACTTTCGGGCAGTAAGAGGCATTTTTGGGAGCCAAGAGTGTCCAATTGATACTAAGGTTTGCTCTGGCTGTGACTCTGACTTTGCCTGTCAGGAGGGAGCTTTTTGTATATGTGCTTACTGATATAAATGGAGCTTCACACCCAAGAGCAGCTTCATTATAATGTTAGGAGACAGTAGGCAACAATGATCACTTTCTCATAGCATTATAGAGACTGAATAACTAAGCTTACAAAATGCCTAGGAGATCAGGGGAATATACTCCGGTTCATTCACACTGGAATTATAGAAAGACCTTGCTTTTTTATAGCAACTTTCACATCCTTAAGATGTTGCAAATGTAGCAGCCAATTCTCATATAGCAAGGTCCCACAAATAGCACTTGAGATAAATGATATTATTCCACTTTGTTTGAGGGATAAATGTTGGCAAAGCTACCAGGAGACCTCCCTGCTCTTCGCCATGGGATCTTTTACAGCCATCTGAAGAGACAGCTCAGGCCTCATTTTAACATTACATAAGAAGGCATTTCCTTCAAAACCAATACTTGTCAGTTCCTCACAAATATCAACCTCGATAATATGCTCATGTCCTAGAGTGAGGCTTTAACTCCTGACATTCTGACGCAGAAGTAAAATTATGACTAATCTCTATGATGTAGAGCCCAAGATGTTGAAGATAGCCTCCTGGATGGGGTCTTAGGGTTTTGCATTGCTTGGCTTTAGTGTACTCAACAGCACGACCAAGACTTGATTCCCATGTTATACTTTCATCTTTATGTCAATACAAATCTGAAACCGCTGTGTGTCACCATGAAAATGACAGTTGTGTTGTATGAAATGATACAATGAACTCCGTACTGTGAGCCAGTGACTAGGTGTAACCTGGTCAGTCTTTAATGGCTTCCAGAAGTGAAGATACAAAGGTGAAGTTCAGGTTATATACTGGACCCAGCACGAGTGTATCTATGACCCTAAGACCTCTGACGGCAGTGCCCCCTGTTGGTGGGCAGACCTTATATACATACATTACATCACTCTCCCCCAGTTCTTAACACAAGTCCCTATTTCAAGTTCAGACGGTCCGGAGCCCTTCACTCCCTGGTTGAGTACAATCCGAGTCTCTCATGGCTTGGGGCTGGGCGTTGACCACAGTGGATTCTTCTGATGGCTGGACGTGAGTTGGTTAGTCGTCTAAGCTCGTGGTGTCTTCTTCCAACTGTTCTGGTTTGTCAGTGTATCTTAGCTTGATTTGATCAATGTGTTTCCTGCACATCTGCCCATTCTTGAGCTTAACCATATACACCCGGTTACCCTCCTTATCCATAACATTGCCCAGGAGCCACTTGGGCCCTTGACCATGGTTAAATACATACACTGGGTCATTTACAGATATGTCGAGTGACACTGCGGCACGGTCGTGATACCACTGCTGGCGGTGATGTCGGGTTTTGACATGATCGTTAAGGTCAGGATGGACTAGAGAGAGCCTGGTTTTGAGGCCTCTCTTCATCAATAGTTCCGCAGGCGGGACCCCAGTGAGTGTGTGTGGCCTTGTCCTGTAACTGAGCAGTATGCGTGACAGGCATGTCTGCAAGGAACCGTGAGTTACGCGTTTCAGGCTCCGCTTGACGGTTTGAACTGCCCGCTCCGCTTGGCCATTGGACGCGGGTTTGAACGGGGCTGACCTCACATGTTTTAAGCTGTTGCGTTTCATGAACTCTTGAAACTCCAGGCTCGTGAAACACGGTCCGTTATCACTGACAACGATGTCTGGCAGACCATGTGTGGCAAACATGGCTCTCAGGTTCTCAATGGTGGCAGTGGAAGTACTGGATGACATGATCACACATTCTATCCATTTGGAGTATGCATCCACCACCACAAAAACATTTTACTGAGGAAGGGACCCGCAAAGTCGATGTGGATTTTAGACCATGGTTTGGATGGCCATGACCACAGACTGAACGGAGCTTCCTTTGGGGCATTGCTTAACTGCATGCAAGTGTTGCACTGATGCACACATGACTCTTAAGTCCAAATCAATGCCAGGCCAGCAAACACGGGACCTGGCGATGGCCTTCATCATGACAATACCGGGATGCGTACTATTTAACTCCCATACAAATCTCGCCCTGCCTTTCTTGGCCATTACAACATGATTACCCACAGTAAACAGTCGGACTGGATGGAAAGCTCATCTTTGCGACGGCTATACAGTTTGGTTTCATCACCCATTTCCTTGGGGATGGTCGACCAGTCACCGTTAAGAACAGAACGTTTTACAACCGATAGGGTCCGATCCTGGCTGGTCCAGGTCTTAACTTATTGAGCAGTGACAGGCGACCCTTCACTCTCAAAGGCATCCATGACCATGAGTAGCTCTGCGGGCATTGGCGTTTCCACCTCCGGTATGGGCAACGGTAACCGGCTCAATGCATCAGCGCAGTTGTCGGTGCCTGGCCTATGGCGAATGACATAATCATCGGCAGATAATGTCAGCGCCCACCTCTGGATGTGGGACGACGCGTTGGTATTGATACCTTTGTGTTCCGAGAACAACGATATAAGCGGCTTGTGATCGGTTTCCAGCTCGAAGCGAAGCCCAAGCAGGTACTGGTGCATTTTTTTTAACCCATAAACACATGCTAAAGCCTCATTCTCGACCATGCCGTAGGCTCTTTCCGCCTTGGACAGGCTTCGAGACGCATATGCAACTGGTTGTTGTTTGCCTGACTCATTGGCTTGCTGGAGTACGCAGCCGACCCCATAGGACGATGCATCACAGATCAAAACTACACGCTTGCATGGGTCATACAGTACCAGTAGCTTGTGGGAACACAACAGATTTCTAGCCTTCTCAAAGGCTCTGTCTTGAAGTTCACCCCACACCCAGTCGTCTCCATTCCTGAGCAGCTTGTGCAATGCTCTAATGCTGTGCTCAATTTGGGTAAGAAGTTACCGAAGTAGTTGAGAAGATCCAGGAACGAACACAGCTCCATCACATTCTGGGGCCTGGGCGCATTTTTGATGGCCTCTGTTTTCACGTCTGTAGGTCTGATTCTGTCTGCAGCAATCTTTCGTCCAAGGAATTCGACCTCTGGTGCCATGAAAACGCACTTTGAACGTTTCAGCCTGAGTCCCACTTTGTCCAGACGACGCAAAACCTCTTCCAGATTGTGCAGGTGCTCGGCAGTGTCACGACCTGTGACTAGGATGTCATCTTGGAATACCACAGTCCTGGGGACGGATTTCAATAGGCTCTCCATGTTTCTCTGAAATATGGCTGCTGCCAAACAAATGCCAAAAGGGCACCTGTTGTAAATAAACAGTCCTTTGTGCGTGTTGATGCACGTAGATTTCTTTGATGATTCAACCAGTTCCTGTGTCATGTAGGCCGACATTAGATCCAATTTGGTGAACGATTTTCCCCCGGCTAGCATTGCAAACAGGTTATCAGCTTTTGGTAGCGGGTACTGATCTTGTTTCAAAACTCAGTTGATCGTGACCTTGTAGTCTCCTCAAATCCTGACTGTGCCGTCGCTCTTTAACACCGGAACAATGGGGCTGGCCCATTCATTCAATTCGACCGGTGAGATGACCTCCTCGCGTTGTAGCCTGTCCAATTCAAGCTCAACCTTTTCTCTCATCATGTGCGGGACCTCCCTGGCTTTGTGATGGATGGGCCTTGCGTCTGGGCCTAGGTGAATCTGCACCTTGGCTCCCTTGAAACTGCCAATTCCTGATTCAAACAGTGAGGGAAATTTGCTCAGCACTTGAGCACACAAATCATCATCCGCTGATGACAAAGCTTTGATATCATACCATTTCCATTTTATTTTCTCGAGCCAACTCCTGCCCGGGATAATCCACAACGGTAGATCATGAACCATTTCCTCATACAACACTCTTACTGCTGCACTACCGATCACTGGTATGAGCGCTTTGGTATAGGTACGCAACATCGCATTTATTGGACTCAGCTTGGGTCTCTCTGCCTTGGTCTCCCACCGCTTTTTGAAAGTCCTCTGGATCATTATCGATTGACTCGCAGCCGTGTCTAATTCCATGGATACCGGCAAGCTGTTTAATTTTACCTCCATCATTATCGGTTGGCTCTTTGTTAGTAATTTTACCTCCATCATTATAGTTTAGCTCTTTTTTAGGAATGTATATATGGTATACACTTTCTCCTTGGAGCTCTTAAATGCCTCGGGCTGCATCACCAGATCCACGCTGAATTGATCATTATCCACGAGGTGTGTCGCAGCTCACTTGCTCTGCTATGGACACGTCCACTGAAGATGCCCCGTCTTCACACACCCTCTGCATACATACTGCCTGAAGCAGCACTGATGGGGTCGGTGATTGCCCCCGCAACGCCAACATGTTGAGCTCAGATTTGCACCCAATGGCGGGCTTTGAGCGGCTCCCGTTCTCGCATACGCAGTCGAGTCGGCCCTCTGGCGAACTTTGAGCAGCTCCCGGTCTTGCAGACGCAATCGATTAGGCCCTGCCATCTGCAGCTCTGCCGGTCGTCGATACAATTTTGTACACAGTACTTGCCTTGGAGTTCCTGTTTTGTTGCGATATCTGCTTCGTGCTTTTCTGCGTGGACATGCAAGCCTGGGTGATGGTGATGACTTTGCTGAGGTCTAGCGTCTCCACAGCCAGCAGCTTACTTAAGATCGCTTCGTGGTCGACCTCGATCACAAAAATGTCACACAGCATGTCTTCCAACACAGGCTCAAATTGGCAAGGCCCTGCAAGATGTCTCAGGTCGGCAACAAATGCCGCTACGTCCTGGCCTTCTGGACGAACGTGCGTATAGAAGCGATATCTGGATATGAGGATTCCTTCCGTGGGTTTAAGATGTTCCTAAACTAGAGCACACAGTTCTTTGTAATCCTTTTCTGTAGGAAGAGTGGGTGAGAGCAGATTCTTGGTGAGTGCATAGATCGTGGGGCCACAGACGGTGAGAAGAACTGTCCTGCGCTTCTCTGCATCCTTGTCTGTGTTTAGGTCGTTTGCCATGAAATACTGGTCAAGACAATCCGTGAAATCTCCCCAATCCTCTTCCTCATTGAATCTCTCGAGAATTCCAACAATACTCGATCGTGCTGCGCTCGCCATACTTTTGCGTGGGTTCGTATTTGCCTCGTCGCCAGGTGTGGTGTATGAAATGATACAATGAACTCCGTACTGTGACTCAGTGACTAGGTGTAACCTGGTCAGTCTTTAATGGCTTCCAGAAGTGAAGATACAAAGGTGAAGTTCAGGTTATATACCGGGCCCAGCACGAGTGTACCTATGACTCTAAGACCTCCAACGGCACTGCCCCCTGTTCGTAGGCAGAACTTATGTACATATATTACAACAGTAATTCTGCAGCCATAGGCTTACAGAACTAATGGTAAATTAGCTGGCTGGATTACATGTTTGATTTGGCAGTAAAAAGGCATGGCAAAAATGATGATTAATGGGAAAAAACTGTATGGATGGCAGTGGCTTGTAACGTTCCGCAGGAGTTTACACTATTTATAAATGTTGTAGAGAATAATGATCTAAAAAAAGTGATGATAACAATAAGGCAGACCATGAGGAGATTTGTAGCATTCAAAGAGATCTGGACAAAGTAAGCAGATGCAGAAAGGAATATAGTGTGAATTTCGGGACATACAATTTTGATCGGCAATTAAAAAAGCATTGAAGCATTGGTGAAGATTCAGGGAAGAGCAACAAGATGGATGACGACCAAGGGTTTAAGTAATGAAGAAACTCTGAGCAGAATTTGAAAATATTGAAAGAAATTGTATCCACAGTATTTTAAAATAACGAGTGACATGGATATATTCAGATTATTTACACCCTGATTGCAAAATCAGAGGACAAAAATATGAAATGAACAAACCTGGCAAAGTTGAAAGATTAGAAGCCATTTTTTTCTCGAGGAGCAAAATGTTAATTCAACATCAAGTAATTCCATCAAAGAAGAGCTGGATAACAATCTCTTGAAAACTGGAATTGAAGATTATAAGGATAAATACAGATAATTAAATACACTACATTTCACAGTGATTCTGCTACTAAATCCATGGAGATGTCACCTCTAGAATTCTTTTAAAGTCTTATCTGTGATCTGTTGCCTCCCTTAGACATTAAATTGATGCTGTAATAAGACAAATTGTTTTTGGTCTATAGAGGGAAAGAAAGCTTTTCTCATTTCCTAATTTCTTATTACGTATGTGGTCAGAATTGTTTTTGGACAAATACATTTCCACTGAAATTATCAGATGAGCAGAATTTGTATTTTTTTTAATCCTGATGGTTTTTAATAGTTAATGCAGTGGTTTTCAAACATTTCTCTGTGTGGGAACCTTTAACAAATATCAACAAGCTCCACCTTGCGAACTTTGACAGATCGCAAGTTCCGGGTTTTCATGCATACGGAAAGCCGGAACTTGTGGGGCCATTCTGAGGGCTTACGATGGCGTATGCTGTGCTTATGCCATCATTGACCCCGCAAAATCCAGGCCAATGTATTTGAGGAGCTCTGCCAATCCCCTTATAGTTTGAAACCTTGTGGCTTAAGCAACAGAAGAAATTGCATACAGCATAAACCTAAACCCTTATTTGATAGCTTTATTGGACTATTCATTGTTTTTCTTTACCAGGTATAACTGTTGACAAATTTGGTCTGATATACTTTGTGGATGGAACCATGATTCGCCGGATTGATCAGAATGGAATCATCTCCTCTGTGATTGGTTCTAACGATTTAACATCAGCACGACCTCTTAGTTGTGATTCAGTGATGGATATTTCACAGGTAATATACTTGTCATACAGTATGATCTTGCCATGCAAATAACCCTCTTACAATTTCATTGTTTGTGGACAAGCTGAAGATAAATTATGGAAGTTAGTATTAGCTAAAAGATAAGTGGTGGGAATTTCCAGGTTCTCCCGATTGTCCACCATAACTTCGACTTAAACCCCAGAGAAATGGCGTAAATGGCTGTTTCCGTCAGTTTTCTGGGGTTACATCAATCTTGTGCCCCAATTCTACCCCAAGCTGTCCAGTGGCCAGAAACTCCTCCATGCATCATGCATTAAGTCATTGTCGGTACATGATTTTGGGCCTGGGGTTAGTGGAACAAATGGAGGACTGTCTAGCCATTAGTGATAATCTGAGTTTGAAGTGGTGATTTTTTGATAAGTTAATTTTAAGTAAACTTCTTGTCGGTCTTTAATCTAGTTTTAACCAGGAATGTGTTTGAGATAATAACTAAACACTTTTAAGTGGAAGTAATGTTTATGCACTTCCAAGTAATAGAAAGCATAGAAACCACTTTTGAGAGGAAATGACATCGGATATAACACTCAGAAACAGGCCTTTCGGCCCAACCAGTCCATGTCGGCATTTATGCACCACTCGAGCCTCCTCCTCATCTAACTCTGTCAGCATAACCCTCTGTTCCCTTCTTTCTCATATGCTTATCTAGACTCTGCTTAAATGCATCTATATTATTTGCCTCAACTACTCCCTGAGATAGTGAGTTCCACATTCTCACCACTCTCTGAGTAAAGAAGTTGCTTCTGAATTCCCTATTTAGAGCATCACAAATAGAAATGCTGGAATAATATTCACCGAAAAGAGATCCATACCAAGATTATAATTGTATGCTGTGTTTTATGTTTCTTGTCTTTTTATAACCTGCAATCAAATCAAATTCTTTTATAAAATATCTTAATTTAAATGTACAGTATTTTAGGAAATTAAACACTAATATTCATCATATGAACAGTAGCTGGGGTTAACTGTACTATTTTTAATTCATTGTCATATACCAGTGTTTCCTCTCTGGATGTACTCTGATCAAAGAATTACAAACATGTCTAATCAGTCTGGAGTAAGGGTTTAGTTAATTTACAAATATAGTGGTGTACTTCAGCACAGTCCAGCAGTAGGTACTGACTGTGAATTATATTTCAGCAGAAAGGAAATGGGGTCCAGTTTACATGATCTTGATGACTGCTGAAGTATCCTAAATGGTGCACTTTCCTACATTTATTGACTTCAGGAGTGAATCCCTTAAAATTCGTCAATAGACTTCACCATCAGCAAAGAAAAGTTTTTATCATTGATGCAGATCATTCTTAACTGACCAACAAAATTCATTGAGCACTGTTTTTTGAAGCAAATCACAGCACTGAAATGGTGTGTAAGCCTAACAAACTCTGCTCCGATTTGTTGCATTTGTCTCATCCTGGAGAGATTGTGTCAGTAGGTTTCTTTTATTGGAAACAGTGAGAGCACAAGAGGATGACAATTACATGGCACAATGTAGCTTTTCCATCTTCTCACCTTTCCTTTTTTTGCCAGAGGTGAATTTGGGCTTAGTTTACTAACCTTTTGTTTGCCCTTTAGCTCTAGTTTAATTCATAGGCCGTCCCTCGAACGAGGATGACTTGCTTCCACACCAAAAGGGATGAGTTTGCAGATGTTTCAATGAAGGACCCGATATTCCAGTCTGAACTCCAGGGGCAGAAGATGCCTGTGTGTGGATTTTTTTTAATGTGTGGTGACCATTGCACATCAGCCACCACACGGGCTTGACAGAGCTAGGCCTTTATCCAGTAGCAAGGGTTAACCAGGACGACTGGAGACCTGCTCTGCTGCACGGACCTAGTGCGCACACATATCGCAGTGTGGGCTGGCCCGTGCTGCCCCTGGGCCCTCGGCTCTTCTGGGCCCTGTACCCTCATTTGCTACGCCACGATCTCTCGCTGCTCCTCCGCCATAAATATTCGCCGCATCTCTGCCACAATCTCTCGTCGCTCCTCCGCCACAAAACATTCAGAATTTTAGAAATAGGTTAATGTAATGACTGCAGCTCCAATAACACAGTTGTCTGATTGCAAGATAGTTTTAAGATAAAAACAATTTAAATAACTCACTCTGATGTGACAGCTGGGGAAAATTAACCATAAAACCCTTTGGAGCATTGGATTTGGAGTTGCATTCCAAAAACGAGGCAGCTCCAAAATCTATTAGCAATCACCAAACTCAATTTCTTGTTTGCGACAGTGCCACTGGTACCTCAGGTCGTGCACAAGGGAACTAAAAACTGTTTTGACTCTATAGCTTCAAGGTTCATTTTGCATTGGTGACTATTCATTATACAATGTTCATTTATTTTTTATCAAACCTTCACTGTAATTTGCTACAATTAATCCAGTGGGCTAGGAAAGAGTCTGCCTCAGATCATCATCATAGATGGTCCCTCGAAGCGAGGATGACTTGCTTCCACGCCAAAAAGCGATGAGTTCACAGGTGTTTCAATGAAGGACCTAATATTCCAGGTTTCGAGCTACATGTTGAAGGGTGGAAGATGCCTGTGTGTGGATTTTTTTAACGTGTGGTGGCCGTTGCACACCAGCCACCACACGGGCTTGACAGAGCTAGGTCTTGGTCCAGTGGCAAGGATTACCCAAGACGACTGGAGATCTGCTCTGTTGCATGGACCTAATGCACACACATATCGCAGTGTGGGCTGGCCCGTGCTGCCCCTGGGCCCTCGCCTCTTCTGGGCCAGAACTCACGCCTCTCCTGGGCCCCGAACTCAGGTAGTATAGGAAGATTACATAGGTCATTCCAGCTCGGTGAGTTTTCCCAATGGCTGGCTGAGCCAGACTAGGAAGCTTCCAGGTACCTAATGGATCTCAGCAGGGGCAACTACAGTTGGCCTGAGTGCCCCCAAATTAGGGAGGGGAAAATCAGTCAGGGTTTCCAATCCTGAATGTTCACCAGACAGTTACCAGGACTCCGAGGCTGAAACAATGAGGAGAGATTACATAAACTAGGCTTGTATTCTCTGGATTATAGAAGGTTAAGGGGCGTTTTGTTTGAGGCTTTTAGGATTTTGAAAGGAAATGATCAGGTAGATAGAGAGAAACTTTTTCCACTGGTGGGGGGAGTCTAGGAAAAGGGGACAAAACCTTAGGCCATTCAGGAGAGAAGTTAGAAAACACTTCTTCATGCAAAGGGTGGTAGAAGTGTGGAACTCTCTACCACAAAAAGCTGTAGATGTTAGGGCTCAATTAATAATTTTAAATCCGAGATTGATTTTTGCTAGACAATGGTATAAAAGGACATGGAGCATAGGCAGTTGGGATGGAGTCAAGATGCAGACCAGCCACGATCTCACTGAATGGAGGAAAAGGCTCAAGGGGCCTACTCCTATTCCTAATCACTTACCATTCTTACTGGCTGGAAGTCGACTAGTTCAAACCCAGCTGTGGTGTACTCTACTGTTACGAACATAAGAAATAGGAGCAGCAGCAGGAGTATTCCACCCCTCGAGCCTGCCCTGCCACCCAGTAAGATCGTGGCTGATCCCTGACCCCAACATCACCTTCCTGCACTATCCCCATATCCCTTGGTTCCCTTAATACACAAAAATCTAACGATCTCAGCCTTGTATATGCTCAAAGACTGAGCAGCCATAGTCCTCTGGGGTAGAGAATTCAAAAGAGTCACTGCCCTTTGAGTGAAGAAATTTCTCCCCATCTCACTCCTAAATGGCTGACCCCTTATTCTAACCCCTTGATACACACTTTCATGGCTACTTGGACGAGGTACCAGGGAAGCAGCCAATGTCCATTAAATGGCACCATAACAAGGAGTCAAAAAAGGAGTCAATGGCTTCGAGGTGGGAAAGAGGGGGAGAAAAAAATGAAGCAAGAAAATTGCCCAAGAAAAAATAAATAAATCCTAGTGATTCAGCACCTCTCCAAGTGAGAAATAATTAGAAACAGGCAACGAAAGCAGTTGACAATTCCTGCACCATAGGGATTAGAGGTATGCAAGTTTGGAACAAAATTAAGTCACAATTTTACATAATTTACCGCAGAACGGGACAAATTGAAACCTCTTGTTTTTGATTAAATATTTTCGGATTTCAAGCATTTCTCCGCTATATCTTTTCGTAGCCGGCGACTTTATGCTAATAGGCAATTGCTGCAGGCCCTTAATCAATCAATCATATGTTAATATACTTTAAATAATTCCTCCCTTTGCAGGGAAGGCCAGCGGGATTTAAATGACTCCAAAGAATCTCCAGGAATAACTAATTTTCTAAATATAACATTGAAGGGAAGGAGTGAGGGAGAATGGAAGAAAGGAAAGTGAGCAAATAGCCCTGGATTTCACAGTGCAGCATGCAATCATTTCTCTATGTAATAGAAGCATGCCCAGTGTCCTACATGAACCTTATAATCCATCAACTGGGCTCTCTAAACTAGTACATTGGCCTGGATATTAACAGAGGTGGGTTGTGTAGCCGAGGGGAGGGGGTGGGGGGGGGGGGAGTTTCAGCTGGGAAACCTGGAGGTCCGAATTTTAATTCCACAGCATGCGCCTTTTCTCTATCGGGTTCCTCGCCGAAAAGTCAGCCTGATTTGACAGGTTTGCCATCCATTCGAGTAGGGAAAACTCCTGAGCAGACCACAGGAGCAGGTAGCTCTGATCCTCAATCTTTGTATGGGAGGGGTATCTGATGGGGGAGGAGATGGGAGGTATTTGATGGAGGAGGAGTTTGGGGGAACAGGGCTCCTCCTGACCAACAAGCAGTGCTGCAAAAGGCATTTTACCTTCTTCCCTAGGCTGTCCTCTCCTCCCTTCAGTTGCTGGGTTTCCCGAGGCCTGGGACACCCGACCGGCCACTGTTAAACCTGGAACGCAGGTTAAATCTGATGCTGCCAGTTTCATTAAAATATTTGAATTCCCAACCCGACTCCTGGGAACGGGTTGGCTGCCCATCCCTTGTTAAACCCGGAAGGTAGGTGGGTTGGGGTCAGGTTTCACATTTTTTTTAATTTTAACATCTGACCTGACCCAACCCACCCATTTTGGGTGTTAAATTTCAGCCCATTGTCTTCCAGCACACAAGACACTGCTATGCTGGTCCCTTACAATCATTTTTCATCAGAGCCATGTACCACAGGGTACTGAAGTACTGAATAAACAGTTGCAAGGACTTTGTGCTAAGATTGTTGTACCGCTTTTGCATTATTGCAGAATCTACATATAATGTTTGTTCTAATCAATGATCGGAAATGTTGAAGACCCAATGTACCTTCATTATGCATACCATTTTTTTGCGCTGACTTTACATCGTGTTTAAGATTTCCTCACAGTTGCTCATGCTCTTTACTTCGTAAGGTTCGACTAGAACGTAAATTCCTTTTGAGCCTCGAGGGTTAAAAGCTTCAAAGCTTTTTGTTAGGAACAGTGAATTTTTCTTGGCTCACATCATAATACAGTCAGTTCTGTTTAAGTGAACACTTGACAAATGAATAGCTCTGCTGAGTAAATAGAATATGAAAACTCAGTCCTTTTTTATTTACAGCCCAAAATATTTCCTCCTGATTTCCTTCCAATTCTCCTCAATCAAACTGTTCGCTATTTTCTTTGATTGTTGCAGTTACAAAACATTTGACTTTCAAACAAAATGCAGTCGACTAAAACTAAGTTGTTGCAGTTTGTTAATCCTCTACAAGTGCCTACCTCACATAGCAGCTAGGTTTGCCAACCTCAAGGATTGTCCTGCACCTTCTAGGAATTTAAGATTAATCTCCTGGATGGTGTTGCGAGCAACCTGGGGAAAAATCATTGGGGCACTAAAAAAAATTGTGTTTTTTTCATTTTCTTTGAACACTTTCGTTTATTAGTTACAGGTTAAACGTCTGAAATCCGGAATCCTCGCGATTGAGTCCATGCTAGTTTTAGGGAATTTCCGGATTTCAAACAAAAAAATCAATAGTCTGAAATCCGAAATCCTCGGGTCCAAATCCGTGCCGGATTTCGAGTTTTGCCAGATTTCGGACCTCGCCGTGGACCAAATCCGTGCCGGATTTTGGGTTTTGCTGGATTTCAGATCTCGCCGCCCGCCAATCCTCCGCTGCTCGCCGCTTGACGAAATGTCTGGTTTTTGGAATTCCGGATTCGACGGTTGCAACTGTATTAAAAAATCGGAGATGAGAAAAAAAAGGCTGATTGGCCAGGTGGGGTGATTGGATGCAGGAGGTCATGTGATCCAACCAGAGCTGGAAACCCTACTAGTAGTCCAGATGCTATGAGGGTAATTTTAACTTAACTCGCCAGGTGGAAAATCCACGGGATCAGGTGGAACACCAGTTTTACATCCTGTCCGTTATTACTCTGCGTTGACTTCAATGGAAAGTAATATCGGACGGGTTTGGGCTATCAATCATTGCGGTATTTTTAAATTTCATTTCCTCATCGCCTGAGATCACTGATTCTTGCTGGGGTACCATGCCACAGGTGTGAGCCGCCTTCCTCTCCTGCACATTGCCTAAGTTCTTCATGAGGAATCTAGACAGTAAGGGTCCAAGTTTGCCCTCAGGGTTAGAATGGCACATCTCTGTGCGGTGCGCCGACTTTTTAGAACAGAAACGGTGCCTATTATTTACCTTGGTATTCTCCCCACAGTCTGGCCGATCCAGGCCCTTGGCGCAGCGCAGCAGAACGTGTGGAGGGCGGAGCCAGGTCCTGGCGCTGAAAACAGTGCGCGCTAGAGTGTGCGCGCGTGTGCAGTAGCTGCTCATCCCCGAGGCGGTATGGGAGTGGCTCGAAGCACGGCGCCCCAAGCCCTGGCCGAATGGGCAGCCAGGGTGAAGATCGACTCGGGCCTCCTTCCCTCCCCCCCCCCCGTTTAGCTCCTACTCCCGCTCCCCCCACTCCCTCCCTCCCATTTAGCTCCCGCTCCTTCCCCCCCCCTCCGCCCCCTCTCCTCTTCCCCCCCCCTCCTCTCCCCCCCACCCTTCCCCCTCCTCTCCCCCTCCCCCTCCTCTCCCCCCCTCCTCTCCCCCCCTCCTCTCCCCCCCTCCTCTCCCCCCCCTCCTCTCCCCCCCCTCCTCTCCCCCCCCTCCTCTCCCCCCCTCCTCTCCCCCCCTCCTCTCCCCCCCTCCTCTCCCCCCCTCCTCTCCCCCCCTCCTCTCCCCCCCTCCTCTCCCCCCCTCCTCTCCCCCCCTCCTCTCCCCCCCTCCTCTCTCCCCCGTCCTCTCCCCCCTCCTCTCCCCCTCTCTCCCTCTCCCCCCTCCTCTCCCTCCTCCCTCCCCCTCGCTCTCCCCCCTCCCTCCCTCCCCCCTCTCTCCCTCCCTCCCCCCTCTCTCCCTCCCTCCCCCCTTACTCTCCCTCGCTCCCTGTCCTCTTCCTCCCTCCTTCCTCCCCCTCCTCTGCTCCTCTTCCCCCCCCCCCCCCTCCTCCCCCTTGCTGTCAGAAACACAGAGACACTGACAGAGAGAGAGACACTACGGGGCGGGGGTGGGTGGAGGCATCCCAGCACGCTGTTGGAGGGCTCCCGGTGCTGCAGTCAGTGAGTAGAAACTTAATTTTTTATTTATTGATTTAAAAAAAAAATGTTTTTTGATTTTTGTTGGTTGATTTATTGATTTATTTATCATTTATTATTGATGATGGCTCTTTATTTGTAAAAGTGAAGTGTTTAATGTTTGTAAACCCCCCTTACCCCCGCCCCCATCTCTCATTCTCTATGCCTGATTTATAAGTGTAGGCAAGGTTTTTCTGAGCGTTCAAAAATCTACACTTACTCCATTCTAAGTTAGTTTGGAGTAAGTTTTCACTGCCTAAACTTGCAAAACAGGCGTAAGTGGCTGGACACGCCCCCTTTTGGGGAAAAAAAATCTGATCTACAATGAAACTATTCTAACTCACTTGAACTGGAGCAAATTAAATGCTGAGAATTGCAATTTCTAAGCTGCTCCATTCTAAACTAGTTGCTCCAAAAAAATAGGAGCAACTCAGGCCGAAACTTGAGCCCTAAATGTTGGCTGGTTATTTTCCATAGATGCTTCACAGACAAGCCTAATTCTAACAATTTATGTCAACATAATCACATTTCCCAGTCGGAGTCATTTAATAACAGGCAAGAGTGGGTATCCTGACTGATTTCCCACCCTCTCCTTCCTCCCGAGTCTGGGGACAGTGAGACCATTTGCAGCGCCCCAGTTGCCACTAGTTTGTTCCATGTTTGGCAATGTACTTTTCAATTGAGCTATTACAGGATTGTATTATGGAAGTTTTAGCAAAATATTATACACCTGGATCTAATTTTAAAGCCCTTTCAAATGTAATGTTTCTGACAAATTAAGGACATTCCACTTATTCCTCACCTTACGCAATTAGCAATGCGCTATACCTGACAATGAAAGTCACAAGGTTATGACAATGGCACTGAAAGGGTAAATAAAGTTACAACGAAAATGCAGCTTTTGTTAGTTGTATCTTGGTAAGCACACTGAAAACACTCAATTGTTGGCTATCTGCCATGTTAATTGGGGCAAGAATATTGTTTTATCATTTGGAAGAATAAAAAACCTTTCAGTTATATCTCAACGGTATTGTGAAACCATTGGCCATGTAATTTTAAAAAGGCAGCTTTGATAGGAAATGGGTTTTAAATAGTGAAAATTCACGAGTTATTTAAAAAGAAATTTGCTTCCTGATGTCAATGCAAGTGTTAGGGAAATTATACATATTGCATCATGATGTATGTACCTAATTTATTATGGTGTTATTTCGCAATTGTCAGGAAATTCATATCATCTCTACACAAATCCCATTCTTGAGCAGACAAAATCTTTTATTAAGGATATATCCGAGTGAGATTTTTAATTAATTCTATCTCAGAATTTCTCTTTCTCATTGAAGATTTTTCTTAAACAAATTTAAGGTGCTGGTGTCCAAGCCTGACTGAACTTTACAATTTCAGACCAATGGCGCTGACTGAAATACAGGTTCAGCGTCCGAGATCCGGAGTTCCAAAATTCGGAATGTTCCAGAATCCGGATACCGGGCCGATCCATGGTGGGGTCATCTGGAAACCGGGAAATGTTCTGAAATCCGGACCCCCCCCGCCTCGGTGGCCCGACTTCGCCCACCCCGGCCTCGCCCCGGCCCTCGGCAGCCTGACCGCGCCCTGGCCCGACCTCGGCGGCCCTACTTCGCCCCGGCCCTCGGCGGCCCAACCTTGTCCCGGCCCTATCTCGCCCCGGCCCTCGCTGGCCCTATCTCGCCCCGGCCCTCGGCGGCCCTATCTCGCCCTGGCCCTCGGTGGTCCGACCTCACCCCAGCCCTCAGCAGCCCTATCTCGACCTGGCCCTCGGTGGTCCGACCTCGCCCCAGCCCTCAGCAGCCCTATCTCGCCCTGGCCCTCGGTGGTCCGACCTCGCCCCAGCCCTCAGCAGCCCTACCTCACCCTGGCCCTCGGCGGCCCGACATTGCCCCAGCCCTACCTTGCTCCAGCCCTTGGCGGCCCGACCTCGCCCCAGCCCTACCTCGCCCCGGCCCTCGGCGGCCCGACCTTGCCCCAGCCCTACCTCGCTCCGGCCCTCGGCGGCCCGACCTTTTCCTGGCCCTCGGTGGTCCGACCTCACCCCAGCCCTCAGCAGCCCTATCTCGACCTGGCCCTCGGTGGTCCGACCTCGCCCCAGCCCTCAGCAGCCCTACCTCACCCTGGCCCTCGGCGGCCCGACATTGCCCCAGCCCTACCTTGCTCCAGCCCTTGGCGGCCCGACCTCGCCCCAGCCCTCAGCAGCCCTACCTCGCCTTGGCCCTCGGCGGCCCGACCTTGCCCCAGCCCTACCTCGCCCCGGCCCTCGGCGGCCCGACCTCGCCCCAGTCCTCAGCAGTCCTACCTCGCCCTGGCCCTCGGCGGCCCGACCTTGCCCCAGCCCTACCTCGCTCCGGCCCTCGGCGGCCCGACCTTTTCCCGGCCCTCGGTGGTCCGACCTCCGGCCTGACTTCGCCCGCCGCGATTTTGCCGCGACTTTGCCCACCCCGGCCCTCGGCGGCCTGATCACACCCCAGCCCCGGCTCCCCCCCTTCTACCCCCAGCCCCGGCTCCCTCCCTTCTACCCCCAGCCCCGGCTCCCTCCCTTTTCCCCCCGGCCCCGACTCCCCCCCTTCTCCCCTCTCTCCCCTCTCTCCCCCTTACCTCAGCTACCTCGAACCAGGCAAAGACGTTCCAAAATCCGGAAATACCCAGAATCCGGAACGGCCTCAGTCCCAAGGTTTTCGGATTTCGGACGCTCAACCTGTATTGCCTTAATATGTAAACTGCTTCAGGGTCTGTATCAGCCATGTACAATGTTGGCTCAAAATAATAGAAATTATTCAGCTGCCACGAGCTGTAGACTGCCAAAAGTAGAAGCATTTCAAGCTGTACCAGTGAATTCTATTGTTTAACAATGTAAAAGAATGGAAATTGGAGAATTTTGTGAAAGAATGGAGAACGTCAGCCTCCCTCATGCGTATGTTGTAGATTTTCACTGAGATGTTACCAAGATTATTAAAGATTACTATTATTATCGACACTGTTGACTATCCCGAAAGACAAAATGCTGCAGATTCTGGAAATCTAAAGTACAGGTATAACCAGAAAATGCTGGAAGTACTCAGCAGGTCAGGCAGCCTCTGGCCTGCTGAGTATTTCTAGCATTTCGTGTTTATATTTAAGTATTCCTGATGTTGGCTGGTATGAACCAGCATTGATGGTAACCTTGGCACCATGGAACTTTTGAGAAAGGGAGAAATCCAAGATTCACAATGGGGATGAAATTAAATTGTCTTTTCCTTTTCATAGATTCATGTCTTCATGGAAAAATCTTCAAGTGCTATTCTGCATTGGTGGTGGGAAGAGAGAGAGAAGAACCACGTTGCATTTTTGATCATGTCATGCATAAATGATACAATGATTTTCCAGTATAACTTATATAATTAGGTCTTGTGTTTGTTTTAAAAAAAAACAAGAAAGATTTGCTGAATAATTTCATCATTAACTCATTGCTTTAACGCAAGCATTATTAGGACCTTCATTACAAAGAATTGGTTAGTCGTACATCTCTGGAAGGAGAATGACAAATTTCAGCACCATCATATATATTACTGTCCTATTTCTCAGAATTATGTCAGATATTAATACCAGCTATTGATTTTGTAACATTCTGCCCTCAGGTACGTCTGGAATGGCCCACTGATCTGGCAGTGAATCCCATGGATAATTCCCTTTATGTACTGGACAACAATGTGGTACTTCAGATTTCAGAAAATCACCAAGTTCGCATTGTGGCTGGGCGCCCAATGCACTGCCAAGTGCCTGGAATTGATCATTTCCTGCTTAGCAAGGTGGCGGTGCACTCAACCCTGGAGTCAGCCAGTGCCATTTCTATTTCCCATAATGGAATCTTATATATAGCAGAAACAGACGAGAAGAAAATTAATCGCGTGCGCCAAGTCACAACAAATGGCGAAATATCGCTCGTCGCTGGAGCACCAACTGGTTGTGACTGCAAAAACGATGCCAACTGTGAATGTTACTCAGGTGATGATGGATATGCAAAGGATGCCAAACTAAATGCCCCCTCATCCTTGGCAATATGTCCTGAGGGGGAACTGTACATAGCAGATCTTGGGAACATCCGTATTAGGTTTGTTTGGAAAAACAGGCCATTCCTCAATTCTCAGAATCTCTACGAAGTTGCTTCAACCATTGATCAAGAACTGTATTTATTTACCCTCGATGGTAGCCATCTGTATACCCAGAGTCTCATCACTGGAGACTATCTTTATAATGTCACCTACACTGGGAATGGAGACATCAGCACAATCAAAGACAATAATGGGAACTTATTAAATATTCGACGGGATGCCACAGGAATGCCACTCTGGCTTGTAGTGCCAGATGGACAGGTTTACTGGCTGACTATTGGTACAAACAGTGCTTTGAAGAGTGTGTCTACCCAGGGACATGAACTGGCTATGATGACATATCATGGCAGTACTGGTCTCATGGCAACTAAAAGTAATGAAAATGGATGGACCAGCTTTTATGAGTAAATATATATATTTTATTTATATTTAATAGATATGTATTGGTGGGTATTTTCAATATATACTAATTTTGTTCAATCTATATAACATCAGAAAGTGGCA
This sequence comes from Pristiophorus japonicus, assembly GCF_044704955.1. Lineage (NCBI taxonomy): Eukaryota > Metazoa > Chordata > Chondrichthyes > Pristiophoridae > Pristiophorus > Pristiophorus japonicus. The sequence goes on from NC_091986.1 coordinate 126,064,969, forward strand.
AAGGAGTCTATTTATCATTTAATTTCCCTTTACTAAGATTCTCCCTCTAATCAGCACACACAGGTGGGAGCCATTTCTCTGATCTCCTAAGCAAGCAACTCCACTGGAAATCTCACAGATTGTCATCCAGCCCAGTCTTGATGTCGCTCAGGAGACACATGAGCCAGGGAAAGTCAGTACCAGCACACTATGTGGCAGTATCGAGCTGGCGCTGAGATTTCCAGACATCATTGAGTTGGTATTTGAGGCTGACTTAGATGCTGATATGCAGAGTTCCTGTGATCATTGATGACTTAAACAACATTTCCACTGATATCTGTGGAGACCTGATGTGACTAGTTTTTGATATTAACCAGACTTTAATTCTTAACTTTCGTCTTGTAGTAAAACAGTTCCTAAATTTAAATCTGAATTTTCAGTGGGGATTTCCTTCATACAGTTCCAACCAATTCAGCTGGTGCGAAGAATGGCCTCTGTTTAAAAAAAGTTATTTTAAATAAACTTTTCAAACTAAGAAGCTGTAGGACCTGTTTAAAGATCTTGCAGAATCAAGAAATATAGTTTTCATTAAGCGATATTACAGCTGAGAAAGCAGCTAGTTAATAATGTCAAAGCGGGTAAAGATGACTGATCGCGTGCACTTTGATTTTGTAATTCCTATTTTTTTTATCAAATGATTAACGAGTTAATATTGGATCCATAAAATTACAATATGAAATGTTATCAGAAAGCAGCTGATCCAGCCCCACTGAAAATAGTCGAAACTCCTGACCTTTGAAGGTGGGGAAAGAATACAATAGAAAGAGAGAGGTGTAGGTGGTGATGATATGTTTTCTGAGTAATGTTTGAGTTTGTTGTTTAGATATTATCAACGAAGGATGAAGAAACAATATATTTACTAAATAATGAATTGCAGCACCTAACTTCTCATTATTTACCAATGAGTAACTTCTTGCTTCTTCTCACCTAATTAGCTTCAGAAGTCATGCTATCACCCTTGGGCTACCTCCTTTGCTCCACAGTGACTCTTGATTTACGCTGTACAGTTTTGGTCTCTGTATTTAAGGAAGGATATACTTGCATTGGAGGCTGTTCAGAGAAGGTTCATTAGGTTGATTCCAGAGATGAAGGGGTTGACTTATGAAGATAGGTTGAGTAGGTTGGGCTTATACACATTGGAATTCAGAAGAATGAGAGGTGATCTTATCGAAACATATAAGATAATGAGGGGGCTCGACAAGATGGATGCAGAGGGGATATTTCCACTCATAGAGGAAACTAAAACTGAGGGACAGAGGCCCCTATTATTGCCACGATTGTGCGCCGCTTTTTGGCATCCAAACGTTTTTTGGCGTGAAATACTCACTTTGCAGCTTTCGCCAATGTCTGGACAGTGGCACTGACCATGTGCGGCACTTAAAACATTTTTGCCACTGACACAAGTCAAAACGGGATCAGGCACCGTTTTTATGGACTTAACCGATTTTTTTCAGCGCGGCACACACTGCCCAAAATCCCTGCAAAAAAAAACATGTTAACTTAAGGAATAAACGCGGGCACGAGGACAGGAGCGAGGCAATAAAAATACACGATAAAATACCTTTTTTTTTTCATAGTGAACTCTTTTTGGAGCAAGGGAAGATGATGTCCGGGCTGAAAGGATTGCTCCCCCCTCTGCAATCCCGAGCCGAAAGGACTGCTTCCCACAGGCTGGACCCACTGCAATCCTGGGCCAAATGGCCCACCACTCAGTCCCGCTCCCCTTGCGAGTTGAAGTTTGGGAGCGGGAAGGCCATTGGGCCGGGAATTGCAGCGGGTCCAGCCGGTGGGAAGCAGTCCTTTCGGCCCGGGATTGCAGCCAACGGGTCCAGCCAGGGGTGGGGAGAGCAGGTGGAGTGGTGGCAGCAGATCCAGCTGCAGGGGGTGCGGTGGCCACAGTTCCAGCGGGGGGGTGAGGTCCTTTGTGGTCCTTTTGACAGCGGTGGGGTAGCAGTCCTTTTGGGGGAGCGGGCTTCAGCTTGCTTCAGTGTCTCTGGTTGCCCTGGCAACTTCAGCTGTTTGCGCATGCCCAGAGAGTTTTTAGCACAGACTTGAAGCTCTGCCCCCCCACCCCCAGACTAACTTCGGAGAGTGCTGCGCCAAATTCAAATATTTCAGGCATAAACATACACAAAAACATTGTACGTTAACATGTGCGGGCACCAAAAATCCAAGTGGAAAATAGGGTCCATAGTCTCAAAATAAGGGACTGCCCATTTAAAACTGAGATGTGGAGGAATTTCTTCTCTGAGGGTTGTAAATCCATGGGATTCTTTGCCCCAGAGAGCTGTGGATGCTGGGTCATTGAATATATTTAAGGTGGAGATAGATAGATTTTTGAGCAATAAGGGAATAATGGGTTATGGAGGGCAGGCAGGGAAGTGGAGCTGAGTCCATGATCAGATCAGCCATGATCTTATTAAATGGCAGAGCAGGCTCGAGGGGCCAGGTGGCCTACTCCTGTTCCTATTTCTTATGTTCTTATGCTGTTCAATTGAGGTTAAAGTTTAATTCAGTGTGGTCCTAATTGAAGTCTGTAAATGGACAAAGTGTTGTTTCACTGTGGGATAAAATGACATTCGGCATTGATTAAACATGGTTAATAAGTAGTACAAAAATTCAGTTTCAGGTTTTATGTTAATCAGTAGTGCAAAAATTGATTTCAAAAGGGATGAAAGAGTGCCCTGTTTTCCCACTCCACAAATTTAACACTGCTGCAATTGCAGGAGGCAGCATCTCTCCTTTAGTAAAACTTTTCTAATACGTTTCTTTCTATGTGGTTTTTTTTAAACTCTAAAAATGGTTGGGACAGCAATGTATTTTAATACAATGGGATAGAAATTTGTGCAAAAAACAGGCACAAGGTTGACAAATTTAGCAGCGGGGTGGTCTGTGCTCAATCTGTGCATGTGTCTGGGCCATTGTTACATTTGTTTGGCTAATTTTTAGTTGTTCCAGCAGCCGTCTAAAACAAGCATTAGGTCCCTTGCACATGTTGATTAGAGGCTTAATTTCTGTTGTCGGTCCCCTCTGGAATTATTTTTTAAGAAGAGCAGAACAGGTGGTGGGACTGACCTGCTCAGAATTCTTCAGAAAACGACCCAGACAAATTTCTACCCAATATCTTCATCACATCAGTGGGCATGTTTGTGTACTTATATTATGTCTCGCAAGAGGCTTTACCAGACAATTCTATTTCATAAAATTATAACTTTAATAATTTTAATTACATTTTAATTTAAATAACTCAACAAAGAAAGATAAAATGCAAAACGCAGGAAATCAAAATCCTTTCTACAATACCTGTCTTTTATTAATGGTTGTGGATTGAAATTAACAAAATATACGTAATTCAATTGAGCTGATGTTTTTTGCTGCAGTCTGTCAACGTACGGATATATACTTCTGGTTACAAATCATTTTGAAATGGAAGCATGTTCAAAATAGCAATGGATGCCATCAAAACTGCTTTGCTGGATAGTATTTCTTTTTTCAGCACGTTTTGGACTCTCTGGTTTTAATGTTATGCTCCCAGATATCGTCATAGACCCTCCTCTCAGAAACAGATGGTCATCGTTGGCGAAGCATTTGGTTAATTCACTGGGTGTGTCCTAAATGCTTCCTTTGAAAATCCTACACTGTTTAGTAACTTTAATAGAAACAAGGTGCAGGAGTAGGCCATTTGGCCCTTCGACCTTGCACCACCATTCAATATGATCATGGCTGATCATTCACCTCCGTACCCCATTCCTGCTTTCTCTCCATACCCCTTGATCCCTTTAGCCATAAGGGCCACATCCAACTGCCTTTTTGAATATATCTAACGAACTGGCCTCAACAACTTTCTGTGGTAGAGAATTCCACATGCTTACAACTCTCTGAGTGAAGAAGTTTCTCCTCATCTTGGTCCTCAATGGCTAACCCCTTATCCTTAGAATGTGACCCCTGGTTCTGGACTTCCCCAACATCAGGAACATTCTTCCTGCATCTAACCTGTCCAGTCCTGTCAGAATTTTATATGTTTCTATGAGATCCCCTCTCATTCTTCTAAATTCCAGTGAATATAAGCCGAGTTGATCCAGTCTTTCTTCATATGTCAGTCCTGCCATCCCGGGAATGAGTCTGATGAACCTTCGCTGCACTCCCTCAATAGCAAGAATGTCTTTCCTCAGATTAGGGACCAAAACTGTACACACTATTCAAGGTGTGGCCTCACCAAGGTGCTGTACAACTGTCGTAAGACCTCTTTGCTCCGATACACAAATCCTCTCGCTATGAAGGCCAACATGCCATTTGCCTTCTTCACCGCCTGCTGTACCTGTATGCCAATTTTCAATGACTGATGTACCATGACACCCAGATCTCATTGCACCTCCCCTTTTACTAATCTGTCACCATTCAGATAATAATCTGCCTTCCTGTTTTTACCACCAAAGTGGATAACCTCACATTTATCTACATTATTCCACATCTGCCATGCATTTGCCCACTCACCTAACCTGTCCAAGTCACCCTGCAGCCTCTTAGCATCCTCCTCACAGCTCACACTGCCACCCAGCTTAGTGTCATCTGCAAACTTATTACATATTACATTCAATTCCTTTGTCTAAATCATTAATGTATATTGTAAAGAGCTGGGGTCACAGCACTGAACCTTGCAGAACCCCACTAGTCACTGCCTGTTTATTCCTACTCTTTGCTTCCTGTCTGCCAACCAGTTCTCTATCCACGATACAATACCATGTGCTTTAATTTTGCACACTAATCTCTCATGTGGGACCTTGTCAAAAGCCTTTTGAAAGTCTAAATACACCACATCCACTGGCTCCCCCTTGTCCACTCTACTAGTTACATCCTCAAAAAAATTCTAGAAGATTTGTCGAGCATGATTTCCCTTTCATAAATCCATACTGACTTGGACCAATCCTGTCACTGCTTTCCAAATGTGTTGCTATTACAGCTTTAATAACTGATTCCAACATTTTCCCCACCACCAGAGCCTGACCACTCTATAATTCCCCATTTTCTCTCTCCCTCATTTTTTAAAAAGTGGGTTTATATTAGCTACCCTCCAGTCCAAAGGAACTGATCCAGAGTCTATAGAATGTTGGAAAATGACTACCAATGCATTCACTATTTCTAGGGCCACTTCCTTAAGTACTCTGGGATGCAGACTATCAGGCCCTGGGGATTTATCGGCCTTCAATCCCATCAATTACCCTAACACAATTTGCTGATGAATAAGTATTTCCTTTAGTTCCTCCTCCTCACTAGACCCTCGGTCCCCTAGTATTTCCGGAAAGTTATTTGTGTCTTCCTTAGTGAAGACAGAGCCAAAGTATTTGTTCAATTGTTCTGCCATTTCTTTGTTCCCCATTATAAATTCACCTGATTCTGTCTGTAAGGGAGTCTTCACTAATCTTTTTCTCTTCACATATCTGTAGAAGCTTTTGCAGTCAGTTTTTATGTTCCCTGCAAGCTTACTCTCATTTTCTATTTTCCCCCTCCTAATTAAACCCTTTGTCCTCCTCCGCTGAATTCTAAATTTCTCCCAGTCCTCAGGTTTGCTACTTTTTTTGGCCATTAATGATTTATTTGTGTGGTTTATTGATTTTGAGTTTCTCATGTGTAAGTTATCCTCAGTGTCAGCCGTGGCTCAGTGGATAGTACACTCCCCTCTGAGTCAGAACATTGTGGGTTCAAGTCCCACTCCAAGGACTTGAGCACATAAATCTAGGTTGACACCCCAGTGCAGTGCTCAGGGAGTGCTGCACTGTTGGAGGTGCCATCTTTCGGATGAGACATTAAACCGAGGCCCCGTCTGCTCTCTCAGGTGGACGTAAGAGATCCTATGATACTATTTTGAAGAAGAGCATGGCAGTGTCCTGGCCAATATTTATCCCTCAAATCAACACAACAGAAACAGATTATCTGGTCATTGTCACATTGCTGTTTGTGAGAGCTTGCTTGTGCGCAAATTGGCTGCCGCGTTTCCCACATTACAGCAGTACACTCCATACGTACTTCATTGGCTGTAAAGCACTTTGAGGCATCCAGTGGTCGTGAAATGCACTATATAAATCCAAGTCATTTATTTATTTATTTTCCACATTGGGTTTCTAATTATTGATTGTAGCCTCAGAATAAATTCATCCTACTGTCATGGTTCTTGTGATGCTGAACAAAAGAGTTCCAACAGAACTGTCCAGTAAAAACTGGAAATCCTGTTGGAGAAATTGTACATTGCATAAGATTGTTGGTTGCAATATAAAAACTCAAGCATTTTCAGTCAAAGAAAATATACAAAATATAAACACAATTTCTTTCCACCTAGGTATGATAGTTATGGCCGTCTGATCAATGCAACTTTTCCCACTGGCCGCATCAACAGTTTCCATGGTGATATTGACAACTCAGTTCGAGTACATGTTGAGACATCTAATAAGGATGATGTTACTATAACAACCAATCTGTCAGCAGCAGGTGCATTCTACACACTAGTCCAAGGTAAGTTCATTGACTATTATTAGCACTGTTAGCTTTTTCCTCCTATTATTTTTTTTCTCACTAATAATTACACCAAGGTTTCATATTATTCTACCTGCAATGGTCATGTAGTACATTTATTTGCCTATTGACAGGTCTCCCATTGTATTATTCAGATAAGTTAGAGAACATGCACCATCTTATAAAGGCAAGAGGATAATTTTAACTATCAGCGATGCTGTAAAAGGGGAGATGTCAGATTGGCTGGCCATTATACACTCTGCCTGGTTTTGCTTCCTATTGAAGTCAATGAAAAGGAAAATCAACCAGGATGTATAATGGGCGGCTAATATCAGATATTATCAATTTTATACCAATGCCAAAAATCAGAGTTACCCACAAGAACATTATATTGTTATTATTTAATAGCAGTAAAAAAAAACTGATTCAAATCCAACCCAGACTGATGAGAGGAAAGTAGCCACAGTCTGCTGGCTGGCAGAGTCCTATGTGAAATCATTTTGAACAGTCTCATAATGGGCATGGGCCTTGACAACAAAATTGTTGCTAATTCGACACTAGCTGGCAAGGGCCCTGAGGAGTTCTATTCTGCACCTGACAACGCTATACCTGATCCGGTTGCGTTCCATTCCCAGCATTAATATACTAATATCACTAACCTTGATAAGCACAGGGATCGGTTTTTGCCAGGTTGCCATCTAGGGACTGGAGAAGGAATATCAACTTAGGGAGCCCCACGGTCACCGCATCCCCATCCCATCATTTGCCTTGTAATTTCCTTATATAGGGAAGTTGTGCCCTGTATAAGACAATATAGAAACTCTCAGAAATGGTGGAGACTTGATGTAATCAGGATCCCCGCATTTCCTTGAGGGTTCCACCAGTCTCCCACAAAAGATATGATGGGAGTGATAGAACTCCCTGGAATTTCAGAGCCATTGTGTTTTTGTTCTTCTACTTTGAAGACACATTCCTGATTTTTTTTTTTCCTGCTATCTTTCTTTGCTGATGAGGCGTGACTACAAACTTGAGAGGGAAAAGAAGATGAACCAGCCCCAGGCCATTGCCCGTGCTATTCGTTCTTATGATTAAACAAAGCACCCTGTATTTGACATTTGTCTACAGCACCATGGCTTAGATCAGAAAAGTGGTGAAGTATAGATTAAACCTGCATACAACCAACTCCATGAGTTTCCTCCTCTATCGCTCATTCTCTCTTGTCGCTTTTACTTTGCCTCCATCTCTCATGTTTTTGAAAAATATATCTTACAAAAGTATATATTTTTTAAATACAGGTAGCATTTAAGCTTAGCAGAGGCTCTATTTGAGTGCCATTTCATTTATGTGTGGGTTACATAAAGTTTTTGTAAGTTTCCAGGTTCCACACTCTGGTTGCTGAATTTTGGTGAGGAGAAAAAGAGCTTGCCTCCTTGAATTTTCAGACATCCTAATATAATTTGATTTGAATCGAGTCTCTGAATTTTTGCAGGTGCTTGTCTCTACTCGTTACATAAAACATATGTTTCCCCGTAGGCTCTTATCTCTCAACTACATGAGCATCAGATCATTTGCCAAAGTAAACAAACATGTTAAAATAGCAGTACTTGTATTGATTGTCTGCCTGATTTGAGATCCAACTGTTCACTTTTCCCAAACAATATTTGTAATATTTAGTAATGATAAAATGTTTGTTGATTTCTTTGTGTTCTTAGATCAAGTTCGAAATGGATATCACGTTGGTGCAGATGGTTCACTGAGGCTTATGCTAGCGAATGGCATGGAGGTTGCACTGCAAACAGAGCCACATCTCTTGGGTGGCACTGTAAATCCTACTGTTGGAAAGCGTAATGTTACTCTGCCCATTGAGAACGGCTTAAACTTAGTGGAATGGAGACAGCGGAAAGAGCAAGCCAGGGGCCAGATCACTGTATTTGGACGAAGGCTGAGGGTGAGTAAGACCTAGCAAAATGAAGGTACATGGAATACAGAGCTTTCCAAAATTGTTCCCCCACCTTCCCCGTGATTATAATCTTGTTAACCCACATATGAACTCTGTTGGATATTGAGTTACTGTGCTAACCAACCTTTACAAATCATGAGATTATTTCAGATGAGGAAGGCCATTCCAGCTATTTTAATTCATCCACTCAAAGACCTTGCAGTGTACCAGTGTAGCATCTAATTTTTTCCTGAATAATTCCAGGCTTTTTGCCTCCACCACTCTATCTGAAAGCTCATTCTATGTGCTGATCGTAAAATCAGAGAAATTTACAGTGCAGGAGGCCATTCGCCCATTGTGTTTTCTGCTAGCTCTTAACTAAAACAATCCAAAACTAACTTCTCGTGGGAAGAAGGAACTTACTGATATCGGTTTTAAATTTCCCTTTTATTTCTTTGAACCTGTGTTCCCTTGTCCTATTCTTGCAATTTAAAATAGTGTCCAGGATAAAAAAAAATGTATTCTCTTAATTCCTTTATATACCTGTACTAGTTCACAGCCCAGATTTTAACTCTGGGTGACTTTTGGTATCAATTCAAAACTCAACTGCTACAGCAAAAAATAGGCCTTAGGTATAATCTGACAAGTTTTAGAGCCCAATTTCTATTAAGTCAGCCAATTTAAAGAGGGACTATACTTCTGGTTCCATTATATTTAACTGCAAGATGCCACTGTTAGAATGGTGCAGCTAGAAACTGAGGCAGCATGAGTCGCAGCAAGGCCCCAGATTATCGGAGGCCTCTCTGGAGGTCCTGTTGGAAGAGTTCAGAGTGAGGAGGGATGTTCTCTTTATAGCCAGTGCAAGGAGGATCCTGAAACACCAAGGCCCCGAACTTGGTGGAAGCTAAGTTCCACCCAAGTCCCGCCCAAAGGACTGCTGAGATACCTGATGGTACTTTGGGCGGGAGATTTGTGGAAAAGTCCGGGAAAGAGCACCCGGCGGCAAAAAAATGACTTATGCCATGAATCTGGGCAGCAGACCTCCCAATATCGGCACCAAATGCAATCCTCAGCAAAATACCACTGAGGATTGAGTCGGGCCCTGGAAGGGGGGAAACAGATAAAAATTTAAATTTAAAAAAAAACACTGTAAAACCTTTCAGGGACCCCCCAACCACCTAAAGCACTGGGAAAAAAATAAGAAAAGAAATTTACTAGCCTTTTTTAGCAGGTCTTGTTACTTACCATTGAGGTTAGACCTGCCTTCATGTGGCCGTCCTTCCCCCTGCTGCAACGGACTCCCGCCCAGACCAAACTGTCAGCTCGGCGGGCGGGAGGACACTTACGTGAGTTGCGCACCAGCGGACGTCAGCAGTCGGTTCCCAGTGGTCTTCCCTCCCTGCCGGCGGGAGGCCTCCTCCAAACTTGCTTGGAGGGGAGACCGCCCAGAAAACTCGGCAGCAGTCGGCGGCAGCGGGCGGTGAGTCCACCAAGTTCGGTCCCCAAGTCCATCAAGCATGAAGAGACACGGCTCAGTCAGCTCCAGGAACATCACTCCCAGAATCTGGATCCAGTGCAGGAAGCACATCAACGATCTGTCAGGAGTAGTAAGGGTGAGTACAGCTCTTCATTTCCCCAGCTCTTTCAACAACACATGATAACAGTCCTTTCCTCCACCTCCCTGCTACCACTCTCAACAATTCCCTAACCTCCACCACATCCTTCATCACCAGCACAAGGCTGCACTAAACCACTTCACGTTCTCATTATGAACACAAACTCACCTTTTCCTAACTCCATTCACAGCACCCACTAGCACCATTTGCTTATTCTTCTACACAACAAGCAAAAGCCCTACACATCTGCGCTCACCTTCTGAAAACGGAGTCTCTGACTATTACTTGCACTCCTTCATGAACCTCTGAAAAACAAAACCAAACTGCAATGTGATGTATCTCATCTGCTATTTTTTAACCTCTCAGTGTCATCCTAACTCTTGTCCATCTTCTCTTTCCTTTAGGTGCTCCACAGCTACAGCCCCCCAAAGAGGACATATCAAAGGAGGAAAATCCTTCTGAGGAGGCACTGTCATGCGCTCCATCACTCCCAAGTACCATAACAGACATTCACACCCTCGTTGGGTTAGAGAGTGAAGAAGAGGAGTCTGCACATGGTGAAACACCCAACACTATTGAGCAGCAGCAGATACCGGTGGCCGAGGCAGCTCGGAAAAGACAGCTCGCCAATGGGTGAGGGCCTTTCTCAGCTCGGGTGAGGAAGCTAAAGATGTGAACTTCAAAGGCCCAGGATTGAAAAGAAAACTGCTTGCCTCACACAAGCAGTTATATCAGCAATTGGAAGGCCTGCCAAGGTTCCAAGGGTTTCAGCACTATGGCTGAAAGTGTGGAATCCACTTCCAGTGAAACTTATGCTCCGCCTTGGAGAAGAAGCCTCCTGATGTGGTGTCCATTTCATTGTTCAGGTCATTCTGCAGCCATTCTGCCCCTCAATATCAGTACAGCTTTAAGGTGACCAACAGCCATTTTCAAAAGTTGCTGGTGCCAGATATGATGCTCTTTAGCTTCAGGCGCTGTGTGTCAGGAGAGCTTCACAATTATGCAAAGGAGCAGATCTTTTTTATACTGCAAGGTCAGCTCATAGCACTGCAGAGGCACACAGTGATGAAAGAGCAGAGCTTCTGCTGTCACAGTACTGGAACCACATTATTGCCCCATATATTTATTTAATTGTTTAAATATCTTAACCCTTCTTGTCTGGTTGCACAGTTTACAAATGTCTGTTTCCAACCAATCAAATCACAGTGTGCTTGTAACTGAAACTCAGCTGAGAGTGAGATTTAGTCATTCACGCTGCTGTTATGTGTCTCTCATGAGCAGGAGAGAGAGGAAAAATCTCCTCTCCCTCCCCCCCCCCCCCCCCCCCTCTCCCCATCCAGTGCAAATTAACTATTTGTCAGCTGATCATGGAGCAGCATTGATGACATTTACAGTTGCTGAGAAACCACTGAACCAGCCCATCATTCATTCCTAACTTAAGAGTGTCTGTGCTACTGAGTGGCCTTCTAAGGGAGAAAGAATTGTAGGGGTTGGGGGTAGTAGAAATAAAGTAAGAAAAGGCAAAACATGAAATACTGTAAGTGCTAAACAAACCCAGGGTGGAGGAGTGGGAACAGCAGAGGACTGGGGCAAGACTGGCTTACAGGGGAGAAAGGCCCAGGAATGTAGTCAGGGGAGCAGAACGGAGAGTGGGTAAAGGCAGAATGTCATGAAAACATTGCAGTGGAAAACTGCACGTGTCTGAAATTGTGTTGAATGACAGTGAGATCGAGACAGTGCCACTGTTCCAAGGCTGAATGGACACTTGTTGCTTAAGTTCTGGACAAGGTGCATTTTAATGGTATGGTCTTTAACTTTCTTTATATTGGCCCTGTTGTTGTTGTAATTTGAAGCTCAATGGGTTGATGATTTGGTCAGATTTCATCCATCAAGGTGTCTCTGTCTTAAACAAATGGAAACAAATGGAGGCATATGAGCATACAAACACACATTGAATAGCACTGTAAGAGTGAATAATTTCAATACTCTGTAGATTTGATTTGTAGAGATTAGGCTTACTTCAAATAATGAAGGAATCCATTGAAATAATGTAATCAAACTCTGTTATAATAATAGTCACTGATATCAAAAGAAATTCAAATTTTTGTTGCTTTTATGACATGGATATGCCAAAGTTTTTGTGTAGTAACTGGAGGAGTAGTAGAGCAAGGAATTAATCTTACAAATCACAAAACGTTTAAACACCATTTACCATTTCTGCTTATGCATTGTTTACCTGAACTTGGTGTATGCTAATTGCTTGAGATGTGCAGATTAATGGCCTAGCTGCATAGCTACAAAATGAAGCATATCAATAATAAATTAAGATTTATTTTAGAATGCACTGTAAACTGCCCCAAACAGTATAAACTGAAAATGAGTAGCATGCATTTCCATATGATTACCAACCAAAGCCATTTGTTATGTAGTCAATTTCCACATATCCATATCTGTGGAAATTGACTACATAACAAATTTCTTTTGATGGTTTTAAAATGGAGCAAAGCCCCAGCCTCCCTCATCATATCTTCACAGAATATTGGTCTCTTGTGGACTAGCTTGTCAAATATTCTGAGTATTAATAGATTTGTTTCACACAATTTGATCTTGGTGTGCTTGATAATGCAAAGTATAACTACAGGTGGAATATAAACCACACAGGCCGCGATCTCGCCAACCGTGGCGAGACTGGGACGGCCGGGGTATTGTGGGTTGGCGAAGACCCTCCTCGCTCCAGCCCGCACTATATGAGCAATCTTCCGTTGATGGGGCTTGTTAAGCCCACCCTGCAAGGTTCCCGGCTAATTAAAAGGAAGCGGGTCTGCTAACATCATCTGATAATGCGTCATCAGCCGGTTTCCTTAAAGTGACCTTGTCCACATTCATTTTGACAGTTATGCTGTCAGTGTTCTACAGCATTGAGCTGCTGCAAACACTGACAAACACTGCACAAAAGTGCACGGCTGCACCCAAGCTCTCCCATGATTCCCTCCATATGCTCATGGAGGGAGTCACAGCACGCAGGGAAGTTCTCTTCCTTTCCCATGGGTGGAAGAGACCTCTTCAGGAGAATAACACAGCCTGGTTGCACATTGTACAGGAGGGCACAAACAGGGATGTCATCAGGAGGATCTGGCTGCAGTGGCGCAAATCTTTCAATGATTACAGTAGATCACAAAACATTACTGCAAAGCCACAGTCAACTTTATCCTGCGGTGCCACTCATCACATCCCCATTGCTCTGCCTTACCTACCCTACTCCTGTGCATCCATAGTCACACCAACTTACCTTACACCTCCATCTATCCCTCTCTATCTATGTTATCACTTCTGCATCTCGCTAGCCACCCCTCACACTCAATCTCATCCTTGTCCACTCATTTAAACTATTTACACACAAGGGTAGACACTTGAATGCTTTAGCGAATGTTGGGTGTAAAGTTTCTGTTAATGTGTTGTCAAGCATTGAAATCTTTATTTGCCTTCTTGGGTAGATTTGTGTGCACCTTTGAAAGTGTCTTAGTGAGTTCCAGTGAATGGTAAGACATTAGGCCCCCGCCGCCCCCCCCTCCAAATGATGGAGTGTGAAAGGTATGGCTTGGACATTGTAGGGATGCTTTATGGTGCTGGTATGGAGTGGTGCCATCCTGGCACATCATGTGGCAGCCAGTGTGTACAGTGTTATGTGAAGCAAATCTGGACATGGTGAGGCCAACTCTGGTGTCCCCTGCAGCAATGTGCATGGGTGATGATGCCCTGTGTCCTGTGCAGCATCAGTTGTGGAAAAGGTTGGTGTGGATATTGGTGCTGCTTGTGTGCCCGGTGATGTTGGTGTTGGGGCAGATCGTGTTGTGAATCTCAGGACCAAGGTGACATTTTTTAAAGGGCACCGATGCTGATGGAATAGATGGCAGGTGAGGTTGAGATGACAGAAGCAAGGTTGTTCCAATGAGGTGACACTGGATAGAGAGTTTGCTCCAAACACTTGTTAGCTGCATAAAGGTCAACCTGTCTTCTAAATGCAGTAAGCAACTGCTTCTAACCTTGGAAAGTGAAGATCTATGAAATGGGAGCTTTCATAGACCATTTGCAACTGTCGGGTAAGTGAATCATTCAATGCTGACACAACACCTGACCTCCTTACCTGATGTGACAACTCCGGGAAACTCATTAAAAATCTGGTAAAATGGTAAGTATATTGTAAAATCCTGTGTAACTACCTTTCAACAAGTTTTTAACTATCTAAGTTGGCTGTTCTAAGTGAACTGTAGCCAGACCTGATACTTTAGAAATTGACAAGGTGGTGGGTACAGAGCGGGATCCATTTTGACAGTGGGTCCGCCTCCAAACCTGTACTCACAGGGCTGGTAAGATTACAGCCCCAGATTGCTCAGTGCCGTTCTCCTTGATGACTTTTACACGTATTTTGTATTCAGAACCGAGAGAGAATTTATGTTTAAGCATTTTGGTCTGTAATTTACTTTTTTCATTCAGTAACTTAAAAGCGATTGTACTGAAACTTCTTAGGTGTTCTCCCTTTTTCATACACATCAGATCTTTGTGAAAATGGCTGTGCTCCATTTATAACTTTCTATATCCACCTCTTCTATCACTGAGCTCCAGCACCACTAGTGGCACTATAGAGCTGAATGTGCGACCCTAATCTTGCATTTGTTCCCTCAACGGGAAAAGTAGAATGTTCATGTTTAGTATATTTTCAAGAAGTGTCGTTATTTTTCAAATAATTTCTTCCCTAATTAATTGGGCCACCGCCGTTTAATTCCCCAGCTGTTAGCTGTAATTTTTGGGGGCAAAGTTCAGAAATCCCTGACTTGATCTTGCTTTTCCTTTTTGTGAGAACCTCCTCCTCTTCTCTGTATCATAGGCCTCCGCTACTCAACCACATTCATTTCTTCCAGCACCATCACGGACCTCAGCTGTCTGTGCTTGGCCAGCCACTGACATCCATTGAAGCTGCTCAGCAGTGCACCCCCTCCACAGTCATTGGAGCCATTACATTGCTACTCAATAAAACCGCACACACCCACCTTCCTTATACCTCCCTGCCCTCCTCCTCTCCACCCTCCCCATTTCCTCCCCTCCCCAATTTCCTCCCCACTTCTTTGACCTTCACGCTTAGCTTTGCCCTCTCCTCCTCCTTGATCTCACTTCTCTCTCCTGCCCCGCAGCCGTTAATCCTCGTTGACCTTGATGCTTCCTCATGTTTCTAACTTAGGTTGCCACAACCAGAATGTGAAAATTCCACCAGCTATTGGTGGAGCACATCCTCCATTCATCCCACAAAGGACACAAAATTCATCAGTTGCTATATAAAGCCCAATGCATGCCTCAGTAAACATTTTATACTTGAATACCAACTTGTTATCTCAGTCATATCACCAAGTTTTTTTTGCAATTCTTTATTACAAAATTTTCCAAAGTACATTAAGTAACAATAAAAAACATAATACAACCAACTGCAACGATATCCATAACACACACAGCTCCAAGCAACGCAATGCATTGAGAATTGAGAAAGAACAAAATCTTTTCAGAACTGTAAGACTCATCATGATGGTCGAGAGAGAGGAGATGGAGGTCCTCAGTGCTCCCATGAATATACACTCACGACTATCCATTCCAAGCAGTTGCAGAGATGTGCAGGCATTTGAATATTCATACAAATTGATCCACCACAATATACCAAATCCAGAGACTGACTTTGTAATTACTTATCAGGAATGCAGTGCCCTACTGATAGGAAACAAGACCAAAGGTTAAGGAGCAAAGCAATATAGCTTTCCCTCCTCTATTGCTCCACTGTCCACTGATGTCATCTAGGAGGTCAGAAGATATCAGGTAGGCCTAGCTGGTACAGGCTGTACAAAGAGTTCTCGGACTGTGTTTGAAGGAGATTTTCCCACTTCAGGTGCAGGAAATGCATAACATGCTCTGATTGGGCCATCTGTTGCAGCATTGGGATCCAGGTGAACCACGACGGCAGCTCTTCCTGACATCACATGCACTGCCAGGCAGTCTACAAAATCAAATCTCAGGATTGAGGGGAAGCTCCATGGGCAGCCCCAAAATGTAACATTATGAATCAGGTTCTAAGCAGATACCAATGACAACTTTGATACAGCTGCTGCCGATAGCCAAATATGACCAGACAGAAGATGCAGAGGTGACTGCCGGTTATTCTACAATCTCTGCAACAGTTTTCCATATACGGAAAACCAGAGGATGATAATGCAAAGTTTTAGGCATTTTGGTGATGGATGAAAACAGGACATGGACAACAAGAAGGGGATGGAAAAGGAAAGACTTTCACGACCACCGGATATCTCAAAGCTCTTTACAGCCAATTAAATACTTTTGAAGTGTAGTCACTGTTGTAATCGTAGCAGCCAACTTGCGCACAGCAAACTCCCACAAACAGCAATGTGATAATGACCAGATAATCTGCTTTTTGTTATGTTGATTTAGGGATAAATATTAGCCAGAACACCGAGGAGAACTCCCCTGCTCTTCTTCGAAATAGTGCCATGGGATCTTTATGTCCACCTGAGAGGGCAGATGAGGCCTCGGTTTAACATCTCATCCGAAAGACGACACCTCTGACAGTGCAGCACTCCCTCAGCACTGCACTGGAGTGACAGCCTAGATTTATGTGCTCAAGTTCCTGGAGTGGAACTTGAACCCACAACCTTGTGACTCAGAGGCGACTGTGCTACTCACTGAGCCACAGCTGTGTAAGGGGTTCTCAGGGAGTGTTGTTGTGCATTGGGTGTCTCTCTCTGGGCTTCTGCCCTCACAGCTTATGCCTGTCTTGTGAGATACCCTGAGTGCTGCAAGAGCACCCCTGGAGAGACTGTGTCCACAGCTTATGAAGGGGGTTTTGAGACTCGTGCATCCCCACAGCTTAGGCCTAGCCTGTGAGGCACCTGTGAGTGTCAAACACTCCTAACCCCTTCTTCCCTAGCCTGTGACACACAGTTGAGCGTTTTCGAGGCGCTCCTAGCTTCCCTTACACTGTTCTGACATAAGACTCACGATCAGGAGATGTAATACAATAGAACTAAGACAAGGTGATTCCAAGAGGAACTTAGGCTTCCAATTTATTTGACAAGGTGTATCTCAACAAACAGCAGTACACCAACAAAACAATCCCCCTAAATCCCACTAAACGGACACAACGAAAATCTTTACACAAGTTTAGCAGTACAATGCCCAACCTTCCACCTTTCCTGGCCTAACTGAGTTGGGAGTTCCGGGGACCAGAGGTTATACTCACTACTGTACCTTCTGCAGTATGATGGTTTGTTTCTTCTATCTTCGGTGTCTTCGGACACTGGTTTTCCTTCAGTGTCAAGAGGCTTGCTAGTTGTTGGATCACAAAGGCAGGGAACCACACACACTGCGTTAGAAACCCCTTTTTATAGCCAGATTATCCAGTCCGCCTCTCCTGCTGAAATCGATTCTTCCCATTGGTGGGCTTTGTGATTTTGAAAAATGCAGCAGTTTTAGATTATTGCGGGTTTTTTCCACTGATGTTAACCTACTCAAGGTTTGAGTGGGTGTTGATTGCATTGGCCTCCTGTAGCCATTGTGTAGGCCCTTGGGTTGTTTTGGGTTCCCTGGTTTCTGAAGGTCTGCATAATTTCCTTCCATAGTGTAAATATGGGGAAGACAATAGCGCGATAATGGTGATGAGTCAGTCCCACAGTTTTCGAGCAAGTGCTCTCCCATTGACTTGAAAGCCCCATGCTTCGGGCTGACTCTGTCCCACCATTGGCCCTCCGGTGTCCTCCCCCGTCCAATCACTGCTCTGCCAAGGTCAAACCGTCTCTGTTTCAATTCACAGCACAGACCGATCCCACAGCCCTTTTCCTTCTGGGTAAAATGAGGGGGTTTTCGTCCTCCCCTACAGCTGACACTACATGGATGGCACCAATGTGTCTCCAGCCCCACTAGCTGATTGCATCAAATTAATTACTTTAACGATGACTATTTGTAACTGTTCTGTTTCAAGCATCTCACTCTTGTAACTTGAGCTCATTTTTATCACTTGTTCTGTTTCTTCTCACCCTATTCCCTGCCCCTATTTGCATGGAATCAAATTTTAAATTGTACATTCTGTATTTAATCTAATTTCCTTGAAGAGC
This sequence comes from Pristiophorus japonicus, assembly GCF_044704955.1. NCBI lineage: Eukaryota > Metazoa > Chordata > Chondrichthyes > Pristiophoridae > Pristiophorus > Pristiophorus japonicus. Next base: position 126,083,235 of record NC_091986.1, read on the forward strand.
AACAGCAGCACCAAGACGAAACATCTGCTCGATACCTTGTACAGATTGGTATGTGTGAACGCAGATTGGACATGTGGCTTTAGTCAATTATAAATCTGGCATTGTCACACTTCTCTAACCATTAGCAGAAATATAGCTGACAAATTCCACATATGGGTTTTATGAGTTTTTCTCAACTACTGTTTACGAATACTTTTCTCTGACAGTAGATTATGCTGAGTTTGTATCTTATAGGGTTCTGATTAGTTGTTAAACACTCACCGTGTTATCCAATCTATGAACTAGAGCTGTTACTGTAAAGCCAGGAAAAGACAGCGATCAAAATATATTCAAAAGTGTTTTCTTGATTCCCTGGATTTGCATGAGACAAAAACAGCTAACCTTCTCCCAACCTTCACTAGTTTGGGTCAGTCTTCTTATAACTGGTGTAAACTCAAGAGTGATGAGCTGCATATGGTCCAGCAGGCCAAAGTTGTTTCCAGAGTAATGGACCATGAATAATAACTAACCATGAAGCAGACAGTATTTATAGCTGTTATTTAGCTTTTGACAGTACGCAAAGAGCCATCTAAAGCATAAATGTGTTGATGAAAGATCTGTCAGAAGTTGGAAGACATATGTTTGTTAAAGAAAGAATAAAGCCTCACATTTGAATGTCATATTCAACCCAACAAAATGAACCTATTTACAGGGGTGTAATGTACTATTCAGTGTTTGCCCCCTCATCAGCTTGGATACTTGTGTAGTAAATTTCTTGATATACTTATGCTCAACATTAATTATTGATAAATCACTGATTTTTGCAACAGCCTAACTCTTCGGTCTGAAGGAAAAAGGGTAGAATTATACATTCTTACCAACATCAAGATTTGTTTTCAGTTTAAAAGTTATGACATGACACAATAATTGCGAACACATTCAGCTGTATTTAGCAGGTACTATATTGAAGTATTCATCTATGATTAGAAACAGAAATATGTTCATTTAAAAAACATTCTAAATTTTTTAATTCATTTTGGGAAATAAAGTTGATGTGCAGTAGTTCATAGTTCAATGTGAACAGTCATTCTGATATGGTTTTGTTTTACCAAGAACTTGAAACTGAATGACTTACTGATACCTGCAGCAGTCTCAGATTGCCAGTGTCAAGTTCTATGATATCGTGTCCATAAGTGACAACTAAAGTGTTTCCTTCATCCAGTTGTTGCTGATAAGTAGGCATATTAGAAGCATTGTGCCTATATTACAACTGATCAACATGTCCATCAAAGAACCAAGAGCCAGTAAATTACTCGCCTCTAATAACTACTTTCCACTCCGCAATCAGAGGTTATAAATCTGTTCCTTTCAGCTTCTAAGTATTGAATCTATTTAGCAGCAATAGCAGAAGATTGTCTGGTCTACCCAATCATGCGAGACCTGGCATTTCATGCCATTTTTGGCATTTCTGGAACCTAAAATTAGGACAACTAAATTGACTGACCAGCAAATCGGAGCAGAAGCTGATTCCACCAGTTTTTCTTCCCAAAATGAAGTGCCAAGATTTCCGAATGCAAAATGACTTTTTTCACTGAAAAATGTGCAGAAGGCTACAACATCTCAGCAGGGTACCAAAACATTAGCATTCTAACATCTAATACCAGTCTGAGGAGACATTTCGGCTCTAGTTCTCACATAATGATTCAAACACAGTATTCTTCGCATCACAGTTTTCGGCGCATAACCGTATACATTTTGGAGACCCCTGATTTCTAATAAACCACATTCAGTTTTGATGGCACCGCTTCTTTACAGGTAGCCTCTGCAATATAGAAACTAGGTGCAGGAGCAGGCCATTTGGCCCTTCGAGCCTGCACCACCATTCAATAAGATCATGGCAGATCATTCAATCTCAGTACCCCTTTTCTGCTTTCTCTCCATACCCCTTCATCCCTTTGGCCGTAAGGGCCATATCTAACTCCCTTTTGAATATACCTAACGAACTGGCCTCAACAACTCTCTGCAGTAGGCAATTCCATAGGTTAACCACTCTCTAAGTGAAGAAGTTTCTCCTCATCTCGGTCCTAAATGGCTTACCCGTTATTCTAAGACTGTGACCCTTGGTTCGGGAACTCCCCAGCAACGGGAACATTCTTCCTGTCTCTAACATGTCCAATCCCGTCAGAATTTTATATGTTTCTATGAGATCCCCTCTCATTCTTCTAAACTCCAGTGGATACAAGCTCAGATGATCCAGTCTTTCCTCATACATCAGTCCTACCATTCCGGGAATCAGTCTGGTGAACCTTCGCTGTACTCCCTCAACAGCAAGAATGTCCTTCCTCAGATTAGGAGACCAAAACTGAACACAATATTCCAGGTGTGGCCTCTATAACTGCAGTAAGACCTCTCTGCTCCTATACTCAAATCCTCTAGCTATGAAGGCCAACATGCCATTTGCCGCCTTCACCGCCTGCTGTACCTGCATGCCATCCTTCAATGACTGATGTACCATGACACCTAGGATTCGTTGCACCTCCCCTTTTCCTAATCTGTCACCATTCAGATAGTATTCTGTCTTCCTGTTTTTGCCACCGAAGTGGATAACCTCACATTTATCCACATTATACTGCATCTGCCATGTATTTGCCCACTCACCTAACCTATCCAAGCCACCCTGCAGTCTCTTAGCGTCCTCCTCACAGCTCACACCGCCACCCAGCTTAGTGTCATCTGCAAACTTGGAGATATTACATTCAATTCCTTCATCTAAATCATTGATGTATATTTTAAATAGCTGGGGTCCCAGCACTGAACCATGCGGCACCCCACTGGTCACTGCCTGCCACTCTGAAAAGGACCTGTTGATTCCGACTCTCTGCTTCCTGTCTGCCAACAAGTTCTCTATCCACATCAATATATTACCCCAAATATCATATGCTTTAATTTTACACATTAATCTCTTGTGTGGGACCTTGTGAAAAGCCTTTTGAAAGTCCAGATACACCACATCCACTGGTTCTCCCTTGACAACTTTACTAGTTACATCCTCAAAAAATTCTAGATTTGTCAATCATGATTTCACTTTCATAAATCCATGCTAACTTGGACCGATCATGTCACTGCTTTCAAAATGCGCTGCTATTTCATCTTTAATAATTGATTCCAACATTTTCCCCACCACCGATATCAGGCTAACCAGTCTATAATTCCCTGTGTTTTCTCTCCCTCCTTTTTTAAAAAGTGGTGTTACATTAGCTACCCTCCAGTCCATAGGAACTGATCCAGAGTTAATAGAATGTTGGAAAATGATCACCAATGCATCCACTATTTCTCGGGCCACTTCCTTAGGCTGCATCCCAAAATACTTATCAGGCCCTAGGGATTTATCGGCCCTCAATCCCATCAATTTCCCTAACACAATTTCCTGACTAATAAGGATTTCCTTCAGTTCCTCCTTTTCGCTAGACCCTCGAACCCCAAGTATTTCCAGAAGGTTATTTGTCTCTTCCTTAGTGAAGACAGATCCAAAGTATTTGTTCAATTTGTCTGCAATTTCTTTGTTCCCCATTATAAATTCACCTGATTCTAACTGCAAAGGACCTACATTGGTCTTCACTAATCTTTTTCTCTTCACATATCTATAGAAGCTTTTGCAGTCAGTTTTTATGCTCTCTGCAAGCTTCCTTTCATACTCTCTTTCCCCCCTCCTAATTAGACTCTTTGTCCTCCTCTGCTGAATTCAAAATTTCTCCCGGTCCTCAGGATTTTTATGCCTCTTCCTTGGATTTAACACTATCCCTAATTTCCCTTGTTAGCCACGGTTGAGCTATCTTCCCCATTTTATTTTTACTCCAGACAGGGATGTACAATTATTGAAGTTCATCCATGTAATCTATCAATGTCTGCCATTGCCTATCCACTGTCAACCCTTTAACGATCACTCGCCAGTCTATTCTAGCCAATTCACATCTAATACCATCGAAGTTACCTTTCCTTAAGGTCAGGACCCTAGTCTCTGAATTAACACTGTCACTCTCCATCTTAATAAAGAATTCTACCATATTATGGTCACTCTTCCCCAGGGGGCCTCGCAAAACAAGATTGCTAATTAGTCCTCTCTCATTCCAACACCCAGTTGGAGGACTTTTAAGGAGCTCTTTCATAGTGCTCAACAAAAATATATTCCAGTGAAAAAGAAGGGCGGTAAGAGAAGGGATAACCAGCCGTGGATAACCAAGGAAATAAAGGAGAGTATCAAATTAAAAACCAATGCGTATAAGGTGGCCAAGGTTCGTGGGAAACTAGAAGATTGGGAAAATTTTAAACGACAGCAAAGAATGACTAAGAAAGCAATAAAGAAAGGAAAGATAGATCACGAAAGTAAACTTGCGTAAAACATAAAAACAGATAGTAAAAGCTTTTACCGATATATAAAACGAAAGAGAGTGACTAAAGTAAATGTTGGTCCCTCAGAAGATGAGAAGGGGGATTTAATAATGGGAAATGTGGAAATGGCTGAGACCTTAAACAATTATTTTGCTTCGGTCTTCACAGTGGAAGACACAAAAACCATGCCAAAAATTGCTGGTCACGGGAATGTGGGAAGGGAGGACCTTGAGACAATCACTATCACTAGGGAGGTAGTGCTGGACAGGCTAATGGATCTCAAGGTTGACAAGTCCCCTGGTCCTGATGAAATGCATCCCAGGGTACTAAAAGAGATGGCGGAAGTTATCGCAGATGCATTCATGATAATCTACCAAAATTTTCTGGACTCTGGGGAGGTACCATCGGATTGGAAAGCAGCTAATGCAATGCCTCTGTTTAAAAAAGGGGACAGACACAGGAACATAGAAACATAGAAAATAGGTGCAGGAGTAGGCCATTCGCCCCTTCGAGCCTGCACCGCCATTCAATGAGTTCATGGCTGAACATGCAACTTCCGTACCCCATTCCTGCTTTCTCGCCATACCCCTTGATCCCCCTAGTAGTAAGGACTACATCTAACTCCTTTTTGAATATATTTAGTGAATTGGCCTCAACAACTTTCTGTGGTAGAGAATTCCACAGGTTCACCACTCTCTGGGTGAAGAAGTTTCTTCTCATCTCGGTCCTAAATGGCTTACCCCTTATCCTTAGACTGTGACCCCTGGTTCTGGACTTCCCCAACATTAAAAAGAACAGAAGAACATAAGAATTAGGAACAGGAGTAGGCCATCTAGCCCCTCGAGCCTGCTCCACCACCCAACAAGATCACGGCTGATCTGGCCGTGGACTCAGCTCCACTTACCCGCCCGCTCCCCATAACCCTTAATTCCCTTATTGGTTAAAAATCTATCTATCTGTGATTTGAATATATTCAATGAGCTAGCCTCAACTGCTTCTTTGGGCAGAGAATTCCACAGATTCACAACCCTCTGGGAGAAGAAATTACTTCTCAACTCGGTTTTAAATTGGCTCCCCCCGTATTTTGAGGCTGTGCCCCCTAGTTCTAGTCTCCCCGACCAGTGGAAACAACCTCTCTGCCTCTATCCTGTCTATCCCCTTCATTATTTTAAATGTTTCTATAAGATCACCCCTCATCCTTCTGAACTCCAACGAGTAAAGACCCAGTCTACTCAATCTATCATCATAAGGTAACCCCCTCATCTCCGTAATCAGCCGAGTGAATCGTCTCTGTACCCCTTCCAAAGCTAGTATATCCTTCCTTAAGTAAGGTGACCAAAAGGCAAAAGGTAGGTAACTATAGGCCAGTTAGTTTAACATCTGTAGTGGGGAAAATGCTTGAAGCTATCATTAAGGAAGAAATAGCGGGACATCTAGATAGGAATAGTGCTATCAAGCAGACGGAACATGGATTCATGAAGGGGAAATCATGTTTAACTAATTTACTGGAATTCTTTGAGGATATAACGAGCATGGTGGATAGAGGTGTACCGATGGATGTGGTGTATTTAGATTTCCAAAAGGCATTCGATAAGGTGCCACACAAAAGGTTACTGCAGAAGATAAAGGTACGCGGAGTCAGAGGAAATGTATTAGCATGGATCGAGAATTGGCTGGCTAACAGAAAGCAGAGAGTCAGGATAAATGGGTCCTTTTTGGGTTGGAAATCGGTGGTTAGTGGGGTGCCACAGGGATCGGTGCTGGGACCACAACTGTTTCAACTGTTTACAATATACATGGATGACCTGGAAGAGGGGACAGAGTGTAGTGTAACAAAATTTGCAGATGACACAAAGATTAGTGGGAAAGCGGGTTGTATACAGGACACAGAGAGGCTGCAAAGAGATTTAGATAGGTTAAGCGAATGGGCTAAGGTTTGGGAGATGCAATTCAATGTCGCAAAATGTGAGGTCATCCACCTTGGAAAAAAAAAACAGTAAAAGGGAATATTATTTGAATGGGGAGAAATTACAACATGCTGCGGTGCAGAGGGACCTGGGGGGTCCTTGTGCATGAAACTCTTTTTGGAGTTCACCTGCAAAAATATAAAACATTAAACCGTGCCACCCGACCTGGGTGACACACCAGACATTTACAAGGCCCTTTTTTCCTTTTTTTGGTTTTTTTTTTGTGTTTTTCATTTTTTTGGGGGGTTTTTTTGGGCGCTAAAATCACATTTTTCCAGTGCCCCCTATAAAAGGGAAGGGGACACTAAAAGCACCGGCAATTAAAACAAATTAAACTTTAAAACGTAAAATCAAATTAAAATTTGGTTGCCGGGCGTGATGATGCAGTCCAGTCCCTCCGGTGCCCACCTCTCGCGGAAGGCCGCGAGCGTACCGGTGGACACCGCGTGCTCCATCTCCAAGGACACCCTGGACCGGATGTAAGAGCGGAAGAGAGGCAGACAGTCAGGTTGAACGACCCCCTCGACCGCCCGCTGCCTGGACCGGCTGATGGCACCCTTGGCCGTGCCCAGGAGCAGTCCTACGAGGAGGCCCTCGGACCTACCCGCTCCCCTCCGCACAGGGTGCCCAAAGATCAGGAGAGTGGGACTGAAGTGCAGCCAGAATTTCAGGAGCAGCCCCTTCAAATAATAAAACAGGGGCTGCAACCTTGTGCACTCAATAAAAACATGGAACACGGACTCCTCCAGACCGCAGAAATTGCAGGCGGCCTGGGAGTCCGTGAACCGGCTTAAAAATTTATTGCACGGCACTGCTCCGTGCACCACCCTCCAGACCAAGTCCCCGATGAATAGTGGGAGGACCCCTGCGTAGAGTGCCCTCCATCGGGGACCCCCGCCTCCTCCGGACGGCAAGATGGTACGCCATGGCGTGTCCGGACGGCCAGCGAGAATGGCAAAGTTGAGAGTGTGCAGGAGCAGCCCGTACAGGAAACCCCTCCGCGCGGAACTGAAAGGCACGGAGGGGATTTCCCCGAGGCGGCTCAAGTTGTGAGGCGCCGGCCCCCGAGGGAGGTTCCGGGGTTTGGCGCCGATGAGGAATTCCGTCCGGACGGGGGTCAGTTCGGACGGGATCTCCCCACGTGCTTGAGCCTCCTCGATGCACCTAATGGAGTCAGGGCCCAGAGCTGTTTTTAGCGACTCGATGGCATCGGCCGCGTGGCGGACGTTGGCAGAATTTAGGCGCCGCGCCAGCGTGTTTGGCGCCATCCAGCCCGCTCCTCCGCCATCGAGCAGGTCCCTGACCCTGGTCACCTCACCAGCCACAGCCCTCTCTTCCGACCGCCACATAAAACCTCGGCCGTGGAGGTACGGATTCCCGAGCAGCGGTTCCTGCAGGACGGCCGCCACTCCAGCCGGCGGAGAGCTGCGCTTGGTGGAGACTTTGTTCCAGACCCTGATGAGTTCCCTGTAAAAGACAGGCAGCTCCCGGAGGGCGGTCCTGGCACCCCCCAAGTTCACAAACAGGAGCTGCGTTTGTGAACTTGGTCACGCTGCTGGCGTAAGAAATACCTCGCCAGAGCGCACCACCTAGGAGGGGGCTCGACGTAAAGGTATCTCTGCAGGGTCTGAAGACGGAAAGTCGCGAGCTGGGCGCTGACGCACACCAACGACTGACCGCCCTCCTCAAGCGGGAGACTCAAGACCGCGGCAGAGACCCAGTGCTTCCTGTTGTTCCAGAAGAAGTCCACCAGCTTCTTCTGTATCTTGGCGACAAACGCAGGGGGAGGGGTCAAAGTGACCAGCCGGTACCACAACATTGCGGCCACCAGCTGGTTTATGACTAGCGCTCGACCCCTGTAGGACAGCACTTGGAGCAGTCCTGTCCAGCGCCCTAGGCGAGCGGTGACCTTGGCCTCCAGCTCCTGCCAGTTCGCCGGCCAGGCTCCCTCGTCGGGGCTAAGGTAGACTCCCAGATAGAGGAGATGGGTCGTGCTCCAGGCAAAAGGCCTGAGCTCCTCCGGCAGGGAGTCCACCCGCCACTGACCCACCAGGAGTCCGGAACATTTCTCCCAGTTGATCCTGGCGGAGGACGCGGCCGAGTAAATCTCCTGGCACTCACGCATCCTCCGCTGGTCAGCGGGATCCTCTACCGCGAGGAGCACGTCATCGGCGTAAGCCGAGAGGACGACCTCCACGCCCGGCCCTTGCAGAGCCAGTCCCGTCAACCTCGTCCACAAGAGGCGCAGGAAAGGCTCCACGCAAACGGCGTATAACTGGCCGGACATGGGGCATCCCTGGCGCACCCCTCTCCTAAAGCGAAGGGGCGCCGTCAAGGACCCGTTAACCTTAATCAGGCACTCCGCGGCGGCGTACAAAAGTCGGATCCGGGCGACGAAATGCGTCCCGAACCCGAAATCGCGCAGAGTTCCGAGCAGATAGTCGTGATCCACCCTGTCGAACGCCTTCTCTTGGTCGAGGGATAGGAAGGCGACTGACAGACCAGCCTCCTGGGAACAATGGATGAGGTCCCGGACCAGATGGATGTTATCGTGGATTGTCCGGCCCGGGACCGTGTAGGACTGGTCGGGGTGGATCATGTGGTCCAGCACGGCACCAAGACGAGCAGACATCGCCCTGGCGAAGATTTTGTAGTCCGTGCTGAGGAGGGAGACCGGGCGCCAGTTCTTAAGGAGGCGGAGATCGCCCTTCTTAGGCAGCAGGACGATGACTGCCCTGCGCCAAGAGAGGGGCATCTCCCCGGTCGCCAGACTTTCCCCCAGGACCCGCGCATAGTCGCCCCCCAGGACGTCCCAGAACGCCCTGTGGAACTCCACGGTCAGCCCGTCCAGCCCCGGGGATTTTCCCCTCGAGAGCCGGTCGAGGGCACCGGTCAGCTCCGCCAGGCTTAGCAGAGCTTCCAGATTTTCGGCGCCCTCCGGGCTGACCTTCGGCAGGTCCTCCCACAAAACTCTACGCGCTTCCTCGCTGGACGGATCCGGAGAGAACAGAGCCCCGTAATATTCACGGGCCCTGTTGTTGACGCCCTCCGGATCCGAGACGAGAGAGCCGTCGTCGGCCAGCAGCGTCAAGAGCTGCTTACGGACACTCTGCCTTTTTTCCAGCGAGTAGAAGAAGGGGGAGCCGCGGTCCAGATCCCGCAGGAACCGGATCCGCGACCTCACGAACGCGCCTCGGGACCCGACGAGCTGCAGGTCCTTCAGCGCGGCCTTCTTCGCTTCGTACACCGTCCGCAGGGCCGGGTCCTGGACGACTTGACCGAGACGGGATTCCAGGTCGAGCACCTCTTTTTCTAGGCGCCCGACTCTGGCCGCCCGCCTCTTGGTCGACCCCCTCGCGTACTCTTGACAGAAGATGCGGACGTGAGCCTTGCCCACGTCCCACCATAGCCTCAAGGAGGGGAAGCCCCCCTGCTTCCTTCTCCAGTCGGACCAGAATCGACGGAACGAGTCCTGGAACCGCACGTCCTCCAGCAGCCGGTTGTTAAAGTGCCAGTACGCGGACCCCGTCCTCGCGCGGAGCGAAGCGAGCTCCGCCCACACCAGGTGGTGGTCCGAACACGGCACCGGCCGCATGGAGGCCGCCGGGACGCAGGAAACGTACGCCCGAGACACGTAAAGGCGGTCGACTCTAGACCATCCTACTCCAGGCCTCACCCAAGTAAAGGCGCTGGAGTCGGGGTGGAGATTTTGCCCGACGTCCACCAAGTCGAAGGACCCAACCAGGTCCCTCAACTTCTCCATCGCCGTCATGCACTGCGGGGCACCGGAGCGGTCCCTCGCCTCGAGGGTGCAGTTAAAATTCCCCCCGAGGACAATGCAGTCGCCGACGTCGACGGAGCCAAGAAGAGCGGACACCTCTTCAAAGAAGCGCGTTTGCTGCGGGCCGGGCTGAGGGGCGTACACGTTCACGAGATGGAGCGGCACGTCCCCCAGGCGAACCGTTACGTGCAGCAAGCGGCCTGGCACGGGCTCCTCGACCCCCAAGATCTCCGGCTTCATTGTGCATGAATCCCAAAAAGTTAGTTTGCTGGTGCAGCAGGTAATCAGGAAGGCGAATGGAATAGAGGGATGGAGTACAAAAGCAGGGAGGTCCTGCTGCAACTGTACAGGGTATTGGTGAGGCCGCACCTGGAGTACTGCGTGCAGTTTTGGTCACCTTACTTAAGGAAGGATATACTAGCTTTGGAGGGGGTACAGAGACGATTCACTAGGCTGATTTCGGAGATGAGGAGGTTACCTTATGATAATAGATTGAGTAGACTGAGTCTTTACTCGTTGGAGTTCAGAAGGATGAGGGGTGATCTTATAGAAACATTTAAAATAATGAAAGGGATATCCAAGATCGAGGCAGAGAGGTTGTTTCCACTGGTCGGAGAGACTAGAACTAGGGGGCACAGCCTCAAAATACGGGGGAGCCATTTTAAAACCGAGTTGAGAAGGAATTTCTTCTCCCAGAGGGTTGTGAATCTATGGAATTCTCTGCCCAGGGAAGCAGATGAGGCTAGCTCATTGAATGTATTCAAATCACAGATAGATAGATTTTTAACCAATAAGGGAATTAAGGGTTATGGGGAGCGGGTGGGTAAGTGGAGCGGAGTCCACGGCCAGATCAGCCATGATCTTGTTGAATGGCGGAGCAGGCTCGAGGGGCTAGATGGCCTACTCCTGTTCCTAATTCTCATGTTCAGTCCAGGATGGCCAGCTCTCCAGTTGGTTCCTTGACATGTTGGTCTCGAAAGCCATCCCTAATACACTCCAGGAAATCCTCCTCCTCCGCATTGCTACCAGCTTGGTTAGCCCAATCTATTTGTAGATTAAAGTCGCCCATGATAACTGCTGTACCTTTATTGCACGCATCCCTAATTTCTTGTTTGATGCCATCCCCAACCTCACTCTTATTGTTTGGTGGTCTGTACACAACTCCCCACTAGCGTTTTCTGCCCCTTGGTATTCCGCAGCGCTACCCATACAGATTCCACATCATCCAAGCTAATGTTCTTTCTTACTATTGCGTTAATTTCCTCTTTAACCAGCAACACTACTCCACCTCCTTTTCCTTTCTGTCTATCCTTCCTGAATGTTGAATACCCCTGGATGTTGAGTTCCCAGCCTTGGTCACCCCGGAGCCATGTGTCCGTAATCCCAATTATATCATAATCGTTAATAGCTTCCTCTGCAGTTAATTCATCCACCTTATTACGAATACTCCTCGCCTTGAGTCACAGAGCTTTCAGGTTTGTCTTTTTAATACTCTTTGTCCCTTTAGAATTTTGCTGTAATGTGGCCCTTTTTGATTTTTGCCTTGGGTTTCTCTTCCCTCCACTTTTGCTATTCTCCTTTCTATCTTTTGCTTCTGCCCCAATTGTATTTCCCTCTGTCTCCCTGCATAGGTTCCCATCCCCCTGCCATATTAGTTTAACCCCTCCCCAACAGCACTCGCAAACACTCCCCCTAGGACATTGGTTCCGGTCCTGCCCAAGTGCAGACGGTCCGGTTTGTACTGGTCCCATCTCCCCAGAACTGGTTCCAATGTCCCAGGAATTTGAATCCCTCCCTCTTGCACCACTCCTCAAGCCACGTATTCATCTTGGCTATACTGCTATTTCTACTATGACTAGCACATGGCACTGGTAGCAATCTTGAGATTGCTACCTTTGAGGTCCTACTTTTTAATTTAACTCCTAGGTTCCTAAATTCAGCTTGTAGGACCTCATCCCACTTTTTACCTATATCGTTGGTACCCATATGCAACACGATAACTGGCTGTTCACCCTCCTCCTCCAGAATGCCCTGCAGCCGCTCCGAGACATCCTTGACCCTTGCACCAGGGAGGCAACATACCATCCTGGAGTCATGATTGCGGCCGCAGAAACGCGTATCTATTCCCCTTACAATAGAATCCCCTACCACCATAGCTCTTCCACTCTTCTTCCTGCCCTTCTGTGTAGCAGAGCCACCCACGTTGCCATGACCTTGTCTGCTGCTGCCCTCCCCTGGTGAGCCATCTTCCCCAACAATATCCAAAGTGGTGTATCTGTTTTGGAGGGAGATAACTGCAGGGGACTCCTGCATTGCCTTCCTACTCCTGCTCTGCCTGATGGTCACCCGTTGCCTATCTGCCTTTGTAACCTTTACCTGCGGTGTGAACATCTCACTAAATGTGCTATCCACAACATCCTCAGCATCGCGCATGCTCCAGAGTGAATCCATCCACAGCTCCAGTGCTGTCATGCGGTCTAACAGGAGCTGCAGCTGGATACACTTCCTGCACACACAGTTTTCTGGGACACTGGAAGCGTCCCTGATTTCCCACATGGCACAGGAGGAGCATGACATGGGTCTGGGCTCTCCTGCCATGACTTAACCCTTAAAATAACCTAATTTGGCAACAATGCCAAAGGTTTCTTACTGACAAGATAAGGAAAAAAGAAAAACTACTCACTAATCAACCAGCCAATCACTTACCCTCTTGGCTGTGAAGTCACACTTCGTTTTCTTTTCCACCCAGGTCGGGGAGTCAGCACTGGTGGGGAAAACAAGACAAGGCAACGCCTCCCGCTCCCACTTGCTCGAACTCTCCCACTTACCAAACTCTTACCTTTGCACTCTGTGCTGCTGCTGTGCTATCAGCTAGGGTGACAGCCATCAGGTGACTGACACACTTTCTGCAGAACTTGGGAATCCATCCAGTTTGGTTTCACAACAAGGCAGCAGTGAGATAGAGCCATCCAGTTTTAAGGGGTTTCCGGCTTTCCAGTCTCGTGTTTCTTCCTATGTGCCAATGGTGTGGTGTGCTGAGATGGAAGGCCAGATGCCTATTATATTATACTGTCCTGAAAATGGCAGCATCAGGCACATTTATTCCAGACATTGCTATCACACTGGGCCCTGGATCTTTGTGCCCATTGATCAGCAGGAATAGCTAGTTTAATGGCATCTATCCAATCTTGAAAGTTCTTGAGACAGCAGCCTGCATCCTGGCCTCCAGGGTCAGGAACCCAATTTTCTCTCCTCCCACCATCAGAGTTTCAATCTGTGCTTCCATGCAGAAGGAGGCACCAACTAGGCCTTGGTTGTTTCTTAGGTGGGGATCTGTCACAAATACTAAAAAAGTTGGCACACACTCCAATGATGTCTTTCAATGAAGAAGAAGCCTCTCTGATGTTGCCACAAATAGGGGTTGTAGAGACTCTAGTCACGCCAGTCAGTTGTCACGCGTCCTTGGAGACTGACCTCAGAACCAGTGTGTAGCTGTGCTGGTCCTCAAGTATCCCTTTCAGGTAAGTATCCATGAGTTCTGTGTCCCATAATTCTAAAGCCATGGACAGCCTTCTCCTTGGCCTCTGCTGGGAAAGCTGCAGGTTTAAAGGAAGAGTTTCAGCAAAGGTTAGTACCTAACTGGAATGATTCTTAGCATTAGGAAGTACCTTAATCACAGCAATAGCCAAGTACAATTGCAAGTACTTAATTTGCTTATAAGCCCAAGTTCTGCTCAGCTTTTCCTCAAACGGGTGGGCCCCAAAATTCTACATGGCAATTATTGGAAGTACCATCTTTAAGATGAGATGTTAAACTAAGGGGGAGAACTTGGCCTCCTTTGCACCTCCAGTTAATGCCTCCGGGGGTGGGGGGGGGGGCGATAACAGGGCGCTAAGGGCTTACCAACCAGGCGCCATAAAATTACTGATGCCGCAAACTTCCATGGCGGGTTAGCGCTGGCGCTAAAACGTACCACCTCAATCTCCTGCACCCCCGGAGATCGTGACACCATCCGGTGCACAACGACCCCTTATCACCCCGCGTGTAAAAGTCGCTTCCACCCCCTGCAGCATTGCCGGGTGTCAACAATGGCAGCTGCTGGGGATGTTGAGACCTTGGCTGGCTGCTTAGGGAGCGATAATTAAAGGCAGTGGTGGTCAGGTAGGCCGAAATTTAAGAATATCCTCATATTGCTGAGTTTTCATTTTTTTTCAGTGCACGATTCATCAGGCCTGCACTCTCTTAGAGTGCTTGGGGGTGCTATGCGCATATCGCGGGTGCTTGGGACTGTTATGCACGTATCGTGGGTGCCGTCGACGATCATTCCCAGTTTTAGCCTTCACTGACAGTAGCATTGGCCCTTCCCTCCAAAGGAGGGAAAAAGCCTGTGAAACCAGCAGTGCAGTGCTCTGCCGATACCGCCTCTCTTGCTCCCTTTAGTACTCTAAGGAAAGTGGTAGCACTTGATTTAGTGCTCCACCTCTGTAAATGTAGATTCTTTTCATCAATCTGGTTCAGTAAAATTACTGAGTCGAATACCTATTGTGCTTTCAACAAAGCAGTCTTTATTTTACCGGCCGGCAAGACTTATCAGACAGAAGATGTACTCTCGATAGAGCGTACACACTCCCTACGGATAAGTGACGTTACATTGTCAAGGCATGATGGTTATACATTTTCGGCAAAAGATAACAAGATAGGACTAGAGTGACATCCCAGCTCAACCCATCTCTTTTGATCCCTCCTTCCCTTTGTCCACTCATAAGCCGACCCAAGCATGGTCCGATTTTAAACAAAGACCTTCTGTCAATGTTTCAGGTTAATAACATGATTTAATAAGACCTTGAGGTTTTTCTGCAAGCTGTGGGTTTTCTTTCAATATGTGTTAGTGTTGTAACATTTCGCAGTCTCGAGTCTGAGATGTCATGGCTATTCCTCCATGAATTGTTTGTTAGCTTATACTGTCCCTATACAATTCCCACGTTCTCAACTTGAATGTCTCTATACATTTTTATACATTCACACCTCCATCTTGTTCAAGTGTTCCAAGACCAGGCCCTCAAATCTGCCACCAAGCTCATGGTCTATAAGGCTGTAGTAATACCCGCCCTCCTGTATGGTTCAGAGACATGGACCATGTACAGTAGACACCTCAAGTCACTGGAAAAATACCACCAACCATGTCTCCGCAAGATCCTACAAATCCCCTGGGAGGACAGACGCACCAACCTTAATGTCCTTGACCAGGCCAACATCCCCAGAATTGAAGCACTGACCACATTTGATCAGCTCCGCATGCCAGACATGAAACTCCCAAAGCAAGCGCTCTACTCGGAACTCCTTCATGGCAAACAAGCCAAAGGTGGACAGAGGAATCATTACAAGGACACTCTCAAAGCCTCCCTGATAAAGTGCAACATCCCCACCAACACCTGGGAGTCCCTGGCCAAAGATCGCCCTAAGTGGAGGAAGTGCATCCGGGAGAGCGCTGAACACCTGAGCCTCATCACCGAGTGCATGCAGAAAACAAGCGCAGGCAGTGGAAAGAACGTGCAGCAAACCAGTCCCATCCACCCCTTCCCTCAACGACTGTTTGTCCCACCTGTGGCAGGGACTGTGGCTCTCGTATTGGACTGTACAGCCACCTAAGGACTCATTCTAAGAGTGGAAGTAAGTCTTCCTTGATTCCGAGGGACTGCCTATGATGATGATCCCTCTTGGAGTGCTAAATTGAAAGTTCACATCAAAATCAATTGTGTAATGCCCACCGATACTTTTGCACTCCCGCAAAAGTTATCACTTCAAACGGGGCGCAATGTAATTTCTAGCCCAAAGTCTTATCTGCCTGCTCATATGACTATAAAAAGTCCCATGGCACTTGCTCAGAAAAGAGCAATTAGTTCTGTTATCCTGCCAACATTCCTCTTTAAACAATGTCAACAAAATGGATTAACTCGTCATTCATCTCATTGCTGTATGCAAATTGGCTGCCATGTTTACCTACGAAACAACAGTGTCTGCGCTTCAAAGGTATTTCATTGGTTGTGAAGCACTTTGAGACATCCTGAGGATGTGATGAGCACTCTATAAATGCAAATTCTTTCTTAACAAACCACCCACCTCTTTCAGGTGGGAGCTTCTTCCAACCATGAGCAAAATCAGCAGTGACCCAGCATAACCAAGCTCCGCCACTTTTTCTGCTCCTTGCACCCCATGTATTAGCGCACACAGGGCTTTAAAGCAGAAATATTAGACTCGATGCCTTCAACAGAGGAGGAGTAAAATGGAACATTGCAGAATTTTTTTTTAAATAGCTAAATAGGACAATATTTGTGTATAGATGCTGTGGGGAATAAGAGTAAAAAAAACAAAGCAAAATATCTGCAGTCAAAAAACAGGCTCACAGATCTGCACCAAATTTTGTTGATAACCCCTATTCATGAATATTTTAGCTTGTTTTAAATATTTTCCATTTATTTTTCCAGGTCCATAGCCGAAATCTGCTCTCTCTGGATTTTGATCGTGTAACCAGAACAGAAAAAATATACGATGATCATCGTAAGTTCACCCTCCGAATCCTGTATGATCAGGTTGGCCGACCTACTCTGTGGTCTCCAAGCAGCAGACTAAATGGGGTGAATGTGACATATTCTTCGGCTGGTCTGGTAGCAGGTATCCAGAGAGGTACCATGTCGGAAAGGATTGACTATGACCAGGCTGGCAGGATTGTATCCAGAACCTTTGCAGATGGAAAGTCATGGAGCTACACTTACCTTGAAAAGGTGCCACAGTAATATGCCTCTCTCTAAGTTCCTTTTCTTCACACATGATGTATATTTTTGAGAAAAATGAGTTAGTTACTCTCTTTTATATAAGAGGTTAACAAATCTATTGGGATTTGACAACTGGAACTTTGCGCAATAGGACATTGTGAATGCTGAGTCAAAAGTAACATGAACAGTAAAGTGAGGTCACTGAGGCACAACACATTCATTAATGTGTGTAGAGTCACTGATAAGGTACTGAAGACCTGTAAGCTTAACCTTTTCTTAATCAGACTTAATCGTTTAGTGTTTATTATTTTGGTCATGGGTAAACTGTAGTGTGGGTATCTTTTATAAATGAAACATTTAAAATAACATAGGAAAATTGGAAATATATTCCCCGTATTTAAAACGCACTATGATTCTGGTTCTATATTTTATATGCTGGCACCAGTTTTGGATCTTTTAGTCCTCAGTGCTACGCAAGCAATGACTTGTTATCTATGTTGTGCTTTAGCAAGGTGCAAAAGGTACACTTTGTGAACATAATTTGCAATGTCATTTTTCACTGGTAGAATTGGGTTTGCATCATATTCTCCTCTTTTCTCCTCAAATCTGCCAAGATGCATTACATTTCCAGTATGAAATGGCAGTAAAAATGTGCTACCTAAGGTGCTGCTGCCAGAAACCAGCCATTTCAGTTGGTGTTGCTTTAGAACCATTTTTAAAGTTCTTGCTTCATACAGTGAAATGGCCTCTGTTTTTAATGGCATAAATCCATTTCAGTCATGACACTGTAACAGATATCTGATGAGCCATGCCAAAAATTAGCTATTTATTAGAATGATGGAATGTGGCAAATCATGCCACAAAATTCCAAATGTAATTAGGTGCCTCTGCCTCTCAACATGTAGGAGGTGGGAAAGGATGAAATCTGTATGCATCAACTGAGCACCTAATTATTCTTGTTTTGAATTGCGTTTTATTTCTTAAGTGGCACTTGAATTTCTGTTTTCAACTGTGTTGTCATATGTTGTAAAGAAAACTATTCTATGATACAGTGCACCAACTACATTGCATCTGAAACTAAATTGTTTTGTTACAATGTGCCCAATTGGACAACTGCATGTGGTGCACGGATGTGGTTCAAATCCAGCTACCATGCTCTATTTACAATGCTAACATGTTTTATGATTAGATTAGTTTCATTGGGGCTGTACTCTAAGCATCTGTTTAGATTTAGCTACAGAATTAAGGTGCCATGAAATTGAATATACTGTACATTGTAATTAATTAACCTGTCCATGTAGATTGATGTAGATTCATGCAAATAGATGAAATAGTTAATGGATTTCGTGCAAATCATGGTGCACAAATAAGTAGCCATAAAATGTTATTTCTTCTGTTTCTCATAGTCTTCGGTGCTGCTTCTACATAGTCAAAGGCAGTACATCTTTGAATTTGATAAAAATGATCGACTGTCTTCTGTGACAATGCCAAATGTGGCTCAGCAAAATCTGGAAACCATTCGTTCTGTGGGATATTACAGGAACATTTACAAACCGCCTGAGGGCAATGCGTCTGTGATTCAAGACTTCACAGAGGACGATCAGCTGTTGCAGACTTCATACCTGGGAACTGGACGTCGTGTGCTTTACAAGTATGGCAAGCTGGCCAAGCTCTCTGAAATCCTTTATGATACCACTAGGATTGGCTACACTTATGATGAAACAGCTGGCATGCTTAAGACTGTCAATTTGCAGAATGAAGGCTTCACCTGCACTATACGTTTCAGGCAAATCGGCCCTCTTATTGACAGACAGATCTTTCGGTTCAGTGAGGAAGGAATGGTGAATGCTCGCTTTGATTATAACTATGACAACAGTTTCCGGGTTACCAGTATGCAAGCTGTAATCAATGAGACACCTTTACCGATTGATTTATATCGATATGATGATGTCTCTGGGAAAATTGAACAATTTGGAAAATTTGGTGTCATTTATTACGACATTAATCAGATCATCACTACGGCAGTCATGACTCACACTAAACATTTTGATGCTTATGGACGGGTGAAAGAAGTCCAGTATGAAATTTTCAGATCGCTCATGTATTGGATGACGGTGCAATATGACAACATGGGTAGGGTGGTAAAGCGGGAACTGAAGGTTGGTCCCTATGCCAATACATCCAGGTATGCTTATGAATATGATGCAGATGGGCAGTTGCAGACAGTGTCCTTGAATGACAAACCTCTATGGCGCTACAGCTATGATCTAAATGGAAATCTCCATTTGCTAAGTCCTGGCAATAGTGCTCGTCTGACTCCACTGAGGTATGACTTGAGAGATCGGATTACTCGTCTGGGAGAGGTACAGTACAAAGTAGATGAGGATGGTTTCTTAAGACAGAGAGGTAATGTTATCTTGGAGTACAATTCAGCTGGACTTCTTACCAAAGCATATAGTAAAACAAATGGTTGGAGAGTGCACTATCGATATGATGGAGTTGGAAGAAGGGTTTCGAGTAGAACCAGCTATGGGATGTACTTACAATTCTTCTATGCAGATCTGAGTAACCCTACAAGAGTCACACACATGTATAATCATACAAGTTCTGAGATAGCGTCCCTATATTATGACCTTCAAGGGCACCTTTTTGCTATGGAAATTAGCAGTGGTGATGAGTTCTATGTTGCCTGTGATAATACAGGAACCCCATTGGCTGTATTCAGTGGGACTGGTTTAATGATCAAACAAATCACTTATACTGCTTATGGAGAGATTTATATGGACACAAATCCAGCCTTTCAACTCATTGTAGGCTATCATGGTGGCTTGTATGATCCCCTCACCAAACTAATACACTTTGGACGGCGAGATTATGATGAACTTTCTGGAAGATGGACAGCACCTGATCATGATGTCTGGAATCACCTCAGTGGCAATCTTGTACCTTTTAATTTGTATATGTTTAAAAATAACAATCCAATCAGCAACATGCAGGATATCAAATGTTACATGACAGGTAAGAAAGATTGAATTGTTTTTCTTTATGTACATTAATATTTTAGCAATTATGTGTTCTGTTTCATGTAGATAGCTGCCACATTGATAATCCTTAAAGAGCTGATGGATGAAGCAAACATTTCCATTACCTTTCTGTACACGAAAGCAAGTCTAATCCGTGCCCTCCAATGAATTCAATAAAGCAAGCTGATGGGGTTCTCCAATACGCTGGAATGAAATGAAACTCCTGATTGAAAATAATTTGTAAAATGTACAGGTTTTACAAGAAACATACTTTTTTGTCAGGGAACTGTGGGACAAATTTGCATCCTATCCTTTACGTTAAGGGACCAAAATTAACTCCCAAAATTTTAATATAACTTTGCTGCATCAGGGTAGATTCTAACAAGAAAGAAATGCTAATATTAAAGGAATTGCAGGAAAATACAAAGATGTACAGCAAATTGTGTTCTGTTAAAAAGATCAGTTCAACTGCAATGTAAGTAACTAAAGAAAAACGATTTTCTGCAACAGTCCCAGTTTTCATGCATAATCTTTAATAAAGACGTCATGATTGGTGTTCAATCATTGTAAGGCTTTGGACATTCACTTAACATGACAGTCATTACTTCCAAATGGCTGGTAACTTTGATACAAGCAACTTAGTGATAGTACCAAAGCAATACAACATTAGATTGGAACTTCTTTATTCTGCAGTTACCTCGAGGAAATTAAAGATAATGTAGAAAACAATAGATTTTGCATTTAAAATATGCTTGTCATGAACATGTGTAATGTTTACAATGCCAATTATATAATTATTATGCAATGAGCTTTTAGGGTCATCCTTGCTTTTACATAAAATATTTTAGTAGCAAAGCTTTAAAATGAATGGTAAAAAAAAATGCTAACTTGTTAGCTAACACCATCAGTTGAATTTGGTTGTGGCAGAAATGTGTGTGAGGTTAATTACTATGCTGGTCTGCTATATTTTCTTTCAAATTATGATGACCCGATTTTTACTCCAGACCAATTTTCTGTGAGTGAGTAGCAGTGTGAGTTAGAAACTCACCCACTGCTCCAGAAGCAAGTCCTGAAGTAGTTTAACGCTCTCATTTAAATCCCACCAACTGATTTCCCACCAGTTCCAGCCAGGAAGTTGTTGAAAAATGGCAGAAAATTGCACACCCTGCAATTTGAAATCACTTCTCTTGCGTTGCCTTGAAATCCACATCCTTTCATGCACCCTCTGCTCCTTTTAACACCAGGCATCTCCTTGACATCCACTCCTCCCACTGCAGCATTGGTGGCTGCTTGCTCAACTGTTCATCTTCTGTCTCATAGAGCTCCATGCTTAATTCTCTCTGTCATACAGCCTTCTTCCTGCCATCAAAAATCTCCTCAGTGCCCTTCTCTTCAAGCTTGCCTTTGGTCTGCAGCGCTAAACATCATTTTCCTTTCCGTCCATTCTCTATGCCATTCACTGTTTTTTCCTTAATGTATCTCCCTATATGTGAAGAGCACTTTAGAAATGCAAGTTGTTTCTAAAACTAAAATTGAAAAATACCACCCTCACCAAATTGGAAACTGCTGTTATATGCCATTTAATATAGCACATACAAACCAGTATGTAGTAACTATTTGTACAAAGTCTCCCTTCTGCGCATGCGTCCAACTTCACGTTGCCACCGATCCATCCAGCAGCAGCCCCGAGGTCCGAGCAACCGAACGCATCTGCCAAGCCTTGAGCGGGCCCCGGGTCCCGACCCCTGAGCGGGCCCCGAGCCTCCCGCAGCGCCGGGGGGAGTGGGAGGCAGGGAGAGCGAGTTTGGGGGGCGGGGGGGGAGAGAAAGAGCAACAGAGACCTTGGGAAGGGGAGGCGGGGGGGGGGGGGAAGAGAGAGAGCTTAGGGGAGGAAAGAGCTGGGAGGCAGAGGGGGGAGAGAGAGCTTGCGGGGGGTGGAGAACTGGAGAGAAGGCAGAGAGAGCGAGCTTGGGGGGAGAGAGCATGGGGCGGTGGGGAGGGAGCATTGCGGAGGGAGAAGAGAATTTGGAGGGGGGGAAGAGAGAGAGCGAGCTTGGGGGAGGGAAAAGAGGTTGGGGGAGAGGAGCAAGAGCCTGGAAGGGGGGGGGGGGCAGAGAGAGAGAGCATAGGGGGAGGGAGCATTGTGGGAGGAGAAGAGCACTTGGGAGGGGGGGTAGAGAGAGTTTGGAGGGGCAGAGAGAGAGAGGGAGCTTGTGGGGGAAAGAGAGCTTGGGGGAGATGAGAGAGAGCTTGGGGGGGAGGGGGAAGAGAGAGAGCCTGGGGAGGGGTGGAGGGGGGTAAAGAGAGAAACACAGGTGGCGGAGGATTGGAGGGGAGAGAGGGAACTTGGAGAAGACTGATCACATTCTTCCTACCCCCTGGTGCATGCAAGCTCAGTGCGTGTATTACAAGGGACATCGTTGGGGTGGATGAAATCCAGAAGTCCCGACACTGTCACTATTCACTTCATACCCAATAAACATGTTAACAATATGCACACAATGCCCCATCTATGGGGGGGGGGGGGTGGGTAAAAGGTAAGCTTGGGTAAGGGTCTTCCGCTGGCGGAGGGATTGTTGTGGTAACGGTCTTCAGCTGGCGGAGGGATGCACTTACACTGGGGTAAGGGACTTCAGCTGTGGGAGGCAGCACACGTGCTGGGTTAAGGGTCTTCAGCTGGTGGAGAGAGGCACTTATGCTGGGGTGAGGGATTTCGGCTGGAACTTGATGGCTTTTGGAGAGATCTATCCTTGTGGCTTCTGAAGTCAAATTTGGATCAAATTACAAATTGGAAATTGGGCTGGGTGGTTCCAGATACACATTCCAGAGGAACTTCAGGGTGTGGCTTATCCTCCAAGGGGACCAATCAGCAATCGGTCTGGAGAGCCATAAGAACATAAGAAATAGGAGCAGGAGTAGGTCATACGGCCCCTCAAGCCTGCTCCGCCATTCAATAAGATCATAGCTGATCTGATCATGGACTCAGCTTCTCTTCCCTGCCCGCTCCCCATAACCCCTTATCCCATCTTTGAATAAATTTAAGACAGAAATAGAGAGTTTCTTAAATGTCCCAGCTTCCACAGCTCTCTGAGGCAACAAATTCCACAGATTTACAACCCTCTGAAAGAAGAAATTTCTCCTCATCTCAGTGTTAAATGGGAGGCCCCTTATTCTAAGATCATGCCCTCCAGTTCTAGTCTCCCCATCAATGCAAACATCCTCTCTGCATCCACCTTGTCAAGCCCCCTCATAATCTTATACGTTTCGATAAGATCACCTCTCATTCTTCTGAATTCCAATGAGTAGAGGCCCAACCTACTCAATATTTCCTCATAAGTCAACCCCCTCATCTCCGGAATCAATCTAGTGAACCTTCTCTGAACTGCCTCCAAAGCAAGTATATCCTTTCGTACATATGGAAACCAAAACTGCACGCAGTATTCCAGGTGTGCCCTCACCAATACCCTGTATAGCTGTAGCAAGACTTCCCTGCTTTTATATTCAAATCCCCTTAAGGCCAAGATTCCATTGGCCTTCCTGATCACTTGCTGTACCTGCATACTATCCTTTTGTGTTTCATGCACAAGTACCCCCAAGTCCCGCTGTACTGCAGCATTTTGCAATCTTTCTCCATTTAAATAAAAACTTGCTCTTTCATTTTTTCTGCCAAAGTGCATGACCGCACACTTTCCAACATTATACTCCGTCTGCTAAACTTTTGCCCACTCATTTAGCCTGTCTATGTCCTTTTGCAAATTTTTTGTGTCCTCCTCACACATTGCTTTTACTCCCATCTTTATATCGTCAGCAAACTTGGCTACGTTACACTCAGTCCCTTCTTCCAAGTCGTTAATATAGATTGTAAATAGTTGGGGTCCCAGCTCTGATCCCTGCGGCACCCCACTAGCCAATCAGAGAAATGGCTGCATTTTAGTTAGTACAAATAGACACATCCTATTTTAAATGCTTTTCTACATTTTACAACTCTGCTGAAAGGTACTAATGATCATCTAATTCTTTGTGCTATCTCTGCAATAAAGGTTAACAGTTACCTGATGCTGGTATGCAAATACAACTGAAGTAAGAGTTTGAACATGATATTACTCTTCTGTATTTCACAGATGTGAACAGTTGGCTGCTGACATTTGGATTCCAGCTGCACAATGTGATCCCAGGATATCCAAAACCAGAAACTTCTTCAATGGAATCTTCCTATGAGCTTCACAACACTCAGATGAAAACTCAACAGTGGGACAACACCAAGGTAACAACCCCTCATTGTTGTCCTTTAGAAGACTGTGAGATCGTGAGAGGGCAGGAAACCAGCATTATTTTATGGCATATATAAACATTCAGGTTCCTATTAATACCTTGAGACCAATGTTCCTGCTAAGGTGCGTTGCCGCATAGCAAACTGAAAGGTCCCATGCCACTCACTGGCTTTTACATTGTAAATATGCGCATGTGCAGAAATTTAAATGGCCCACGCATTAAAAGAAACAGGCTGCGCAGAGCAAAGTGCAGCTTACAGGGAACATTGCTTAATACTCAGCCAATCCCACAGTTCCTTTACCAGATCTACCTGTGTTGTGTGGACAAAATGAAACTGTCCAACTTTCTATAAAGGTCCCATATACAGTAGAGAGTGTGCTTTATTAGGTGCATTTGCAATGAAGGACCCTTCATCCAGCCTCATATTGGCCTGAGTTGATTGTTTTAGGCTGCAGCCAGTGTGAGTTGATTTGAACTTACATCTTCAAATACAAAACTTCAGGTATTTTCCAGAGACAGTAGAAAATGGCTCCAATAATCCTCATGCAACAAGAGGCATTGACTCAGAGTTATAAATAGAGGAACAACATTATCAGATCGAGGGTTGTTGGACATGGAATGCAGTACCTTGACCAAAATTGGCTATTGAGGCAGAGATGATAACTTAAAAGGGAACTAATTAAGTAACTGCAGTCCCCATCACTTAAGCCACCCATGTTTAAATTGTGCAATCATTTAAATCAGCCAAAAAGCACTAACCAATTATCATTTCCATTATTGTCAATTATAAACTTGCAGCTTCCAACATCTTAAGTGCTCCCTGTATTTCAGGCAGAAAGAGGTGTTTACTCGTTAGTTCACACCTCGTTAAGGTGTAATTCCCATTTATACTTAATCCCCTCGAACTGGTGTCAGGTTACAGCTTGCACGACTCAGCACTGACTGCAATAACAAACATAAAAACATAAGAAATGGGAGCAGGAGTAGGCCATTTGGACCCTCGAGCCTGCTTCACCATTCAAGAAGATCATGGCTGATCTGATCATGCACTCAGTTCAACTCCCTGCCCTCTCCCCATAACCCTTTACTCCCTTGTTGCTCAAAAATCTGTATATCTCCGCCTTAAATATAGTCAATGACCCAGCCTCCACAGCTCTCTGCGGCAGAAAATTCCATAGATTTACAACTCTCAGAGAAGAAATTTCTCCTCATCTCGGTTTTAAATGGGCTTTGCCTTATTCTAAGACTATGTCCCCTACTTTTAGTTTCCCCTATGAGTGGAAATATACATTCTGCATCCACCTTGTCCAGCCTCTCATTATTATCAGTTTCAATAAGATAATAAGAACATAAGAACGTAAGAATTAAGAACAGGAGTAGGCCATCTAGCCCCTCGAGCCTGCTCCGCCATTCAGCAAGATCATGGCTGATCTGGCCGTGGACTCAGCTCCACTTACCTGCCCGCTCACCATAACCCTTAATTCCCTTATTGGTTAAAAATCTATCTATCTGTGATTTGAATACTTTGAATGAGCTAGCCTCAACTGCTTCCTTGGGCAGAGAATTCCACAGATTCACAACCCTCTGGGAGAAGAAATTCCTTCTCAACTCGGTTTTAAATTGGCTCCCCCGTATTTTGAGGCTGTGCCCCCTAGTTCTAGTATCCCCGGCCAGTGGAAACAACCTCTCTGCCTCTATCTTGTCTGTCCCTTTCATTATTTTAAATGTTTCTATAAGATCGCCCCTCATCCTTCTGAACTCCAATGAGTAAAGACCCAGTCTACTCAATCTATCATCATAAGGTAACCCCCTCATCTCTGGAATCAGCCTAGTGAGTCGTCTCTGTACCCCCTCCAAAGCTGGTATATCCTTCCTTAAGTAAGGTGACCAAAACTGCACGCAGTACTCCAGGTGCGGCCTCACCAATACCCTATACAGTTGCAGCAGGACCTCCCTGCTTTTGTACTCCATCTCTCTCGCAATGAAGGCCAACATTCCATTTGCCTTCCTGATTACCTGCTGCACCTGCAAACTAACTTTTTGGGATTCATGCACAAGACGCTGGAGGCCAAGGTCGCCGCTCGCCTAGGGCGCTGGACAGGACTGCTCCGAGTGCTGTCCTACAGGGGTCGAGCGCTAGTCATAAACCAGCTGGTGGCCGTAATGTTGTGGTACCGGCTGGTCACTTTGACCCCTCCCCCTGCGTTTGTCGCCAAGATACAGAAGAAGCTGGTGGACTTCTTCTGGAACAACAGGAAGCACTGGGTCTCTGCTGCGGTCTTGAGTCTCCCGCTTGAGGAGGGCGGTCAGTCGTTGGTGTGCGTCAGCGCCCAGCTCGCGACTTTCCGTCTTCAGACCCTGCAGAGATACCTTTACGTCGAGCCCCCTCCTAGGTGGTGCGCTCTGGCGACGTACTTCTTCCGCCAGCAGCGCGACCTCAACTATGACACACAGCTCCTGTTTGTGAACTCGGGGGGTGCCAGGACCGCCCTCCGGGAGCTGCCTGTCTTTTACAGGGACCTCATCAGGGTCTGGAACAAAGTCTCCACCAAGCGCAGCTCTCCGCCGGCTGGAGTGGCGGCTGTCCTGCAGGAGCCGCTGCTCGGGAATCCGTACCTCCACGACCGAGGTTTTATGTGGCGGTCGGAAGAGAGGGCTGTGGCTGGTGAGGTGACCAGGGTCAGGGACCTGCTCGATGGCGGAGGAGCGGGCTGGATGGCGCCAGACACGCTGGCGCGGCGCCTAAATTCTGCCAACGTCCGCCACGCGGCCGATGCCATCGAGTCGCTAAAAACAGCTCTGGGCCCTGACTCCGTTAGGTGCATCGAGGAGGCTCAAGCACGTGGGGAGATCCCGTCCGAACTGACCCCCGTCCGGACGGAATTCCTCATCGGCGGCCAAACCCCGGAACCTCCCTCGGGGGCCGGCGCCTCACAACTTGAGCAGCCTCGGGGAAATCCCCTCCGTGCCTTTCAGTTCCGCGCGAAGGGGTTTCTTGTACGGGCTGCTCCTGCACACTCTCAACTTTGCCATCCTCGCCTGCCGTCCGGACACGCCGTGGCGTACCATCTTGCCGTCCGGAGGAGGCGGGGGTCCCCGATGGAGGGCACTCTACGCAGGGGTCCTCCCACTATTCATCGGGGACTTGGCCTGGAGGGTGGTGCACGGAGCAGTGCCGTGCAATAAATTTTTAAGCCGGTTCACGGACTCCCAGGCCGCCTGCAATTTCTGCGGTCTGGAGGAGTCCGTGTTCCATGTTTTTATTGAGTGCACGAGGTTGCAGCCCCTGTTCCATTATATGAAGGGGCTGCTCCTGAAATTCTGGCTGCACTTCAGTCCCACTCTCCTGATCTTTGGGCACCCTGTGCAGAGGGGAGTGGGTAGGTCCGAAGGCCTCCTCGTAGGACTGCTCCTGGGCACGGCCAAGGGTGCCATCAGCCGGTCCAGGCAGCGGGCGGTCGAGGGGGTCGTTCAACCTGACTGCCAGCCTCTCTTCCGCTCTTACATCCGGTCCAGGGTGTCCTTGGAGATGGAGCACGCGGTGTCCACCGGTACGCTCGCGGCCTTCCGCGAGAGGTGGGCACCGGAGGGACTGGAGTGCATCATCACGCCCAGCAACCAAATTTTAATTTGATTTTACGTTTTAAAGTTTAATTTGTTTTAATTGCCGGTGCTTTTAGTGTCCCCCTCTCCTTTTATAGGGGGCACTGGAAAAATGTGATTTTAGCGCCCCAAAAAAAACCAAAAAAAAAATGAAAAACACAAAAAAAAACCAAAAAAAGGAAAAAAGGGCCTTGTAAATGTCTGGTGTGTCACCCAGGTCGGGTGGCACGGTTCAATGTTTTATGTTTTTGCAGGTGAACTCCAAAAAGAGTTTCATGCACAAGACGCTGGAGGCCAAGGTCGCCGCTCGCCTAGGGCGCTGGACAGGACTGCTCCGAGTGCTGTCCTACAGGGGTCGAGCGCTAGTCATAAACCAGCTGGTGGCCGCAATGTTGTGGTACCGGCTGGTCACTTTGACCCCTCCCCCTGCGTTTGTCGCCAAGATACAGAAGAAGCTGGTGGACTTCTTCTGGAACAACAGGAAGCACTGGGTCTCTGCTGCGGTCTTGAGTCTCCCGCTTGAGGAGGGCGGTCAGTCGTTGGTGTGCGTCAGCGCCCAGCTCGCGACTTTCCGTCTTCAGACCCTGCAGAGATACCTTTATGTCGAGCCCCCTCCTAGGTGGTGCGCTCTGGCGACGTACTTCTTCCGCCAGCAGCGCGACCTCAACTATGACACGCAGCTCCTGTTTGTGAACTCGGGGGGTGCCAGGACCGCCCTCCGGGAGCTGCCTGTCTTTTACAGGGACCTCATTAGGGTCTGGAACAAAGTCTCCACCAAGCGCAGCTCTCCGCCGGCTGGAGTGGCGGCTGTTCTGCAGGAGCCGCTGCTCGGGAATCCGTACCTCCACGACCGAGGTTTTATGTGGCGGTCGGAAGAGAGGGCTGTGGCTGGTGAGGTGACCAGGGTCAGGGACCTGCTTGATGGCGGAGGAGCGGGCTGGATGGCGCCAGACACGCTGGCGCGGCGCCTAAATTCTGCCAACGTCCGCCACGCGGCCGATGCCATCGAGTCGCTAAAAACAGCTCTGGGCCCTGACTCCGTTAGGTGCATCGAGGAGGCTCAAGCACGTGGGGAGATCCCGTCCGAACTGACCCCCGTCCGGACGGAATTCTTCATCGGCGCCAAACCCCGGAACCTTCCTCGGGGGCCGGCGCCTCACAACTTGAGCCGCCTCGGGGAAATCCCCTCCATGCCTTTCAGTTCCGCGCGATGGGGTTTCTTGTACGGGCTGCTCCTGCACACTCTCAACTTTGCCATCCTCGCCTGCCGTCCGGACACGCCATGGCGTACCATCTTGCCGTCCGGAGGAGGCGGGGGTCCCCGATGGAGGGCACTGTACGCAGGGGTCCTCCCACTATTCATCGGGGACTTGGCCTTCAGGGTGGTGCACGGAGCAGTGCCGTGCAACAAATTTTTAAGCCGGTTCACGGACTCCCAGGCCGCCTGCAATTTTGCGGTCTGGAGGAGTCAGTGTTCCATGTTTTTATTGAATGCACGAGGCTGCAGCCCCTGTTCCATTATATGAAGGGGCTGCTCCTGAAATTCTGGCTGCACTTCAGTCCCACTCTCCTGATCTTTGGGCACCCTGTGCGGAGGGGAGCGGGTAGGTCCGAAGGCCTCCTCATAGGACTGCTCCTGGGCACGGCCAAGGGTGCCATCAGCCGGTCCAGGCAGCGGGCGGTCGAGGGGGTCGTTCAACCTGACTGCCTGCCTCTCTTCCGCTCTTACATCCGGTCCAGGGTGTCCTTGCAGATGGAGCACGCGGTGTCCACCGGTACGCTCGAGGCCTTCCGCGAGAGGTGGGCACCGGAGGGACTGGAGTGCATCATCACACCTGGCAACCAAATTTTAATTTGATTTTAAGTTTTAAAGTTTAATTTTGTTTTAATTGCCGGTGCTTTTAGTGTCCCCCTCCCCTTTTATAGGGGTCACTTGGAAAAATGTGATTTTAGCGCCCAAAAAAAAACCCAAAAAAAGGAAAAAAAAGGGGCCTTGAAAATGTCTGCTGTGTCACCCAGGCGGGTGGCACAGTTTAATGTTTATGTTTTTTTTCAGGTAAACTCAAAAGAGTTTCATGCACAAGACCCCCAGGTCCCTCTGCACCACAGCATGTTGTAATTTCTCCCCATTCAAATAATATTCCCTTTTACTGTTTTTTTCCAAAGTGGATGACCTCACACTTTCCGACATTGTATTCCATCTGCCAAACCTTAGCCCATTTGCTTAACCTATCTAAATCTCTTTGCAGCCTCTCTGTGTCCTCTACACAACCCGCTTTCCCACTAATCTTTGTGTCATCTGCAAATTTTGTTACACTACACTCTGTCCCCTCTTCTAGGTCATCTATGTATATTGTAAACAGTTGTGGTCCCAGCACCGATCCCTGCGGCACACCACTAACCACCGATTTCCAACCGGAAAAGGACCCATTTATCCCGACTCTCTGCTTTCTGTTAACCAGCCAATTCCATATCCATGCTAATACATTTCCTCTGACTCCGCGTACCTTTATTTTCTGCAGTAACCTTTTGTGTGGCACCTTATCGAATGCCTTTTGGAAATCTAAATACTCCACATCCATCGGTACACCTCTATCCACCATGCTCGTTATATCCTCAAAGAATTCCAGTAAATTAGTTAAACATGATTTCCCCTTCATGAATCCATGTTGCGTCTCCTTGATTGCACTATTCCTATCTAGATGTCCCGCTATTTCTTCCTTAATGATAGCTTCAAGCATTTTCCCAACTCCAGATGTTAAACTAACTGGCCTATAGTTACCTGCCTTTTGTTTGCCCCCTTTTTTTAAACAGAGGCTTTACATTAGCTGCTTTCCAATCCGCTGGTACCTCCCCAGAGTCCAGAGAATTTTCGTAGATTATACCGAATGCATCTGCTATAACTTCCGCCATCTCTTTTAATACCCTGGGATGCATTTCATCAGGACCAGGGGATTTGTCTACCTTGAGTCCCATTAGCCTGTCCAGCACTACCCCCCTAGTGATAGTGATTGTCTCAAGGTCCTCCCTTCCCACATTCCTGTGATCAGCAATTTTTGGCATGGTTTTTGCATTTTCCTCTGTGAAGACCGAAGCAAAATAATTGTTTAAGGTCTCAGCCATTTCCACATTTCCCATTATTAAATCCCCCTTCTCATCTTCTAAGGGACCAACATTTACTTTAGTCACTCTTTTCCGTTTTATATATCTGTAAAAGCTTTTACTATCTGTTTTTATGTTTTGCGCAAGTTTACTTTCGTAATCTATCTTTCCTTTCTTTATTGCTTTCTTAGTCATTCTTTGCTGTCATTTAAAATTTTCCCAATCTTCTAGTTTCCCACTAACCTTGGCCACCTTATACACATTGGTTTTTAATTTGATACTCTCCTTTATTTCCTTGGTTATCCACGGCTGGTTATCCCTTCTCTTACCGCCCTTCTTTTTCACGGGAATATATTTTTGTTGAGCACTGTGAAAGAGCTCCTTAAAAGTCCTCCACTGTTCCTCAATTGTGTCACCGTTTAGTCTGTGTTTCCAGTCTACTTTAGCCAACTCTGCCCTCATCCCACTGTAGTCCCCTTTGTTTAAGCATAGTACGCTCGTTTGAGACACTACTTCCTCACCCTCAATCTGTATTACAAATTACCTCTCATTCTTCTGAACTCCAATGTGTATAGGGCCAACCTACTCAACCTATCCTCATAAGTCAACCCCCTCATCTCCGGAATCAATCTAGTGAACCTTTTCTGAACAGCCTCCAATGCAAGTATATCCTTCCTTTAAATACGGAGACCAAAACTGTACACAGTACTCCAGATGTCGCCTCGCCAATTGCCTGAACAGTTGTAGCAGGACTTCTCTGCTTTTATATTTTATGACCCTTGCAATAAAGGCCAACATTCCATTTGCCTTCCTGATTACTTGTTGTACCTGCAAACTAACTTTTTGTGTTTCATGCACAAGGACCCCCAGGTCTCTCTGTACTGCAGCACTTTGCAATTTTTCTCCATTTAAATTATAATTTGCTTTTCTATTATTTCTGCCAAAGTGGATAACCTCACATTTTCCCAAATTATACTCCATCTGCCAAATTTTTGCCCACTCACTTAACCTTTCTATATCCCTTTGCAGATTTTTTGTGTCCTCCTCACAATTTGTTTTCCCACCCTTCTTTGTATCATCACTTGGCTACATTACACTCAGTCCCTTCATCCAAGTCATTAATATAGATTGTAAATAGTTGAGGACCCAGCACCGACCCCTGTGGCACCCCACTAGTCACTGTTTGCCAACCGGAAAATAACCCATTGATCCCGACTCTCTCTTTTCTGTTAGTTAGCCAATCTTCTATTCGTGCTAATATACTACCCCCAACTCCGTGAGCTTTTATCTTGTGCAGTAACCTCTTGTGTGGCACCTTATCGAATGCCTTCTGTAAATCTAAATACACCACATCCACTGGTTCCCCCTTATCCAACCTGCTCGCTACATCCTCAAAGAACTCCATCAAATTTGTCAAACATGATTTCTCTTTCATAAAACCATTCTGACTCTGCTTGATTGAATCATGCTTTTCCAAATGTCCCGCTACTGCTTCCTTAATAATGGACTCCAGCATTTTCCCAACGACAGTTGTTAGGCTAACTGGTCTATAGATTCCTGCTTTTTGTCTGCCTCCTTTGATCCATAAATAAATAGCATCTTGTTGAATTCCAATTATGTTGTGTACTTAATCCTTTCTAAGTGGTGTGGGGTTACAGCTTCAATAGTTACAATCTTGTTCAATAGTAATAGCACTATCCCTTTAAACCATCCAACATGTCAGTGGGCAAATTGCATTAGCACCAATGTGCCTGCTTTAAATGGTGGGGACTGTATCTGAGAAGGACAAAAATAAAAGGATGTGGGGGAAAGGCAGGAAAAGGACGCACTTACTTGTAACACCGAAAAGCTCTGATTGGGTTCACTTGATCACAAGGTCTGATTGCTGATTAGTCTCTTTGGAGAATAAGACACACCCAGCAGTTTCTCTGGAATGTGTAATTAGAACTGCCCAGCCGAATGACTTTGCCAAATGAGATTAGAATAGATTGCTTCAGTTGAAGAGTTAGCTCCAGCACAGACAAGGTGGGCCAAGTGACCTTCTCATGTGCTGTTTCCATGATACTATAGGGTAAATCACTGACACTCTCAGATAGGATCTCAATTGATAATATTATGGGGCTAATTCTACAACCTGCACTTCCATCGAGTGAGGGTCAAATTACCCTAAAAATCTTTTAGAAGCAACCAGTAAATTACTCTTGGGAATTTCTGAACAGTTATGTCGAGATTATTTGATGGAAAACAACAACAACAACTTGCATTTGTATAATGCCTTTAACATGGTAAAACAAGGCACTTAATATGCCACTGAATATGGTATTTATTCTATGATTATTGGAACTACTAACTCGTACAATCCAGTGCGAGTACATTCGCCATTTATTTCTTTTGTGTAATAATCCCATCACTGTCATCCTCTCCAACCTCCACTCCTTTTTTGCATAATTTATTCAGCTGTAGATTCTGGCAGTGTCTTTCCAGTCACCCTTTATTCCCCAGAACTACTCAGTCCCTGGTCTAATAGTATAATTTAAGTAATTATTTCCAAGTTATTCTAAATTTCTATGATTGTCACTAATATTTGTACACATTTATTTTAATATCGTCATTTCAGTTAAACATGGAAATATAGAAACATAGAAAGTAGGTGCAGGAGTAGGCCATTCGGCCCTTCAAGCCTGCACCACCATTCAATATGATCATGGCTAATCATGCAACTTCAGTACTCCATTCCTGCTTTCTCTCCATATCCCTTGATCCCTTTAGCCATAAGGGCCACATCTAACTCCCTTTTGAATATATCTAATGAACTGACCTCAACAACTTTCTGTGGTAGAGAATTCCACAGGTTCACAATTCTCTGGGTGAAGACGTTTCTGCGCATCTCGGTTTAAAATGGCTTACCCCTTATCCTTAGACTGTGACCCCTGGTTCGGGACTTTCCCAACATTGGGAACATGCTTCTTGCCTCTAACATGTCCAATCCCATCAGAATTTTATATGTTTCTATGAGATCCTCTCTCATTCTTCTAAATTCCAGTGAATATAAGCCTAGTCGATCCAGTCTTTCTTCAAATGTCAGTCCTGCCATCCCGGAAATCAGTCTGGTAAACCTTCGCTGCACTCCCTCAATAGCAAGAATGTTCTTCCTCAGATTAGGAGAGCAACACTGCACACAGTACTCAAGGTGTGGTCTCACCAAGGCCTTGTACAACTGCAGTAAAACCTCTCTGCTCCTATACTCAAATCCCCTCGCTATGAAGGCCAGCATGCCATTTGCCGCCTTTACCGCTTGCTGCACATGCATGCGAAACTTCAAAGACTGATGTACCATGACACCCAGGTCTCGTTGCATCTCCCCTTTTACTAATCTGTCACCATTCAGATAATAATCTGCCTTCCTGTTTTTGCCACCGAAGTGGATAACCTCACACTTATCCACATTATACTGCTTCTGCCATGCACTTGCCCATTCACCTAACTTGTCCAAGTCCCCCTGCAGCCTCCTAACATCCTCCTCGCAGCTCACACTGCCACCCAGCTTAGTGTCATCTGCAAACTTGGAGATATTACATTCAATTCCTTCGTCTAAATCATTAATGTATATTGTAAATAGCTGGGGTCCCAGCAGTGAACCCTGCAGCACCCCACTGGTCACTGCCTGCCATTCTGAAAAGGATTCATTTATTCCCACTCTTTGCTTCCTGTCTGCCAACCAGTTCTCTATCCACATCAATACATTACCCCCAATACCATGTGCCATAATTTTGCACACAAATCTCTTGAGGGACCTTGTCAAAAGCCTTTTGAAAGTCCAAATACACCACATCCACTGGTTCTCCCTTATCCACTCTACTAGTTACACCCCAAAAAAACTCTAGCAGATTTATCAAGCATGATTTCCCTTTCATAAATCCATGTTGACTTCGACCAATACTGTCACTGCTTTCCAAATGCACTGTTATTACATCTTTAATAATTGATTCCAACATTTTCCCCACTACTGATGTCAGGCTAACCAGTCGATAATTCCCTGTTTTCTCTCTTCCTCCTTTTTTAAAAAGTGGGGTTACATTAGCTATCCTCCAATCCATATGAACTGAACCAGAGTATAAAGAATGTTGGAAAATGACGAACAATGCATCCACTATTTCTCGGGCCACTTCCTTAAGTACTCTGGGATGCAGACTATCAGGCTCTGGAGATTTATTGACCTTCAGTCACTTCAATTTCCCTAACACAATTTCCTGATTAATAAGGATTTCCCTAAGTTCTCGCTAGACCCTCGGTCCCCTAGTATTTACGGGAGGTTATTCGTGTCTTCCTTAGTGAAGACAGAACCAAAGTATTTGTTCAATTGGTCTGCCATTTCCTTGTTCCCCATTATGAATTCCCCTGATGCTGACTGCAAAGGACCCATATTAGTCTTCACTAATCTTTTTTTCTTCACACATCTATAGAAGCATTTGCAGTCAGTTTTTATGTTCCCTGCAAGCTTACTCTCATACTCTACTTTCTCCCTCCTAATTAAACCCTTAGTCCTCCTCTGCTGAATTCTAAATTTCTCCCAGTCCTCAGGTTTGCTGCTTTTTCTGGCCAATTTATATGCCTCTTCCTTCGATTTAACACTTTGCCTAATTTCCCTTGTTAGCCATGGTTGAGCCAGCTTCACTTTTTTATTCTTGCGCAACACAGGGATGTACATGGATGTTGAAGTTCATCCATGTGATATTTAAATGTCTGCCATTGCCTATCCGCCGTCAACACTTTAAGTATCATTCTCCAGTCTATCCTACCAATTCACGTCTCATACCATTGAAGTTTCCTTTCTTTAAATTCAGGACCCGAGTCTCTGAATTAACTATGTCACTCTCCATCTTAATGAAGAATTCGACCAGAATAGAAAGAAAGGAAAAGGAGGTTGGGTGGCAATGCTGGTTAAAGAGGAAATTAATGCAATAGTAAGAAAGGACATTAGCTTGGATAATGTGAAATCGGTATGGGTGGAGCTACGGAATACCAAGGGGCAGAAAACGCTAGTGGGAGGTGTGTACAGATCACCAAACAATTGTAGTAAGGTTGGGGACAGCATCAAACAAGAAATTAGGAATGCATGCAATAAAGGTACAGCAGTTATCATGGGTGACTTTAATCTACATATTGATTGGGCCAACCAAACTGGTGGCAATGCGGTGGAGGAGGATTTCCTGGAGTGTATTAGGGATGGTTTTCAAGACCAATATGTCAAGGAAACAACTAGGGAACTGGCCATCCTAGACTGGGTGATGTGTAATGAGAAAGGACTAATTAGCAATCTTGTTGTGCAAGGCCCCTTGGGGAAGAGTGACCATAACAAGGTAGAATTCTTTGTTAAGATAGGGAGTGACACAGTTAATTCAGAAACTAGGGTCCTGAATGTAAGGAAAGGTAACTTCGATGGTTTGAGGCATGACTTGGCTAGAATAGACTGGCAAATGATACTTAAAGGGTTGATGGTGGATAAGCAATGGCTAACATTTAAAGATCACATGGATGAACTTCAGCAATTGTACATCTCTGTCTGGAGTAAAAATAAAACGGGGAAGGTGGCTCAACCGTGGCTAACAAGGGAAATTAAGGATAGTGTTAAATCCAAGGAAGAGGCATATAAATTGGCCAGAAAAAGCAACAAACCTGAGGACTGGGAGAAATTTAGAATTCAGCAGAGGAAGACAAAGGTTTTAATTAAGAGGGGGAAAATAGAGTACAAGAAGAAGCTTGCTGGGAACATAAAAACTGACTGCAAAAGCTTCTATAGATATGTGAAGAGAAAAAGATTAGTGAAGACAAACGTCGGTCCCTTGCAGTCAGATTCAGGTGCATTTATAATGCGGAACAAAGAAATGGCAGACCAATTGAACAACTACTTTGGTTCTGTCTTCACGAAGGAAGACACAAATAACCTTCCGGAAGTACTAGGGGACCGAGGGTCGAGTGAGAAGGAGGAACTGAAGGATATCCTTATTAGGCGGGAAATTGTGTTAGGGAAATTGATGGGATTGAATGCTGATAAATCCCCGGGGCCTGATAGTCTGCATCCCAGAGTACTTAAGGAAGTGGCCCGAGAAATAGTAGATGCATTGGTGATCATTTTACAACAGTCTATCGACTCTGGATCAGTTCCTATGGACTGGAGGGTAGCTAATGAAACACCACTTTTTAAAAAGGGAGCGGGAGAGAAAGCAGGTAATTATAGACCGGTTAGCCTGACATCAGTAGTGGGGAAAATGTTGGAATCAATTATTAAGGATGAAATAGTAGCGCATTTGGAAAGCAATGACAGGATCGGTCCAATTAGCATGGATTTGTGAAGGGGAAATCCTGCTTGACAAATCTTCTGGAATTGTTTGAGGATGTAACTAGTAGAGTGCACCAGAGAGAACCAGTGGCTGTGATGTATTTGGACTTTCAAAAGGCTATTGACAAGGCCCCACACAAGAGATTGGTGTGCAAAATCAAAGCACATGGTTTTGGGGGTAATGTACTGACGTGGATGGAGAACTGGTTGGCAGGAAGGAGGGTAAACAAATCCTTTTCAAAATGGCAGGCAGTGACTAGTGGAGTGCCACAGGGCTCAGTGCTGGGACCCCAGCTCTTTACAATATACATTAATGATTTAGATGAAGTAATTAAGGAATTGAGTGTAATATCTCCAAGTTTGCAGATGACACTAAGCTGGGTGGCGGTGTGAGCTGTGAGGGGGATGCTAAGAGGCTGCAGGGTGACTTGGACAGGTTAGGTGAGTGGGCAAATGCATGGCAGATGCAGTATAATGTGGATAAATGTGAGGTTATCCTCTTTGGGGGCAAAAACGCGAGAGACAGAATATTATCTGAATGGCGGCAGATTAGTAAAAGGGGAAGTGCAACGAGACCTGGGTGTCATGGTTCATCAGTCTTTGAAAGTTGGCATACAGGTACAGCAGACGGTGAAGAAGGCAAATGGATTGTTGGCCTTCATAGCTTGGTGATTTGAGTAGAGGAGCAGGGAGGTCTTACTGCAGTTGTACAGGGCCTTGGTGAGGCATCACCTGAAATATTGTGTACAGTTTTGGTTTCCTAATCTGAGAAAGGATGTTCTTGCTATTGAGGGAGTGCAGCGATGGTTCACCAGACTGATTCCCGGGATGGCAGGATTGACATATGAGGAGAGACTGGATCAACTGGGCCTTTATACATTGGAATTTAGAAGGATGAGGGGGAATCTCATAGAAACATATAAGATTCTGATGGGACGGGACAGGTTAGATGCGGGTAGAATGTTCCCGATGTTGGGAAAGTCGAGAACCAGGGGACACAGTCTTAGGATAAGGGGTAGGCTATTTAGGACTGATATGAGGAGAAAATTCTTCACTCAGAGTTGTTAACCTGTGGAATTCCCTGCCGCAGAGAGTTGTTGATGCCAGTTCATTGGATGTATTCAAGAGAGAGTTAGATATGGCCCTTACGGCTCAAGGGATCAAGGGGTATGGAGAGAAAGCAGGAAAGGAGTACTGAGGGAATGATCAGCCATGATCTTATTGAATGGTGGTGCAGGCTCAAAGGGCCGAATGGCCTACTCCTGCATCTATTTTCTATGTTTCTATGTATACCATATTATGGTCACTCTTCCCCAAGGGACCCCGCACGACCAGATTGCTAATTAATCCTCTCTCGTTACACAAGATCCAGTCTAGGATGGCCTGCTCTCAAGTTGGTTCCTCGACATTTTTGTCTAGAAAATCATCCCTTATACACTGCAGGCAATCCTCCTCCATAGTATTGCTACCAGTTTGGTTAACCCAATCAATATGCAGATTAAAGTCACCCATGATAACTGCTGTACCCTTATCGTACGCGTCCCTAATTTCCTGTTTGATGCCATTCCCAACCTCCTTACTACTGTTTGGTGGTCTTTACACAACTCCCACTAATGTTTTCTGCCCTTTGGTGTTTCGCAACTCTACCCATATAGATTCCACATCATCCAAGCTAATGTCCTTCCTTACTATTGCGTTAATCTCCTCTTTAATCAGTAACACCACTCCACCTCCTTTTCCTGTCTGTCCTTCCTGAATATTGCATACCCCTGGATATTGAGTTCCCAGCCTTGGTTACCTTGGAGCCATGTCTCCGTAATCCCAATTACATCATATCTGTTAACAGCTATCTGCGCAGTCAATTCATCCACCTTATTACGAATGCTCCTCGCATTGAGACTCAGAGCCTTCAGGCTTGTTTTTTTAACACTCTTTGTCCTTTTAGAATTATATTGTAATGTGGCCCTTTTTGATTTTTCCCCTTGATTTCTCTGCCCTCCACTCTTGCTTTTCTCCTTCCTACCTTTTGCTTCTGCCCCCTTTTTACTTTGCTCTGCCTCCCTGCATCGATTCCTATCGCCCTGCCTTTTTTAGTTTAAACCCTCCCCAACAGTACTAGCAAACACTCCACCTAGCACATCGGTTCCAGTCCTGCCCAGGACCGTCCAGTTTGTACTGGTCCCACCTCCCCCAGAACCGGTTCCAATGTCCCAGGAATTTGAGTCCCTCCCCCTTGCACCATTCCTCAAGCCACGTAGTCATCTGAGCTATTCTGCAATTCCTACTCTGACTAGCACGTGGCACTAGTAGCAATCCTGAGATTACTACCTTTGAGATCCTACTTTTTAATTTAACTCCTAGCTCCCTAAATTCAGCTTGTAGGACCTCATCCCGTTTTTTACCTATTTCGTTGGTACCCTCCCCCTCCAGAATGCGCTGCAGCCGCTCTGAGACATCCTTGACACTTGCACCAGGGAGGCAACATACCATCCTGGAGTCTCGGTTGCGGCCGCAGAAACACTTATCTCTTTCTCTTACAATAGAATCCCCTATCACTATAGCTCTGCCACTCTTTTTCCTGTCCTCCTGTGTAGCAGAGCCACCCATGGTGCCATGAACTTGGCTACTGCTGCCTTCCCCTGATGAGTCATCTCCCCCAACAGTACCCAAGGTGGTGTATCTGTTTTGGACAGAGATGACAGCAGGGGACCCCTGCATTACCTTCCTTCCACTGCTCTTCCTGATGGTCACCCATTCCCTATCTACCTGTGTAACCTTTACCTGTGGTGTAACCAACTCACTGAACGTGCTATTCACGACATCCTCAGCATCGCGAATGCTCCACAGTGAATCCATGTGCAACTCCAGTGCCGCAATGTGATCTGCCAGGAGCTGCAGCTGGATACACTTCCTGCACATGTAGTCATCAGGGACACTGGTAGTGTCCCTGATTTCCCACATAGCACAGGAGGAGCATGACATGGGTCTGGGCTCTCTTGCCATGACTTAACCCTTAAATTAACCGAATTGATAACAACACCAAAGGATTCTTACTGATCAGAAAAGAAAAAGAAAAAGATTAAATACTCCCCAATCCCCCAGCCAATCACTTACCCTCTTGGCTGTGACGTCACGCTTCGATTTATTTTTACTCCTTTGTTTACCTTCTGCTCCTGCACCAGCTGGCTCCTCCGACTTAGTCACCTGGAAACCACATCTCTGTAATGGATGCTTTCCTGTGATGTCACGCATTGATTTCTTTTTACTTCTCTCCCCTCACAGGTCTGTTTGCGCTATTCCCAGTTAGCTCCTTTATCTCCCCCTCCGATCTCGCGCTGTTTGAATCTCCCGGGTCCACTCTCGTTCCTTTATCTCCCCCTTCGATCTCACGCTGAAGTTTGTGTAACTATTATACTTTCATCTATATAGCACCTTATCATGTCGCTTAGAATCATTACAAATTGCTTCACATATGATGATTCACTACTGTTATGTAGGCAAGCATATCAGCCATTTTATGCACAGCAAGATTCCACAAACTGCCGTGGGATGAATGACCAGTTAATCTGAATGACCAGCAATTCCATAATCGTTGCATCATGCGACTGCCAGGATGGTAAAACGTAAATTAGATGGACCTTGCTCTTTTTCATCTCCCAGTTCCTGTGTTCAAATGTGTTTTTATCTGATGTTTGTTGGAATTGGCCCCAGCAAGAGAATGCAACTTCTTGCTACCTACAGTAAAATCTGTGCAAGCTTACCAGTGGCAGGAAAAGTATGCATGAAGTTGTATCCGGGGAACTGGTGAGGCTAGTCATAACTCCAGTGGCCTCAAAGACCCCACCCTGAAGGATTGAAGCATGGGAAAGGATGAAAATATATGCCAAAACCCTTGTGGCTGCACTATGCCAGTATTAAACAAATATTTTCTGTCTGTCTTCACAGAAGAAGACACAAAAAACCTCTTCGAAATAATGGAACACCAAGGGTCCAGTGAGAATGCGGAACTGAAAGAAATAGTACTGGAGAAGTTAATGCAACTGAAAGCTAATAAATCCCTTAGACCCGATGGCCTAATTCCTAGGGTTTTGAAAGAAGTGGTGATAGAGTTAGTGGATGCATTGACTGTCATCTTCCAAATTTCTATAGATGCTAGAATGGTTCCTGCAGATTGGAAGGTAGCAAATGTAACCCCGCTATTCAAGAAAGGAGGGAGAAAGAAAATGGGGAACTGCAGACCAGATAGCCTGATATCAGTCATAGGGAAAATGCTAGAATCTATTATTAAGGAAGTCGTAACAGGGCACTTAAAATAAATAATAGGATTGGGCAGAATCAACACGGATTTATGAAAGGGAAATCATGTTTGACAAATCTGTTATATTTTTTGTTTTTTGTAACTAGCAGAATAGATAAGGGGGGACCAATGGATGTGCTGTATTTGGATTTTCAGAAGGCATTAGATAAGGTGCTACACAAGAGGATTGGTTAACGGACAGAAAACAAAGAGTAGGAATAAATGGGTCATTTTCAGGTTGGCAGGCTGTAACTATTGGGGTTCCTCAAGGATCGGTGCTTGACCCAACTATTCACAATCTATATCAATGATTTGGATGAGGGGACCAAATATAATATATCCAAGTTTGCTGATGATACAAAGCTACATAAGAACATAAGAACATAAGAACATAAGAATTAGGAACAGGAGTAGGCCATCTAGCCCCTCGAGTCTGCTCCGCCATTCAACAAGATCATGGCTGATCTGGCCGAGGACTCAGCTCCACTTACCTGCCCGCTCCCCATAACCCTTAATTCCCTTATTGGTTAAAAATCTATCTATCTGTGACTTGAATACATTCAATGAGCTAGCCTCAACTGCTTCCTTGGGCAGAGAATTCCACAGATTCACAACCCTCTGGGAGAAGAAATTCCTTCTCAACTCGGTTTTAAATTGGCTCCCCCATATTTTGAGGCTGTGCCCCCTAGTTCTAGTCTCCCCGACCAGTGGAAACAACCTCTCTGCCTCTATCTTGTCTATCCCTTTCATTATTTTGAATGTTTCTATAAGATCA
This sequence comes from Pristiophorus japonicus, assembly GCF_044704955.1. Lineage (NCBI taxonomy): Eukaryota > Metazoa > Chordata > Chondrichthyes > Pristiophoridae > Pristiophorus > Pristiophorus japonicus. The sequence continues at coordinate 126,125,536 of NC_091986.1, forward strand.
CCCCTCATCCTTCTGAACTCCAACGAGTAAAGACCCAGTCTACTTAATCTATCATTATAAGGTAACCCCCTCATCTCCAGAATCAGCCTAGTGAGTCGTCTCTGTACACCCTCCAAAGCTAGTATATCCTTCCTTAAGTAAGGTGACCAAAACTGCACGCAGTACTCCAGGTGCGGCCTCACTAATACCCTGTACAGTTGCAGCAGGACCTCCCTGCTTTTGTACTTCATCCCTCTCGCAATAAAGACCAACATTCCATTCGCCTTCCTGATTACCTGCTGCACCTGCAAACTAACTTTTTGGGATTCATGCACAAGGACCCCCAGGTCCCTCTGCACCGCAGTATGTTGTAATTTCTCCCCATTCAAATAATATTCCCTTTTACTGTTTTTTTTTCCCCAAGGTGAATGAACTCACATTTTCCGACACTGTATTCCATCTGCCAAACCTTAGCTCATTCGCTTAACCTATCTAAATCTCTTCGCAGCCTCTCTGTGACCTCTACACAACCCGCTTTCTACTAATCATTGTGTCATCTGCAAATTTTGTTACACTACACTCTGTCCCCTCTTCCAGGTCATCTATGTATATTGTAAACAGTTGTGGTCCCAGCACGAATCCCTGTGGCACACCACTAACCACCGATTTCCAACCCGAAAAGGACCCATTTACCCCGACTCTCTGCTTTCTGTTAGCCAGCCAATTCTCGATCCATGCTAATACATTTCCTCTGACTCGGCGTACCTTTATCTTCTGCAGGAGAGTATCAAATTAAAAACCAATGCATATAAGGTGGCCAAGGTTAGTGGGAAACTAGAAGATTGGGAAAATTTTAAACGACAGCAAAGAATGACCTTTTGTGTGGCACCTTATCGAATGCCTTTTGGAAATCTTAATACACCACATCCATCGGTACACCTCTATCCACCATGCTCATTATATCCTCCAAGAATTCCAATAAATTAGTTAAACATGATTTCCCTTTCATGAATCCATGTTGCGTCTGCTTGATTGCACTATTCCTATCTAGATGTCCCGCTATTTCTTCCTTAATGATAGCTTCAAGCATTTTCCCCACTACAGATGTTAAATTCACCGGCCTATAGTTACCTGCCTTTTGTCTGCCCCCTTTTTTAAACAGAGGCGTTACATTAACTGCTTTCCAATCCGCTGGTACCTCCCCAGAGTCCAGAGAATTTTGGTAGATTATAACAAATGCATCTGCTATAATTTCCGCCATCTCTTTTAATACCCTGGGATGCATTTCATCAGGACCAGGGGACTTGTCTACCTTGAGATCCATTAGCCTGTCCAGCACTACCTCCCTAGTGATAGTGATTGTCTCAAGGTCCTCCCTTCCCACATTCCTGTGACCAGCAATTTTTGGCATGGTTTTTGTGTTTTCCATTGTGAAGACCGAAGCAAAATAATTGTTTAAGGTCTCAGCCATTTCCACATTTCCCATTATTAAATCCCCCTCCTCATCTTCTAAGGGACCAACATTTACTTTAGTCACTCTTTTCCGTTTTATATGTCGGTAAAAGCTTTTACTATCTGTTTTTATGTTTTGCGCAAGTTTTCTTTCGTAATCTATCTTTCCTTTCTTTATTGCTTTCTTAGTCATTCTTTGCTGTTGTTTAAAATTTTCCCAATCTTCTAGTTTCCCACTAACCTTGGCCACCTTATACGCATTGGTTTTTAATTTGATACTCTCCTTTATTTCCTTGGTTATCCACGTCTGGTTATCCCTTCTCTTACCGCCTTTCTTTTTCACTGGAATATATTTTTGTTGAGCACTATGAAAGAGCTCCTTCAAAGTCCTCCACTGTTCCTCAATTGTGCCACCGTTTAATCTGTGTTCCCAGTCTACTTTAGTCAACTCTGCCCTCATCCCACTGTAGTCCCCTTTGTTTGAGCAAAGTACGCTTGTTTGAGACACTACTTCCTCACCCTCAATCTGTATTACAAATTTAATCATACTGTGATCACTCATTCCGAGAGGATCTTTTACTTGGAGATCGTTTATTATTCCTGTCTCATTACACAGGACCAGATCTAAGATAGCTTGCTCCCTTATAGATTCTGTAACATACTGTTCTAAGAAACAATCCCATATGCATTCTATGAATTTCTCCTCAAGGCTACCCCGTGCGATTTGATATGACCGATCGATATGTTGGTTCAAATCCCCCATGATTACTGCCGTTCCTTTTTCACATGCTCCATTATTCCCTTGATTATTGTCCGCTCCACCGTGAAGTTATTATTTGGGGGCCTATAAACTACGCCCACCGGTGACCTTTTTCCCCTTACTATCTCTAATCTCCACCCACAATGATTCAACATTTTGTTCATTAGAGCCAATATCGTCTCTCACAACTGCCCTGATATCATCCTTTATTAACAGAGCTACCCCATCTCCTTTCCCTTCTTGTCTATCTTTCCGAATTGTCAGATACCCCTGTATGTTTAATTCCCAGTCTTGGCCACCCTGCAACCACGTTTCAGTAATGGTCACCAAATCATACCCATTTGTAATGATTTGTGCCGTCAACTTTGTTTCGAATGCTACATGCGTTTAGGTAAAGTGTTTTAATACTAGTTTTTAAACCATGATTTTTAGTTTTGACCCTTCCTGCAGCCCCTTTATATTCATACATATTGTCCCTTCCTATCATGTTGTGGTTTACACTTACCCCAGTGCTACTCTGTTCTGTTGCCTCCTGCCTTTTGCATTCTTTCTTGGAGTTCTGTTCATCTGAGCTCTCACCCAGTCTAACTAGCTCAGAGCCCTCTCCTGGGTTCCCATTCCCCTGCCAAGCTAATTTAAAGCCCTCCCAACCGCACTATCAAAACCACCCGCGAGAACATTGGTCCCGTCTCTGTTGAGATGTGACCTATCCGACTTGTACAGATTCCACCTACCCCAGAAGCGGTCGCAATTGTTCACAAAACTAAAGCCCTCCCTCCTACACCAATGCCCCAGCCATGTATTTATCTGACGAGCCTTCCTATTTCTACCCTCACTAGTATGTGGCACTGGCAGTGATCCCGAGATTACCACCTTTGAGGTCCTGGCTTTCAATCTTACTCCTAGCTCCCTAAACTCAGCTTTCAGGACCTCACCCCTCTTTCTACCTATGTCGTTGGTACCAATGTGGACCACAACCACTGGCTGTTCCCCTTCCCTCCCCAGAATGCCCTGCAATTACTCAGTGACATCATTGACCCTTGCACCAGGGAGGCAACACACCATCCTGATGTCACGTTTGCTGCTGCAGAAGCGCCTATCTGCTCCCCTAACTATTAAATCTCCTATCACTATAGCCCTTCCCATCTTCTTCCTCCCCCCCCCCCCCCCCCTGTGCAGCTGAGCCACCCACGGTGCTGTGGACTTGCCTCTGGGGAGTGCAGCCAGGGCCATCACCGCCCTCGCCAGTAGTCAGAATAGAGTACCGGTTGGAGAGCGGGATAGCCTCAGGGGACTCCTGCACTACCTGCCTCACTATACTCTTGTGTGCGACGGTCACCCATTCCCTATCCTCCTGTACCCTTTTAATCTGTGGGGTGACCAATGCCTGAAACGTGCTATCCACGTACCTCTCGTTCTCTCGGATGCTCCTCAGTGCCTCCAGTCCTCGCTCAAGCTCCGAGACTCGGTGCTCGAGTTGGAGGAGCTGGAGACACTTCCTGCACATGTGGTCATCCCTGTTGCAGGAAGCATCCAGGAATTCCCACATGGCACAGGTGTTGCATTCCGTTTGAACGAGCTGCCCTGCCATCCCACTAGTTACCCTTAAATTACCCAGCAAAAACGCTGACTCCCACTACACACACTAAACAGCTATTTAGTAATTTATCCTCTTTGTGTTGTGTTCTAATTCTAATTAGTAATTAGAACACAAAATCAAAGAGATACACTCACCAGCCGATCAGCCAACCACTTACCAGCTTGGCTGTGACGTCACTTTTTGGTTTCTTGTCCCTCCTCCCCGCACTGCTCGCTCACCGACTGCCGCTGGGTCTTTGTAGGCCGCTGACCCCGGACTGCCGCTGACGCTGCTCCTCCCCTCCTATAAAAGGTATGATTTTGAAAAGTGTTTGTGAGCAGAGAGACCTTGGTGTCCATATACATGAATCCTTAAAGGGCAAGTTGATAAAGTGGTTAAAAAAGCAAATGGGTTCCTTGGATGTATAAATAGACATAAGGATGGATTTTCGGCTTTGATGTTTTCGGGTCGATAATGGCAGCGGGCCCGGGAATAGTTTGGGCCTCATTGGTAAGTTTGGACAGCTGGGCCCTGTGTCGGGGGCTCAGCATAAAGGGAGACGTTGTACACCTCTCTTGGGCACTAGGATGGGAAACTCCTGAACTAAAGAGCCGGGCTGAGAGCGCTCCGAGAGACGGGGGGTGGGGGGGCGCAGAAATCTTTAAAAAAAAAACATAAAAACATTGCCCAAGCCACCACAACACAAATTGCAAAAAAAATTAAAAGAAAAAACAATCACACTTACCTTAGGAGTCCATTACCTACCTCTCCGCTGTCGGGATGGTTGGACCGCCCTGATTTCCCAGGCGGTTAATGCGAGGCGTACTTCGGAGCATACGGGGCAGGCAATAGTCCAAACTCACACCGGTGTCACAACCAGGGGCGTTGCACACCAGGCGCGGCTCTTCCGGGCGTTGCTGCTCTTCGCAGCTGCTAAACTGGACCCGAGGATCGCTGCAGGGTGCTGGAGGCTGACCCCCCAGCCAGAACACCTCGTCGCTGTCATTGTCGCCGCTCCGGGGCGAAAAACGGAGCGGAGAAGAACCAGCTCTAAGAATATAAAAGCAAAACGATCATGCTGGAACTTTATAAATAACTGGTTCGGCCTCAGCTAGAGTACTGTAGACAATTCTGGGCACCACACCAGGAAAGATCTAAAGATCTTGGAAAGGGTACAGAGGAGGTTTTCCAGGATGTTACCAGGGATGAGGGACTTCAGTTATGAGGAGAGGTTGGAAACATTAGAATTGTTCTCCTTGGAACAGAGAGGGTTAAGCGCTGACTTAATAGAGATTTTCAACCTTCTGTGCTTCTCTGATCAGATTCTACAGGTAAATGCATTGCTTCATTAATAGTGATATTTAATAAAAAATGTCTCGTGTTTGCAAGCTTGCTTCCTTCTGATTTTATTATCGAAAAAGTCTATTTTATAGTTTTTATTGATTTAAAAAAACACCATTAAATATTAGAAGAAAATAGCCCATCAGATTTTGCCACGTGCCCACGCATTTTATTTTACTGACCCGAGTGGACCCTTAAATGCAACATTTCAGTTCTATCTGACAGGAATCTGTTTTAAATGTGAACCCTGGAAGTATAGAATCATAGAATCATAGAAATTTACAGCATGGAAGGAGGCCATTTCGGCCCATCATGTCCTCGCTGGTTGACAAAGAGCTATCCAGCCTAATCCCACTTTCCAGCTCTTGATCCGTAGCCCTGTAGGTTACATAAAAACATAGGAAATAGATGCAGGAGTAGGCCATCTGGCCCTTCGAGCCTGCACCACCATTCAATAAGATCATGACTGATCATTCCTTCAGCACCCCGTTCCTGCTTTCTCTCCATACTCCTTGATCCCTTTAGCCACAAGGGCCATATCTAACTCCCTCTTGAATATATCCAATGAACTGGCTTCAACAACTCTCTGCGGTAGGGAATTCCACAGGTTAACAACTCTCTGAGGGAAGAAGTTCCTCCTCATCTCAGTCCTAAATGGCTTACCCCTTATCCTTAAACTGTGTTCCCTGGTTCTGGACTTCCCCAACATCGGGAACATTCTTCCTGCATCTAACCTGTCCAGTCGCGTCAGAATTTTATATGTTTCTATGAGATCCCCTCTCATCCTTCTAAATTCCAGTGAATACAGGCCCAGTCGATCCAATCTCTCCTCATATGTCAGTCCTGCCATCCCGGGAATCAGTCTGGTGAACCTTCGCTGCACTCACTCAATAGCAAGAATGTCCTTCCTCAGATTAGGAGACCAAAACTGAACACAATATTCCAGGTGGGGCCTCACCAAGGCCCTGTACAACTGTAGTAAGACCTCCCTGCTCCTATACTCAAATTCCCTTGCTATGATTTGCCTTCTTCACCGCCTGCTGTACCTGCATGCCAACCCTCAATGACTGATGAACCATGACACCCAGGTCTCGCTGCACCTCCCCTTTTCCTAATCTGCTGCCATTCAGATAATATTCCCAAAGTGGATAACCTCACATTTATCCACATTATACTGCATCTGCCATGTATTTTCCCACTCGCCTAACCTGTCCAAATCACCCTGCAGCCTCTTAGCGTCTTCCTCATAGCTCACACCGCCACCCAGTTTAGTGTCATCTGCAAACTTGGAGATATTACACTCAATTCCATCATCTAAATCATTAATATATATTGTAAAGAGCTGGGGTCCCAGCACTGAGCCCTGTGGCACTCCACTAGTCACTGCCTGCCATTCTGAAAAGGACCCGTTAATCCCGACTGTCTGCTTCCTGTCTGCCAACCGGTTCTCTATCCACGTCAGTACATTACCCCCAATACCACGTGCTTTGATTTTGCACACCAATCTCTTGTGTGGGACCTTGTCAAAAGCCTTTTGAAAGTCCAAATACACCACATCCACTGGTTCTCCCCTGTCCACTCTACTAGTTACATCCTCAAAAAATTCCAGAAGATTTGTCAAGCATGATTTCCCCTTCATAAATCCATGCTCACTTGGACCAATCCTATCACTGCTTTCCAAATGCGCTGCTATTTCATCCTTAATGATTGATTCCAATATTTTCCCCACTACTGATGTCAGGCTAACCGGTCTATAATTACCCGTTTTCTCACTCCCTCTTTTTTAAAAAAGTGGTGTTACATTAGCAACCCTCCAGTCCATAGGAACTGATCCATAGTCGATAGACTGTTGGAAAATTATCACCAATGCATCCACTATTTCTAGGGCCACTTCCTTAAGTGCTCTGGGATGTAGACGATCAGGCCCTGGAGATTTATCGGCACTTCAAGTGCACATCCAAGTACTTTTTAAATGTGGTGAGGGTTTCTGCCTCTACCACCCTTTCAGGCAGTGAGTTCCAGACTCCCACCACCCTCTGGGTGAAAACATTTTCCCTCAAATCCCCTCTAAACCTCCTACCAATTACTTTAAATCTATGCCCCCTGGTTGTTGACCCCTCTACTAAGTGAAATTGCTCCTTCCTATCCACTCTATCTCAGCCCCTCATAATTTTATACACCTCAATAAGGTCTCCCCTTATCATCCTCTGTTCCAAAGAAAACAAACCCAGCCTATCCAATCTTTCCTCATAGCTAAAATTCTCCAGTCCAGGCAACATCTTTGTAAATCTCCTCTGTAACCTCTCTAGTGAAATCACATCTTTCCTGTAATGTGGTGACCAGAACTGTACACAGTACTCTAACTGTGGCCTAACTAGTGTTTTATAGTTCAAGCATAACCTCTCTTGTATTCTATGCCTTGACTAATAAAGGCAAGTATTCCGTATGCCTTCTTAACCACCTTATCTACCTGGCCTGATACCTTCAGGCATCTGTGGACCTGCACTCCAAGGTCCCTTTGTTCCTCTACACTTCTCAGTGTCCTACCATTTATTGTGTATTCCCTTGCCTTGTTAGCCCTCCACAAATGCATTGCCTCACACTTCTCCGGATTGAATTGCATTCACCACTGTTCTGCTCACCAGACCAGTTCATTGATATCTTCCCACAGCCTACAGCTTTCTTTGACATTATCAACCACAAAGCTGATTTTAGTATCATCTGCAAACTTCTTAATTATAGCCCCTACATTCAAGTCTGAAACATTGATATATACCACAAAAAGCAAGGGACCTTGTACTGAGCCCTGCAGAACACCACTGGAAACACCCTTCCAGTCACAAAAACACCCATCACCCATTACCCTTTGGTAGAACAGTTATGCTTGGTCACATTCCTGAAATTCATCTGAGACTCGAACAGTTTCTTTTAATAAATCCACAATATTTGTATCGGAGTCTCTTACCACTTACTATGATGGTTTCACCAAGGACAAAATAATTGTCTGCCTAAAGTCAAATTTGATCACAGTTTATACTCCAAAAACTGAAATGATGCAGATGTTGGTGTTTAGATTTCAAATGTCCACGATCTTTGGTCCCAAAATACAGCCATTTGATTAGGATAAATAATTAAGGTAATATATCTTTGATACTACAGTTAAAGGTCGTGACTTCATTACTTGACAGGTTAAGACTGATAGCATTTTGGTTTGACATTTTAACATGTCAATATACCATAGAGCATTGATTGATGTCAACCTGGAACCATTGATGAATTATTCCCTGCAACTCTTGTTCCTGTCATTAAAGGGGTGGGTCACAGGACATTGTGTTAACAGTGTAAGTTCATGTTGTGGTTAGCATACTCGACGAGCAACCCAGAGATTATGGCCAGATTTTCTCCAGGTAGACAGGTTGGGGGCAGGGGGCCTCCAAGGCGGGCTCTGCCGACTTTAATGGCAGGGTCTGATTTGCAGGTGAGGCCTCGGATTCACGCCTGCTGCCAGCCAGATTGAGAGACTGGCTGGCTGCAGGAGAGTATGCCTGCAGATGCGGAGAGGGAGTAAGGGGTCAGTCCGGGGGAGGAATCATGGCGGGGAGGCTGGGATTAGCAGCGAGGCTGGAGATTGGCAGAGAAGGATCGGGGAAGGGGGGCTGGGGATGGGGAGGTCAGGGATCAGTGGGTGGAGGGTGGGGGGGGGGGTCAGTCGGAGCGTCGGCGGGGAGAGGGTCGGTGGGGGATCGGGGATCTGCGCGTGAGCGTCAGCCCAGGATCGGTAGGGATTGGGAAAGAGGATAGGGGCCAGCCACCGAAGGATTGTGGCCGGCCTTATCATCATCGGTAAAGTATGGGGGGAGACCTCAAGGTGGGAATCAGAGGACTTGTGATGGGGTCTCTGATTGCGGGGGATGAGCTAGGTAAGGACCCTGTTCCAGGAGGTAGGTATAAAACGTCTTATCTCCTGGATGCAGCAGTCTCCGCCTCGGTTTAACTGCCAGTTTTCATGCAGTTAAATTCAAAATGGAGTTTTAAAAAGGGGCTTCCATTCTCATTATAATATTTAAATTGACCCTCTGCCCCATGGGAGTGGGTTGGTCACTTGGCCCCATCCTGCCTCTGCTGACACTGGAAGTGGGTGGTTTGGAGGTGGGATCAGGTCAAGAATCCCATTTTTTACAATTTAACTACCCCTACGCTCCAAAACCCACCCTTTTTTTTTTAAAAAAGGGGAAAATTCCAGCCTTTGAATTCAAATTCGACCATGGCAAGTTTGTGAAATTGAATTCAATAAATGGGACAATTTATGAACAGTTTTCCCTTCCTGGGCCCATGCTAGCTGACATTGCAAATAGTTCCCTCTCCTCAGCTTTTGTCCCTCTCCATTTTAAAACAGCCATCATGTCTTTCCTCAAAAATCCACTCTCAACCCCCTCCTTGCAAACTATCATCCCATCACAAACCGCCATTTCCTGTCCAAAGTCCTTGACCGTGTTTCTGTTGACTGCAACTCGATGTTGGAATCTCTCCAATCAAGTTTCTTTCCTGCCACAGCACTGAAATACCCTAATGGATTGCAGCAGTTCAAGGAGAACACCCACCACCTTCTCAGGGGATCTAAGGCAAAAAATGCAGCCTTGCCAGTGCACTAATATCCTGTGAATAAATTAAAACAATGTACAGGGAAAGTAAGGTTCCATTGTTTTCCAGATTCAAGTCTTTCTCTTGTTAATAATTAGATCATTCTGTACTTCGTACAGAATGTTTTCTGTAAGTGACATTATTTCAATGTCACTGTTGCACATAACTACATGTTGAAGTATATTTAAAATATACATCAGGAGAAATTGAAGAAAGAACCGTTAACATTACTTACATATTGATGCATGAACACACTTACAGAAAAAATTCCAAGATTTTTGAGGCAGCTAGTATTGATACTTTTCTGTTTGATGACATTAGAATACACTAATGGTGCCTGGAGGTAGGATCAATTTTCAATTCTTATAGTTCGTAGATTTTCCCCAAATGTTCCAATAAACTGCAGAATTTATACACCTCTGTTAAAGAGAGTGGGGTGTCAGCCTTTATTTGGATCCAGACCTGCTTCATGTAGGTTCTGTTACTCAATGACCAGCAGCTCTGTTATTGAGCATTTAATTCCCAATCTGAAAATCGAAGTTCAAAGCCAAACCTTGACAAGGCATTTAAAATTGTCTGTCCACATTAGACAATTTTTTTCCATTTCATGACTGGGCCAAGAAGCTCAGCACTGGTACTTCTGTTCAACATTAAAACAGTCACTCTCCCAAATAATGATTAATAAATGATTTGCTCAAAAATCTCCTTCTTCTAATCCCTTTGTACATGTAGCAAGGTCTACTAGATGTAGCCTTATTAAAGGCCCAAGCCTGGAGATGTATGTTCCAGTTACAATTCCAAGGACAAGCGATCTAATATTGCTGTGGCCAGTCAATTACAAGCAGAAGTGTGCAAAAGTTGAATAGTAAACTTTTGTAAAAATGTTTTTAAAAGCTTTCATTTAATTTGTATATCTTCAAATTACTCTTAAACTGAGTACATTGCACAATTTGCAAAACTTGTCGTAACCAATACTGTTAAAGAGTAGCATCATGAGATTCTCGAGTGAAACTGTCGGTAACACTTTTGAAAGCCCTCACCAGATCATTAGAAAAGAATCTCAAGGAGATTGTGTTCCGATGTGAAAATAGTTACTTTTTTTGAACTGAAGATGATTGTTAATGTTGTTTTCTCTTTTCACTAGTCTATTTTAGGAGTCCAGTGTGTAGTACAGAAGCAGCTCAAAGCCTTTGTTACACTGGAGCACTTTGGTCGGATTTATGGAGGAAGTGGAGCTGGGTGTCAGCCAAAAGCACAGCTGATGAAATTTGCAACGGGTGGTTCAATCCTTGGCAAAGGGGTGAAATTTGCAGTGAGAGGAGGCAGAGTAAGCACTGATATCATTAGTGTTGCCAATGAGGATGGTAGGAGAGTCGCTGCGGTGTTAAATAATGCCTACTATCTGGAAAATTTCCACTTCACCATTGACGGCATGGACACACATTATTTCATTAAACTGGGGCCTGCAGAAAGGGATCTCGCTATTTTGGGCCTTACTGGTGGAAGGCGAACCCTGGAGAATGGCGTTAATGTTACTGTGTCTCAAATTAATACTGTTCTGAATGGAAGGACTAGAAGATACACTGATATTAAACTTCAATATGGTTTGTTATGTTTAAATACACGATATGGGACAACCATCGATGAAGAGAAGATTCGTGTCTTGGAGATGGCCAGGCAGCGGGCTGTAGCACAGGCGTGGAATAGGGAGCAGCAAAGGTTACAAGATGGAGAGGAGGGCATTCGCTCATGGACCGAGGGAGAAAAGCAGCAGCTGTTGATCACTGGCAGGGTGCAAGGCTATGACGGCTATTTTATAAAAACTGTTGAGCAATACCCTGAATTGTCAGACAGTGTAAATAATATCCATTTCATGAGACAGAGTGAAATGGGCAAGAGGTAACAGTAAAGGACCATGTGCCAACCACTTTGCCAAAGACAGCTGCTTATGTGGCCATTTTTCAGGCTGTGTTGTTACAGTTATTTTTAAAACCGTTGCACTGTAATTCCTGCAACGTGCTGAGGTTTTTTTTCTTTTTTTTTGTCTTCACACATTTTGCATTGAGCAGAAGGTATTTTGCAGTAGTGTGATCACAGTGAATTTTTGCTATTTTCTAACAATATGAGAACTGTGAGCTATTCGTTTACAGTCGGTTTCAAGGTCAGAACCAGGAGTGCAAGACGCATACTCGTAAAGAAATGTGTTTTCCTCGTGTCTACATAAAAATTCAAAGGATTATCATTTTGTTAATTCTTTGGGACTTAGTACGAGATGGATTTCGATGCAGCCAAGAACTACAGCTGCATTTTCTATCGCCGCAGAAAGTAACAACTTGTGTGAGAACTTTCCTACGGTTCTGGTTTTAATTTGAGACAAATCTCAACTCTTATGTTTCTAACACTGTATTCTGATTGTGTAAATAAGCAAGGCTGTAAATAAATGCAAATGTAGAGAACTACAGCAGTAATCCTGTGTAGTCTTCAGTGGAAATAAAAAGGTTATTTTGTGTTTTGAATTTTTTTTTAAACTTGATTTCAATCAGAAGTCATACTGTAGGTAAGTTGAGAGTCTGAAATCATTTTAGTTTGGAGTTTTTTTTTTAAATTGTGTCTTTTTTTTGCTTCTGTTTATTTTTGATAGTTGTTTTCAGTTTAATTTAATTTTTTTTAAGTTTGACTTTTTATTAAAAGATTTAAAAATCTCCATATTTCTTCTGTTTATTCATTTATTCTTTAACTCAATTCATTGTTTAGTTTTAATCACAATGGGATTGGGTGGTGCAGTATGAAAATCCCATCTCTCACTCAACCAACATAGATATAGTCTGCAGCACAAGAACCAGGAATTGAAAATCTTTAACGCCTGTATCTAACTGAACCTGTTAAAGTGCCCACTTAACACTAATTATTGGCTGCTAATTTGTGTTGTTTTCATTCTTCTCTAGATTTTAATTAAGTGTTTAATGTTCTTTGAACTGGTCTAATGTGTGTTTTGGGATTGGGCGATGTTGGTGCGTGTGTATTTATATACATATATGCATCACAATATTAATATCTCATGATATTGTTATTGTGACCCAATGTGTTTTGACCTTAAGAGCAGATTCATGATTATTGCTTTGTCACTGTGCAATTGAAGCATCACAAAATCATTTACTGTTTAAAATATGGTGACTTATTTTGGGCAGATTTTTATGATTTTATATTTTGTTTATTTGGAAGTCGAAGTATCATAAATGCTGTGATATGCTGTTAAATTGAAGTATTATATGAATCCCCCAAATTTATAATATTGACCAATTCCTATTTATGTGTTCTTTTATATTTTTATGCATTTTGTATAATATACTGCTACCATTTTTAGACCATAAGAACACCCTGTCTTCAGCAGATTTAATGTCTCCTTATAAGAAATGGATCATATAGTGTGCACAACAAATAAAAACAGCTGTTAGCATACAGTGGGGGGTTAATCTTTGTATTTTTTGATAGTATTGATTCAATATATACAATGGAAGTGAACTAGTAACCATTAACCCTTTAAATGCCACTGATGGGAATCCTCAGTGAGAAAGATTGCAGTTGAATATTTATAACAAAAAAAATCCCCTTTCAGAATAACTTTAATGGATTGTGTTTTAATTTAATTTTATCCTTTTTATATGATTTATTTCCCTTACATTAGATATGTCCTGTGCTACATTCCCTTCCTTCTAGAAAGGGTAGGCAGGTGACATTTTCCCAGGCAATGTCTATTGTTTGTGTTCAACAAACCATTGGGAAGCAACTGCTACCCAGTTTTCACATCACCTTTGTGGACATTACTTAGCATCTGCTCAGTGCCTTCCCATAACATCAACGACAAGGGAATTATCTTGTGGCAAATCATGGGTGCAAATATGCATCCAACCACTCCTGGAGCACAGTGTCTTGGTGAACTTACATAGTGTGGGGCCATGCTGACAACGTCGTTATAGATAATCAGCATTCCAATACAGGTTCAAACCTCAGCTTTGAATTTATTGTTGAGATTGACATTAAATGCTCTCAATAGACTAACAAGGTTCACTGGGAATGATTTCACTCTCACTGAAGCCGTGATGTAACAGTCATCACGTACCTGTGAGTTATAGTTAGGAATTATCTCATAAAGCTATGAGGAAAAGCTTTGATGCAGCATTTGATCATGATGGTGTATAAGTTGCACCTTGTTTATTTAAGAAGACAACTATATGGATGAATAAAAACAGAAAATGCTGGAAATACTCAGCATCTGTGGAGAGAGAAACAAGTTTAGTGTTTCAGATCAATGACCTTTCATCAGAACTGAAAAAAGAGAGAAATATAACAGGTTTTAAACAAGTGCAGAGGTAGGGAAAGTGGGGAGGTGAAGGAAGAACATAAGGTAAGGTCTGAGATAGGCCACCGGAAGCTCAGGGTCACCCTTACGGACTGAACGGAGGTGTTCCGCGAAGCAATCACTCAATCTCCATTTGACTCCCCAATGTAGTGGAGATCACATTGTGAGTAGCGAATACAGTATATTAAATTGAAAGAAGTACAAGTAAATCACTGATTCACCTGGAAGGAATATTTGGTACATTGATGACTATCTGTGCCATTTCCTGCTCTCGCCCCAAACTGGAAAATTTCATCAACTTTGCTTTCAATTTCTACCCTTCCCTCACCTTCACATGGTCCACCTCCGACTCTTCTCCGATTCTTCCCTTCCCTTCCTCAATTTTTCTAACTCCATTTCTGGGGATAGGCTATCGATCAATATCTACTATAAGCCCACTGATTCCCACAGCTGCCTGGACTCCACCCCGTTCCTGTAAGGGCTCTATTCCATTTTCCCAGTTTCTCCATCGCATCTGTTCTGACTATGCTACCTTCTATACCAGTGCTTCCGTTATGTTTTCCTTTTATTTATAGAGTTAGAAATCTAATGTTCAAACCAAGAGCTGTAAATCAAGCAACTTGTGAATATCACCCAAAACCTAAGATTGAGTTCTCGGCTTTAACTCATTCACAAATATTTATTGTTTTATAAAGTATATAAGTTAAGTGATTTTAAAATATATGTATGACATTTTCATTTTCAGCCTGGTTCTGTTGAGGTGATACAACTAGAACCAAAGGATTAGAAGTGATACTGCTGAGAATGACATTCAACCTCAAAATAATGTCAAGGGGCTGGTAAAGTAATATTAAAAGATTGTTCTTCGCAGCCATTTAATGGTTTAGAAACTAAATGCTTGAATTTTAATAAGCAAACAAATAATACAGCATAAAACTCAAGCCAACATAAAATGGAAATCAGGGGAGTTCAATCCTACTTCTCTTGCATAAAACACTGATGGCCAACATTAGTAAAGATTGTAACAGATCATCTGTTTTCCTTTTCAGTCAGAGAATAGTGGGTGGCTTGAAAAATTCAACTACATTTATATACACGCAGAATAAAGCTGTCAGAGATGAGTCTGGTAAAATATATGATTCATTTTGACAAGTTAAAAATATATAAAGGCAAGATAAAGAGTTAAAATGTAAGTTAATAAATACTTTAAAAGAAAGACTTTAACTCATTTCATTTTACTTGGAAGTAAAAAATGAATCATTTGTTGAAAGCTATTCCAAGTTGTAATGTATGTTAGTCAATAACCTTGCTAAAATGCAGTGCTGATGATCGTCATTGCTGCATGCTTACTAAAATGAAATGAAACTGAAAGTCTGTGCAGAACTAAAGTTGACTGAATTCTTTTTTAAATGAAGAATGGGATGGTGATGCTGGAAACAAGGTTATTGCAAACACACCCTCCGGTAGGTATGTGTTGCTGCATCAGCAGCTTGTTTTTATTTATCCTATGGCCACACAGTGAATTGCTGAACTAGAACTGAATTGTAGGTATTTTTATGCTGTTCATTTATCTTCATTAGAAATTTGCATGTGCTCTTAGAGGCAGGAGACACTTATCCCTCTGTCTCAGGTGGATTCACACCAAGGTCCCATAGGAAAGAAGGTGTTTTCTAACACAATATGCCATCTGGTCCACTTTTTGCTTTAGTATAGAATAAAACAGCTTGAGTTTTACAGGTGAAAAATTAAGTAATGGAATTCATTGAACCTAGGGAATGGGGATTTTCCATTAGCAATGTCAAACTGCTATTCCTGCACACAGAATAATCAGAGCTGTCAACACCAGGCACATCCTAACATGTGAACCCTATGTCTAAGGCATTACAACTTGCTGTCAAGGCAGGTTAATCTCGCAACTGTGCTCCATGGGCAGACTGGCACATTTAAGAACATAACTTTAGAATAATTACATATGTGAAATCTCACACATACACAATTATTTTAAAGTTCTGACATAAGTACAAAAAGCTGCACCTAAACAAAGCAGGTCTGATGAGTAAAGGCACTGGTCTAGAAATTCAATGGCACCGCACCCTATTTTGGGCAGTAAGCAGGCACCAAAACTTCCAATACAGCGGGCAAAAAGCTCATTCATGCTCATTCGGAGCCAGACGTGGTATTAGCAAAAGAGCAGGCATTCAGGCCCAACTCCTGAAACAGGATTAGGCCCTTTGCATATGTAAGTAAGGGGCCCCCTCTGCAATATAAGTTTGACCTGAGGCAACCAGCTTGAGTTGCATTCAGGAAGAGAAGGACTACCTGTTTACCTGGGAGGGTCTGGTGCGGGTGGTTGGCTGGCTGATGGGTCGGGACCTGGTTCCCCATTTCATGCCGCTCATCAGCATGACTTTCTCATAATGGCACCTATTAAGGCAGCCCTGTGCGTTTCCCGGCACTATTAAATGGTGCAGGTCTGATGACATCATCGATGACTCATTTTCAGCCAGGATATTTAAAGGAGCTTTGGCCACATTGCATAAGGTTCATGTAGGATTGTGCAAGCACTGTATTGGAGCATTTGAGTGTTGTTAAGCCTTGGAAACATGACTACACACAGGCAGAGGGCTGCACCCAGGTTCTCAGATGACTCCCTCCATATGCTTGTGGAAGGAGTCAGGGCATGCAGGGAGGTTCTCTACCCTAGCAATAGGTGGAAGAGACATCCACAGCAGACAAAATGAGCCTGCTGGCTAGAGATAGCAGAGGAAGTGAACAGTAGGGAGGTTGTTAGGAGGACCTGGGTGCAGTGCCGGAAATGCTTCAATTATCTCATTAGACCAGGAAAAGTGAGTACAAAGCCACACTTAACTTCATCCTGCTGTGCCTCTCATCACATCCCCATCACTCTCTTTGCCAAGCCTACTCCTGCACATCATGACTCACACCAACATACCTTACATGTTCACCCATTCCTCTCTATCTACATTTTCACATTCCTATTTGACTAACCACCCCTCACACTCACCTTCATCCTAATGCAATCATACCAACTAACAACACACATGGAGGCTATTTGACATTAGCACCCCACTCCATCATAGTCACCCTCTAAAGATGTAACCCATCCATTCCTTACACTCATTCCATCACTCTCACTCAAAATTATCTTCTTTCCCTCCTTGCAGAAGAAGAGCACCCACAGTAAGAGGGAGAGAACCCAGAGGTGGCCCTCCATCATTTGTGATGTTAAGTGCAGCAGAGGAGGTCACCCTGGAAGTATCAGGAATCGCAGAGCAGCTGGCGATGGAAGATGGAGAGAGGGGAACAGCTCAGCAACCTGGTGACAGAATTACATCTCTCATAGCCACATGGCATACAGCAAGTATTCACAGGGGGACTGATATCAGCAGCCAGTGAATGTTCATCATGTCCATAATGGTATCGTTGCCCATTCTTGAAATGATATTTCTAAAAGTTACTCTTCCACAGGTCCATCAAGAGCTGCCCCCCCACTCCCCACAACTATCCAGGAGGAAGAGCAAGACGTCTCCTCAGAGGAACCTACAGCCTCTGAGGGCGCAGCATCAGAAGACATGAGCACATCCAGCACCAGCGCAGATATGCACTGGATCCAACGCGAGGTAGAATAGTATTGTCATCTGGTGTGTCACAAGTCACAATTAAGCAAGAGGAGATGGTGGAGACAGGGACAGGAGTGGAACCTCCTCGCCGGAGGGGACAGAGTGCTCCCAGCTCTGCTCAGCTGCATGCAGATGCTGAGCCTTGGATAATCCAGAAGGAATGCAATCCTGGAGGTGCAGGATGAAGCGCAGGAGGCTTTGACAAGTTTTGCGACTGTGATGTCAGCAAATGTGTAGAGAATGGAGGAGTCCTTCTCCAAAAAGAGCAGCACCGTGTCGCAGGTGCTGGCGACTGTAGACTCTTCCATGGACAAGATGGAGCAGCTAATACGCCATTCACATGAACACATGCAATCTATGGAGAATAGATGGCAGAGGCTCATAGACCTCATCTCTAGGAGGGATTTTAACATAGACTTGGGTCCTTATGGCCCCATTGCTGTGTAGCAAGGTGCTCTCCAGCTCTTCACTAGCAGGGAACTGCAGGTGGGCAATGAGAGGGATGATGGTGAGAGGGGAAATGGAGGTGAGGGCTCCTCTCAAAGCACTCACACTTCTCCCCCATTGCATCCCCCTCAGTCAGAGCCCCACATGCCTCCTGGGATCGCAATGTCTTCCCCTGTACAGTCCCAGGAGAAGCAGACTTTTGCTGGGCCCTCACAGGCTCCAAGACCTAGAGGACGTCTGCCAAAAGTGTCCATGCAATCGCAGCAGGGAAGTGAGCAGGTTGCCTCTACCTCAAACACAAGTAGATGCACATGGGTAAGCATTTGGGTGTTTTAATAACTGTTTCTGTAAAGCTTCCGGAAATCTGATGTCACATATTAAACTATTTATTTTCATCACTTTCCGGTCATAGCCAATTTTGTCTGCAACTTTGGAAGTGGCATATTGAGTTGGATTGACTGGTGAGACATAACGTTACCTTCAGCAATGGTGGTCAGTGTGAAAGGAATGGCTTTGTCATTGTACAGATGCTTTATGGTGTTGTTGTGGGGTTGTGGGAATCTGGCGCAGCTTGTGGCAGCCATATGGTGTAATGCCTGAAGTTAAATTTGGCCATGATGAGCCCATCTCTGGCCTCCGCAGCAGCAATGTGCTTGGATGCTGGTGGGATCTGGACTGCAAGTTCCTCCTCATCTTCCAGCTTATTCTCTTCCTCCTCCTCTGAAGAGGCTGTGCACTCAGAGCCTTGCTCCTCATGCAGCGCCAATCCTCGCTGCTGCGCTATGCTGTGCAGGGCACAGGAGACCATGATGATTCTGGAGACCCTGGCTGTGCATACTGAAGGGCTCCTCTAGATCTATCAAGGCATCTAAAGTGCATTTTCAGCATGCCTATTCTCTGCTTTATGACACATCTGGTGGACATGTGGCTTTCATTATATCTCTCCTGGGCCCCAGTACTTGGCCTCCTCAAGAGTGTCGTGAGCCATGTCTTCAGTGGATAGCCTTTGCCTCAAAGCAGCCAGCCGGAAAGTCTGTTTGGAGGTGCGAGGAGCTGAGAGAGGTTGGACTGGCGCAAGACGTAAGAGTCATGGCAGCTGCCAGGGAATTTGGCACACACATGCAGGATGATCTTCCTACGGTTGCAGACCAGCTGCACATTGAGGGAGTGGAAGCCCTTGGGGTTGACAAACACTCCTGGGTGATGATGGGGTGCCCTCATGGCCACATGTGTGCAGTCGATGATGTCCAGCATCGTGGGAAGCCCACAAGAGCCGCAAAGCCAAGCGCCCGCTCAGTAACACTTATGTCATCAGTAGCAAATTTGATACAATTGACTGACTTGTCAAAAAGGTCGTCGGTGACCTTGGTGATGCATCTGTGGGTGGCCGACTACAAATGCTGCAAATGTCTGCTGCAGATCCCTGGAAGGAGCCTTCGGAGAAAAAGTTGAAGGCACTGGTGACTTTGACAGTCATTGGTAAGGCATGTTCACCCAGGCGTCTGGGCTGCAGGTCTTGCTCCAGCAAGCTGCAAATGTCCGCAACAACCTGGAGCCTCCTTTGGCACTGCTGCTCAGTCATGTTGAGGAAACTTATCCTCTGCCTGTATACCCTGTGTCGGGGGTATTGCCTCCGGCATGGTGCAGCCCTGCGCTGATGCCCTCTATCCTGTGCAGCATCAAGTCGTTGAGGATAAGGTTGGTGGTCTTGTTGTTGGTGCTGCTGGTGTTGGGGCTAATCGTGGTCCGATTAAGAGGATCAAGGTGAGAGAGTATAAACAACACCCATGCTGATGGAATAGATGGCAGGTCAAGTGGAGATGAGAGAAGCATCTATCAATGGCGTGATAGGTTGTATCAATGAGTGGTTCCCGACATTACTGAAAGCACTTGCAACCTTTAGAAAGCTAAATCTGTGCTGGCAATGCAGTCAGCAACAGCATCTGCCTTAGGAAAGTGACCAGGTGTCAGGTGAGAGTATTTATTATGCTTTCCAAGCTGTGCAGTAATGAGTTTCAGCAATGGCGACTGATCTTCTGCCGCAGGTGACAGATGTGATTCTTGAGTTGCATCATTCCCGTGCTCATGTAGTGAAATTGGAAATCTAGGGTTAAAGATGCTTAAGCATCGGACAACTACCTAATAATGATCTAAATTAGGCCGCCTCTGCCGTTTGGGTCGCAGCCGCGCTGGCAAACGTACCCGACTAAAAGGCGCAAGGAGATGGGATGACGGTGGGTTCCCAATCTGCTCTGATTTATTTCAACTTTCACTCCCGACCTGCCTCCAATCCCACATGCATGGCAGCGGGAAAATTTCGGCCGACATGCAGCCTAACAGGCAGTCATTAAAGGTTCTGCTTGTTCGGCCACAACCAACCAAGTAAGAGTTTCGATCAGAAGTGCTCTTCCTCACCCCACATGAAAACTATGAAGTACTGCCAGCCACTTTTCGCCCTTAACCACCACCACCTCCCTACCACCCACCGATCGCTGCCACCACTCGGCCTGATCCCAGCCATTGTTATCCTCGCTGATCCCAATCGTTCCCTCTACTGCTCGTCCCCCTCTCGATCTCCCTCCAGTCTGTAGGAACTGATCCAGAGTCGATAGACTGTTGGAAAATGATCACCAATACATCCACTATTTGTATGGCCACTTCCTTAAGTACTCTGGGATGCAGACTATCAAGCCCTGGGGATTTATCGGCCTTCAATCCCAACAATTTCCCGAACACAATTTCCCACTTTATAAGGATATCCTTCAGTTCCTCCTTCTCACTAGACCCTTGGTTCCCTAGTACTTCCGGAAGATTATTTGTGTCTTCCTTCGTGAAAACAGAACCAAAGTATTTGTTTAACTGGTCTGCCATTTCTTTGTTCCCCTTTATAAATTCACCTGAATCTGACTGCAAGGGACCTACGTTTGTTTTCACTAATCTTTTTCTCTTCACATATCTATGGAAGCTTTTGCAGTCAGTTTTTATGTTCCCAGCAAGCTTCCTCTCATACTCTATTTTCCCCCTCCTAATTAAACTCTTTGTCCTCCTCTGCTGTATTACAAAATTCTCCCAGTCCTCAGGTTAGCTGCTTTTTCTGACCAATTTATATTGCTCTTCCTTGGATTTAACACTATCCTTAATTTCCCTTGTTAGCCACGGTTGAGCCACCTTCCCCGTTTTATTTTTACTCCAGACAGGGATGTACAATTGTTGAAGTTCATCCATGTGACCATTAAATGTTTGCCATTGCCTATTCACCGTCAACCCTTTAAGTATCACTTGCCAGTCTATTCTAGCCAATTCACATCTCATACCATTGAAGTTACCTATCCCGAAGTTCAGGACCCTAGTCTCTGAATTAAATGTGTCACTCTCCATCATAATAAAGAATTCTACCATATTATGGTCACTCTTCCCCAAGGGGCCTCGCACAACAAGATTGTTAAGGTTGTAATTAGTCCTTTCTCATTACACATCACCCAGTCTAGGATGGCCAGCCCTCTAGTTGGTTCCTCGAATAACCAAGTGCTGTCGCAAAATTCACTCATGCTACCCAGTTCTTCCCTCAATCGACCTGAAACATTGTGGACTTTTGGGACCACTGTGTCTGACAGTGTGAGGGGTGAATATTATGCTGTTGGCTCACGATCCGCAAACTGGATTGAACCAGAGTACCCTAATTTCATTAGGACTTTTAACAGGCTCTTCGAGAGGACTGATCCTGTTGAAATGAACTCAAAAGATAATATCCTCTGTAAATGTCCAATGAAGTGTTGGTGTAGTGACATTAGAAGCCTATTTTATTCTCCAGTCTTGAGAAATTCCAATACGTATGCAGGTTAGCTGACTTGTCATCAAGCTGAAAGTCTTTGATACTTGTCAGAAATGACAGGATCACATCCTTCAGCTGACTGTTCATTGTGTCATTCAAAAGTTTAAAGCAAGTACCATACCAGTTGGCAGCACCAGGGCTGAAATAAAAAAATACCAGCTGTTATTCCTGATAATTAACTGGGTCATCAGTTGATAATTAGCAATGATTGCAGCAGAATTGTTACTCTTATTAATCTGGAGATGTGTCATCTAGCAACTGAACTAAGCATGTTTATTCCACAACCAGGACAACATTCATTACAGGCACAAAGAAAATAAAAATGTTCTACAGTTCCACAGTATTATACATATGTATAAAAATTGATAAGTTGGAGAGGAATTTCCTGTTGGGGTTCATATGACGGTGACCATGAAACTCAGTATTTAATTTCACATCAAGAAAAATGAAGGAGTCAAAATTG
Organism: Pristiophorus japonicus; assembly: GCF_044704955.1. Classification (NCBI taxonomy): domain Eukaryota; kingdom Metazoa; phylum Chordata; class Chondrichthyes; family Pristiophoridae; genus Pristiophorus; species Pristiophorus japonicus. The sequence goes on from NC_091986.1 coordinate 126,148,031, forward strand.
CCCCTTTTTTGCGTCCTGTTAGCACAATGGCATTTCTGTCCAGGGGAGGGCAGCACTAGCGCTTCTGGGAAATTGCACCAGAGATTTGGGGGCGCTGTACCGGCAGCATGCCGCGATTAGCACCCCGGGCTGGCACGCAATAGGTGATGAAATCATCAGCGTACGCACCAACCCCTTTGTGCCCCGTGGGGGAAATTGCTCCTTAAAGGGGAGGCCATTATCGCTGAGGGCCGCCATTTTATTTTGTCGGCCGACTCTTGGGTCGTCCTGACAAGGCGGTCCTCGCACTGACTAGGCCGCCATCATGCAGCCCACCACTCTGATTTGGGTGCTGGGCCACTGGCCCGGTCAACAGCATCCCTGGCAGCTGAGTGGCAGCCACCAAAGGCCATGTGCAGCGGGCCTCCCCTTTAACTGTAGCTCGTCAGCACTGGCCTCTTCAGTGTGGCGCTGGACTCAGCACGTGGCTGCCACCTCGGGAGCACCCCTCCAACGAGGCACAATGCCGGAGACAGTGTTCCGCCTTGTTTCAGATAAAAGTCCCGGCCCCGGAAGGTTACCACCCTTAACCCTTAATCAGGGCGCAGGGCAATTTCGGCATCGAAGTGTTTTTCAAAATTGGAGATTGTTATTTGAATTGCAGAGATTACATACAGTGTTGGATAGACCTTTTTATATAGTCAGATGACACAGCTGCTGGTTGTTCTCTGGGTTTGGGGAGGAAGTGCTCTGTGTGAGAAGTTGAGCTGCTGTGATTTCTGAGTACTGTTGTTGGGGTTGTGCTGTGTGTCTGCTAGCAACAGGATACCATTTGCAAAAAGGAGCTCCACAATATTTTAAGAAATGCATAAAGCAGACACTGCAGGTCCCATCCAAACAATGCCATCCAACACATTGATGCAAACATGGAGTAGGTTTGGTTACATTAACCTTGTCGCTTGATGCACAAGGACAAAAGTTTTACAAAATCAATGGAAGCTATGTCATTGGGCTTCCCCTGAGCCTTGTGATGCTCTGTGATTTTGTATATAGCCACATCCCGTCATACACATTCCTCATGAGAATGAAATCCAGCCTGTTGCTTTCTGATAGTTCTGCAGGCTTCCAGAGCATCTGCTTTGCATGCCATGATAACCTGCCAAACCCTTTTAAGAACCATTCATATTCGTGTGATTCCTCAAATGTTTTCGGGCTTACTAGGATGCAATCACAACTATGGAACACCTTGCATGTCTCAAATGGAATCCTGTTCAGCAGCCTCATAATATGAGATGGTGGTACAAGGTGCTGTTGTCAAGGACTGTTACCATTGCGCCACTCTCACATCTAGAGAAGCTTTTAGGAATGTTGCATTAATACTGTCCACACTTCCCACCCTACGATTAGCTAGATGATGCAGTGCAGAATCCACTTACTTCCATCAAACTGATTCATTGAGGTATTCATTTCTAATCTCTACGCCAATGGGTCCTTACTACATCCTGTCGGGACAGATGCCAACTCAGTATAATGATCTGACCAGATCTTGAGAACATTTTCATAGGTTTGTTAGAGAGCACTGAACTTATCAGCCATTGGCACTAGCCCGGAAAAACCTTTTGACCATGATCGATGATAGAGTTTAGCCAACTGAAAAAACAATTAAGGATTGCTTTTGTGTAATGCACATCCTTGTGAATGGATGAAACCCACTAATCCCACCTCATTTTCCGAATGATCCTGCTGACCTTATAATACACTCATCATCATTTATCTTTGTAACAGCTCTTATTTGTTCTATATGGCTTCAATTATTTCCGCAAAAACCACCTTCTTTCTTTAAACAACTCTCCTTCCCTGACCTGTTGATCTAGCAGAATGCTCTTTGGTGGCTAACTGGCTCGCAGGCTGTAACTTCACTTTTCTTATGACTTCAACTGCAAGGAAATGAAATCATTGGACACATCATCTACTGTTGAGTTGTACCTATTGACAGTAACACAGGTCCAGTGTGGTTAGGAGGTAAAGCAGGAAATAATAATTAAGTGAGAACAAGCTTGGATTGAAATAAATAAGTTAGAGTAGGAAGTTGTGTGTGATGACTTGATTTCAACACAGCAAAGATGTAGAGAGGAGGAAGAGGTTGTAGGATAGCTAAATGCAGTTTAGGGGTGGGCTGGGGAACGTGTAAGTTCAGAATTGCAGTGTCCATTGGAGTATCAGTATAGACAGTCAAGAAGCTTTGCAACAGAGAGAGAGGTTGAGACTAGAATAAGCTATCAGATGACAAGGTTATTTCCTGAAACTTGTCCAGAAGTTTGAGAGAAAAACAGAAAATGCTGGAAATATTCAGCAAATCAGGCAGCATCTATGGAGAGAAAAACAGAGTTAACATTTTAGGTCGATGACCTTTTATCAAAACTGGAAAACGTTACAGTTGTAAGTGGTTTTAAGCAAGTACGGGGGTAGGGAAAGGTGCGATAGGAGGAAAGAACAAAAGGGAAGGACAGTGATAGGGTGGAAGGCAGGAGAGATTGAATGACAAAAGGGATGATGGCACAAGGCAAAAGGGGTTGAGAGCTGTATTCGAATAATCTCACAGATATGGGTGCAATATTGAAGTGTTGAACAGACTTGGGCTTAGAAAAAGTCAAGTTTCTTGAGGGGGAAAAAGTATTTTCCCAAAAGAGGAAACAGGGGGCTAAATTGGATAAACACCAAAAACAGGTGCAGAGATTGTTAATTGCAAGGCAGGCAGGACGCCAACTTTGTGCTGCCTACTCATTTCCGTGATTCCTGCATGCAGCCAGCGCTCCCCACGTTGTTCATTGGCTGCACGCATCAGCAGGGGGCCCAATGTCGTGAGTGCCAAGAACTACTTAAAGCTAGCCTGCACCACATCCACTGCTCAATTCACAACAACCCTATTCCTGTCCTATCAACAATCTCCATCAATCAGGACTCATAGATAGCATGCATATGCTTTACTTCACCTTCACACACTTAGCACTGTTGCAAGCCTCACACCCACATCTCACAGCTTTCACACACTGGCAGCTATTCAACCATGACAGGCACATTACCTAAACAGATTGCATGACACTCACTGGCATACTTCCATCTTTCTTGCAGGGGACAGTGACACACAACAGGAGGCAGCAGGAATTAATGGAACGGGGAGAGGCACACCTGCATGTTTTAACCACCATGGAAGAGACACTGCTGGCCATTATGAGAAGGGCCATTGCTGAGGTCGTGGCACCGGCAGGGCTGAAGCAATTGACCTTCCACGTCTGGGAGCAACTGGTTTGTACAGAAGCTTTGAAGTCAGCAAAATGTACTTCAGTACCTGCCGTACCAATCCCTGTACACTTTAGAAACTTGAAACAGCAATGGAAAGCACCAAAAATGTGTAGAATTATAGCAGTGGCTAGAAGGAATCAACCAGCAACTAAGCAGTTGATGAGTCCTTTAAATGGCACTGGTGAGGGGTCCTTTATGATGCTTAATGCATGTTCAGCTGTGCGAGCTTAAGAGAGAGCATCGGCTGGAATTTGGAGCTTCTCCATTTTCCTCCATGACTTTGGGGACAGGCTGGTCTGCTGGCAGTTCTTGGTTATCTGTAAGTAGAAAGGCAGAAGAATCGGGTTGTGGTGAGGGGAGGGGGGAAGAAAGATATCCATGTGTACACCATCAGCAGCTTGTAAGTGAGAAGAGATTATGGTTTGAAATGGAAGTGCGAGTGAGAAGAAGGATTAGGAATGACCATACCATAATTGTTCCCAAGTGCTTCAACTTTACCCATTGCCACAGCCTCGATGACTTCCCCTCCAAGGATGTCGAGCACTGACTCCTCCAGGTGACTCAAGATCTGTACAGCGGTTTGGCCGCCTCCCTTCTGCCGAGGCTCCCAGCGGTTATGAGCCACCTTGACCTGCAAGAGAAAGGGAAGTGTGTTAATGTGTGTGATGCAATGTGTTTGGGTGATGTGCCTACCATAGTTGAAACACAGAAATTTGGAAAGTAGGTGCAAGAGTAGGCCATTCGGCCCTTCGAGCCTGCACCACCATTCAATAAGATCATGGCTGATCATTCACTTCAGTACCCCTTTCCTGCTTTCTCTCCATACCCCTTGATCCCTTTAGCAGTCAGTGCCATATCTAACTCCCTCTTGAATATATCCAACGAACTGGCCTCAACAATTCTCTGCGGTAGAGAATTCCACAAGTTCACCACTCTCTGAGTGAAGAAGTTTCTCCTCATCTCGGTCCTAAATGGCTTACCCCTTATCCTTAGACTGTGGCCCCTGGTTCTGAACATCTCCAACATTGGGAACATTCTTCCCGCATCTAACCTGTCTAGTCCCGTCAGAATTTTATATGTTTCTATGAGATCCCCTCTCAACCTTCTAAACTCTAGTGAATACAGGCCCAGTCGATCCAGTCTCTCCTCATATGTCAGTCCTGCCATCCCGTGAATCAGTCTGGTGAACCTTCACTGTACTCCCTCAATAGCAAGAACATCCTTCCTCAGATTAGGAGACCAAAACTAAACACAATATTCCAGGTGAGGCCTCACCAAGGCCCTGTACAAATGCAGTAAGACCTCCCTGCTCCTATACTCAAATCCCCTAGCTATGAAGGCCAACATACCATTTGCTATCTTCGCTGCCTGCTGTACCTGCATGCCAACTTTCAATTAATGATGTACCATGACACCCAGGTCTCGTTGCACCTCCCCTTTTCCTAATCTGCCGCCATTTAGCTAATATTCTGCCTTCATGTTTTTGCCCCCAAAGTGGATAACCTCACATTTATCCACATTATACTGCATCTGCCATGCATTTGCCCACTCACCTAACATGTCCAAGTCACCCTGCAGCCTCTTAGCATCCTCCTCACAGCTCACACTGCCACCCAGCTTAGTGTCATCTGCAAACTTGGAGATATTACACACAATTCCTTTATCTAAATCATTGATGTATATTGTAAATAGCTGGAGTCCCAGCACTGAGCCCTGCGGCACCTCACTAGTCACTGCTTGCCATTCTGAGAAGGACCCGTTTATCCCGACTTTCTGCTTCCTGTCTGCCAACCAGTTCTCTATCCACATCAATACATTACCCTCAGTACCATGTGCTTTAATTTTGCACACCAATCTCTTGTCTGGCTCTTGTCAAAAGCCTTTTGAAAGTCCAAATACACCACATCCACTGGTTCTCCCTTGTCCACTCTATTAGTTACATCCTCAAAAAATTCTAGAAAATTTGTCAAACATGATTTCAACTTTTATAAATTCATGCTGACTTGGACCGATCCTAACACTGCTTTCCAAATGCACGACTATTTCATCTTTAATAATTGATTCCAACATTTTCCCCACTATTGATGTCAGGCTAACCAGTCTATAATTCCCCATTTTCTCTCTCCCTCCTTTTTTAAAAAGTGGGGATACATTAGCTACCCTCCAGTCCATAGGAACTGGTCCAGAGTCGATAGACTGTTGAAAAATGATCACCAATGCATCCACTATTTCTAGGGCCACTTCCTTAAGTAGTTTGGGGTGCAGACTATCTGGCCCTGGGGATTTAGCGGCCTTCAATCCCATCAATTTCCCGAACACAATTTCCTGACGAATAAGAATTTCCTTCAGTTCCTCCTTCTCGCTAGACCCTCAGTCCCCTAGTATTTCCCGAAGGTTATTTGTGTCTTCCTTCGTGAAGACAGAACCAAACTATTTGTTCAATTGCTCAGCCATTTCTTTGCTCCCCATTATAAATTCACCTGATTCTGACTGCAAGGGACCTACGTTTGTCTTCACTAATCTTTTTCTCTTCACATATCTATAGAAGCTTTTGCAGTCAGTTTTTATGTTCGCTGCAAGCTTCCTCTCATACTCTATTTCCCCCCTCCTAATTAAACCCTTTGTCCTCCTCTGATGAATTTTAAATGTCTCCCAGTCTTCAGGTTTGCTGCTTTTACTGGCCAATTTATATGCCTCTTCCTTGGATTTAACACTATCCCTAATTTCCCTTGTTAGCCATGGTTGAGCCACCTTCCCCTTTTTATTTTTAATCCAGACAGGGATGTACAATTGTTGAAGTTTATCCATGTGATCTTTAAATGTTTGCGATTGCCTATCCACCATCAACCTTTTAAGTATCATTCACCCATCTATTTTAGCCAATTCACGTCTGGAGTATGCGTGCAGTTCTGGTTGCCGTTTTATAGGAAGGATGTGATTGCACTAGAGAGGGTGCAGAGCAGATTCACTAGGATGCTGCCTGGAATGGAGAATCTTAGCTATGAGGACAGATTGGATACGCTGGGTTTGTTCTCATTGGAAGAGGAGGTTGAGAGGATACCTCATTGAGGTGTACAACATTTTGAGGGGCCTGGACAAAGTGGATAGCAAGGGCCTATTTCCTTTGGTGGAGGGTTCAATTACGAGGGGGCATAGTTTTAAGGTGGTTGCTGGAAGGTTCAGCGGGATTTAAGGTGGGGCTTCTTCACGCAGAGGATTGTGGGGGTCTGGAACTCACTGCCTGGAAGGGTGGTGAATGCAGAAACCCTCACCACATTTAAAAGGTGCTTGGATCAGCACTTAAAGTGTTGTAACTTGCAGGGTTATGGACCAAGAGCTGGTAATTGGGATTAGACTGGATAACCAGCCTGTTAGCTGACGCAGATACAATGGTAAGTACTGCAGGGAATCGAATACGGCCGGGGTGATCTCCTGGACTAGGTTAGATCGCCTGGATGGGATGGAGAGGAATTTTCCCAGATTTATTTTCCCCCCAATTGGCCTGGGTTTTTATCTGGTTTTTGCCTCTCCCAGGAGACCATATGGCTCCAGTTGGGGTGGAGTGTAGAATATTTTGGTGCAAGGGGTGTCGCAGTTGTGTGGGGCGGACTGTTTGGGCTGGGTGCTTTTGACTTGTGCACCATTGTTCATTGTTCATAGGTGTTATGTATGCAACCCTAAGTAACCTGTATCATACCGCCACCAGAGGGCATACTTGTTGGAGTCCCAAGGGATCCCAGCATAGCTTTGGAGCACTGTACATAGGCAGGCCTCCCATGCTGTACCAACACTCTGGAGTTTAAATAAAGGAGCTAAGGTCACACTTACTCATTGTCTACAGTACTCAGTTGTGTCACTTTTTATGAGCTTAACAACTGGCAACGAGATAACGAACCATCAAAAGAAAATGCAGAGAACTGTTGGTATCCTGCAGAAATTCTCAGAAGGGGATGATTGGGAGGACTTCATGGAGTGACTCGACCAATACTTCGTGGCCAACAAGCTGGAAGGGGACGAAAATGCTGCCAAACGAAGGGCAATCCTCCTCACCGTCTGTGGGGCAAAAATCTATTGCCTCATGAAGAATCTTCTAGCTCCAGTGAAACCAACAACCAAATCGTATGGAGAACTGTGTAACTGGTCCAGGAACACCTAACTCCAAAGGAGAGCGTTCTGATGGCAAGGTATCGATTTTATACAAGTCAACGGTCTGAAGGCCAGGAAGTGGCGAGCTACGTTGCCGAACTAAGGCGCCTTGCAAGACATTGCGAATTCGATGGATTCCTTGACCAAATGCTAAGAGACTTCTTTGTGCTTGGCATTGGCCACGAGGTTATCCTCCGCAAACTATTGACTGTTGAAACACCGAACCTGAGCAAAGCCATAACGATAGCCAAGGCATTTATGTCCACCAGCGATAGCACCAAACAAATTTTGCAGCATAAAGAGGTTTCGACAAGTACTGTACACAAAGTAACGTCGTTTTCAGGCAGGAATGCTTATGGCAGAATGTACACGCCTGCAGCTGTACAACCTCAGTTGACCCAGAGTCCGTCATCAATCATTAATGCGAAGCAGTTAACACCTTGTTGGCGCTGCGGAGGCAATCATGGAGCACATCAATACCGCTTCAAAGACTATGTGTGCAAAGGCTGTGGAACAATGGGACACCTCCAGCAAATGTGCAGACAAACTGCAAACCCTGCAAACCATCATGTTGCAGAGGAGGATCGATCCATGGCGGATCAGGCTGAACTAGAGACTCGAACTGAAGAGGCAGAAGTGTACGGGTACACACCTTCACCATGAAATGTCCACCAATCATGCTAAAAGTCGAACTGGACGGAATTCCAGTATCCATGGAATTGGACACGGGTATGAGTCAGTCTATCATGAGCAAAAATTCTTCGACAGGCACACAGGCCCAAGCTTAGCCCCATTCATACCAAGCTAAGAACTTATACCAAAGAGCTGATCCCTGTTATTGGCAGCGCAGCAGTAAAAGTCTCCTGTGATGGAGCAGTGCACGAACTCCCATTATGGATTGTACCAGGGGATGGCCCCACACTGTTCAGCAGAAGCTGGCTGGGAAAAATCTGCTGGAACTGGGACGACATCCGAGTGCTTTCATCCGTCGACGACGCCTCATGTGCTCAGGTTCTGAGCAAGTTCCCGTCGTTGTTTGAGTCAGGCATCAGAAATTTCTCAGGGGCAAAGGTGCAGATCCACTTGGTTCCCGGTACACGACCCATCCATCACAAGGCACGGGCGGTGCCATATATGATGCGAGAGAAAGTGGAAATTGAGCTGGACAGGCTGCAGCGAGAAGGCATCATCGCGCCGGTGGAATTCAACAAGTGGGCCAGTCCGATTGTACCGGTTCTCAAAGGTGACGGCATGGTCAGAATTTGTGGGGACTATAAAGTAACGATTAACCGTTTTTCGCTACAGGACCAGTACCCACTACCCAAGGCAGGTGACCTGTTTGCGACCCTGGCTGGAGGAAAGACATTCACCAAGTTGGACCTCACCTCGGCCTACATGACACAGGAGCTGGCAGAATCTTTGAAAGGCCTCACCTGCATCAACACGCACAAAGATGTTCATCTACAATAGATGCCCGTTTGGGATTCGATCGGCCGCGGCAATTTTCCAAAGGAACATGGAGAGCCTGTTAAAGTTGGTTGCGCGCACCGTGGTTTTCCAGGACGACATACTGGTCACAGGTTGAGACACCATCGAACACTTGAAGAACCTGCAAGAGGTTCTAAGTTGGCTAGATCACGTGGGACTCAGGTTAAAACGCTCGAAGTGTGTTTTCCTGGCGCCAGAGGTCGAGTTCTTAAGGAGAAGAATCGCAGTACACAGCATCAGACCCACCGATGCCAAGACGGAGGCCATCAAGAACATGCCAAGACCACAGAACGTGACGGAGCTGCGGTCGTTCCTGGGACTCCTCAACTATTGCGGTAATTTCCTACCCAGATTAAGCACCTTGCTCGAACCCCTACATGTGCTGCTGCTAGGGAGACGAATGGGTATGGGGGAAAACACAAAGGCTGCTTTTGAGAAAGCCAGAAATCTGTTATGTTCCAACAAACTGCTTGTTCTGTATAACCCATGTAAACGTTTAGTGCTAGCTTGCGGTGCATCTTCGTACGGGGTCAGGTGTGTGTTACAACAAACAAACGAATCAGGAACATTGCAACCGGTCGCCTATGCATCCAGGAGTTTGTACAGGGCCGAAAGGGCTGACAGCATGATTGAAAAGAAGCTCTGGAAGCGTTTACGGGGTAAAAAAAATGCACCAATATCTGTTTAGTCTCAAGTCTGAGTTAGAAACTGACCATAAGCCGCTCATATCGCTATTCTCAGAGAGCAAAGGGATTAATACCAATGCCACTGCCCGCATCCAAAGATGGGCGCTCACGCTGTCTGCATACAATTATGTAATCCGTCACAGACCAGGCACAGAGAACTGCGCTGATGCTCTCAGTCAGCTACCATTGCCCACCATTGGGGTGGAAATGGTACAGCCTGCAGACTTGCTCTTGGTGATGGATGAAAAGTCACCCGTCACGGCCCACCAGATCAGGACCTGGACCAGCCAGGATCCTTTACTGTACTTTGTAAAAAACTGTGTCCTCCATGGGAGCTGGTCCAGCATCCCAGCGGAGATGCATGAAGAGATCAAGCCATTCCAGCGGCGCAAAGATGAAATATCCATAGGCGGACTGTCTTTTGTGGGACAATCGCGTGGTTTTGCCTAAGAAAGGCAGAGAAATGTTCAAAAGCGACCTACACAGTATCCACCCAGGCATAGTAATGATGTAAGCTATAGCTAGATCCCATGTGTGGTGGCCTGGCATTGACTCAAATTTGGAGTCTTGCGTGTGCCAATGCAACACTTGCTCTCAACTGAGCAATGCACCCAGAAAGGCACCACTAAGTTTGTGGTCATGGCCCTCCAAACCGCGGTCTAGGATCCATGTTGACTTTGCAGGCCCGTTTCTAGGCAAAATGTTCTTGCTTGTTGTGGATGCTTATTCAAAATGGATTGAATGTGTAATAATGTCTGTAAGTACATCCACTGCCACCATCGAAAGCCTATGAGCCATGTGACAAGGGGCGGTCCAAACCATCAAGCAAAGCTTGAAACGTGTGTCGGAGGGCTCCCTGCAGACCCGCCTGTCCCGAGTCCTGCTCAGCTACCGCACCAGACCCCACTCGCTCACTTGGGTTCCTCCAGCCGAGCTGCTCATGAAAAGGGCACTCAAAACAAGGTTCTTTCTTGTCCACCCTAATCTCCATGATCACGTCGAGGGCAGATGGCATCAACAAAGCATTTACCATGATCGCGCAAACTTGTCACGTGATATTGAAGTCAATGACCCTGTATTTGTACTCAACTATGGACATGGTTCCAAATGGCTTCCTGGCACTGTCATAGCCAAAGAAGGGAGTGGGGTGTTTCAGGTCAAACTTGCGAATGGACTAACATGCAGAAAGCATTTGGACCAAACCAAACTGCGATTCACAAACAGCCACGAGCAACCTGAAGAGGACACCACCAACTTCGACCCTCCAACACAGACACAAGTGGCAACCGACATCACGGTCGACCACGAAGCTGAACTCACCATCCCCAGCAGCCCAGCAAGGCCAGCTACCCAGCAGCCCAGCGACGAACCAACCAACTCACCCACACCTGCATTTGTACCGAGACGATCGACAAGGGAGCGAAAAGCCCCAGATCGTCTCAACCTGTAAATAAGTGTACCATTGACTTTGGGAGGGAGTAATGTTATGTATGCAACCCTAGGTAACCTGTGTCATACCGCCACCAGAGGGCATACCTGTTGGAGTCCCAAGGGATCCCAGCATCCCTTGGGAGCACTGTATATAAGCAGGTTTCCCATGCTGTACCAGCACTCTGAAATTGTAATAAAGGAGCTAAGATCACACTTACTCATTGTCTACAGTACTCGATTGCGTCACTTTATTATGAGCTTAATAATAGGTTTATATGTAACCTTCAGGGCTGCTGATCGAAGGCTGTATGGCTCTTTGTCGGCCGGCACGGACACAATGGGCCGAAATGGCTTCCGTCTGCGCTGTGAATTTCTATTTCTATTTCTATTTTGAAACGGCATGAAGGACCCCTCCACCAGTGTTACTTAAAGGGATCATCAACTACTTACAGGTTCATTGCTAGATTATTTCTTCTGGCTGTAGTTGCAATTCTACATGTTTTGGGTGCTTTTCCACACTTGTTTAAAGTTTCAGTAGTCTGGCTGGTGCTGAATGACAAGCTGCTAGCTGAGGGAAGAGAAGGAGGAGGGGGATAAGGGCTTTCTGCAGGAGGCCATGTCTGCCAAGCATGTTCAGGGGTCAATTCTCCAACATGAACCTCAGCGATGACCAATGTTTGAGATGTCTGTCTTTCACTAAGGAGATCATCATTGAAATCTGCCAACTGCTGCAGCCACAACTACAACCTCAGATCAGGGCAAGGACTGCATTGCCAGTGGCTGTGAAGGTTACCGTAGCAATGAACTTTTATGCATCCTGCTCCTTCCAAGTTGGTGCTGGAGATATTAGCAATGTCTCACAGTTTGTAGTCCACTGCTGCATAAGAGAGGTCACTGAGGCTCTCTTTTCAAATAGAGATAACTTAATTTAATTCCCACTTTCCAGGTAGAAGCAGGCGGAACGCTCATGAGGGTTTGTAAGGTTGGAAGGCTTGTGCCGGGTGCCATTGACTGCATACACATTGCTTTGCAAGTGCCGCATGTCAAGTCTGCCATGTACCGGAACCGAAAGGGATTCCACTCCCTCAACGTCCAGCTGGAGTGTGACCACAGGTAGCACATCATGCAGGTCAATGCCCAATATCCTGGCAGCAGTCATAATGCCTTCATTTCTGCGGAAGTCTGCTGTGCCAGCTATATTTCAGCCACCATGGCAAACCAAAGTGTAGCAATTGGACAACAAGTGCTATCCACTGATGACATGGCTCATGACTCTGGTTCGCAACCCACGCACATGTGCAGAGCATGCATACAATGAGAGCCATGCATGTGAGGTCATTAAACCTCTTGCAGCACTGCATCCAGGTCCTTGAGGCTAAACTCCTGGCATTGACTTCCATGGTTATCTATTCCCACTGCATTCTCACCATGTGTGTGGAGGGCCACCTGCCCCCCTGCAGGTACAGGACATCCTCTTCTCCTCCTTTCCACCACCCCCACAAAACTCCAGTGCAACTTCAGAAAACCTTGGTGCACACTCGCTCTCATGATCAGCTATTGTTCTTTCTTGCACAACTCTATTCTGAATGCAGCCACAATGCACCTTCCCTTTAAGAGGTGCAAGTTAGCTTTAAGCGGTGCAGGCTATCTTTTAAGTCGTGCTAGCAAGTAATGATATTGGGCCTCCTGCTGATGCGTGCAGCCAATAACAGCGTGGATAGCGTTGGCTACATGCAGAAACATGATAATGAGCAGCAAGATGGCATGTTGCCTGCATTACATCGAATGGGTGCGGTGTAATGGGTATCGCAATCCCTGTGCCTGTTTATGGGGGCTATCCAATTTAGCTGCCTGTGTCTTTAGAAATCTGAAAGAAGCAAGATGTTCATTAGGCCATTGAAGGACAGGGATATCAATAATATAATTTTATATATAATTATCACTGGAAAGATATGCTAAATACTTGGTGGCAATAACAGCTTTTTAAAAGGATATTGAAATCAAACATTGTTCCCTGCACCAGTTTGAATATTAAAAAGGGCAGCACTCTTTAAAATATGCACAAATTCTTTGACTATGAAAAGAATGTTGGTTCTTTATTGTTGTTGAATATGTAAACTGTGAGTTTAGTCGGAATTGACAGTGAGAAATGATTGTGTTGAACCATGTGAGAGAGATGATTTAACATCCGCAGATGAAATGGCATCATTGTTGGAGCATCCATGTTCTAATGATAATATTTCAGCTCATTCAGATTGTTGAGATCAGTAGCTCTTCTAAACCAATTATCCCAATATCATCAACCCTCACGATCTAAGCAGAAATACTCCACTGAACTAGAGGTATACAAAGATTGCTGAATTTAATAATTCTTTGAAAATTTGAGTTTTGAAAAATAGTCCTGATGTCAACATTAATTTAAAGACACTCTTCCCACAATATAAAAATAGTGAGGTTCATTTGGACTTTGTTGAATAATTTAAAATGGGTGATAGCGAATCAGTAGCCCATTTTACTCCAATTTTATTTGCATAGAATTACACAGAATATGCAGCACAGAAACAAACTATTTGGCTCAACTAGTTTCTGCTGGTGTTTATATTCCACATGAGCCTCCTCCCATACTAGCTACCTCATTTCAGACTTTCAACATACTTCATGTACTCATCCAGTTTCCTTTTGAAAGCATGTAAACTATTTGCCTCAACCACTTCCTGTGGTAGCATGTTCCACATTCTAAGCATTTCCCTGAGTAAAGAAATGTCTCTCTATTTTCTCGACTGGATTTAATAGTAACTAGTATCTTGTATTTATGGCCCCCCAGTTTTGGATTCTCCCACAAGCCCTCCTTAACTGGTCCGGCCTATATGTGACCCCAGATCCAAAGCAATGTGGTTGACTCTTAACTGCCCTCTGAAATGGCCGAGCAAAATACTCAGTTGTACACAACTGCTACGAAAAACAATAAAACCGGACAGACCACCCGGCATCGACTTCACAAACGACAACGGCACACCCAGCCTAGTCAACCCTGAAAAGTTCTCCTCACTAACATTCTGAAATGGGAGGGAGAACAGCCAGTTGTCGTGGTGCACATTGGTACCAACGACATAGGTAAAAAAGGGATGAGGTCCTACGAAACGAATTTAAGGAGCTAGGAGCTAAATTAAAAAGTAGGACCTCAAAAGTAGTAATCTCGGGATTGCTACCAGTGCCACGTGATAGTCAGAGTAGGAATCGCAGGATAGCGCAGAAGAATACGTGGCTTGAGCAGTGGTGCAGCAGGGAGGGATTCAAATTCCTGGGGCATTGGGACCGGTTCTGGGGGAGGTGGGACCAGTACAAACCGGATGGTCTGCACCTGGGCAGGACCGGAACCAATGTCCTAGGGGGAGTGTTTGCTAGTGCTGTTGGGGAGGATTTAAACTAATATGGCAGGGGGATGGGAACCAATGCAGGGAGACAGAGGGAAACAAAAAGGAGGCAAAAGCAAAAGACAGAAAGGAGATGAGGAAAAGTGGAGGGCGGAGAAACCCAAGGCAAAGAACAAAAAGGGCCACTGTACAGCAAAATTCTAAAAGGACAAAGGGTGTTAAAAAAACAAGCCTGAAGGCTTTGTGTCTTAATGCAAGGAGTATCCGCAATAAGGTGGATGAATTAACTGTGCAAATAGATGTTAATAAATATGATGTGATTGGGATTACGGAGACGTGGCTCCAGGATGATCAGGGCTGGGAACTCAACATTCAGGGGTATTCAACATTCAGGAAGGATAGAATAAAAGGAAAAGGAGGTGGGGTAGCATTGTTGGTTAAAGAGGAGATTAATGCAATAGTTAGGAAAGACATTAGCTTGGATGATGTGGAATCTATATGGGTAGAGCTGCAGAACACCAAAGGGCAAAAAACGTTAGTAGGAGTTGTGTACAGACCTCCAAACAGTAATAGGGATGTTGGGGAGGGCATCAAACAGGAAATTAGGGGTGCATGCAATAAAGGTGTAGCAGTTATAATGGGTGACTTTAATATGCACATAGATTGGGCTAACCAAACTGGAAGCAATACGGTGGAGGAGGATTTCCTGGAGTGCATAAGGGATGGTTTTCTAGACCAATATGTTGAGGAACCAACTAGGGGGGAGGCCATCTTAGACTGGGTGTTGTGTAATGAGAGTGGATTAATTAGCAATCTCATTGTGCGAGGCCCCTTGGGGAAGAGTGACCATAATATGGTGGAATTCTGCATTAGGATGGAGAATGAAACAGTAAATTCAGAGACCATGGTCCAGAACTTAAAGAAGGGTAACTTTGAAGGTATGAGGCGTGAATTGGCTAGGATAGATTGGCGAATGATACTTAGGGGGTTGACTGTGGATGGGCAATGGCAGACATTTAGAGACCGCATGGATGAATTACAACAATTGTACATTCCTGTCTGGCGTAAAAATAAAAAAGGGAAGGTGGCTCAACCGTGGCTATCTAGGGAAATCAGGGATAGTATTAAAGCCAAGGAAGTGGCATACAAATTGGCCAGAAATAGCAGCGAACCTGGGGACTGGGAGAAATTTAGAACTCAGCAGAGGAGGACAAAGGGTTTGATTAGGGCAGGGAAAATGGAGTACGAGAAGAAGCTTGCAGGGAACATTAAGGTGGATTGCAAAAGTTTCTATAGGTATGTAAAGAGAAAAAGGTTAGTAAAGACAAACGTAGGTCCCCTGCAGTCAGAATCAGGGGAAGTCATAACGGGGAACAAAGAAATGGCAGATCAATTGAACAAGTACTTTGGTTCGGTATTCACTAAGGAGGATACAAACAACCTTCCGGATATAAAAGGGGTCAGAGGGTCTAGTAAGGAGGGGGAACTGAGGGAAATCTTTATTAGTCGGGAAATTGTGTTGGGGAAATTGATGGGATTGAAGGCCGATAAATCCCCAGGGCCTGATGGACTGCATCCCAGAGTACTTAAGGAGGTGGCCTTGGAAATAGCGGATGCATTGACAGTCATTTTCCAACATTCCATTGACTCTGGATCAGTTCCTATGGAGTGGAGGGTAGCCAATGTAACCCCACTTTTTTAAAAAGGAGGGAGAGAGAAAACAGGGAATTATAGACCGGTCAGCCTGACCTCAGTAGTGGGTAAAATGATGGAATCAATTATTAAGGATGTCATAGCAGTGCATCTGGAAAATGGTGACATGATAGGTCCAAGTCAGCATGGATTTGTGAAAGGGAAATCATGCTTGACAAATCTTCTGGAATTTTTTGAGGATGTTTCCAGTAAAGTGGACAAAGGAGAACCAGTTGATGTGGTATATTTGGACTTTCAGAAGGCTTTCGACAAGGTCCCACACAAGAGATTAATGTGCAAAGTTAAAGCACGTGGGATTGGGGGTAGTGTGCTGACGTGGATTGAGAACTGGTTGTCAGACAGGAAGCAAACAGTAGGAGTAAACGGGTACTTTTCAGAATGGCAGGCAGTGACTAGTGGGGTGCCGCAAGGTTCTGTGCTGGGGCCCCAGCTGTTTACATTGTACATTAATGATTTAGACGAGGGGATTAAATGCAGTATCTCCAAATTTGCGGATGACACTAAGTTGGATGGCAGTGTGAGCTGCGAGGAGGATGCTATTAGGCTGCAGAGTGACTTGGATAGGTTAGGTGAGTGGGCAAATGCATGGCAGATGAAGTATAATGTTGATAAATGTGAGGTTATCCACTTTGGTGGTAAAAACAGAGAGACAGACTATTATCTGAATGGTGACAGATTAGGAAAAGGGAAGGTGCAACGAGACCTGGGTATCATGGTACATCAGTCATTGAAGGTTAGCATGCAGGTACAGCAGGTGGTTAAGAAAGCAAATGGCATGTTGGCCTTCATAGCGAGGGGATTTGAATACAGGGGCAGGGAGGTGTTGCTACAGTTGTACAGGGCCTTGGTGAGGCCACACCTGGAGTATTTTGTACAGTTTTGGTCTCCTAACTTGAGGAAGGACATTCTTGCTATTGAGGGAGTGCAGCGAAGATTCACCAGACTGATTCCCGGGATGGCGGGACTGACCTATCAAGAAAGACTGGATCAACTGGGCTTGTATTCACTGGAGTTCAGAAGAATGAGAGGGGACCTCATAGAAACGTTTAAAATTCTGACGGGTTTCGACAGGTTAGATGCAGGAAGAATGTTCCCAATGTTGGGGAAGTCCAGAACCAGGGGTCACAGTCTGAGGATAAGGGGTAAGCCATTTAGGACCGAGATGAGGAGAAACTTCTTCACCCAGAGAGTGGTGAACCTGTGGAATTCTCTACCACAGAAAGTAGTTGAGGCCAATTCACTAAATATATTCAAAAGGGAGTTAGATGAAGTCCTTACTACTCGGGGGATCAAGGGTTATGGCGAGAAAGCAGGAAGGGGGTACTGAAGTTTCATGTTCAGCCATGAACTCATTGAATGGCGGTGCAGGCTAGAAGGGCTGAATGGCCTGCTCCTGCACCTATTTTCTATGTTTCTATGTTTCTATGATACTTGTGCCAAAATTGGGAGAGCTGTTCCATAGACTAGACAAGCAACAGCCTGACATAGTCATGCTCACAGAATCATACCTTTCAGCCAACATCCCAGACTCCTTCATCACCATCCCTAGATGTGTGCTCACCCAGCAGGACAGACCCACCGGAGGGGACAGCAAAGTGGTATAAAGTCAGGAGGGAGCGGCTCTAGGAATCCTCTATATTGACTCCAGACCCCATGAAGTCTCATAGCTTAAGGTCAAGCATGGACAAGGAAACCTCCTGCTGAATACCATCTATCGCCCTTCCTCAGCTGATGAATCAATACTCCTCATTGTTGAACACCACTTGGAAGAAGCACTGAGGATAGCAAGGGCACAGAATGTACTCTGGGTGTGGGACTTCAATGCCCATCACCAAAGTGGCTCGGTAGCACCACTACTGACCGAGCTGGACGAGTCCTCAAGGACACAACTGCCAGACTGGGCCTGCGGCAGATGGTGAGAAAACCAACACGAGGGAAAAACCTACTTGACCTCGTCCTCACCAATCTACCTCTCGCAGATGCATCTGTCCATGGCAGTATTGGTGGCAATGATCACTGCACAGTGCTTGTGGAGACAAAGTCCAGTCTTCACACTGAGGACACCCTCCATTGTGTTGGGTGGCACTACCACCGTGCTAAATTGGATAGACTCAGAACAGATCTAGCAGCTCAAAACTGAGCATCCATGAGGTGCTGTGGGCCATCAACAGCAGCAGAATTGTATTCCACACAATCTGTAGCCTCATGGCCTGGCATATCCCTCACTCTACCATTAACATCAAGCCAGTGGACCAATCTTGGTTCAATGAGGAGTGCAGAAGAGCATTCATGGAGCAGCACCAGGTGCAGCACAGGACTATGTACATGCTAAGCAGCGAAATCAACATGCTATAGAAAGAGATAAACAATCCCACAGCCAATGGTTCTGTTCTGTCTCGAATAAAGCAATGTGACTGAGTACTGTAGACTTGAGTAAGTCTGACCTTAGTCTCTTTATTCTGACTCCAGAGTGCTGGCGCAGCATGGGAGGTTCCCGAGGGATGCTGGGAACGCTTGGGACTTCAACAGATGCGCCCTCTGGTGGCGGTAGAAATGCTGGTTACATGGTGTTACATACATAACACCACTCCCCCCCCCTCCCCCCAAGGTCAATAGTACACTTATTTACAGGGTGAGACGATCTGGGGCTTTCCGCTCCTTAGCCAATTGTTTCGGTATAAACACAGGTGCAGGTAAGTTGGTTGGCCTTCGCTTGGCTGCTGCACAGCTGGCCTTGCTGGGTTGCTGGGGATGATGAGTTCAGCTTCGTGGTCAACCGTGATGTCGGTTGCCATTGTGTGTGTATCGGAGGGTCGAAGTTGGTGGTGTCCTCTTCAGGTTGCTCGTGGCTGTCTGTGAATCGCAGTTTGGTTTGGTCCAAATGCTTTCTGCAAGTTAGTCCATTTGCAAGTTGGGCCTCAAACACCCTATTCCCTACTTTGGCTACATCAGTGCCAGCAAACCATTTGGGACCATGTCCATAGTTATACAAATACAGAGTCATTGACTTCAATATTGCGTGACAAATTTGCGCGATCATGGTACCTGCTTTGTTGATGCCGCCTGCCCTCGACATGATCATGGAGATCAGGGTGGACTAGAGAGAGCCCTGTTTTGAGTGCCCTTTTCATGAGCAGTTCGGCAGGGGGAACCCTGGTGAGCGAATGGGGACTTGTGCAGTACCTGAGCAGGACTCGGGACAGGCGGGTCTGCAGGGAGCCCTCCGAAACACGTTTCAAGCTTTGCTTGATGGTTTGGACTGCCCATTCTGCCTGGCCATTGGATGCGGGCTTGAACGGGGCAGATGTGACGTGCTTGATCCCATTGAGGGTCATGAATTCCTTGAATTCAGCGCTGGTAAAGCACGGCCCATTGTCGCTGACAAGGACATCAGGCAGGCCGTGCGTGGCAAACATGGCTCGTAGGTTTTCAAAGGTGGCAGTGGACGTGCTTACAGACATTATTACACACTCAATCCATTTTGAATAAGCACCCACAACAACCAAGAACATTTTGCCTAGAAACGGGCCAGTGAAGTCAATGTGGATCCTAGACCACAGTTTGGAGGGCCATGACCACAAACTTAGCGGTGCCTCCCTGGTCAGTTAAGAACATAAGAACATAAGAATTAGGAACAGGAGTAGGCCATCTAGCCCCTCGAGCCTGCCCCGCCATTCAATAAGATCATGGCTGATCTGGTCGTGGACTCAGCTCCACTTACCCGCCCTCTCCCCGTAACCCTTAATTCCCTTATTGGTTAAAAATCTATCTATCTTTGACTTGAAAACATTCAATGAGCTAGCCTCAACTGCTTCCTTGGGCAGAGAATTCCACAGATTCACAACCCTCTGGGAGAAGAAATTTTTTCTCAACTCGGTTTTAAATTAGCTCCTCCGTATTTTGAGGCTGTGCCCCCGAGTTCTAGTCTCCCCCACCAATGGAAACAACCTCTCTGCCTCTATCTTGTCTATCCCTTTCATGATTTTAAATGTTTCTATAAGATCACCCCTCATCCTTCTGAACTCCAAGGAGTAAAGACTCAGTCTACTCAATCTATCATCATAAGGTAACCCCCTCATTTCTGGAATCAGTCTAGTGAATCGTCTCTGTACCACTTCCAAAGCTAGTATATCCTTCCTTAAGTAAGGTGACCAAAACTGCACGCAGTACTCCAGGTGCGGCCTTACCAATACCTTATACAGTTGCAGCAAGACCTCCCTGCTTTTGTACTCCATCCCTTTCGCAATGAAGGCCAATATTCCATTTGCCTTCCTGATTACCTGCTGCACCTGCAAACTAACCTTTTGGGATTCATGTACAAGGACCCCCCAGATCCCTTTGCACCACAGCATGTTGTGATTTCTCCCCATTCAAATAATATTCCCTTTTACTGTTTTTTTTCCCAAGGTGGATAACCTCACACTTTCCGACATTGTATTCCATCTGCCAAACCTTAGCCCATTTGCTTAACCTATCCAAATCTCCTTGCAGTCTCTCTGAGTCCTCTACACAACCCGCTTTCCCACTAATCTTAGTGTCATCTGCAAATTTTGTTGCACTACACTCTGTCCCCTCTTCTAGGTCATCTATGTATATTGTAAACAGTTGTGGTCCCAGCACTGATCCCTGTGGCACACCACTAACCACTGATTTCCAACCGGAAAAGGACCCATTTATCCCGACTCTCTGCTTTCTGTTCGCCAGCCAATTCTCTATCTATGCTAATACATTTCCTCTAAATCCGCGTACCTTTATCTTCTGTAGTAACCTTTTGTGTGGCACCTTATCGAATGCCTTTTGGAAATCTAAATACACCACATCCATGGGTACACCTCTATCCACCATGCTCGTTATATCCTCAAAGAATTCCAGTAAGTTACTAAAACATGATTTCCCTTTCATGAATCCATGCTGCGTCTGCTTGATTGCACTATTCCTATCCAGATGTCCCGCTATTTCTTCCTTAATGATAGTTTCAAGCATTTTCCCCACTACAGATGTTAAACTAACCGGCCTATAGTTACCTGCCTTTTGCCTGCCCCCTTTTTTAAACAGAGGCGTTACATTAGCTGCTCTCCAATCTGCTGGTACCTCCCCAGAGTCCAGAGAATTTTGGTAGATTATAACGAATGCATCTGCTATAACTTCAGCCATCTCTTTTAATACCCTGGGATGTATTTCATCAGGACCAGGGGACTTGTCTACCTTGAGTCCCATTAGCCTGTCCAGCACTACTCCCCTAGTGATAGTGATTGTCTCAAGGTCCTCCCTTCCCACATTCCTGTGGCCTGCAAATTTTGGCATTGTTTTTGTGTCTTCCACTGTGAAGACGGAAGCAAAATAATTGTTTAAGGTCTCAGCCATTTCCACATTTCCCATTATTAAATCTCCCTTCTCATCTTCTAAGGGACCAACATTTACTTTAGTCACTCTCTTCCGTTTTATATATCGGTAAAAGTTTTTACTATCTGTTTTTATGTTTTGCGCCAGTTTACTTTCGTAATCTATCTTTCCTTTCTTTATTGCTTTCTTAGTCATTCTTTGCTGTCGTTTAAAATTTTCCCAATCTTCTAGTTTCCCACTAACCTTGGCCACCTTATACGCATTGGTTTTTAATTTGATACTCTCCTTTATTTCCTTGGTTATCCACGGCTGGTTATCACTTCTCTTACCGCCCTTCTTTTTCACTGGAATATATTTTTTTTGCGCACTATGAAAGAGCTCCTTAAAAGTCCTCCACTGTTCCTCAATTGTGCCACCGTTTAGTCCTTGTTTCCAGTCTACTTTAGCCAAATCTGCCCTCATCCCACTGTAGTCCCCTTTGTTTAAGCATAGTACCCTCGTTTCTGATACAACTTCCTCATCCTCAATCTGTATTACAAATTCAACCATATTGTGATCACTCATTCCGAGAGGATCTTTTACGAGGAGATCGTTTATTTTCCTGTCTCATTACACAGGACCAGATCCAAGATGGCTTGCTCCCTTGTAGGCTCTGTTACATACTATTCCAAGAAACAGTCCCGTATGCATTCTATAAATTCCTCCTCCAGGCTACCCCCTGCAATTTGATTTGACCAGTCGATATGTCGGTTAAAATCCCCCATGACTACTGTCGTTCCTTTTTCACATGCCTCCATTATTCCCTTGATTATTGCCCGCCCCACCGTGAAGTTATTATTTGGGGGCCTATAAACTACGCCGACCAGTGACTTTTTCCCCTTACTATCTCTAATCTCCATCCACAATGATTCAACATTTTGTTCATTGGAGCCAATATCATCCCTCACAACTGCCCTGATATCATCCTTTATTAACACCCCACCTCCTTTCCCTTCTTGCCTATCTTTCTGAATCGTCAGATACCCCTGTATGTTTAATTCCCAGTCTTGGCCACTTTGCAACCATGTTTCTGTAATGGCCACCAAATCATACCCATTTGCAATGATTTGTGCCGTCAACTCATTTACTTTATTTCGAATGCTGTGTGCATTTAGGTAGAGTGTTTTCATCCTCGTTTTTAAACCATGATTTTTAGTTTTTACCCCTCCTGCAGCCCTTTTATATTCAGTGGCCCTTTTTGTTTCTTTCCTTTGGTTTCTCTGCCCTCCATTTTTACTCATCTCTTTTCCGTTTTTTGTTTTTGTCTCTTTTTTGTTTCCCTCTGACTCCCTGTATTGGTTCCCATCCCCCTGCCATATTAGTTTAACTCCTCACCAACAGCACTAGCAAACACTCCCCCTAGGACATTGGTTCCGTTCCTGCCCAAGTGCAGACTGTCCAGTTTGTACTGGTCCCACCTCCCCCAGAACCTGTTCCAATGCCCCACGAATTTGAATCCCTCCCTGCTGCACCACTGCTTAAGCCACGTATTCATCTGTGCTATCCTGCGATTCCTACTCTGACTAGCACATGGCACTGATAGCAATCCCGAGATTATTACTTTTGAGGTCCTACTTTTTAATTTAACTCCTAGCTCCTTAAATTCGTCTCGTAGGATCTCATCCCTTTTTTTACCTATGTCGTTGGTACCAATGTGCACCACGACAACTGGCTGTTCTCCCTCCCTTTTTAGAATGTCCTGCACTCGCTCGGAGACATCCTTGACCCTTGCACCAGGGAGGCAACATACCATCCTGGAGTCTCGATTGCAGCCGCAGAAACGCCTATCTATTCCCCTTATGATTGAATCCCCTATCACTATCGCTCTTTTTTATGCCCTCCTGTACAACAGAGCCAGCCATGGTGCCATGAACTTGGCTGCTGCTGCTCTCCCCTGATGAGTCATCTCCCTCAACAGCACTCAAAGCAGTGTATCTGTTTTGCAGGGGGATGACCAGGTGGGACCCTTGCACTACTTTCTTTGTACTACTCTTCCTGCTGGTCTTCCATTCCCTAGCTGGCTGTGGATCATAGAAACATAGAAACATAGAAAATAGGTGCAGGAGCAGGCCATTCAGCCCTTCTAGCCTGCACCGCCATTCAATGAGTTCATGGCTGAACATGAAACTTCAGTACCCCCTTCCTGCTTTCTCGCCATAACCCTTGATCCCCCGAGTAGTAAGGACTTCATCTAACTCCCTTTTGAATATATTTAGTGAATTGGCCTCAACTACTTTCTGTGGTAGAGAATTCCACAGGTTCACCACTCTCTGGGTGAAGAAGTTTCTCCTCATCTCGGTCCTAAATGGCTTACCCCTTATCCTCAGACTGTGACCCCTGGTTCTGGACTTCCCCAACATTGGGAACATTCTTTCTGCATCTAACCTGTCTAAACCCGTCAGAATTTTAAACGTTTCTATGAGGTCCCCTCTCATTCTTCTGAACTCCAGTGAATACAAGCCCAATTGATCCAATCTTTCTTGATAGGTCAGTCCCGCCATCCCGGGAATCAGTCTGGTGAACCTTCGCTGCACTCCCTCAATAGCAAGAATGTCCTTCCTCAAGTTAGGAGACCAAAACTGTACACAATACTCCTTCTCATGCAGTAAGACCAACTCACTAAACGTGCCACTTATGTCATTCTCAGCATCGTGGATGCTCCAGAGTGAATCCACCCTCAGTTCCAATTCCGCAACGCGGTCCATCAGGAGATGGAGGCGGATACACTTCTCACACACGTAGTCCTCAGGGACACCGGAAGCGTCCCTGAGTTCCTACATGGCACAGGAGGAGCATATCATGTGTCCGAGCTCTCCTGCCATGACTTAACCCTTAGATACCCTTAAATTGGTAATAACAATGTTACAGTTCACTTACTGATATAAAACAGAAAAAGAAAAAGAAAAGCTACTCACCAATCACCAGCCAATCACTTACCCCATTGGCTGTGACGTCACCTTTTGATTCCTTTCTACTTCTATTTTGCTTTCTCTCCTGCTGTAGCTGCACCGGTATGCCTTTATAGGCCGCTCCCGCCTCTCACCTTGAGAGCAAATGTTGCATTGGCACATGCAAGACTCCAAATCTGAGTCGATGAGGGGCCACCACACGTGGGATCTGGCTATGGGTTTCATCATTACTATGCCTGGGTGGGTACTGTGTAGGTCGCGTATAAACGATTCCCTGCCTTTCTTGGGCAAAACCACGCGATTACACCACAAAAGACAGTCCGCCTGTATGGACATTTCGTCTTTGCGCCGCTGGAACGGCTTGATCTCTTCATGCATCTCCGCTCCCATGGAGGACACAGTTTCTTCCAAGGGACAGGAAAGGATCCTGGCTGATCCAGGTCCTGATCTGGAGGGCCGTAACGGGTGACTTTTTGTTTTCAAATGCATCCATCAACAAGAGCAAGTCTGCAGGCTGTGCCATTTCCACCCCAGTGGTGGGCAATTGTAGCCGACTGAGAGCATCAGCGTAGTTCTCTGTGCCTGGCCTGTGGCAAATTATATAGTTATATGCAGACAGCATGAGCGCCCATCTTTGGATGCGAGCAGAGGCATTGGTATTTATACCTTCGCTTTCTGAGAATAGCGATATGAGCGGCTTATGCTCAGTTTCTAACTCAAACTTAAGCCCAAACAGATACTGGTGCATTTCTTTCATCCCATAAATGCATGCCAGAGCTTCTTTTTCAAAAATGCTGCAGGCCCTTTCAGTCTTGGGCAAACTCCTGGACGCATAAGCGACCGGTTGAAACGTTCCCGATTCGTTTGCTTGTTGTGACACACACCCGACCCCGTACGAAGACGCATCGCAAGCTAGCACTAACCGTTTACATGGGTCACACAGAACAAGCAGTTTGTTGGAACATAACAGATTTCTGGCTGTCTCAAAAGCAGTCTCTTGTGATTTCCCCCATACCCAGTCATCTCCCTTGCATATCAACATGTGTAGAGGTTCTAGCAAGGTGCTTAATCCGAGGAGGAAATTATCAAAGTAATTGAGGAGTCCCAGGAACGACCGCAGCTCCGTCACGTTCTGTGGTCTCGGCGCGTTCTTGGCGGCCTCTGTCTTAGCATCGATGGGTCTGATGCCATCTGCCGTGATTCTACTTCCTAAGAACTCGACCTCTCGCACCAGGAAAACACACTTCGAGCATTTCTCGCTGAGCCCCACATGATCCAGCCAACTTAGAGTCTCTTCCAGGTTCTGCAAGTGTTCGATTGTGTCCCGACCTGTGATCAATATGTCGTCCTGGAAAATCACGGTGCACGGAACCGACTTTAGCAGACTCTCCATGTTCCTTTGAAAAATAGCCGCGGCCGATCGAATCCAAAACGGGCATCTATTGTAGATGAACAGACCTTTGTGCATGTTGATGCAGGTGAGGCCTTTCAAAGATTCCGCCAGCTCCTGCGTCATGTAGGCCGAGGTGAGGTCCAACTTGGTGAATGTCTTTTCTCCTGCAAATAGGTCGTCTGCCTTGGGTAGCGGGTTCTGGTCCTGCAGCGAAAAGCAGTTAATCGTTACTTTATAGTCCCCACAAATTCTGACCGGGCCATCGCCCTTGAGAACCGGAACAATCGGACTGGCCCGCTCGTTGTACTCAACTGGTGCGATGATGCCCTTCCGTTGCAGCCTGTTCAGCTTGATCTCCACCTTCTCTCGCATCATGTATGGCACCGCATGTGCCTTATGGTAGATTGGTCGTGTACCGGAACCAAGTGGATCTGCACCTTCGCCCCCGAGAAATTTCCGATGCCTGGCTCAAACAACGATGGAAACTTGCTCAAAACCTGGACACATGAGGCATCGTCGACGGATGAAAGCGCTTGGATGTCATCCCAGTTCCAGCGGATTATTCCCAGCCAGCTTCTGCCGAACAGTGTGGGGCCATCTCCTGGTACAATCCATAGTGGTAGTTCGTGCACTGCTCCATCGTCGGAGACTTTTACTGCTGCGCTGCCAATTACAGGGATCAGCTCTTTAGTGTAAGTTCTCAGCTTGGTATGAATAGGGCTCAGTTTGGGCCTTTGTGCCTTGTTGCACCACAGACTCTTGAAGGCCTTTTTGCTCATGGTAGAATGACTCGCACCTGTGTCCAATTCCATGGATACTGGAATTCTATTCAGCTGAACTTTTAACATGATCGGTGGACATTTCGTGGTGAAGGTGTGTACCCCGTACACTTCTGTCTCCTCAGTTCGAGTCTCTAATCCAGTTTGATCCGCTATGGATCGGTCTTCCTCTGCAACGTGGCGGTTTGCAGGGTTTGCAGCCCGTCTGCACATTCGCTGGAGGTGTCCCATTGTTCCACAGCTTTTGCACGCATAGTGTTTGAAGCAGCATTGATGGGCTCGATGATCACCTCCGCAGCGCCAACAAGGTGTCAATTGCCTCGCATTCACGCTTGATGGCGGACTCTGAGTCAACTGAGGTCATGCAGTTGCAGGCGTGTACGTTCTGCCATATGCATTCCTGCCTGAAAACGACGTTACTTTGTGTACAGTACTTGCCGAAACCTCTTTATGCTGCGAGATTTGTTTGGTGTTATCGCTGGTGGACATAAATGCCTTGGCTATCGTTATGGCTTTGCTCAGGTTCGATGTTTGCGGAGGATAACCTCATGGCCAATGCCAAGCACAAAGAAGTCTCTTAGCATTTGCTCCAGGAATACATCGAATCCGCAATGTCCTGCAAGGCGCCTTAGTTCGACGACGTAGTTCGCCACTTCCTGGCCTTCAGACTGTTGACATGTGTAAAATCGATACCTTGCCATCAGAATGCTCTCCTTCAGATTTAGGTGCTCCCGGACCAGTGTACACAGTTCTTCATACGATTTGGTTGTTGGTTTCACCGGAGCAAGAAGATTCTTCATGAGGCCATAGGTTGTTGCCCCACAGACGGTAAGGAGGATCGCCCTTCATTTGGCAGCGTTCACATTCCATTCCAGCTCGTTGGCCACGAAGTATTGGTCGAGTCACTCCACAAATGCTTTCCAATCGTCATCTTTTGAGAATTTCTCCAGGATACCAACAGTTCTCTGCATTTCCATGTGATGGTTCGTTATCTCGTTGCCAGTAGTTATGTCTCGAATAAAGCAATGTGACTGAGTACTGTTGACTTGAGTAAGTGTGACTTTAGTTTTTTTATTCTGACTCCAGAGTGCTGGCGCAGCATGGGAGGCCTGCTTATATACAGTACTCCCAAGGGATGCTGGGATCCCTTGGGACTCCAACAGATGCACCCTCTGGTGGTGGTAGAATGCTGGTTACATGGTGTTGCATACATAACAGGTTCAGATCAAAGCTCTGCAATACTGCCACATCCAGTCATGAATGGTGGTGGACAGTTAAACAGCTAATGGGAGGAGGAGGCTCCATGAATATCTCCACCTCAATGATGGTGGAGCCCACCACCCGAGTGCAATAGACAAGGCTGAAGTGTTTGCAAACATCTTCAGCCAGAAGTGCCGAGTGGATGATCCAACTCAGCCCCCTCCTGAGGTCCCCACCATCACAGAAGCCAGTCTTCAGACAATTCGATTCACTCCACGTGATAGCAAGAAATGGCTGAGCACCTATCTACAATGTGGAAACTGCCCAGATACATCTTGCCCACAAAAAGCAGAACAAATCAAATCCGGCCAATTACCCCTCCAACAGTCTACTCTCAATCATTAGCAAGGTGATGGAAGGTGTCATTGAAACTGCTATCAAGCAGCACTTACTCACCAATAACCTGCTCACCAATGCTTAGTTTGAGTTTCGCCAGGACCACTCGGCACCAGACCACATTACAGCCTTGGTCCAAACATGGACAAAAGAGCTGTATTCCAGAGGTGAGGTGAGAATAACTGCCCTTGACATCAAGGCAGCATTTGACTGAGTGTGGCATTAAGGAGCCCTACTAAAATTTAACTCAATCCACTGGCTGGAGTCATACGTTGCACAAAGGAGGATAGCTGTGGTTGTTGGAGATCAATCATCTCAGCCCTAGGACATCGCTGTAAGCGTACCTCAGGGCAGTGTCCAAGGCCCAACCATCTTCAGCTGCTTCATCAATGACCTTCCCTCCATCATAAGGTCAAAAGTAGGGATGTTCGCTGATATTTGCACAGTGTTCAGTTCCATTCGCAACTCCTTAGATAATGAAGCAGTCCATGCCTGCATGCAGCAAGATCTGGACAACATTCAGGCTTGGGCTGATAAGTGGCAAGTAACATTTACGCCACACAAGTGTTTGACAATGACTATCTCCAACAAACAAGAAGCTAACTGTTATATATGTAAAGTTGTATTTACTCCAAACAGCCACCAGAGGGCTCATTCCCTGGAGTCCCAAGGGATCCCATAATCCCTTGAGAGCACAGGTATTTAAGGAAGCCTCACAGTTTGGAGAAGCACTCTGGAGATCTGCAATAAAAGACTGAGGTCACATTTTACTTTGAGCTCACAGTGTTCAGTCTGACTCTTTCTCCATACACAACAACTGGCGATGAGATACAGATAGCGAACCCAAAGATGCAGAGAACAGTGGGCATCCTGGAAAAATTCTCGGAGGGAGATGTTTGGGAAACATTTGTGGAGTGACTCAACCAATACTTCATGGCCAATGAGCTAGATGGGGAAGAGAACGCTGCCAAACGAAGGATGATCCTCCTCACCATCTGTGGGACACCAACGTATGGCCTCATGAAGAATCTGCTCACTCCAGCGAAACCCACAGAGAAATCGTACGATGATTTGTGCACACTGGTCCGAGAGCATTTGAACCCGAAGGAAAGCGTTCTGATGGCGAGGTACCGGTTCTACACCTACAAAAGGTCTGAAGGCCAGGAAGTGGCAAGTTATGTCGCCGAGCTAAGACGCCTTGCAGGACATTGCGAATTTGAAGGACATTTGAAGCACATGCTCAGAAACTTTTTCATACTTGGCATTGGCCACGAAACCATACTTCGCAAACTTTTGACTGTAGAGATCCCAACGATGAGTAAGGCCATAAACATAGCCCAGGCGTTCATTGCCACCAGTGACAATATTACGCAAACACATCTCTTAGCACACAAGTGCTGCTACAAGTACTGTGAACAAAGTGGTGTTGTTTTTGAATCGCAACATACAGGGCAGGTCACACATGTCTGCAGCTGCACGCCCGCAGATGGTTCAGAGTCCACCATAAAGGGTGATGAATGCAAGGCCATTAACACCTTGTTGGCACTGTGGGGGTGATCATCGTTTCCATTCATGCTGATTCAAAGGGTATGTTTGTAAGGGCTGTGGAACAATGGGACACCTCCATGTATGTGCAGGTGAGCTGCTAAGCCTGTTAAACCTGCAAACCACCATGTTGCAGAGGAGGACAGATCCACGGAGGATCACGATGAACCAGAACCTCAGACCGAGGAGGCAGAGGTACATGGGTTGCACACATTCACCACGAATTATCCCCCGATAATGCTGAATGTTCAACTAAATGGTCTCCCGGTGTCAAAGGAGCTGAACACGGGCGCGAGCCTGTCCAGCATGGGCAAAAAGACTTTCGAAAGTTTGTGATGCAACAAGACCTCAAGGTCAGTCTTAACTCTAGTTCGCACGAAACTAAAAACTTACACGAAAAAACTGATTCCTGTAATCGGCAGTGCTACTGTAAAAGTCTCCTACAATGGAGCGGTGCACAAGCTACCACTCTGGGTGGTACCGGGCGATGGTCCCACGCTGCTCGGCAGGAGCTGGCTGGGAAAGATACACTGGAACTGGGATGACATCCGAGCGCTATCGCCCACTGACGACACTTCGTATGCCCAGGTCTTAAACAAGGTCCTTTCGCTGTTCGAACCCGGCATCGGGAAATTCCAAGGAGCAAAAGTGAAGATCCACTTAATTCTGGAGGCGTGACCCATGAATCACTAGGCGAGAGCAGTACCGTACATGATGAAAGAAAGAGTAGGGATCGAGCTAGACCTGATGCAACGAGAGGGCATCATTTCACCGATCGAGTTGAATGAGTGGGCCAGCCCGATCGTTCCTGTCCTCAAGGGAGACAGCACGGTCAGAATCTGTGGCGATTACAAAGTAACTATCAATTGTTTCTCCCTACAGGGCCAATACCCACTACCAAAGGCCGATGACCTCTTTGCAACGCTAGCAGGAGGAAAGACGTTCACGAAGCTGGATCTGACTTCAGCCTGCATGACGCAGGAACTGAAGGAATCATCGAAGGGCCTCACGTGCATCAACATGCACAAAGGTCTTTTTATTTATAACAGATGCCCGTTTGGAATTTGATCAGTGGCGGCGAAATCCCAGAGAAACATGGAAAGCTTACTGAAGTCAGTCCCGCACACATTGGTCTTCCCGGACGACATCTTGGTCACAGATCGGAACAAAGTCGAGCATCTGCAGAACCTGGAGGAGGTTCTTAGTCGATTCAACCACGTGGGGCTCAGGTTTAAACGCTCGAAGTGCGTTTTCCTGCCGCCTGAAGTGGAGTTCTTGGGAAGGAGGATTGCAGCGGCCGGCATCAGGCCCACCAACGCGAAGATGGAGGCAATCGAGAACACACCGAGGCCACAGAACTGCGATCATTTCAGGGACTTCTGAACTACTTTGGTAACTTCTTACCGGGTCTCAGCACATTGTTAGAACCACTGCATGTATTACTACGAAAAGGGGATGAATGGATTTGGTGCAAAAGCCAAGAAAATGCCTTTGTAAAAGCGAGAAAATTGTTACGTTCAAACAAATTGCTTGTGTTGTATGATCCATGTAAGCATTTGGTACTAGCATGTGATGCGTCGTCATATGGCGTCGGGTGTGTATTGCAACAAGCTGATGATTTCAGGAAATTGCAACCGGTTGCTTATGCATCCAGGAGTCTGTCTAAGGTTGAGAGAGCCTACAGCATGTTGGAGAAAGAAGCATTAGCGTGTGTCTATGGGGTAAAGAAAATGCATCAATACCTGTTTGGGCTAAAATTCGAATTGGAAACTTAACATAAGCCACTCATATCCCTGTTTTCCGAGAGTAAAGGGATAAATACCAACGCATCGGCCCGCATCCAGAGATGGGCGCTCATGTTGTCCGCATACAATTACGCCATCCACCACAGGCCAGGCACAGAAAACTGCGCCGATGCTCTCAGTAGGCTGCCATTGCCCACCACGGGGGTGGAAATGGCGCAGCCCATAGATCTAGCCATGGTTATGGGAGAATTTGAGAGTGAGCAATCACCCATCACTGCCTGGCAGATCAAAACCTGGACAAGCCAGGACCCCTTATTATCTCTAGTCAAAAGCTGTGTGCTTCACGGGAGCTGGTCCAGTGTCCCAGTGGAAATGCAAGAAGAGATAAAGCCATTCCAGCGGCACAAAGATGAAATGTCTATACAGGCAGACTGCCTTCTGTGGGGCAATCGTGTAGTGGTTCCCAAGAAGGGCAGAGACACCTTCATCAATGACCTCCACAGTACCCACCCAGGCATCGTAATGATGAAAGCGATAGCCAGATCCCACGTGTGGTGGCCCGGTATCAATGCGGACTTAGAGTCCTGTGTTCACAGATGTAATACATGCTCGCAGTTAAGCAATGTACCCAGGGAGGTGCCACTAAGTTTATGGTCTTGGCCCTCCAAACCGTGGTCTAGGGTACACGTCGACTATGCAGGCCCGTTCTTGGGTAATATGTTCCTTGTGGTTGTAGACGCGTACTGCAAGTGGATTGAACGTGAGATAATGTCGGCTAGCACATCCGCTGCCACTACTGAAAGCCTGCGGGCCATGTTTGCCACACACGGCCGACCCGATGTCCTGGTGAGCGACAATGGGCCATGTTTTACCAGTGCTGAGTTCAAAGAATTCATGACCGATAACAGGATCAAACATGTCACATCTGCCCCGTTTAAACTAGCGTCCAATGGTCAGGCAGAGAGAGCAGTGCAAACCATCAAGCAAAGCTTGAAGAGGGTAACTGAAGGCTCACTGCAGACTCGCCTATCCCGAGTCCTGCTTGGCTACCGCACGAGACCCCAGTCACTCACTGGGATCCCACCTGCTGAACTGCTCATAAAAAGAGCACTTAAGACAAGGCTCTCGTTAGTTCACCCTGATCTACATGAACAGGTAGAGAGCAGGCGACTTCAACAAAGTACATACCATGATAGCGCAAATGTGTCATGCGAGATTGAAATCAATGATCCTGTATTGAATTATGGACATGATCCCAAGTGGCTTCCTGGCACTGTCTTGGCCAAAGAGGGGAGCAGGGTGTTTCGGGTCAAATTTTCAAATGGACTCATTCACCAGAAACACTTGGACCAAATCAAACTCAGATTCACGGACTATCCTGAGCAACTCACCTTTGACCCTACCTTTTTTGATCCCCCAACATACACAACAGTGGCAACCGGCACCACGGTTGATCACGAAGCAGAACCCATCATCCACAGCAGCCCAGCAGGACCCAACACACCAGGCAGCCCAGCAAGGCCAGCTGCACAGCAGCCCAGCGAGGCCCCAACAAATGATCCAACAACATCAGCTTTCACAACGACACGATCAACCAGGGCAAGAAGGGCCCCAGATCAACTCACATTGTAAATAGTTACACTACTGACTTTGGGGGCAATGTTGTTATATATGTAAACTTGTATTTACTCTGTACAGCCACCAGAGGGCTCATCCCCTGGAGTCGCAAGGGATCCCATAATCCCTTGGGAGCACAGGCATTTAAGGAGGCCTCACAGGTTGGAGAGGCACTCTGGAGACCTGCAATAAAAGACTACGGTTACACTTTATTATGAGCTCACATTCAGTCTGACTCTTTCTTCATACATAACACTAACCACCACCCTTGACAATAAATGGCATTACCATTGCCGAATCCCCCAACATCAAAATCCTGGGGGCCACCTTTGACCAGTAACTTAACTGGACCAGCCATGTAAATACTGTGGCTCCAAGAGCAGGAAAGAGACTGGGTATTCTGCAGTGAGCATCTCACTTCCTGACTCCACCATCTACAAGGCACATGTCAGGAGTGTGATGGAATACTGTCCACTTGCCTGGATGAGTGCAGCTCCAACAGCATTCAAGAAGTTCGACACCATCCAGGACAAAGCAGCCCACTTGATTGACACCCCATCCACCATCTTAAACATTCACTCCCTCCACCACTGGTGCACTGTGGGTGTAATGTGTACCATCTACAAGATGCACTGCAGCAACTCACCAAGGCTTCGACAGCACCTCCCAAACCCGCAACCTCTGACACCAGGGCAGCTAGCGCATGGGAACACCATCGCCTCCAAATTTCTCCTCCAAGTCACACGCCATCCTGACTTGGAAATATATCGCCATTTCTTCATCGTGGCTAAGGCAAAATCCTGGAATCCCTCCCTAACAGCCCTACCTTCACCGCACGGACTGTAGTGGTTCAAGAAGGTGGCTCATCAAGGGCAATTAGGGATGGGCAATAAATGCTGGTCCTGCCAGTGACACCCACATCACAAGAACGAATTTTTAAAATTCTCTCCAGATTGACCCTGTCCAACCCATTCATAATTTTAAAGAACTCTGTCAAGTCATCTCTAAGTCTTCTCTTTTCTAAAGAAAAAAGCCCCAATCTGTTCAAACTTTCCTAATAGCATTATCTCTCACACAATACAAAAGCAAAATACTGCAGATGCTGAAAATCTGAAATAAAAACAGAAAATGCTGGAAATACTCAGCAGGTCAGGCAGCATCTGTGGAGAGAGAAACAGAATTAACGTTTTAGGTCGTTGACCTTTCGTCAGAACTGGAAAAAGTTAGAGAAGTAACCGAAAGAGGCAGGGAATGGGGGAAGGGAGGGAAGAACAAAAGGGAAGGTCTGTGATAGGGTGGAAGGCAGGAAAGATTAAATGATGAAAGGTATGATAGTACAAAGTAAAAGGAGATGGTAATGGGACAAGTAAAGAAACACTTGCATGGAAGGTTCCGTGGGAAGGGGATGGCATGTTGGGGTGATTGGGGAGTGGAGGGAGCGGTCCCTTTGGAATGCTGAAAGGGGAGGCGAGAGTAAGATGTGTTTGGTGGTGGGATCATGCTCGATGTGGTGGAAATGTCAAAGAATGACCCATTGACTGTGCAGGCTGGTCGGGTGAAAGGTGAGGACAAGGGCAACCCTATCGTGGTTCTGGGAGGGAGGGGAAGGGGTGAGGGAAATGTGGGAAATGGAACAGACATGCTCGAGGGTCAAGGCAACCATGGTAGAGAGGAATCCTTGGTTGAGGAAAAAGGAGGCAAAATCAGAAGCACAAGTATGGAAGGTGGTATCGTCAGAACAGATGTGACGGAGACAGAAAAACTCGGAGAATGGAATAGAGTACTTACAGAAAGCGTGGTGGGAAGAAGTGTAGTCCAGGTATCTGTGGGAGTCAGTGGGCTTATAGTGGATGTTTGTCAACAGCCTTTCCCCAGAAATGAAGACAGAGAAGTCGAGGAAGGGAAGTGAAGAGTCAGAGATGGACCACGTGGAGGTGAACGAAGGGTGGAAATTGGAAGCAAAGTGAATGAAATTTTCTAATTCAGGACGAGAGCAGAAAACAGCAGGATACAGTCATCAATGTACTGGAAAAAGAGGTGAGGGACGGGACCTGAGTAGGACTCGAACAAAGAATGTTCCACATATCTCATGAAAAGGCAGGCATAGCTGAGGACCCTAGTGTTCCCATAGCAACATTCAGTCAAAGGAGACGTTGTTCAATGTGAGAACAAGTTCAGCCAGTCAGAGAAAGGTGCTGGTGGATGAGGACTGGTTGGGCCTCTGTTCAAGGAAGAAGTGGAGTGCCCTCAAGCTGTCCTGATGTAGGACGGAGGTTGTTGTGTCCTTAGATGCTCTAATAATGGCTCCATGAGGCAATGTGTTGTACTTGAACTGTAGTGACCTGAGTCCTTTATTTTATACTAGGCCAGGCACACCTGTACAGGCAACCTACAGGTCTCCCACTGCTGTGCCCTCTGGTGGCACACCTTGTGATAGTACTAACAGTAGCCATGTAGGATATGTGATATCACTCTCCCCTAAGCCTTTAGTGCAAATCCCCTCTGCATTGATTGTCCTCTGGGCTTAGCTCTATGTGGGCTCTATCTGATTGACCCTTGGCAGGCCGTTTCAACCTTAGGTGAGTGGTTGGTGCAGTAGAGTGCTGATTGCTGTTTGTGTGCGTCCCTGACCACTCCATTCTCCTCCCCCGTGCCACCACCCCCCTCCCCCCACCCCGCACCCCCATTCTCACATAAAGATTATGCCAGAGGCTCATTGCATTCATAATACATTAAGGTTCAGAAAAACAAGGTTGCATTACATTTGTGGTTCTGTTGTGAGACAAGTACGTTAGACTGGTGAGATACATTATCGATGTGGTGAACAAACTAGTTCCAGAACTGCTGCAGTCTGGTGGCGGTGCAGTGCCCAGTGCTGGCAGTGGAAACCCGGTTGGCTCAAGTTGCCTGCTCTTGGGGCAGTTGCCGTGGTTCCTAGCATCGGGCTGGTTCACAGATGTATGTGACCTCCCTGTCCTTTCTTTGCACCCTGAGTCACTGTTGCTCTCTGAGGAGCTGTCGTCTAGCAGTGCACAGGCAACTACTGACTCGCTGGCCTGGGCGTTGTTTGGTTTGGGATCCTGGCTGGTCCCGGTCCCTTTTGGAGGGATTGTAGCGGGTGACCCTTCGTTTACGGGTATGGCATTGGTGGCGATGGGGTCTGGGGACTGCGCCTTAGCACAGTCTGCTCTTTCAGGCTCGTGGCGGTTGGTGCCATCAGGTGCCTGAGAGGTGGAGCCGATCAGGGGCAGGGTATCGATACTGTTGCCATTGCCCTGCTGAGGTTGCTTGCTCTGCAGCTCGTGTGTGTTGGCTGTTTGTGGCCACACTCCATGGTGCCTAACTCTGGTCTCAGGGACATAGGCTACAGCATTGGGTAGCTCGCTGGACCTGTGTGCTCCCACTGCATTGGCTGCGTGCAGTTGAAATCCTACAGCGCACAGCTTTTCTTTACTTATGATGGATACTCTGTAGTTCCGATCGCGATCACGCAACTTTTCCTTGCTGGTTGCATGTACACAATTCAGATTATCAATTACACATTTTACATGATCGCGCGACTTTTCCTTGCTTATTGCATGTACACAACTCTGATCATCACTTACACATTTTATGTCTAACTTACAGTTGCTATTACATTGCTTGAGTGTGTGGAACTGTCCCGTTAATTGTAGTGGGTTGCAGGCCTCCTTTAAGAGAACCTTGCTTGCTTTACCCCAATCCCCTTCTCCGTTTGGTGCCACATGTTGCTCCATCAGCGCTGCACCTCGTGGTCTGGCCGCGGCCATCTTTTTCTTCAGCGCCTCACCTCATGGTTTGGGCGCCATCTTTCCTCCATCCACGATGTCGACTGCGGTGATCCTCTTTTCCCCGGGTTCTGCCATCAAAGCTGGGAAGTCGCCTCTGGATCCAATTTTATTTCTCCGGAGTCCTGCCACTGGAGCCTGGAAGTTGCGTTCGGGTCGTCTCAGCTGGATCATCTCCACACAGTCGTGCTGAGCGGTCTGTGCCTCGGATGCTTTGCTGGTCTGCTCTCTGGTGCCGGATCCATGCTCAAGTGAGGGCTTGCTGTGCCTCCGAACACAGAGGACTTCGATTGCTGGAGGGTCTCCCACTGCTGTGCCCTCTGGTGGCACACCTTGTGATAGTACCAACAGCAGCCATGTAGGATACATGACAGAGGTGTAGAGGGATTGGATGTCCAATGTGAAAAGAAGACAGTTGGAGCTAGGAAACTGGAAACTATTAAAGTGGTGGAGAGTGTATTAACTATATCTAAAAGTTCTGGTACTGTCCTTTTAAATCTTTTTTGCACTTTCTCCAGTGCTTCTATGTCCTTTTTATAGTATGGAGTCCAGAACTCTGCACAGTACTCTAAGAGCCCGAAATTGGTCAATATACCACCCCCTACTGCTGGCATACCGTCGAGAAATAGGCGGACCTTATGCATCGACCAATTTCAGCCCCAAGGTGCGACCTGACCAGGGTTCTCTACAAGTTTAACATAACTTCACTACTTTTTATATCTCTAGAAATAAATCCCAGTGCTTTGATTGCACTTTTAATTGCTTTGCTAACCTGCAAAGCAGCTTTTAATGATTTGTTCACCTCTATCCCTAGATCTCTGCTCTTTTACCCCAGTTAGTGACTTATTTTCTGAGGTGTAGATGATGTTTCCATTTTTCTTACCAAAGTGCAACCTCACATTTATCTATCATTCAGCTATTTGTTCTTTGACTCCACATGCCCTAACCTTTGTCACAAGCCTACCTTATCAAAGACCTTTTGAAAATTCAAATATATCACATCTACAGCATTACCCTTGTCTACTTCTTCAAAGAATTCTATCAGGTTAGTTAAGCATGATTTAGCCTTTTGGTATCCATACTGACTACTTTTTATTATATTTTCAGTCTCTAAATGCTCTCCGATCACTTGTTTTATAGATTCCATCTTTCCTACTAGTTAAGGTGACTGTTATCGAGTATCCCTTTTTTTCTATATAGGAACAAAATTTGCTGTCCGCCGGTCCTCTAGCACTATTCCCTCTTCAATAGAACTTTTATATATCTATAAACTAGTCCCTCTTCTATCTCCTCTCTAGTTTCCTTGAGTATGCATGGGTGCATACCATCTGGACCTGGGGCTTTAATCTTCTTTGGGCTGGACTTTCCACTGATGATCGCTGGGCTATCACCCATCTATCGCCCAAATAGGCAGGCTATCGCCCATTTTACTTAAAAAGTGGAAAGTCGGGTCGGAACATCGCCCAAAGATCGGCAGCTCAACTTTCAGCACACAAGAATTTCACATCGCCAAGCTAATCGGCCACCGCAACTTTCAATACATCGCCCACACATCGCCGGGCTGATTGTTCACCGAGAAGATCGCTGGAGATCGCTGGAGAAAAGCTGCTTCCAGTGGGCATTGTTCAGCAAGACTCGGCACTATGGACGCCATTTTGAACGTTGGAGGAAGTGAGAGATTGCTTGAAGAAGGAGCTTATGAGGATAATTAATTTGTGAGTTATTTTAAGGGCCTTACTGACTCATTTGCTGACATTTCTAATTAGTGAGGACAAAATTTAGGGCATTTAAAGCAATAATGATGGGGTCTGTAACTTCTCTACCATTATTGGTGAATAATCACATGTTGGAGACTGAAGATGGGTTTATTGAAGAGAGGGATGGCAGACTGATGCAGAGGAGGAGACCTTACACCCAACAAACTTACAGGGAAAAGCAATCATACCTGAACTTGTCCGATAACACGTGCCTTAGGAGGCTGCACTTCCGAAAGGAGGTCATCGCTGAAATATGCCAGCTCATCAAGCAAGATCTGCAGTCTACCAGCACCATCAAGACTGCACTGTCCGTTGAGATAAAAGGTTACTGTGGCACTTTCCTTCTACGCATCGAGCTCCTTTCAGGCCTCAGCTGGCGACATTTGTGGTATCTATTATGTATGTAAACCTGTAAATATCATGTCTAACCACCAGAGGGCTTACCCCTGGAGTCCCAAGAGATCCCAGAATCCCTTGGGAGCACCTGTATATAAGGAAGCCTCACAGGCTGGAGAGGCACTCTGAGATCTGTAATAAAGGATTACGGTCACACCTTACTTTGAGCTTACAATATCTGGTCTGACGCTTTATTCAAGACATAACAACTGGTGATGAGATACAAATCACGCAACCCACTGCAACATTGCAGAGAACTGTGGGCATCCTGGAGAAATTTTCGGAGGGAGATGTTTGGGAAAACTTCGTGGAGCAAGTCGACCAATACTTCATGGCCAACAAGCTGGAAAGAGAAGCGAACGCTGCCAAACGAAGGGCGATCCTCCTCTCCGTTTGCAGGGCAACAACGTATGGCCTCATGAAAAATCTGCTCGCTCCAGCAAAACCCACAGACAAGTCATACGATGAGTTGTGCACACTGGTCCGGGAGCATCTAAACCTGAAGGAAAGCGTTCTGATGGCGAGGTATCGGTTCTACATGTACAAGAGGTCTGAAGGCCAGGAAGTGGCGAGCTATGTCGCCAAGCTAAGACGCCTTGCAGGACATTGCGAATTTGAAGGACACTTGGAGCATATGCTCAGGGACTCTTTGTACTTGGCATTGGCCATGAAGTAATACTTCGCAAACTTTTGACTGTCGAGACCCCAACCTTGAGTAAAGCATAGCGATAGCCCAGGCATTTATCGCCATCAGTGACAATATCAAACAAATTTCTCAAGCACACAAGTGCTGCTGCAAGTACTGTGAACAAAGTAACGTTGTTTACGAATCAAAATGTACGGGGCAGGACTCACACGCCTGCAGCTGCACGTCCGCAGATGACTCAGAATCCACCATCAAGGGTGATGAATACAAGGCCATTAACACCTTGTTGGCGCTGCAGGAGTGATCATCGTTTCCATTATTGCTGCTTCCAAGGATACATTTGCAAGGGCTGTGGAACAATGGGACACCTCCAACGTATGTGCAGGCGAGCTGCAAACCCTGAAAATCCTGCAAACCACCATGTTGCAGAGGAGGACATATCCATGGTGGATCACGACGAACCAGAGCCTCAGACCAAGGAGGCAAAGGTATATGGGGTGCACACATTTACCACAAAGTATCCCCCGATAATGCTGAAGGTTGAATTAAATGGACTCCCGGTGTCCCTGGAGCTGGACACGGGCGCAAGCTAGTCCATAATGAGCAAAAAGACTTTCAATAAATTGTGGTACAGCAAAGCCTCAAGGCCAGTCCTGACTCCCATTCGTACTAAACTGAGAACGTACACAAAGAAACTGATTCCCGTAATTGGCAGTGCTACAGTAAAAGGTCAACGATGGACCGGTGCACAATTTACCGCTCTGGGTGGTACCGGGCGATGGCCCCACGCTGTTCGGCGGGAGCTGGTTTGGAAAGATACGCTGAACTGGGACAACGTCCGAGTGCTTTTGTCCGTCGACGACACCTCATGTGCCCAGGTCCTAAACAAGTTCCCCTCACTGTTCGAACCAGGCATGGAAAGTTCCAAGGAGCAAAAGTGCAGATCCATTTTGATTCCGGGGGCGCGACACATCCATCACAAGGCACGAGCGGTACCTTATATGATGAGAGAGAGAGAGTGGAGATCGAACTGGACAGGCTACAACGAGAAGGCATCATTTCACCGATCAAATTCAATGAGTAGGCCAGTCCGATTGTTCCAGTCCTCAAGGGTGATGGCACCATGAGAATCTGTGGTGATTACAAAGTAACTATCAATCGTTTCTGACTGCAGGATCAATACCCACTACCGAAGGCAGACGACCTATTTGCGACGCTGGCAGGAGGGATAACGTTCACGAAGCTGGACTTGACCTCGGCCTACATGACTTCTTACCGGATCTTAGCATATTGTTAGAATCCCTGCACTCTTTACTGTGTAAAGGAAATGAATGGGTATTGGGTAAAAGCCAAGAAAATGCCTTTGAGAAAGCTAGGAAGCTGTTATGTTCGAACAAATTGCTTGTGTTATACAATCCTTGTAAACGTTTGATACTAGCATGTGATGTGTCGTCGTACTGGGTCAGGTGTGTATTGCAACAAGCTAATGAATTTGGTAAATTTCAACCGGTTGCTTATGCATCCAGAAGTCTGTCTAAGGTCGAGAGGATCTACAGCATAATCGAAAAAGAAGCGTTGCGTGTGTTTACGGGGTAAAGAAAATGCATCAATATCTGTTCGGGCTCAAATTTGAATTGGAAACCAACCATAAGCCACTTATATCCTTCTTTTCTGAAAGCAAGGGGATAAATACGAATGCATCGGCCGGCATTCAGAGATGGGCACATACAGCTACGCCATCCGCCACAGGCCAGGCACAGAAAACTGTGCCAATGCTCTCAGTAGGCTGCCATTGCCCACCACAGGGGTGGAGATGGCACAGCCCGCAGATTTAGTCATGGTAATGGAAGCATTCGAGAGTGAGCAATCACCTGTTACCGCCCGACAGATTAGAACCTGGATGAGCCAGGACCCCTTACTGTCCTTAGTAAAAAACTGTGAAACTGTGTGTTCCACGGGAGTTGGTCTAGTGTCCCGTTCGAGATGCAGGATGAAATAAAGCTGTACCAGCGGCACAAAGATGAAATGTCTATATAGGCAGACTGCCTCCTATGGGGTAATCGGGTAGTGGTGCCAAAAAAGGGCAGGGACACTTTCATCAGTGATCTCCACAGCACCCACCCAGGCATTGTAATGATGAAAGCGATAGCCAGATCCCACGTGTAGTGGCCCGGTATCGATGCAGACTTAGAGTCCTGCGTGCACAAAGCAATGCACCAAGGGAGGCACCACTAAGTTAATGGTCCTTGCCCTCCAAACCGTCTTCCAGCATCCATGTAGACTATGCAGGCCCATTCTTGGGAAAAATGTTCTTAGTGGTTGTAGGTGGGTACGCCAAATGGATTGAATGTGTGATAATGTCGGCAAGCACGTCCGCTGCCACCATTGAAAGCCGACGGGCCATGTTTGCCACGCACGGCCTGCCTGATGTCTTTGTAAGTAACAATGGGCCGTGCTTTACCAGTGCCGAGTTCAAGGAGTTCATGACCCGCAATGGGATCAAACATGTCACATCTGCCTCGTTTAAACCAGCATCCAACAGTCAGGCAGAACGAGCAGTTCAAACAATCAAGCAGAGCTTGAAAAGCATAACTGAAGGCTCACTGCAGACTCGCTTATCCCGAGGCCTGCTTAGTTACCGCACAAGACCCCACTCGCTCATTGGGGTGCCTCCTGCTGAACTGCTCATGAAAAGGGCGCTTAATTCAGAGACCATGGTCCAGAACTTAAAGAAGGCTAACTTTGAAGGTATGAGGCGTGAATTGGCTGAGATGGATTGGCGAATGATACTTAAGGGGTTGACTGTGGATGGGCAATGGCAGACATTTAGAGACCGCATGGATGAACTACAACAATTGTACATTCCTGTCTGGCATAGAAATAAAAAAGGGAAGGTGGCTCAACCGTGGCTATCAAGGGAAATCAGGGATAGTATTAAAGCCAAGGAAGTGGCATACAAATTGGCCAGAAATAGCAGCGAACCTGGGGACTGGGAGAAATTTAGAACTCAGCAGAGGAGGACAAAGGGTTTGATTAGGGCAGGGAAAATGGAGTATGAGAAGAAGCTTGCAGGGAACATTAAGACGGATTGCAAAAGTTTCTATAGATATGTAAAGAGAAAAAGGTTAGTAAAGACAAACGTAGGTCCCCTGCAGTCAGAATCAGGGGAAGTCATAACGGGGAACAAAGAAATGGCGGACCAATTGAACAAGTACTTTGGTTCGGTATTCACGAAGGAGGACACGAACAACCTTCCGGTTATAAAAGGGGTCGGGGGGTCTAGTAAGGAGGAGGAACTGAGGGAAATCCTTATTAGTCGGGAAATTGTGTTGGGGAAATTGATGGGATTGAAGGCCGATAAATCCCCAGGGCCTGATGGACTGCATCCCAGAGTACTTAAGGAGGTGGCCTTGGAAATAGTGGATGCGTTGACAGTCATTTTCCAACATTCCATTGACTCTGGATCAGTTCCTATGGAGTGGAGGGTAGCCAATGTAACCCCACTTTTTAAAAAAGGAGGGAGAGAGAAAACAGGGAATTATAGACCGGTCAGCCTGACATCGGTAGTGGGTAAAATGATGGAATCAATTATTAAGGATGTCATAGCAGTGCATTTGGAAAGAGGTGACATGATAGGTCCAAGTCAGCATGGATTTGTGAAAGGGAAATCATGCTTGACAAATCTTCTGGAATTTTTTGAGGATGTTTCCAGTAGAGTGGATAAGGGAGAACCAGTTGATGTGGTATATTTGGACTTTCAGAAGGCGTTCGACAAGGTCCCACACAAGAGATTGATGTGCAAAGTTAGAGCACATGGGATTGGGGGTAGTGTACTGACATGGATTGAGAACTGGTT
Source organism: Pristiophorus japonicus (assembly GCF_044704955.1). Lineage (NCBI taxonomy): Eukaryota > Metazoa > Chordata > Chondrichthyes > Pristiophoridae > Pristiophorus > Pristiophorus japonicus. Next base: position 126,191,578 of record NC_091986.1, read on the forward strand.
GTCAGACAGGAAGCAAAGAGTAGGAGTAAATGGGTACTTTTCAGAATGGCAGGCAGTGACTAGTGGGGTACCGCAAGGTTCTGTGCTGGGGCCCCAGCTGTTTACACTGTACATTAATGATTTAGATGAGGGGATTAAATGTAGTATCTCCAAATTTGCGGATGACACTAAGTTGGGTGGCAGTGTGAGCTGCGAGGAGGATGCTGTGAGGCTGCAGAGCGACTTGGATAGGTTAGGTGAGTGGGCAAATGCATGGCAGATGAAGTATAATGTGGATAAATGTGAGGTTATCCACTTTGGTGGTAAAAACAGAGAGACAGACTATTATCTGAATGGTGACAGATTAGGAAAAGGGGAGGTGCAAAGAGACCTGGGTGTCATGGTACATCAGTCATTGAAGGTTGGCATGCAGGTGCAGCAGGCGGTTAAGAAAGCAAATGGCATGTTGGCCTTCATAGCAAGGGGATTTGAGTACAGGGGCAGGGAGGTGTTGCTACAGTTGTACAGGGCATTGGTGAGGCCACACCTGGAGTATTGTGTACAGTTTTGGTCTCCTAACCTGAGGAAGGACATTCTTGCTATTGAGGGAGTGCAGCGAAGGTTCACCAGACTGATTCCCGGGATGGCGGGACTGACCTATCAAGAAAGACTGGATCAACTGGGCTTGTATTCACTGGAGTTCAGAAGAATGAGAGGGGACCTCATAGAAACATATAAAATTCTGACGGGGTTAGACAGGTTAGATGCAGTAAGAATGTTCCCAATGTTGGGGAAGTCCAGAACCAGGGGTCACAGTCTAAGGATAAGGGGTAAGCCATTTAGGACCGAGATGCGGAGGAACTTCTTCACCCAGAGAGTGGTGAACCTGTGGAATTCTCTACCACAGAAAGTTGTTGAGGCCAATTCACTAAATATATTCAAAAAGGAGTTAGATGAGGTCCTTACTGCTAGGGGGATCAAGGGGTATGGCGAGAAAGCAGGAATGGGGTACTGAAGTTGAATGTTCAGCCATGAACTCATTGAATGGCGGTGCAGGCTAGAAGGGCCGAATGGCCTACTCCTGCACCTATTTTCTATGTTTCTATGTTTCTATGTTAAGACAAGGCTCTCGTTAGTACACCCTGATCTAGAGAGCAGGCGGCTTCAACAGAATACATATCATGATCGCTCAAATGTGTCATGCGAAATTGAAATAAATGATCCTGTATTTGTGTTGAACTATGGACAAGGTCCCAAGTGGCTTCCTGGCACTTTTTTGGCCAAAGAGGGGAGTAGGGTGTTTGTGGTCAAACTTTCAAATGGACTCACCTGCAGGAAACACTTGGACTAAACCAAACTCAGATTTACGGACTATCCAGAGCAAACCACAATAGACTCCACATTTTTCGACCCTCCAACACACACACTAGTGGCAACCGACCCAACGGTTGACCACGAAGCAGAACCCATCACCCGCAGCAGCCCAGCAGGACTCATCACCTCCAGCAGCCCAGCAAGGCCAGCTGCGCAGCAGCCCAGCGATGGTCCAACAAACGACTCACCAAAACCAGCATTTGCACTGAGATGATCAACCAGGGAAAGGAAGGCCCCAGATCGACTCGCATTGTAAATAGTTACATTATTGACCTTGAGGGGGGAGTGTTGATATGTATGTAAACCTGTAATTACCATGTCTAACCACCAAAGGGCTTATCCCCTGGAGTCCCAAGGGATCCCACAATCCCTTGGGAGCACCTGTATATAAGGAGGCCTCACAGGCTGGAGAGGAACTCTGAGATCTGTAATAAAGGACTATGGTCACACCTTACTTTGAGCTTTGGTCTGACTCTTTATTCAAGACGTAACAGTATCTCTCAGCACGCCACACATTGCTCCATTTTACGGGTGACTAAAACGCTTACGCATGCAGGATGGACTTTATAAGCTTCCCTATGACCAGGGAGGCACAGACCGGGAGGGCTTTGGGTTTCTTGAGAATAGCAAACTTCCAAAGGTGCAGGGAGCAATAGTCTGTACGCACATCACCCTGAGAGCACCTTTACAGGATGCGGAGGTGTTTCGTAACCGAAAGGGATTCCACTCCCTGAATGTGCAGCTCGTTGTTAACCACAACCAAATAATCATGGCAGTAAATGCTAATTTTCCAGTCAGCCAAATGGTCACGGTTGGATGCTGGGGGATAAAGAATATGGCCATGCCAGCTGGTTCATGACCCTCCTGCTTAATCCCCAGATGGAAGCCGAGAAGTACTACAATGAAAGCCATATAGCTACATGCAATATCGTCGAAAAGACAATTGGAGTGCTGAAGCAGCGCTTCAGATGCCTGGACCACTCTGGAGGCAGCCTGCAATACCACTCTGACCAGGTCGCTGAGTTTATTGTGGTGTGCGGCATGTTGCATAGCCTAGCTATAAGGAGAGAAAAACAATTGTCCGATGGAGCTGCCGGTCCACCTCAGGAGAGAGTGGAGGCGGAAGAGGCAGACGAGGAGGAGGAGGAGGATGATGAGAACCTCGGGGAGGACAATCAGCCTGGCGCTTAACCCATGCCCCAACACCCCCCGCCCCCGCCCTCTCCCCGCCCCCGCCCCCCCCCCGCAAGAATGGAAAAGCCACGTGGGAGTTACGCAGCTGCAAAACTCTTGCGTCAGCAGCTCATAAATGAACGTTTTGCATCAACTTACATTGGTGACAGTTACAGTTACAGTTATGGAAAGACAACAGTTGCAGTTGCGTTACGTTACATCCTTGCCTGGCTGGCCTGGCCATTGTTTTCCAACAACTGTATTCATGTTTTACCTTACCTTACGTTATTAGAAGACAATGCAGAACTATCTTTTTTTGAACTGTAACACCCCCACTCCGCCCCCCTCCCCACCCCGCAACAATCACCCAACAATAAATTTTAAAAACAACAACCACAACAACAATATGAACACAACAATAATAACAACAATAAAACATCTCCCTCCTTACCTGCAGCCACGCTTCCCTCCAGATCCTGTAACCCCCGTGTCCTAGCCCCCATTTGAATTCCCGGGCAGCGGGACGGGGACAACTTGCAGCAGGCGAGATCAAGACTTCCCGCTGTGGGGAGGATGGGGGGGGGTTGACGTGTCAGGATCCTCTCGGGGTGGTGGAGGAGAAGACGTTTTCGAGGAAATGATTTCCTCGGAAGGAAGTTCTTCCTCCTGACTCACATCTGTGCTGGCGGTTGGTGGGACGGCATCTTGGGGTGCAGTGCCTTCTCCTACCAGTCTCGCATGTCGCAAAGCATGTTCTGTTCATGCATCTCCCGAATCATCTGCTGCATATCCTCCGATATGCGAGCAGACATCCACGACATGTTCTCCGTGAACCCACCAAAAGCCTGGAGGAGCTCGCGACTTATCGCGACGCTCTCCATGCACAGTCTGTATATGCCCTCGATTCGATCTGCCCGACGTGGCACGTGCCGACTTCGCTGACTTGCCCTCCGTGGGGTCAGTGTGGGCACTGTATGCCTTGGAGTCGCCTGCTGAAAGCCGCTTGGGCCCGCTACTTCTTCTGTCGAAAACGACGACAACGAAGTGGCCACAGGTACATTGGCCGGGATGCAAGGGGCATCCTCCTCGTTCTCAGACTTTGCGCTCTCCTGCTCCTGCTCCTCCAGCTCGGGCTGTGTTGTGTCGGTGTCCTCGGCACCCGTGGTGATTATTATCTGTAGTGGGGCAGGTGCAGCCTCCCTTTGCGCCATCGGAGTTGTGGGACCTGCAAAACACTGTCATGTCTTTGATACTTTTATGAATGACTCCACGAGGTCTCGTATTGTACTTGAGCTGTTGTGACCTTAGTCCCACTTATTCGAACTCCAGAGTGAAGCACAAGCATGGTGGGCAGCCTTTTATACTAGGCCCTGCACACCTATGCAGGTGACCCTCAGGTCTCCCACCGCAATGCCCTCTGGTGGCACACCTTATGTGACTATACAGTTAGTATACATGGTCTAAATACATGACATCACTTCCACCCAAGTCTTTAATGTAAATTGACTCGTACATTGACGGTGACCTGGGCTTTGCTCTTCCTGGTTGACCATTGGAGGGTCGCTTCTAGCTTGGGTGGGTAGGTAGTGAGATTTGTTGCCAGTGGAGGTCCCAGTGGTTTCTGGTTGTGAGTCCATGACTACTCCATTCTCCCCCCCACACAGAGATCAGGCTAATGGCCCGTTACATGCAAGTTGCATTCAAGTTCATCACATGAGTTTTACATTTGCATCTTGGTACATTTGTTGGGTGGATTACAGTTGCATTTCTTTTTGTGTGATACATTTACATGATCAGTACAGGTATATCAGTATAGGTACTCAAGCACAGTCTAGTTCCAGTACAGCCGGATGAGATCCGGGTCGTCTGGTGGCGGTGCAGCGCCCCATGCTAGTGGGTCTGTGGAAGAGGTGAGCTCATTTTGCTCGAGTTGCCGAAGCTCAGGGCTCTTGCCGTTACTCCTAGTGTTGGGCAGGGCCAAAGACAGCGGATGTGTCTGTGACCTCTTTGTCCTTTTCGTTTGCACAGTGTTGCTGCTGCTCCCTGGGAAGCATTCTGAGCGAGTGAGCGTTTCGACTAAGCGACGGTGGGGTTGCCTCGTTTTGTCTAGCAAATCGCAGGGGACTGCTGACTCGCTTTCCTTCAGGGCATCATTGTGAGCACTCTCCAATTTGGGATCCTGGCTGGTCCAGGTCCCGTTCGGAGGAGCCGTTGCGGGTGACATTTATAAACTAGTATTTAAACACTCTACCTAAACGCACGCAGCATTCGAAATAAAGTAAATTATTACAAATGGGTATGATTTGGTGGCCATTACAGAAACATGGTTGCAGGGTGGCCAAGACTGGGAATTAAACATACAGGGGTATCTGACGATTCGGAAAGATAGACAAAAAGGGAAAGGAGGTGGGGTAGCTCTGTTAATAAAGAATGATATCAGGGCAGTTGTGTGAGACGATATTGGCTCTAATGAACAAAATGTTGAATCATTGTGGGTGGAGATTAGAGATAGTAAGGGGAAAAAGTCACTGGTGGGCGTAGTTTATAGGCCCCCAAATAATAACTTCACGGTGGGACGGGCAATAATCAAGGGAATAATGGTGGCATGTGAAAAAGGAACGGCAGTAATCATGGGGGATTTTAACCTAAATATCGATTGGTCAACTCAAATCGCACGGGGTAGCCTGGAGGAGGAATTCATAGAATGCATACGGGATTGTTTCTTAGAACAGTATGTTACAGAACCTACAAGGGATCAAGCTATCTTAGATCTGGTCCTGTGTAATGAGACAGGAATAATAAACGATCTCCTAGTGAAAGATCCTCTTGGAATGAGTGATCACAGTATGGTTGAATTTGTAATACAGATTGAGGGTGAGGAAGTAGTGTCTCAAACGAGCGTACTATGCTTAAACAAAGGGGACTACAGTGGGATGAGGGCAGAGTTGGCTAAAGTAGACTGGAAACACAGACTAAACGGTGGCACAATTGAGGAACAGTGGAGGACTTTTAAGGAGCTCTTTCACAGTGCTCAACAAAAATATATTCCAGTGAAAAAGAAGGGCGGTAAGAGAAGGGATAACCAGCCGTGGATAATCAAGGAAATAAAAGAGAGTATCAAATTAAAAACCAATGCGTATAAGGTGGCCAAGGTTAGTGGGAAAATAGAAGATTGGGAAAATTTTAAACGACAGCAAAGAATGAATAAGAAAGCAATAAAGAAAGGAAAGATAGATTACGAAGGTAAACTTGTGCAAAACATAAAAACGGATAGTAAAAGCTTTCACAGATATATAAAACGGAAAAGAGTGACTAAAGTAAATGTTGGTCCCTTAGAAGATGAGAAGGGGGATTTAATAATGGGAAATGTGGAAATGGCTGAGACCTTAAACAATTATTTTGCTTCGGTCTTCACAGTGGAAGACACAAAAACCATGCCAAAAATTGCTGGTCACAGGAATGTGGGAAGGGAGGACCTTGAGACAATCACTATCACTAGGGGGGTAGTGCTGGACAGGCTAATGGGACTCAAGGTAGACAAGTCCCCTGGTCCTGATGAAATGCAACCCAGGGTATTAAAAGAGATGGCGGAAGTTATAGCAGATGCATTCGTTATAATCTACCAAAATTCTCTGGACTCTGGGGAGGTACCAGCGGATTGAAAAGCAGTTAATGTAACGCCTCTGTTTAAAAAAGGGGGCAGACAAAAGGCAGGTAACTGTAGGCCGGTTAGTTTAACATCTGTAGTGGGGAAAATGCTTGAAACTATCATAAGGAAGAAATAGCGGGACATCTAGATAGGAATAGTGCAATCAAGCAGATGCAACATGGATTCATGAAGGGGAAATCATGTTCAACTAATTTACTGAAATTCTTTGAGGATATAATGAGCATGGTGGATAGAGGTGTACCGATGGATGTGGTGTATTTAGATTTCCAAAAGGCATTCGATAAGGTGCCACAGAAAAGGTTACTGCAGAAGATAAAGGTACACCGAGTCAGAGGAAATGTATTAGCATGGATAGAGAATTGGCTGGCTAACAGAAAGCAGAGAGTCGGGATAAATGGGTCCTTTTCGGGTTGGAAATCGATGGTTAGTGGTGTGCCACAGGGATTGGTGCTGGGACCACAACTGTTTACAATATACATAGATGACCTGGAAGAGGGGACAGAGTGTAGTGTAACAAAATTTGCAGATGACACAAAGATTAGTGGGAAAGCGGGTTGTGTAGAGGACACAGGCTGCAAAGAGATTTAGACAGGTTAAGCAAATGGGCTAAGGTTTGGCAGATGGAATACAATGTCGGAAAGTGTGAGGTCATCCACCTTGGGAAAAAAAACAGTAAAAGGGAATATTATTTGAATGGGGAGAAATTACAACATGCTACGGTGCAGAGGGACCTGGGGGTCCTTGTGCATGAATCCCAAAAAGTTAGTTCGCAGGTGCAGCAGGTAATCAGGAAGGCGAATGGAATGTTGGCCTTCATTGCGAGAGGGATGGAGTACAAAAGCAGGGAGGTCCTTCTGCAACTGTATCGGGTATTGGTGAGGCCGCACCTGGAGTACTGCATGCAGTTTTGGTCAGCTTACTTAAGGAAGGATATACTAGCTTTGGAGGGGGTACAGAGACGATTCACTAGGCTGATTCCGGAGATGAGGGGGTTACCTTATGATGATAGATTGAGTAGACTGGGTCTTTACTCTTTGGAGTTCTGAAGGATGAGGGGTGATCTTATAGAAACATTTAAAATAATGAAAGGGATAGACAAGATAGAGGCAGAGAGGTTGTTTCCACTGGTCGGGGAGACTAGAACTAGGGGGCACAGCCTCAAAATACGGGGGAGCCAATTTAAAACCGAGTTGAGAAGGAATTTCTTCTCCCAGAGGGTTGTGAATCTGTGGAATTCTCTGCCCAAGGAAGCAATCTGAGGCTAGCTCATTGAATGTATTCAAATCACAGATAGATAGATTTTTAACCAATAAGGGAATTAAGGGTTATGGGGAGCGGGCGGGTAAGTGGAGCTGAGTCCACGGCCAGATCAGCCATGATCTTGCTGAATGGCGGAGCAGGCTCAAGGGGCTAGATGGCCTACGCCTGTTCCTAATTCTTATGTTCTTATGTTCTTATGACCCTTTGCTCTTGGGCATTGTGGGTTTGTGGGCTGCGCCTTTTCCACCCAGGTGGTGGGCGACAGTAGCCGACGGCAAGCATAGGTGCCATTTACTGTTTCTGGCCCGTGGTGGTTCATGCCATCGGGTGGCTGCAATGTTAAACCGATCTGAGGCAGGGTATCACTACCGGTGCCTCTGCTCTCCAGGGTTCGTTTACTCTGCGGCTTGTCTACTTCTGTCAGCTGTGGGGACACTTTATGATACATCGTTCTGGTCCCGGGGACGCAGGCTACAGCATTGAGTAGCCCGCTGGACCTGTATACGACCGTTAGGTGTTCGCCCGCTACATTGGTTGATTGCAATGTGCACCCGACATCGCCCAACAACATTTTGTTCATTACAGCTGGACTTTTACATTGATTACCAATTTCAAGCAGTTCATTCAAAAATGGCAGGTTGCTGGCCTCCTTTAAAATGGCCTTACTACTTTTACCCTAATCGTTTTCCTTGCGTGGAATCACGTGTCATTGCTCCATTAGCGCTGCACCTCGTGGTTTGGACGCCAACTTTTCCCTGTCCATAATATCGACTGCCGCGATCTTCTTTCCCAGGGATTCTGCCACTGAAGCTGGGAAGGCGCCCTCGGATCCAATCTTCCTCCCCAGGAGTCCTGCCACTGAAACCGGGAAGGTGCGTTCGGGTCGTCTCGGCCGGATCATCACCACACAGTCGTGATGAATGGTCTATGCCTCGGAGGCTGCGCGGATCTGCTCTCCGGTGCCTGGTCCAACCGAAGGTGGGGGCTTGCTCTGCCTCTGAGCATGGGAGACGTCAATCGCTGGAGGGATGAAATCTTCCCAGTTCCAATGAATCTTCCCCGTCCGTCTTCTTCCAAGTCGCGTTGGTCCATCACCTGAAACAATCTACAATGGTAAAGTGTGCACCGCGCCATCATGGGATACACTTACATCCACACTACCAACAACTGATATCAGTTCCTTGGGGTAGGTGTGCAGCTTTTGCCTGAACCGGGACCAGCTTGGGTCGTTCAGCTTGATCATTCCATAGCATCTCAAAGGCTTCCTGTCTCATTACTGACTGACTCGCCCCCGTGTTCACTTCCCTAAAGACTGGAACGTCATTTATCTCAGCTTCCATTATCACTGGAGGACAATCTGAGGTGCAGGTTTATACTCCATACACTTCGTCCTGGGACTGAGCCATCTCCTCGTAATCTGCGCTGGATTCACAGCCATATTCAAAAAGGAGTTAGATGAGGTCCTTACTACTAGGGGGATCAAGGGGTATGGCGAGAAAGCAGGAATGGGGTACTGAAGTTGAATGTTCAGCCATGAACTCATTGAATGGCGGTGCAGGCTAGAAGGGCCGAATGGCCTACTCCTGCACCTATTTTCTATGTTTCTATGTTTCTATCTGCTGACTCCTCTTCCACGTGGTGAGTCACAGCTCTCTTGCAAATGTGCTGGAGGTGGCCCTTTGTGCTGCAGCCTTTGCACGCATAGTCTCTGAACTGGCACTGATGAGCCCTGTGATTACCTCCGCAACGAAAGCATGGTGCTACTCAACTTACGTTTGCACCTCTCGGCAGACTCTGAGTTAAAGGACTCCAGGGGGGCCTGTACGCTCTGCCCTGGGCAGATTCATGTTCAACAGTTCTGCCAGTGAAAGGCGCGATTCTATTTACAGTACTTGCCGGGTTTGAGTCCTGAGTGTTGTGTATGTATAATATAAGTATACTACCTGTGCACTCAATGTGCAGTTACATAAGATTTCTGGGTGTACCTTCACACTGTATGCACTGTGCTTGTACCACCAGAGGGTGCAACTGGTGGAGACATAGAAACATAGAAACATAGAAAATAGGTGCAGGAGTAGGCCATTCGGCCTTTCGAGCCTGCACCACCATTCAATAAGATCATAGCTGATCATTCACCTCAGTACCCCTTTCCTGCTTTCTCTCCATACCCCTTGATCCCTTTAGCCATAAGGGCCATATCTAACTCCCTCTTGAATATATCCAACGAATTGGCATCAACAACTCTCTACGGTAGAGAATTCCACAGGTTAACAATGCTCTGAGTGAAGAAGTTACTCCTCATCTCGGTCCTAAATGGCTTACCCCTTATCCCTAAACTGTGTCCCTCGTTCTGGACTTGCCCAACATCGGGAACATTCTTCCTGCATCTAACCTGTCCAGTCCCGTCAGAATTTTATATGTTTTTATGAGATCCCCTTTCATCCTTCTAAACTCCAATGAATACAGGCCCAATCGATCCAGTCTCTCCTCATATGTCAGTCATGCCATCCTGGGAATCAGTCTGGTGAAACTTCGCTGCACTCCCTCAATAGCAAGAACATCCTTCTTCAGATTAGGAGACCAAAACTGAACACAATATTCCAGGTGAGGCCTCACCAAAGCCTTGTACATCTGCAGTAAGACTTCCCTGCTCCTACACTCGGGGCCCAGGGGAAGCGTGAGTTCGGGGCCCAGGTGCAGCACGGGCCAGCCCACACTGCGATATGTGTACGCATTAGGTCCGTGCAGCAGAGCTGGTCTCCAGTCATCTTGAGAAATCCTTGCCAGTGGACCAAGACCTAGCTCTGTCGAACCCATGTGGTGACTGGTGTGCAACTGCCACCACACGTTTAAAAAGTCCACGCACCGGCATCTTCCACCTTTCAGGATGTTGTTCGGGTCCATCATTCGAAACACCTGAGAATTCATCCTTTTTTGGCGTGGAAGCAAGTCATCCTCCTTTCGAGGGACCGCCTATGATGATGATGATGCTCCTACACTCAAATCCCCTAGCTATGAAGGCCAACATGCCATTTGCCCTTTTCACCGCCTGCATGCCAACTTTCAATGACTGATGTATCATGACACCCAGGTCTCGTTGCACCTCCCCTTTTCCTAATCTGTCGCCATTCAGATAATATTCTGCCTTCGTATTTTTGCCACCAAAGTGGATAACCTCACATTTATCCACATTATACTGCATCTGCCATGTATTTGCCCACTCACCTAACATATACAAGTCACCCTGCAGTGTCTTAGCATCCTCCTCACAGCTCATACCGCCACCCAGCTTAGTGTCATCTGCAAACTTGGAGATATTACACTCAATTCCTTCATCAAAATCATTGATGTATATTGTAAATAGCTGGGGTCCCAGCACTGAGGCGTGCAGCACCCCACTAGTCACTGCCTGCCATTCTCAAAAAGACCCGTTTATCCCGATTCTCTGCTTCCTGTCTGTCAACCAGTTGGCGAGGGATGCGCCGAATTCACACGGTCCTGCCAGCCTCCTGAGGTCAGCAGCGTACTTCATGATTTCCTGGCGCTCGGGGCGGCAGTGTGTATAAAATCGATGCCTGGCCGTGAGGATGCGCTCCTTCAGTTTGAGTTGGTCCCGAATTAGCACTTTCAGCTCCTCGTATGACTTGGTCGTTGTTTTCTCTGGTGCAAGCAAGTCCCTGACGAGGCTGTAGACGGCGGGCCCACAACTGGTCAACAGGATAGCTAAGCGCTTATCTGCCAGCGTTGCCGGATCATTGCCTACCATGTCGTTTGCTACGAAATATTGGTAGAGCCACTGTATAAAGGCTTCCCAATCTTCACCCACTGAGAACTTTTCTAATGCACCAACGTTAGTCATTTTTGCGTGAAAGTTCGTAATCTCATCGCCAGTTGTTATGTCTTTAATACTCTTATGAATGACTCCATGGGTCTAGTCTTGTACTTGAGCTTTTGTGAACTTAGTCCCATTTATTTGAACTCCAGAGGGAGGCACAAGCATGGTGGGCAGCCATTTATACTGGGCCCTGCACACCTATGCAGGTGACCCTCAGGTCTCCCACCGCAGTGCCCTTTGCTGGCACACCTAATGTGACTATACAATTAGTTTACATGGTCTACATACATGACAAACACAATTGATCTTATTGAGCTTATTAGAACAGAAGGGTACACATGATTCTTGTGCTGCGCTGGCATACGTAGGAAGAGTAGCACTACTACAATAAATGTGACCGAGAGACGTTACATATTAATGCATCATATGGTAGTACATATGGTAGTACATCTATGTGGAATTCACTGCTCCAGAGAGCTGTGGAGGCTGGATCAGTCAGAGACAGACAGAATGATAAGGGAGTGAAGGTTTATGGGGAGCGGAAAGAGAAGTGGAGCTGAGCTCTACATCAGATCAGCAATGATCTTATCAAATGGCGGAGCAGGCTCAAGGGGCCAGATGGCCTGCTCCTGCTTCCATTTCTTATGTTCTTATGTTGTTAACCTGAAAGTAGCACAGAAGCTGCATGCATAACATGACATAATTCGTATGTTATAATGAAATTACGTTACATTACTTTAACACTGCTTTACACATTACTCACATGACACAAGGGAAGGTTCTGCAACACCTCGGGTGGTGGCCGAGCGACTGTGGGTCCCCACAAGTGCCGCCGCACGCTCCTTGAGGTTGCTGAGCTGCTGTAATTGAGCAGGGCCTCCTCCAGTACACCTCTGCTCCGAACGATTGTTAGATATCTTCTTCTGCAAACGTGACAGGAGCATAACATAAGCTAATTGACTAGGTACTATCATGGAAAAAGAACAGGTTTCAACGTTATATGCTCATATGGTTTGTATCCACAATTGATGCATGGTTATAACATCAACGTTCGGATAAATTATTTCATAAGATCGTGTTTAGGATCACTACAATCTACATGAGGGCCCCCAGGGGGGTTGGGGAGGTAATCAGGACCACTCGGGAATGACAGGAGCTAATGTCCGACAGTGTCCCAGGGCAGACAGTGAGCCAGGGCAGCTCTCCCCCGAGCCAGGGCAGCTCTCCCCCAGTCCAGGCTGGCCCATTGTGTAAGTGACAGCGGCCTGAGAGACTGACACAGTCTGGATCACTGGACCCCTCATTGCTCAATCGTGCCCCATCCACCAATGTAATCCAAAAGGAGACGGTGCCAAATTTCAACTTAGAAAGACGCAGGTTCCGAGCCCTGCCCAGATCTTAGCAGGGATTATATGCAAGAATAATCAGCTTAATTTCAATCCGGGAGATTTACATATTATGTGGATCATTACAATTTAAAATATATTTAATACTTACTCTTGCCGAAGCAACCAGGCTGATCCAGCGCTTGAGGCACTAGTCCGACCCCCTCGCCTCGTGGGACGCCGACGAGACCACGTCGGCGATCTCGCCCCAAATCTTCCGGTATGCCCGGGGTGGAGGTTTCCCACACCCACCCCGGGTTAATTAGCCCCACCTCGAGTGCACCTCCTGGACAATGTTCTCATTTGCCATGTCCAAAAAGGGCTTTGCCCTCCTCCTCCCCTCCACATCATGCCCACTCTCTGGTGACTCGATATTGGACATGCTTTTTTCTCTCTCTTTTTCTCTTTCTTTCTTTCTCTATCTGTCTCTTCTCTCCTCTCTCTTTCTCTCCCTCCCCTTACTTTCTGCGCATGCCTGGATGACCCCTGACCTCCCAAATCGTGGGAAAACTTTGCAAAAAAAAACCACACGCGCAGAAAGGCCGTTGCAAGGGACGTCTTGCCTTCCACATTGCCGGGGCCCATTTTGCATCGCTACGGCCCAATCCACATCGCTGAGCTATCGTTGGGCTATCGCCGGAAAAAAAATACCACAAGTTGCAATCCGAAAAATGGGCAATTTTCCAGCGATCCTGAGACCTGCAACATCGGTCAGGCTGGAACATCGCCCATTTCTTGGGCCCTTGCGATCGAAGTGGAAAGTCCAGCCCTTTTAGTTTTGTTGCTTGTCAATTATTTTAGCCCTTTCTATCCCAACAGTATTAATATTTGTTTTAAGCCCATCCTCCAGGGAACTGTCTATTTTGTTAGCTTCTTTCGTAAAAATTGAGGCAAATTAGTTGTTCAATACTTCTGCCATTTCTCTACCATTACCTAAGAGTTTATGTTGGTCATCCTTTCGTGGCCCTGTTCCTACTTTAATTTGCCTTTTGTTATTTATGTGTCTATAGAACACTTCATTATTTCTTTGTATAGTCCCTGATAATTTGATTTTGTAATTTCTCCTCTTTTAAACGTCTCTCCCAAATTAATATTTTCTTTTATCTTCCTCTCTTCGGTATCTAAGTATTTCTTGTGTGTCTTTTTCTTTAGATTCAATATTCCCTTTAGTTCTTTATTCATCCACGGTGCCCTATAATTAGCTTGCTTGTCTTTGGCTTTTAGTGGAATACATTTTTCTTGAATTCTATTGATTACCCTTTTAAAGATTTCCTGCATATTTACTGTTTTGCTGCATATTTATTTTTCACGATTTTCTCCCAGTTTACCTACTTTAGTTCCACCCTCATTTCATCATAATTTGCTCTTTTCCAATCTATTATCTTAGTCTTTGTCCTACTTATGTTACTTTCGATCCTCAGGGCTGAATTTGGTCAAGGCCTCCGCCCACCCGAGTGCCACCCAAAGTGCGGCCAATGGCCACCGAGGTAATGGACGGTACTTTGGGTGGGACATTCATTGCCGAGGCCCCTCGAAGGTTGGCGGGCAGCAAATGATCGATGTACGCCGCCAATCTGGGTGGCAGCGGGCAAGAGATCTCATTCGCAGCGGCAGAGGCGCTTGCCGCCCAAGTGCCACCAAGGATGGAGTCGGGCCCATAGAGGGTCAAACAGCTGAAAACAAAATCATCAGGAAGAAATAAAAAAAATATCAGAAGACCTTCAGGGGACCACATCCAAGTAAGTCACTGTAGAAAAAAATATATGTAAAATATTCACTAACCTTTTTTTCAGGATCTTCATACATACCGTCGGGGACAGACTAGCCTCCAGCCAGTGGTCCACCCCCGTTCTGACGCCGACTCCCGCCCGCTCGGTGGACAGGTGGTCAGTTACGCCACTCGGCCATCCGCTGACGTCAGTGGACGGTTCCTGGTGGCTCTCCCCTCCCACCCGTTCCAGGCCACGTCGAAAGTGGCACTGGGCAGATCTTGCAGTGGAATGTCGGCGGCAGTCGGCGGCAGTGGGCGATGAGTTGATCAATTTTGTCTCCCTAATCTTGAACCTTGCTATGTTGTGATCTCTACTACTAAGATACTCTCCTACTCCTACTTCTCCTATCTGTTCTGGTTCATTACCCATTACAAGATCCAGCAGTGATTCTTTTCTTGTTGGACTTCTTGCGTACTGAGTGAGAAAGGAGACCGATATACACTGTTAAAACTCAATTCCCTTTTGGCACTTCTTTCTGCCAATTTATTTGGGGTAGTTGAAATTGCCCATGAGTATTATTTTATGGCTATTACTTACTTCGTAGATTTTCCTACATATTTCTCCCTCCAATTCCCTTCCACTATTTGGTGCTCTCCTATTAGAATGATGGATCTCTTATCTTTTAACTAAAGTTGCGACACAGGTAAACAAGGCCATAGAAAAGGCAAACCACGCACTAGGGTTTATTTCTTGATGGATAGTATTGAAAAGTAGTGAAATTATGCTAAACTTGTATCAAACATTGGTTGGGCCACACTGAATACTGCGTACAATTCTGGTCACCATATTTTAAAAGGGATGTAGAGGCACTGGATAGGGTGCAAAAAAGATTTATAAGGATGATACCAGAAATGCAATTGTATAACTATCCGGAAAGGATGAACAGGCTGGGCTGAGAAGGCTGAGGGGCGACCTAATAGAGGTCTTTAAAATTATGAAAGGTTTTGACAGAGTAGATACAAAGAGAGTGTTTCCAGTATTAGGGAAGACCAAAACTAGTGGCCATCAATATAAGATAGTCATCAAGAAATCAAACAGAGAATTTAGAAGAAACTTCTTTACCCAGAGCGTGGTGAGAATGTGGAACTCTCTACCACAGGAAGTGGTTGCAGTGAATAGTATAGATGCGCTTAAAGGGAGGCTAGATAAGCATATCAGGGAGAAGGGAATAGAGGGTTATGCTGATAGAGTTAGATGAGGAAAGACAGGAGGAGGCTTGGGTGGGGCATAAAGGCCAGAATGGACTGGTTGGGCTGAATAGTCTGTTTCTGTGCTGTGCATCCTGTGTAATCCTGTATAATGTACTGCAATATTTAGTTGGCAATTAAGTTTTGTATCATAATCTACAGTTACTAGCTGAATCCCAGACAAAATACCATGGTCCCTAAATTCTGATGGTTTGGTAGGACATAGGCCCAGTAAATTTATATGGGGGTTTTAAGGTTAGAACTTTGAAAGGATACGTTATTTTATGTCCCATTTAAGTTCTGCCCTTAATTCCACTGGAAGTGAGAGAAGGCATAAGATAAGTTTGGCCTCGCTCAAGTGCAGCCATGCAAATGATGGGTTCAGACCAGGATGACATCATGGGCAGATTTTCAACTTTCCACCTGGGTGTAAAACTGGTAATTTCCCCAAGATTTTCTGCATTGTAGACCAGTTATCTCTGATAGTGCTGCAAAGCATTAGATTCTGCTTCACATCTTGGGAGAATCTTTGTAGTACCTACATATGATACTGATTCTCTGCAAGCAGTTATATTTTCATGGTAGGACCTGTGGCATCATCATCTGTATGTTCAGAGTCTTACATCTTCTAAGCCATGACTTAGATACATCATAAGAACATAAGAAGAACATAAGAAATAGGAGCAGGAGTAGACCATCTGGCCCTTCGAGCCTGCTCCACCATTCAATAAGATCATGGCTGATCTGATCTTGACCGCAATTCCACTTCCCTGCCCTCTCCACATAACCCTTGACTCCCTTATTGTTCAAAAATCTGTCTATCTCCACCTTAAGCATATTCAATGACCCGATCTCCACAGCTCTCTGGGGTAGAGAATTCCAAAGATTCACAACCACCTGAGAGAAGAAATTCTTCCTCATTTCCATTTTAAATGGGCGACCCCTTATTCTAAAACTTTGCCTCCTAGTTCTAGATTCCCCACAAAGGGAAACATACTCTCTGCATCTACCCTGTCAAGCCCCCTTACCTCCACCTCCAAAACCTCATTTTCATATATTCATATGTCCCTTTAAATTAGCATAATTTCTCGACAGGTTTGAGCCTTTAAGTTCTATTAAAGTTGGCTTTTTTTTTGTTTTTGTTTAATCTTACTTTTTAATAAACATGGATTGGTAGGTTTAGTCGAAGTTAACAGTCTTTCAGTGTGCTGTTTACCATCAGAGAAATCGGGATTGTACTGTCCTATCTCATACTATTTCCAGTACATATCTCAATTGGTAAGCAGTTCATTGTTTGCCTAGTGGTTGACATTTGTAATGAGCATGAATAAAGTATACTGGACTGAAAGATTTGTCATTTATTTTGAAGTTGGAGGAAAGAGATTATGGGAGTTGTGACAAATATATTGCATTGAACAGATGAGAACACTTCATTGATAAGTTGTGTTCTGATGTCTCTTGCAACTGTCACTGAAAGGTATTTGGAATGATGGCTCTTCTGATGCTCTTCTGTTTGATATTTCTCCAAAGCAGCTTAAGCCACATCTTCAGGAATTTCCATATTACAACTTTTTTAGATTGCAAAGTTGTGCCGGTTACAATTATACAAAACACAGAGGCCTAGAAATTGGAGTAGGCCAGAACCTGCCGATGCCACCGCGGGCCGAAGTTAACGGCTGCCCAAAATTAGCAGAGTGCAAAATCTACTGTGCAGAACTGGTTTTCCGGCAGTTGTCTCAGCAAGGGGCCCAATGTAGCGTGGCTGTAGCGTCCCTGGAGCAAGAACAGCATTGTCTTTGTCATGTTTGTAACCTTCACAAAGCTGTAACCTTTATGTAACAACGTTGTACACTGTATACACCTGAGAAATGCACACCTTGACCACAGGGGGTGAACTTGTGGGAGACACTCCTCACTTGGTCATCCAGGTATATAAAGGGAGGTTCCACGCAGGGTCATCACTTCTTGGTCCTGTGAATAAAGGTACAGGTCACAGAATGACCTTGTCTCCAGTATGTGCCTCGTGTTGATTTGCTGTAGTGTGTAAGGACACAACATTTGGCGACGAGAAACAGGGACCAACAACTCAAGAGAATGGCCACTGGTAGCACGGAGGAACGGTACTGTGTTGGTGAGGACTGGGACAATTTCGTTGAGAGGCTCCAGCAGAGCTTTGTCACAAAGGACTGGCTGGGAGCGGCAGCGGCTGACAAGCGAAGGGCGCATCTATTGACCAGCTGTGGACCTAAGACGTACGCGCTGATGAAAGACCTGCTCGCACCCGAGAAGCCAGTGGACAAGATCTTCGAGGAGCTCGGCAAACTGATCGGTGAGCACCTCAAACCGGTGAGCAGTATACACATGGCCCGACACCGATTCTATACGCACCGATGTCGCGAAGGGCAGAGCATACCGACTTCGTTGCGGACCTTTGGCGCTTGGCCAGCCTCTGTAAGTTCACAGATGCCTGCAGGGGAGAGATGTTACGGGATTTCTTCATTGAGGGCATTGGTCATGCCGGGATTTTTAGGAAGCTAATTGAGACCAAGGACTTGACCTTGGAAGCAACGGCGTTGATGGCTCAAACCTTCATGGTTGGGGAGGAGGAAACCAAGATCATATACGCGCACAACTCTGCTCCCAACGTGGCGATGGAGCAGGGAGTTAACATGGTAAACGCGATTCAGAACCCAGCAGGCAGGCAAGGGCAATTCGACACCAACCAGGCAGTAACAGACTCTAGAGTGGGTCCTCAACAGAGACAATGGCAGGTTGAATGGACATTTACACCATCACAAGGGACAATACATCCCAGGATGGGACCGTTGACACCCACAAATAGAGTGCTCAAGAGTAATCAAAGAGACAATCAGAGAGGAATGCCTGGTAACAACTCTTTTGTTCACATGTTGTGGGGATGTGCACGCCATTTTACCTGTGGAGCGAAGTTCATGCTCACAGGTCCTACAAAAGTTCGAGTCATTATTTCAACCTGGCATCGGGACTTTCAATGGCACCAAAGTAAGGATACGCATCACCCCGGATGCCACACCAGTGCACCACAAAGTCAGAGCTGTGCCGTATGTGATGCGGGAGAAAATTGAGAGTGAGTTGGACAGGTTGCTAAGAGAGGACATAATTTCGCCCGTTGAATTCAGCGACTGGGCAAGCCCCATCGTCCCTGTCCTAAAAAAGGATGGCTCGGTCAGGATCTGTGGCGACTACAAGGCCACCATCAACAGAGTGTCCCTTCAGGACCAATACCTGCTTCCGAGAGTGGAGGAGCTTTTTGCCACACTGGCAGGTGGCAAGCTGTTCACCAAGTTGGACCTCACCTCGGCCTACATGGCCCAGGAACTGCCCGAAGAATCCAAGCTAATGACCACCATCACCACGAACAAGGGGGTGTTTGTCTACAACAGGTGTCCGTTTGGCATCCGTTCATCAGCCGCTATCTTTCAGAGGAACATGGAAAGCCTGCTCAAATCCATTCCCGGAACAATCGTATTTCAGGACGACATCCTTTTCACGGGTCGAGACACCAAGGAACACCTCCACAACCTGGAGAAGGTGCTACGCCGACTGGACCGGGTAGGCCTGCGACTAGAAGTTGGCCCCTGAGGTCGAGTTTTTGGGCAGGAGGGTTGCCGCAGACGGGATCCGGCCCACCGAATCCAAAACGGAGGCATTCCGTCGCACATCCAGGCCTGGCAACACATCAGAGTTGAGTTCATTTCTGGGACTATTGAACTATTTCAGGAACTTTCTACCGAACTTAAGTACATTGCTGGAGCCGCTACACGTGCTCCTGTATAAGGGTTGCGATTGGTTTCGGGGGGACAGTCAGGAACGGGCTTTCAATCGGGCGCGGAACCTGCTTTGTTCTAATAAGTTATTAACCCTTTACGCCCCCTGTAAGCAATTGGTTTTAACATGCGATGCATCATCCTTTGGGGTTGGGTGCGTGTTGCAGCAGAGTAATGATGAGGGCCAACTCCAACCTGTGGCTTATGCCTCCAGGTCGCTCTCCCAAGCAGAAAGCGGGTATGGGATGGTTGAAAAGGAAGCACTCGCATGTGTCTACGGGGTGAAAAAGATGCACCAGTACCTTTTTGGCAGAAGGTTCGAGTTAGAAACGGACCACAAGCCGTTAACATCCCTGTTGTCCGACAGCAAAGCTGTCAATGCCAATGCGTCAGCTCGCATACAGCGATGGGCTCTCACGCTGGTTGCGTATGACTAAACCATACGGCACCGGCCAGGCACCGAAAATTGTGCTGATGCGCTCAGCAGGCTTCCACTGGCCACCACTGAGGGGGCAGCGGAGCAAAGCCCGGAGATGGTCATGGCTGTCGATGCCTTTGACAGTGCAGGCTCCCCCATCAAAGCCTACCAGATCAAAATCTGGACAAACAGAGATCCCCTCCTATCTCTGATTAAGAAATGTGTCCTGACTGGGCATTGGGTGCCCGCACATAGAGCATGCCCTGAAGAGGTCAGACCGTTTCACAGATGGATGGATGAACTCTCCATCCAAACTGACTGCCTATTATGGTGCAGCCGGGTAGTCATGCCCAAGAGGGGTAGGGAAGCATTCATCAGGGAACTCCACAGCGAGCACCCAGGCATCGTGCTTATGAAGGCCATTGCCCAGTCACATGTATGGTGGCCAGGAATTGACTCAGACCTGGAACACTGTGTTCGCAGGTGCACAACGTGTGCCCAGCTGGACAATGCCCCCAGGGAGGTCCACTCAGCCCGTGGCCCTGCCCACCAAGTCATGGTCACGTATTCACATAGACTACGCAGGCCCGTTCATGGGAAAAATGTTCCTCATTGTTATTGATGCGTACTCGAAATGGATCGAGTGCATCATATTGAACTCGTGCACGACATCCACCACAGTGGAGAGTCTGCGTGCGGTCTTTGCGACCCACGGCTTGCCAGACATCCTAGCTAGTGACAACGGCCCGTGTTTCACTAGCTATGAATTCCAGGAGTTCATGTCGGATAATGGCATCAAACATGTCAGGGCAGCACCTTTCAAGCCGGCTTCCAATGGCCAGGCGGAATGTACGGTCCAAATCATAAAGCAAGGCATGCCCCGGATTCAAGGACCCTCCCTTCAATACCGTCTATCGCGCCTCCTGCTGGCCTACAGGTCCCGACCGCACTCACTCACAGGGGTCCCGCCAGCGGAACTACTCATGAAACGTACACTTAAAACTCGACTGTCCCTCATTCATCCTGTCCTGTCAGACATTGTTCAGGGCAAGCGCCAATCCCAAAATGAGTGACACGACCGTAACTCAAAGGGGAGATGGATAGAAATCGATGACCCTGTATTTGTTCTTAATCACGCTGTGAGGCCCAAGTGGCTCGAGGGTACTGTAATTGGCAAAGAGGGGAATTGGGTCATAGTGGTCAGACTTAACAATGGACAGATATGCCGCAAGCATCTGGACCAAGTAAAAAAAAGGTTCAGCATGGACACTGAGGAACCTGAGGAAAATCATGAGATGCTGCCCACATCACTGCCAGTGAACGAGCAACAAGAACCGTCAGCAGCTTGCACAGTCCCTGCGGTCAGCCCGGACGAGCCGGAATCACCACAGGTGACAAAGACGCATGCCAAGGCTCAACAACCAGAGCCCCAACTGCGGCGCTCCACGAGAGAGCGTCGACCGCCTGAAAGACTCAATCTTTGACCCAAAGACGTTGGGGGGAGGTGATGTCATGTTTGTAACCTCACATAGCTGTAACCTTTATGTAACAACACTGTACACTGTATACACCTGAGAAATGCACACCTTGATCACGGGGTGAACTTGTGGGAGACACTCCTCACCTGGTCATCCAGGTATATAAAGGGAGGTCCCACGCAGAGTCATCATTTCTTGGTCCTGTGAATGAAGGTACAGGTCACAGAGTGACCTTGTCTCCAGTATATGCCTCGAGTTGATTTGCTGTAGTGTGTAAGGACACAACAGTCTTAAAGCAAGGCTGCCATTTTTGAAAGCAGTGTCAGTCCCTTAAGGGGAAACTGCCTCTTGCCTTTTGAAATGAAAAAAATAAAAATCATTTAAAAATTGGCAGTCCCTTAGAGCTCAACTGACTTCTGAAAAAAATAAACATTAAAATCATTCCCAAATGGCAATCTTCAGCTCTTAAAGCTGAACTGCCTTTCGTACCTAAAAAGAAAATGGTAAAAGTGCTTCAGCACAAACACAAATGGCTCATCAAGCCAGTGAAGGGACATCCAGAGTTTCGCACACCACACTCCAGCTTTGTGCAGGGAGTCAACACTGCAAGAGAGGTCCCCTAACCACAGGGGCCAGGAGGCCCTCCAGAAAGAAGGATGTGGGACCAGATCATCAAGACCATCACTGCAAGTAGTGTTGCCCCACGACCTGGCTCCACTGCCCAAAGAAGCTACATGATCTCAGAGTCAAGGTCAAAGAATGCATCTTGAAAAGCCATCTCCTATGAACTTCACACACTGCACATTGAACGATTCCTCTCCTCCATCACTCATCTACCAACAATCTGTACCAAACATGAGAAGCACCTCCCATTCCTAGCTTCACCTCACCCTCTTGGAGGGCGCTGGCCATTCTTGGCAGGGACATAGCTGAGCCCTTGGCCAGCAGTGGGGCTGAAAGGAGACAAGATGCTGGTATCCTCACCTGATGACTGCTGGATGGACCACCGCCTAATCCACTCGGTGATGTCCATTAATGTAGCCCCAAAACAGCGGCGGCAACAGAAACAATGCAGCAGGAAAATCAACGCTGGAGCACTCAAGAAAGCGTATTCAGCCAGCATCTCACTACCAACCTGACGACTTCCAGTGATCCAGAGAGGCAGAATATCCACAGCGCCTGGTCTGCCCTCAAGGCATCCATAATTAGCACCTGTGAAGAGCTGCTCAATCATTTGACCAGGAAACACCAAGACCAGGAGATCCAGGAGCTAATAAGCCGCAAGTGCAAGGCATTCTTGAACTGGAAACAGCGAGACAATTCGAGAGCAAAAATGTAGCTCTACAGAAGTCTGAAGGCTGAGGTCCAACAAAAAACCCAAAGAACAGATGGTGGGTGGAGAAAGTGAAGGAGATCCAGCAACTAGCCGACAACCACAATATGTGTGCATTCTTTAGCGCAGTCAAGACCACCTACGGCCCAAGCACCCAAGGTCCTACCCCACTGCCGGTCAAGAACGGAGAAGTACTCAAGGACAGAGAGGCAGTCAGTGCCCACTGGAAGGGACACTTCGAAGATCTCCTTAACCCAGACTCTGTCTTCAACATGAGTGTCCTCGACTCCATCCCGCAGCATGCTACCTGCCACCACCTCAGTACAACCCCAGCCCGGCATGAGGTTAAAAAGGCCATCCGTTAACTGAAGAACAACAAGACCTCAGGAGCAAATGGAATCCCCACCGAAGCACCAAAACATGGCAGAGAAGCACTATTGGCATGAATAGATGAACTCATTTATCTTATTTGGAAGGAGGAGAACCTGCCAGGGGATCTCAGAGATGCCGTAATTGTGACCACCTTCAAGAAAGGGAACAAGTCCGATTGCGATAATTTCAGAGGAGTTTCCCTGCTCTCTACCACAGGGAAAGTCATCGCAAGAATCCTCCTCAATCGCCTTCTCCCTGTGGCTGAAGAGCTACTCCCAGAGCTGCAATACGGATTCCGCCCACTAAGGGGCACAATGGATATGATCTTCACCGCACGTTTAATTCAAGAGAAATGAAGGGAACAACACCAACCTCTGTACATCCCCTTCTTTGACCTGACAAAGGCCTTTGACACTGTCAATCGTGAGGGATTATGGATCCTCCTCTTCAAATTCATCTGCCCTCAAAAGTTTGTCAGCATCCTCCGCCTGCTCCACGATGACATGCAAGCCATGATCCTGACCAACAGATCCACCACAGACCCAATTCATGGACGGATGTACGGATTGTGGTCAAGAAAGACTGTGTCATCCCACCAACGCTCTTCTCGTTCTTCCTTGCTGCAATGCTCCATCTCACCCTGAGTAAGCTCCCCGCTGGAGTGGAGCTAATCTACAGAACAAAAAGGAAACTGTTCAACCTCCGTCGCCTCCAGACAAGATCCAAGGTCGTGCCATCCTCTGTCATTGAATTACAGTATGCAGACGACGCTTGCATCTGCGCACACTCGGAGGCCAAACTCCAAACCATCATCATCCTACAGGATTTAGCTGGTGCCAACATCAGTATGTGTATGGGCCGGAAGGATTTTTGGACTTTTAAAATGGATCTGTACCCTTTTAAAATGGAGATGCACATGGGCTGCATTTCAAAATGGAGTTTGGACATTTGGACTTTAAAAGGATTGATTTTTGGTTTATGTGAAGTATAGCAGGAGCTGTCTGTCTTTTGGGTTGCCATGGGACCAGTCTCAACGCTGACGTCATGAAAGGCCTTTTCATTTCGAACTTTGTGTGATTTGTGGAAAAACAATCTTTGTTCCTGGAGCCGGGATGTCTGGATAGTCAATGAGGTTTGCAGGCCAAAAGTAACACCTCTGGACTCTTTCAATGAAGGAGCAATCAAGAACTCAACAAACAGTTAGCACTTCAGAAACAGCTCATCGACAGAAATGGCCTAACATTGTTTTCATCGAGATGACCAATCCAGGACAGAGACGTCACCAGGAAAACCAACGAACATCTCTGCGACCATGGTAACCAGGAATCGATCAGCCAGTTTTGTGTATTATACGAGGTATAAATATGCTGAACTTTGGGGATTCAGTGCTTACTTTTCACTACCATCTGGAACGGGGTTCCCCGCATGGCTACGCGTCCATCAACTCTCCAGGTACGCCCGAAGTGAGTGCCTCACCATACCGCCTGAACGTAACTCTGTAGGCCTCATCGCATGCCTCTGGTAGACACGGTTTTGTCTTTAGAGTTGAACGGACCCGGGGCTGCGTGAATCAACGACAAGGGTTGGTAATTATACCCAGCATACACCTCTGGAAATCCCAAAGACCGCCAGCGTGTTTGGCTGCTGAGGAACTGCAAGTGTCCAAGACGCAGGCTAACATACAAACATAGAAACATAGAAGCATACAAAATAGGTGCAGGAGTAGGCCATTCGGCCCTTCAAGCCTGCATCACCATTCAATAAGATCATGGCCGATTATTCCCTCAGTACCCCTTTCCTGCTTTCTCTGCATACCCCTTGATCCCTTTAGCATAACAGCCATAGCTAACTCCCTCTTGACTATATCCAATGAACTGGCATCAACAACGCTCTGCGGTAGGGAATTCCACAGGTTAACAACTCTCTTGAGTGAAGAAGTTTCTCCTTATCTCAGTCCTAAATGGCCCTACACCTTATCCTTAGACTGTGTCCCCTTGTTCTGGACTTCCCCAACATCGGGAACATTCTTCCCGCATCTAACCTGTCCAGTCCCGTCAGAATTTTATATGTTTCTATGAGATCCCCTATCATCTTTCTAAACTCCAGTGTATAAAGGTCCAGTCAGTCCAGTCTCTCCTCATATGTCAGTCCAGCCATCCCAGGAATCAGTCTGGTGAACTTTCGCTGCACTCCCTCAATAGCAAGAACATACTTCCTCAGATTAGGAGACCAAAATTGAACATAATATTCTAGGTGAGGCCTCACCAAAGCCCTGTACAGCTGCAGTAAGACCTCCCTGCTCCTATACTCAAATTCGCTAGCTATGAAGGCCAAAATACCATTTGCCTTCTTCACCGCCTGCTGTACCTGTATGCCAACTTTCAATGACTGATGAACTATGACACCCAGGTCTCGTTGCATCTCCTCTTTTCCTAATCTGCCGCCATTCAGATAATATTCTGCCTTTGTGTTTTTGCCCCCAGAGTGGATAACCTCACATTTATCCACATTATACTGCATCAGCCATGCATTTGCCCATTCAACTAACCTGTCCAAGTCACCCTGTAGTCTCTTAGCATCCTCCTCACAGCTCACACCGCCACCCAGTTTAGTGTCATATGCAAACTTGCAGATATTACACTTAATTTCTTCATCCAAATCATTGATGTATATTGTAAAGAGCTGGGGTCCCAGCACTGAGCCCTGTGGCACCCCACTGGTCACTGCCTGCCATTCTGAAAAGGACCCGTTTATCCCGACTCTCTGCTTCCTGTCTGCCAACCAGTTCTCTATACACGTCAGTCCATTACCCCTAATACCATGTGCTTTGATTTTGCACACCAATCTCTTGTGTGGGACCTTGTCAAAAGCCTTTTGAAAGTCCAAATACACCACATCCACTGGTTCTCCCTTATACACTCCAATAGTTACATTCTCAAACAAATTCTAGAAGATTTGTCAAGCATGATTTCCCTTTCATAAATCCATACTGACTTGGACCGATCCTGTCACTGCTTTCCAAATGTGCTGCTATTTCATCTTTAATAATTGATTCCAACATTTTCCCCACTACTGATGTCAAGCTAACCGGTCTATAATTACCCGTTTTCTCTCTCCCTCCTTTTTTAAACAGTAGTGTTACATTAGTTATCCTCCAGTCCATAGGAACTGATCCAGAGTAGATAGACTGTTGGAAAATGATCACCAATGCATCCACTATTTCTATGGCCACTTCCTTAAGTACTCTGGGATACAGACTATCAGGCATCGGGGATTTATCGGCCTTCAATCGCATCAATTTCCCTAACACAATTTCCTGACTAATAAGGATTTCCTTCCGTTCCTCCTGCTCGTTCGACCCTCGGTCCCTTAGTATTTCCGGAAGGTTATATGTGTCTCCTTCGTGAAGACAGAGCCAAAGTATTTGTTCAATTGGTCCACCATTTCTTTGTTCCCCATTATAAATTCACCTGAATCTGACTGCAAGGGTCCTACGTTTGTCTTCACTAATCTTTTTCTCTTCACATATCTATAGAAGCTTTTGCAGTCAGTTTTTATGTTCCCAGCAAGCTTCCTCTCATACTCTATTTTCCCCCTCCTAATTAAACCCTTTGTCCTCCTCTGCTGAATTCTCAGCAATGGGACTCGAGGTACTCAGTGCCCTCTCAGATGCTCTTCCTCCACTTTGGACGGTTTTGGGCAAAGAATTCCCAGGAGTCGGTGGGGATGTTGGACTTTGTCAATGAAACTTTGAGGGTGTCCTTGAAGTGTTTCCTCTGCCCACCTGGGCCTCACTTGCCATGTCGAAGCTCCACATAGAGAGCTTGCTTTGTGAGTCTCGTGTCAGGTATGCGGACGATGTGGCCCGCCCAACAGAGATGATCAAGTGTAGTCAATGCTTCGATGCTGGTGATGTTGGCCTGAGCGAGAACGCTGACCTTGCATCTGGTGCATCTGTCCTGCCAATGAATTTGCAGGAGGCAAATGGAGGAAGCACTGGAGAAGTACCACCAACGCTGCCTCCGCAAGATCCTGCAAATCCATTGGCAGGATAGGCGCATCAACGTCAGTGTTCTCGCTCAGGCCAACATCCCCAGCATCAAAGCACTGACCACACTCGATCAGCTCCGATGGACAGGCCACATCGTCTGCATGCCTGATACGAGACTCCCAAAACAAGCACTCTACTCAGAGCTCCAACACAGCAGACGCGCCCCAGGAGGGCAGAGGAAATGCTTCAAGGACACTCTCAAAGCCTCCTTGAAAAAGTGCAACATCCCCACGGACTCTTGGAATCCCTGGCCCAAGACCGCTCAAAGTGGAGGAGAAGCATCCGGGAAGGAGTCGAACACATCGAGTCTCTTCACCCGGAGCAAGCGGAAGCCAAGCGCAAACAGCGGAAGGAGCGTACGACAACCCAAGCACCCCACCCACCTGCCCCTTCAACCACCGTCTGCCCCACCTGTGACAGAGACTGTAAATCCTGCATTGGACTCATCAGTCACCTTCGGACTCAGTTTTAGTATGGAAGCAAGTCATCCTCAACTCCGAGGGGCTGCCGTAAGAAGAAGAATCCTCATAAATGTGCCCTCTAATTTTTTTTTGTACTGAGCGGGCTACAAACTCCTTTGAGTGCGACCTTTTTGTTAGTGGACAAATTTTACAACACTTTTACAACAACAACAACTTTTACTACAATAACCACTTTTACAACAACAATCACTTTTACAACAACAGCAACCACAGAGAAGCATATATACTGTAATGCCATATTGACACTTGCCATCCCACCATCTTAAATCATGAGACCATCAGAAAAACTCTTAAAAATCATGAAATCAGTTGCTCTTTTTTGCTTTTTAAATCTGATTAGTGGCTTTATTTAATCACTAACAGTAACAGATCACAGCAGCTCTTATAAAAACAATATTATTGCATCTGAAAATATTTTCAAAAATATTTCAGAGAAATCCTACTAGTTATTCCCATCACTTCTCCTCCTCCCTCTCTCTCCACCTCCCTCTCACACCCTTTCTTTCCTCCTCTCTCCCTCTCCCCTCTCTCCCCTTCTCTCCCCTCCCTCTCTCCTCCCTCCTTTCCTCCTCCTCTCCTCCTCCCTCCACGTCACCTCCCCTCAGTCTCTCCTCTCCCTCTCTCTCACCTCTTTCCCCCCTCCCTTTCCCTCTCTTTCCCCTCCCTATATCTCTCCCCTCCCTCTCTCCTCCTCCCTCTCTCTCTCCCCCCTCCTCCTCCTCCTCCCTCCCCCTCTGCTCCCCTCGCACTCTCCCCTCTCTCTCACTTCCTTTTCCCCCCTCCCCTTCCCTCTCTCTCCCCTTCCTATATCTCTCCCCTCCCTCTCTCCTCCTGCCTCTCTAACCCCCTCCCTCTCTCCTCCCTCCTCCTCCCCTCCACTCGCTCCCCTCCCCTCTCCCTCCCCCCTTCCCTCTCTCTCTCTTTCCTATATCTCTCCCCTCCCTCTTCCTGTCTCCTTCTCCTCTCTTTCTGTCTCTCACCCCTTCCGCACTCTCTCCACTCCATCTCTTTTCCCTCCTCCCTCACTTCTTCCTTCTTCCTTCTCCCCTCTCTCCCTCTCCCCCTGTTTTCCCACTCCCTCCTTCCTCCCTCCCCTCCCTCCTCCTTCCTCTCGTGCCTCCCTAATCTTACCTCCTCTCTCTCTCTCCAATCTTATCTCCCCTCTCCCCAATCTTATCTCTCCATTCTTATCTCCCCCTCCCTTCCTGAGACTCAGGCCTGCAGCAGCTTCCAGTTCGCAGGCGCTATTTTTAAGCGCATCGTCATTTGCCAGAACTCCCAGCACATCGGCATTCGGCAGCAGTTCATTCTCAGTGGCTCAGGGCTCCGGGTTGTCGTGGCTTCCAGCGTGCAGATGCTGAAATGGGTCCACCACTCAGGCGTCAAAATAGGTCCAGCGCGCAGGCACCGAAATGGGTCCGCTTCTGCAGGCCTAAAGAACGCACCTGTGGGATACGATTGAAAAGAGCACCTGCCGCTGGAGGCTGCAGACCGTTCCAGTGGGATTGCACGGCATGCAAAGCTTGGTGCGTATCAGACTCGAAGTAACTGCGTGGGCGCGCAGCTTAGGGGAACAGTGATCCTCATATATGACCCTCCTTCTCACATCCCACTTACCCCACAATATCTTATGATTTACAAGATGCACATGGTGTAAGCATGCAGCTCTTGCTTTCCTGCCCTGTCCTCACCACAACTCTACCCTTGTTCCTACCTCATTTCACACACCCCAAGAAATACAGCCTGCCCTGCCAATGATTGACCAAGAAGAGGGAGAATGCAGAGAAAGAACGGGAAGAAGAAGTCACTCAATTTGACACTCCCAGTCACCAGTTCCTCGAGAGCGTCCTGCAAAACCAGCTGCAGTGCCCCCACTGAAAGTCAGCAATCTTCCACCAGCCATGCTGCAGCCACTGGGGTAGCAGGATGAGACATCAGTAGGATAGGCAAAGGGACATGCAAGACAGTAACTAAGGGAATGCCCAAGGATGATTAGTTGATTTCTTGATGTCATATTGGATGGGTAGATCTATAAAGTTAGATTGGAAAGTTTACTTTGTGGTGGCTTTGATTTCAGCATTGTGGCCAAGAGGACGCTGTAATGGTCAGCGAGAAGGTAATGTGCTGAAGGGACATTGGCGGTGTAGTCACTGGTACCGTAGGCGGCTGATTCCATCCCGGATATCCTGGCCAGAAAGAGGCCGTCTGGGTTGCATCCTTCCTTCCACTTCCTCCTCTTCAGCTTCCTTGTCGACTGCTTCCTCCTCTTTTGCATCTCCCTCTTCTCTGTACTCCTCTTCTGTGTCTTCCTTGTCCCTCTGTGAGTGGATGCTGGAAATCTGAAATTATTATGTATACAGGAACTCCACGAGGCTGAGTACTGTGAGCCAAACTCAGTGTCACCTTTGTCTTTGTTACAACTTCAGAGTGCCTAAACAACATGGCAGCAAACCTTTTATACTGCCCTGCATGTGTGTGCTCCAACAATTGAGCCCTCTGGTGGCAAGTATTACATAGTTGCATACATAACATCACTCCCCACCCCCCCACCCCCCCAAAGTCTTCGGTACAAGTTATTTACAAGTTGAGGCAGTCCTTAGTTGATCGTCTAAGTTCAAACCCTGGTGTGTGTGAGTTGGTTGGATAATTGCTGCACTGCACCGTGGCTGGTCTGACCGGACTGTCAGGAACAGTGGGTTCACCCTCGTGATTGACAGCGAGGTCGATTGCTAAATGGGTGTGTGTTGGTGGATCGTTGATGGTGATGTCCTCTTCAAGTCGTTCCTGATTGTCAGTAAATCGCAATTTGGTCTGATCTAAATGCTTTCTGCACATTTGGCCATTTAACAGTTTGATTATAAACACCCTATTCCCTTCCTTGGCCAAAACAGTGCCAGCAATCCACTTGGGACCATGACCGTAATTCAGGACAAACACAGGGTAATTAACATCAATGTCACATGAAACAGCCGCACGATCATGGTACATGTTCTGCCGGTGTCGCCGGGTTTCCAAGTGATCATTAAGATCCGGGTGGACCAGGGAGAGCCTGGTTTTGAGGGCTCTCTTCATTAACAATTCTGCCGGAGGAGCCCCAGTGAGCGAGTGGGGTCGCGTCCGGTAACTGAGCAGAATACGAGACAAACGGGTCTGCAGGGAGCCGTCCGTCACGCGTTTCATGCTCTGCTTGATTGTTTGAACTGGCCGCTCCGCTTGACCATTAGACACGGGCTTAAATGGAGCAGACCTGACATACTTGATGCCATTGCGGGTCATAAACTCATTGAATTCCGAGCTCGTGAAACACGGTCCATTGTCGCTGACAAAGACGTCGGGCAAGCCATGGGTGGCGAACATGACCCGGAGGCTTTCAATGGTGGCTGTGGACATTCTGGATGACATGATTACGCATTCAATCCATTTGGAGTAAGCGTCCGCTACTCCTAAAAAGATCTTTCCGAGAAAGGGGCCGGCAAAATCTACGTGGATCCTGGATCACATTTTGGAGGGCCATGACCACAGACTCAATGGAGCCTCCCTTGGTGCATTGCTCAGTTGCAAGCACGTGTCGCACGGATGCACGCATGATTCCAAGTCCGAGTCAATGTCGGGCCACCAAACATGCGACCTGGCAATTGCTTTCATCATGTCAATGCCCGGGTGGATACTGTGTAGGTCACGTATAAACATTTCC
The DNA here is from genome assembly GCF_044704955.1 of Pristiophorus japonicus. Taxonomy (NCBI): domain Eukaryota; kingdom Metazoa; phylum Chordata; class Chondrichthyes; family Pristiophoridae; genus Pristiophorus; species Pristiophorus japonicus. The sequence goes on from NC_091986.1 coordinate 126,222,847, forward strand.
CTGCCTTTTTATGGCAAAACCACACGATTACCCCATAAGAGACAATTCGACTGGATGGACATTTCATCTTTGCGTCGTTGAAAAGGCTTAATTTCATCTTGCATTTCCCTGGGAACGGCTGACCAGCTCCCATTTAGGACGCAACTCTTTGCTAATGATAGCACAGGATCCTGGCTGGTCCAGGTAGGTACGCAGTTTTGCATTAATCGGGCTCAGTTTGGGCCTTTGTGCCTGATTGCCCCACAGTTTCTCGAAAGCCTTCTGGCTCATTATTGACTGACTCGCACCCGTGTCCAACTCCATGGATACTGGAACTCCATTTAATTTGACTTTCAGCATTATAGGAGGGCTCTTGATGGTGAAGGTATGTACCCCATACACTTCTTCCTTGGGTTGAGTTGCCTGTGCTGTGTGATCCGCGCTGAATCGATCATCCTCTGCCACGTGGTATGTCGCAGCACGTTTGCACATTCACTGGAGGTGCACCATTGTCGCGCAGCCTTTGCACACATAGTGCTTGAATCGACATTGATGGGCCCAATGATTACCCCCGCAGCGCCAACATAGTGCTAATGGATTCACATTCACCCCTGATGGCGGAATCTGAGTCATCACAGGTCATGCAGTTTGGCTTGCTAGCGACGTCATTTTATGCACAATACTTGCCAGTGAGCTTCGATGTTGAGAAGATATCTGTTTGGTGTTATTGTCCGTGGCCATGCATGCCTGGGCAACCGCGATGGCTCTGCTCAGGTCTGGAGTTTCGGCGGCCAGCAGCTTTCGAAGAAAGACCTCGTGGCTGATGCCCAGCACGAAAAAGTCCCCCAGCATTTGCCCCAACGCAGCTCCAAAATTGCAAGGTCTCGCGAGGCGTCTCAGATCGGCGACATAATCCGCCATGTCCTGGCCCCCAGAGCGATGGTGCGTGTAAAAGCGATACCTGGCCATGAGGATACTCTCCTTCGGCTTGAGGTGGTCCGAACCAGCGTGCACAATTCTGTATATTCGTTCTCCATTGGTTTTATTGGTGCGAGCAGGTTCTTGATGAGGCCGTATATTTTAGGCCCACAGACGGTGAGGAGAACCGCCCTGCGCTTGGCCGCGTTAGTGTCTCCTTTCAGCTCGTTGGCCACGAAATACTGGGCGAGAGGCTCGACGAAGACGTCCCAGTCATCACCCTCTACGAATCTCTCTAATATTCCCATGGCAGCTATGACTGCATGAAGGTACATATTCTGTTACTCATCGCCAATTATTATGTATACAAGAACTGCATGAGGCTGAGTAGTGTGAGCTAAACTTAGTGTGACCTTAGTCTTCTTTATTACAACTCCAGAGTGCCTAAACAACCTGGCAGCCAACCTTTTATACTGGCCCTGCACGTATGTGCAGGTGACCATTAGGCCTCCAACAGTCACGCCCTCTGGTGGCAAGTATTATATAGTTGAATACATAACAGAAATAAAAGCAGAAAATTCTGGAAATACTCAGCAGGTCTGCAGCATCTCGACCTGAGACATCTAATCTGTTTCTCTCTCCATGGATGTTGCCTGACCTACTGAGTACTTGCAGCATTTTCTGTCTTCTCAGAGGCTTCCTATTGTGTTCCTAACACAGATGAGACTGCACACAGAGAGGTTAAAGTAACAGTGACCTCAGTCTTTATTAAGACACTCCAGAGTGAGTAACAGGCCTTAGGGGTCGGCTTGTATACAGTGCTCCCAAGGGATGCTGGGGTTCCTTGGGACTTCAGGGGGTGCACTCCCTGGTGGCGGAACATGGGAGTGCATGCTTCCCAGATACACAACATCACTCCCTGCCAAAGTCAAAGTGAAAACTATTTACAAGGTGAGGCGGTCGGGAGCCTTTCTTTTCCTGGTGGACCGCCTCGGTACAAATGTCTGTTCTTGTGTGTTGGCTGTGCCCTCGCTGGGCTGGCGTGTTGTTGGCCCTGCAGGGCTGTTGGGTGAGCCTGGCCTTGCTGGGCTGTTGGGCGTGATGGGCTCGATTTCCTGGTCCGGGGTGGTGTCGTTGATCCTTTGGGTGTGTGTTGTCAGCTCGAAAAAGGTGGTGTCTGCTGTGGGTTGTTCAGGGCAGTCTGTGAACCGCAGCCTTGTTTGGTCCAGGTGCTTTCTGCAAATTTGTCCAGTGTCTAGTCTATTCCCTTCTTTAGCTATCACCGTGCCCGCAATCCACTTGGGACCATGTCCATAGTTTAGAACATACACAGGGTCATTCGTCATTCAGATCAATTTCCCGTGATAGTGGCGCGACCATCGTTTACATTTTGTTGCTGCCGCCTGCTCTCTACCTGATCATGCGGTTTGGGGTGAACCAGTGAGAGTCTGGTTTTAAGTGTCCTTTTCATGAGTAGCTCAGCCGGGGGCACCCCTGTGAGTGAGTGCGGTCTCGTGGGGTAGCTGAGCAGCACTCGGGACAGGCGGGTTTGGAGTGAGCCTTCTGTGACTTGTTTAAGGCTCTGTTTGATAGATTGTACTGTCCGCTCTGCATGCCCATTGGAGGCTGGTTTAAACTGGGCCGAGGTGACATGTTTGATCCCATTGCGGGTCATGAATTCTTTAAATTCAGCACTGGTGAAACATGGCCTGTTGTCACTGACCAGTATGTCAGGCAGGCCGTGGGTGGCAAACATGGCCCTCAGGCTTTCAATGGTGGCGGTGGCGGTGCTTCCCAACATTATTTCACATTCAATCCATTTTGAAAAAGCATCCACCACCACCAGGAACATTTTACCAAGAAACGGGCCCACATAGTCGACATGGATCCTCGACCATGGTCTGGAGGGCCAGGACCACAAACTTAGTGGTGCCTCTCTGGGCGCATTGCTCAACTGAGCACACACGCTGCATTGCCGTACACAGGACTCGAAGTCAGAGTCGATACCGGGCCACCACACGTGGGATCTGGCTATCGCTTTCATCATTACTATACCCGGGTGTGTGCTGTGGAGATCCGAGATGAACGTCTCCCTGCCCTTTTTGGGTAGCACTACGCGGTTACCCCACAACAGGCAGCCTGCCTGAATGGACAGCTCGTCCTTTCGCCGCTGGAACGGCTTGATTAGCTCTTGCATTTCAACGGGGATGCTGGCCCAGCTCCCATGCAGTACACAGTTTTTTACTCGGGACAGCAGAGGATCTTGGCTGGTCCAAGTCCTAATCTGGCGGGCCGTGACAGGTGATTTATCATTTTCAAACTCTTCCATGACCATCAGCAAGTTTGCAGGCTGTGCCACTATCAACAAGTTTGCAGGCTGCGCCATTTCCACCCCCGTGGTGGGCAATGGTAGCCGACTGAGAGCATCCGCACAGTTCTCGGTGCCTGGCCTGTGGCCGATAGTATAGTTATACGCTGATAGCACGAGTGCCCACCTTTGTATGTGGGCTGAGGCATTAGTATTTATCCCCTTGTTTTCAGCGAACGGGGATATGAGGGGCTTGTGATCGGTTTCCAGCTCAAATTTGAGGCCAAACAGGTACTGATGCATTTTTTTTACCCTGAACACACATGCTAATGCCTCTTTCTCAATCATGCTGTCGGCCCTCTTGGCCTTAGACAAGCTCCTGGAGGCACAGGCGACAGGTTGCAACTTCCCCGCAACGTCAGCTTATTGTAATATACACCCGATTCCGTACGACGACGCATCACAAGCTAGCACAAGTCTTTTACATGGGTTATACAATACAAGCAGCTTGTTGGAGCATAAAATGTTTCTGGCTTTCTCAAAAGCCAATTACTTGTTTTTTTCCCCGTACCCAGTTCTAACCTTTACGCAATAACACATGTAGGGGCTCTAAGAGGGTGCTTAACCCCGGTAGGAAGGTACCAAAATAATTGAGGAGTCCCAGGAACGACCGCAGCTCCGTGACATTCTGTGGCCTGGGCACGTTCCTGATAGCCTTTGTCTTGGCGTCTGTGGGCCAAATGCCGTCCGCCGCGATCTTTCTTCCCAAAAACTCTACTGCTGTTGCCATGAAGACGCATTTTGACCTCTTCAGCCGCAGCTCTACGCGATCCAGTCGCTGGAGGACCTCCTCCAGGTTTTGTAGGTGCTTGACAGTGTCCCGTCCTGTGACCAATATGTCATCCTGAAAAACTACCATGCGTGGTATCGACTTGCAGCCGACCGAATTTCAAACGGGCATCTGTTGTAGATGAACAGTCCCTTGTGCGTGTTGATGCAGGTGAGGCCCTTCAAAGACTCCTCCAGCTCTTGCGTCATGTAGGCCAAAGTCAGGTCGAGCTTGGTGAATGTCTTGCCTCCTGCCAGCGTCACAAATAGGTCATCTGCCTTAGGTAGCGGGTATTGGTCTTGTTGCGAGAATCGATTAATAGTTACTTTATAATCACTGCAAATACTGACTGTGCCATCACTTTTGAGTACTGGAACAATTGGGCTGGCCCACTCGCTGAATTCCACTGGGGAGATGATGCCCTCGCATTGCAGCCTGTCCAGTTCGATTTCCACACTCTCCTTCATCATGTGAGGTATCGCTTGCGCCTTGTGGTGAATGGGTCATGCCTCTGGGACCAAGTGGATCCGCACCTTTGCCCCGGAAAAGTTTCCAATGCCTGGCTGAAAAAGGGAAGGAAATTTGTTAAGAACCTGGGTGCATGAGGCCTTATCGACATGTGATAGCGCTCGGATGTCATCCCAGTGCCAGCTCCTTCCAAGCAGTGTGGGGCCATCGCCCGGGACAATCCAGAATGGCAGTTCATGCACCGTGTCCTTGTAGGTGACCTTGACCATGGAGCTGCCCAGGACAGTGATAAGCTCTTTGGTGTATGTTCTCAGTTTCATGTGGATGGGGCTCAGGGCTGATCTGAATGCCTTGTTGCACCACAGTCTCTCAAACATCTTTTTACTCATGATGGATTGGCGAGCACCAGTGTCCAGTTCCATGGCTATGGGTAAGCCATTCAATTTTACATTTAGCATTATAGGTGGACATTTCGTCGAAAATGTGTGCACCCCATGTACTTCAGCATCTGCCTCCTCTTTCTGATGCTCAAAATTGCTTTGATCTACCATGGACCGATCTTCCTCTGCCACTTGGTGGTTAGCAGGTTTTGCAGAGCTTGCAGCTCATCTGTAAGCTCATTGGAGGTGCCCCATTGTTCCACAGCTCTTGCAAACATACCCTTTGAAGCGGCATGAATAGGCTGAATGGAAGCCTCCACAACACCAACAAGGTGTGAATTGCCTTGCATTCATCCTTTGTTGCGGACTCTGAGTCACCTGGGTCACCTGAGGCCTGCTGGCAGTTGCAGACTCGTGGTTTCTGCCCTGTACATTTCTTCTCGCAAACACAGTTCCAGTTAATTTATGAACATTGCTAGCACTTGTGTGCTGAGAGATTTATTTGGTGTTATCACTGGTGGACATAAACGCCTGTGCTATCGCAATGGTCTTACTGAGGGTCGGTGGCTCTCCAGTCAAAAGTTTTCGTAGGATGGTCTCGTGGCCAATGCCCAGTACAAAAAAGTCTTTGAGCATTTGCTCCAGGTAGCCATCAAACTCACATTGTCCTGCAAGTCGCCTTAGCTCGGCGACGTAGCTCGCCACTTACTGACCTTCAGATCACTGGCACGTCTAGAACCGATACCTTGCCATCAGCACACTCTCCCTCGGGTTAAGATGCTCCCAAACCAGTGTACACAGCTCCTCAAATGACTTATCTGTGGGTTTCACCGGAGCCAGAAGATTCTGTAGGTCGGTGCCCCGCAGAAACATAGAAACATAGAAACATAGAAAATAGGTGCAGGAGCAGGCCATTCAGCCCTTCTAGCCTGCACCGCCATTCAATGAGTTCATGGCTGAACATGAAACTTCAGTACCCCCTTCCTGCTTTCTCGCCATAACCCTTGATCCCCCGAGTAGTAAGGACTTCATCTAACTCCCTTTTGAATATATTTAGTGAATTGGCCTCAACTACTTTCTGTGGTAGAGAATTCCACAGGTTCACCACTCTCTGGGTGAAGAAGTTTCTCCTCATCTCGGTCCTAAATGGCTTACCCCTTATCCTCAGACTGTGACCCCTGGTTCTGGACCTCCCCAACATTGGGAACATTCTTTCTGCATCTAACCTGTCTAAACCCGTCAGAATTTTAAACGTTTCTATGAGGTCCCCTCTCATTCTTCTGAACTCCAGTGAATACAAGCCCAATTGATCCAATCTTTCTTGATAGGTCAGTCCCGCCATCCCGGGAATCAGTCTGGTGAACCTTCGCTGCACTCCCTCAATAGCAAGAATGTCCTTCCTCAAGTTAGGGGACCAAAACTGTACACAATACTCCAGGTGTGGCCTCACCAAGGCCCTGTACAACTGTAGCAACACCTCCCTGCCCCTGTATTCAAATCCCCTCGCTATGAAGGCCAACATGCCATTTGCTTTCTTAACCGCCTGCTGTACCTGCATGCCAACCTTCAATGACTGATGTACCATGACACCCAGGTCTCGTTGCACCTTCCCTTTTCCTAATCTGTCACCATTCAGATAATAGTCTGTCTCTCTGTTTTTACCACCAAAGTGGATAACCTCACATTTATCCACATTATACTTCATCTGCCATGCATTTGCCCACTCACCTAACCTATCCAAGTCACTCTGCAGCCTAATAGCATCCTCCTCGCAGCTCACACTGCCACCCAACTTAGTATCATCCGCAAATTTGGAGATACTGCATTTAATCCCCTCGTCTAAATCATTAATGTACAATGTAAACAGCTGGGGCCCCAGCACAGAACCTTGCGGCACTCCACTAGTCACTGCCTGCCATTCTGAAAAGTACCCGTTTACTCCTACTCTTTGCTTCCTGTCTGACAACCAGTTCTCAATCCACGTCAGCACACTACCCCCAATCCCATGTGCTTTAACTTTGCACATTAATCTCTTGTGTGGGACCTTGTCGAAAGCCTTCTGAAAGTCCAAATATACCACATCAACTGGTTCTCCTTTGTCCACTTTACTGGAAACATCCTCAAAAAATTCCAGAAGATTTGTCAAGCATGATTTCCCTTTCACAAATCCATGCTGACTTCGACCTATCATGTCACCATTTTCCAGATGCACTGCTATGACATCCTTAATAATTGATTCCATCATTTTACCCACTACTGAGGTCAGGCTGACCGGTCTATAATTCCCTGTTTTCTCTCTCCCTCCTTTTTTAAAAAGTGGGGTTACATTGGCTACCCTCCACTCCATAGGAACTGATCCAGATTCAATGGAATGTTGGAAAATGACTGTCAATGCATCCGCTATTTCCAAGGCCACCTCCTTAAGTACTCTAGGATGCAGGCCATCAGGCCCTGGGGATTTATCGGCCTTCAATCCCATCAATTTCCCCAACACAATTTCCCGACTAATAAAGATTTCCCTCAGTTCCTCTTCCTTACTAGACCCTCTGACCCCTTTTATATCCGGAAGGTTGTTTGTATCCTCCTTAGTGAATACCGAACCAAAGTACTTGTTCAATTGATCCGCCATTTCTTTGTTCCCCGTTATGACTTCCCCTGATTCTGACTGCAGGGGACCTACGTTTGTCTTCACCAACCTTTTTCTCTTTACATACCTATAGAAACTTTTGCAATCCGCCTTAATGTTCCCTGCAAGCTTCTTCTCGTACTCCATTTTCCCTGTCCTAATCAAACCCTTTGTCCTCCTCTGCTGAGTTCTAAATTTCTCCCAGTCCCCAGGTTCGCTGCTATTTCTGGCCAATTTGTATGCCACTTCCTTGGCTTTAATACTATCCCTGATTTCCCTAGATAGCCACGGTTGAGCCACCTTCCCCTTTTTATTTTTACGCCAGACAGGAATGTACAATTGTTGTACTTCATCCATGCGGTCTCTAAATGTCTGCCATTGCCCATCCACAGTCAACCCCCTAAGTATCATTCGCCAATCTATCCTAGCCAATTCACGCCTCATACCTTCAAAGTTACCCTTCTTTAAGTTCTGGACCATGGTCTCTGAAATTACTGTTTCATTCTCCATCCTAATGCAGAATTCCACCATATTATGGTCACTCTTCCCCAAGGGGCCTCGCACAATGAGATTGCTAATTAATCCTCTCTCATTACACAACACCCAGTCTAAGATGGCCTCCCCCCTAGTTGGTTCCTCAACATATTGGTCTAGAAAACCATCCCTTATGCACTCCAGGAAATCCTCCTCCACCGTATTGCTTCCAGTTTGGCTAGCCCAATCTATGTGCATATTAAAGTCACCCATTATAACTGCTACACCTTTATTGCATGCACCCCTAATTTCCTGTTTGATGCCCTCCCCAACATCCCTACTACTGTTTGGAGGTCTGTACACAACTCCTACTAACGTTTTTTGCCCTTTGGTGTTCTGCAGCTCTACCCATATAGATTCCACATCATCCAAGCTAATGTCTTTCCTAACTATTGCATTAATCTCCTCTTTAACCAGCAATGCTACCCCACCTCCTTTTCCTTTTATTCTATCCTTCCTGAATGTTGAATACCCCTGAATGTTGAGTTCCCAGCCCTGATCATCCTGGAGCCACGTCTCCGTAATCCCAATCACATCATATTTGTTAACATCTATTTGCACAATTAATTCATCCACCTTATTGCGGATACTCCTTGCATTAAGACACAAAGCCTTCAGGCTTGTTTTATTAACACCCTTTGTCCTTTTAGAATTTTGCTGTACAGTGGCCCTTTTTGTTCTTTGCCTTGGGTTTCTCTGCCCTACACTTTTCCTCATCTCCTTTCTGTCTTTTGCTTTTGGCTCCTTTTTGTTTCCCTCTGTCTCCCTGCATTGGTTCCCATCCCCCTGCCATATTAGTTTAAATCCTCCCCAACAGCACTAGCAAACACTCCCCCTAGGACATTGGTTCCAGTCCTGCCCAGGTGCAGACCGTCCGGTTTGTACTGGTCCCACCTCCCCCAGAACCGGTCCCAATGCCCCAGGAATTTGAATCCCTCCCTGCTGCACCACTGCTCAAGCCACGTATTCATCTGCGCTATCCTGCGATTCCTACTCTGACTATCACGTGGCACTGGTAGCAATCCCGAGATTACTACTTTTGAGGTCCTACTTTTTAATTTAGCTCCTAGCTCCTTAAATTCGTTTCGTAGGACCTCATCCCTTTTTTTGCCTATGTCGTTGGTACCAATGTGCACCACGACAACTGGCTGTTCTCCCTCCCATTTCAGAATGTCCTGCACCCGCTCCGAGACATCCTTGACCCTTGCACCAGGGAGGCAACATACCATCCTGGAGTCTCGGTTGCGGCCGCAGAAACGCCTATCTATTCCCCTCACAATTGAATCCCCTATCACTATCGCTCTCCCACTCTTTTTCTTGCCCTCCTGTGCAGCAGAGCCAGCCACGGTGCCATGAACTTGGCTGCTGCTGCCCTCCCCTGATGAGTCATTCCCCTCAACAGTACCCAAAGCGGTGTATCTGTTTTGCAGGGGGATGACCGCAGGGGACCCCTGCACTACCTTCCTTGCTCTACTCTTCCTGTTGGTCTTCCATTCCCTATCTGGCTGTGGACCCTTTCCCTGCGGTAAGACCAACTCACTACACGTGATACTCACGTCATTCTCAGCATCGTGAGGAGGACCGCTATCCTTTTTGCAGCACTTCCTTCTCCATCCAGCTCGTTGGCTACAAAGTACTGGTCTAGCTGTTTGACATAGGCTTCCCAGTCCTCACCCTCCGAGAATTTCTCCAGGATGCCCACAGTTTGCTGCATCTTTGCGTTGGATTCGTATACTCGTCGCCAATATTATGTTCCTAACACAGATGAGACTGCACACAGGGAGGTTAAAGTAACAGTGAACTCAGTCTTTATTAAGACACTCCAGAGTGAGTAACAGGCCTTAGGGACCGGCTTATATACAGTGCTCCCAAGGGATGATGGGATCCCTTGGGACTTCAGGGGATGCACTCCCCGGTGGCAGAACATGGGAGTGCATGCTGTACAGATACGCAACACCTCCTTTACGAGCCAAAGTCTTGTAAGCATCCAGCAACACTCCCTGCTTACTTCAAAAACTTTTAACACCCATTGCACCAAGCGACTACTTTAAAAAAATATTTTTAAAAGTCAAAAAACTTCAATCCAAACTTACCTGAAAGATGTGTGTGTCCCTTTAAGAAGCACTGGCAGTGTGTCTACAGAGCTGCTTCATGCATGCTTTCCTGAGCATTAAACATAGCGAAAATGTCGTAGTTTGCAGACGTGGCGTCAAGTCGACATTGCATGCCGACTGACGTCACGCTGTGCTCGTTTACATTTCAAGGGCCAGCGCTATGACCTTTACCAAAATGGCAGCTGCCATGTCCAATGCCAGAGGTGGGCGGAAGTGAGGCAGCCATAATTTTTTTGCCAAAGCGGCCAGCGCAAACTGTTCGAATTTCTAGGCCATGATTTGGAGAATGTTGCAAGGCAGTGAAAGCACTCCTTTAAGACCCCAATGGTCCTCTCAAAGTCTACTTTGATCGAGGCTTGTGCGCTCAATATAGTGTTCCTCCCCTATTATTGTTGAACTTCTCACAGGGATCATTATTCATGGGAGAAAGAGGTACATGTTTTCATCCACAAACCATCCATTCAAAATAGTCTCTTCGTTGAAGAGCTCAAAGAGGGCAGAATTCCTCAGAATGAATGCAACATGGCAACTTCCTGAAACTCTCGTGTTGAGGAATTCTTTGCATGTGCTCACACACAATCTGGACATTCAGTAAATTAGCACTTCCTGTCCTGAAAGTTGAGGAGATTGACTATATGAGCTTGCAGAACAATGTGTGTGCCATCAACTACACCCTAGACTTTAGGAAAGCCAGCAACACCTTAAAACTGGATGGTCCTATCCCACTGGAGCACACATGCCTGAGTCAGGCAGTAGCCCTATTTAAACTGTAAATTGGGTCCAATGTTGTACAGAGGACACTGTTTGCCACTTTAGAATAGCACTGGCAAAAGTGTGCGCTGCCTAGACTCTGCCCAGTATCAGCTCAGGTTCCAGCCGAAGAGGAGCCGACAGGTAAGTTTATCTCAATTTTTGTATAGCCAGCAAGAGCAGGAGTAATCCTCCTGGTCCAGAAAACCAGCCTGGACCACGACTGAAATCAGTGTTGCTTGAGTCACTATGGCCAGAATTTTGCTGGTGCTTAGAGGACGGGATCGGAGGTAGGTCAGCTGTGAAATTTTGAAGTGATTGACAGCGGGTCGGGATCCCGCTGTCAATCTGCCTCCACGTTACTTTACCAGGTGTTGCGTCTGTCAATGCTGAACAGACCCAATACGCTGTGGCGGGGGAGGCAATTTAGGTCATTATAACCTTGTTAAAAGGCTATTAAACACAATTTTCAGCTAAACTTACCATTTTTACAGGTTTTCTACGAGGTTGCCGCTGCTCGGGGATCATGTCAGGTAAGCATGTTGGGAGTTGTGTCAACATGAATTCATTTCATCACCTGACAGCTGCAAGTGTGCTATAAAAGCTCCCATCTCACAGCTGTTCACTTTCCAAGATAAGAACCTCTTGTTTACTGCATTTCGAAGGCACATTGACCTTTATGCAGATTACAAGTCTTTGGAGCGATCTCTCCAGCCAGGGTCACCTCATTGCGGCAACCTCTCTCACCTTTGATTGAGTGCTTTTGTCATCTCAACTTCAACTATTACGTATTCCATCAGCATGGGAACTATTTACACTCTGTCTCCTTGGTCCTTAGAATCTGACCATGATCAGCCCCAACACCAGCATCGCCAGGTACACTAGCAGCACCAACAATCACACCAACCCAATCACCTGATGCTGCACAGGACAGAGGGAATCAGCACCCGACCACATTGCTGCCTGAGACACCAGGGATAGCCTCACCATGGCCAGATTTACTTCACTTGACGCTGCACACCTCGGCTGCCACATGATGCAGCAGGGTGGCATCACCCCACACCAACAACATAAAACATCCCTGCAATGCTCAAGCCATTCTTTTCACACTCATCAGCATTGCGGGGGTTACCGTTATGTCTCACCATTCACTGCAACTCACTAAGCCACTTCCAAAGGTGCACACAAATCTGCCCAAGAAAGCAAAATGTTGAAAATAAAGATTTCAATGTTTGACAGTACATTAACAGTGCCTATCCTTGTGTGTTGTTAGTTGGTCTGATTGGAGCAGGATAAGGCTGTGTGAGAGGTGGATGATGAGATGGGGAAGTGATAATGTAGATAGAGAGAGATGGTGGATGTTGTGTTCCTAACACAGATGAGGCTGCCCACAGGGAGGTTAAAGTAACAGTGACCTCAATCTTTATTAAGACACTCCAGAGTGAGTAACAGGCCTTAGGGGCCGGCTTATATACAGTGCTTCCAAGGGATGCTGGGATCCCTTGCGACTTCAGGGGATGCGCTCCCTGGTGGCGGAACATGGGAGTGCATGCTTTACAGATACACAACATCACTCCCCCCGCAAAGTCAAAGTGAAAACTATTTACAAGGTGAGGCGGTCGGGAGCCTTTCGTTCCCCGGTGTACCGCCTCGGTACAAATGTCTATTCTGGTGTGTTGGCTGTGCCCTCACTGGGCTGGTGTGTTGTTGGCCCTGCATGGCTGCTGGGTGAGCCTGGTCTTGCTGGGTTGTTGGGCGTGATGGGTTCGATTTCCTGCTCCGGGGTGGTGTCGTTGATCCTTTGGGTGTGTGTTGTGGGCTCGAAAAAGGTGGTTTCTGCTGTGGGTTGTTCAGGGCAGTCTGTGAACCGCAGCCTCGTTTGGTCCAGGTGCTTTCTGCGAATTTGTCCATTGTCTAGTTTGACTACAAACACCCTATTCCCTTCTTTAGCTATCACCGTGCCCGCGATCCACTTGAGACCATGTCCATAGTTTAGCACATACACAGGGTCATTCAGATCAATTTCCCATGACACAGTGGCCCGACCATCGTTTACATTTTGTTGCTGCTGCCTGCTCTCTACTTGATCATGCAGGTTGGGGTGAACAAGCGAGAGTCTGGTTTTAAGTGTCCTTTTCATGAGTAGTTCAGCTGGGGGAACCCCTGTGAGCAAGTGGGGTCTCATGTGGCAGCTGAGCAGTACTAGGGACAGGCGGGCTTGGAGTGAGCCTTCTGTGACTCGTTTGAGGCTCTGTTTGATAGTTTGTACTGCCCTCTCTGTCTGCCCATTGGAGGCTGGTTTAAACGGGGCCGAGGTGACATGTTTGATCCCATTGTGGGTCATGAATTCTTTAAATTCGGCACTGGTGAAACATGGCCCGCTGTCACTGGTCAGTATGTCAAGCAGGCCGTGGGTAGCAAATATGGCCCTCAGGCTTTCAATGGCAGCGGTGGCGGTACTTCCCGACATTATTTACATTCAATCCATTTTGTAAAAGCATCCATCACCACCAGGAACATTTTACCAAGAAACGGGCCCGCATAGTCGAGATGGATCCTCGACCATGGTCTGGAGGGCCAGGACCACAAACTTAGTAGTGCCTCTCTGGATGCGTTGCTCAACTGAGCACACATGCTGCATTGCCGTATACAGGACTCGAAGTCAGAGTCGATACGTGGGATCTGGCTATCGCTTTCATCATTACTATACCCGGGTGTGTGCTGTGGAGATCCGAGATGAACGTCTCCCTGCCCTTTTTGGGTAGCACTACGCGGTTACCCCACAACAGGCAGTCTGCCTGAATGGACAGCTCGTCCTTTCGCCACTGGAACGGCTTGATTAGCTCTTGCATTTCAATGGGGATGCTGGTCCAGCTCCCATGCAGTACACAGTTTTTTACTAGGGACAGCAGAGGATCTTGGCTGGTCCAAGTCCTAATCTGGCGGGCCGTGACAGGTGATTTATCATTTTCAAACTCTTCCATGACCATCAACAAGTCTGCGGGCTGCGCCACCATCAACAAGTTTGCAGGCTGCGCCATTTCCACCCCCGTGGTGGGCAATAGTAGCCAACTGAGAGCATCCGCACAGTTCTCGGTGCCTGGCCTGTGGCCGATGGTATAGTTATACGCTGATAGCGTGAGTGCCCAGCTTTGTATGCAGGCTAAGGCCTTAGTATTTATCCCCTTGTTTTCAGCGAACAGGGATATGAGGGGCTTGTGATCGGTTTCCAGCTCAAATTTGAGGCCAAACAGGTACTGATGCGTTTTCTTTACCCCGAACACCCACGCTAATGCCTCTTTCTCAATCATGCTGTAGGCCTCTCGGCCTTAGACAAGCTCCTGGAAACATAGGCGACAGGTTGCAACTTCCCCGCAGCGTTAGCTTGTTATAATACACACCCGATTCCGTACGACGACGCATCACATGCTAGTACGAGTCTTTTACATGGGTTATACAATACAAGCAGCTTGTTGGAGCATAAAATGTTTCTGGCTTTCTCAAAAGCAATTACTTGGTTTTTTTCCCCATACCCAGTTCTCACCTTTACGCAATAACACATGTAAGAGCTCAAAGAGGGTATTTAACCCCGGTAGGAAATTACCAAAATAGTTGAGGAGTCCCAGGAACGACCGCAGCTCTGTGACGTTCTGTGGCCTGGGCGCATTCCTGATAGCCTCTGTCTTGGCGTCTGTGGACCGAATGCCGTCCGCCGCGATCTTTCTCCCCAAAAACTCCACTTCTGTTGCCATGAAGACGCATTTCGAACTCTTCAGCCATAGCCCTACGCGATCCAGTCGCTGGAGGACCTCCTCCAGGTTTTGTAGGTGCTCGACGGTGTCCCGACCCGTGACCAATATGTCATCCTGAAAAACCACCATGCATGGTACCGACTTGAGTAGGCACTCCATGTTTTTCTGAAAGATCGCTGCAGCCGACCGAATTTCAAACGGGCATCTGTTGTAGATGAACAGTCCCTTGTGCGTGTTGATGCAGGTGAGGCCCTTCGAAGACTCCTCCAGCTCCTGCGTCATGTAGGCTGCAGTCAGGTCGAGCTTGGTGAATGTCTTGCCTCCTGCCAGCGCCACAAATAGGCCGTCTGCCTTAGGTGGCGGGTATTGGTCCTGTTGCAAGAAACGATTAATAGTTACTTTATAATTGCCGCAAATTCTGACCGTGCCATCACTTTTGAGTACGAGAACAATCGGGCTGGCCCACTCGCTGAATTCCACTGGAGAGATGATGCCCTCGCATTGCAGCCAGTCCAGCTTGATTTCCACTCTCTCCCTCATCATGTGAGGTACAGCTCGCGCCTTGTGGTGAATGGGTCGTGCCTCTGGGACCAAGTGGATCCGTGCCTTCGCCCCGGAAAAGTTTCCAATGCCTGGCTCAAAGAGGGAAGGAAATTTGTTAACAACCTGGGTACATGAGGCCTCATCGACATGTAATAGCGCTCGGATGTCATCCCAGTTCCAGCGGATTTTGCCCATTCAGCTCCTTCCAAGCAGTGTGGGGCCATTGCCCGGTACAATCCAGAGTGGCAGTTCGTGCACCGTGTCCTCGTAGGTGACATTAACCATGGCGCCGCCCAGAAAAGTGATAAGGTCTTTGGTGTACGTTCTCAGTTTTGTGTGGATGGGGCGCAGGGCTGGTCTGAGTGCCTTGTTGCCCCACAGTCTCTCAAACATCTTTTTACTCATGATGGATTGGCTAGCGCCAGTGTCCAGTCCCATGGCTATCGGTAAGCCATTCAATTTTACGTTCAGCATTATAGGTGAACATTTTGTCGAAAATGTGTGCACCCCGTGTACTTCAGCATCTGCCCTCTCTCGCTGAGGCTCAAAATTGCTTTGATCCACCATGGACCGATCTTCCTCTGCCACATGGTGGTTTGGAGGTGCCCCATTGTTCCACAGTTCTTGCAAACATACCCTTTGAAGCATAGAAACATAGAAACATAGAAAATAGGTGCAGGAGTAGGCCATTTGGCCCTTCGAGCCTGCACCGCCATTCAATGAGTTCATGGCTGATCATGCAACTTCAGTACCCCATTCCTGCTTTCTCGCCATACCCTTTGATCCCCCTAGTAGTAAGGACTACATCTAACTCCTTTTTGAATATATTTAGTGAATTGGCCTCAACAACTTTCTGTGGTCGAGAATTCCACAGGTTCACCACTGATAGAGAATTCAAACAGGCTGCATTTAGACAGGTTGAGAAAACACAGACTCCCAGGTCTACGTGCGACTGAGCACATTGCATTAAGTCATCAATCAACTTGACATTTTAGGACCTTTGGGTAGCGAGCCAATTAAAGGTTAAAAGACTATCAAATGAGCCAATAAGGTCAAAGAAGGCGAGTTCTTTTCTGTAAATTGCACCAGGTATAAGTACAGCCATTTTGACCATGTGGTCTCAGAAGGACAAAGACCTGGCTTAAAGCCAGAAGCTTGTTGCTGCTGCCAAAATAAAGTTACATTAAAACTACAATCGGAGTTCGTATTTCATTAGCAATTAAGAGATCTAACATCCACTCTCTGGGTGAAGAAGTTTCTCCTCATCTCGGTCCTAAATGGCTTACCTTTTAACCTTAGACTGTGACCCCTGGTTATGGACTTTCCCAACATTGGGGACATTCTTCCTGCAACTAACCTGTCTAAACCCGTCAGAATTTTAAACGTTTCTATGAGATCCCCTCTCATTCTTCTGAACTCCAGTGAATACAAGCCCTGTTGCTCCAATCTTTCTTGATATGTCAGTCACGCCATCCCGGGAATCAGTCTGGTGAACCTTCGCTGCACTCCCTCAATAGCAAGAATGTCCTTCCTCAAGTTAGGAGACCAAAACTGTACACAATACTCCAGGTGTGGCCTCACCAAGGCCCTGTACAACTGTAGTAACACCTCCCTGCCCCTGTACTCAAATCCCCTTGCAATGAAGGCCAACATGCCATTTGCTTTCTCAACCGCCTGCTGTACCTGCATGTCAATCTTCAATGACTGATGTACCATGACACCCAGGTCTCATTGCACCTCCCCTTTTCCTAATCTGTCACCATTCAGATAATTGTTTGTCTCTCTGTTTTTACCACCAAAGTGGATAATGTCACATTTATCCATATTATACTTCATCTGCCATGCATTTGACCACTCACCTAACCTATCCAAGTCACTCTGCAGCCTCATAGCATCCTCCTCGCAGCTCACACTGCCACCCAACTTAGTGTCATCCGTAAATTTGGAGATACTGCATTTAATCCCCTCTTCTAAATCATTAATGTACAATGTAAGCATGAATAGGCTGAAAGGAAGCCTCCACAACGCCAACAAGGTGTGAATTGTCCTGCATTCATCCTTTGCTGCGGACTCTGAGTCATCTGGGTCACCTGAGGCCTGCTGGCAGTTGCAGACTTGTGGTTTCTGCCCTGTACATTTCTGCTCGCAAACACAGTTCCAGTTAATTTATGAACATCCCTAGCATTTGTGTGCTGAGAGATTTGTTTGGTGTTATCACTGGTGGACATAAAAGCCTGTGCTTTCACAATGGCTTTACTGAGGGTCGGTGTCTCTACAGTCAAAAGTTTTTGTAGGGTGGTCTCGTGGCCAATGCCCAGTACAAAAAAGTCTCTGAGCATTTGCTCCAGGTAGCCATCAAACTCACATTGTCCTGCAAGTTGCCTTAACTCGGCGACATAGCTCGCCACTTCCTGACCTTCAGATTGCTTGTATGTATAGAACCGATACCTCACCATCAGCGCGTTCTCCCTTGGGTTAAGATGCTCCCGAACCAGTGTACACAGCTCCTCATATGACTTATCTGTGGGTTTCACCGGAGCCAGAAGATTCTTCATGAGGCTGTGGGTCGGTGCCCTGCAGACCTTGAGAAGGACCGCTCTCCTTTTTGCAGCGCTTCCTTCTCCATCTAGCTCATTGGCTACAAAGTACTGGTTTAACCGTTCAACATAGGCTTCCCAGTCCTCACCCTCCGAGAACTTCTCCAGGATGCCCACAGTTTGCTGCATCTTTGCGTTGGATTTGTGTACTCGTCGCCAGTTGTTGTGTTCCTAACACAGATGAGACTGCACACAGGGAGGTTAAAGTAACAGTGACCTCAGCCTTTATTAAGACACTCCAGAGTGAGTAACAGTCCTTAGGGACTGGCTTATATACAGTGCTCCCAAGGGATGTTGGGATCCCTTGGGACTTCAGGAGATGCGCTCCCTGGTGGCGGAACATGGGAGTGCATGATTTACAGATACACAACAGTGGAGGTGCAAGGTAAGTTGGTGTAAGGATGTGCAGGTGTAGGGTAGGGAAGGCAGAGTGCTGGGGATGTAATAAGTGGCACAGCTGGATGAGGTTGTGTATGGCTTTTTGTAGTAACATTTCATGATCTACTGAGATCATTGCAACATTTGTGGCACTGCAGCCAGGTCTTCCTGATGACATCACTGCTTGTGCCCTCCTCTGCAATGTGCAATCAGGCTACATTGGTGTCCTGGGGAGGGCTCTTCCTCCCATTCGAGGGGAAGAGAACCTCCCTGCGTGCTGTGACTCCCCGTATAACCATATGGAGGGTGTCATGGGAGAGCCTAGGTGCAGGTGGACCTTTCTGCAGTGTTTGTCAGTGTTTCCAGCACCTCAGTGCTGTAGAACACTGATAGCACAACTGTCAAAATCAATTTGGCCATGGTCCCTTTAAAGAAACCGGCTGATGACGCGTCATCAAATGATATCAGCAGACCCGCTTCCTTTTAATTAGACGGGAACCTCGCTTTGCGGACTTAGGAAGCCCAATCAAAGTGAATTCACTTCTACAGAGTGGGATGGAGCCAACAGCAGGTTTGGACCCCGCTACCAACCCCCAGCCATACCAAACCCGTCTCGGTAGGTGGGTACCATCATATTAACCACGTTCACATTGAATGTACATCGTGATCAAAGCAATTCTTCTCCCTGTGTTATCGTCTAATAACAGAGAATGATATTGATATTTTCTCTTTCTGATTATTGTTTTTTCTCCAATTATTCTGGTTGTATATTTTTTCTCTTTATTTTTCAATTTCTGTCATATTTTGTCCTGAGTATGCTCTGTTGCTTCTTCTCTCTGTAGTTGTGTCTCCGGCTGCCTGTTTGTCTCTTTCTGTATTAGTTTCCTTCCTACTCTTTGGTGGCACCATTGTTAAGGGATCTACATTTAGAAGTGTGCGTAGTTTTTTGCCTCTGCCTGGTGCCTCTTTATGCATTTTGTGACATTTGGCTGTATGGGAGCTTTAATCCTGGTGGCAAGTACCTGCTGCTTGCAAAGTTACAGTTATTAACACTGTGTGTTTGGGATTAACATCTGCTATTCTACATGATCAGGATGAGGAAGGTCTTTTTGTTATGATCGAAAGACACTATTGGCATAATGTTCACACCCACCACTACCCCGCAGTCAGGTCTGCAGACCAAGGCATTCGTACCTTATTTTGTGTCCGATGAAACCTGTCTTTCACGCGTCTGCTTCACTTCAGATAGCAGAGATTTGCAATAACAAATCTCTGCCATATGCAGTAGTCAGAATTTCAGACCACCTCCTCGCCTGGCACCATTCTTCCTATTGTTGTGATAACTACATTGTCCTTGTATGTCATTGGATATTTCCAGACGACCACAGAGGCCTCTGTCAATTTAGCCAGTCTGCTGTTCACAGGTGCATCAAACAAGACACTCATGTCATGTTTGTCAAAGGAAATCAATTCACTATTCCCACTGGAAAGCAGACAAACAAGAGAAAGCTCAGAACTTTTATAAAATGGAGGCCGTCCCAAGAGTTCAGTGCACCTTATTTTGCAAAGAGACATTAGCATACTGTTGAAGGATGATGAGATTATTGGGGCACAAGATCCATAAGCAGAGAGCAAGGAAGAAGAGGAGGTAAACATGGAAGTCCTGGATATTCATACAGCCAAGTCAAAAGAAACACTGTCATTCAGAAGTACTTTGAGTATGTGATATTGAGCACTTGCATTTTAAAAAAAACACCAATTATCTCAACCTGTGTTTTGTAACAGGAAAGAGAAATGCTAATTGCATACTCCTAGGAGGCAGAGATTCTAATGTTTAGTACCTCTGTGACAGAGCGAGGAGAGACAAATCGAGAAAAAGGCAACCAGGCATTTCGTTCCCCCATTCTCATTTTTTTTTTAAGTTGAATTTTGAAATCAAACAAAGCACCTTTGAAAGAAAATTATAATAATGGAGGGTAGGACATGGCGGAGAGATTTTTTTTAAAGTTTCAGGGGAAAAGTGTGATCTCTGGCATCTCAGCACTCCCCCGCACCACCCCCACACACACCCCTCCCCCTGCCCCACAACCCCCCCACCATGGGAGGTGGTAGTTTGAGTGAGGAAGAGTGAATGCTTTCCAGATTTTCACAGTTTTGTCGTTGCTGCAAGATACCAAGTGCTCCCCCGTTTTATCAAAAGCAATGCTCCAAACTGTAGACTCGTGACCTTCAAGATTGTTGATACAGACCCAGTCATCATCCTCCTCCTTGTACAGCTTAATGCTGTTATCATAACTGCCAGAAGCCAGAAGTTCTCCGCTTGGGTGCCAGACCACATGTTTGACATCCTGGGCATGGGGAGAGTTATGGGTTTGGTGACGGTGAAGAAAGGAGCAGGGGAAGAAACAGAGGTTGAGTAGGTAGTTCAAAGGGGAAGGTATATGGGTAATGATAGGAGTGAGGGGTAGTAGGAAGAGGAAAGGGCAATGGGAAGGTGAAGGTGTCGATTATGCAATGAGAGCAGTGGAATGGTGAAGGCCTGAGTATTTGGGAAAGGGGAGAGAATGATATGGTAAAATAGCCACCCAGAGCCATATTTTCCCTGAATCCCACTCATTCTAAATGCAGCTTGCATTCATTGGTAGTTTCTTTCCCTACTACACAACAGTACACCATACTACCCTCCATCCAAAAGAAAAAAAGAAACAGAGAAAAATTTTTCAAAAATTATTGAAAGTGAAAAGACAAAAGCAAAAGAGGAGAAATAGTAACATGAAGACATCAGAGTCAGGTAAGAAAATGAGCATACTGTGCAATGTGGTTGAGTCTTATCTGCCCTCTAACATGGCCTCGCTGTACCAAATCGCTAGCAAAAACAATAAAAATAAAACTGAACAGACCATCCGCACCGACCTAGGCAACAGACTCTGGCACAGCAAAGCCACACGCAGCCCAGTCAACCCTGCAAAGTCCTCCTCGCTAATATCTGGGGATGTGCCAAAAGTGGGAGCTGACTAGTCAAGCAACAGCCTGACATAGTCATATTCACAGAATCATACCTTTCAGTCAACGTCGCAGACTCCTCCATCACTAATCCTGGGTATGTGCTGAGGCTCTGGGAGTCTTCAACATTGACTCTGGACCCCATGAAGTCTCGTGGCATCAGGTAAAACATGAGCAAGGAAACCTCCTGCTGATTACCACCTACCACTCTCCCTTAACTGATGAATCAGTACTCCACCATGTTGAAAACCACTTGTAAGAAGCACTCAGGATAACAATGGCACAGAATGTACTCTGGGTGTGGGACTAAAATGTTCACACTCAAGAGTAGCTCGGTAGCACCACTGCTGACCGAGCTGGATGAGTTCTGAAGGACATAGCTGCCAGACTAGGCCTGCGGCAGATGGTGAGAAAACCAACACGAGGGAAAAACCTACTTGACCTCATCCTCACCAATCTACCTGTTGCAGACGCATCTGTCCATTACAGTTTGGTAGGAGTGACCACTGCACAGTCCCTGTGGAGATGAAGTCTGGTCTTCACACTGAGGACGCCCTCCATCATGATGTGTGGCACCGTGCTAAATGGAATAGATTCATAGAAACATAAAAACGTAGAAAATAGGCGCATTAGTAGGCCATTCGGCCCTTCAAGTCTGCACCGCCATTCAATATGATCATGGCTGATCCTCTGTCTCAACACCATATTCCCACTTTTTCCCCCATATCCCTTGATGCCTTTAGTTTCTAGAAATCTATCTATCTTCCTCTTAAATATATTCAGTGACTTGGCCTCTACAGCCTTCTGTGGTAGTGAATTCTACAGGTTCACCACCCTCTGAGTGAAAAATTTTCTCCTCATCTCGGTCCTAAATTTCCTACCCCATATTCTGAGACTGTGACCCTTTGTTCTAGACTTCCCAGCTAAGAGAAACATCCTCCCTGCATCTATTCTATCCAACCCAGTCAGAATTTTATACGTTTCAATGAGATCCCCTCTCATTCTTCTAAACTCTAGTGAATACAGGCCGAGTCGACCCAATCTCTCCTCACATGACAGTCCCGCCATCCCAGGAATCATTCTGGTGAACCTTCGCAGCACTCCCTGTTCTTAGGTGAGAACAAAACTGCACATAATACTCCAGGTCCAAGGCCCTATATAACTGTAGTAAGACATCCTTGCTCCTGTACTCAAATCCTCTTGCAATGAAGGCCAACATACCAAGGCCTTCCTAACTGCTTGCTGGACCTGCATGTTTGCTTTCAATGACTGGTGTACAAGGACACCCAGGTCCCTTTGTATATCGACACTTCCCAAGCCATCACCATTTAAATAATAATTTGTCCTTATGTTTTTTCTACCAAAGTGGATAACTTCACATTTATTCATATTATACTGCATCTGCCATGTGTTTGCCCACTCACTCAATCTATCTAAATCGCCTTGCAGCGTCTTTGCATCCTCTTCACAACTCACAACCCCTAGTTTTGTGTCGTCAGCAAACTTGGAAATATTATGTTTGGTTCCTTTATCCAAATCATTTATATATTTCACAGCCCAAGCACTGACCCCTGTGGTCATTATCATCATCATCATAGGCAGTCCCTCGGAATCGAGGAAGACTTGCTTCCACTCTTAAAATGAATCCTTAGGTGACTGAACAGTCCAATACGAGAGCCACAGTCCCTGTTACAGGTGGGACAGATAGTCGTTGAGGGTAAGGGAAGATGGGACAGATTTGCCGCACGCTCTTTCCGCTGCCTGCGCTTGATTTCTGCATGCTCTCAGCGATGAGACTTGAGATGCTTAGCGCCCTCCCGGATGCACTTCCTCCACTTCGGCTGCTTTTTGGCCAGGGATTCCCAGGTGTCGGTGGGGATGTTGCACTTTATCAGGGAGGCTTTGAGGGTGTCCTTGTAACGTTTCCTCTGCCCACCTTTGGCTCGTTTGTCGTGAAGGAGTTCTGAGTAGAGCGCTTGCTTTATTTCCGTAAGACAAAGGTCCTCCATCAGCCTGACCTCGCTGCACAGTATTGCCCCCCAGTCATCAAGATCCACAGCGTGGCTCTGGACAATGTGGACCATTTCCCATACCTCGGGAGCCTCTTATCAACAAGAGCAGATATTGAT
This sequence comes from Pristiophorus japonicus, assembly GCF_044704955.1. Taxonomy (NCBI): domain Eukaryota; kingdom Metazoa; phylum Chordata; class Chondrichthyes; family Pristiophoridae; genus Pristiophorus; species Pristiophorus japonicus. The sequence goes on from NC_091986.1 coordinate 126,246,155, forward strand.
GACGAGATTCAACACTGCTTCAAGTGTGCCAGTGCAGCCTTTGGCCGCCAGAGAAAAAGAGTGTTCGAAGACCGGGCCCTCAAATCTGCCACCAAGCTCATGGTCTACAGGGCTGTAGTAATACCCACCCTCCTGTATGGCTCAGAGACATGGACCATGTATAGTAGACACCTCAAGTCGCTGCAGAAATACCATCAACGATGTCTCCACAAGCTCCTACAAATCCCCTGGGAGGACAGACGCACAAACATTAGCGTCCTCGACCAGGCCAACATCCCCAGCATTGAAGCACTGACCAAACTTGATCAGCTCCGCTGGGCAGGTCATATTGTCCGTATGCCAGACACAGGACTCTCTGTGGTACCCCACTAGTCACTGCCCGCCACCCCGAAAAAGACCCGTTTATTCCTACTCTCTGCTTCCTGTCAGTTAACCAATTTTCAATCCATGCCAATACATTGCCCCCAATCTTATGTGCTTTAATTTTGCACATTAACCTCTTATGTGGGATTTTATCAAAGGCCTTCTGAAAATCCAAATATACTACATCCTCTGGTTCTCCCTTATCTATTCTATCAGTTACATCCTCAAAAAACTCCAGAAGGTTTATCAAACATGATTTTTCTTTCATAAATCCATGTTGACTTTGTTTAATCCCGTTGATATTTTCTAAGTGTGCCATTATCACATCCTTTACAATAGACTCCAGCATTTTCCCTACCACTGATGTCAGGCTAACCGGTCTGTAGTTCCCCGTTTTCTCTCTGCCTCCTTTTTTAAATAGTGGGGTTACATTTGCCACCCTCCAATCTGCAGGAACTGTTTCATAATCGATAGAATTTTGGAAGATGACAACCAATGCATCCACTATTTCCATGGCTACCTCTTTTAGTACTCTGGGATGCAGATCATCAGGCCCTGGGGATTTATCTGCCTTCAGTCCCATTAGTTTCTCCAGCACTATTTTCTTGCTAATAATCATTTCCTTTAATTCCTCTTGCTCACGAGACCCTTGCTCACTAGACCCTTGGTTCCCTAGCATTTCTGGGATGTTATTTGTGTCCTCTTCTGAAAAGACAGAACCAAAGTATTTATTTAATTGTTCTGCCATTTCCTTGTTCCCCATTACAAATTCTCCCGTTTCTGTCTGTAAAGGACTACATTTGTTTTCATAATCTTTTTCTTTTTACATACTTGTAGAAACTTTTGCAGTCAGTTTTTATGTTCCTTGCAAGTTTACTCTCATACTCTATTTTCCCCTCTTAATCAATCTCTTGGTCCTTTTTTGCTGAATTCTAAACTGCTCCCAATCCTCAGGCTTGCTACTTTTTGTGGCAACTTTGTATAACTCCTCTTTGAATCTAATACTATCCTTAATTTCTTTTGTTAACCATGGTTGGGCCATTTTTCCTTTTGTGTTTTTACACCAGAAAGGAATGTATAACTGTTGCAATTCGTGCATTCGTTCCTTAAATGTTAGCCATTGCCTATCCACCATCATGCCTTTCAATGAATCTTCCCAATCTATCATAGCCAATTCAATCCTCATACCTTCGTAGTTTCCTTTGTTTAGATTCAGGACCCTAGTTTCGGATTGGACTACTTCACTTTCCATCTTAATAAAGAATTCAATCATGTTATGGTCACTCTTCCCTAAAGGACCCCGCACAACAAGACTGTTAATTAACCCCCTCTCATTACACAATATCCAATCTAGGATAGCCTGTTCCCTAGTAGGCTCCTCAACATACTGGTCTAAAAAAAACATCTCGTACTCACTCCAGGAATTCATCTGCCACAGTATTATTCCTAATTTTGTTTGGCCAGTCTATATGTAGATTAAAGTCACTTATGATTACTGTAGTACCCTTGCTGCATGCATCTCTAATTTCCTGTTTGATGCCGTCCCCGACACTACAACTACTGTTTGGAGGCCTATAGACAACTCCCACCAATGTTTTCTGTCCCTTGGTACTCCTTAGCTCCACCCAGACTGATTCTACATCTTGATTTTCTGAGCTAATATCCTTTCTCACTATTGCTCTGATTTCGTTCTTTACTAACAAAACCACACCACCCCCTCTTCCTTTTTGCCTGTCCTTCCTAAATATCGAATATCCTTGGATATTCAGTTCCCAACACTGGCCACTCTGCAACCATGTCTCCATAATTGCAACTACATCGTATCCGTTTACATCTATTTGCACTATTAATTCGTCTACCTTATTACAGATGCTTCATGCATTCAATTACAATGCTTTTAAATTTGTCTTTTTAACATTATTAGACAACTTAACATTATTTTGTACTATAGCCCTATTTGTCTTATTGCTATTTTTTCTTACCTGGACCCTATTTGTTAATGCACTCTTTTGTTTGTATGCTCTGTCCCTTCCTGACATAATCTGGTTATCCTTACCACAATCACTTTCCTGCATTGCTTCCTTTTCTTTTCTCTTAAGCATTCTAGATTGCTCTCTACTGCGGCTGTCCTCCCACCCTTCCCGCTCCCAACCCCCACCTCTCCGCCCCTTATTTAGTTTAAAGCCCTGTCTACCTCCCTAGTTAGTCGGTTCGCTGGAACTCTGATCCCAGCATAGTTCAGATGTAGTCTGTCCGCACGGAACAGCTCTCTCTTTCCCGAGTATTGGTGCCAGTGCCTCACAAATCGAAACCCACTTCTCCCACACCAAACGCTCAGCCACGCATTTATCTCCCTGATTCTATTGACCTTATGCCAATTTGCTCATGGCTCAGGTAAACATAGAAACATAGAAACATAGAAAATAGGTGCAGGAGTAGGCCATTCGGTCCTTCGAGCCTGCACCACCATTCAATAAGATCATGGCTGATCATTCCCTCAGTACCCCTTTCCTGCTTTCTCTCCATACCCCTTGTTTGAAGACCAGGCCCTCAAAACTGTCACTAAGTTCATGGTCTACTGGGCCATAGTAATACCCGCCCTCCTGTATGGCTCAGAGATGTGGACCATGTATAGTAGACACCTCAAGTCGCTGGAGAAATACCACCAACGCTGTCTTCACAAGATCTTACAAATCCCCTGGGAGGACAGGCGCACCAACATTAGCGTCTTCGTCCAGGCCAACATCCCCAGCATTGAAGCACTAACCACACTTGATCAGCTCCGCTGGGCAGGCCACATAGTTCGCATGCCAGACACGAGACTCCCAATGCAAGCGCTCTAGTCGGAACTCGTTCACGGCAAAAGAGCCAAAGATGGGCAGTAGAAACATTACAAGGACACCCTCAAAGCCTCCCTGATAAAGTGCGACATCCCCACTGACACCTGGGAGTCCTTGGCCAAAGACCGCCCTAAGTGGAGGAAGTGCATCCAGGAGGGAGCTGAGATCCTCGAGTGTCGTCACCGAGAACATGCAGAAATTAAGCTCAGGCAGCGGAAGGAGCATGTGGCAAACCAGACTCCCCACCCACCATTTCCTTTGTTATATATGCAGACTATAGATATACTCTCTGTGAAGTCACTGTATAGTTGCATAAGATGGAGACTTGTTTACCTGATGTACTGTCAATAAGGTTTATACTGTGTATATACATGCTGGCACCACTAGAGGGAGCAACTGGTGGACACTGGGGTTCCTGCCCTGGTGGCAGGGGCTGTATAAAAGGGGAGCCACCATGCAGCTACCACACTCTGGAGTTACGAGTAAAGGAACAAGGTCACTACAGTTTGAGTACAATACATTGCCTCGTGGAGTCATTCATAAGTAAACTACAGACATAATAATTGCCGACGAGAATACGGACTTTCACACGATTATGGCTATCTTTGGCACTCTAAAAGACTTCGCAGAGGGTGATGATTGAGATGCTTTCACGGAAAGGCTCGAGCTATATTTCGTGGCAAACGACCTGGCAGGGGAGATGGACACATCGGCGGAGAAGCGTAAGGCTGTACTGTTGACCAGTTGTGGGCCCAAGATCTATTGCCTCGTCAGGGACTTTCTGGCACCCACGAAGGCCAAGGATAAGACATACGATGAGCTCACTGAACTAATTCACGACCAACTAAAGCCAAAAGAGAGCATCCTCATGGCCAGAACCATATTCTACACTCACCGCAGACCTGAGGGCCAGGAGATTGCAAAATATGCTGCCGACCTCAAGAGACTTGCAGCACCATGTAACTTTGGCTCGCACCTCAACGAAGCATTGCGACACATCTTCGTTATAGGAATTGGCCACAAGGGCCTCCTTCACAAGCTATTATCTGCCGACACCACAGTCAACCTACAGAAGGCCATCAGCATCAGTCAAGCAGTCATGATCTGCAACACCAAGCAAATTATTCATCCTGTGGACTCAAACCCGGCAAGTACTGTACACAGAATGGTGCCTTTCACAGGCAAGACTGTAGAATGTGGCTCTGCCCAGGGCGGAGAGTGCAGACCTCAGGGTTCCAGAACTCAGAGTCCGCCGAGGGGTGCTAATCGAGTAGCACCATGCTGGCGTTGCGGAGGAAACCATAGGGCTCACAGTGTCGGTTTGCTGAGTACGTATGCAAAGCCTGTAACACGAAGGGCCACCTCCAGCGTATGTGTAAAAGAAATACGACTCACCGGCTAGCAGAGGAGTTGGTAGATGACTTTGAATCCAGCGGGGAGTATGATGATTTGGCCAGAGAGGCAGCTCAGCCCCAAGAAGAAGTGTATGGAGTGTATACCTGCACCACCGATTTTCCTCCAGTGAAGATGGAAGTCGAGATAAACGGCGTTCCAGTCTTCATGGAAGTGGACACGGGAGCGAGCCAGTCAGTGATGAGCTGGGATGCCTTTGAGAGGCTATGGAACGAAAAACGACTCAAGCTGGTTCCAGTATCGGAAAAGTTGCACACCTAAACCAAGGAGCTAATCCCACTCCTTGGTAGTGCGGATGTAAGTGTAATCCATAATGGCGTGGTGCACAAGTTACCTCTGTCGATTATTGCAGGTGAAGATCCAACACTACTCAGAAGAAGGTGGATGGGGAAGATCCAGTGGAAATGGGAAGACCTCTTCACTCCAGCGATCGATGTCCCCCATGCGCAGAGGCAGAGTAAAACCTCACCAGAGAACAGACCAGCGCAGCACCTGAGGCACAGACCGTCCATCATGACTGCGTGGCAATGATCCAACCGGAACGACCTAAAAGTACCTTCCCGGCTCCAGTGGCAGGACTCCTGGGGAGGAAGATCGAATTCACAGGCACTCTTCCAGCTTTTGTGGTAGAATTGCACGAGAGAAGGATCAAAGCAGTCGACCTCGAGGACAGAGGCAAGATGGTGTCCCTGCTGCAGCGAGGTGCAGCGTGGCTGGAAAAAAAGATGGCCATGGCCATATCACGAGGTGCAAAGTTGAGGGACCAACACGTGGTGTCTAACAAAGGATTTGATTGGGATAGGGTTCTCTTAAAGGAGACCTGCAACCAACTGAACTTAAAGAGACATTGTATGCATGGCAATCAATGAAACATAGAAACATAGAAACATAGAAAATAGGTGCAGGAGTAGGCCATTCGGTCCTTCTAGCCTGCACCGCCATTCAATGAGTTCATGGCTGAACATGCAACTTCAGTACCCCATTCATGCTTTCTCACCATATCCCTTGATCCCCCTAGTAGTAAGGACTTCATCTAACTCCTTTTTGAATATATTTAGTGAATTGGCCTCAACAACTTTCTGTGGTAGAGAATTCCACAGGTTCACCACTCTCTGGGTGAAGAAGATTCTCCTCATCTCGGTCCTAAATGGCTTACCCCTTATCCTTAGACTGTGACCCCTGGTTCTGGACTTCCCCAACATTGGGAACATTCTTCCTGCATCTAACCTGTCTAAACCCATCAGAATTTTAAACGTTTCTATGAGGTCCCCTCTCATTCTTCTGAACTCCAGTGAATACAAGCCCAGTTGATCCAGTCTTTCTTGATAGGTCAGTCCCGCCATCCCGGGAATCAGTCTGGTGAACCTTCGCTGCACTCACTCAATAGCAAGAATGTCCTTCCTCAGGTTAGGAGACCAAAACTGTACACAATACTCCAGGTGTGGCCTCACCAAGGCCCTGTACAACTGTAGCAACACCTCCCTGCCCCTGCACTCAAATCCCCTCGCTATGAAGGCCAACATGCCATTTGCTTTCTTAACCGCCTGCTGTACCTGCATGCCAACCTTCAATGACTGATGTACCATGACACCCAGGGCTCGTTGCACCTCCCCTTTTCCTAATCTGTCACCATTCAGATAATAGTCTGTCTCTCTGTTTTTACCACCAAAGTGGATAACCTCACATTTATCCACATTATACTTCATCTGCCATGCATTTGCCCACTCACCTAACCTATCCAAGTCGCTCTGCAGCCTCATAGAATCCTCCTTGCAGGTCACACTGCCACCCAACTTACTGTCATCCGCAAATTTGGAGATACTACATTTAATCCCCTCGTCTAAATCATTAATGTACAGTGTAAACAGCTGGGGCCCCAGCACAGAACCTTGCGGTACCCCACTAGTCACTGCCTGCCATTCTGAAAAGTCCCCATTTACTCCTACTCTTTGCTTCCTGTCTGACAACCAGTTCTCAATCCATGTCAGCACACTACCCCCAATCCCATGTGCTTTAACTTTGCACATTAATCTCTTGTGTGGGACCTTGTCGAAAGCCTTCTGAAAGTCCAAATATACACATTAACTGGTTCTCCCTTGTCCACTCTACTGGAAACATCCTCAAAAAATTCCAGAACATTTGTCAAGCATGATTTCCCTTTCACAAATCCATGCTGACTTGGACCTATCATGTCACCTCTTTCCAAATGCGCTGCTATGACATCCTTAATAATTGATTCCATCATTTTACCCACTACTGATGTCAGGCTGACCGGTCTATAATTCCCTGTTTTCTCTCTCCCTTCTTTTTTAAAAAGTGGGGTTACATTGGCTACCCTCCACTCCATAGGAACTGATCCAGAGTCAATTGAATGTTGGAAAATGACTGTCAATGCATCCGCTATTTCCAAGGCCACCTCCTTAAGTACTCTGGGATGCAGTCCATCAGGCCCTGGGGATTTATCGGCCTTCAATCCCATCAATTTCCCCAACACAATTTCCCGACTAATAAGGATTTCCCTCAGTTCCTCCTCCTTACTAGACCCTCGGACCCCTTTTATATCCGGAAGGTTGTTTGTGTCCTCCTTAGTGAATACCGAACCAAAGTACTTGTTCAATTGGTCCGCCATTTCTTTGTTCCCCGTTATGACTTCCCCTGATTCTGACTGCAGGGGACCTACGTTTGTCTTTACTAACCTTTTTCTCTTTACATATCTATAGAAACTTTTGCAATCCGTCTTAATGTTCCCTGCAAGCTTCTTCTCGTACTCCATTTTCCCTGCCCTAATCAAACCCTTTGTCCTCTTCTGCTGAGTTCTAAATTTCTCCCAGTCCCCGGATTCGCTGCTATTTCTGGCCAATTTGTATGCCACTTCCTTGGCTTTAATACTATCCCTGATTTCCCTTGATAGCCACGGTTGAGCCACGTTCCCTTTTTTATTTTTACGCCAGACAGGAATGTACAATTGTTGAAGTTCATCCATGCGGTCTCTAAATGTCTGCCATTGGCCATCCACAGTCAACCCCTTACGTATCATTCGCCAATCTATCCTAGCCAATTCACGCCTCATACCTTCAAAGTTACCCTTCTTTAAGTTCTTGACCATGGTCTCTGAATTAACTGTTTCATTCTCCATCCTAATGCAGAATTCCACCATATTATGGTCACTCTTCCCCAAGGGGCCTCGCACAACGAGATTGCTAATTAATCCACTCTCATTACACAACACCCAGTCTAAGATGGCCTCCCCCCTAGTTGGTTCCTCGACATATTGGTCTAGAAAACCATCCCTTATGCACTCCAGGAAATCCTCCTCCACCGTATTGCTTCCAGTTTAGTTAGCCCAATCTATGTGCATATTAAAGTCACCCATTATAACTGCTGCACCGTTATTGCATGCACCCCTAATTTCCTGTTTGATGCCCTCCCCAACATCACTACTACTGTTTGGAGGTCTGTACACAACTCCCACTAACGTTTTTTGCCCTTTGGTGTTCTGCAGCTCTACCAATATAGATTCCACATCATCCAAGCTAATGTTCTTCCTAACTATTGCATTAATCTCCTCCTTAACCAGCAATGCTACCCCACCTCCTTTTCCTTTTATTCTATCATTCCTGAATGTTGAATACCCCTGGATGTTGAGTTCCCAGCCCTGATCATCCTGGAGCCATGTCTCTGTAATCCCAATCACATCATATTTGTTAACATCTATTTGCACAGTTAATTCATCCATCTTATTAAGGATACTCCTTGCATTAAGACACAAAGCCTTCAGGCTTGTTTTTTTAACACCCTTTGTCCTTTTAGAATTTTGCTGTACAGTGGCCCTTTTTGTTCTTTGCCTTGTGTTTCTCTGCCCTCCACTTTTACTCATCTCCTTTCAGTCCTTTGCTTTTGTCTCCTTTTTGCTTCCCTCTGTCTCCCTGCATTGGTTCCCATCCCCCTGCCATATTAGTTTAACTCCTCCCCAACAGCACTAGCAAACACTCCCCCTCGGACATTGGTTCCAGTCCTGCCCAGGTGCAGACCGTCTGGTTTGTACTGGTCCCACCTCCCCCAGAACCGGTTCCAATGCCCCAGGAATTTGAATCCCTCCCTGCTGCACCACTGCTCAAGCCACGTATTCATCTGCGCTATCCTGCGATTCCTACTCTGACTAGCACGTGCCACTGGTAGCAATCCCGAGATTACTACTTTTGAGGTCCTACTTTTTAATTTAGCTCCTAGCTCTTTAAATTCGTTTCGTAGGACCTCATCCCTTTTTTTACCTATGTCGTTGGTACCAATGTGCACCACGACAACTGGCTGTTCTCCCTCCCTTTTTACAATGTCCTGCATCCGCTCCGATACATCCTTGACCCTTGCACCAGGGAGGCAACATACCATCCTGGAGTCTCGGTTGCGGCCGCAGAAACGCCTATCTATTCTCCTTACAATTGAATCCCCTATCACTATCGCTCTCCCACTTTTTCCTGCCCTCCTGTGCAACAGAGCCAGCCATGGTGCCATGAACTTGGCTGCTGCTGCCCTCCCCTGATGAGTCATCCCCCTCAACAGTACCCAAAGCAGTGTATCTGTTTTGCAGGGGGATGACCACAGGAGACCTCTGCACTATCTTCCTTGCACTGCTCTTCCTGCTGGTCTTCCATTCCCTATCTGGCTGTGGAACCTTTACCTGCGGTACGACCAACTCGCTACACGTGCTACTCACGTCATTCTCAGCATCGTGGATGCTCCAGAGTGAATCCACCCTTAGCTCCAACTCCGCAACGCGGCCCGTCAGGAGCTGGAGGTGAATACACTTCCTGCACACGTAGTCGTCAGGAACACTGGTGTCGTCCCTGAGTTCCCACATGGTACAGGAGGAGCATAACACATGACCGAGCTGTCCTGCCATGACTTAACCCTTAGATAAGCAACAACAATGCTAAAGTTTACTCACTGTTATAGAAGAGAAAAAAGAAAAACTACTCACCAATCATCAGCCAATCACTTACCGCCTTAGCTGTGACGTCACCTTTCTGTTTCTTTCTACTTCTTTTTTGCCTTCTCCCTGTAGCTGCACAAGTTGGGCCTTTATAGGCCTCTCGCCGACCCCGGAACTCACGCTTCTCCACGCACCTCCGACGCTGCTCCCAACTGCCGCCGCGTTGGGCCTTTATAGGCCTCTCGCTGACCCCGGAACTCCCGCCTCTCCACGCACCTCCTCGACGCTGCTCCCGACTGCCGCCGCGTTGGGCCTTTATAGGCCTCTCGCCGACCCCGGAACTCCCGCCTCTCCACGCACCTCCTCGACGCTGCTCCCAACTGCCACCGCGTTGGGCCTTTATAGGCCTCTCGCTGACCCCGGAACTCCCGCCTCTCCACGCACCTCCTCGACGAACCGATTAAGAAGGTAAAGAACAAAATGTTGTTGCGAGATGTCAGGAATAGAGCGTCCCCAAAAGCAGCAAGCGAGTGAATTCGGGAGGGTAAAGATGCTGATCCTGATACCCTGCCCCAGGTGTCCCCTCAAGTTATATGCCAGTGACCTCAGGAGGGTGAAGGCACTGATCCTGATACCCTGCCCCAGGTCTATCCCATGCGGCAGGCACCCGATAGCACTCTTCGCCACGAACCTGGAAACGAAAACGGCGGCAATATGCACAGTCGGCCGCCGCTGCCCACCACACAGGTGGGCAGGGTGCAGCCCCCAGACCCATTCGCTACCTCGGCCATGTCCGGGAGCGAAAGGTCAGAACCAATGAGTTCCCCAAACGGGACCTGGTTCCCAAAACTGTTAGAGAGCAGGCAGAAGATTCTGCAGCCCTCAAATGAGGACAGGGAGGCCACACACCACTCGGCAATGGCAAAGACCCTGAGTCCTGGCATGGCAAGGTGAGTGAACCAAGCCCACCCTGCTAGCAGGGGGTGCAGCGCCGCCATCAGACGACTAGGACCCCGTCTGATTGCTCTGGTCCTCACATACCTGTACTGCTACCTCACTACTGACCATGACTGAACCATGAATGCAATCAACCCAATCCTGGCGCACGACCGTAAAACGTATCGAATGTAAGTGTAAGCGGTTTTGATCCTAGCCCAATTGCTAGACGGACGGTTTGAATCGCCCCCGCCTTACGAAAGTTCTAGATCCGGGAATTATTATTCAGAGTGTAAATGAAATGAGTCACGGACAGGAAGGCTCCAGTGAAAAATCGTAGTTATATTTGTTTGGTCTAACATACACTGTCTAAAACAACCAGCTCTAAAACAAAATCACTGCCTCTGTGGAGAATAAAATCCAGGTTACAAACAACATACATACAGTACAGAAATGAGACCGAGTAACATGCAGTAATTCCCTGGTGGATTCTAACTCCACCTCTACCAACGAATTACCCAGTCGAAGCTTCCTCCCCAGAATAGCCCTAAAAAGCTTCACCTGAGAAAACCCTGAGCCCTTCGTCTCACCCAGCTCGCCTGGGATCTTTGGTTACTGGCTTGGGACACTCGTGATCATGCTCACCACTACACACACGGTTGGTTTCCTCGCTCAGCTCAGCTGTGGGAAGTCACTGCCTGGTTTTCAGTCTCGGCGGCTTCCTCCTGGTACATCGATCTTGGTGGAGCGAGGGAGGGTGAGAGGGAGAGAGGGCTCTCTCTAGATGCAATTTGCAAGCTCCAAGCTCCAAGATTCACTACAAGCTAAAAATAAAGTGGAAAGACCCTGTCTTTATGGGAGTTTTGCTACACCCTATCTTTCCAGACAATCTTTAAAATTCTTTTGTTTCTAAGCACGGGTATTTAGTCAGTGATGGACCATCCAGCCCATGTGTATTGGACTGATGGCCCTTAGTCTGGGCATTTCTCTCAGTCTTTGTGTTGGGAAAGACCTGGCTCCTCTTTGGCTGGCCAGGCTAGTGGGTTCATTGTTCTGCTCTTCTTCTGAGGTGGAGGTGAGAGATGCTTTTGCATATTAGAGTAGCTTTGTCAATGGCCCCCCTTCCTGGCTGACAGCTCTTTTGTCAATGGATGATTGACAGTTTTTTTGTCACAGCAAACTGCCATTCGGTCTCTGGAGTTTTAACAAAAAATAGCTTTTTACTTATCTGCACAGGGTGACACCAGCATAGGGAAAATACCCTCAGAGAAAAAATAAATAAAATCCACAAAATATTCTCGACTGAGTCCATTCTATAAACATAAACTTTGCAATCTCTTTATAAATCACTGAACCAAGGTGTCACGATACAAACCGTAACAAATATTTTTTTTCTTCCTTTCTTTGTACTTGCACTGTGTCTGATCCTGTATGTTAAAGTAACGGGCCAGATGCATGATCTCGCTGTGGGGGGTCGGGTGGGGGGGGGGGGGGGGGCGCACGGAAATGGATTTATGTAGCCATGGACACACACATGGATCACACCCAGAACCTACTGGAACCTCCACTGCATCATCGAACCATCCAAACTGGTAACCACTACCCAATGTTGTGGCAAAAGGACTTGGGGGTTAACAGGGAGAGAGCCAAGCCAAAGCACAACCAAGCTGCAAGGGCTATTGGCACTTAAGTCTGGGGAGAGCTAAGCCAGCACACATAGTGCAAAGATGATCGGCACAAAGGACTTGGGGAAGGGTCACATTATTTCTGAAGACTATAGATATACTCTCTGTGAAGTCACTGTATAGTTGCATAAGATGGAGACTTGTTTACCTGATGTACTATCAATAAGGTTTAAACTGTGTATATACATGCTGGCACCATTAGAGGGTGTAACTGGTGGAGACCAGGGTTTCCTGCTCTGGTGGCAGGGGCTGTATAAAAGGGGAGCCACCATGCGGCTGTCTCACTCTGGAGTTACAAGTAAAGGACCAATGTCACTAGAAACATAGAAACATAGAAAATAGGTGCAGGAGTAGGCCATTCGGCCCTTCGAGCCTGCACCACCATTCAATATGATCAGTACTCCATTCAGTACCTCAAAGGTAGTAATTTCAGGATTGCTACCAGTGCCACGTGCTAGTCAGATGAATACGTGGCTTGAGGAGTGGTGCAGAAGGGAGGGATTCAAATTCCTGGCACATTGGAATCGGTTCTGGGGGAGGTGGGACCAGTACAAACCGGATGGTCTATATCTGGGCAGGACCGGAACCAATGTCATAGGGGGAGTGTTTGCTAGTGCTGTTGGGAAGGGGTTAAACTAATATGGCAGGGGGATGGGAACCTATGCAGGGAGAAAGAGGGAAGTAGAATGGGGGCAGAAGCAAAAGATAGAAAGAAGAAAAGTAAAAGTGGAGGGCAGAGAAACCCAAAACAAAATCAAAAAGGGCCACATTACAGCAAAATTCTAAAGGGGCAAAGACAAGCCTGAAGGCTCTGTGCCTCAATGCATGGAGTATTCGGAATAAGGTGGACGAATTAACTGCGCTGGCAACAATTAACGAATATGATATAATTGGCATCACGGAGACATGGCTCCAGGGTGAACAAGGCTGGGAACTCAACATCCAGGGATATTCAACATTCAGGAAGGATAGACAGAAAGGAAAAGGAGGTGGGGTAGCGTTGGTGGTTAAAGAGGAAATGAACTCAATAGTAAGAAAGGACATTAGCTTCGAAGATGTGGAATCTGTATGGGTGGAGCTGCGGAATACCAAAGGGCAGAAAACGCTAGTGGGAGTTGTGTACAGACCACCAAACAGTAGTAGTGAGGTTGGGGACAGCATCAAACAAGAAATTAGGGATGCGTGCAATAAAGGTACAGCAGTTATCATGGACGACTTTAATCTACATATAGATTGGGCTAACCAAACTGGTAGCAATATGGTGGAGGACAATTTCCTGGAGTGTATTAGGGATGGTTTTCTAGACCAATATGTCGAGGAACCAAATAGAGGGCTGGCCATACTAGACTGCATGATGTGGAATGAGAAAGGATTAATTAGCAATCTTGTTGTGTGAGGCCACTTGGGGAAGAGTGACCATAATATGGTAGAATTCTTTATTAAGATGGAGAGTGACGCAGTTAAATCAGAGACTAGGGTCCTGAACTTAAGGAAAGGTAACTTCGATGGTATGAGGGGTGAATTGGCTAGAATAGACTGGCGAATGATGCTTAAAGGGTTGACAGTGGATAGGCAATGGCAAACATGGATGAACTACAACAATTGTACTTCTCTGTCTGGAGGAGTAAAAATAAAACGGGGAAGGTGGCTCAACCGTGGCTAACAAGGGAAATTAAGGATAGTGTTAAATCCAAGGAAGAGGCAAATAGATTGGCCAGAAAAAGCAGCTAACCTGAGGACTGGGAGAAATTTAGAATTCAACAGTGAAGGACAAAGGGTTTAATTAGGAGGGGGAAAATAGAGTATGAGAGGAAGCTTGCTGGGAACATAAAAAGTATAGATATGTAAAGAGAAAAAGATTAGTGAAGACAAACGAAGGTCCCTTGCAGTCAGATTCAGGTGAATTTATAATGGGGAACAAAGAAATGGCAGACCAGTTGAACAAATACTTTGGTTTTGTCTTCACAAAGGAAGACACAAATAACCTTCTGGAAGTGCTAGGCAACCGAGGGTCTAGTGAGAAGGAGAAACTGTAGGAAATCTTTATTAGGCGGGAAATTGTGTTAGGGAAATTGATGGGATTGAATGCCGATAAATCCCCGGGGCCTGATAGTCGGCATCCCAGAGTACTTAAGGAAGTGGCCCTAGAAATAGTGGATGCATTAGTGATCATTTCCCAACAGTCTATCGACTCTGGATCAGTTCCTATGGACTGGAGGGTAGCTAATGTAACACCACTTTTTCAAAAAGGAGGGAGAGAGAAAACGGGTAATTATAGACCGGTTAGCCTGACATCAGTAGTGGGGAAAATGTTGGAATCAATTATTAAAGATGAAATAGCAGCGCATTTGGAAAGCAGTGACAGGATCGGTGCAAGTCAGCATGCATTTATGAAAGGGAAATCATGCTTGACAAATCTAGAATTTTTTGAGGATGTATATAGTAGAGTGGACAAGGGAGAATCAGTGGATGTGGTGTATTTGGACTTTCAATAGGCTTTTGACAAGGTCCCACACAAAAGATTGCTGTGCAAAATTAAAGCACATGGTATTGGGGGTAATGTACTGACGTGGATAGAGAACTGGTTGGCAGACAGGAAGCAGAGAGTCGGGATAAACAGGTCCTTTTCAGAATGGCAGGCAGTGACTGGTGGGGTGCCGCAGGGCTCAGTGCTGGGACCCCAGCTATTTACAATATACATTAATGATTTAGATGAAGGAATTAAGTGTAATATCTCCACGTTTGCAGCTGACACTAAGCTGGGTGGCGGTGTGAGCTGTGAGGAGGACGCTAAGAGGCTGCAGGATGATTTGGACAGGTTAAGGGAGTGGGCAAATGCATGGCAGATGCAGTATAATGTGGATAAATGTGAGGTTATCCATTTTGGGGGCAAAAACACACAGGCAGAATATTATCTGAGTGGCGACAGATTAGGAAAAGGGGAGGTGCAATGAGACCTGGGTGTCATGGTACATCAGTCTTGAAAGTTGGCAAGCAAGTACAGCAGGCGGTGAAGAAGGCAAATGGTATGTTGGCCTTCATAGCTAGGGGATTTGAGTATAGGAGCAGGGAGGTCTTACTGCAGTTGTACAGGGCCTTGGTGAGGCCTCACCTAGAATATTATGTTCCGTTTTGGTCTTCTAATCTGCAGAAGGAAGTTCTTGCTATTGAGGGAGTGCAGTGAAGGTTCACCAGACTGATTCCCGGGTTGGCAGGACAGACATATGTCGAGAGACTGGATCGACTGGGCTTGTATTCACTGGAGTTTAGAAGGTTGAGAGGGGATTGCATAGAAACATATAAAATTATGACGGGACTGGACAGGTTAGATGCAGGAAGAATGTTCCCGATGTTGGGGAAGTCCAGAACCAGGGAACATAGTCTAAGGATAAGGGGTAAACCATTTAGGACTGAGATGAGGAGAACCTTCTTCACTCAGAGAGTTGTTAACCTGTGGAATTCTCTACCTCAGAGAGTTGCTGATGCCAGTTCATTTGATATATTCAAGAGAGAGTTAGATATAGCCCTTACGGCTAAAGGGATCAAGGGGTATGGAGAGAAAGCAGGAAAGGGGTACT
Source organism: Pristiophorus japonicus (assembly GCF_044704955.1). Classification (NCBI taxonomy): domain Eukaryota; kingdom Metazoa; phylum Chordata; class Chondrichthyes; family Pristiophoridae; genus Pristiophorus; species Pristiophorus japonicus. Next base: position 126,261,900 of record NC_091986.1, read on the forward strand.
GAGGTGAATGATCAGCCATGATCTTATTGAATTGTGATGCAGGCTTGAAGGGTCAAATGACCTACTCCTGCACCTATTTTCTATGTTTCTATGTTTCTATTCCTGCTTTCTCTTCATACCTCTTGATCTCTTTAGCCGTAAGGGCCACATCTAACTCCCTCTTGAATATATCTAACGAACTGGCCTCAACAACTTTCTGTGGTAGAGAATTCCACAAATTCACAACTGAGTGAAGAAGTTTCTCCTCATAGAAACATAGAAAATAGGTGCAGGAGTAGGCCATTCGGTCCTTCTAGCCTGCACTGCCGTTCAATGAGTTCATGGCTGAACATGCAACTTCAGTACCCCATTCCTGCTTTCTCGCCATACCCCTTGATCCCCCTCGTAGTAAGGACTTCATCTAACTCCTTTTTGAATATCTAACTCCTTTTTGAATTATCTCGGTCCTAAATGGCTTAACCCTTATCCTTAGACTGTGACCCCTGACTCTGGACTTCCCTAACATCGCGAACATTCTTCCTGCATCTAACCTGTCCAATCCCATCAGAATTTTATATGCTTCTATGAGATCCCCTCTCATTCTTCTAAATTCCAGTGAATATAAGCCTAGTCAATCCAGTCTTTCTTCATATGTCAGTACTGCCATCCCGGGAATCAGTCTGGTGAACCTTCGCTGCACTCCCTCAATAGCAAGAATGTCCTTCCTCAGATTAGGAGACCAAAACTGCACACAATACTCAAGGTGTGGTCTCACCAAGGCCCTGTACAACTGCATAAGACCTCCCTGCTCCTATACTCAAAACCCCTTGCTATGAATGCCAACCTGCCATTTGCTTTCTTTACTGCCTGTTGTACCTGCATACCTACCTTCAATGACTGATGTATCATGACACCCAGGTCTTGTTGCACTTCCCTTTTTACTAATCTGTCACCATACAGATAATAATCTGCCTTTCTGTTTTTGCCACCAAAGTGGATAACCTCACACTTATCCACATTATACTGCATTTGCCATGCATTTGCCCATTCACCTAACCTGTCCAAGTCCTCCTGCAGCCTCCTAGCATCCTCCTCGCAGCTCACACTGCCACCTAGCTTATTGTCATCTGCAAACTTGGAGATATTACGTTCAATTCCTTCGTCTATACATTAATGCATATTGTAAATAGCTGGGGTCCCAGCACTGAACCCCGCGGCACCCCACTAATCACTGCCTGCCATTCTGAAAAGGACCCGTTTATTCCTACTCTTTGCTTCCTGTGTGCCAACCAGTTCTCTATCCACGCCAATACTTTACCCCTAATACCATGTGCCTTAATTTTGCACACTAATCTCCTGTGTCATCATAGGCAATCCCTCGAACCGAGGATGACTTGCTTCCACTTCAAAAAGTTCACAGGTGTTTCAATGATGGACCTAAAATTCCAGGTCCGAATTGAATCTTGAAGGGTGGAAGATGCCTGTGCTTGGATTTTTTTAACGTGTGGTGACCGTTGCACACTAGCCACCACATGGGCTTGACAGATCTAGGCCTTGGTCCAGTAGCAAGGATTAACCAAGACGACTGGTGACCTACTCGACTGCACGGACCTAGTGCACACACATATCGCGGTGTGGGCTGGCCCATGCTGCCCCTGGGCCCTCGCCTCTTCTGGACCCCGAACTCGCGCCTCTCCTGGGAACAGTGGTAGTGCCACATGACACGATGGAGGGTGTCTGCAGTGTGAAGACAGGACTTCACTGTCTCCTGTGTGGGACCTTGCCAAAAGCCTTTTTAAAGTCCAAATACACCACATCCACTGGTTCTCCCTTTTCCACTCTACTAGTTACATCCTCAAAAAACTCTAGAAGATTTGTCAAGCATGATTTCCCTTTCATAAATCCATGCTGACTTGGACTGATCCTGCCACTGCTTTCCAAATGCGCTGCTAGTACATCTTTAATAATTGATTCCAGCATTTTCCCCACCACCGATGTTAGGCTAACTGGTCTATAATTCTCTGTTTTCTCTCTCCCTCCTTTTTTAAAAAGTGGGGTGTTGTAGGCATTAGGCACCTGCTGAATATATCAAAACCTAGGGCAACGGCACCTGTAGCATAAGGTTAGAACTTCACCTGTAGTATAAGGTTAGAACTAAATATGTAACTCTAATACCATAAAATGGCTACCCGTGAGGCCTCAAGGGATTTCTGTTAGCTGAAATGGACCGCATTCCTGGAAACTGATAATTGTTGTTTCCCACACACAGGAATAACAAGCAAATTCTGCAGATGTCTCTAATCATTGAGGCTTCCGAAGGAGAATGTTCTGGTGGATGTAAGAACAATACGACTCTGTAACAGGATTAAGATAAGGAGGCTACCCAAGGACAGTAAGATAAGGGGAGCCTGGACTATGTCTCAGGATACATGAGTCGTTCCTAGCAACACACTTCTTAGCAACACATCTCTTAGCAACACATGAGCCACTTTATGTTTAGAAACTAACTCTATCTATTGGTCTAGTTGAATTCATAATCTATATGATTGGATAGTATCCAGCCGAAATGGGTTGATGTAACTGTAGTAAAAACTGTTGTAAAACATATAAAGATCCATGAAACCCTTTGTTCTGCGGAGTGAAGTGCCTGGATCCAGTCCTGAGGCTTCCTCCCCGCTGGCGTAATTAAAGGCTGCATTGTCGTTGGAACCGACTCTGAGTGTTGAGTGATTCTTCTGATAAAACACTAACACTAACATGGGGTTACATTAGCAACCTCCAATCCATAAGAACTGAATCAGAGTCCATGGAATGTTGGAAAATGACCACCAATTCATTTACTATTTCTAGGGCCACTTCCTTAAATACTCTGGGATGCAGACTATCAGGCTCTGGGAATTTATCAGTCTTCAGCCCCTTCAATTTCGCTAACACCATTTCCTAACTAATAAGGATTTCCCTCAGTTCCCCCTTCTCGCTAGAGCCTCGGTCCCCTAGTATTTTCGGGAAGTTATTCATGTCTTCCTTAGTGAAGACAGAACCAAAGTATTTGTTCAATTGGTCTGCCAATTCCTTGTTCCCAATTATGAATTCACCTGATTCTGACTGCAAGGGACCTACATTAGTCTTCACTAATCTTTTTCTCTTCACATATCTATAGAAGCTTTTGCAGTCAGTTTTTATGTTCCCTGCAAGCTTACTCTCATACTCTATTTTCCCCCTCCTAATTAAACCCTTTGTCCTCCTCTGCTGAATTCTAAATTTCTCCCAGTCTTCAGATTTGCTGCTTTTTCTGGCCAATTTATATGCCTCTTCCTTGGATTTAATACTTTCCCTAATTTCCCTTGTTAACCATGGTTGAGCCACCTTCCCTTTTTTATTCTTACGCCACACAGAGATGTACAATTGTTGTAGTTCATCCATGTGATATTTAAATGTTTGCCATTGCCTATCCACCGTCAACCCTTTAAGTATCATTCTTCAGTCTTTCCTAGCCAATTCACGTTTCATACTGTTGAAGTTCAGGACCCTAGTCTCTGAATTAACTGTGTCACTCTCCATCTTAATGAAGAATTCTACCATATTATGGTCACTTTTCCCCAAGGGACAATGCACAACCAGATTGTTAATTAATCCTCTCTCATTACACAAGACTCAGTCTAGGATGGCCTGTTCTCTAGTTGATTCCTCGACATATTGGTCTAGAAAATCATCCCTTATACACTTCAGGAAATCCTCCTCCACAGTATTGCTACCAGTTTGGTTAGCCCAATCAATATGTAGATTAAAGTCACCCATGATAATTGCTGTACCATTATTGCATGCGTCCCTAATTTCCTGTTTGATGCCATCCCCAACCTCCCTACTACTGTTTGGCTACAACACATTGCCTCGTGGAGTCATTCATAAGTACACTACAGACATAATATCCTTCAACCACTATCTGTCCCACCTGTGACAGAAACTGTGGTTCTCGTATTGGACTGTACAGCCACCTAAGAACTCGTGCTAAGAGTGGAAGCAAGTCTTCCTCGATTCCGAAGGATTGCTTATGATGATGATGTCAATTCTAAAGTATTTAATCTAGAGGGTGTGGCTGCCTCCTGGAGCAAAAGATCCAGGTAACTTTCTCCCACCCTGATGTCTCGCAATGTCTGTAGCTCGGACTCCAGCTCCGCAACTCGGAGCCGAAGTTCATCGAGCCACAGACACTTTCCGCAGATGTAGTCGCCCTGGACCAAAACGTCCAGAAGCTCCCACATATTGCAGCAGCAACACATCTCCTGTTTCCCAGTATTGTATTTAATTCATTAGTTTAGCGTTAATCAAGTATTTACCTATATAGTTTATTAAATTAGTTAAACAAATAAGGGTTAGTTTTTAATATTTAGTTATATGCTATGGGCTAGATTTTCCACTTTTTTTGCATGCATAACGCCCACTTAACATCCAGTTTACCGCTGAAATGACATATAACGCCCATATATCGCCCATTTAGCCACAAAATGGAAACTGTCAGGCATTTTTCGGAAATTTATCGCCGAGCATTACTTTCCCCGTGTGCAAAACGCCGGGAAAAAATAATACCGCCCGCACATTTTTTAAGGGCGGAATCATCAGAATGGGTGAAATCAACATCCATAATATCACCCAGCGTTACTTTCCACTCGGAATTAACACCGAGATTCAATAATACTGCCCGCCCATTTTCTTTTGTCGTAAAGAGCACATTTGGCAAAACGAACGCCCAGGAGATTGTCCCCGTCACTTTCACCACCTCGCGCACATATCGCCCACAATATCGCTTGCCCAAAAAAACGCTCAAAAAAAGTGGGACTGTTCTGAACTAAAGCCAACGGTGTGGCTGCCATTTTTAAAATCGCAGTTCGCTTCATTCAAAAGGCTGCTTCAACTTCAGGGGAGTTTGCATTGACTCTGGAGTTCTTCTCTGATACGTCCTTACTATACAGTATAAATGCACACGAGGCCCATGCTTGAGAAGGTCAGTCTGTGACCTGTCCTTTATTCCTTAGCCTCAAGTGCAGGAAGTGGGTGGAGCTTCCCCTTTTATATCTGAAGGTCTAGGTTAGGAGTGTCTCCCACAAGTTCACCACCTAGTGGTCAGTGTTCTCACGGTGTACAACTTAGGTCAGTTTATACATGGGTTACAATGCTGGTTGAATACATGACATCACCTCCCCCACCAAAGTCTTATTGGGATCACAGGTTGAGTCTCTCTGATGGTTTACGCTCCCTTGTAGAGCACCTGAGTTGGGGCTCCGGTTGTTGGGCGCTGGCCTGAGTGTCTGCTGTTTGCGGTGTCTCAAGCCTGTCCGGACTGCCCACAGTGACTGGGCTCTGCTCCCTTTGGTTCCACCTGTGGTGGAGTGAACTCTACATCGTGTTCTTCCTCTGCTTCTTCTATGGGGTTGCTGAACCTCATTTTTGTTTGATCCACATGTTTATCCATTGGTAAGTTTAACTACCAGAATCCTATTTCCCTCTTTGGCAACCACAGTGCCTGCACGCCATTTGGGCCATTTGGGCCCTGCAGCGTAATTGAGGACAAAAACAGGATCATTTATATCAATACATCGCGCCCTCGCATTCCTGTCATGGTAGTCATGTTGGCCCCAAGATTCGCCATGATTTGCTCCTGATTTTTAGGAGCAACTGGTGTAGAACGGAGTATCTTAGAAATCGGAATTCTCACCATTTAGTTTGCTCCAGTTCTAGTCAGTTAGAACAGTTTCACTTTGAAACAGAATTTTTTTTTCAAAAGGGGGCGTGTCCGGCCACTTACGCCTGTTTTCAAAGTTTCGTCAGTGAAAACTTACTCCAAACTGACTTAGAATGGAGTAAGTGAAGATTTTTGTACGCTCGAAAAAACCTTGTCTACACTTTAGAAAATCAGGCGTAGGTTACAAATCAGGCGTAGGGAATGGGGGGGGGGGGTTTAAAGGGAAGTTTACAAATATTAAACACTTCAGTTTTACAAATAAAGAGCCATCATCAATAATAAATGATAAAAACATCAATAAATCAACCAATAAGGGGGAGGGATGGGGAGAAGGGGGAGGGGGGGAGAAGGGGGAGGGGAGAAGGGGGAGGGGGAGGGGGAGGGGGAGGGAGGCTGAACGGGCCGGGCCCGGCCAGGCCCGAGACTTCAGGCAGGGCCCAAGACTTCGGGCAGGGCCCGTCCCCAGCACTAGATTTACAGGTAGGTGGCGTTGGGTCGGGTCGGGATCGCGGGTCAGGACGGGATCGCGGGTCGGGTCGGGGGGAGCGCGGGTCGGGAGGGTGGTGGGAGGGAGGTCAGTTCGGTTCGGGTCGGGGGGAGGGAGGTCAGGTCGGGGGGAGGGAGGTCAGGTCGGGTCCAGTCCGGGGGCGGGGGAAGCGGGAGTCGGGTCAGTGTCAGTGTCGGGTCCGGTCCGGAGGCGGGGGGCGGGGGTGGGGGGAAAAGCGGGAGTCGGGTCGGTGTCGGTGTTGGGTCCGGTCCGGAGGCGGGGGGGGGGGGGAAACGGGAGTCGGGTCGGAACCAGTCCGGGGCGTCGGGTCGGGTCCAGTCCGGGAGGTCGGGTCGGGTCGGGTTGGGTCCGGGGGCGGGGGAGGGAGAAGCGGGAGTCGGGTCGGTGTCGGGTCCGGTCTGGAGGCGGAGGGCGGGAAGCGGGAGTCGGGTCGGGTCGGGAGGAAGCAGGAGCTGGGCGTGGGAGGAGCCTTATTCACACAGCCCCAGTGAGGCCATTCGGCCAGGGCTAGGGGCTGCGTGCTTCGGCCCCGCCCACACAGTTTTGGGCGCCTGGAGCTACTGCACATGCGTGCCCACTGTAGCGCGCATGTGCAGAGGTCCCGGCACTGTTTTCAGCGCAGGGACCTGGCTCCGCCCCCTACAGCTCGTGCTGCGCTGCGCCGAGCTGCAAACAACCTGCAGGGAGCTGGAGAATCTGGAAGTTTTTTTTAGGTGCACTTTGTGGCGCGAAAAATGGGCGTCCAGGTCGGGACTGCGCCGTTCTAGGCGCGGCTCGAAACTTGGGTCCATTGTGACTGGCGCCTGCTCTCGACAATTTCTTTCATGGTAGGGTGTATAAGGGATAACCGGGTTCTGAGCGTCCTTTTCATGAGCAGCTCTGCGGGTGTAACCCCTGTGAGCGAGTGTGGTCGGGATCTATAGGCCAACAGGAGGCGTGATAAGCGGGTTTGTAGGGAACCCTCTTGGATTCTGAGCATCCCCTGTTTGATTATCTGCACTGCTCGTTCTGCCTGGCCGTTTGAGGCCGGCTTGAACGGTGCCGTTCTAACATGGTTAATTCCATTGCCTGCCATGAAGTCCTGGAATTCAGTGCTTGTGAAGCACGGGCCATTGTCGCTGACCAAGATGTCCGGTAGACCGTGGGCGGCGAACATTGTCCGTAGACTTTCTACCGTGGCAGAAGATGTGCTTGAATTTAAAATGTCACACTCGATCCACTTGGAGTAGGCGTCTACTACAACCAAAAACATTTTCCCCATGAAAGGACCTGCATAGTCCACATGGATGCGTGACCAAAGCTTGGCGGGCCAGGGCCAGGGGCTAAGGGGAGCTTCCTTGGGCGCATTGCCCAGCTGGGCACACGTGTTGCACCTGCGAACACAAAGTTCCAGATCTGCGACTATCCCTGGCCACCAAACATGTGACCTGGCAATTGCCTTCATCGTGACAATGCCTGGGTGCCCATTGTAGAGTTCTCTGATGAACACCTCTCTGCCCATCTGGGGCATGACCACGTGGTTTCCCCACAGTAGGCAATCGGCCTGAATCGAGAGTTCATTCCTGCGCCTGTGAAATGGTTTAAATTCCTCAGGGCATGCCCTTTACGTGGCTGCCCAGTCCCCATTCAGGACACATTTCTTGACTAGAAACAATAGCGGGTCTCTATTTGCCCAGACTTTAATCTGATGGGCTGTCACGGGTGAGCCTTCGCTTCCGAAAGCTTTAACAGCCATGACCATCTCAGCAGCATGCTCGGTAGCCCCCTCAGTGGTGGCTAGTGGGAGCCTGCTGAGTGCATCGGGGCAGTTTTCGGTGCCCGGTCTGTGCCGAATTGTGTAGTCATAGGCAGCTAACGTGAGTGCCCACCTCTGTATGCAGGCCGATGCGTTTGCATTTATGACCTTGTTGTCGGCCAAAATGGACATTAGGAGTTTGTGATCTGTCTCCAGCTCAAATTTCCTGCCAAACAGGTACTGGTGCATTTTCTTTACCGCATATACACATGCGAGCGCCTCCTTTTCTATCATCCCGTAGCCCCTTTCTGCCTGGGACAGACTTCTGGAGGCATAAGCTACTGGCTGTAACTGACCCTTGGCATTGACATGCTGCAACACACACCCGACACCATAGGACAACGCATCGCACGTTAACACAAGTTTCTTACATGGGTCATATAGCGTTAACAGATTGTTGGAACATTAACAAATTGCGTGCTCTATTAAAAACCCATTCCTGGCTGTCCCCCTAGACCCATTCGCGACCTTTGCATAGGAGCATGTGTAGCGGCTCTAGCAGCGTGCTCAATTTGGGAAGAAAGTTACCAAAATAGTTCAGGAGCCCCAGGAATGAACGCAGCTCCGTCGTGTTACAGAGTCTGGGTGCTCTCTGGATCGCTTCCGTCTTGGACGCAGTAGGGCTGATCCCGTCTGCTGCTACCCTCATCCCCAGGAATTCTACCTCTGGAGCTAGGAAGACGCACTTCGCCTTTTTCAGTCGCAGTCCAGTCTGCGTCGCACCTCCTCCAGGTTGTGGAGGTGTTCTTCAGTATCGTAACCCGTAATGAGGATGTCGTCCTGAAAAACCACCGTCCCTGGAATCGACTTGAGGAGGCTGTCCATATTTCGTTGGAAGATCGCGGCGGCCGAGCAAATCCCGAACGGACATCTGTTGTACTCAAACAACTCCTTGTGTGTCGTGATGGTGGTCAGCTTCTTCGACTCACTCGCCAGCTCCTGGATCATGTAAGCTGAGGTCAGGTCCAATTTTGAAAAAAGTTTGCCACCGGATAGCGTCGCAGAGGTTCTCCGCTCTCGGTAGCAGGTACTGGTCTTGGAGTGACACCCGATTGATGGTGGCCTTGTAATCACCACATATCCTGACCGACCCATCCGCCTTGAGCACCGGCACAATTGGGCTCGCCCAGTCACTGAATTCGACTGGCGAGATGATACTTTCCCTCAGCAGGCGGTCCAATTCGCCTTCTATCTTTTCCCGCATCACGTACGGCACCGCTCTGGCCTTGTGGTGTACTGGCCTGGCGTTCGGGTTTATGTGAATCACTACCTTGGCCCGCATGGAAGTGCCAATGCCGGGTTGAAATAATGAGTCAAATTTGTCCAGGATCTGTGAGCATGATACTCGCTCCACAGAGGAAATTGCATTGACATCGCTCCATTTCCAGTTCATGACAGCAAGCCAACTCCTCCCCAGTAGTGCGGGACCATCCCCTGGGACAATCCAGAGTGGCAGTCTGTTCTCCGAATCGTTGTGGGTCACAACTACCGTGGCGCTGCCTAGCACCGGAATGATCTTCTTTGTGTAAGTCCATAGTTGTGCGTCAATCGGCGATAAATTTGGCCTCCTGGCCTTGGACGCCCACAACTTTTCGAACTGTTTGATACCTATCAGGGACTGGCTGGCCCCCGCGTCTAACTCCATTGATACTGGGATGCCATTGAGGAGCACTTTCATCATTATCGGTGGCGTCCTGGTGTATGAACTGTATACGTGCTCCACATGAACTCGCTGAACTTCAGCTTCCAGCAATTTCCCCCAGCGTTCATTTCTGCAATTTCTGCAGGTATTTTGCTCACCTCTGCAAACTCCGGCTGAGTGTGTGCCTCCACGCCTCCAGCATGAGCTGCAGTTTGAAATAAAAGGTCCCTTGCCAGTTGATCGTCCCTTGCTGCCCCTGTTATTGCCCTTGAGTGCACCATTAACAGGTATTAATGGCCCCATTACTGGCCGCATTGTCCCTTGCAATGGCGTGAATCGCCATTCAGCTTGCCATTGTCTCTGTCGAACTCCCCCTCTGGGTTCGACTACATGTTGGGGCATGCCCGACTGCCCTTGTCTGCCTGGAGAACTGTGTGCTGCTTTAACAATGTTGAATCTCTGTCCCAACCATTCCTTAACACAGTACCTCTCGTCTGTTCTGCTAATGGCCATGCTCGCGTGGTTTAAACCCAAGTTTCTTGTCGCCATTGATACGTCCTTACTATACAGTATAAATGCACACGAGGCCCATGCTTGAGAGAAGGTCAGTCTGTGACCTGTCCTTTATTCCTTAGCCTCAAGTACAGGAAGTGGGTGGAGCTTCCCCTTTTATATCTGAAGGTCTAGGTTAGGAGTGTCTCCCACAAGTTCACCACCTGGTGGTCAGTGTTCTCACAGTGTACAACTTAGGTAAGTTTATACATGGATTACAATGCTGGTTGCATACATGACATTCTCAAGTGAAGTGACCATCTCAACAGACATATTTTCAGACTCTGGACTATTGGGGGTTTACTCTAGGTGTATTTTAGAGAGGAAATTATTGCCTCTGATCAATCGCTATTGTACTTTCATTGCAATGGGGCCAGCCATTTCTCAGCCTACATCGATTAATACACAGATGCCGCAGAGTGCAAATGGCTCAATGTTTGATGCACATCATTATGTCCCCAATTTAAGACGTGCAAGAATGAGGAGGTGGGTCAGACCATACACACACCACGTACAGGGAAAAGAGGTCTTACATCGACGTGTCCGACCCCACCTGCTTTCGGATACTGCGCTTCCACAAGGTGGTGATCAATGAAATATGTGAGCTCATCAGGCCACATATGCAGCCTGTCTTCAGGACAGCATTGTCTTTTTACGTGTCCAGTTCCTTTCGGTCCTGCGCGGTCGAAATTTGCCCTCTGTCTCACCATGCAACCCATTGCTGCATTAGACAGGTCACGGAGGCCCTGTATGAGAGAAAGATGGATTATATCAGCTTCCCCATGACCACGGAGGCTCAGACTGACAGAGCTGGAGCATTCTACCGCATTGCTAAGTTCCCCAGGGTGCAGGGAGCTATACAGTGCACTCACATCGCCATGCGGGCACCTTCTCAGGACCCAGAGTGTTTTCGTAACAGAAAAGGATTTCACTCCCTGAAGGTCCAACTCGTTGTCAACCACAACCAGATCATCATGGCAGTGAATGCCAAATGTCCGTGCACCTTCGACGAGGCTCACATCCTGCATGAGAGCGCTGACTCTGACATCTTTAGGAGTCAGCCACAAGGACAATGGTGGATGCTTGGTGATAACCGATATGACCTAGCCACCTACCTGGTTGATGACCCCGCTGTGTGACACCCACACCGAGGCTGAGAAGCGATACAACCAGAGCCACAGAGACCACGCAATGTGGTCCACAAAACTGTCATGTATCTTACATTATTATATATAACTGTATCCTAACATGCTATACATGACTGTAATAAGATATGACCTGTAACCACCAGCATACCTTACCACCAGGGGTGCACTTGAAAGAGACAGGTATATAAGGACAGGTCTCAGGCAAGTGCAGCATTCCAGAGCTGTGAAATAGAGGTGCAGGTCCAGAGTGACCTTGACTTCACTACATGCCTCGTGTGAATCTGTACTGAGGGGACAGGACTTTACAGTGGCGACGAGTTACGGGATTACAGAATCCACAGAATAGCGAACAACGGATCAGATGAAAAGTACAATGCGGGAGACAATTGGGATGACTTTATAGAAAGGCTCCAGCAAAGCTTTGTAACCAAAGACTGGTTAGGCGACGATAAGGCAGGCAAGAGAAGAGCCCATCTCTTGACCAGCTGTGGCTCGAAAACATACGCTTTAATGAAGGATCTGTTGGCACCCGAGAAACCAGCAAGCAAGTCGTTTGAAGAATTGAGCACACTGGTAAGAGACCACCTGAAGCCAGCGAGCAGCCTACACATGGCCAGACACAGGTTCTACAACTACAGACGCTGTGTGGGCCAGAGCATACCCAACTTCGTGGCGGAACTTCGGAGGTTGGCTAGTTTATGTGAGTTCTCCGATGAACTGAGGAGAGAAATGCTGAGAGACTTTTTCATTGAAGGAATAGGCCACGCAGGCATATTCCGAAAGCTCATAGAGACCAAGAACCTGACCTTAGAGGCAGCAGCACTGGTTGCACAGACATTCTTGGTAGGGGAAGAAGAAACGAGGTTGATTTACAATGCAGGTACGACAACTAACGAAATATCGGAACAAGAAGTTCACAGCACTAAACAAGTTGCTACCCCCACACACAGACAAAACCAGGAGAACAGGCTCTCGACAGCAGGCAGAAGCCATCAAGGGCCACAGGAACCATTCACACCTCATCAACCCACAATGCGAGCAATCAACTACAAACTGAAAGAAGCTCAAGAGAGTGTGAATCTGTACTGAGGGGACAGGACTTTACAAAAACAATAACTGTGCTTAAGCAGGGCTTCAGATTTCTGGACAACTCAGGAGGAGAGCTACAATACAGCCCTGAGCAAGTAGGTAAATTCGTGGTCGTTTGCTCCATGCTGCACAATCTGGCTATCAGGAGGGGCCAAGAATTGCCAGAAAGGAATGATGCTCCACCTCAGGAGAGAGAGGAAGAGGACGACGAGGGGCTGGACACTGACCTAGGGCCAGACAATCAGGCTGGCTATGCAACCATGCCCATGACCCCATGTAGACCGCAGGAAAGGGCTCGTGGTGGCTACATAGCTGCAAGACTCTTACGTGAGGAGCTGATACCTGAACAATTTGCCTGAAAGAACGTTGCTGTGAGTGACAACACTGACACACTGCTGTGTGTGTGCAGCTCAGATATCAATGGTGCCAGTTAAAGTTTACGTTGATTGAAGTTAAGTTTTATTTAAGCCTTTCATGTTAAGGAATCACCAGTGTGTAATGGTCCAGCTATCTGAGACAATGCACAACAAGGTTATGTTCAATAAAAAAAATGTTATATCAACATTGGGCTGAAATGATAAGTATCACAGGCAAAAACACCTAACCCCCGCCCACACCCCACTTTTTCCACCATTGACATCAATCAAATGGTCAACATGTCCAGCAACACAGAATACAAAGACAAAGCAGGAGGGCGGTCCCCTCCCCCCATACATTACAACAAATTGCATACACCCAGATGGAGATATAACACAGCCATCACCTGCGGACATGCACCTCACTTTCCTTCCCCCTCCCCTTCTTCTCCCCACCTCTACCCCTTCTCCTCCTCACTCCATGGCGCCTGGCCGAGCTCCTCAGGCGGTGCCTCATTGGGGGGCGGGGGGGGATGAAGGCAGAGGCGGTGGTTGCATGAGTACAGGAGCAGGGGGTGCCAAGGGGACAACATTTTCTGATGCAGAAGCGGGATCTTGGTCCTTACTCTCATCTGTCGGTCGCAGTGGTAGTGCAGAACCTAGAGGTGGAGTGCCGCGCTCTGGGACCACTGGGAGGCCTGAGCCAGCAGTGTTCCTGGCTCTCGCATCCAGGGCCTCCGCCATCCGCGGAAGATACTCAGTCATGGTGGCCAGTTGTCGGGATATGCCTCCCAATGCTTCGATGAGCTGGTCACCAATGTCTACAGTCCTCCTGGACAACTGTACCATCTCTCTGCTCTCATGTGGCGCTCGTGGACCAGACCTGCCGCGTCCACGAAACCTCCGCGAGGTTGGTACCGTCCTGGGGACAAATGGGATGCCCTGTGGCTAGGTGCTTGGGGCCGGTACCTCCAGAGTGGAAGCGGGAATGACCGGAGGACCACTAGATGGCCTTGAGGTGGAATTGCTTCTGGAGCGTGGCGATGCAGGTTCCTCGAAGTCAGCGCTCTCATCCGTGGAGAACAGACCCAGCGGATTGATGGGCAAGAATCAGAGTTCCTCAGCGCCAGCTGTAGGATCATCCAGAGAGTCGGGCACCACGTCCCTCACCTTCTGGCCTTTGTGGTCTTGCCTTGGGACACACTGTTGGTTGAGCTGCAAAACACAAATGAGGTTATTAGAGGAGAAGGGAGTGCTAGGGTCACAAAGTGAGTCCAGCGCTACACACAGCATATGCACGACAAAAGCACCACCGCTATCAAGATAATCGCAGACATCACATTTCATGACCATCAACACATTTGCATCGCAATGATTTTCATTTGACTAATATTATTTCTAGGACAATTTTGAAATCATTTATCATATATGATTGTTCGGATATGAGTGGATGTGGCATCTATTGACTTTACATCACGCAATGGTGTAAGCTTTACTCACGTGGCATCACTTCAGGATCTGCAGATGCTTCCGTGGCTATCTGGGTATGTTTCCCCATGAGTGCTAACACTCGCTCCTCCTTCTCAGTGATGTCGCTGGGGACTGGTGGCCCCCCACCCGTTCACTTCTGCATGGACCTCATCGTCGATAGCTTCTTCTGTAAAAGGTGACAGGACAACATGGCATGAGATCATTGCGTGATATCATTGCTAGGTACTGTCACAGAGACTGATACAACACATAACCGACAGATGTAATCATGATTATTATGATAATTATCATTCTGCACCTAAAGATATGCACCGTGACCGCAGGCTTTGAGTAAATCATTCCCAGTAAAAGTGAAAGACCTCACATCTGCTGATAGTCACTCATGACTGTTACAAAGCAAATTATATAAATACATTAGTACATGTAAATAAATGTAATACTTACTCTTACAGATCCCACAAGGTCGTTCCATCATTTGCGGCATTGGTTGCCCTCACGCACCGACGAGACCACCTCTGTTATCTCGGCCCATATCTTCTGGTAGGCCTTTGGGGTGGGCTTCCCACGCCCTCCCTGTGTCAAATCACCCCAGCGTAACTCGACCTCCTGCAGGAGGGAGGCATTTGCCTCAGCCGAGAACCTCCTCGCTCTTTTGCGCCCTCCAATGTGCTCCTCTCCCACCTCACTGCTCTCTCCAGCGTCAGTCTCCACAGCGTGCTGTGATGTCTCCTCCTCTCCCTCCATAATAGGCCAAATTCGGGCAAATATGTGGCTGGTATCAGCTAATTTTTGTTTCCCTATTTGGTCTAAAGTTCTAAGCTCTCCCTCCTTCCTCCCAAAGCAGCCACACCACATCCACACAAGCTTTCAGTCCCTCTCAGCTCCCTCTCTCTCTGTCTCCACTTCTGCGCATGTCATGATGACCCTTGACCTCCTGAATCGCGGAATCGAGCGCTGCCATGCCTTTGCTAAGGACGGCTACACTTTATGGCAGGTCAGCAAGATTTAATGCTACCGTCCATTTCATATCGCTTGCGGTAACGCCCAATTTCAAAAATGGAGACTAGGTGCTTTGAGAATGGGCGAGAAGCCAGCGATATGAAAACCCATTTTTACAGCCCACGCCAGAAATAACGCCTATTTTGGGGCGATAAGCACAAAAGTGTAAAATCTAGCCCAGAATGTTAATTTAAAAGAAAACAGCCCACAATCACTACCAATCACTTACCTGCCTTACCTGTGATGTCACACAGTAGAGTTCTCCTCACCCAGAGCCGTGCGATCTCCTGGGAGAGGCAAAAAAACAGATAAAAATCCAGGCCAATTGGGGAAAAAATCTGGGAAAATTCCTCTCCGACCCAACGAGGCGATCGAAACTAGTCCAGGAGATCACACTGGCCGTATGCTGTGGTCTGCTGTGGCTTTTATCCCCACTCAAACAGATCTAGCAGCTCAAAGCTCGGCATCCATGAGGCACTGGGGGCCAGCAGCAGAAGAATTGTCTACTACACAATCTGTAACATTATGGCCCGGCACAGTCTACCATTGCCATCGAGCCAGGGGATCAACCCTGGTTCAATGAAGAATGTAGAAGTGCATGCCGGGAGAAGCACCAGGCATACCTAAAAATAAGGTGTCAACACAAAACATGCTAAACAGCAGAAGCAGCATGCTATAGACAGAGTAAGCTAGCCCATAACCAATGGATCATATCAAAGCTCTGCAGTCCTGCCATATCCAGTCATGAATGGTTGTGGATAATTAAACAACTGACGGAAGGAGGAGGCTCCATGAACATTCCTATTCTCAATGATGGCGGAGCACAGCATGTGAGTGCAATAAACAAGGCTGAAGTGTTTGCAACTAGCTTCAGTCAGATACCAAGTAGATGATCCATCTCGGCCCCCTCCTGACGTCCTCACCAGAACAGAAGCCAGCCTTCACTCAATCAATTCACTCCATGTGCTGTCAAGTCACAGCTGAGCGCACTGGATACAGCAAAGGCTATAGGCCCCAACTACATCCCGGCTGCAGTGCTAACTCCAGAACTAGCCAAGCTGTTCCAGTACAGTTACAACACTGGCCAACAAAGTGCAAAATTGCCCAGCTATGTCCGGTCTAACATCCAATCCGGCCAATTACTGCTCCATCAGCCTACTCTCAATCATCAGCAAAGAGATGGAAGCTGTCATCAGGCGGCACTTACTCGCCAATAACCTGCTCACCAATGCTCAGTCTTGGTTCCGCCAGGACCACTCGGTTCCAGACCACATTACAGCCTTAGTCCAAACATGGACAAAAGAGCTGAATTCCAGAGGTGAGGTGAGAGTGACTGCCTTTGACATCAAGGCAACATTTGACCGAATGTGGCATGAAAGAGCCCTAGGAAAATTAAAATCAATGCAAATCAGGGGGAAAGCTCTCTGCCTGGAGTCATACCTAGCACAAAGGAAGATGGTTGTCATTGTTGGAGGCCAATCTACTCAGCCCCAGGACATCGCTGCAGCAGTTCCTCAGGGCAGTGTCCAAGGCCCAACCATCTTCAGCTGCTTCATCAATGACCTTCCCTCCATTATAAGGTCAGAAGTGGGGATGTTCGCTGATGATTACACAGTGGTCAGTTCCATTCGCAACTCCTCAAATAATGAAGCAGTCCATGCCCACATGCAGCAAGACCTGGACAACATTCAGGCTTGGGCAAGTAACATTTGCACCATACAAGTGCCAGGCAATGACTATCTTTAAGAGAAAGTCTAGAACAGGTCAAAGGGTGGATATTCTGCAGCGAATGTCTCACCTCCTGACTCTCCAAAGCCTTTCCACCATCTACAAGGCACAAGCCTGGATGAGTCGGCTCCAACAGCATTCAAGAAGCTCAACACCATCCAGGACTAAGCAGCCCGCTTGATTGACACCCTATCCACCACCTTAAACATGCACTCCCTCCACCACCGGTGCACCGTGGCTGCAGTGTGTACCATGTACAAGATACACTGCAACAATTCACCAAGAGTTCTTCAACAGCACCTCCCAAACCCACGACCTCTACCACCTAGAAGGACAAGGGCAGCAAGCAGATGGGAACACCATCACCTCCAAGTTACCCTCCAAGTCACACATGATCCTGATTGGAAATACATCGCCGTTCCTTCATCGTCGCTGAGTCAAGATCCTGGAACACCCTCCCTAACAGCACTGTGGGAGTACCTTCACCTCACGGACAGCCATGGTTCAAGATGGTGGCTCAACACCACCTATTCAAGGGCAATAAATGCTGGCCTTGTCCGCAATGCCCACATTCCAAAAATGAATACAAAATATATATAAACAACAACTTGTATTTATATAGCGCCTTTAATGCAGTGAAACATCCCAAGGCGCTTCACAGGAGTATTATGAGATTAATAATTTGACACCGAGCCACATAAGGAGAAATCAGGGCAGGTCAAAGAGGTAGGTTTTAAGGAGCATCTTGAAGGAGGAAAGAGAAGTCGAGAGGTGGAGAGGTTTAGGCAAGGAATTCCAGAGTTTAGGTCCGAGGCAACAGAAAGCACGGCCACCAATGGTTGAGCAATTATAATCAGGGATGGTCAAGAGGGCAGGATTAGAAGAGTGCAGACATCCCAGGGGGTTATGGGGATGGAGGAGATTACAGAGATAGGGAGGGGCAAGGCCATGGAGGGATTTGAAAACAAGGATGAGAATTTTGAAATCGAGTGCTTAACCAGGAACCTATGCAGGTCAGTGAGCACAGGGGTGATGGGTGAGCAGGACTTGGTGCGAGTTAGGCTATGGGCAGCCAAATTTTGGATCACCTCTAGTTTACGTAGGGTAGAATATGGGAGACCAGCCAAGAGTGCATTGGAATAATTAAGTCTATAGGTAACAAAGGCATGGATGAGGGCTTCAGCAGCGGATGAGCTGAGGAAAGGGCGGAGACGGGCAATGTTATGGAGGTGGAAATAGGCGGTCTTAGTTATGCTGTGATCAAAAGCTCATTTCAGGGTCAAATATGACACCAAGGTTGTGAACAGTCTGGTTCTGCCTCAGATAGAAGTTGGGGGGAGGGATGAAGTCAGTGCTTAGGGTATGGCGGGGGCTTCGGTCTTCCTAATATTCAATTGGAGAAAATTTCTGCTCATACCAGAACTGGATGTCGGACAAGCAGTCTGACAATTTAGAGACTGGAGGGGTCGAGAGAAGTGGTGGTGAGGTAGAGCTGGGTGTCATCAGCGTACATGATGCTGTGCTTTCAGATGTCGCCAAGGGGCAACATGTAGATGAAAAATAGGAGAGAGCCAAGGATAAATCCTTGGGGGACACCAGAGGTAACGATACGGGGGCAGGAAGAGAAGCCATTGCAGGTGATTCTCTGGCTACGGTTAGATAGATAAGAATGGAACCAGGCGAGTGCAGTCCCCCACACCTGGACAATGGTGGAGAGACATTGGAGGAGGATAGAGTGGTCAACCATGTCAAAGGCTGCAGACAAGTGAAAAAGGGCGAGGAGGGATAGTTTGCCTTTGTCACTGTCACCAAGGATGTCATTTGTGACTTTGATGAGAGCCGTTTTGGGACTGTGGCAGGCCCAGAAACAGGATTGGAAGGATTCAAACATGGAATTGCCGGAAAAATGGGCACAGATTTGGGAGGCGACAACTCGTTCAAGGACTTTGAAGAGGAAAGGGAGGTTGGAGATGGGGCAGTAGTTTGCAAGGCTGGAGAGGTTGAAGGTTGTTTTTTTGAGGAGAGGGTTGATGATGGCAGATTTGAGGGAGAAGGAGAAAGAGAATGTCTACTAATATGGGAGTGAGGAAAGGAAATTGGGTGATCAGCAATTTGGTGGGAGTAGGGTCGAGGGAGCAGAAAGTGGGTCAGATTAACAGGTGCAATGCAATGGGAGCTTGCCTCGTATACTAAAAACCTTAAATTTGTGTGCACGTCCTGTCAACTTTTCCCAATATGAATTTGTATCTCCATAATGGAAATTGTTAATGTAAACTTGGTGCACTGTAATTATATCCTCCTTCCTCCATAAAGTGCTGCAGCACCACCATTGGTAGAAAGGTGTAATTACAGTGCAATAAGTTCGCAGGCAGTGGATACGTGAATTAATAATGGTAATATAAAAATAATAGCAGAACTTTGATTTTAAAATGAGGACTAAATAATCATTTCATATTAGTCCAAGTATGTCCTGCCTTCTATCCCTGCTTTCCGTAAAGCACAACCTTGGTTTTGACGCCCCTTGTGCAATGCCATGCTCGATCAACTAGTCCAATAGTTAAATATGAAACAAGAAATGGCTATTTGGGTCATTCAAGGAGAATGCAGAGTTTTCAATATTATAGACACTTCCCAAGGCATTTAATTTCTTGATGCAAGCAACTGGTCAGAGGCAAAACCTTCAAGTGAGGGAAAACTGTTCTCTAATCCTGTAGGTAATTGAGGAAAAATTCCAGGATATCAATATATTGGCACGTTTGTATTATAGAAATTGGCACTACTGAAGTGATCCAGAGATGGTGACTTGAGAACACTATGCAAAGCTTTTGCATGTTTACTTCTCTTCTAGCTACTACTCCAAATCAAGGTCCGAGACCCACAATTCCCATTGCTAAAAAGGAAGAAATCAAGTTCTGTACCTTTAGGTTTAACTAGAAATGCAATGAAAGCTTGCAAAACGTGTACCTCCGAGGCTACTGTCGGCTTTTGTGTGGAGATCGTCATTTATAATGCAGGGCCATCAAAATAAAACCACCATAACATTACAACTAGCCTTGATTGATTACATGCCATAAAACAGTAAGTAAAGATTTTTTTTTAAACGGGAGGACTCTGTTATCTTGTACTTTTTATTCTTTTTGAGTATCCGTCCACTGGACTCTTTGCAGACACTTATGATAATGAATTTCCTGGATGAAACAGATTAAGTTTTTCATTCTCTTTTTTAAAAGAATCACGATTTGGTTTCATTCGACAGCAAATATCAGGAGATTGTGCTCACTTTCTTCAGCAGCTAATCTAACAAGTGCTCAGTCTGATATATTGAGAAATTTGTGAATTTCTGTTACAGTACTACACTGCCATCTGTTGGTGAAAAGTTGCAAAAGTTGCACCAGTTCAGTGCTTTTCTTTTGTAGTGCACGAATGCCATCAAGGGTAGCATAACTTTCATCATTTCTTCTCTTTTGTGTGCTGCAATGTCTTATGATATTTGGCAACCAATCTGTAGCAGAAATTAATTTTTATTTTTATTTCATATTTCACTAAGCCGCATAAATTCAGTGATATTTCAGCAGTTTAGCATCTTCAGCCAGAAGTGCTGCTTCTGAAGCTGCACCATCACAGAAGCCAGTTTTCAGCCAATTTGATTCACTCCATGTGATATCAAGAAAAGGCTGAGTGCACTGGATACAGCAAAGGCTATGGGCCCCGACAACATCCCAGCTGTCGTGCTGAAGACTTGTGCTCCAGAACTAGCCGCGCCTCTAGCCAAGCTGTTAGATAGAGTACAGCTGCAACACTGGCATCCACCCGACAATGTGGAAAACTGCCTAGATATGTCTGTCCACAAAAAGCAGGACAAATCCAATCCGGCCAATTACCGCCCCATCAGTCATCAGCAAAGTGAAGGAAGGTGTTGGCAACAGTACTATCAATAATCTGCTCACCGATGCTCAGTTTGGGTACCGCCAGGACCACTCGGCTCCAGACCTCATTACAGCCTTGGTCCAAACATGGACAAACAAACTGAATTCCAGAGGCGAGGCAAGAATGACTGCCCTTGACATCATGGCAGCATTTGACCGATTGTGCATCAAGGAGCCCTACTAAAATTGAAATCAATGGGAATCGGGGGGAAAACTCTCCACTGGCTGGAGTCATACCGAGCACAAAGTAAGATTGTTGTGGTTGTTGGAGGCCAATCATCAGTCCCAGGACATCGGTGCAGGAGTTCCTCAGAGCTGTGTCCTAGGCCAAACCATCATCAGCTGCTTCATTAATGACCTTCCCTCCATCATAAGTTCAGAAGTGAGGATGTTCATTGATGATTGCTCAGTGTGCAGTTCCATTTGCAACTCCTCAGATAATGACCCTGGAATTGGGGTCGGAGTTTTCCCACAGGCGGATGTCTCCGACCACAAATTTTTTAATGAAAGTACCTGGTGGCTTCGGAGGTAAGAAAACTTCTGGTCCAGGGCCTGGATGCACAGCCGAGCGCAGAGGCCCATGTATCCCATCAGCGTATGCGTTTTGTACGCATCAGTGGGATCACGTGGCCCAGGCCAACCTATCAAAATGGAGTATTCCCATTGATAGCGATGGTGAGTTCCATTTATACAGAGTTGCCATAACTATGAATGGGGACACCTCCAAAAAACACAGAAACACATTAAATACATTTTAAAAAACACATAACATATTAAAAATTTATTGAAATGAAATGTTTTAGACAAAATAAAATGTTTTTTTTTATTATTTTTATATGTTTTAATAGGGTAAACATAAACTTACCTTAACGGACAGGGTTTTTAATATAAAAATTAATGGTAACATTTTATTTTTCTATCTATTAAAACTCTTACACTGGTAAAAGCTGGCCTTACGCCTGCTTTTACCAGACGTAAGAATTTGAAGGTCATTTGATGGGCAGGAGTTAGGTACTAGCTCAACTCTCTGATCGCGGAGGCCCTTCTCCCAGGGATACTTGCGCATTTCGTACACGCCCGCAGAGGCCGTGATTTCAGGCCCATTGAAGCAGTCTGTGCCCGCATGCAGCAAGACCTGGATGACATTCAGCTTAGACTGATAAGTGGCAAGTAACATTCATGCCACACAAGTTCCAGGCAATGACACTAAGCTGGGTGGCAGTGTGAGCTGTGAGGAGGACACTAAAAGGCTGCAGGGTGACTTGGACAGGTTAGGTGAGTGGGCAAATGCATGGCAGATGCAGTATAATGTGGATAAATGTGAGGTTATCCACTTCGGTGGCAAAAACACGAAGGCAGAATATTATCAGAATAGTGGCAGATTAGGAAAAGGGGAGGTGCAACGAGACCTGGGTGTCATGGTTCATCAGTCATTGAAAGTTGGCATGCAGGTACAGCAGGCGGTGAAGAAGGCAAATGGTATGTTGGCCTTCATAGCTAGGTGATTTGAGTATAGGAGCAGGGAGGTCTTACTGCAGTTGTACAGGGCCTTAGTGAGGCCTCACCTGGAATATTGTGTTCAGTTTTAGTCTCCTAATCTGAGGAAGGACGTTCTTGCTATTGAGAGAGTGCAGCGAAGGTTCACCAGACTGATTCGGGGTTGGCAGAACTGACATATGAGGAGAGACTGGATCGACTGGGCCTGTATTCACTGGAGTTTAGAAAGATGAGAGGGGATCTCATAGAAACATATAAAATTCTGATGGGACTGGACAGGTTAGATGCAGGAAGAATGTTCCTGATGTTGGGGAAGTCCAGAACCAGGGAACATAGTCTAAGGATAAGGGGTAAGCCATTTAGGACTGAGATGAGGAGGAACTTCTTCACTCAGAGAGTTGTTAACCTGTGGAATTCCCTGCTGCAGAGAGTTGTTGATGCCAGTTCATTGGATATTCAAGAGCGACTTAGATATGGCCCTTACGGCTAAAAGGATCAAGGGGTATGGAGAGAAAGCAGGAAATGGGTACTGAGGGAATGATCAGCCATGATCTTATTGAATGGTGGTGCAGGCTCGAAGGGCCGAATGGCCTACTCCTGCACCTATTTTCGATGTTTATATATTTCTAGGAGAGCATCTAATCACCGCCCCTTGACATCAACAGCATTACCATCACCAAATCCCCCAACATCAACATCCTGAGGATCACCATTGACCAGAAACTTAACTGAATCAGCCACATAAATACTGTGGATAGAAGAGCAGGTCAGAGGCTGGGTATTCTGTGGCGTGCGTCTCACCTCCTGACTCCCTAAAGCCATTCCACCAAGTACAAGGCACAAGTCATGAGTGTGATGGAACACTCTCCATTTGCCTGGATGAGTTGAGTACAGCTCCTACAACACTCAAGAAGCTTGACACCATCCAGGACAAAGCTTTATTGGAACCCCATCCACCACTTTAAACATTCACTCCCTGCACCAACGGTGCGCTGTGGTTGCAGTGTGTACCATTTACAAAATGCACTTCAGCAATTAGCCAGGTCTTGTACAATAGCACCTCCCAAACCCACGACCACTACCAACTAGAAGGATAAGGGCAGCAGGCATATGGGAACATCATCACCTGAAAGTTCCCCTCCAAGTCACACACCATCCTGACTTGGAAATATATCGCCGTTTCTTTATCATCGCTGGGTCAAAATCCTGGAATTCCCTCCCTAAGAGTACTGTGGGAGTACCTTCAACACATGGACTGCAGCGCTCCAAGAAGACGGCTCACCACCACCTTCTCAAGGGCAATTAGGGATGGACAATAAATGGTGGCTTTGCCAACGACGCCCACATCACAGGAATAAATAAAAAAAATGACACATTCTAAGTAAGCGAAAGTTATAAAGACTTTATAAGTGGAAATTATTATTAAAATGGCAAATTATTATTAAAATTATTAACTATAACATAATTAGCCCTTGTATGGTAGTCAATGGTGCTGAACAATACTGCATAATATGATGGTTATTATAAGGGAAACTTCCTGAATCCCCTTGGATTCAATTTCTTTTATTGAGGAATCACGGTGAAAGTCCGAGGCCTTAAAACAACTTTATGGTTAAAATAATTAAACAGAAGACAAGGTAAATTCTGGAATAGTGATTAGCTGACAATAAACTTTGGCTGTAATAGCTTAAAGACTATGGGCTCAATTTTGGCCAGGAGTTGCTCCGTTTTTTTTGGAGTAATTTGGTTTTTCTGGCGTAACTTAAAAATCCCCATTTTCCACAATCAATTTGCACCAGTGTAAGTGAGTTAGTTATGATTTTTTTAATTTAGTTATTTTTTCTCAAAAGGGGGTGTTACATAAGAACATAAGAACATAAGAAATAGGAACAGGAGTAGGCCATACGGCTCCTCGAGCCTGCTCCGCCATTCAATAAGATCTGATCATGGACTCAGCTCCACTTCCCCGCCCGCTCCCCATAACACCTTATCCCCTTATGGTTTAAGAAACTGTCTTAAATTTATTCAATGTCTTAAATTTATTCAATGTCCCAGCTTCCACAGCTCTCTGAGGCAGCGAATTCCACAGATTTACAACTCTCTGAAAGAAATTTCTCCTCATCTGTGTTTTAAATGGGTGGCCCCTTGTTCTAAGATCGTGCCCTCTAGTTCTAGTCTCCCTGATCAGTGGAAACATCCTCTCTGCATCCACCTAGTCAAGCCCCCTCATAATCTTACATGTTTCGATAAGATCACCTCTCATTCTTCTGAATTCTAATGAGTAGAGACCCAACCTACTCAACCTTTCCTCATAAGTCAACCCCCTCATCCCCAGAATCAACCTAGTAAACCTTCTCTGAACTGCCTCCAAAGCAAGTATATCCTTTCGTAAATATGGAAAACAAAACTGCATGCAGTATTCCAGGTGTGGCCTCACCAATACCTTATATAGCTGTAACAAGACTTCCCTGCTTTTATACTCCATCCTCTTTGCAATAAAGGCCAAGATTCCATTGGCCTTCCTGATCACTTGCTGTACCTGCATACTATTTGTTATGTATGCATGCTTGTATTGTTATATGATGTCTGGAACACTGAATGTACCTTTACACTGTACACACCTTACCTTTACACCAGAGGGTGCTGCTGCTGGAGACCTAAGGGTTATCTGCACACTGCAGGTAACCCAGTATAAAAGGGAGCTCACAGCTTGGTGTCCTCACTCGAGGAGCTGCAAATAAAGGACTACAGTCTACACACTTGGAGTACCATACCCCTGCCTCGTGGAGTCATTAACAAGGTGCCTACATACATAATAATTGGCGACGAGGTCACGAACTATACGCACAGCATGTCAAATCTCAGCAACTTTCAACAATTCATCAATGGAAAGATTGGGATGCTTTTGTAGAAAGATTGGAACATTTCTTCATAGCCAACGACCTGGATGGGGACACACCGGCTACACGACCGAACAAGCGCAGGGCCATCCTGCTTAGCAGTTGTGGGCCCATCATCCATTGTCTCGACAGGGACTTGCTAGCCCTGGAGAAGACAACAACCAAGAGCTATGAGAAACTTGTAACACTAATATAGGAGCAACTACAACCAAAAGAAAGCATCCTCACAGCCAAGCACCGGTTCTACACTAACCGGCGACCCGAAGGCCAAGAAATTGCTAAGTATGCTGCACATTTAAGAAGACTGGCTGCACCATGTGATTTTGGTGACCACCGTAACGAAGCACTAAGGGACATATTTCTCATCGGAATCGGCCACGAGGGCCTCCTCCACAAGTTGCTCTCTGTGGACATCACAGTCACCCTGCAGAAAGCAATTCAAGTGAGCCAGGCCTACATGATTTCGGCCGGCGACTCCAGGCAAATACTGACCCAGGACTCTAAACCGACGAGTGCAGTGCACCAAATGGCTACTTCCAAAGGCAAAAATGCTGCTCCGAGTCCCGCAACCCTGAGTCCGCCACATGGGGCAAACCGGATGGCCCCATGCTTGCGCTGTGAAGGAAACCACAGGGCCCACCAGTGCCGCTACAAAGACTATGCATGCAAAGGCTGCAAAGAGAAAGGGCACCTTCAGAGAATGTGCAGAAAAAGCTGTACTCACCGCATCACCGAAGAGTTGGCTGATCACCAGGGCTTCGACACAGATGAGGATGAAGCTGCTCAACCCCTGGAAGAAGAGTATGGAATTTATACTTGCTCCACCGAAAGTTCTCCATGGAAGATGAAAGTAGACATCGACAGAGTCCCAGTTTCAATGGAGATCAACATAGGAGCGAGCCAGTCTTTGATGAGCCAAACGTCCTTTGAAAAAATTTGGATAAATCCAGCCACTCGACCAAACTGTCTCCTGTCCAAGTGAAGCTGCTCACCTACAGCAAAGGTAAAATCAAAATCATTGGCAGCGTGGACGTCCAGGTCTTCCAGGGTGGCGTGATGAACAAACTCCCCCTGTGGATCGTTGCCGGCGATGGCCCCACGCTGCTGGGAAGAAATTGGATGAACCCGGTCCAAGTCGGTCGAAGTGGCAACGGCCTTCAGGCTCCAGCAATCGACATCCCACGCAGCCCCAAACATGGATCCATCGCTGCATCTAGAGATCCCACCATCCAGCTCGACTGCGCGGCGATGACTCCACAACACCGTGGCGAGATCTCCAGGACCAGAAGTCCAAACTTCACCTTCCGGGCTGGGGCAGGACTCCAAGAGACAACTATCCTCGTGAAAAGTGGTTTCCCAACGTCGATGGCCGAACGTGAGGAAGAAAAGACCATCACAGCCTACCAGAAGATGACGGCCGCAACACGAGGAGAAGAACCTACAACCAAAATGGCCGCGACCAGACTACGAGGGGCAGCGTTGGAGGAGCGACACATGGCACCGAGCGGCGAATCGGATTGAAAGGCTCCCTTAAAGGAGTCCGGTAACCAAAAAAATTTAAAGGGACAGTTTCAACTGAAAGATGATAAGGACTTTAAAGCTAAAAATGCAGTAAACGGGTGCAGGTATGAAAATGTAACGAAGAATTGTGATGCTGGTATAACTGATGTGAAAAATGAACTGAATGCCTATGTAAGTAAGGTTAAGAACAAGCTTGTAGGGTCTAATGATTATGGTGGTAAATTCAAAATGACTAATGTAACCATGTATGTGGAGACCATGATACAAGAAAGTGATGTAAATGCTGCTATTAACAATATAAAGGTAGTTAATAATGTAGACTCGACTGTTTATGATAGGAGCCAATGTGTCATGTATACAGATAGGAGACAGTCAAAGGACACTGGGTTCTACAGGGACAATGTAAATGCTGGAGGAATCACCCCGTGGGAGACCCCCAGGTTCAGCGGGCTACCAGACCATGTAGCCTGGACCTTTGGAACAAATGTGATTCCCCAGGAAGGACTCACACACACTCAGTGGGAGCAGACCCACTACAGGAACAGTGGGCAGCACAGCCACCACCACTGGCAACCTGCCCCAGACCAGCACTACACCCGCTGGCCACCAGGGCCAGCACCAGGAGCGAGAGGCCAGTACCCTCCAGCTTACCTGGTGAACCCTGGGATGACTAGACCCTCATCCCAAATGGAGGACTAGGAGCCCACACAGTCCTGTGGCCCTGCCCACCACCACACACTTATCCACACCACAGAGTATGTACCCTACCCACTGCTGCACTGGCTACCCCAGTGATGGATCCCACAACAGTGACACCCACATGGTCTGTGTGTGAGGGGGGGGGGAATGTATGAGGCCAGCCTCAAGTACAGGGATCATACCTGGCACCCACACAATCCTCACCACAATCTTCAATAGCCCACTACTGATCATCTCCCCAGGTCATGACAATAAGGACTTGAAAAATGTTTAGGGGGGAGTGTTGTTATATATGCATGCTTGTTTTGTTATATGATGACTGTAACACTGAATGTACCTTTACACTGTACACACCTTACCTGTACACCAGAGGGTGCTGTTGCTGGAGACCTAAGGGTTACCTGCACACTGCAGGTAACCCAGTATAAAAGGGAGATCACAGCTTGAAGTCCTCCTTTGAGGAGCTGCAAATAAAGGACTACAGTCTACACACTTTGCGTACCATACCCTGCCTCGTGGAGTCATTAACAAGGTGCCTACATACATAATACTATCCTTTTGTGTTTCATGCACAATTACCCCCAGGTCCCGCTGTACTGCGGCACTTTGCAATCTTTCTCCATTTAAATAATAACTTGCTCTTTGATTTTTTTCTGCCAAAGTGCATGACTTCACACTTTACGACATTATACTCCATCTGGCAAATTTTTGCCCACTCACCTTACCCTGTCTATGTCCTTTGGCAGATTTTTTGTGTCCTCCTCACACATTGCTTTTCCTCCCATCTTTGTATCGTCAGCAAACTTGGCTACCTTACACTCAGTCCCTTGTTCCAAGTTGTTAATATAGATTGTAAATAGTTGGGGTCCCAGCACTGATCCCTGCGGCACCCCACTAGTTACTGGTTGCCAACCAGAGAATGAACCATTTATCCCGACTCTCTGTTCTGTTGGTTAGCCAATCCTCTATCCATGCTAATATATTACCCCCAACCCCGTGAACTTTTATCTTGTGCAGTAACCTTTTATTTGGCACCTTGTCAAATGCCGCATCCACTGGTTCCCCTTCATCCACCGTGTTCGTTACATCCTCAAAGAACTCCGGCAAATTTGTCAAACATGATTCCCTTTCATAAATCCATGCTGACTCTGCCTGACTGAATTTTGCTTTTCCAAATGTCCTGCGACTGCTTCTTTAATATAGACTAGAACATTTTCCCAACCACAGATGTTAGGCTAACTAGTCTATAGTTTCCTGCTTTTTGTCTTCCTTCTTTTTTGAATAGGGGCGTTACATTTGCAGTTTCCCAGAATCCAGAGAATTTTGATAAATTACTACCAATGCATCCACAATCCCTGCTGCTACTTCTCTTAAGACCCTAGGATGCAAGCCATCGGGTCCAGAGGATTTATCCACCTTTAGTTCCATTATCTTACTGAGTACCACCTCCTTCGTGATTGTGACTGTGTTAAGTTGCTCCCCCCCTATAGCCCCTTGGCTATCCACTGTCGGAATATTGTTCGTGTCCTCTACCGCAAAGACTGATACAAAACATTTGTTCAGAGTTTCTGCCATCTCCATGTTACCAGCCACCTATGCCAGTTCTGCCCAGTTAGGCAACTTTGGCCAGCTAATAGTTACTCCAAATCTATTTAGGCCAGCGTATGTGGCCACTTCAGAAAACCCTTGTGGAGAGTTAAAGAAATCGGTGCAGGTAGGTACATCGGAAGCCATTCGGCCTGGGATAGGGGCGGGAAGGGAAGCGGAGAGGACTTGAACCTAAAGCACCAAGCCTTATAAACCACCAAACCTTGGAAACAAAAAGTTCTACGAATTCAATAACAAATAAAAAATTTAAATAAGTCCTACCTTCATCTTAAAACTCGGCCCGGGAAGGCAGTGGGCCGGCCGGTGCAGGAGGCCACTCGGCCTGGGCTAGGGGTGGGCAGGAGAACTGATAGTGCTCCTGCCTGGATGATTTCTAGCAGTTCTGCTCTCCGCCCGCCCCTAGCCCTGGCTGAGTGGCCTCCAGTGCGATTTCTAAGATTAAAGTGATTAAAGCTTCAAATCGATATATTTACCAAAGTAGGGTTAAGGTTTTTCAACATGGGTATCTAAAGAAATATGCTACTTAAACCGACTGCATCACCTGTTAATGCACATAGCTCCCCAATAAGCAATGTATTTCCCAATTTAAGTCCGTAAATAGGCATTTTCCAACCAAATGGAATTAAGCAGTCCATGCAATTGCCACTCCATACCCCTACTCATAACATTTGGCCAGCATCGGGTCCCACACAGCAGCTGCAGCAAGACATGGCGAGGCTGGGGGCGAGGAGCTACTACGCATGTGCAGACACTCCACTGCGCATGTGCAGACGTCCCGGCACTGTTTTTGGTGCAGGACACTGGCTCCACCCCCGATTCGACTGGCCACGCTGCGCAACCACAGGGAGGAGGCCGGACAGTGGCAAAAGTAGGAAGGAAACTTTTCGCCGCACTTCTGAACAGAGAAAAGCGACACATCTCCGGTAAGTTCGCCGAAAAACAGGGCCCATCTCGTGCCCGTAAAATGGGCACAAGGAGGGGCAACTTCAGGGACCAACATCCTGCACTCCAAAAAAAACCTGAAAGATGTTGATCCGGCCATTTTTCAGACGTTCGGTGCACCTGCCTAGAAACAGGCAATAGGCCCCTTTCACATGCTAAAGATAGCTTTACGTCTGTTTTAGGACCTCTCTTGTAAATGAGAGTTGCTTTGATCGGAGCAGCTGCTGAGCCTGTTCCACTCAAGTTTTACTGGCATGGATGCGGCCTAGCAAGCGGCTATATTCAAAATGGTAAGTAATTTTTTAAAATTTTGGTGTGGAGCCAGGAGTAGTAGGAGTGTTTCTCCCAGCTCCACAGCATTCCTAATGGCAGCTGCCGGCTGCAATCAGTCACCCACCCACTGTCCTCCCTCCGCCACCCCCACTCTCCCCAGCACCACTGGCCTGAAACTTGTTCCTGCAGAAGGGTGAGCTGCATGTAGAGAGCAACAGGCGCAGACAAATTTCTAACCCAATGAGTCTTGATTTCAACACATTGAAAATGTAGGAAAGTAGAAGAATGTGTCGACAGTGTATTTACAATTTCAGTGGAACAAGGTCAGAGGAGCATCTATCAACTGTGATCAGTTCAATAGAGAAAGGTAAGAAGTTTTGATGGCGAGGTTTGACATATATAGGTGAAAAGAGATTACCTATCAGATAAGAATGCAGGATTGTCAGAAAAGACTGCTATCCATCTGGTCAGTCCCAAAAATGATATCGCTCTTTGTCTGCTCCCTCGTGTATCTATTGAATTTTCAGTTCATTTTTTCCAAACTATTTTCTCCATGGCTGTCGGTTTCACATGTTTACCAACTTCTGCGTCAAGTAGTTAAATCTAAACTCTCTGTGCAACTTTCCTCTTCCATGCTTCAGTGCTTGTCCCTGATTCTAGAGTTTGTGGCAATCTCAAACATGTTATCAGGTTCAATTTATCGATCTGTTTAAGATTTTAAATATTTGGATAATATCTCCCCCAAGGCTTCTCTTCTTCAAAGTAAACAATCTCAGTCTCTTCAGCACTTTTTCATAGACCAGATGCCTTAACCAAGTTATCAATTTGGTTGTCCTTTTCTGTAATGCCTCCTCCTGGAGATTCTTGCAGTTGTATGGCAACCTGTTAGAAAAAAGGGATGCCTAAAAACGTATATGGTTATGCTATTAAAACTGTGAGGGGCAAAAGTTGTGTTCGAATTTCAGCCAGAAAGTCTCTTCGGATCAGAGAAATGCTTAGAAATGCTAATATCTTGTTATAGTTCCTTGCACTATATACAATCTCCCTGTTGCTATGCGATTATCTGTTGTTTTCAAATTAAGACTTGAACTTTATTTATGTATCTTTAAGACAATTTGTTATAGGAAGACTTGGAATGGATGGAAGTTGTGAGAGTTAATATAAACATTTGCTATGTCATAAAGGAGGTAACACTCTGAAGCGAGCAGTTTTCTGATTTGGGCTTCAGGTTTGTACCCGAGAGAATAGGGACAGCGAGGTTAAAGGAATTTCATAGACAAGCATCTTCAGAAAGGTATAAACAAAGACATGTAGCCAAAATCGTAAGACATCTTTAGGGCAGGTTCTTGAAACAAGAAACGAGACAAAGAACTAGAAGCTTTATTGGATATTAAGGTTTTAGGGAAACCTCTACAGGTCATAAGGTCTTGTCAATATCCCATGTCAGGCCCACCCCTAAAAAGAGAATAAAAGTAGTTTGTTCAAGGTTGTACTCTTAAACGGTGTGAGGGGAGAGTGAAACAGAAGTTGAGCTGGTCAAACATACTTCGAGTGATCTCATGCTTTACCGAAGGAAGCTCTAGACAGAGAAAGAGACTGCAAGCCAGAGAACTGCTCATGTGCACCAGCCGTTGGTCCGATAAGAATCAGTATCAACTATCTAATACGGTCGTATGTTTTTGCTGTATAACTAATGTGTTACATTCCATCTTAAACTCTAATTAAACACAATGGGCTGATAATGTTGGCCTCGCCAGGTCTGTACGAAGTGCGCACAGGTCCGGCAAGGCCTTGCAAAAGCGCAATGTGCATGTGCCGAAAATCGGCTTTTCTGATCTATCAAGATTTCACTAGACAGATCCTATTTTCTATACTTCTATAGAGAAAGCAGGAAAGGGGTACTGAGGTGAATGATCAGCCATGATCTTATTGAATGGTGGTGCAGGCTCGAAGGGTCGAATGGCCTACTCCTGCACCTATTTTCTATGTTTCTATCCTCTGCATCCCCATAGGAAGGACGTCCACATAGCAGAGATTGGGCTATTTGCCCAACTCATGCCCAGCGAATGTCTTTCAAACTTTTACATCTGTAAAAGCAAGCACGTGGCTTACTTTTACCAGCCTAAGGGCTAGAGTTTCCTCTCAAATCGCCCAATTACCGCCCAAAAATACAAGTTTCGTCGAAAAAAATACATTTACCACCCAGATACCACCCGGGGTTAATTCCACAGTCATTACCGCCAGGCAGTATTCGATACTGTCCGCCCATATATTACCGCCCAAATAACATCCAAAATTGAAGTTTCATCATTAAGATCCGTTTACCACCGGACCTTAATACCGTCCTGAAAAAGCAGGTCTTACTGGATCTTAAGTGGGCGGTATGGACATAGATCTGACAGGTTTGTTTGATGTTACACAGATTTTTATAGTTCTCCACAGTTTGATGTATATGTAAATGGATTATAGTATTTGCTAGTATTAGGCAATAATATAAATTTTCTAATAAAGCCTTGTTTACTCCTTTAGTCTCTATCACTCACTCGTCTCACTCACAATAGTCTCACTCACCCCCCAGTCTCTCCCCCCCGCCCCCAGTCTCTCTCACCCCCTAGTCTCTCTTACTCCCCAGTCTCTCTCACCTTCAGTCTCTCTCAGCCCCAGTCTCTCTCACCCCCAGTCTCTCTCACCCCTCCCGGTCACTCTCCACCCCACCCCCGTATCTCCCCCTCCCCCGTCTCTTCCCCCCCCCCCCAGTTTCCCCTCTCCCTCAGTCTCTCCTCCCCCCTGTCTCTCTCACACCCCAGTTTGGTCACCCCTAGTTTCTCTCACCCCCCAGTCTCTCTCAACCCCCCAGTCTCTCCTCCCCCCAGTCTCTTTCACCCCCCAGTCTCTTCCCCTCCCCCAGTCTATCTCATCTCCCAGTCTGTCTCACCCTCCAGTGATCTCACCCCCCCACCCACAGTGATCTTTCTCCCCCCCCCCACCCCCCCCCCCCCACAGCGATCTTACCCTCCCGGCGCCCCCCGCCCCCGCCCCCACAGCGATCTCACTCTCTCCCCCCTTCCCCTCCCCCACAGTGATCTCACTCTTCCCCCTCTCCACCCCATAGCAATCTCACTCTCTCCCCCCTCCCCCCCACAGCGATCTCACTCTCTCCCCCCTTCCCCCCCCCCACAGCGATCTCACTCTCTCCCCCCCCTCCACCGCGATCTCTCTCCCCCCCTCCCCCCACAGCGATCTCACTCTCTCCCCCCCTTCCACCGCGATCTCTCTCCCCCCTCCCCCCACAGCGATCTCACTCTCTCCCCCCTTCCCCCCCCCCCCCCACAGCGGTCTCACTCTCCCCCCCCCTCCACCGCGATCTCTCTCTCCCCCCCGCCCACAGCGATCTCACTCTCCCCCCCCCCACCCCCCCCCCCACCGCGATCTCTCTCCCCCCCCCCGCCCACAGCGATCTCACTCTTCCCTCCCCCACCCCCGCACCCCCACAGCGATCTCAGGCTGGCAGTCTCTGGCCTCTCGTCGGTGCCGCTCGGGGGGGGCTGAGCGTGACAGACGCGCGCGTGCGCACAACTTGAGAGCCGAAGATTCCCGAGTCAATCGGCCTCATCTGCCGCACACCGCCCGCTGCACTTCGCTCCCGCACCACTTCGCCGCCGCCGACATGAAACACCTGAAAACCATGGGAGCGCGCACCAGCGGCATTCCAGCAGTTGAAAAAGACACAACCGTTGGAACACCGCTAAGGATCGGGCGGGGGCGATTTAAAATAAAAATCCAGCCTTGAGTTTTAAAACATATAAAAATTTAATTTAAACACTCATTTTTATATTTAAAAACCCTGTCCATTAATGTAAGTTTATTTTAACACGATTAAAACACAATTTAAAAAATTCCAAAAAATATATATATTTTTTAAAACATTTAATTTCAATTAATTTTAAATATGTGAGGTGTTTTATTTATTTATTGTGCTGTGTTTCAGTGTTTTAGGGGTTTTTCCTCATTGATAGTAATGGGAATCCGTACAAACAGAGTTCCCATTTTTACCAATGCAAATACTGCATAGTGATTGGTGATCCAGGCCCACGTGATTCCAGCTTGTATGTACGTACCGGAATGGCATCTTCCCATGCACTGCGCAGCGAATCTAGGCTTCCGACCAGGATCCTACATTTCTCCGGGACCACGAGGTACTTTCGGAGATTTTTTTCAGGTCGGAGGCGTTCGTACGAAGGAATTTCCCCGCTCTCCTCCCACCCCCCCCAATATATCCACCAGATTGGTTTACAGTCGATACTGATTATTAAAGTGACCAAAGATAGCCTTAAACTTGGCTATTCCCAACAACTTTGCAACCACGGCAGGTCTATAAAAATCGTTATTGTGGAGAAACGAGTTGGAGATGGACTCCATCTATAATGTCATCATAAGGCTCCAGGCGGGAGAACTGGGTAGGAAACCTCTTAAGGGGGTGTGTTTCACCACTAAAACCAAAAACAGAATATCGAGTGCTCATTGTAGAGATAAAATCGTAATCAGTCTCTCAGAGGTTATCGGAGTCGTCCAAAAGGACGGATGTAATTACTCCAAGCACTTGGATGCGATAGTATCCCAAGTGAATGAGAAAAATACTAAACTTAAAGAAGCCAGACAGGAACTGGCTTATTCAACCCACTTCTGTGTGAAGCATAGAGACTTGAGAAATAAAGAGCAGGAGAGTGGGAGATAAACAGGAGAAGAAAAGATCAGCAAAGGAAAAAAAGACAGGGAATTAGATAATTGAAACGATTTTTTAAAAAGAAATGAAACCAATACAGAAACTTCAGCTTTTATGCTGAGAAAGATAAAACATAAGGGGGTAGAAATTCACCTCCGCCGGAAACGGGTCGCACGTACCGCTTTCCCTGTGTTTTCACCGCCCCGGTGGATGAGATGGCCTTTTGCGCAAAATTCAGCTCTTTGTCTTTTTTTTCGAGAGGAAGTCAGTCGTAATGGGGACGGGACTGGGGCGGAGAGCAGAAGACCGGTCGTAACAGGTGCGGAAGTGAGGAAGGGCGGAGTGTCCACCGCTGTTAGTAATCAGCGTAGCACTGATGACATCATCACGTTGGCGCGTCACCACGTTTCTCCCCTTCACTTAAAGGAGAGAGCAGCTGCGAGCTCAAGAGGGAGTGCCAGGCTGCCTGTTGGCGGCCTGACCGAACCCGAGGGCAAAATTGTTGGGTCGACCTGGCCGATAAGAAAAATAAGATGCCGGCCATGGCAGTGTGATCTCCCCTTTAATGGTGGCCGCACCGCCATTTTGCACACACTGCACACACTGTGCACTGACAGAAAAAACTTGGGGGCACCGCGCGGCGGCCACAAGATTTTTTTACATGATTTTTGCTTGCAGTGTAGGAGATTGGTGGTGCCGCTTTGATGACGCACTGAGGGGGGTTCAGCAACAGTGAGGCGGAGGTGGGGACCAGAAAAACCACCGAGGAGAATTTTGCGAGCGGCGGCCATTCAACACCACCGCTTGGCCGCCACTTTCCAGTGGTAACAGGCTTTATCGGGAGGACTGAATTTCAGCCCCAAGATTTGTTGAGTGAAAGGAACCTTAAAAGAAATGCTGGAATTTCCGTTTGTGTGAAAGTCTGTCTTTAAAAGAAAAGGTGTCTGTCACCTTTGATTTTGCTCCACCCACTTTTCTGTGGAAAAGCTGTTTATCCTTTGTGTGCTGTTAAGTTTATTAATTAACATGTGTATTTTTGTTTTAAATCAATTCGAATTGTAACACAGCACTACCTTCTTAATTTGGTTACTGAAAGTTTTCTTGAAATTATAAATTGTGAAAAACCCGATTTACGTTGTGACCACAGTGAAGTTCTGCTTCTTAAAAAAAATTGGCAGTTTTTGAATTGGAATTTTGAGACATTGGAGGTGATTCCCCATGTTAAATATTTTGGTTGTACTGGAAAATCTTGGGTTTGGAAAAATTTAGAAACAATCTAAAATGCTGTTTTCTCTGATGAGAGACAAAAAGTGCTCGAGGTGGGGAGTCGAGGTAAGATATGGAATTACCTTGTAAATGAATTGCGAGCACATGTGTCTCTAATGTTTAAGACACCTTGGGGCCGAAATTACCCCTTTCCTTAAGGCCTGTTACCACCGGAAATCGGCAGCCACGCTGTGGAGTGGAGTGGTCGCCGACTTTCCGTCCAATGGCTGCCCTTAGCCCAATTGCCCTCCCGAGGTTTACCAGCGGTTACCATCACCGCCCCCCACTTCGTCCCCAGTCCCACGGCGGTGCTGGCCAGCATTCCTAAGTGCAACATCACTGTGTGCACCACCGAGGTCCCAGGCCGGAGGCCACATTGACCTATAAAAGTCCTCCCACCACTCGGCACTGCCAAGAGTTGTGTTTTTCGGGTGGTGCATAGTTCCTCATGCACACCGACGGAGTGCCTTAAAAGTCTGTTGCTTTGGTTTGATATTGCATCAGCGACTTTTTCCCATTGAAATGAGACAGCTCATCAGAAATTTCAAACACAAAATAAAGGTTTATTAGAACCGATCAATGGATGTGCTAAACATTAACATAATTAATTTTCACCCTTGTGCAACTCCTTATTACCCCTCTTACACAGCCCTATCCTTACACTACGCCGCAGTGTCTCCCCTGTGGCTGCATCATAGCTTTGGGAAGGTTGCTGTGCGTCTGTAGAGGAAGCTACAGATGTCCTTCTCGGGCGCCCTCAACCGGCTCTGGTCCTGGAAGGGCCGTCTGCAGACTGGGCTGCTTCCTCATGTGCGACCTCAGTTCGAAGTGGCTGGGGCGATGCCATTGCGGAGTGGCAGGTCTCGGCTCAGGGCTGCTGTGAACCGGAGAGCCCACATCAGTCTCCTGCTCCAAGGAGCCATCGCCACCCCCCTGGGGCGGCACCCCACCTCCCACACCAATCTGCTGCAGCACAGGTCGGCAGGGTGGGGTGGCACCGTTAGGCCCCCGGTGAACCCTGATGGACTCAGCCGCATTGGCAGCAGTCCAATCTCGTGTAGCCTCCAGCTGAGACTGCATGAGAGCAGTCACACTCTGGAAGCCATCAGAGACGACAGCAGGAAGACGCTCCGTGGCCTGTTGCCCAGAGTGCAGAAGAGCATTCTGAGCTTCCATGGCAGTGGCCATCCTCTCCCAAGAAGCACAGCCATGCTCGCTCCCTGGTGCCTGTGCTACAATGGCAGCTGTCACCTCCGTCAAGAAACGTGCCATCGCAGCTGGATCCGTACGATCACACTAGGATTCCACCATCATCTGCACACTATCAATGATGATCCCCATGGTGTGCGCAGAGCTGTCCACAATGCGGGAGGTGGACTCCTCCACGCTCCTCACCACTTGCAACAGCCTCTCGGCCACCCCTTCCATTGACGCCAACAGTTCCGCTTACATAGCCTCCACCCTTTGTTCATACGCCCCAACATCGATAGGCTTGTCTGAATCCTCCTCAGCAGGACTCGGCTGCATACTTGCCCCCCGGAGAGATGGCACCCGAGCTTTCCTTGGCCCTGCACCATGCTGCAATCTGCTAGGCCCCGGTGCTTCACCCAGTGCAGACCCCTCTCCCAAATCTAGGTTACCCAACCGCGGACTCCCAGTATCTGAGTTGGTGTGTGGAACTTTAGAAAGCAGTGATGCACTGTTGCTGGCAGAGCTCTCCCCCTCACCATCTCCCTTATCCGAGATGCTGCCAAGATCAGCGAGGGTCTCAAGTGTCTCCTCACTGTGGCTGCCAGTCGCCTCAAGGGTGTCTATGTCGCTCATTATGACACTCCGGGTCTCATCTGCAATCATAACTGGGAGAAGGGATGCTGTGAGGGTTGGGTGCTGCATTGCACCATATAGCAAGCAGCTTGCACAGAACCATAAGTGGTAGCCAGGTAGGCCATTACAGTGTGAGGGAGAGATGGCATTGCACAAAGGCCTTCACTTACGCATGCTGTCCCCAGTGACATCGGAGGAACTAGCAGCCACAGGGACATCAACATGCGTGCCCACTAGCCACTGCACTCTCTGCTCAAGATCGGTGAGCTGCACATTCTGCGATTCCCCACCACCAGTGGCTTGCTGGTCGGCAAGGTTCTCCGCCACCTTGGCCTGCAAAGCAACGAAGGGTTGGTAAGTGGCAGTTTCAAGAGGCCTCGGCAGTGAGTGCAAGTCTGAGCGATTACATGCAGCTGTGAATCTGAGATGCAAGGCATCCTCCATTGTGAGTGTGCACACATACAGGCCTAACAAGCAACAAGCACTCCAGCTAATATGTAGTGTTGGTGATAAAGAAGTGAAGGTGCAGGACAGTCTGGCAGATGTAATATGAGGAGTTAGGGGAAGGTGTACTCACTTTCATTAGGCTCTTTGTCGGCCGGCGTGGACACGATGG
The DNA here is from genome assembly GCF_044704955.1 of Pristiophorus japonicus. NCBI lineage: Eukaryota > Metazoa > Chordata > Chondrichthyes > Pristiophoridae > Pristiophorus > Pristiophorus japonicus. The sequence goes on from NC_091986.1 coordinate 126,300,722, forward strand.
GCCGTAATGGCTTCCTTCTGCGCTGTAAATTTCTATGTTTCAATGGGGTCAAGTTTCAACCTCAGTTGCTCCTATTTTTTTGGAGCAACTGGTTTAGAATGGAGTATCTTAGAAATTGCAATTCTCGGCATTTAGTTTGCTCCAGTTCTAGTCAGTTAGAACAGTTACATTTTGGAACAGATTTTTGGAGGGAAGGGAGAGGAGAGGGAGGGAGAGAAGGAAGGGAGAGAGAGGGAGGAAGGGGGAGGAGGGGGAGATAGGGAGAGGGAGAGGGAGGGAGGAGGAGAGGGAGAGGGAGGGGGAGGGGGAGAGGGAGAGGGAGGGGAGAGGGAGGGAGGGAGGGGGAGAGGGAGGGAGGGAGGGAGAAAGGAGAGGGAGGGAGGGGGAGAGGAGAGAGGGGCGGGCGGGGAAGAGGAGAGAGATGGGGGGGGAGAGGAGAGGGAGGAGGCTGAACGGGCCCGGCCGACGTGAAGAAGCCGGGCCGAAGACTTCAGGTGGGGCCCGCTCTCAGCAAGATGCCGGGCGGGTGGGCCCCGCCGAAGGAAGAGGGAGCGGAGCCGGAGTGGAGAGGGAGCTGGGGGGGGGGGGAGCAGGCAGCGGAACAGGAGCTGGGGTGGAGGAGCGGGCAGCGGAGTAGGAGCAGGAGCAGGAGCTGGGGGGTGGGGGGGAGCGGGCAGAGGAGCAGGAGCTGGGGCGGGGGAGTGGGCAGCAGAGCGGGAGATGGGGGGGCTCGGGCAGCGGAGCGGGAGCTGGGGGGGCGGTGAGAGAGCCAGAGGGAGTGTGAGCTGAACAGGGGAGGAAACTGGAACCACTGCGAGAGCAGGAGCTGAAGAGGGAGGTGCAGTCTGATCACCGCCCTAGCGAGCCCATTCGACTAGGGCTAGGGGGCGGCGTGCTTTGGGTCCCTCCCACACAGTTTCGGGTGCCTGGAGCTACTGCACATGCGCGCCCATTGTAGCGCGCATGTGCAGAGGTTCCGGCACTGTTTTCAGCGCAGGGACCTGGCTCCGCCCCCCACAGCTTGTGCTGCGCCACGCCGAGGGCCTGGATCGACCTGAGGGAGTGGAGAATACCGAGGTAAGTTTTCGGCACAGTTTTGAGCGCGGAAATCAGGCGTGGCTCGCGGGGCTGCGCCGGTCCGCTGGTGAATTGAGCTCCTCGAAACCTCCTCCACGATTTCTCTCCAGGCCTCGTTGAAGAAAGCCTGACTTGGTCTTGCATTACTTTCAGGGAACAGTACCCGCCTTCTTCCTTCACATCTTCCAGTAGAGTCTCCAGCTCCACATCACTGAAGCCATTGCCCTTCCTCAAACCTCCCCTTGCAGCCATCTCCTCAGATACAAGTCGGAATGCAATCAAGATGCAGCTGCAAAACCTGCCGTTTCAGAAGGCCAGGGAGCAATTTCATCATTAGCATGATTATTTTGCATCCAATGGTTAGGAGGGCAATGTCGCGGACGAAACGCCACTCCGCTGACACACCGCTGAAAGCAGCCCTTACCACCAGTCATTACCACACCGCTCCATTGTCGGGCCAAAAAAAATGAATTGCGAACTTAACACCACCCCATCCATATCGGTGGTAAGGAACGCTCAAACGCAGAGCTGTTCTGCGCAGAGGGCAATTTCTACCCCCTTGTGAATTACAAGGCTTGGCAATTGCTGTTTCTGAAATTGGAATGAATAAGATGAATTGATAAATTATTACAAGTTGCTGTTTCAAGCACTCAAGAAAGGAAAATCTAACTGAAGTTTAAAGGGATAATAATTTTTTTATTAAAAGAAACTGGTTGAGAACAGTTATATATGTGGACTTGTATTTACTCTGTACAGCCACCAGAGGGCTCATTCCCGGAGTCCCAAGGGATCCCATAATCCCTTGGGAGCACAGGTATTTAAGAAGGCTTCACAGGTTGGAGAGGCACTCTGGCGACCTACAATAAAAGACTAAGTTCACACTTTACTTTGAGCTCACAGTGTTCAGTCTGACTCTTTCTCCATACACAACAACTGGCAACGAGATACAGATAGCGAACCCAAAGATGCAGAGAACAGTGGGCATCCTGGAGAAATTTTCAGAGGGAAATGATTGGGAAACTATTGTGGAGCGACTCAACCAATACTTCGTGGCCAACGAGCTAGATGGGGAAGAGAGCGCTGCCAAACTTAGAGTGATCCTCTTCACCGTCTGTGGGGCACCAACGTATGGCCTCATGAAGAATCTCCTCACTCCAGCGAAACCCATGGAGAAATCGTACGCCGATTTGTGCACACTGGTCCGAGAGCATTTGAACCCGAAGGAAAGCATTCTGATGGCGAGGTACTGGTTCTACACCTACAAAAGGTCTGAAGGCCAGGAAGTGGCGAGTTATATCGCCGAGCTGAGACGCCTTGCAGGACATTGCGAATTTGAAGGACATTTGGAGCACATGCTCAGAGACGTTTCGTACTTGGCATTGGCCATGAAACCATACTTCGCAAGCTTTTGACTGTAGAGACCCCAACTTTGAGCAAGGCCATAGCGATAGCCCAGGCGTTCATTGCTACCAGTGACAATACTAAGCAAATCTCTCAGCACACAAGTGCTGCTACAAGTACTGTGAACAAAGTGATGTTCTTTTTGAATCATAACGTACAGGGCAGGTCACACATACCTGCAGCTACACGTCTGCAGATGTCTCAGAGTCCACCATCAAGGGTGATGAATGCAAGGCCATTAACACCCTGTTGGCGCTGCGGGTGTGATCATCGTTTCCATTCATGCGATTCAAAGGATACATTTGCAAGGGCTGTGGAACAATGGAACACCTCCAGGTGAGCTGCTAAGCCTGTTAAACCTGCAAACCACCATGTTGTAGAGGAGGACAGATCCACGGAGGATCACTCCAACGAACCAGAGCCTCAGCTAGAGGAGGCAGAGGTACCTGGGGTGCACACATTCACCACGAATTGTCCCCCGATAATACTGAATGTTGAACTAAATGGACTCCCGGCCTCAATGGAGCTGGACACGGGCGTGAGCCAGTCCATCATGGGCAAAAAGACTTTCGAAAGGTTGTGGTGCAACAAGGCCTCAAGGCCAGTCTTAACTCCAGTTCGCACGAGACTAAGAGCTTACACTAAAGAACTGATTCCTGTAATCAGCAGTGCTACCATAAAGGTCTCCTACGATGGAGCGGTGCACAAACTACCACTCTGGGTGGTACCGGGCGATGATCCCACACTGCTCGACAGGAGCTGGCTGGAAAAGATACACTGGAACTGGGATGACGTCTGAGCGCTATTGCCCACTGACAAGACTTCGTGTGACCAGGTCTTAAACAAATTTCCTTCGCTGTTCGAACCAGGCATCAGGAAATTCCAAGGAGCAAAAGTGCAGATCCACCTAATTCCGGGGGTGCAACCCATCCATCACAAGGCAAGAGCAGTACAGTACATGGTGAGAGAAAGGGTAGAGATCGAGCTAGACCAGCTGCAACAAGAGGGCATCATTTCACCGATCGAGTTCAGCGAGTGGGCTAGTCCTATTGTCCCAGTCCTCAAGGGAGACAGCACCATCAGAATCTATGGCGATTACAAAGTAACTATCAATCGTTTCTCCCTGCAGGACCAATACCCACTACCAACAGCTGATGACCTCTTTGCAATGCTGGCGGGAGGAAAGACGTTTACAAAGCTGGATCTGACTTCAGCCTACATGACGCAGCAACTGGAGGAATCATCGAAGGCATTCACCTGCATCAACATGCGGAAAGGTCTTTTTGTTTATAACAGATGCCCATTTGGAATCCGATCAGCGGCGGCGATATTCCAGAGAAACATGGAAAGTTTACTGAAGTCGGTCCCGCACATTGTGGTCTTCCAGGACGACATCTTGGTCACAGGTCAGAACACAGTCAAGCACCTGCAGTACCTGGAGGAGGTTCTTAGTCGACTCAACCGTGTGGGGCTCAGGTTAAAACGCTCGAAGTGCATTTTCCTAGCGCCTGAAGTGGAGTTCCTGGGAAGGAGGATTGCGACAGACGACATCAGGCCCACCAACGCGAAGACAGAGACAATCGAGAACGCTCCAAAGTCACAGAACATGACGGAGCTGCGATCGTTTCAGGGACTCTTGAACTACTTTGGTAACTTCTTACCGGGTCTCAGCACTCTGCTAGAACCACTACATGTCTTACTATGAAAAGGGGGCGAATGGGTTTGGGGCAAAAGCCAAGAAAATGCTTTTGTAAAAGCGAGAAAATTGTTATGCTCAAACAAATTGCTTGTGTTGTATGATCCATTTAAGCGTTTGATACTAGCATGTGATGCGTCGTCATATGGCGTCGGGTGTGTATTGCAACAAGCTAATGATTTCGGGAAACTGCAACCGGTTGCTTATGCATCCAGGAGTCTGTCTAAGGCCGTGTGGAAGAAAACGATCTATGTCCTATTTTAAAGGAAAGGGTTAAGTTCACTTTTTGCTGATTTTGTAGAATTAGTGGAGCTAGAAAAAACACCCACACTTCTCTGCCTTGAAACAAAGAATGTTGTAAATACATGACTATCTGGTATGTGTATGAGTTTCCAGATACCCTGCTTATCAGGATACGGACAGGGAGAAACTATGCAAGGACAGATAAAGTGTGCCTCCCGGAATGTCCTTTGAACTCACAGAATGTATGATTAATGTTCATGTGTGGTGTGTTTTAGATAAAGTTCCTGTTCTGACTGTATAAAGATAGAGCGGATTTGCTTGTAAAACTCAGAGTTTTTGCCTCGGTGCGGACTGAGCAAGCTCTCTGAGATAGCTCGCTTGTAAAATAAAATTCTCTCGAAGCACGACTCTGAAAGCCTCCGCCTGAGTTAATTTAAGCTAAAATTTCCTCGACAGATTCTGGCGTAGTCAGGCAGGATCTCTAAAAAACGAGATCCAAAATAACTAAATTTAACTTTTAAAGAGAAAAGAGGAATTTTAAGGACCTTCCTAGCTGAAAGAGGGAAGGTGCCTAGGCCGTCCTAGCTAAAAAGGGGACGAGCCGCCGAGATCCCCTGGGGGGTGAGGCATTTAAGGTAGCTACCGCAAAGAAGCTAAAATAACAAAAAGGCAAAAGGAGACCCCGAGCTGAGCGGAAAAGAGAACACCGGTGAGCGCTTTGTAAATTACTGTATATTTTGTAGGATTGTCCTAACTCTCATTTCAGAAAAGATCGCGAGACGTTGCACCCGGAAGAATGGGAAACGGCTCTAGTCGAGCAGGGCGCTCGCGCCCAGCTCCTAGAAAAGGAAAGAAAGACGACCTCTTGACTGAAAGAATGAAAGTACATCCTAAGACCGAGAAAAGAATCCGTAAGGTAGTAAAGCAACGAGAGAAGGTAGGAGATTCCATTGTGCCGTCCGGCTCGCCAGCGGACACTGTAATTAAGGAAACAGGAGATGACAGATATGCGGTAACGTTTAGCAGCGATTTGTATGGTTGGTCTGATGGGGATTGGCCATATGGAGGAAGTTTTAAGTTATCTTTGATTGAGGAATGGAGAAAAACAACCAAGGAAGGAGGGGGAGACCCCACTTGGGATAGGGACTATATGGAAAACTGTTTTAAAAAATGGACAGAGGTTGCTAAGAGGCACCAACCCCCTAAGATTAAATCAGAAGAAAAGGAAAAAAGGGAAAATGAAAAACTTCTCTCTTATAGTCCTCCGGGCCTTCCTATCCCCTCAGCACCAGCAGTAGGACTCTATCCCCGCATAGAACCTCCAAAACAAGATAGTTGGCAGGAAATTATAGAAATAATCGCTGCCCATAGAAATCAAGTTCCGAGGGAACTAGCAGCCCCTCTGGATCAGCCATCTAATGGAGGAGCCGGTGGAGGAGATCCGGGAGCATCAGGATCAGGGGAAGCCGAAGCAGTAGAGGGAGGGGTAGCAAACCAGGACACAGGGAAAAGAGGTCCTCACCAAACAAGGCGACAAACGGCAAAAGAAGCAGCCGACTCTACCGTCCACCAAAATCCTAGGGTAATGATAGGAACTACGGCAGTTCTGAAACCCTGGTCCCCTGGAGAAGCCAGAGATATGATCTCAGCCGCCCCAAATCCGGTAAAGAAACCGGTAGCATTTCACAACTGGCTTGAGCAAACGTGTACAATTTACAATCCGCTCCCAGGAGATGTTAAACTATTATTGCAAGCGGCCTATGGATCTTCATGGCAGGGAGTAAAAGATATGTTCCACATCCCACCAGGGGAAAATGGAGACTGGAGAGTTAATGATGACTTGCTGAATGACGGCAATGAGTCATTAACCCTTTGGCTGAAAAACCGAGGAAAGAACGCAATTCTGCAAGGGGCTAAAAAGCATGGGGATATAGGGGAAGTCACCCGCTGATTGCAGAAAGCAGAAGAATCAATGATAGATTTTGCAGGCAGATGGAAAAATAGTTGGGACAAACATGCAGGAATACCTATGGATCAAAATTACAGTACTGGCCAATATGGATAGGGAGGGACTATTCACTTATAAAGACAACAAGTTAATAATGAGACTTTGATAGTCTCTAAAACAACACCTCTCCCTTTATTAGGAAGACAGACTTTGTGCAAACTGGGAGCCACAATTTATTGCACAAAGGAAGGGATGTTCATGGAGCTCCCTCCAAATAAAATCCATCAGTTCTTTAATGGGATTGAAGGGGAGAAAAGGGAAGATAACAAAGAAAAGGCTACCCTCTATTGTTGGCAATTGAAGGGCAACTTCTATTCCCCCTTGATACATGAAGTTATACAAAACTTCAAAGCTAAATTTGACTCGAATACTGAAGAATTGATGTATATAATTTTGACAAACTTTGAGGCAGTTCAGCTTCACTGTACAGCCTGGTACACTCGACAAAAAGCTGAAACTTACCAGTGTTTGGTACAATCCTTTTTAAATAGAGAAGAAATAGTAGAAGCTACGCCCCGCATTTATTTTGGACCAGAAAGATTGGGGGTAGCCATGGGTTTGACACCATTACAGCAGCAGTGGTTTAGAGAAGAGAACTCGACACCCCATCTGACATTGGCTGTAAAACCGCCAGCGAAACCCAAAGATATGGGTCCGATGATTATAGAAATAGAAAAGGAAAAACAGCAACAAGGCTATCAACCTTGGGCAGTAATAGAATTGCAGAATGTTCAGATAGAATTTATTACCCGCACCAGGGGGATTCTCCAGTGGAAAGGTAAAAGTCATGCCTCCACTTTTGAAAAACAGCAACCCCCTGGACAGCCAAGCCCTAAGCTGCCAATGGCATTGAATCAAGTATCTTCTGAACTTTGGGCAAAACATAAGAATCATGTTGGGCAAGTACATTCTGCAGTACCCCATCGGGTACAATTGATAAAGAACGCCATGTTACCAAGCATTAGGCAGTACAGACTGCCTCCAGAGGCAGAAGATGGGATAGAGCCAGTCATTTCTGCATTGTTGGAACAAGGAGTTCTAGAAAAGACACAGAGCCCGTGTAACACTCCGATACTGCCCATACCAAAGGTTAATAGGCCGAATGAGTGGAGATTTGTGCAAGATCTGAGAGCTATTAATAAGATAGTGGTACCGGACACCAACATTATACTATCTGCTATCCCACCAACAGCAACTGTCTTTACTGTGGTAGATCTGTGTTCAGCCTGTTTCTCCATCCCATTAAATCAAGAGAGTCAGTATCTATTTGCTTCCACCTACAAGAAACAGCAGTACACATGGACCAAGTTGCCCCAAGGATACACCGAAAGCCCCGCAGTATATGCAGCAGCAGTAAAAAGAGACCTCGAAGACTGTTCATTATCGGACCAGTCTGTGCTGTTGCAGTATGCGGACGATTTGCTTGTGGCTTCTAGCCACGGATACAGGTGCATGCAAGATCCCCTGAAACTGTTACAGCACCTATGTGAAAGAGGGCACCGAGTGTCGTTACAAAAGTTACAATTTTGTCAGACTCAAGTCCAGTACCTGGGTTTTCACATATCTCAAGGCCAGAGGCAGCTAGGACCAGAAAGAATTCAGACAATTCAAAGTGCCACCATACCAAAGACAAAGAAGGATATCTTGTCATTTTTGGGGATGGTTGGGTACTGTAGACAATGGATCCCTGATTATCGAGAATGGGATGCGGTCCTAAGATCAACTGCCCTGAATGATGCCCCACCCAAGGTGGAGTGGACCCCAGAGAGAGAGGAGGCATTTAAACAGTTAAAGAAAGCCATCACTAATGCTCCGGCGTTGGGACTTCCGAATTATGGAAAACCTTTTCAGATGAATGTGAATGAGAAAGAAGGATTTGCAACAGCAGTGCTAACCCAAGAACATGGTGGGGGAAATAGACCAGTGGCTTATTATTCGGTTTTGCTGCCTCCAGTAGTAAGGGGAATGCCAGCATGTCTACATGCTGTAGCTGCTACTGCGGTCATGGTGGAGAAGTCGGTACCTATTGTTTTGGACTATCCATGTACTGTCATTACAGCCCATGCTGTTTTGTTACTTTTGAATTCAGCTGCCACACAACACTTTACAGCATCTAGAAGAACAGGTTATGAAGTGTTACTGCTGTCACACCCTAATTACACCTTTCGACGCGCACCGGTAGTAAACCCAGCCACTTTTCTTCCTACTAAAGAAGTAGAGGATCCAGACCAGCATGATTGTCTGTTAATGGTGGAAATAGCCACCTTACCAAGACCAGATTTGCTCACAGAGCCCATGGACAATCCAGATCTTATTCTCTATACGGATGGATCATCACATAGGCCGTCGGATGATTTGGTTTTGGCAGGCTATGCTATTGTAAATCCCCACGAAACTGTTGAAGCATTTGCCCTGCCTCCTGGAACCTCGGCTCAGGCTGCTGAATTGTTTGCCCTCACTAGAGCTTGTATAATAGCTAAAGATCAAACTGCTAATATCTATACTGATTCTAGATATGCATTCGGTGTGGTCCATGATTTTGGACAACTGTGGAAAAACAGAGGCTTTATCACCTCTGGTGGAAAGCATATTAAGCACTCTCAACTGGTGCTTAATCTATTAGATGCCATTCAGTTGCCAAGTAAGGTAGCCGTTATCAAATGTGCAGCTCACACAACCGGTGAGGATGAGGTATCAGTAGGAAATAGGAGGGCTGAAGAAGCAGCCAAACAGGCTGCTTCGGCGCAAGTAGATTGCCTTCAAGCAGTCGCAGTCTCCCCTCCACAGATACTAGACATCCAACAACTTAAAACAGCCCAACAACAAGTTACTATACAAGAAAGAAGGACTTGGGAACACCAAGGTTGTTTTCTCAAAAACAACATTTGGTGTCACCCTGATGGGCGAACTGTTTGCCCTAGGTCTCTATTTTTGCCCCTGTCTCGCCTAGCACACGGTCAGGCTCACAAGGGCAAAGGAGGGATGATACATGCTATTAATGCACAGTGGTATGCACCAGGAATAACAGTAGTAATTGAAAAAGTTGCTAGAACATGCCAAATTTGTCAACAAAATAACAGAGGTAAAACACCTGCTGAATATGATCATCTACCCCAGCCAAGTATGCCCTTTGAAAATTTGCAAATTGATTTTGTCCACATGCCTCCAGTATCAGGTCTTAAGTACCTATTAGTCATAGTAGATATGTTCACAAGGTGGGTAGAAGCGTACGCCACTAGGAGAGACGATGCCCGAACAGTAGTAAAAATTCTATTTAAAGAAATAGTACCAAGATATGGGATACCTATGGGAATCAACAGTGATAGGGGAACACACTTCACAGGAAAAATAGTGCAAAATCTTGCAGAAGCATTAGGTTTCCAGTGGAAGTTACATATACCATATCAACCACAGTCCTCGGGAATGGTAGAGAGAGTAAATGGGATAATAAAATCTACCCTAACCAAGGTATGTCAGGAGACAGGACTAAAGTGGCCAGATGCCTTACCATTGGTACTGTATACAATTAGAAACCAAAAAAACCGAAACACTGGTTTGACACCACATGAAGCCTTGTTGGGACGACCAATGCCTATCGGCGTAAAACCACCACTGGTGGCTGAAAAAATAGCATTAATTTGGAATGATGAAAAATCACTAAAGTATGCTCAAGCCATGTGTGAAATAGCGAGGAGTCTGCACGAACAAATAAAGCAGACACAGGTGCCCCCGTCGGAAGGAAATATGCACCTTTTCAGGTCTGGAGATCAAGTGTTAGTAAAAACATTAAATAAAGAATCCTTTTCTCCTAGGTGGAAAGGACCGTATCAGATAATTCTCACAACACGAACCGCTTTGAAGTTGGAAAAGCACCCGAACTGGGTGCATGCAACCCGCTGTAAATATTATTTCCCCGACGAATTACAGCCGAAAGAAAAGGCATTGAACCAGGACGAGCTACGGTTGCCCGACTAAGAAAACAGCCATCTTCTCGCTGAAGAACTGTACCTGCTCTTATTTTGTGTTCACTCATTGTGTATTTTGGACTTAAAAGTATCTATAGTTACCCAAAAGTCCAGGGACGAATGTCAGAACTCATTTGTATGCCAGTTTGGGCCTTTATTATTTGGGTTACTGTTACTATCGTGCTTGCGTGTTGTTATTGTAACAAATTAGTTCAAGAGTGTTATAGAAGTAAACAGAAAAGGGAAGATGAGGCGGGACTCTTGGAAAAACTATAAGCGGACATTGGGCATTCTGATCATTTTAGCAGTAAAGAAAGTCAGACAGGAAGAAGAATTACTTGAAAAAACAGGTACACCCATTGTATGTTTAAAGAAATGATCAGACAGTTGTTGAGAGCCGAGCTAGAAAGGAAAATATTATCCTTCCATGCTGACACATGGGAAAGGTTGCTGAAAATCAATCAGAAGGATAAGCTTCTTAATTTAACCATTAAACCCCAAGAAAGATATACCAGTTGTGATTCAAAAGGATGTAACATAACTATGGAAATAGTAAATAAGACGAGAAAAGAAATTTGGTGTCAGTTCCAAGTAATGCCCCAGTTGTTTGGACAGAACTTTTGGTACCCAGAATTTAAAGGAGATTGGGTCGATGAAAAGAATTTGACACATCACCATAGGGGATGTGCTAGGTGGCCATTCGGAATGGTATGTCCTTATCAGACTGCCATATACGAACCATGTTCATCACAGCACTCCATTGGAGTATGTAAATGGGAACTAAAGCCAACAAATGACACTGATATTACGGAAATAGGACAGAATGAGGTCTGTGTGACCGGAAATAAACCTGTCTATCTAGATGGAATTTTGTATAGGCCCCCCATTAATAAATGCGTGAGAGGAGTCTACACCCTGTATGACCCAGAAGAAAAAAGAACTTATACCTTTGGGCAATGGCAAAATGTAGAAAAATATCTGTCTGTGCACAAGATTGAACCCTTACCCCCTGTAATTAATTTGACCAGACTGCACAATTTGATACGTAATGACAAGCAAATTGAGGAAGCTCTGTCAAAACGAGGCAGAGACATCCACCAATTTAGAGTCGAAATGAGTTACAAGAAGGGGCAACTAGTAAGAATCGCAGATGAAGTCACCTCTTTGACAGTACACTACTGGTGGGATGTGTTTTTCAGATGGTCCCCAAAAGCTTCAGCAGTACTGAAGCTTGTCATACACCCCATAGTAATCTTAGGTGTGGTTATGCTTATATTGTTAATAATCATTTGTGGAATGTGGATAACGTTGAAAAAATTAATTAGTCAAGTAATGGGCCTGGTATCCCAAGTAGAAAGAAAAAGTGTGTTCGTGAAAGGAAGGTTAAGTCGCATAGAAGGAAAATATAAAACACTGTGTTGATCTAGTAGAAGATCAACAAGGAGGGAATTGTGGAAGAAAACGATCTATGTCCTATTTTAAAGGAAAGGGTTAAGTTCACTTTTTGCTGATTTTGTAGAATTAGTGGAGCTAGAAAAAACACCCACACTTCTCTGCCTTGAAACAAAGAATGTTGTAAATACATGACTATCTGGTATGTGTATGCGTTTCCAGATACCCTGCTTATCAGGATACGGACAGTGAGAAGCTATGCAAGGACAGATAAAGTGTGCCTCCCGGAATGTCCTTTGAACTCACAGAATGTATGATTAATGTTCATGTGTGGTGTGTTTTAGATAAAGTTCCTGTTCTGACTGTATAAAGATAGAGCGGGTTTGCTTGTAAAACTCAGAGTTTTTGCCTCGGTGCGGACTGAGCAAGCTCTCCGAGATATCTCGCTTGTAAAATAAAATTCTCTCGAAGCACGACTCTGAAAGCCTCCGCCTGAGTTAATTTAAGCTAAAATTTCCTCGACAGGCCGAGAGAGCCTACAGCATGATTGAAAAAGAAGCGTTAGTGTGTGTCTATGGGGTAAAGAAAATGCATCAATATCTGTTTGGGCTAAAATTCGAATTGAAAACTGACCATAAGCCACTTATATCCCTGTTTTCCGAGAGAAAAGGGATAAATACCAATGCATCGTCCCGTATCCAGAGATGGGCGCTCACGTCCGCATACAACTATGCCATCCGCCACAGGCCAGGCACAGAAAACTGCGCCGATGCTCTCAGTAGGCTGCCATTGCCCACCACGGGGGTGGAAATGGTGCAGCCTGCAGATCTAGCCATGGTTATGGACGCATTTGAGAGTGAGCAATCACCCGTCACTGCCCAGCAGATCAAAACCTGGACAAGCCAGGATCCCTTATTATCTCTAGTCAAAAGCTGTGTGCTTCACGGAAGCTGGTCCAGTGTCCCAGTGGAAATGCAGGAAGAGATAAAACCGTTCCAGCAGCACAAAGATGAAATGTCTATACAGGCAGACTGCCTTCTGTGGGCAATCGGGTAGTGGTCCCCAAGAAGGGCAGAGACACCTTCATCAATGACCTCCACAGTACCCATCCAGGCATCGTAATGATGAAAGCGATAGCCAGATCCCACGTGTGGTGGCCCGGTATCGATGCGGACTTAGAGTCCTGCATTCACAGATGTAATACATGCTCGCCGTTAAGCAATATACCCAGGGAGGCGCCGCTAAGTTTTATGGTCTTGGCCCTCCAAACTGTGGTCTAGGGCACACATCGACGATACAGGCCCGTTCTTGGGTAAAATGTTCCTTGTGGTTGTAAACGCGTACTCCAAGTGGATTGAATATGAGATAATGTCGGCTAGCACGTCCGCTGCCACCACTGAAAGCCTGCAGGCCATTTTTGCCACGCACAGCTTACCCGATGTCCTGGTGAGCGACATTGGGCCATGTTTCACCAGTGCTGAGTTCAAAGAATTCATGACCCGTAACGGGATCAAACATGTCACATCTGCCCCGTTTAATGGTCAGGCAGGGAGAGCAGTGCAAACCATCAAGCAAGGCTTGAAGAGGGTAACTGAAGGCTCACTGCAGACTCGCCTATCCCGAGTCCTGCTTAGCTACCGCACGAGACCACACTCACTCACTGGGATTCCACCTGCTGAACTGCTCATGAAATGTGCACTTAAGACAAGACTCTCGTTAGTTCACCCTGATCGACATGAACAGGTAGAGAACAGGCAGCTTCAACAAAGTGCATACCATGATAGCGCAAATGTGTCACGCGAGATTGAAGTCAATGATCCTGTATTTGTATTAAATTATGAACGAAGTCCCAAGTGGCTTCCCGGCACTGTCGTGTCCAAAGAGGGGAGCAGGGAGTTTCAGATCAAAATTTCAAATGGACTCATTCACCGGAAACACTTGAACCAAATCAAACTCAGATTCATGGACTATCCTGAGCAACCCACCTTGGACCCTACTTTTTTTGATCCCCCAACACACACACCAGTGGCAACCACACCACGGTTGACCACGAAGCAGAACCCAACATCCACAGCAGCCCTGCAGGGCCCAACACACCAGGCAGCCCAGCAAGGCCAGCTGCACAGTAGCCCAGCGAGGACCTAACACATGATTCAACAACATCAGCTTTCACACCGAGGCGATTAATCAGGGCAAGAAGGGCCCCAGATCGACTCACATTGTAAATAGTTACACTATTGACATTGAGGGGGAATGTTGTTATATAAGTGGACTTATATTTACTCTGTACAGCCACCAGAGGACTCATTCCCCGGAGTACCAAGGGATCCCATAATCTCTTGGGAGCACAGGTATTTAAGGCGGCTTCACAGATTGGAGAGGCACTCTGGAGACCTGTAATAAAAGACTAAGGTCACACTTTACTTTGAGCTCACAGTGTTCAGTCTGACTCTTTCTCCATACACAACAAGAACAATCTAGGTGGTTCTACTAATTGCTGTGTATCAAGAGAAAAAGTTGTGGGGAAATAAATTTAACAGTGGAAACATCTGTCAGTGCAACAATACTGCTATTTAGATTTGTGATAAGTTTGAAATGATAAGATGGATTCGGGCACAATATAGCTGGTTAAAAAGATTTTTATCTTTAATATTGTATTTTGGACAGTAAGGTTACTCCAGTGTTCATGAAATATGAATAGTAATGTCATGTATGTACATGCTGTTTATAGCCACCAGATGTCATTGTTGGAGGCACTGAGCAGCATGCTAATGGTGCTGCTCTGGTATAAAAGGCCAGCCATTTTGTGAGTCAGGCACTAAATATAGCAGAAGCAAGGTTGTACCAGTACTCAGTTTGAACCTTTATTGCATACATAACATTTGGCGACAAGAATACAAGAACCTTTGTTTGCAAAATGAGCACGATTGGATTTTTAGAGCAATTGTGGAAGAAGAAGATTGGGCAGACTTTATGAGCCGTTCGAACCAATATTTCGTGGCCAACAAAATGAAGGGGGTCGACGATGCAGATTGGCACCAGGCCATTTTCCTCACTTTGTGCAGTTCAAAGATCTACAGTCTGATAAAGAATCTTCTCACGCCTAGTGATCCAATAGAGAAAACGTATGAGGAGTTGTGCACATTGGTACGGGAGCACCTCAAGTCAGACGACGGCATCATCATCTCGAGATACAGGTTTTATACACACGTTCGATCGGAGGGCCAGAGCACGGCGGATTTCGTTGCTCACCTGAGACGTCTTACGAGTCCGTGCAAGTTTGGGATGGTGTTGGCAGACATGCTGCGGGACTTCTTTGTTATCGGTATCAACCATGAGGTGATCCTGCACAAACTTCCGGCTGCATTCGCGAAACCTGTGACTGTCCAAAGTCCACCAGCGGGAATGTATCCGACATCTCCGTGTTGGCGTTGTGGGGGAAATCATCGGCACCAGCAGTGCTGATTTAAGCAATATAGTTGCAAAGGCTGTCTGAGAGTGGGGCATCTCCAGCGCAAGTGTCTGCAGATGAGCAAGCGAGCTTGACACACCACGTGGAGGATGAGAGTCAGACTAGCGTGGATCCGGATACGCAATCTGAGATGCCAGAGGAGGAAGTGTATGGACTGTACTCTTTCATAACCAGTAAACCAATTTTGATTAATGTGAAGTTTAACGGGAGACCGGTATCGATGGAACTGGACACAGAGGCGAGTCAATCGATCATGAACAAGCGGGCATTTAATAAGCTATGGGATACTAAGACTGTGAGGCCCAGGCTGAGCCCTGTTAACACCAAGCTGCGCACGTACACCAAAGAACTGATAAAGGTGATTGGCAGTGCACAAATTAATGTGTCGTATGTGCGGTTCACGAGTTACCGCTGTGGATTGTTCCAGGCAATGGCCCAACGCTGCTCGGCAGGAACTGGTTGGAGAAAATCAGATGCGACTGGAACGACATAAAGGCGTTGTCGTCGGAGAAAGATACATGCGCCCAAGTATTGAGCAAGTTCCCCTCGCTGTTCAAACCGGGTATCGGCAACTTCACGGAGCCAAGGTGCAGATCCACGTGGACTCAGATACAAGACCCGTCCATCATAAAGCTCAGCCAGTGCAGTATATGATGAAGGAGAAGGTCGAAATTGAACTGGACAGACTCCAGCGTGAAGGGATCATATCACCGGTCAAATTTAATGAATGGGCCAGCCCCATTGCTCCTGTGCTAAAAAGTGATGGCACAGTCAGAATCTGTGGAGACTACAAGGCTACGATCAACAGGGTTTCGAAACAAGATCAGTACCTGTTACCGAAGGCTGATGACTTGTTTAGGATGCTAGCCGGAGGGAAGTCGTTCACAAAACTGGACTTGACATCGGCCTATATGATGCAGGAGTTGGTCGAGATGTCAAAGAGACTTACGTGCATTAACACACACAAAAGACTGTTTATTTACCACAGGTGCCCGTTTCGAATTCGCTCGGCTGCAGCAATATTCCAGAGGAATATGAAAAGTCTACTGAAGTCTGTTCCCAGAACCGTCGTGTTCCAAGACGACATCCTGATCACCGGTCGTGACTCCAAGGAACATCTGAACAACCTGGAAGAGGTTCTACTGCGTTTGGACAGAGTGGAACTCAGACTGAAACGCTCGAAGTGCGTCTTCATGGCACTGGAGGTCGAATTCCTCGGGAGGAAAATCGCCGCTGATGGCATCAGACCTACTGACGTGAAAACCAAAGCCATCAACAATGCACCCAAGCCGCAGAACGTGATGGAGCTGCGTTCATTCCTGAGTCTACTCAACTACTTTGGTAACTTCCTACCTAAATTGAGCACCTTACTTGAACCACTGCACATGCTATTGAGAGAAGGCAACAACTGGGTGTGGGGCGCATTGCAAGACAGAGCTTTCGAGAAAGCCACCAATCTGCTTTGCTCGAACAAGCTGCTGGTACATTATGACAGATATAATCGTTTAGTTTTGGCCTGTGATGCATCGTCATATGGAATTGGTTGCGTGTTACAACAAGCCAATGAGTCGGGGAAACTTCAAACTGTCGCATATGCATTAAAAAGTTTGTCTAAAGCAGAAAGAGCCTACAGTATGGTAGAAAAAGAAGCATCAATATCTGTTCGGTCTGAGGTTTGAATTAAAGACTGATCACAAGCCGCTCATTTCGTTGTTTTCCGAGAGCAAAGGTATCAATACCAACATTTCATCCCACATCCAAAGGTGGGCACTAACATTATCTGCCTATGATTATGTCATTCGCCACAGACCTGGCACAGAGAATTGTGCCGATGCTTTGAGCCAGTTTCCGTTGCCCACACTGGAGGTAGAAACGCCACAACCGGCAGATTTAATGTTAATCATAGATGCTTTTGAGAGTGAAGGTACCCCTGTCATGGCTCAACAAGTTAAGACCTGGACCAGCCAGGACCTGATATTATCGGTGGTAAAGAGTTGCATCCTCAAAGGGGATTGGTCTGCCATACCTAAGCGAGAAGGCCAAACCGTACATTCGCCGCAAAGACGAACTGTCTATTCAAGCAGATTGCATATTGTGGGGCAATCGAGTTGTAATGCCTAAGAAAGGGAGAGAGAAGTTTGTGCACACATCCTGGTATAGTGATGATGAAGGCCATCGCCAGGTCCCACATATGGTGGCCAGGAATTGATTCTGAGCTGGGAGCATGCGTGCATCAGTGCAACACCTGCATGCAGCTCAGCAAAGCACCAGCAGGTCTGTGGCCATCCAATCCAGGATCCATGTAGATTTTGCAGGTCCCTTCCTGGGCAAGATGTTTTTAGTGGTGCTTATTCGAAGTGGATAGAATGCATAATCGCGTCATCCAGAATGCATAATCATGTCATCCAGTACGTCCACGGCAACCATAGAGAATCTCAATGTCATGTTCACGACACATGGTCTGCCTGACATAGTGGTGAGCGACAATGGGTCGTGCTACACCAGTCAGGAGTTTCAGGAATTTGTAAAACTTAACGGCATAAAACATGTAAGGTCAGCACCGTTCAAGCCTGTGTCCAACGGGCAAACAGAACATGCAGTACAAATTATCAAGCAAAGCGTGAGGAGAGTAACCCAAGGGTCACTGCAGACCCGCTTGTCTTGCATACTGCTGAGTTACAGGACAAGACCCCACACACTCACAGGGGTGTCGTCTGCTGAACATGATGAAAAGAGGTCTTATGACCAACTTATCTCTTGTACACCCGGATTTAAGTAATCATGTTGAATACTGAAGACAGAGTCAACAAGGGTACCACGATCGCGCAACTGTGTCACGCGAGATTTCTGTTAGTGATCCAGTATATGTGTTGAATTATGATCAGGGTCCCAAATGGATCACTGGTCCGGTCATGGCCAAGGAGGGAAACAAAGTATTTGTTATTAAGCTCAAGAATGGACAAACTTTCAGGAAACACATGGATCAAACAAAGCTGAGGTACACAGACGAGCCAGAATAGTCAGACAAAGAAACGGTCGACGACCAACCAACTTACCAGCAGCCTTCAGTGGACTCAAGGGTCATCAGTGAACCCGGAATTTCCATCACAGACATGTTCAATAAAAATGGACTTGCAATTCCGGACTGCCACCCCCAACAAGTCAGCCATCCAGCCACCAGCCATAACAGACTCCGCACATTCACCCAAGGCCGGAATCAAACTGAGCCAGTCAACCCGGGAGCGTAAAGCACCGGACCGTCTCAACCTGTGAAAGACTGTGCTAAGATCTCAGAGGAGGGTATTGTCATGTATGTAAATGCTGTTTGTAGCCACCAGATGGTGTCATTGTTGGAGGCCATTGAGCAGCACGCACATGGTGCTGCTCTGGTATAAAAGGCCAGCCATTTTGTGAGTCAGGCACTTTGGGCCTAAATAAAGCAGAAGCAAGGTTCTACCTTGCTTAGTTAAACAGTACTCAGTTTGAACCTTTATTGCATCCATAACAAGTAATTAATGGGATGCCTATGTAAGTTGAAAGATTACACCACCAAAATGTTTCTAACATTCTAGTGAAAGTCAGGAAAGTGTAGTTAAGAATAGTGAATCGATAACTTTCTCTTGGAAATATTTCTGTCCTTGCCTGTGAACTTTTTAAGAAAATTGTTGTTATGTATGTTAACTGGATTTTACCTGCCACCGGAGGGCGCGACTGTCAGAGTCCTAATGGTCACTGGCAGACACGTGCAAGCCGTGTATATAATGTTGGTAGCCATGTAGAATCTTCACTTTGAGAATAAATAAATTGGAGTAAGGTCATGCCTGAACTAGCTCACCGTATTTAGCTTCGTGGAGTTATTCGATACTTAACAATTGGTGACGAGTTAAAAATACGAACTTTCACGCAACCATGTCTGTTGGAATTTTGGAGAGATTCATGGAAGGGGAAGACTGGGAGGATTTCACTGATCACCTCGACTAGTATTTCGTAGCCAACGGATTGGAAGGAACCGATAACGCAATTAAGCGCAGAGCAGTTCTCCTCACCATTTGTGGGTCAAATATTTATGGCCTTATCAACAATCTACTCTCACCGACTCGACCAACGGATAACACTTATGATGAATTGTGTACGCTGGTTCGGAACCACTTTATACCGAAGGAAAGCATCATGGCGAGGTATCATTTCTATACGCACAATCGTTCCAAGGGCCAGGACGTGGCAGAATTTGTCGCCGACCTGAGACGTCTCGCTGGGCCATGCAACTTCGGAGCTGCGTTAGAGGAAATGCTGCAGGACTTTTTCTTGCTTGGCATTGGCCATGAGGTCATCCTTCGAAAGCTGCTGGCTGCTGAATCTCTAGATCTGAGCAGGGCCATAATGATCGCCCAGGCATGCATGTCCATGAATGAAAACTCGAAACAGATATCTTCCCAGCATCGAAACTCATCGGCAAGTACTGTGCATAAAATAATATCGCGGCAGGCAGAGCTGCACATGGCAGTGCCTACTCGTCCACGTTCGTACGACCTGGAACTGCTCAAAGTCCACCATCGGGGGTGAATCAAATCTCGCCTTGTTGGCGTTGTGGGGGCTACCATTGGGCCCATCAATGCCGATTCAAGAAATACGTGTGCAAAGGCTGTGCAACAATGGGGCACCTTCAGCGAATGTGTCCGCAACCGAGCAAGCGTGCTGCGACACACCACATGGCTAAGGATGATCGATCCAGCGTGGATCAAGCAGTACAGGCAGTCACCCTGAGGTACAGGACGAATAAGTGTATGGTGTACATTCTTTTACCAAAAGTCCTCCGATAATGCTGGAAGTTAAATTAAATGGGGTTCCAGTATCCATTGAATTGGACAGGGGTGGGAGTCAGTCAATAATGAGCCAGAGGGCTTTCAAAAAGCTGTGGGACACTAAGGCAAAAAGATCCAAACTGAGCCTAATCAATGCGAAGCTGCGTACCTACACCAGAGAGCTCATACCAGTCATTGGCAGAGCAGCAGTAAAGGTATCGTATGATGGAGCTGTGCATGATTTATCATTGAGGATCGTTCCAGGCAATGGCCCAACACTGTTCGGCAGGAGTTGGCTTGAGAAAATTAAATGGAACTGGAATGATATTAAAGCCTTATCATCAGGGGATGATGCTTTGTGTGCTCAAGTGCTGAGCAAGTTTCCCTCGTTGTTCGAACCAGGCATTGGCAACTTCACGGGAGCCAAGGTGCAGATCCACGTAGGCCCTGATGCAAGAACCATCCATCACAAGGCTCAGGCGGTTCCGTACATGATGAGGGATGAGGTCGAGATAGAACTGGACAGACTTCAACAGGAAGGAATCATATCACCAATCGAGTTCAGCGAATGAGCCAGTCCAATTGTCCGGGTGTTGAAAAGTGATGGCATGGTCAGGATCTGCAGAGACTATAAGGTAACGATCAACTGAGTCTCAATACAAGATCTGATGACCCAAGGCTGATGACCTGTTTGCAATGCTAGCAGCGGGGGGGGAGTCATTCACCAAATTGGACCTGACCTCCGCTTACATGACACAGGAGCTGGTCGAATCTTCGAAAAAACTGACATGCATCAACACGCACAAAGGACTGTTTATATACCACAGATGCCCTTTCGGAATTCACTCGGCGACAGCTATATTTCAGAGAAACATGGAGAGTTTGCTGAAGTCCGTCCTGAGAACCGTCATGTTCCAAGATGACATCCTGATCACCGGTCGCGACACCACCGAACACCTGCACAACCTGGAAGAGGTTCTACGTCGTCTGGACAGAGTGGGACTCAGGCTATAAAATACTCCAAGTGCGTTTCCATGGCACCAGAGTCGAATTCCTGGGGAGAAAGATTGCAGCAGACAGCATCAGGCCTACGGACTCGAAGACAGAGGCCATCAAGAATGCACCCAGACCCCAGAGTGTGACGGAGCTGCGTTCGTTCCTGGGTCTTCTCAACTATTTTGATAAATTTCTACCTAGTTTGAGCATATTGCTGAGAAAGGGTAACGACTGGGTTTGGGCAAATCTCAAGACAGAGCCTTTGAGAAGGCCAGGAGCCTGCTATGTTCCAATAAATTACTGGTACACTATGACCCATGTAAGCGGTTAGTACTGGCCTGCGACGCCTCATCATATGAGGTCGGTTGTGTGCTCCAGCAAGCCAATGTATCAGGCAAACTTCAACCAGTTGCATACGCATCCAGCAGTCTGTCTAAGGCTGAAAGAGCCTATAGTATGGTAGAGAAAGAGGCTTTAGCATCAGTGTATGGGGTTAGGAAAATGCACCAATACCTGTTTTGGCTTCGGTTTGAACTTGAAACAGACCACAAGCCGCTCATTTCATTGTTTTCTGAGAGCAAGGTATAAACACCAATGCCTCGTCCCACATCCAGAGATGGGCGCTCACATTGTCCGCCATCCACCACAGGCCAGGCACAGATGCTCTCAGTAGGCTACCATTGCCCACCACCGGGGTGGAGATGGCACAACCTGCAGATTTAGTTATGGTAATGGAAGCATTCGAGAGTGAGCAATCATCTGTTACCGCCTGACAGATTAGAACCTGGATGAGCCAGGACCCCTTACTGTCCTTAGTAAAAAAAACTGTGTGCTCCACAGGAGTTGGTCTAGTGTCCTGTTAGAGGTGCAGGAGGAAATAAAGCCGTACCAGCGGCACAAAGATGAAATGTCTATACAGGCAGACTGCCTCCTATGGGGTCATTGGGTAGTTGTGCCAAAAAAGGGCAGGGACGCTTTCATTAGTGATCTCCACAGTACCCACCCAGGCATGGTAATAATGAAACATAGAAACAGAAAATAGGTGCAATCAAGCAGACGCAACATGGATTCATGAAGGGGAAATCATGTTCAACTAATTTACTGGAATTCTTTGAGGATATAACGAGCATGGTGGATAGAGGTGTACCGATGGATGTGGTGTATTTAGATATCCAAAAGGCATTCAATAAGGTGCCACGCAAAAGGTTACTGCAGAAGATAAAGGTATGCAGAGTCAGAGGAAATGTATTAGCATGGATTGAGAATTGGCTGGCTAACAGAAAGCAGAGAGTCGGGATAAATGGGTCCTTTTCGGGTTGGAAATCGGTGGTTAGTGGTGTGCACAGGGATCGGTGCTGGGACCACAACTGTTTACAATATACATAGATGACCTGGAAGAGGGGACAGAGTATAGTGTAACAAAATTTGCAGATGACACAAAGATTAGTGGGAAAATAGGTTGTGTAGAGGACACAGAGAGGCTGCAAAGAGATTTAGATAGGTTAAGCGAATGGGCTAAGGTTTGGCAGATGGAATACAATGTCGGAAAGTGTGAGGTCATCCACCTTGGGAAAAAAAACAGTAAAAGGGAATATTATTTGAATGGGGAGAAATTACAACATGCTGCGGTGCAGAGGGACCTGGGGGTCCTTGTGCATGAAACTCTTTTGAGTTTACCTGCGAAAACATAAAACATGTATCCATGCCACCCGACCTGGATGACACACACAAGACATTTACAAGGCCCTTTTTTGTTTGTTTTTTTTTGGGTTTTTTTGTGTTTTTTTTTTGGGCACTAAAATCAAATTTTTCCTTTTTCCAGTGCCCCCTATAAAAGGAGAGGGGGACACTAAAAGCACCGGCAATTAAAACAAATTAAACTTTAAAACGTAAAATCAAATTAAAATTTGGTTGCCGGGCGTGATGATGCACTCCAGTCCCTCCGGTGCCCACCTCTCGCGGAAGGCCGCGAGCGTACCGGTGGACACCGCGTGCTCCATCTCCAAGGACACCCTGGACCGGATGTAAGAGCGGAAGAGAGGCAGGCAGTCAGGTTGAACGACCCCCTCGACCGCCCGCTGCCTGGACCGGCTGATGGCACCCTTGGCCGTGCCCAGGAGCAGTCCTACGAGGAGGCCCTCGGACCTACCCGCTCCCCTCCGCACAGGGTGCCCAAAGATCAGGAGAGTGGGACTGAAGTGCAGCCAGAATTTCAGGAGCAGCCCCTTCAAATAGTGGAACAGGGGCTGCAACCTTGTGCACTCCATAAAAACATGGAACACGGACTCCTCCAGACCGCAGAAATTGCAGGCGGCCTGGGAGTCCGTGAACCGGCTTAAAAATTTGTTGCACGGCACTGCTCCGTGCACCACCCTCCAGGCCAAGTCCCCGATGAATAGTGGGAGGACCCCTGCGTAGAGTGCCCTCCATCGGGGACCCCCGCCTCCTCCGGACGGCAAGATGGTACGCCATGGCGTGTCCGGACGGCCGGCGAGGATGGCAAAGTTGAGGGTGTGCAGGAGCAGCCCGTACAGGAAACCCCTCCGCGCGGAACTGAAAGGCACGGAGGGGATTTCCCCGAGGCGGCTCAAGTTGTGAGGCGCCGGTCCCCGAGGGAGGTTCCGGGGTTTGGCGCCGATGAGGAATTCCGTCCGGACGGGGGTCAGTTCGGACGGGATCTCCCCCCGTGCTTGAGCCTCCTCGATGCACCTAACGGAGTCAGGGCCCAGAGCTGTTTTTAGCGACTCGATGGCATCGGCCGCGTGGCGGACGTTGGCAGAATTTAGGCGCTGCGCCAGCGTGTCTGGCGCCATCCAGCCCGCTCCTCCGCCATCGAGCAGGTCCCTGACCCTGGTCACCTCACCAGCCACAGCCCTCTCTTCCGACCGCCACATAAAGCCAAGGCCGTGGAGGTACGGATTCCCGAGCAGCGGTTCCTGCAGGACGGCCGCCACTCCAGCCGGCGGAAAGCTGCGCTTGGTGGAGACTTTGTTCCAGACCCTGATGAGTTCCCTGTAAAAGACAGGCAGCTCCCGGAGGGCGGTCCTGGCACCCCCCAAGTTCACAAACAGGAGCTGCGTGTCATAATTGAGGTCGAGCTGCTGGCGGAAGATATACCTCGCCAGAGCGCACCACCTAGGAGGGGGCTCGACGTAAAGGTATCTCTGCAGGGTCTGAAGACGGAAAGTCGCGAGCTGGGCGCTGACGCACACCAACGACTGACCGCCCTCCTCAAGCGGGAGACTCAAGACCGCGGCAGAGACCCAGTGCTTCCTGTTGTTCCAGAAGAAGTCCACCAGCTTCTTCTGTATCTTGGCGACAAACGCAGGGGGAGGGGTCAAAGTGACCAGCCGGTACCACAGCATTGCGGCCACCAGCTGGTTTATGACTAGCGCTCGACCCCTGTAGGACAGCACTCGGAGCAGTCCTGTCCAGCGCCCTAGGCGAGCGGCGACCTTGGCCTCCAGCTCCTGCCAGTTCGCCGGCCAGGCTCCCTCGTCGGGGCTAAGGTAGACTCCCAGATAGAGGAGATGGGTCGTGCTCCAGGCAAAAGGCCTGAGCTCCTCCGGCAGGGAGTCCACCCGCCACTGACCCACCAGGAGTCCGGAACATTTCTCCCAGTTGATCCTGGCGGAGGACGCGGCCGAGTAAATCTCCTGGCACTCACGCATCCTCCGCAGGTCAGCGGGATCCTCTACCGCGAGGAGCACGTCATCGGCGTAAGCCGAGAGGACGACCTCCACGCCCGGCCCTTGCAGAGCCAGTCCCGTCAACCTCGTCCGCAAGAGGCGCAGGAAAGGCTCCACGCAAACGGCGTATAACTGGCCGGACATGGGGCATCCCTGGCGCACCCCTCTCCTAAAGCGAAGGGGCGCCGTCAAGGACCCGTTAACCTTAATCAGACACTCCGCGGCGGCGTACAAAAGTCGGATCCGGGCGACGAAATGCGTCCCGAACCCGAAAGCGCGCAGAGTTCCGAGCAGATAGTCGTGATCCACCCTGTCGAACGCCTTCTCTTGGTCGAGGGATAGGAAGGCGACCGACAGACCAGCCTCCTGGGAACAATGGATGAGGTCCCGGACCAGATGGATGTTATCGTGGATTGTCCGGCCCGGGACCGTGTAGGACTGGTCGGGGTGGATCATGTGGTCCAGCACGGCACCAAGGCGAGCAGACATCGCCCTGGCGAAGATTTTGTAGTCCGTGCTGAGGAGGGAGACCGGGCGCCAGTTCTTAAGGAGGCGGAGATCGCCCTTCTTAGGCAGCAGGACGATGACTGCCCTGCGCCAAGAGAGGGGCATCTCCCCGGTCGCCAGACTTTCCCCCAGGACCCGCGCGTAGTCGCTCCCCAGGACGTCCCAGAACGCCCTGTGGAACTCCACGGTCAGCCCGTCCAGCCCCGGGGATTTTCCCCTCGAGAGCTGGGCGAGGGCACCGGTCAGCTCCGCCAGGCTTAGCGGAGCTTCCAGATTTTCGGCGCCCTCCGGGCCGACCTTCGGCAGGTCCTCCCACAAAACTCTACGCGCTTCCTCGCTGGACGGATCCGGAGAGAACAGAGCCCCGTAATATTCACGGACCCTGTTGTTGACGCTCTCCGGATCCGAGACGAGAGAGCCGTCGTCGGCCAGCAGCGTCAAGAGCTGCTTACGGACACTCTGCCTTTTTTCCAGCGAGTAGAAGAAGGGGGAGCCGCGGTCCAGATCCCGCAGGAACCGGATCCGCGACCTCACGAACGCGCCTCGGGACCCGACGAGCTGCAGGTCCTTCAGCGCGGCCTTCTTCGCTTCGTACACCGTCCGCAGGGCCGGGTCCTGGACGACTTGACCGAGACGGGCTTCCAGGTCGAGCACCTCTTTTTCTAGGCGCCCGACTCTGGCCGCCCGCCTCTTGGTCGACCCCCTCGCGTACTCTTGACAGAAGACGCGGACGTGAGCCTTGCCCACGTCCCACCATAGCCTCAAGTAGGGGAAGCCCCCCTGCTTCCTTCTCCAGTCGGACCAGAATCGACGGAACGAGTCCTGGAACCGCACGTCCTCCAGAAGCCGGTTGTTAATGTGCCAGTACGCGGACCCCGTCCTCGCGCGGAGCGAAGCGAGCTCCGCCCACACCAGGTGGTGGTCCGAACACGGCACCGGCCGCATGGAGGCCGCCGGGACGCAGGAAACGTACGCCCGAGACACGTAATGGCGGTCGACTCTAGACCATCCAACTCCAGGCCTCACCCAAGTAAAGGCGCTGGAGTCGGGGTGGAGATTTCGCCAGACGTCCACCAAGTCGAAGGACCCGACCAGGTCCCTCAACTTCTCCATCGCCGTCATGCACTGCGGGGCACCGGAGCGGTCCCTCGCCTCGAGGGTGCAGTTAAAATCCCCCCCGAGGACAATGCAGTCGCCGACGTCGACGGAGCCAAGAAGAGCGGACACCTCTTCAAAGAAGCGCGTTTGCTGCGGGCCGGGATGAGGGGCGTACACGTTCACAAGATGAAGCGGCACGTCCCCCAGGCGAACCGTTACGTGCAGCAAGCGGCCTGGCACGGGCTCCTCGACCCCCAAGATCTCCGGCTGAAAATGCGGGCCCAGCAAGATGGCCACCCCACTAGAAATGGCGGTGAGGTGGCTCATGCGGACCTCTCCTTGCCATTCCAGGAGCCACGTGGCTTCGTCTCCCGGAACAGTGTGGGTTTCTTGCAGGAAGCACACCGCATATTTCCCCTCCCGCAGGAGCGAAAAATTGTCAAATCTACGGCGTGCCCCTCTGCCGCCGTTGATGTTGAGGCTGGCTATGGTTATCTTCATGGCAAAAGCATAGTGCAACCTCTACCTTAACCTATTGTGGGGGAGGGAGCGGAGTCTTTTGTTGAACTCCGCTCCCTCCGCAGCCCAGCGAGGAGTCCCTCGAGCTCGCGCAGCTCAAGGTGTTGCGCCTTTGTCAGGGGCCCGCCCGCGGCCAAGGTTTTGACGGCGGCGCGAACGGACGCCTTGATCAGCTCTGGCTCGGACCATTTTTCCAGGGCCAGTCGGGCTTGGTCGCAGCGACCCCGGCTCTGGGCCAAAAAGTCCCGGAGTTCCTTTGCAGGAATGAGGATGGTCTCGGCGGCGGCCGCGAGCAGATCCACCGCCTCGCTGGCGGTGGTCTCTAGGTCTTCACCCGCGTCCCCCACCGAGGCCCCGTCCTCCTCCGGGAGGTGGCCGCCAGCAGCCAGCCCATCGACCGCACAAGGTACGGCAAATGAACCGGCCGCTCCAACCGGCCCTGGCACTGCCCCGATCCCACCCCCAGGATCGTCGGCAGAGGAGTCCCCACTGGGCTCTTTTAAAAATGGTGCTGGGTCGGGAAATGACAGCGGAAGGGGTTCCCCCTCCGCCCCAGGAACCGGGGAACAAGGAGAGACCCGGCCATGGGAAATCCCCAGGCTCCCCAAGTGCACCAGCTCCAAAGTAAGGGGCGAGGGTGGGTGTTCCTCCCCCTCCCCGCTGCCACCCCCCGGCCCAGCATCTACAGTTTCATTAAAAACAGTAAATTGTGTTTCTGCCGGGTCGAGCGTCTCCCGGGGGAAGTTGGGTATTGGCTGGGCGGGCTCAGGTTCGGCCTTTTCGGCCTCGCCCGCCTCAGTCCCCGGGACGCCCGGCCCGGCGGCTACGCATTCCTCCGCGGTCCCCACGCCCCCCACGACAGGCAGATCTTCCACTCCATCCCCGGGAGGCAGAGGCTGGGCAGCCTCAACTGATTCACCCTCCCCGGGGACAGACTCCTCCCGCCTACGGCGCTGCTTGGGGGCGCTGGTTGGGGACGCGGGACACGCGGCGGGCACCAACTCCTCCGCGGAGGGATGTTGTTCCCCCTCCGTCTCATCGGAGCAGTGCCTCCTTTTGTTCCTGGGGGCGCGCGGAGTCAGGGAGACTTCCATGTCTGCCGAGGCCTCCCGCTCCGCCCCCCCCTTTTCCTTTTCTTGCCCGCGCCCGGGCCCCTCTGTGGTGTTGTTCAAGGGCTCGGGCACGGGCTCGGGGCACCCCGCGCTCGCCGGTGGCTGGGTTGGGCTGAGCGCAGTGGTCAATCTTTCTGGCGCACTGAGGGGACCCGCCTCTAGATGTTTCTTCTTGTTCCGCGCCTTCTTTCCGCTCGGACGCTCTCCCTCCCCCCCGCCGGAGGCCCTGAAAACAAAGGCCTCCGACGATGCCCGCGCACCTACGGCTACCGGCACGCGGACGCAACTAGGGGGAGGGGTGGCGGCGGCGCCAGCCTTGGCCGCCTTCGGTGGTTTGGCGGCCTTGGAGGCGGGGCAGTTCTTGCGAACGTGCCCCACCTCTCTGCAGGCATGGCACCGCACGCCGTCCGACGTCCAGAAGACGCGGTAGGCAGTCCCCTCGTGCACCACATTAAAAGACCCCTCCGTCGTCTCCTCCCGCGCCAGCCGGACAAAGAGCTGGCGGCGGAAGGAGAACACGTGGCGCAGGCTGCTCTCCCTGAGGCCGAGCGGTATGGGGTTGATCCCCGACCTCACCTCCCCCAGTTGGTGTAGGTGAGGGAGGAGGAGCCCAGCGGGAACAAAGGGCGGGACGTTCGATATGATGACCCTCTGCGCGGTGGCCTCGAGAGGGTCCACCGGCAGGAACGTCCCGCCCACCGTGAGCCCCTTTTCGAGGGCCAGGGACACCGCCCGCTCCGACCCCAGGAAGAAAACAGCCTTCCCAGACATCTTGGAGGCTGCGACAATGGCCGAGGGGCCGACTACCCCAGCCATCGCCCGCACGCACTCCTCAATGCTCATTGTGGGGTGAGTGTAGCTCTTGACCCCGTGTTTTTTTGTAATGAGTCTGAATGGTGGCAGGGCAGCGGGTGGCGCAGGAGGTGCCGTGGAAGCGGTTGCCACCTGCGCATACGTCTTCGCTGGCCCTGCCACCGGCGTGGATGGGGTCGCCATCACGGGGTCCCTTTAAGGGCTACACCCACCCCAAAGTCACAGGCCTTAATGGTCTTTAATGGCCTCGTATATTAACTGAGCAGAGGAGCCCTTAACGAGGCACCTCTCCCCTCGTTGACAATTGGGGAGAGGCCTTGCTCCCTCTGCTCAGTTGTCTTAATTGTTTTTTTTTTAAATTTGGAAGGAAAGGGTTCTCAGAGAGAGAGGGGAGAAACAGAGTAGCAGAGAAAGAGAGAGGGGGGTGGGAAGCGGGGGGGGCTGCGAGGGGAGGTCTCCCCTCGCAGCTGTGGGTGGGTGCACTCCCCAGATGGCAAAAACACACAAAAAACACAGTCTTTGGATTGGTCTTCAGGTGGGGGGAGAAGACGTCTTCACCTGGGGTAGCTAGAGCCACCAGGCACCCACTCCTAAAGATGTTAATTGGGTTAATGAGAAAAGATCTTCAGCCTGGTAGCTCCAGCTATCCCAGGCTAGGCAAATGTGGGGGGGTGGGGGGGGTTCCAATTGTGGGGGGGGGCCTAGTTGTAAGCACGGCCCCCACGCACACTACCACACACACACACACCCCCCGCGATGTTCCGGCCCTCAGTGGTCTTCTTTCCTCCCCCCACCGATACAACAAAGTCTTTTTGGGAAATGCACCCACACCCACCTGTAGAAATAGTAGAGTCTCCCTCCTTCCACACTGGTTTGTTGTTGGTTTTTCCCCCTCTCTCCAACTCTTTGCAGAAATGTAAAAAGATGTTCAAAGTTTTCTGCTTTTTCCTCCTCTCCCTCTGGGTAAAGTTGGTGGTGAAACCCCTTCCTTCCTTCTGTTCCTGAGCTGGTCTCAGGGCTCTCCAGGCAGGAGCTCAAGTTGCTAGCTGCTCCACTCACTGCTCACAGCTCCAACTGAGCAGGACACGCCTCCACTGCTCTACCATTGGTTCCTTGTGCATGAAACTCTTTTGAGTTTACCTGCAAAACATAAACATTAAGACCATGCCACCCGACCTGGGTGACACAGCAGACATTTTCAAGGCCCCTTTTTTTTTTTTAATTATTTTTTTGGTTTTTTTTTTGGGGCGCTGAAATCAAATTTTCCCAGTGCCCCCTATAAAAGGGGAGGGGGACACTAAAAGCACCGGCAATGAAAACAAATTAAACTTTAAAACGTAAAATCAAATTAAAATTTGGTTGCCGGGCGTGATGATGCACTCCAGTCCCTCCGGTGCCCACCTCTCGCGGAAGGCCGCGAGCGTACCGGTGGACACCGCGTGCTCCATCTCCAAGGACACCCTGGACCGGATGTAAGAACGGAAGAGAGGCAGGCAGTCAGGTTGAACGACCCCCTCGACCGCCCGCTGCCTGGACCGGCTGATGGCACCCTTGGCCGTGCCCAGGAGCAGTCCTACGAGGAGGCCTTCGGACCTACCCGCTCCCCTCCGCACAGGGTGCCCAAAGATCAGGAGAGTGGGACTGAAGTGCAGCCAGAATTTCAGGAGCAGCCCCTTCAAATAGTGGAACAGGGGCTGCAACCTTGTGCACTCCATAAAAACATGGAACACGGACTCCTCCAGACCGCAGAAATTGCAGGCGGCCTGGGAGTCCGTGAACCGGCTTAAAAATTTGTTGCACGGCACTGCTCCGTGCACCACCCTCCAGGCCAAGTCCCCGATGAATAGTGGGAGGACCCCTGCGTAGAGTGCCCTCCATCGGGGACCCCCGCCTCCTCCGGACGGCAAGATGGTACGCCATGGCGTGTCCGGACGGCCGGCGAGGATGGCAAAGTTGAGGGTGTGCAGGAGCAGCCCGTACAGGAAACCCCTCCGCGCGGAACTGAAAGGCACGGAGGGGATTTCCCCGAGGCGGCTCAAGTTGTGAGGCGCCGGTCCCCGTGGGAGGTTCCGGGGTTTGGCGCCGATGAGGAATTCCGTCCGGACGGGGGTCAGTTCGGACGGGATCTCCCCACGTGCTTGAGCCTCCTCGATGCACCTAACGGAGTCAGGGCCCAGAGCTGTTTTTAGCGACTCGATGGCATCGGCCGCGTGGCGGACGTTGGCAGAATTTAGGCGCCGCGCCAGCGTGTCTGGCGCCATCCAGCCCGCTCCTCCACCATCGAGCAGGTCCCTGACCCTGGTCACCTCACCAGCCACAGCCCTCTCTTCCGACCGCCACATAAAGCCTCGGCCGTGGAGGTACGGATTCCCGAGCAGCGGTTCCTGCAGGACGGCCGCCACTCCAGCCGGCGAAGAGCTGCGCTTGGTGGAGACTTTGTTCCAGACCCTGATGAGTTCCCTGTAAAAGACAGGCAGCTCCCGGAGGGCGGTCCTGGCACCCCCCAAGTTCACAAACAGGAGCTGCGTGTCATAATTGAGGTCGAGCTGCTGGCGGAAGAAATACCTCGCCAGATCATGTGGTCCAGCACGGCACCAAGGCGAGCAGACATCGCCCTGGCGAAGATTTTGTAGTCCGTGCTGAGGAGGGAGACCGGG
Organism: Pristiophorus japonicus; assembly: GCF_044704955.1. Lineage (NCBI taxonomy): Eukaryota > Metazoa > Chordata > Chondrichthyes > Pristiophoridae > Pristiophorus > Pristiophorus japonicus. The sequence goes on from NC_091986.1 coordinate 126,332,169, forward strand.
CGCCAGTTCTTAAGGAGGCGGAGATCGCCCTTCTTAGGCAGCAGGACGATGACTGCCCTGCGCCAAGAGAGGGGCATCTCCCCGGTCGCCAGACTTTCCCCCAGGACCCGCGCGTAGTCGCTCCCCAGGACGTCCCAGAACGCCCTGTGGAACTCCACGGTCAGCCCGTCCAGCCCCGGGGATTTTCCCCTCGAGAGCCGGGCGAGGGCACCGGTCAGCTCCGCCAGGCTTAGCGGAGCTTCCAGATTTTCGGCGCCCTCCGGGCCGACCTTCGGCAGGTCCTCCCACAAAACTCTACGCGCTTCCTCGCTGGACGGATCCGGAGAGAACAGAGCCCCGTAATATTCACGGACCCTGTTGTTGACGCTCTCCGGATCCGAAACGAGAGAGCCGTCGTCGGCCAGCAGCGTCAAGAGCTGCTTACGGACACTCTGCCTTTTTTCCAGCGAGTAGAAGAAGGGGGAGCCGCGGTCCAGATCCCGCAGGAACCGGATCCGCGACCTCACGAACGCGCCTCGGGACCCGACGAGCTGCAGGTCCTTCAGCGCGGCCTTCTTCGCTTCGTACACCGTCCGCAGGGCCGGGTCCTGGACGACTTGACCGAGACGGGCTTCCAGGTCGAGCACCTCTTTTTCTAGGCGCCCGACTCTGGCCGCCCGCCTCTTGGTCGACCCCCTCGCGTACTCTTGACAGAAGACGCGGACGTGAGCCTTGCCCACGTCCCACCATAGCCTCAAGGAGGGGAAGCCCCCCTGCTTCCTTCTCCAGTCGGACCAGAATCGACGGAACGAGTCCTGGAACCGCACGTCCTCCAGCAGCCGGTTGTTAAAGTGCCAGTACGCGGACCCCGTCCTCGCGCGGAGCGAAGCGAGCTCCGCCCACACCAGGTGGTGGTCCGAACACGGCACCGGCCGCATGGAGGCCGCCGGGACGCAGGAAACGTACGCCCGAGACACGTAAAGACGGTCGACTCTAGACCATCCAACTCCAGGCCTCACCCAAGTTAGGCGCTGGAGTCGGGGTGGAGATTTCGCCAGACGTCCACCAAGTCGAAGGACCCGACCAGGTCCCTCAACTTCTCCATCGCCGTCATGCACTGCGGGGCACCGGAGCGGTCCCTCGCCTCGAGGGTGCAGTTAAAATCCCCCCCGAGGACAATGCAGTCGCCGACGTCGACGGAGCCAAGAAGAGCGGACACCTCTTCAAAGAAGCGCGTCTGCTGCGGGCCGGGATGAGGGGCGTACACGTTCACGAGATGGAGCGGCACGTCCCCCAGGCGAACCGTTACGTGCAGCAAGCGGCCTGGCACGGGCTCCTCGACCCCCAAGATCTCCGGCTGAAAATGCGGGCCCAGCAAGATGGCCACCCCACTAGAAATGGCGGTGAGGTGGCTCATGCGGACCTCTCCTTGCCATTCCAGGAGCCACGTGGCTTCGTCTCCCGGAACGGTGTGGGTTTCTTGCAGGAAGCACACCGCATATTTTCCCTCCCGCAGGAGCGAAAAATTGTCAAATCTACGGCGTGCCCCTCTGCCGCCGTTGATGTTGAGGCTGGCTATGGTTATCTTCATGGCAAAAGCATAGTGCAACCTCTACCTTAACCTATTGTGGGGGAGGGAGCGGAGTCTTTTGTTGAACTCCGCTCCCTCCGCAGCCCAGCGAGGAGTCCCTCGAGCTCGCGCAGCTCAAGGTGCTGCTCCTTTGTCAAGGGCCCGCCCGCGGCCAAGGTTTTAATGGCGGCGCGGACAGACCCCTTGATCAGCTCTGGCTCGGACCATTTTTCCAGGGCCAGTCGGGCTTGGTCGCGGCGACCCCGGCTCTGGGCCAAAAAGTCCCGGAGTTCCTTTGCAGGAATGAGGAGGGCCTCAGCGGCGGCTGCGAGCAGATCCACCGCCTCACTGGCGGTGGTCTCTAGGTCTTCACCCGCGTCCCCCACCGAGTCCCCGTCCTCCTCCGGGAGGTGGCCGCCAGCAGCCAGCCCATCGACCGCACAAGGTACGGCAAATGAACCGGCCGCTCCAACCGGCCCTGGCACTGCCCCGATCCCACCCCCAGGATCGTCGGCAGAGGAGTCCCCACTGGGCTCTTTTAAAAATGGTGCTGGGTCGGGAAATGACAGCGGAAGGGGTTCCCCCTCCGCCCCAGGAACCGGAGAACAAGGAGAGACCCGGCCATAGGAGATCCCCAGGCTCCCCAAGTGCTCCAGCTCCAAAGTAAGAGGCGAGGGTGGGTGTTCCTCCCCCTCCCCGCTGCCACCCCCCGGCCCAGCATCTACAGTTTCATTAAAATCAGTTCGTGTTTCTGCCGGGTCGAGCGACTCCCGGGGGAAGTTGGGTATTGGCTGGGCGGGCTCAGGTTCGGCCTTTTCGGCCTCGCCCGCCTCAGTCCCCGGGACGCCCGGCCCGGCGGCAATGCATTCTTCCGCTGGCCCCACGCCCCCCACGACAGGCAGATCTTCCACTCCATCCCCAGGAGGCAGCGGCTGGGCAGCCTCGACTGCCTCACCCTCCCCGGGGACAGACTCTTCGCGCCTGCAGCGCAATTTGGGAGCGCTGGTGGGGGACGCGGGACACGCGGCGGGCACCGACTCCTCCGCGGAGGGATGTTGTTCCCTCTCCGCCTCATCGGAGCCGCGCCTCCTTTTGTTCCTGGGGGTGCGCGGAGGCAGGGAGACCCCCATGTCTGCCGAGGCCTCCCGCTCCGCCCCCCCCTTTTCCTTTCCTTTCCCGCGCCCGGGCCCCTCTGTGGTGTTATTCAAGGGCTCGGGCACGGGCTCGGGGCACCACGCGCTCGCCGGTGACGGGGTTGGGCTGAGCGCGGTGGTCAAATTATCTGGCGCACCGAGGGGACCCGCCTCTAGATGTTTTGCCTTCTTCCGCGCCTTCTTTCCGGTCGGACGCTCTCCCTCCCCCCCGCCGGAGGCCCTGAAAACAAAGGCCTCCGACGATGCCCGCGCACCCATGGCTCCCGGCACGCGGACGCAACTAGGGGGAGGGGTGGCGGCGGCGCCAGCCTTGGCCGCCTTCGGTGGTTTGGCGGCCTTGGAGGCGGGGCAGTTCTTGCGAACGTGCCCCACCTCCCTGCAGGCATGGCACCGCACGCCGTCCGACGTCCAGACGACGCGGTAGGCAGTCCCCTCGTGCACCACATTAAAATTCCCCTCCGTTGTGTCCTCCCGCGCCAGCCGGACAAAGAGCTGGCGGCGGAAGGAGAACACGTGGCGCAGGCTGTTCTCCCTGAGGCCGAGCGGTATGGGGTTGATCCCCGACCTTACCTCCCCCAGTTGTTGTAGGTGAGGGAGGAGGAGCTCAGCGGGAACAAAGGGCGGGACGTTTGAAATGATGACCCTCTGCGCGGTGGCCTCGAGAGGGTCCACCGGCAGGAACGTCCCGCCCACCGTGAGCCCCTTTTCAAGGGCCAGGGACACCGCCCGCTCCGACCCCAGGCAGAAAACAGCCTTCCCAGACATCTTGGAGGCTGCGACAATGGCCGAGGGGCCGACTACCCCAGCCATCGCCCGCACGCACTCCTCGATGTTCATTGTGGGGTGAGTGTAGCTCTTGACCCCGTGTTTTTTTGTAATGAGTCTGAACGGTGGCAGGGCAGCGGGTGGCGCAGGAGGTGCCGTGGAAGCGGTTGCCACCTGCGCATACATCTTCGCTGGCCCTGCCACCGGCGTGGATGGGGTCGCCATCACGGGGTCCCTTTAAGGGCTACACCCACCCCAAAGTCACAGGCCTTAATGGTCTTTAATGGCCTCGTATATTAACTGAGCAGAGGAGCCCTTAACGAGGCACCTCTCCCCTCGTTGACAATTGGGGAGAGGCCTTGCTCCCTCTGCTCAGTTGTCTTAATTGTTTTTTTTTAAATTTGGAAGGAAAGGGTTCTCAGAGAGAGAGGGGAGAAACAGAGTAGCAGAGAAAGAGAGAGGGGGGTGGGAAGGGGGGGGGGGGCTGCGAGGGCAGGTCTCCCCTCGCAGCTGTGGGTGGGTGCACTCCCCAGATGGCAAAAACACACAAAAAACACAGTCTTTGGATTGGTCTTCAGGTGGGGGGAGAAGACGTCTTCACCTGGGGTAGCTAGAGCCACCAGGCACCCACTCCTAAAGATGTTAATTGGGTTAATGAGAAAAGATCTTCAGCCTGGTAGCTCCAGCTATCCCAGGCTAGGCAAATGTGGGGGGGTGGGGGGGGTTCCAATTGTGGGGGGGGGCCTAGTTGTAAGCACGGCCCCCACGCACACTACCACACACACACACACCCCCCGCGATGTTCCGGCCCTCAGTGGTCTTCTTTCCTCCCCCCACCAATACAACAAAGTCTTTTTGGGAAATGCACCCACAACCACCTGTAGAAATAGTAGAGTCTCCCTCCTTCCACACTGGTTTGTTGTTGGTTTTTCCCCCTCTCTCCAACTCTTTGCAGAAATGTAAAAAGATGTTCAAAGTTTTCTGCTTTTTCCTCCTCTCCCTCTGGGTAAAGTTGGTGGTGAAACCCCTTCCTTCCTTCTGTTCCTGGGCTGGTCTCAGGGCTCTCCAGGCAGGAGCTCAAGTTGCTAGCTGCTCCACTCACTGCTCACAGCTCCAACTGAGCAGGACACGCCTCCACTGCTCTACCATTGGTTCCTTGTGCATGAAACTCTTTTGAGTTTACCTGCGAAAACATAAAACATGTATCCGTGCCACCCGACCTGGATGACACACACAAGACATTTACAAGGCCCTTTTTTGTTTTTTTTGGTTTTTTTTTTTTTGTGGTTTTTTTTTGGGCACTAAAATCAAATTTTTCCTTTTTTCCAGTGCCCCCTATAAAAGGAGAGGGGGACACTAAAAGCACCGGCAATTAAAACAAATTAAACTTAAAAAAAACGTAAAATCAAATTAAAATTTGGTTGCCGGGCGTGATGATGCACTCCAGTCCCTCCGGTGCCCACCTCTCGCGGAAGGCCGCGAGCGTACCGGTGGACACCGCGTGCTCCATCTCCAAGGACACCCTGGACCGGATGTAAGAGCGGAAGAGAGGCAGGCAGTCAGGTTGAACGACCCCCTCGACCGCCCGCTGCCTGGACCGGCTGATGGCACCCTTGGCCGTGCCCAGGAGCAGTCCTACGAGGAGGCCTTCGGACCTACCCGCTCCCCTCCGCACAGGGTGCCCAAAGATCAGGAGAGTGGGACTGAAGTGCAGCCAGAATTTCAGGAGCAGCCCCTTCAAATAGTGGAACAGGGGCTGCAACCTTGTGCATTCAATAAAAACATGGAACACGGACTCCTCCAGACCGCAGAAATTGCAGGCGGCCTGGGAGTCCGTGAACCGGCTTAAAAATTTATTGCACGGCACTGCTCCGTGCACCACCCTCCAGGCCAAGTCCCCGATGAATAGTGGGAGGACCCCTGCGTAGAGTGCCCTCCATCGGGGACCCCCGCCTCCTCCGGACGGCAAGATGGTACGCCATGGCGTGTCCGGACGGCCGGCGAGGATGGCAAAGTTGAGGGTGTGCAGGAGCAGCCCGTACAGGAAACCCCTCCGCGCGGAACTGAAAGGCACGGAGGGGATTTCCCCGAGGCGGCTCAAGTTGTGAGGCGCCAGCCCCCGAGGGAGGTTCCGGGGTTTGGCGCCGATGAGGAATTCCGTCCGGACGGGGGTCAGTTCGGACGGGATCTCCCCCCGTGCTTGAGCCTCCTCGATGCACCTAACGGAGTCAGGGCCCAGAGCTGTTTTTAGCGACTCGATGGCATCGGCCGCGTGGCGGACGTTGGCAGAATTTAGGCGCCGCGCCAGCGTGTCTGGCGCCATCCAGCCCGCTCCTCCGCCATCGAGCAGGTCCCTGACCCTGGTCACCTCACCAGCCACAGCCCTCTCTTCCGACCGCCACATAAAGCCTCGGCCGTGGAGGTACGGATTCCCGAGCAGCGGTTCCTGCAGGACGGCCGCCACTCCAGCCGGCGGAGAGCTGCGCTTGGTGGAGACTTTGTTCCAGACCCTGATGAGTTCCCTGTAAAAGACAGGCAGCTCCCGGAGGGCGGTCCTGGCACCCCTCAAGTTCACAAACAGGAGCTGCGTGTCATAATTGAGGTCGAGCTGCTGGCGGAAGATATACCTCGCCAGAGCGCACCACCTAGGAGGGGGCTCGACGTAAAGGTATCTCTGCAGGGTCTGAAGACGGAAAGTCGCGAGCTGGGCGCTGACGCACACCAACGACTGACCGCCCTCCTCAAGCGGGAGACTCAAGACCGCGGCAGAGACCCAGTGCTTCCTGTTGTTCCAGAAGAAGTCCACCAGCTTCTTCTGTATCTTGGCGACAAACGCAGGGGGAGGGGTCAAAGTGACCAGCCGGTACCACAGCATTGCGGCCACCAGCTGGTTTATGACTAGCGCTCGACCCCTGTAGGACAGCACTCGGAGCAGTCCTGTCCAGCGCCCTAGGCGAGCGGCGACCTTGGCCTCCAGCTCCTGCCAGTTCGCCGGCCAGGCTCCCTCGTCGGGGCTAAGGTAGACTCCCAGATAGAGGAGATGGGTCGTGCTCCAGGCAAAAGGCCTGAGCTCCTCCGGCAGGGAGTCCACCCGCCACTGACCCACCAGGAGTCCGGAACATTTCTCCCAGTTGATCCTGGCGGAGGACGCGGCCGAGTAAATCTCCTGGCACTCACGCATCCTCCGCAGGTCAGCGGGATCCTCTATCGCGAGGAGCACGTCATCGGCGTAAGCCGAGAGGACGACCTCCACGCCCGGCCCTTGCAGAGCCAGTCCCGTCAACCTCGTCCGCAAGAGGCGCAGGAAAGGCTCCACGCAAACGGCGTATAACTGGCCGGACATGGGGCATCCCTGGCGCACCCCTCTCCTAAAGCGAAGGGGCGCCGTCAAGGACCCGTTAACCTTAATCAGACACTCCGCGGCGGCGTACAAAAGTCGGATCCGGGCGACGAAATGCGTCCCGAACCCGAAAGCGCGCAGAGTTCCGAGCAGATAGTCGTGATCCACCCTGTCGAACGCCTTCTCTTGGTCGAGGGATAGGAAGGCGACCGACAGACCAGCCTCCTGGGAACAATGGATGAGGTCCCGGACCAGATGGATGTTATCGTGGATTGTCCGGCCCGGGACCGTGTATGACTGGTCGGGGTGGATCATGTGGTCCAGCACGGCACCAAGGCGAGCAGACATCGCCCTGGCGAAGATTTTGTAGTCCGTGCTGAGGAGGGAGACTGGGCGCCAGTTCTTAAGGAGGCGGAGATCGCCCTTCTTAGGCAGCAGGACGATGACTGCCCTGCGCCAAGAGAGGGGCATCTCCCCGGTCGCCAGACTTTCCCCCAGGACCCGCGCGTAGTCGCTCCCCAGGACGTCCCAGAACGCCCTGTGGAACTCCACGGTCAGCCCGTCCAGCCCCGGGGATTTTCCCCTCGAGAGCCGGGCGAGGGCACCGGTCAGCTCCGCCAGGCTTAGCGGAGCTTCCAGATTTTCGGCGCCCTCCGGGCTGACCTTCGGCAGGTCCTCCCACAAAACTCTACGCGCTTCCTCGCTGGACGGATCCGGAGAGAACAGAGCCCCGTAATATTCACGGACCCTGTTGTTGACGCCCTCCGGATCCGAGACGAGAGAGCCGTCGTCGGCCAGCAGCGTCAAGAGCTGCTTACGGACACTCTGCCTTTTTTCCAGCGAGTAGAAGAAGGGGGAGCCGCGGTCCAGATCCCGCAGGAACCGGATCCGCGACCTCACGAACGCGCCTCGGGACCCGACGAGCTGCAGGTCCTTCAGCGCGGCCTTCTTCGCTTCGTACACCGTCCGCAGGGCCGGGTCCTGGACGACTTGACCGAGACGGGCTTCCAGGTCGAGCACCTCTTTTTCTAGGCGCCCGACTCTGGCCGCCCGCCTCTTGGTCGACCCCCTCGCGTACTCTTGACAGAAGACGCGGACGTGAGCCTTGCCCACGTCCCACCATAGCCTCAAGGAGGGGAAGCCCCCCTGCTTCCTTCTCCAGTCGGACCAGAATCGACGGAACGAGTCCTGGAACCGCACGTCCTCCAGCAGCCGGTTGTTAAAGTGCCAGTATGCGGACCCCGTCCTCGCGCGAAGCGAAGCGAGCTCCGCCCACACCAGGTGGTGGTCCGAGCACGGCACCGGCCGCATGGAGGCCGCCGGGACGCAGGAAACGTACGCCCGAGACACGTAAAGGCGGTCGACTCTAGACCATCCAACTCCAGGCCTCACCCAAGTAAAGGCGCTGGAGTCGGGGTGGAGATTTCGCCAGACGTCCACCAAGTCGAAGGACCCGACCAGGTCCCTCAACTTCTCCATCGCCGTCATGCACTGCGGGGCACCGGAGCGGTCCCTCGCCTCGAGGGTGCAGTTAAAATCCCCCCCGAGGACAATGCAGTCGCCGACGTCGACGGAGCCAAGAAGAGCGGACACCTCTTCAAAGAAGCGCGTTTGCTGCGGGCCGGGATGAGGGGCGTACACGTTCACGAGATGGAGCGGCACGTCCCCCAGGCGAACCGTTACGTGCAGCAAGCGGCCTGGCACGGGCTCCTCGACCCCCAAGATCTCCGGCTGAAAATGCGGGCCCAGCAAGATGGCCACCCCACTAGAAATGGCGGTGAGGTGGCTCATGCGGACCTCTCCTTGCCATTCCAGGAGCCACGTGGCTTCGTCTCCCGGAACGGTGTGGGTTTCTTGCAGGAAGCACACCGCATATTTCCCCTCCCGCAGGAGCGAAAAATTGTCAAATCTACGGCGTGCCCCTCTGCCGCCGTTGATGTTGAGGCTGGCTATGGTTATCTTCATGGCAAAAGCATAGTGCAACCTCTACCTTAACCTATTGTGGGGGAGGGAGCGGAGTCTTTTGTTGAACTCCGCTCCCTCCGCAGCCCAGCGAGGAGTCCCTCGAGCTCGCGCAGCTCAAGGTGCTGCTCCTTTGTCAAGGGCCCGCCCGCGGCCAAGGTTTTAACGGCGGCGCGGACGGACCCCTTGATCAGCTCCGGCTCGGACCATTTTTCCAGGGCCAGTCGGGCTTGGTCGCGGCGACCCCGGCTCTGGGCCAAAAAGTCCCGGAGTTCCTTTGCAGGAATGAGGAGGGCCTCAGCGGCGGCCGCGAGCAGATCCACCGCCTCACTGGCGGTGGTCTCTAGGTCTTCACCCGCGTCCCCCACCGAGTCCCCGTCCTCCTCCGGGAGGTGGCCGCCAGCAGCCGGCCCATCGACCGCACAAGGTACGGCAAATGAACCGGCCGCTCCAACCGGCCCTGGCACTGCCCCGATCCCACCCCCAGGATCGTCGGCAGAGGAGTCCCCACTGGGCTCTTTTAAAAATGGTGCTGGGTCGGGAAATGACAGCGGAAGGGGTTCCCCCTCCGCCCCAGGAACCGGAGAACAAGGAGAGACCCGGCCATAGGAGATCCCCAGGCTCCCCAAGTGCTCCAGCTCCAAAGTAAGAGGCGAGGGTGGGTGTTCCTCCCCCTCCCCGCTGCCACCCCCCGGCCCAGCATCCACAGTTTCATTAAAATCAGTTTGTGTTTCTGCCGGGTCGAGCGACTCCCGGGGGAAGTTGGGTATTGGCTGGGCGGGCTCAGGTTCGGCCTTTTCGGCCCCGCCCGGCCCGGCGGCAATGCATTCTTCCGCTGGCCCCACGCCCCCCATGACAGGCAGATCTTCCACTCCATCCCCAGGAGGCAGCGGCTGGGCAGCCTCGACTGCCTCACCCTCCCCGGGGACAGACTCTTCGCGCCTGCAGCGCAATTTGGGAGCGCTGGTGGGGGACGCGGGACACGCGGCGGGCACCGACTCCTCCGCGGCGGGATGTTGTTCCCCCTCCGCCTCATCGGAGCCGCGCCTCCTTTTGTTCCTGGGGGTGCGCGGAGGCAGGGAGACCCCCATGTCTGCCGAGGCCTCCCGCTCCGCCCCCCCTTTTCCTTTCCTTTCCCGCGCCCGGGCCCCTCTGTGGTGTTATTCAAGGGCTCGGGCACGGGCTCGGGGCACCACGCGCTCGTCGGTGACTGGGTTGGGCTGAGCGCGGTGGTCAAATTATCTGGCGCACCGAGGGGACCCGCCTCTAGATGTTTTGCCTTCTTCTGCGCCTTCTTTCCGGTCGGACGCTCTCCCTCCCCCCCGCCGGAGGCCCTGAAAACAAAGGCCTCCGACAATGCCCGCGCACCTACGGCTCCCGGCACGCGGACGCAACTAGGGGGAGGGGTGGCGGCGGCGCCAGCCTTGGCCGCCTTCGGTGGTTTGGCGGCCTTGGAGGCGGGGCAGTTCTTACGAACATGCCCCACCTCCCTGCAGGCATGGCACCGCACGCCGTCCGACGTCCAGAAGACGCGGTAGGCAGTCCCCTCGTGCACCACATTAAAATTCCCCTCCGTCGTGTCCTCCCGCGCCAGCCGGACAAAGAGCTGGCGGCGGAAGGAGAACACGTGGCGCAGGCTGTTCTCCCTGAGGCCGAGCGGTATGGGGTTGATCCCCGACCTTACCTCCCCCAGTTGGTGTAGGTGAGGGAGGAGGAGCTCAGCAGGAACAAAGGGCGGGACGTTTGAAATGATGACCCTCTGCGCGGTGGCCTCGAGAGGGTCCACCGGCAGGAACGTCGCCGCCCACCGTGAGCCCCTTTTCAAGGGCCAGGGACACCGCCCGCTCCGACCCCAGGAAGAACACGGCCTTCCCAGACATCTTGGAGGCTGCGACAATGGCCGAGGGGCCGACTACCCCAGCCATCGCCCGCACGCACTCCTCGATGGTCATTGTGGGGTGAGTGTAGCTCTTGACCCCGTGTTTTTTAGTAAGTAATCTAAATGGTGGCAGGGCAGCGGGTGGCGCAGGAGGTGCCGTGGATGTGGACACCGCCTGCGCATACGTCCTTGCTGGCCCTGCCACCGGCGTGGATGGGGTCGCCATCACGGGGTCCCTTTAAGGGCTACACCCACCCCAAAGTCACAGGTCTTAATGTTCTTAATTGGCCTCGTATATTGACTGAGCAGAGGAGCCCTTAATGAGGTACCTCTCCCCTAGTTGGCAATTGGGGAGGGGCCTTGCTCCCTCTGCTCAGTTGTCTTAATTGGTTTTGTTTTTTTTTGTAAATTTGGAAGGAAGAGGCCTCAGAGAGAGAGGGGAGAAACAGAGTAGCAGAGAAAGAGAGAGGGGGGTGGGAAGGGGGGGGGGGGCTGCGAGGGCAGGTCTCCCCTCGCAGCTGTGGGTGGGTGCACTCCCCAGATGGCAAAACACACAAAAAACACAGTCTTTGGGTTGGTCTTCAGGTGGGGGGAGAAGACGTCTTCACCTGGGGTAGCTGGAGCCACCAGGCACACAATCCTAAACGATCTTTAATAGGGTGATTAAGAAAAACAACAATCTTCAGCCTGGTAGCTCCAGCTATCCCAGGCTAGGCAATTGGGGGGGGGTTCCAATTGTGGGGGGGGCCTAGTTGTAAGCACGGCCCCCACGCACACTACCACACACACACACACCCCCCGCGATGTTCCGGCCCTCAGTGGTCTTCTTTCCTCCCCCCACCGATACAACAAAGTCTGTTTGGGGAAATGCACCCACACCCACCTGTAGAAATGTAGAGTCTCCCTCCTTCCACACTGGATGTTGTTGGTCTTTTCCCCCTCTCTCCAACTCTTTGCAGAGTGGTAATAAAGATGTTTAAAGTTTTCTGTTCTCCTCCTCTCCCTCTGGATAGAAGTTGGTGTTGAAGCCCCTTCCCTCCTTCTCTTCCTGGGCTGGTCTCAGGGCTCTCCAGGCAGGAGCTCAAGTTGCTAGCTGCTCCACTCACTGCTCACAGCTCCAACTGAGCAGGACACGCCTCCACTGCTCTACCATTGGTTCCTTGTGCATGAAACTCTTTTGAGTTTACCTGCGAAAACATAAAACATGTATCCGTGCCACCCGACCTGGATGACACACACAAGACATTTACAAGGCCCTTTTTTGTTTTTTTGGGGGGTTTTTTGTGGTTTTTTTTTTTTGGGCACTAAAATCAAATTTTTCCTTTTTTCCCAGTGCCCCCTATAAAAGGAGAGGGGGACACTAAAAGCACCGGCAATTAAAACAAATTAAACTTTAAAACGTAAAATCAAATTAAAATTTGGTTGCCGGGCGTGATGATGCACTCCAGTCCCTCCGGTGCCCACCTCTCGCGGAAGGCCGCGAGCGTACCGGTGGACACCGCGTGCTCCATCTCCAAGGACACCCTGGACCGGATGTAAGAGCGGAAGAGAGGCAGGCAGTCAGGTTGAACGACCCCCTCGACCGCCCGCTGCCTGGACCGGCTGATGGCACCCTTGGCCGTGCCCAGGAGCAGTCCTACGAGGAGGCCTTCGGACCTACCCGCTCCCCTCCGCACAGGGTGCCCAAAGATCAGGAGAGTGGGACTGAAGTGCAGCCAGAATTTCAGGAGCAGCCCCTTCAAATAGTGGAACAGGGGCTGCAACCTTGTGCACTCCATAAAAACATGGAACACGGACTCCTCCAGACCGCAGAAATTGCAGGCGGCCTGGGAGTCCGTGAACCGGCTTAAAAATTTGTTGCACGGCACTGCTCCATGCACCACCCTCCAGGCCAAGTCCCCGATGAATAGTGGGAGGACCCCTGCGTAGAGTGCCCTCCATCGGGGACCCCCGCCTCCTCCGGACGGCAAGATGGTACGCCATGGCGTGTCCGGACGGCCGGCGAGGATGGCAAAGTTGAGGGTGTGCAGGAGCAGCCCGTACAGGAAACCCCTCCGCGCGGAACTGAAAGGCACGGAGGGGATTTCCCCGAGGCGGCTCAAGTTGTGAGGCGCCGGCCCCCGAGGGAGGTTCCGGGGTTTGGCGCCGATGAGGAATTCCGTCCGGACGGGGGTCAGTTCGGACGGGATCTCCCCACGTGCTTGAGCCTCCTCGATGCACCTAACGGAGTCAGGGCCCAGAGCTGTTTTTAGCGACTCGATGGCATCGGCCGCGTGGCGGACGTTGGCAGAATTTAGGCGCCGCGCCAGCGTGTCTGGCGCCATCCAGCCCGCTCCTCCGCCATCGAGCAGGTCCCTGACCCTGGTCACCTCACCAGCCACAGCCCTCTCTTCCGACCGCCACATAAAGCCTCGGCCGTGGAGGTACGGATTCCCGAGCAGCGGTTCCTGCAGGACGGCCGCCACTCCAGCCGGCGGAGAGCTGCGCTTGGTGGAGACTTTGTTCCAGACCCTGATGAGTTCCCTGTAAAAGACAGGCAGCTCCCGGAGGGCGGTCCTGGCACCCCCCAAGTTCACAAACAGGAGCTGCGTGTCATAATTGAGGTCGAGCTGCTGGCGGAAGAAATACCTCGCCAGAGCGCACCACCTAGGAGGGGGCTCGACGTAAAGGTATCTCTGCAGGGTCTGAAGGCGGAAAGTCGCGAGCTGGGCGCTGACGCACACCAACGACTGACCGCCCTCCTCAAGCGGGAGACTCAAGACCGCGGCAGAGACCCAGTGCTTCCTGTTGTTCCAGAAGAAGTCCACCAGCTTCTTCTGTATCTTGGCGACAAACGCAGGGGGAGGGGTCAAAGTGACCAGCCGGTACCACAGCATTGCGGCCACCAGCTGGTTTATGACTAGCGCTCGACCCCTGTAGGACAGCACTCGGAGCAGTCCTGTCCAGCGCCCTAGGCGAGCGGCGACCTTGGCCTCCAGCTCCTGCCAGTTCGCCGGCCAGGCTCCCTCGTCGGGGCTAAGGTAGACTCCCAGATAGAGGAGATGGGTCGTGCTCCAGGCAAAAGGCCTGAGCTCCTCCGGCAGGGAGTCCACCCGCCACTGACCCACCAGGAGTCCGGAACATTTCTCCCAGTTGATCCTGGCGGAGGACGCGGCCGAGTAAATCTCCTGGCACTCACGCATCCTCCGCAGGTCAGCGGGATCCTCTATCGCGAGGAGCACGTCATCGGCGTAAGCCGAGAGGACGACCTCCACGCCCGGCCCTTGCAGAGCCAGTCCCGTCAACCTCGTCCGCAAGAGGCGCAGGAAAGGCTCCACGCAAACGGCGTATAACTGGCCAGACATGGGGCATCCCTGGCGCACCCCTCTCCTAAAGCGAAGGGGCGCCGTCAAGGACCCGTTAACCTTAATCAGACACTCCGCGGTGGCATACAAAAGTCGGATCCGGGCGACGAAATGCGTCCCGAACCCGAAATCGCGCAGAGTTCCGAGCAGATAGTCGTGATCCACCCTGTCGAACGCCTTCTCTTGGTCGAGGGATAGGAAGGCGACCGACAGACCAGCCTCCTGGGAACAATGGATGAGGTCCCGGACCAGATGGATGTTATCGTGGATTGTCCGGCCCGGGACCGTGTATGACTGGTCGGGGTGGATCATGTGGTCCAGCACGGCACCAAGGCGAGCAGACATCGCCCTGGCGAAGATTTTGTAGTCCGTGCTGAGGAGGGAGACCGGGCGCCAGTTCTTAAGGAGGCGGAGATCGCCCTTCTTAGGCAGCAGGACGATGACTGCCCTGCGCCAAGAGAGGGGCATCTCCCCGGTCGCCAGACTTTCCCCCAGGACCCGCGCGTAGTCGCTCCCCAGGACGTCCCAGAACGCCCTGTGGAACTCCACGGTCAGCCCGTCCAGCCCCGGGGATTTTCCCCCCGAGAGCCGGGCGAGGGCACCGGTCAGCTCCGCCAGGCTTAGCGGAGCTTCCAGATTTTCGGCGCCCTCCGGGCTGACCTTCGGCAGGTCCTCCCACAAAACTCTACGCGCTTCCTCGCTGGACGGATCCGGAGAGAACAGAGCCCCGTAATATTCACGGACCCTGTTGTTGACGCCCTCCGGATCCGAGACGAGAGAGCCGTCGTCGGCCAGCAGCGTCAAGAGCTGCTTACGGACACTCTGCCTTTTTTCCAGCGAGTAGAAGAAGGGGGAGCCGCGGTCCAGATCCCGCAGGAACCGGATCCGCGACCTCACGAACGCGCCTCGGGACCCGACGAGCTGCAGGTCCTTCAGCGCGGCCTTCTTCGCTTCGTACACCGTCCGCAGGGCCGGGCCCTGGACGACTTGACCGAGACGGGCTTCCAGGTCGAGCACCTCTTTTTCTAGGCGCCCGACTCTGGCCGCCCGCCTCTTGGTCGACCCCCTCGCGTACTCTTGACAGAAGACGCGGACGTGAGCCTTGCCCACGTCCCACCATAGCCTCAAGGAGGGGAAGCCCCCCTGCTTCCTTCTCCAGTCGGACCAGAATCGACGGAACGAGTCCTGGAACCGCACGTCCTCCAGCAGCCGGTTGTTAAAGTGCCAGTACGCGGACCCCGTCCTCGCGCGGAGCGAAGCGAGCTCCGCCCACACCAGGTGGTGGTCCGAACACGGCACCGGCCGCATGGAGGCCGCCGGGACGCAGGAAACGTACGCCCGAGACACGTAAAGGCGGTCGACTCTAGACCATCCAACTCCAGGCCTCACCCAAGTAAAGGCGCTGGAGTCGGGGTGGAGATTTCGCCAGACGTCCACCAAGTCGAAGGACCCGACCAGGTCCCTCAACTTCTCCATCGCCGTCATGCACTGCGGGGCACCGGAGCGGTCCCTCGCCTCGAGGGTGCAGTTAAAATCCCCCCCGAGGACAATGCAGTCGCCGACGTCGACGGAGCCAAGAAGAGCGGACACCTCTTCAAAGAAGCGCGTCTGCTGCGGGCCGGGATGAGGGGCGTACACGTTCACGAGATGGAGCGGCACGTCCCCCAGGCGAACCGTTACGTGCAGCAAGCGGCCTGGCACGGGCTCCTCGACCCCCAAGATCTCCGGCTGAAAATGCGGGCCCAGCAAGATGGCCACCCCACTAGAAATGGCGGTGAGGTGGCTCATGCGGACCTCTCCTTGCCATTCCAGGAGCCACGTGGCTTCGTCTCCCGGAACGGTGTGGGTTTCTTGCAGGAAGCACACCGCATATTTCCCCTCCCGCAGGAGCGAAAAATTGTCAAATCTACGGCGTGCCCCTCTGCCGCCGTTGATGTTGAGGCTGGCTATGGTTATCTTCATGGCAAAAGCATAGTGCAACCTCTACCTTAACCTATTGTGGGGGAGGGAGCGGAGTCTTTTGTTGAACTCCGCTCCCTCCGCAGCCCAGCGAGGAGTCCCTCGAGCTCGCGCAGCTCAAGTTGCTGCTCCTTTGTCAAGGGCCCGCCCGCGGCCAAGGTTTTAACGGCGGCGCGGACAGACCCCTTGATCAGCTCTGGCTCGGACCATTTTTCCAGGGCCAGTCGGGCTTGGTCGCGGCGACCCCGGCTCTGGGCCAAAAAGTCCCGGAGTTCCTTTGCAGGAATGAGGAGGGCCTCAGCGGCGGCCGCGAGCAGATCCACCGCCTCACTGGCGGTGGTCTCTAGGTCTTCACCCGCGTCCCCCACCGAGTCCCCATCCTCCTCCGGGAGGTGGCCGCCAGCAGCCAGCCCATCGACCGCACAAGGTACGGCAAATGAACCGGCCGCTCCAACCGGCCCTGGCACTGCCCCGATCCCACCCCCAGGATCGTCGGCAGAGGAGTCCCCACTGGGCTCTTTTAAAAATGGTGCTGGGTCGGGAAATGACAGCGGAAGGGGTTCCCCCTCCGCCCCAGGAACCGGAGAACAAGGAGAGACCCGGCCATAGGAGATCCCCAGGCTCCCCAAGTGCTCCAGCTCCAAAGTAAGAGGCGAGGGTGGGTGTTCCTCCCCCTCCCCGCTGCCACCCCCCGGCCCAGCATCTACAGTTTCATTAAAATCAGTTTGTGTTTCTGCCGGGTCGAGCGACTCCCGGGGGAAGTTGGGTATTGGCTGGGCGGGCTCAGGTTCGGCCTTTTCGGCCTCGCCCGCCTCAGTCCCCGGGACGCCCGGCCCGGCGGCTACGCATTCCTCCGCGGTCCCCACGCCCCCCACGACAGGCAGATCTTCCATGCCATCCCCAGGAGGCAGCGGCTGGGCAGCCTCGACTGCCTCACCCTCCCCGGGGACAGACTCTTCGCGCCTGCAGCGCAATTTGGGAGCGCTGGTGGGGGACGCGGGACACGCGGCGGGCACCGACTCCTCCGCGGAGGGATGTTGTTCCCCCTCCGCCTCATCGGAGCCGCGCCTCCTTTTGTTCCTGGGGGCGCGCGGAGGCAGGGAGACCCCCATGTCTGCCGAGGCCTCCCGCTCCGCCCCCCCCTTTTCCTTTTCTTGCCCGCGCCTGTGCCCCTCTGTGGTGTTATTCAAGGGCCCGGGCACGGGCTCGGGGCACCCCGCGCTCGTCGGTGACTGGGTTGGGCTGAGCGCGGTGGTCAAATTGTCTGGCGCACCGAGGGGACCCGCCTCTGGATGTTTTGTCTTCTTCCGCGCCTTCTTTCCGGTCGGACGCTCTCCCTCCCCCCCGCCGGAGGCCCTGAAAACAAAGGCCTCCGACGATGCCCGCGCACCCATGGCTCCCGGCACGCGGACGCAACTAGGGGGAGGGGTGGCGGCGGCGCCAGCCTTGGCCGCCTTCGGTGGTTTGGCGGCCTTGGAGGCGGGGCAGTTCTTGCGAACGTGCCCCACCTCCCTGCAGGCATGGCACCGCACGCCGTCCGACGTCCAAAAGACGCGGTAGGCAGTCCCCTCGTGCACCACATTAAAGTTCCCCTCCGTCGTCTCCTCCCGCGCCAGCCGGACAAAGAGCTGGCGGCGGAAGGAGAACACGTGGCGCAGGCTGTTCTCCCTGAGGCCGAGTGGTATGGGGTTGATCCCCGACCTTACCTCCCCCAGTTGGTGTAGGTGAGGGAGGAGGAGCTCAGCGGGAACAAAGGGCGGGACGTTTGAAATGATGACCCTCTGCGCGGTGGCCTCGAGAGGGTCCACCGGCAGGAACGTCCCGCCCACCGTGAGCCCCTTTTCAAGGGCCAGGGACACCGCCCGCTCCGACCCCAGGAAGAACACGGCCTTCCCAGACATCTTGGAGGCTGCGACAATGGCCGAGGGGCCGACTACCCCAGCCATCGCCCGCACGCACTCCTCAATGCTCATTGTGGGGTGAGTGTAGCTCTTGACCCCGTGTTTTTTTGTAATGAGTCTGAATGGTGGCAGGGCAGCGGGTGGCGCAGGAGGTGCCGTGGAAGCGGTTGCCACCTGCGCATACGTCTTCGCTGGCCCTGCCACCGGCGTGGATGGGGTCGCCATCACGGGGTCCCTTTAAGGGCTACACCCACCCCAAAGTCACAGGCCTTAATGGTCTTTAATGGCCTCGTATATTAACTGAGCAGAGGAGCCCTTAACGAGGCACCTCTCCCCTCGTTAACAATTGGGAAGAGGCCTTGCTCCCTCTGCTCAGTTGTCTTAATTGGGTTTTTTTTTAAATTAGGAAGAAAAGGGGCCTCAGAGAGAGAGGGGAGAAACAGAGGGTAACGGAGAAAGAGAGAGGGGGGTGGGAAGGGGGGGGCGGCTGCGAGGGCAGGTCTCCCCTCGCAGCTGTGGGTGGGTGCACTCCCCAGATGGCAAAACACACAAAAAACACAGTCTTTGGGTTGGTCTTCAGGTGGGGGGAGAAGACGTCTTCACCTGGGGTAGCTAGAGCCACCAGGCACACAATCCTAAACGATCTTTAATAGGGTGATTAAGAAAAACAACAATCTTCAGCCTGGTAGCTCCAGCTATCCCAGGCTAGGCAATTGGGGGGGGGGTGGGGGGGGTTCCAATTGTGGGGGGGGCCTAGTTGTAAGCACGGCCCCCACGCACACTACCACACACACACACACACCCCGCGATGTTCCGGCCCTCAGTGGTCTTCTTTCCTCCCCCCACCGATACAACAAAGTCTGTTTGGGGAAATGCACCCACACCCACCTGTAGAAATGTAGAGTCTCCCTCCTTCCACACTGGATGTTGTTGGTCTTTTCCCCCTCTCTCCAACTCTTTGCAGAGTGGTAATAAAGATGTTTAAAGTTTTCTGTTCTCCTCCTCTCCCTCTGGATAGAAGTTGGTGTTGAAGCCCCTTCCCTCCTTCTCTTCCTGGGCTGGTCTCAGGGCTCTCCAGGCAGGAGCTCAAGTTGCTAGCTGCTCCACTCACTGCTCACAGCTCCAACTGAGCAGGACACGCCTCCACTGCTCTACCATTGGTTCCTTGTGCATGAAACTCTTTTAGAGTCTACCTGCAAAACATAAACATTAAACTGTGCCACCCGACCTGGGTGACACACCAGACATTTACAAGGCCCTTTTTTCCTTTTTTTGGTTTTTTTTTTGTGTTTTTTTTTTGTTTTTTTTTTGGGCACTAAAATCACAATTTCTCCGGTGCCCCCTATAAAAGGGAAGGGGACACTAAAAGCACCGGCAATTAAAACAAATTAAACTTTAAAACGTAAAATCAAATTAAAATTTGGTTGCCGGGCGTGATGATGCACTCCAGTCCCTCCGGTGCCCACCTCTCGCGGAAGGCCGCGAGCGTACCGGTGGACACCGCGTGCTCCATCTCCAAGGACACCCTGGACCGGATGTAAGAGCGGAAGAGAGGCAGGCAGTCAGGTTGAACGACCCCCTCGACCGCCCGCTGCCTGGACCGGCTGATGGCACCCTTGGCCGTGCCCAGGAGCAGTCCTACGAGGAGGCCTTCGGACCTACCCGCTCCCCTCCGCACAGGGTGCCCAAAGATCAGGAGAGTGGGACTGAAGTGCAGCCAGAATTTCAGGAGCAGCCCCTTCAAATAGTGGAACAGGGGCTGCAACCTTGTGCACTCCATAAAAACATGGAACACGGACTCCTCCAGACCGCAGAAATTGCAGGCGGCCTGGGAGTCCGTGAACCGGCTTAAAAATTTGTTGCACGGCACTGCTCCATGCACCACCCTCCAGGCCAAGTCCCCGATGAATAGTGGGAGGACCCCTGCGTAGAGTGCCCTCCATCGGGGACCCCCGCCTCCTCCGGACGGCAAGATGGTACGCCATGGCGTGTCCGGACGGCCGGCGAGGATGGCAAAGTTGAGGGTGTGCAGGAGCAGCCCGTACAGGAAACCCGTCCGCGCGGAACTGAAAGGCACGGAGGGGATTTCCCCGAGGCGGCTCAAGTTGTGAGGCGCCGGCCCCCGAGGGAGGTTCCGGGGTTTGGCGCCGATGAGGAATTCCGTCCGGACGGGGGTCAGTTCGGACGGGATCTCCCCACGTGCTTGAGCCTCCTCGATGCACCTAACGGAGTCAGGGCCCAGAGCTGTTTTTAGCGAATCGATGGCATCGGCCGCATGGCGGACGTTGGCAGAATTTAGGCGCCGTGCCAGCGTCTCTGGCGCCATCCAGCCCGCTCCTCCGCCATCGAGCAGGTCCCTGACCCTGGTCACCTCACCAGCCACAGCCCTCTCTTCCGACCGCCACATGAAACCTCGGCCGTGGAGGTACGGATTCCCGAGCAGCGGTTCCTGCAGGACGGCCGCCACTCCAGCCGGCGGAGAGCTGCGCTTGGTGGAGACTTTGTTCCAGACCCTGATGAGTTCCCTGTAAAAGACAGGCAGCTCCCGGAGGGCGGTCCTGGCACCCCCCAAGTTCACAAACAGGAGCTGCGTGTCATAATTGAGGTCGAGCTGCTGGCGGAAGAAATACCTCGCCAGAGCGCACCACCTAGGAGGGGGCTCGACGTAAAGGTATCTCTGCAGGGTCTGAAGACGGAAAGTCGCGAGCTGGGCGCTGACGCACACCAACGACTGACCGCCCTCCTCAAGCGGGAGACTCAAGACCGCAGCAGAGACCCAGTGCTTCCTGTTGTTCCAGAAGAAGTCCACCAGCTTCTTCTGTATCTTGGCGACAAACGCAGGGGGAGGGGTCAAAGTGACCAGCCGGTACCACAGCATTGCGGCCACCAGCTGGTTTATGACTAGCGCTCGACCCCTGTAGGACAGCACTCGGAGCAGTCCTGTCCAGCGCCCTAGGCGAGCGGCGACCTTGGCCTCCAGCTCCTGCCAGTTCGCCGGCCAGGCTCCCTCGTCGGGGCTAAGGTAGACTCCCAGATAGAGGAGATGGGTCGTGCTCCAGGCAAAAGGCCTGAGCTCCTCCGGCAGGGAGTCCACCCGCCACTGACCCACCAGGAGTCCGGAACATTTCTCCCAGTTGATCCTGGCGGAGGACGCGGCCGAGTAAATCTCCTGGCACTCACGCATCCTCCGCAGGTCAGCGGGATCCTCTACCGCGAGGAGCACGTCATCGGCGTAAGCCGAGAGGACGACCTCCACGCCCGGCCCTTGCAGAGCCAGTCCCGTCAACCTCGTCCGCAAGAGGCGCAGGAAAGGCTCCACGCAAACGGCGTATAACTGGCCGGACATGGGGCATCCCTGGCGCACCCCTCTCCTAAAGCGAAGGGGCGCCGTCAAGGACCCGTTAACCTTAATCAGACAC
The DNA here is from genome assembly GCF_044704955.1 of Pristiophorus japonicus. Taxonomy (NCBI): domain Eukaryota; kingdom Metazoa; phylum Chordata; class Chondrichthyes; family Pristiophoridae; genus Pristiophorus; species Pristiophorus japonicus. The sequence goes on from NC_091986.1 coordinate 126,353,441, forward strand.
TCCACGGCGGCGTACAAAAGTCGGATCCGGGCGACGAAATGCGTCCCGAACCCGAAAGCGCGCAGAGTTCCGAGCAGATAGTCGTGATCCACCCTGTCGAACGCCTTCTCTTGGTCGAGGGATAGGAAGGCGACCGACAGACCAGCCTCCTGGGAACAATGGATGAGGTCCCGGACCAGATGGATGTTATCGTGGATTGTCCGGCCCGGGACCGTGTAGGACTGGTCGGGGTGGATCATGTGGTCCAGCACGGCACCAAGGCGAGCAGACATCGCCCTGGCGAAGATTTTGTAGTCCGTGCTGAGGAGGGAGACCGGGCGCCAGTTCTTAAGGAGGCGGAGATTGCCCTTCTTAGGCAGCAGGACGATGACTGCCCTGCGCCAAGAGAGGGGCATCTCCCCGGTCACCAGACTTTCCCCCAGGACCTGCGCGTAGTCGCTCCCCAGGACGTCCCAGAACGCCCTGTGGAACTCCACGGTCAGCCCGTCCAGCCCCGGGGATTTTCCCCTCGAGAGCCGGGCGAGGGCACCGGTCAGCTCCGCCAGGCTTAGCGGAGCTTCCAGATTTTCGGCGCCCTCCGGGCCGACCTTCGGCAGGTCCTCCCACAAAACTCTACGCGCTTCCTCGCTGGACGGATCCGGAGAGAACAGAGCCCCGTAATATTCACGGACCCTGTTGTTGACGCCCTCCGGATCCGAGACGAGAGAGCCGTCGTCGGCCAGCAGCGTCAAGAGCTGCTTACGGACACTCTGCCTTTTTTCCAGCGAGTAGAAGAAGGGGGAGCCGTGGTCCAGATCCCGCAGGAACCAGATCCGCGACCTCACGAACGCGCCTCGGGACCCGACGAGCTGCAGGTCCTTCAGCGCGGCCTTCTTCGCTTCGTACACCGTCCGCAGGGCCGGGTCCTGGACGACTTGACCGAGACGGGCTTCCAGGTCGAGCACCTCTTTTTCTAGGCGCCCGACTCTGGCCGCCCGCCTCTTGGTCGACCCCCTCGCGTATTCTTGACAGAAGACGCGGACGTGAGCCTTGCCCACGTCCCACCATAGCCTCAAGGAGGGGAAGCCCCCCTGCTTCCTTCTCCAGTCGGACCAGAATCGACGGAACGAGTCCTGGAACCGCACGTCCTCCAGCAGCCGGTTGTTAAAGTGCCAGTGCGCGGACCCCGTCCTCGCGCGGAGCGAAGCAAGCTCCGCCCACACCAGGTGGTGGTCCGAACACGGCACCGGCCGCATGGAGGCCGCCGGGACGCAGGAAACGTACGCCCGAGACACGTAAAGGCGGTCGACTCTAGACCATCCAACTCCAGGCCTCACCCAAGTAAAGGCGCTGGAGTCGGGGTGGAGATTTCGCCAGACGTCCACCAAGTCGAAGGACCCGACCAGGTCCCTCAACTTCTCCATCGCCGTCATGCACTGCGGGGCACCAGAGCGGTCCCTCACCTCGAGGGTGCAGTTAAAATCCCCCCCGAGGACAATGCAGTCGCCGACGTCGACGGAGCCAAGAAGAGCGGACACCTCTTCAAAGAAGCGCGTTTGCTGCGGGCCGGGATGAGGGGCGTACACGTTCACGAGATGGAGCGGCACGTCCCCCAGGCGAACCGTTACGTGCAGCAAGCGGCCTGGCACGGGCTCCTCGACCCCCAAGATCTCCGGCTGAAAATGCGGGCCCAGCAAGATGGCCACCCCACTAGAAATGGCGGTGAGGTGGCTCATGCGGACCTCTCCTTGCCATTCCAGGAGCCACGTGGCTTCGTCTCCCGGAACGGTGTGGGTTTCTTGCAGGAAGCACACCGCATATTTCCCCTCCCGCAGGAGCGAAAAATTGTCAAATCTACGGCGTGCCCCTCTGCCGCCGTTGATGTTGAGGCTGGCTATGGTTATCTTCATGGCAAAAGCATAGTGCAACCTCTACCTTAACCTATTGTGGGGGAGGGAGCGGAGTCTTTTGTTGAACTCCGCTCCCTCCGCAGCCCAGCGAGGAGTCCCTCGAGCTCGCGCAGCTCAAGGTGCTGCTCCTTTGTCAAGGGCCCGCCCGCGGCCAAGGTTTTAACGGCGGCGCGGACGGACCCCTTGATCAGCTCCGGCTCGGACCATTTTTCCAGGGCCAGTCGGGCTTGGTCGCGGCGACCCCGGCTCTGGGCCAAAAAGTCCCGGAGTTCCTTTGCAGGAATGAGGAGGGCCTCAGCGGCGGCCGCGAGCAGATCCACCGCCTCACTGGCGGTGGTCTCTAGGTCTTCACCCGCGTCCTCCACCGAGTCCCCGTCCTCCTCCGGGAGGTGGCCGCCAGCAGCCAGCCCATCGACCGCACAAGGTACGGCAAATGAACCGGCCGCTCCAACCGGCCCTGGCACTGCCCCGATCCCACCCCCAGGATCGTCGGCAGAGGAGTCCCCACTGGGCTCTTTTAAAAAATGGTGCTGGGTCGGGAAATGACAGCGGAAGGGGTTCCCCCTCCGCCCCAGGAACCGGAGAACAAGGAGAGACCCGGCCATAGGAGATCCCCAGGCTCCCCAAGTGCTCCAGCTCCAAAGTAAGAGGCGAGGGTGGGTGTTCCTCCCCCTCCCCGCTGCCACCCCCCCGGCCCAGCATCTACAGTTTCATTAAAATCAGTTTGTGTTTCTGCCGGGTCGAGCGACTCCCGGGGGAAGTTGGGTATTGGCTGGGCGGGCTCAGGTTCGGCCTTTTCGGCCCCGCCCGCCTCAGTCCCCGGGACGCCCGGCCCGGCGGCAATGCATTCTTCCGCTGGCCCCACGCCCCCCACGACAGGCAGATCTTCCACTCCATCCCCAGGAGGCAGCGGCTGGGCAGCCTCGACTGCCTCACCCTCCCCGGGGACAGACTCTTCGCGCCTGCAGCGCAATTTGGGAGCGCTGGTGGGGGACGCGGGACACGCGGCGGGCACCGACTCCTCCGCGGAGGGATGTTGTTCCCCCTCCGCCTCATCGGAGCCGCGCCTCCTTTTGTTCCTGGGGGTGCGCGGAGGCAGGGAGACCCCCATGTCTGCCGAGGCCTCCCGCTCCGCCCCCCCCTTTTCCTTTCCTTTCCCGCGCCCGGGCCCCTCTGTGGTGTTATTCAAGGGCTCGGGCACGGGCTCGGGGCACCACGCGCTCGCCGGTGACTGGGTTGGGCTGAGCGCGGTGGTCAAATTATCTGGCGCACCGAGGGGACCCGCCTCTAGATGTTTCGCCTTCTTCCGCGCCTTCTTTCCGGTCGGACGCTCTCCCTCCCCCCCGCCGGAGGCCCTGAAAACAAAGGCCTCCGACGATGCCCGCGCACCCATGGCTCCCGGCACGCAGACGCAACTAGGGGGAGGGGTGGCGGCGGCGCCAGCCTTGGCCGCCTTCGGTGGTTTGGCGGCCTTGGAGGCGGGGCAGTTCTTGCGAACGTGCCCCACCTCCCTACAGGCATGGCACCGCACGCCGTCCGACGTCCAGAAGACGCGGTAGGCAGTCCCCTCGTGCACCACATTAAAGTGCCCTTCTGTCATGTCCTCCCGCGCCAGCCGGACAAAGAGCTGGCGGCGGAAGGAGAACACGTGGCGCAGGCTGTTCTCCCTGAGGCCGAGCGGTATGGGGTTGATCCCCGACCTTACCTCCCCCAGTTGGTGTAAGTGAGGGAGGAGGAGCCCAGCGGGAACAAAGGGCGGGACGTTTGAAATGATGACAATCTGCGCGGTGGCCTCGAGAGGGTCCACCGGCAGGAACGTCCCGCCCACCGTGAGCCCCTTTTCAAGGGCCAGGGACACCGCCCGCTCCGACCCCAGGAAGAACACGGCCTTCCCAGACATCTTGGAGGCTGCGACAATGGCCGAGGGGCCGACTACCCCAGCCATCGCCCGCACGCACTCCTCGATGGTCATTGTGGGGTGAGTGTAGCTCTTGACCCCGTGTTTTTTAGTAATTAATCTAAATGGTGGCAGGGCAGCGGGTGGCGCAGGAGGTGCCGTGGATGTGGACACCGCCTGCGCATACGTCCTTGCTGGCCCTGCCACCGGCGTGGATGGGGTCGCCATCACGGGGTCCCTTTAAGGGCTACACCCACCCCAAAGTCACAGGCCTTAATGGTCTTTAATGGCCTTGTATGTTTAACTGAGCAGAGGAGCCTTTAACGAGGCACCACTCCCCTAGTTGGCAATTGGGGAGGGGCCTTGCTCCCTCTGCTCAGTTGTCTCAATTGGTTGTTTTTTTTTAAATTAAATTTGGAAGGAAGGGCTCTCAGAGAGAGAGGGGAGAAACAGTGTAACAGAGAAAGAGAGAGGGGGGTGGGAAGGGGGGGGGGGGGGAACTGCGAGGGCAGGTCTCCCCTCGCAGCTGTGGGTGGGTGCACTCCCCAGATGGCAAAACACAAAAGTCTTTGGGGTGGTCTTCAGGTGGGGGGAGAAGATGTCTTCACCTGGGGTAGCTGGAGCCACCAGGCACTCCTAACGATCTTTAATTGGGTGATTAAGAAAAACAACAATCTTCAGCCTGGTAGCTCCAGCTATCCCAGGCTAGGCAATTGGGGGGGGGGGGTGGGGGGGGTTCCAATTGTGGGGGGGGCCTAGTTGTAAGCACGGCCCCCACGCACACTACCACACACACACACACCCCCCGCGATGTTCCGGCCCTCAGTGGTCTTCTTTCCTCCCCCCACCGATACAACAAAGTCTGTTTGGGGAAATGCACCCACACCCACCTGTAGAAATGTAGAGTCTCCCTCCTTCCACACTGGATGTTGTTGGTCTTTTCCCCCTCTCTCCAACTCTTTGCAGAGTGGTAATAAAGATGTTTAAAGTTTTCTGTTCTCCTCCTCTCCCTCTGGATAGAAGTTGGTGTTGAAGCCCCTTCCCTCCTTCTCTTCCTGGGCTGGTCTCAGGGCTCTCCAGGCAGGAGCTCAAGTTGCTAGCTGCTCCACTCACTGCTCACAGCTCCAACTGAGCAGGACACGCCTCCACTGCTCTACCATTGGTTCCTTGTGCTTGAAACTCTTTTAGAGTCTACCTGCAAAACATAAACATTAAACTGTGCCACCCGACCTGGGTGACACACCAGACATTTACAAGGCCCTTTTTTCCTTTTTTTGGTTTTTTTTTTGTGTTTTTTTTTGTTTTTTTTTTGTGTTTTTTTTTTGGGCACTAAAATCACAATTAGTCCGGTGCCCCCTATAAAAGGGAAGGGGACACTAAAAGCACCGGCAATTAAAACAAATTAAACTTTAAAATGTAAAATCAAATTAAAATTTGGTTGCCGGGCGTGATGATGCACTCCAGTCCCTCCGGTGCCCACCTCTCGCGGAAGGCCGCGAGCGTACCGGTGGACACCGCGTGCTCCATCTCCAAGGACACCCTGGACCGGATGTAAGAGCGGAAGAGAGGCAGGCAGTCAGGTTGAACGACCCCCTCGACTGCCCGCTGCCTGGACCGGCTGATGGCACCCTTGGCCGTGCCCAGGAGCAGTCCTACGAGGAGGCCTTCGGACCTACCCGCTCCCCTCCGCACAGGGTGCCCAAAGATCAGGAGAGTGGGACTGAAGTGCAGCCAGAATTTCAGGAGCAGCCCCTTCAAATAGTGGAACAGGGGCTGCAACCTTGTGCACTCCATAAAAACATGGAACACGGACTCCTCCAGACCGCAGAAATTGCAGGCGGCCTGGGAGTCCGTGAACCGGCTTAAAAATTTGTTGCACGGCACTGCTCCGTGCACCACCCTCCAGGCCAAGTCCCCGATGAATAGTGGGAGGACCCCTGCGTAGAGTGCCCTCCATCGGGGACCCCCGCCTCCTCCGGACGGCAAGATGGTACGCCATGGCGTGTCCGGACGGCCGGCGAGGATGGCAAAGTTGAGGGTGTGCAGGAGCAGCCCGTACAGGAAACCCCTCCGCGCGGAACTGAAAGGCACGGAGGGGATTTCCCCGAGGCGGCTCAAGTTGTGAGGCGCCGGTCCCCGAGGGAGGTTCCGGGGTTTGGCGCCGATGAGGAATTCCGTCCGGACGGGGGTCAGTTCGGACGGGATCTCCCCACATGCTTGAGCCTCCTCGATGCACCTAACGGAGTCAGGGCCCAGAGCTGTTTTTAGCGACTCGATGGCATCGGCCGCGTGGCGGACGTTGGCAGAATTTAGGCGCCGCGCCAGCGTGTCTGGCGCCATCCAGCCCGCTCCTCCGCCATCGAGCAGGTCCCTGACCCTGGTCACCTCACCAGCCACAGCCCTCTCTTCCGACCGCCACATAAAGCCTCGGCCGTGGAGGTACGGATTCCCGAGCAGCGGCTCCTGCAGGACGGCCGCCACTCCAGCCGGCGGAGAGCTGCGCTTGGTGGAGACTTTGTTCCAGACCCTGATGAGTTCCCTGTAAAAGACAGGCAGCTCCCGGAGGGCGGTCCTGGCACCCCCCAAGTTCACAAACAGGAGCTGCGTGTCATAATTGAGGTCGAGCTGCTGGCGGAAGAAATACCTCGCCAGAGCGCACCACCTAGGAGGGGGCTCGACGTAGAGGTATCTCTGCAGGGTCTGAAGACGGAAAGTCGCGAGCTGGGCGCTGACGCACACCAACGACTGACCGCCCTCCTCAAGCGGGAGACTCAAGACCGCGGCAGAGACCCAGTGCTTCCTGTTGTTCCAGAAGAAGTCCACCAGCTTCTTCTGTATCTTGGCGACAAACGCAGGGGGAGGGGTCAAAGTGACCAGCCGGTACCACAGCATTGCGGCCACCAGCTGGTTTATGACTAGCGCTCGACCCCTGTAGGACAGCACTCGGAGCAGTCCTGTCCAGCGCCCTAGGCGAGCGGCGACCTTGGCCTCCAGCTCCTGCCAGTTCGCCGGCCAGGCTCCCTCGTCGGGGCTAAGGTAGACTCCCAGATAGAGGAGATGGGTCGTGCTCCAGGCAAAAGGCCTGAGCTCCTCCGGCAGGGAATCCACCCGCCACTGACCCACCAGGAGTCCGGAACATTTCTCCCAGTTGATCCTGGCGGAGGACGCGGCCGAGTAAATCTCCTGGCACTCACGCATCCTCCGCAGGTCAGCGGGATCCTCTATCGCGAGGAGCACGTCATCGGCGTAAGCCGAGAGGACGACCTCCACGCCCGGCCCTTGCAGAGCCAGTCCCGTCAACCTCGTCCGCAAGAGGCGCAGAAAAGGCTCCACGCAAACGGCGTATAACTGGCCGGACATGGGGCATCCCTGGCGCACCCCTCTCCTAAAGCGAAGGGGCGCCGTCAAGGACCCGTTAACCTTAATCAGACACTCCGCGGCGGCGTACAAAAGTCGGATCCGGGCGACGAAATGCGTCCCGAACCCGAAAGCGCGCAGAGTTCCGAGCAGATAGTCATGATCGACCCTGTCGAACGCCTTCTCTTGGTCGAGGGATAGGAAGGCGACCGACAGACCAGCCTCCTGGGAACAATGGATGAGGTCCCGGACCAGATGGATGTTATCGTGGATTGTCCGGCCCGGGACCGTGTATGACTGGTCGGGGTGGATCATGTGGTCCAGCACGGCACCAAGGCGAGCAGACATCGCCCTGGCGAAGATTTTGTAGTCCGTGCTGAGGAGGGAGACCGGGCGCCAGTTCTTAAGGAGGCGGAGATCGCCCTTCTTAGGCAGCAGGACGATGACTGCCCTGCGCCAAGAGAGGGGCATCTCCCCGGTCGCCAGACTTTCCCCCAGGACCCGCGCGTAGTCGCTCCCCAGGACGTCCCAGAACGCCCTGTGGAACTCCACGGTCAGCCTGTCCAGCCCCGGGGATTTTCCCCTCGAGAGCCGGGCAAGGGCACCGGTCAGCTCCGCCAGGCTTAGCGGAGCTTCCAGATTTTCGGCGCCCTCCGGGCTGACCTTCGGCAGGTCCTCCCACAAAACTCTACGCGCTTCCTCGCTGGACGGATCCGGAGAGAACAGAGCCCCGTAATATTCACGGACCCTGTTGTTGACGCCCTCCGGATCCGAGACGAGAGAGCCGTCGTCGGCCAGCAGCGTCAAGAGCTGCTTACGGACACTCTGCCTTTTTTCCAGCGAGTAGAAGGGGGAGCCGCGGTCCAGATCCCGCAGGAACCGGATCCGCGACCTCACGAACGCGCCTCGGGACCCGACGAGCTGCAGGTCCTTCAGCGCGGCCTTCTTCGCTTCGTACACCGTCCGCAGGGCCGGGTCCTGGACGACTTGACCGAGACGGGCTTCCAGGTCGAGCACCTCTTTTTCTAGGCGCCCGACTCTGGCCGCCCGCCTCTTGGTCGACCCCCTCGCGTACTCTTGACAGAAGACGCGGACGTGAGCCTTGCCCACGTCCCACCATAGCCTCAAGGAGGGGAAGCCCCCCTGCTTCCTTCTCCAGTCGGACCAGAATCGACGGAACGAGTCCTGGAACCGCACGTCCTCCAGCAGCCGGTTGTTAAAGTGCCAGTACGCGGACCCCGTCCTCGCGCGGAGCGAAGCGAGCTCCGCCCACACCAGGTGGTGGTCCGAACACGGCACCGGCCGCATGGAGGCCGCCGGGACGCAGGAAACGTACGCCCGAGACACGTAAAGGCGGTCGACTCTAGACCATCCAACTCCAGGCCTCACCCAAGTAAAGGCGCTGGAGTCGGTGTGGAGATTTCGCCAGACGTCCACCAAGTCGAAGGACCCGACCAGGTCCCTCAACTTCTCCATCGCCGTCATGCACTGCGGGGCACCGGAGTGGTCCCTCGCCTCGAGGGTGCAGTTAAAATCCCCCCCGAGGACAATGCAGTCGCCGACGTCGACGGAGCCAAGAAGAGCGGACACCTCTTCAAAGAAGCGCGTCTGCTGCGGGCCGGGATAAGGGGCGTACACGTTCACGAGATGGAGCGGCACGTCCCCCAGGCGAACCGTTACGTGCAGCAAGCGGCCTGGCACGGGCTCCTCGACCCCCAAGATCTCCGGCTGAAAATGCGGGCCCAGCAAGATGGCCACCCCACTAGAAATGGCGGTGAGGTGGCTCATGCGGACCTCACCTTGCCATTCCAGGAGCCACGTGGCTTCGTCTCCCGGAACGGTGTGGGTTTCTTGCAGGAAGCACACCGCATATTTCCCCTCCCGCAGGAGCGAAAAATTGTCAAATCTACGGCGTGCCCCTCTGCCGCCGTTGATGTTGAGGCTGGCTATGGTTATCTTCATGGCAAAAGCATAGTGCAACCTCTACCTTAACCTATTGTGGGGGAGGGAGCGGAGTCTTTTGTTGAACTCCTCTCCCTCCGCAGCCCAGCGAGGAGTCCCTCGAGCTCGCGCAGCTCAAGGTGCTGCTCCTTTGTCAAGGGCCCGCCCGCGGCCAAGGTTTTAACGGCGGCGCGGACGGACCCCTTGATCAGCTCCGGCTCGGACCATTTTTCCAGGGCCAGTCGGGCTTGGTCGCGGCGACCCCGGCACTGGGCCAAAAAGTCCCGGAGTTCCTTTGCAGGAATGAGGAGGGCCTCAGCGGCGGCCGCGAGCAGATCCACCGCCTCCCTGGCGGTGGTCTCTAGTTCTTCTCCCGCGTCCCCCACCGAGTCCCCGTCCTCCTCCGGGAGGTGGCCGCCAGCAGCCGGCCCATCGACCGCACAAGGTACGGCAAATGAACCGGCCGCTCCAACCGGCCCTGGCTCTGCCCCGATCCCACCCCCAGGATCGTCGGCAGAGGAGTCCCCACTGGGCTCTTTTAAAAATGGTGCCGGGTCGGGAAATGACAGCGGAAGGGGTTCCCCCTCTGCCCCAGGAACCGGGGAACAAGGAGAGACCCGGCCATAGGAAATCCCCAGGCCCTCCAAGTGCACCAGCTCCAAAGTAAGGGGCGAGGGTGGGTGTTCCTCCCCCTCCCCGCTGCCACCCTCCGGCCCAGCATCTACAGTGTCATTAAAACCAGTAAATTGTTTTTCTGCCGGGTCGAGCGACTCCCGGGGGAAGTTGGATAATAGCTGGGCGGGCTCAGGTTCGGCCTTTTCGGCCTCACCCGCCTCAGTCCCCGGGACGCCCGGCCCGGCGGCTACGCATTCCTCCGCGGTCCCCACGCCCCCCACGACAGGCAGATCTTCCATGCCATCCCCAGGAGGCAGCGGCTGGGCAGCCTCGACTGCCTCACCCTCCCCGGGGAAAGACTCCTCGCGCCTGCAGCGCAATTTGGGGGCGCTGGTGGGGGACGCGGGACACGCGGCGGGCACCGACTCCTCCGCGGAGGGATGTTGTTCCCCCTCCGCGTCATTGGGGCGGTGCCTCTTTTTGTTCCTGGGGGCGCGCGGAGTCAGGGAGACCTCCATGTCTGCCGAGGCCTCCCGCTCCGCCCCCCCCTTTTCCTTTTCTTGCCCGCGCCCGGGCCCCTCTGTGGTGTTGTTCAAGGGCTCGGGCACGGGCTCGGGGCACCACGCGCTCGCCGGTGACGGGGTTGGGCTGAGCGCGGTGGTCAAATTATCCGGCGCACTGAGGGGACCCGCCTCTTGATGTTTTGTCTTCTTCCGCGCCTTCTTTCCGGTCGGACGCTCTCCCTCCCCCCCGCCGGAGGCCCTGAAAACAAAGGCCTCCGACGATGCCCGCGCACCCATGGCTCCCGGTACGCGGACGCAACTAGGGGGAGGGGTGGCGGCGGCGCCAGCCTTGGCCGCCTTCGGTGGTTTGGCGGCCTTGGAGGCGGGGCAGTTCTTACGAACATGCCCCACCTCCCTGCAGGCATGGCACCGCACGCCGTCCGACGTCCAGAAGACGCGGTAGGCAGTCCCCTCGTGCACCACATTAAAATTCCCCTCCGTCGTGTCCTCCCGCGCCAGCCGGACAAAGAGCTGGCGACGGAAGGAGAACACGTGGCGCAGGCTGTTCTCCCTGAGGCCGAGCGGTATGGGGTTGATCCCTGACCTTACCTCCCCCAGTTGTTGTAGGTGAGGGAGGAGGAGCTCAGCGGGAACAAAGGGCGGGACGTTTGAAATGATGACCCTCTGCGCGGTGGCCTCGAGAGGGTCCACCGGCAGGAACGTCCCGCCCACCGTGAGCCCCTTTTCGAGGGCCAGGGACACCGCCCGCTCCGACCCCAGGAAGAACACGGCCTTCCCAGACATCTTGGAGGCTGCGACAATGGCCGAGGGGCCGACTACCCCAGCCATCGCCCGCACGCACTCCTCGATGGTCATTGTGGGGTGAGTGTAGCTCTTGACCCCGTGTTTTTTAGTAATGAGTCTGAAAGGTGGCAGGGCAGCGGGTGGCGCAGGAGGGGCCGTGGAAGCGGTTGCCACCTGCGCATATGTCTTCGCTGGCCCTGCCACCGGCGTGGATGGGGTCGCCATCACGGGGTCCCTTTAAGGGCTACACCCACCCCAAAGTCACAGGCCTTAATGGTCTTTAATGGCCTCGTGTATTTAACTGAGCAGAGGAGCCCTTAACGAGGCACCTCTCCCCTCGTTGACAATTGGGGAGAGGCCTTGCTCCCTCTGCTCAGTTGTCTTAATTGGTTTTTGTTTTTTTTTGTAAATTTGGAAGGAAGAGGCCTCAGAGAGAGAGGGGAGAAACAGAGTAGCAGAGAAAGAGAGAGGGGGGTGGGAAGGGGGGGTGGGAAGTGGGGGGGGGACTGCGAGGGCAGGTCTCCCCTCGCAGCTGTGGGTGGGTGCACTCCCCAGATGGCAAAACACAAAAGTCTTTGGGGTGGTCTTCAGGTGGGGGGAGAAGATGTCTTCACCTGGGGTAGCTGGAGCCACCAGGCACTCCCAACGATCTTTAATTGGGTGATTAAGAAAAACAACAATCTTCAGCCTGGTAGCTCCAGCTATCCCAGGCTGGGCAATTGGGGGGGGTGGGGGGGGTTCCAATTGTGGGGGGGGCCTAGTTGTAAGCACGGCCCCCACGCACACTCCCACACACACACACACCCCCCGCGATGTTCCGGCCCTCAGTGGTCTTCTTTCCTCCCCCCACCGATACAACAAAGTCTTTTTGGGAAATGCACCCACACCCACCTGTAGAATGTTGAGTCTCCCTCCTTCCACACTGGATGTTGTTGTGGTTTTTCCCCCTCTCTCCAACTCCTTGCAGAATGGTAAAGTTGTTGAAAAGTTTTCTTTTTTCCTCCTCTCCCTCTGGATAAAAGTTGTGGTGAAGCCCCTTTCTTCCTTCTATTCCTGGGCTGGTCTCAGGGCTCTCCAGGCAGGAGCACAAGTTGCTAGCAGCTCCACTCACTGCTCACAGCTCCAACTGAGCAGGACACGCCTCTACTGCTCCACAATTGGTTCCTTGTGCATGAAACTCTTTTGAGTTTACCTGCAAAACATAAAGACATTAAACGGTGCCACCCGACCTGGGTGACACTCCAGACATTTACAAGGCCCTTTTTTTCTCCCCTTTTTTGTTTTTTTTTTGTGTTTTTTCTTTTTTTTTTGTTTTTTTTTGGGCACTAAAATCACAATTTTTCCCCAGTGCCCCCTATAAAAGGGAAGGGGGACACTAAAAGCACCGGCAATTAAAACAAATTAACTTTAAAACGTAAAATCAAATTAAAATTTGGTTGCCGGGCGTGATGATGCACTCCAGTCCCTCCGGTGCCCACCTCTCGCGGAAGGCCGCGAGCGTACCGGTGGACACCGCGTGCTCCATCTCCAAGGACACCCTGGACCGGATGTAAGAGCGGAAGAGAGGCAGGCAGTCAGGTTGAACGACCCCCTCGACCGCCCGCTGCCTGGACCGGCTGATGGCACCCTTGGCCGTGCCCAGGAGCAGTCCTACGAGGAGGCCTTCGGACCTACCCGCTCCCCTCCGCACAGGGTGCCCAAAGATCAGGAGAGTGGGACTGAAGTGCAGCCAGAATTTCAGGAGCAGCCCCTTCAAATAGTGGAACAGGGGCTGCAACCTCGTGCATTCAATAAAAACATGGAACACGGACTCCTCCAGACCGCAGAAATTGCAGGCGGCCTGGGAGTCCGTGAACCGGCTTAAAAATTTGTTGCACGGCACTGCTCCGTGCACCACCCTCCAGGCCAAGTCCCCGATTAATAGTGGGAGGACCCCTGCGTAGAGTGCCCTCCATCGGGGACCCCCGCCTCCTCCGGACGGCAAGATGGTACGCCATGGCGTGTCCGGACGGCCGGCGAGGATGGCAAAGTTGAGGGTGTGCAGGAGCAGCCCGTACAGGAAACCCCTCCGCGCGGAACTGAAAGGCACGGAGGGGATTTCCCGGAGGCGGCTCAAGTTGTGAGGCGCCGGCCCCCGAGGGAGGTTCCGGGGTTTGGCGCCGATGAGGAATTCCGTCCGGACGGGGGTCAGTTCGGACGGGATCTCCCCACGTGCTTGAGCCTCCTCGATGCACCTAACGGAGTCAGGGCCCAGAGCTGTTTTTAGCGACTCGATGGCATCGGCCGCGTGGCAGACGTTGGCAGAATTTAGGCGCCGCGCCAGCGTGTCTGGCGCCATCCAGCCCGCTCCTCCGCCATCGAGCAGGTCCCTGACCCTGGTCACCTCACCAGCCACAGCCCTCTCTTCCGACCGCCACATAAAGCCTCGGCCGTGGAGGTACGGATTCCCGAGCAGCGGTTCCTGCAGGACGGCCGCCACTCCAGCCGGCGGAGAGCTGCGCTTGGTGGAGACTTTGTTCCAGACCCTGATGAGTTCCCTGTAAAAGACAGGCAGCTCCCGGAGGGCGGTCCTGGCACCCCCCAAGTTCACAAACAGGAGCTGCGTGTCATAATTGAGGTCGAGCTGCTGGCGGAAGAAATACCTCGCCAGAGCACACCACCTAGGAGGGGGCTCGACGTAAAGGTATCTCTGCAGGGTCTGAAGACGGAAAGTCGCGAGCTGGGCGCTGATGCACACCAACGACTGACCGCCCTCCTCAAGCGGGAGACTCAAGACCGCGGCAGAGACCCAGTGCTTCCTGTTGTTCCAGAAGAAGTCCACCAGCTTCTTCTGTATCTTGGCGACAAACGCAGGGGGAGGGGTCAAAGTGACCAGCCGGTACCACAGCATTGCGGCCACCAGCTGGTTTATGACTAGCGCTCGACCCCTGTAGGACAGCACTCGGAGCAGTCCTGTCCAGCGCCCTAGGCGAGCGGCGACCTTGGCCTCCAGCTCCTGCCAGTTCGCCGGCCAGGCTCCCTCGTCGGGGCTAAGGTAGACTCCCAGATAGAGGAGATGGGTCGTGCTCCAGGCAAAAGGCCTGAGCTCCTCCGGCAGGGAGTCCACCCGCCACTGACCCACCAGGAGTCCGGAACATTTCTCCCAGTTGATCCTGGCGGAGGACGCGGCCGAGTAAATCTCCTGGCACTCACGCATCCTCCGCAGGTCAGCGGGATCCTCTACCGCGAGGAGCACGTCATCGGCGTAAGCCGAGAGGACGACCTCCACGCCCGGCCCTTGCAGAGCCAGTCCCGTCAACCTCGTCCGCAAGAGGCGCAGGAAAGGCTCCACGCAAACAGCGTATAACTGGCCGGACATGGGGCATCCCTGGCGCACCCCTCTCCTAAAGCGAAGGGGCGCCGTCAAGGACCCGTTAACCTTAATCAGACACTCCGCGGCGGCGTACAAAAGTCGGATCCGGGCGACGAAATGCGTCCCGAACCCGAAAGCGCGCAGAGTTCCGAGCAGATAGTCGTGATCCACCCTGTCGAACGCCTTCTCTTGGTCGAGGGATAGGAAGGCGACCGACAGACCAGCCTCCTGGGAACAATGGATGAGGTCCCGGACCAGATGGATGTTGTCGTGGATTGTCCGGCCCGGGACCGTGTATGACTGGTCGGGGTGGATCATGTGGTCCAGCACGGCACCAAGGCGAGCAGACATCGCCCTGGCGAAAATTTTGTAGTCCGTGCTGAGGAGGGAGACCGGGCGCCAGTTCTTAAGGAGGCGGAGATCGCCCTTCTTAGGCAGCAGGACGATGACTGCCCTGCGCCAAGAGAGGGGCATCTCCCCGGTCGCCAGACTTTCCCCCAGGACCCGCGCGTAGTCGCTCCCCAGGACGTCCCAGAACGCCCTGTGGAACTCCACGGTCAGCCCGTCCAGCCCCGGGGATTTTCCCCTCGAGAGCCGGGCGAGGGCACCGGTCAGCTCCGCCAGGCTTAGCGGAGCTTCCAGATTTTCGGCGCCCTCCGGGCTGACCTTCGGCAGGTCCTCCCACAAAACTCTACGCGCTTCCTCGCTGGACGGATCCGGAGAGAACAGAGCCCCGTAATATTCACGGACCCTGTTGTTGACGCCCTCCGGATCCGAGACGAGAGAGCCGTCGTCGGCCAGCAGCGTCAAGAGCTGCTTACGGACACTCTGCCTTTTTTCCAGCGAGTAGAAGAAGGGGGAGCCGCGGTCCAGATCCCGCAGGAACCGGATCCGCGACCTCACGAACGCGCCTCGGGACCCGACGAGCTGCAGGTCCTTCAGCGCGGCCTTCTTCGCTTCGTACACCGTCCGCAGGGCCGGGTCCTGGACGACTTGACCGAGACGGGCTTCCAGGTCGAGCACCTCTTTTTCTAGGCGCCCGACTCTGGCCGCCCGCCTCTTGGTCGACCCCCTCGCGTACTCTTGACAGAAGACGCGGACGTGAGCCTTGCCCACGTCCCACCATAGCCTCAAGGAGGGGAAGCCCCCCTGCTTCCTTCTCCAGTCGGACCAGAATCGACGGAACGAGTCCCGGAACCGCACGTCCTCCAGCAGCCGGTTGTTAAAGTGCCAATACGCAGACCCCGTCCTCGCGCGGAGCGAAGCGAGCTCCGCCCAAACCAGGTGGTGGTCCGAACACGGCACCGGCCGCATGGAGGCCGCCGGGACGCAGGAAACGTACGCCCAAGACACATAAAGGCGGTCGACTCTAGACCATCCAACTCCAGGCCTCACCCAAGTAAAGGCGCTGGAGTCGGGGTGGAGATTTCGCCAGACGTCCACCAAGTCGAAGGACCCGACCAGGTCCCTCAACTTCTCCATCGCCGTCATGCACTGCGGGGCACCGGAGCGGTCCCTCGCCTCGAGGGTGCAGTTAAAATCCCCCCCGAGGACAATGCAGTCGCCGACGTCGACGGAGCCAAGAAGAGCGGACACCTCTTCAAAGAAGCGCGTTTGCTGCGGGCCGGGATGAGGGGCGTACACGTTCACGAGATGGAGCGGCACGTCCCCCAGGCGAACCGTTACGTGCAGCAAGCGGCCTGGCACGGGCTCCTCGACCCCCAAGATCTCCGGCTGAAAATGCGGGCCCAGCAAGATGGCCACCCCATAGAAATGGCGGTGAGGTGGCTCATGCGGACCTCTCCTTGCCATTCCAGGAGCCACGTGGCTTCGTCTCCCGGAACGGTGTGGGTTTCTTGCAGGAAGCACACCGCATATTTCCCCTCCCGCAGGAGCGAAAAATTGTCAAATCTACGGCGTGCCCCTCTGCCGCCGTTGATGTTGAGGCTGGCTATGGTTATCTTCATGGCAAAAGCATAGTGCAACCTCTACCTTAACCTATTGTGGGGGAGGGAGCGGAGTCTTTTGTTGAACTCCGCTCCCTCCGCAGCCCAGCGAGGAGTCCCTCGAGCTCGCGCAGCTCAAGGTGCTGCTCCTTTGTCAAGGGCCCGCCCGCGGCCAAGGTTTTAACGGCGGCGCGGACGGACCCCTTGATCAGCTCCGGCTCGGACCATTTTTCCAGGGCCAGTCGGGCTTGGTCGCGGCGACCCCGGCTCTGGGCCAAAAAGTCCCGGAGTTCCTTTGCAGGAATGAGGAGGGCCTCAGCGGCGGCCGCGAGCAGATCCACCGCCTCCCTAACGGTGGTCTCTAGTTCTTCTCCCGCGTCCCCCACCGAGTCCCCGTCCTCCTCCGGGAGGTGGCCGCCAGCAGCCGGCCCATCGACCGCACAAGGTACGGCAAATGAACCGGCCGCTCCAACCGGCCCTGGCACTGCCCCGATCCCACCCCCAGGATCGTCGGCAGAGGAGTCCCCACTGGGCTCTTTTAAAAATGGTGCTGGGTCGGGAAACGACAGCGGAAGGGGTTCCCCCTCCGCCCCAGGAACCGGGGAACAAGGAGAGACCCGGCCATGGGAAATCCCCAGGCTCCCCAAGTGCACCAGCTCCAAAGTAAGGGGCGAGGGTGGGTGTTCCTCCCCCTCCCCGCTGCCACCCCCCGGCCCAGCATCTACAGTTTCATTAAAAACAGTAAATTGTGTTTCTGCCGGGTCGAGCGTCTCCCGGGGGAAGTTGGGTATTGGCTGGGCGGGCTCAGGTTCGGCCTTTTCGGCCTCGCCCGCCTCAGTCCCCGGGACGCCCGGCCCGGCGGCTACGCATTCCTCCGCGGTCCCCACGCCCCCCACGACAGGCAGATCTTCCACTCCATCCCCAGGAGGCAGAGGCTGGGCAGCCTCAACTGTTTCACCCTCCCCGGGGACAGACTCCTCCCGCCTACGGCGCTGCTTGGGGGCGCTGGTTGGGGACGCGGGACACGCGGCGGGCACCAACTCCTCCACGGAGGGATGTTGTTCCCCCTCCGTCTCATCGGAGCCGTGCCTCCTTTTGTTCCTGGGGGCACGCGGAGTCAGGGAGACCTCCATGTCTGCCGAGGCCTCCCGCTCCGCCCCCCCCTTTTTCTTTTCTTGCCCGCGCCCGGGCCCCTCTGTGGTGTTGTTCAAGGGCTCGGGCACGGGCTCGGGGCACCACGCGCTCGCCGGTGACTGGGTTGGGCTGAGCGCGGTGGTCAAATTATCTGGCGCACCGAGGGGACCCGCCTCTAGATGTTTTGCCTTCTTCCGCGCCTTCTTTCCGGTCGGACGCTCTCCCTCCCCCCCGCCGGAG
Source organism: Pristiophorus japonicus (assembly GCF_044704955.1). Taxonomy (NCBI): domain Eukaryota; kingdom Metazoa; phylum Chordata; class Chondrichthyes; family Pristiophoridae; genus Pristiophorus; species Pristiophorus japonicus. Next base: position 126,371,119 of record NC_091986.1, read on the forward strand.
GCCCTGAAAACAAAGGCCTCCGACGATGCCCGCGCACCCATGGCTCCCGGCACGCGGACGCAACTAGGGGGAGGGGTGGCGGCGGCGCCAGCCTTGGCCGCCTTCGGTGGTTTGGCGGCCTTGGAGGCGGGGCAGTTCTTACGAACATGCCCCACCTCCCTGCAGGCATGGCACCGCACGCCGTCCGACGTCCAGAAGACGCGGTAGGCAGTCCCCTCGTGCACCACATTAAAATTCCCCTCCGTCGTGTCCTCCCGCGCCAGCCGGACAAAGAGCTGGCGGCGGAAGGAGAACACGTGGCGCAGGCTGTTCTCCCTGAGGCCGAGCGGTATGGGGTTGATCCCCGACCTTACCTCCCCCAGTTGGTGTAGGTGAGGGAGGAGGAGCTCAGCGGGAACAAAGGGCGGGACGTTTGAAATGATGACCCTCTGCGCGGTGGCCTCGAGAGGGTCCACCGGCAGGAACGTCCCACCCACCGTGAGCCCCTTTTCAAGGGCCAGGGACACCGCCCGCTCCGACCCCAGGAAGAACACGGCCTTCCCAGACATCTTGGAGGCTGCGACAATGGCCGAGGGGCCGACTACCCCAGCCATCGCCCGCACGCACTCCTCGATGGTCATTGTGGGGTGAGTGTAGCTCTTGACCCCGTGTTTTTTAGTAATGAGTCTGAAAGGTGGCAGGGCAGCGGGTGGCGCAGGAGGGGCCGTGGAAGCGGTTGCCACCTGCGCATACGTCCTTGCTGGCCCTGCCACCGGCGTGGATGGGGTCGCCATCACGGGGTCCCTTTAAGGGCTACACCCACCCCAAAGTCACAGGCCTTAATGGTCTTTAATGGCCTCGTATATTAACTGAGCAGAGGAGCCCTTAACGAGGCACCTCTCCCCTCGTTGACAATTGGGGAGAGGCCTTGCTCCCTCTGCTCAGTTGTCTTAATTGGGTTTTGTTTTTTAAAATTAGGAAGAAAAGGGGCCTCAGAGAGAGAGGGGAGAAACCGAGGGTAACGGAGAAAGAGAGAGGGGGGTGGGAAGGGGGGGGGGGGCTGCGAGGGCAGGTCTCCCCTCGCAGCTGTGGGTGGGTGCACTCCCCAGATGGCAAAACACACAAAAAACACAGTCTTTGGGTTGGTCTTCAGGTGGGGGGAGAAGACGTCTTCACCTGGGGTAGCTAGAGCCACCAGGCACACAATCCTAAACGGTCTTTAATAGGATGATTAATGACAATCTTCAGCCTGGTAGCTCCAGCTATCCCAGGCTAGGCAAATGTGGGGGGGTGGTGGGGGTTCCAATTGTGGGGGGGGGCCTAGTTGTAAGCAAGGCCCCCACACACACTACCACACACACACACACCCCCCGCGATGTTCCGGCCCTCAGTGGTCTTCTTTCCTCCCCCCACCGATACAACAAAGTCTGTTTGGGGAAATGCACCCACACCCACCTGTAGAATGTAGAGTCTCCCTCCTTCCACACTGGATGTTGTTTGTTTTTTTCCCCCTCTCTCCAACTCCTTGCAGAATGGTAAAAAGATGCTAAATGTTTTCTTTTCTCCTCCTCTCCCTCTGGTTAAAGTGGTGTTGAAGCCCCTTTCTTCCTTCTCTTCCTGGGCTGGTCTCAGGGCTCTCCAGGCAGGAGCTCAAGTTGCTAGCTGCTCCACTCACTGCTCACAGCTCCAACTGAGCAGGACACGCCTCTACTGCTTCACGATTGGTCCCTTGTGCATGAAACTCTTTTGAGTTTACCTGCGAAAACATAAAACATTAAAGAGTGCCACCCGACCTGGGTGACACTCCAGACATTTACAAGGCCCTTTTTTTCCCCCCTTTTTTTTGTTTTTTTTTGTGTTTTTCTTTTTTTGGTTTTTTTTGGGCACTAAAATCACAATTTTTCCCCAGTGCCCCCTATAAAAGGGAAGGGGACACTAAAAGCACCGGCAATTAAAACAAATTAACTTTAAAACGTAAAATCAAATTAAAATTTGGTTGCCGGGCGTGATGATGCACTCCAGTCCCTCCGGTGCCCACCTCTCGCGGAAGGCCGCGAGCGTACCGGTGGACACCGCGTGCTCCATCTCCAAGGACACCCTGGACCGGATGTAAGAGCGGAAGAGAGGCAGGCAGTCAGGTTGAACGACCCCCTCGACCGCCCGCTGCCTGGACCGGCTGATGGCACCCTTGGCCGTGCCCAGGAGCAGTCCTACGAGGAGGCCTTCGGACCTACCCGCTCCCCTCCGCACAGGGTGCCCAAAGATCAGGAGAGTGGGACTGAAGTGCAGCCAGAATTTCAGGAGCAGCCCCTTCAAATAATGGAACAGGGGCTGCAACCTTGTGCACTCCATAAAAACATGGAACACGGACTCCTCCAGACCGCAGAAATTGCAGGCGGCCTGGGAGTCCGTGAACCGGCTTAAAAATTTGTTGCACGGCACTGCTCCGTGCACCACCCTCCAGGCCAAGTCCCCGATGAATAGTGGGAGGACCCCCGCGTAGAGTGCCCTCCATCGGGGACCCCCGCCTCCTCCGGACGGCAAGATGGTACGCCATGGCGTGTCCGGACGGCCGGCGAGGATGGCAAAGTTGAGGGTGTGCAGGAGCAGCCCGTACAGGAAACCCCTCCGCGCGGAACTGAAAGGCACGGAGGGGATTTCCCCGAGGCGGCTCAAGTTGTGAGGCGCCGGCCCCCGAGGGAGGTTCCGGGGTTTGGCGCCGATGAGGAATTCCGTCCGGACGGGGGTCAGTTCGGACGGGATCTCCCCACGTGCTTGAGCCTCCTCGATGCACCTAACGGAGTCAGGGCCCAGAGCTGTTTTTAGCGACTCGATGGCATCGGCCGCGTGGCGGACGTTGGCAGAGTTTAGGCGCCGCGCCAGCGTGTCCGGCGCCATCCAGCCCGCTCCTCCACCATCGAGCAGGTCCCTGACCCTGGTCACCTCACCAGCCACAGCCCTCTCTTCCGACCGCCACATGAAGCCTCGGCCGTGGAGGTACGGATTCCCGAGCAGCGGCTCCTGCAGGACGGCCGCCACTCCAGCCGGCGGAGAGCTGCGCTTGGTGGAGACTTTGTTCCAGACCCTGATGAGTTCCCTGTAAAAGACAGGCAGCTCCCGGAGGGCGGTCCTGGCACCCCCCAAGTTCACAAACAGGAGCTGCGTGTCATAATTGAGGTCGAGCTGCTGGCGGAAGAAATACCTCGCCAGAGCGCACCACCTAGGAGGGGGCTCGACGTAAAGGTATCTCTGCAGGGTCTGAAGGCGGAAAGTCGCGAGCTGGGCGCTGACGCACACCAACGACTGACCGCCCTCCTCAAGCGGGAGACTCAAGACCGCGGCAGAGACCCAGTGCTTCCTGTTGTTCCAGAAGAAGTCCACCAGCTTCTTCTGTATCTTGGCGACAAACGCAGGGGGAGGGGTCAAAGTGACCAGCCGGTACCACAGCATTGCGGCCACCAGCTGGTTTATGACTAGCGCTCGACCCCTGTAGGACAGCACTCGGAGCAGTCCTGTCCAGCGCCCTAGGCGAGCAGCGACCTTGGCCTCCAGCTCCTGCCAGTTCGCCGGCCAGGCTCCCTCGTCGGGGCTAAGGTAGACTCCCAGATAGAGGAGATGGGTCGTGCTCCAGGCAAAAGGCCTGAGCTCCTCCGGCAGGGAGTCCACCCGCCACTGACCCACCAGGAGTCCGGAACATTTCTCCCAGTTGATCCTGGCGGAGGACGCGGCCGAGTAAATCTCCTGGCACTCACGCATCCTCCGCAGGTCAGCGGGATCCTCTACCGCGAGGAGCACGTCATCGGCGTAAGCCGAGAGGACGACCTCCACGCCCGGCCCTTGCAGAGCCAGTCCCGTCAACCTCGTCCGCAAGAGGCGCAGGAAAGGCTCCACGCAAACAGCATATAACTGGCCGGACATGGGGCATCCCTGGCGCACCCCTCTCCTAAAGCGAAGGGGCGCCGTCAAGGACCCGTTAACCTTAATCAGACACTCCGCGGCGGCGTACAAAAGTCGGATCCGGGCGACGAAATGCGTCCCGAACCCGAAAGCGCGCAGAGTTCCGAGCAGATAGTCGTGATCCACCCTGTCGAACGCCTTCTCTTGGTCGAGGGATAGGAAGGCGACCGACAGACCAGCCTCCTGGGAACAATGGATGAGGTCCCGGACCAGATGGATGTTATCGTGGATTGTCCGGCCCGGGACCGTGTATGACTGGTCGGGGTGGATCATGTGGTCCAGCACGGCACCAAGGCGAGCAGACATCGCCCTGGCGAAGATTTTGTAGTCCGTGCTGAGGAGGGAGACCGGGCGCCAGTTCTTAAGGAGGCGGAGATCGCCCTTCTTAGGCAGCAGGACGATGACTGCCCTGCGCCAAGAGAGGGGCATCTCCCCGGTCGCCAGACTTTCCCCCAGGACCCGCGCGTAGTCGCTCCCCAGGACGTCCCAGAACGCCCTGTGGAACTCCACGGTCAGCCCGTCCAGCCCCGGGGATTTTCCCCTCGAGAGCCGGGCGAGGGCACCGGTCAGCTCCGCCAGGCTTAGCGGAGCTTCCAGATTTTCGGCGCCCTCCGGGCCGACCTTCGGCAGGTCCTCCCACAAAACTCTACGCGCTTCCTCGCTGGACGGATCCGGAGAGAACAGAGCCCCGTAATATTCACGGACCCTGTTGTTGACGCCCTCCGGATCCGAGACGAGAGAGCCGTCGTCGGCCAGCAGCGTCAAGAGCTGCTTACGGACACTCTGCCTTTTTTCCAGCGAGTAGAAGAAGGGGGAGCCGCGGTCCAGATCCCGCAGGAACCGGATCCGCGACCTCACGAACGCGCCTCGGGACCCGACGAGCTGCAGGTCCTTCAGCGCGGCCTTCTTCGCTTCGTACACCGTCCGCAGGGCCGGGTCCTGGACGACTTGACCGAGACGGGCTTCCAGGTCGAGCACCTCTTTTTCTAGGCGCCCGACTCTGGCCGCCCGCCTCTTGGTCGACCCCCTCGCGTACTCTTGACAGAAGACGCGGACGTGAGCCTTGCCCACGTCCCACCATAGCCTCAAGGAGGGGAAGCCCCCCTGCTTCCTTCTCCAGTCGGACCAGAATCGACGGAACGAGTCCTGGAACCGCACGTCCTCCAGCAGTCGGTTGTTAAAGTGCCAGTACGCGGACCCCGTCCTCGCGCGGAGCGAAGCGAGCTCCGCCCACACCAGGTGGTGGTCCGAACACGGCACCGGCCGCATGGAGGCCGCCGGGACGCAGGAAACGTACGCCCGAGACACGTAAAGGCGGTCGACTCTAGACCATCCAACTCCAGGCCTCACCCAAGTAAAGGCGCTGGAGTCGGGGTGGAGATTTCGCCAGACGTCCACCAAGTCGAAGGACCCGACCAGGTCCCTCAACTTCTCCATCGCCGTCATGCACTGCGGGGCACCGGAGCGGTCCCTCGCCTCGAGGGTGCAGTTAAAATCCCCCCCGAGGACAATGCAGTCGCCGACGTCGACGGAGCCAAGAAGAGCGGACACCTCTTCAAAGAAGCGCGTCTGCTGCGGGCCGGGATGAGGGGCGTACACGTTCACGAGATGGAGCGGCACGTCCCCCAGGCGAACCGTTACGTGCAGCAAACGGCCTGGCACGGGCTCCTCGACCCCCAAGATCTCCGGCTGAAAATGCGGGCCCAGCAAGATGGCCACCCCACTAGAAATGGCGGTGAGGTGGCTCATGCGGACCTCTCCTTGCCATTCCAGGAGCCACGTGGCTTCGTCTCCCGGAACGGTGTGGGTTTCTTGCAGGAAGCACACCGCATATTTCCCCTCCCGCAGGAGCGAAAAATTGTCAAATCTACGGCGTGCCCCTCTGCCGCCGTTGATGTTGAGGCTGGCTATGGTTATCTTCATGGCAAAAGCATAGTGCAACCTCTACCTTAACCTATTGTGGGGGAGGGAGCGGAGTCTTTTGTTGAACTCCGCTCCCTCCGCAGCCCAGCGAGGAGTCCCTCGAGCTCGCGCAGCTCAAGGTGCTGCTCCTTTGTCAAGGGCCCGCCCGCGGCCAAGGTTTTAACGGCGGCGCGGACGGACCCCTTGATCAGCTCCGGCTCGGACCATTTTTCCAGGGCCAGTCGGGCTTGGTCGCGGCGACCCCGGCTCTGGGCCAAAAAGTCCCGGAGTTCCTTTGCAGGAATGAGGAGGGCCTCAGCGGCGGCCGCGAGCAGATCCACAGCCTCACTGGCGGTGGTCTCTAGGTCTTCACCCGCGTCCCCCACCGAGTCCCCGTCCTCCTCCGGGAGGTGGCCGCCAGCAGCCGGCCCATCGACCGCACAAGGTACGGCAAATGAACCGGCCGCTCCAACCGGCCCTGGCACTGCCCCGATCCCACCCCCAGGATCGTCGGCAGAGGAGTCCCCACTGGGCTCTTTTAAAAATGGTGCTGGGTCGGGAAATGACAGCGGAAGGGGTTCTCCCTCCGCCCCAGGAACCGGAGAACAAGGAGAGACCCGGCCATAGGAGATCCCCAGGCTCCCCAAGTGCTCCAGCTCCAAAGTAAGAGGCGAGGGTGGGTGTTCCTCCCCCTCCCCGCTGCCACCCCCCGGCCCAGCATCTACAGTGTCATTAAAACCCATAAATTGTTTTTCCGCCGGGTCGAGCGACTCCCGGGGGAAGTTGGATAATAGCTGGGCGGGCTCAGGTTCGGCCTTTTCGGCCTCGCCCGCCTCAGTCCCCGGGACGCCCGGCCCGGCGGCTACGCATTCCTCCGCGGTCCCCACGCCCCCCACGACAGGCAGATCTTCCACTCCATCCCCGGTAGGCAGAGGCTGGGCAGCCTCAACTGTCTCACCCTCCCCGGGGACTGACTCCTCCCGCCTACGGCGCTGCTTGGGGGCGCTAGTTGGGGACGCGGGACACGCGGCGGGCACCGACTCCTCCACAGAGGGATGTTGTTCCCCCTCCGTCTCATCGGAGCCGCGCCTCCTTTTGTTCCTGGGGGCGCGCGGAGGCAGGGAGACCCCCATGTCTGCCGAGGCCTCCCGCTCCGCCCCCCCCCTTTTCCTTTCCTTTCCCGTGCCCGGGCCCCTCCGTGGTGTTATTCAAGGGCTCGGGCACGGGCTCGGGGCACCACGCGCTCGCCGGTGACTGGGTTGGGCTGAGCGCGGTGGTCAAACTTTCCGGCGCACTGAGGGGACCCGCCTCTAGATGTTTCTTCTTGTTCCGCGCCTTCTTTCCGCTCGGACGCTCTCCCTCCCCCCCGCCGGAGGCCCTGAAAACAAAGGCCTCCGACGATGCCCGCGCACCTACGGCTCCCGGCACGCGGACGCAACTAGGGGGAGGGGTGGCGGCGGCGCCAGCCTTGGCCGCCTTCGGTGGTTTGGCTGCCTTGGAGGCGGGGCAGTTCTTACGAACATGCCCCACCTCCCTGCAGGCATGGCACCGCACGCCGTCCGACGTCCAGAAGACGCAGTAGGCAGTCCCCTCGTGCACCACATTAAAATTACCCTCCGTCGTGTCCTCCCGCGCCAGCCGGACAAAGAGCTGGCGGCGGAAGGAGAACACGTGGCGCAGGCTGTTCTCCCTGAGGCCGAGCGGTATGGGGTTGATCCCTGACCTTACCTCCCCCAGTTGTTGTAGGTGAGGGAGGAGGAGCTCAGCGGGAACAAAGGGCGGGACGTTTGACACGATGACCCTCTGCGCGGTGGCCTCGAGAGGGTCCACCGGCAGGAACGTCCCGCCCACCGTGAGCCCCCTTTCAAGGGCCAGGGACACCGCCCGCTCCGACCCCAGGAAGAACACGGCCTTCCCAGACATCTTGGAGGCTGCGACAATGGCCGAGGGGCCGACTACCCCAGCCATCGCCCGCACGCACTCCTCGATGGTCATTGTGGGGTGAGTGTAGCTCTTGACCCCGTGTTTTTTAGTAAGTAATCTAAATGGTGGCAGGGCAGCGGGTGGCGCAGGAGGTGCCGTGGATGTGGACACCGCCTGCGCATACGTCCTTGCTGGCCCTGCCACCGGCGTGGATGGGGTCGCCATCACGGGGTCCCTTTAAGGGCCACACCCATCCCAAAGTCACAGGCCTTAATGGTCTTAATTGGCCTCGTATATTAACTGAGCAGAGGAGCCCTTAATGAGGTACCCCTCCCCTAGTTGGCAATTGGGGAGGGGCCTTGCTCCCTCTGCTCAGTTGTCTTAATTGGTTTTGTTTTTTTTTGTAAATTTGGAAGGAAGAGGCCTCAGAGAGAGAGGGGAGAAACAGAGTAGCAGAGAAAGAGAGAGGGGGGTGGGAAGGGGGGGGGGGGACTGCGAGGGCAGGTCTCCCCTCGCAGCTGTGGGTGGGTGCACTCCCCAGATGGCAAAACACACAAAAAACACAGTCTTTGGGTTGGTCTTCAGGTGGGGGGAGAAGACGTCTTCACCTGGGGTAGCTAGAGCCACCAGGCACTCCTAACGATCTTTAATTGGATGATTAAGAAAAAACAACAATCTTCAGCCTGGTAGCTCCAGCTATCCCAGGCTAGGCAAATGTGGGGGGGTGGGGGGGTTCCAATTGTGGGGGGGGCCCAGTTGTAAGCAAGGCCCCCACACACACTACCACACACACACACACCCCCCGCGATGTTCCGGCCCTCAGTGGTCTTCTTTCCTCCCCCCACCGATACAACAAAGTCTGTTTGGGGAAATGCACCCACACCCACCTGTAGAATGTAGAGTCTCCCTCCTTCCACACTGGATGTTGTTTGTTTTTTCCCCCTCTCTCCAACTCCTTGCAGAATGGTAAAAAGTTGTTTAAAAGTTTTCTGTTCTCCTCCTCTCCCTCTGGGTAAAGTTGAAGGTGAAGCCCCTTCCTTCCTTCTGTTCCTGGGCTGGTCTCAGGGCTCTCCAGGCAGGAGCTCAAGTTGCTAGCTGCTCCACTCACTGCTCACAGCTCCAACTGAGCAGGACACGCCTCTACTGCTTCACGATTGGTCCCTTGTGCATGAAACTCTTTTGAGTTTACCTGCAAAACATAAAGACATTAAACGGTGCCACCCGACCTGGGTGACACTCCAGACATTTACAAGGCCCTTTTTTTCCCCCCTTTTTTGTTTTTTTTTGTGTTTTTTCTTTTTTTTTTTTTTTTTTTTTTTGGGCACTAAAATCACAATTTTTCCCCAGTGCCCCCTATAAAAGGGAAGGGGACACTAAAAGCACCGGCAATTAAAACAAATTAACTTTAAAACGTAAAATCAAATTAAAATTTGGTTGCCGGGCGTGATGATGCACTCCAGTCCCTCCGGTGCCCACCTCTCGCGGAAGGCCGCGAGCGTACCGGTGGACACCGCGTGCTCCATCTCCAAGGACACCCTGGACCGGATGTAAGAGCGGAAGAGAGGCAGGCAGTCAGGTTGAACGACCCCCTCGACCGCCCGCTGCCTGGACCGGCTGATGGCACCCTTGGCCGTGCCCAGGAGCAGTCCTACGAGGAGGCCTTCGGACCTACCCGCTCCCCTCCGCACAGGGTGCCCAAAGATCAGGAGAGTGGGACTGAAGTGCAGCCAGAATTTCAGGAGCAGCCCCTTCAAATAGTGGAACAGGGGCTGCAACCTCGTGCATTCAATAAAAACATGGAACACGGACTCCTCCAGACCGCAGAAATTGCAGGCGGCCTGGGAGTCCGTGAACCGGCTTAAAAATTTATTGCACGGCACTGCTCCGTGCACCACCCTCCAGGCCAAGTCCCCGATGAATAGTGGGAGGACCCCTGCGTAGAGTGCCCTCCATCGGGGACCCCCGCCTCCTCCGGACGGCAAGATGGTACGCCATGGCGTGTCCGGACGGCCGGCGAGGATGGCAAAGTTGAGGGTGTGCAGGAGCAGCCTGTACAGGAAACCCCTCCGCGCGGAACTGAAAGGCACGGAGGGGATTTCCCCGAGGCGGCTCAAGTTGTGAGGCGCCGGCCCCCGAGGGAGGTTCCGGGGTTTGGCGCCGATGAGGAATTCCGTCCGGACGGGGGTCAGTTCGGACGGGATCTCCCCACGTGCTTGAGCCTCCTCGATACACCTAACGGAGTCAGGGCCCAGAGCTGTTTTTAGCGACTCGATGGCATCGGCCGCGCGGCGGACGTTGGCAGAATTTAGGCGCCGCGCCAGCGTGACTGGCGCCATCCAGCCCGCTCCTCCGCCATCGAGCAGGTCCCTGACCCTGGTCACCTCACCAGCCACAGCCCTCTCTTCCGACCGCCACATAAAACCTCGGCCGTGGAGGTACGGATTCCCGAGCAGCGGCTCCTGCAGGACGGCCGCCACTCCAGCCGGCGGAGAGCTGCGCTTGGTGGAGACTTTGTTCCAGACCCTGATGAGTTCCCTGTAAAAGACAGGCAGCTCCCGGAGTGCGGTCCTGGCACCCCCCAAGTTCACAAACAGGAGCTGCGTGTCATAATTGAGGTCGAGCTGCTGGCGGAAGAAATACCTCGCCAGAGCACACCACCTAGGAGGGGGCTCGACGTAAAGGTATCTCTGCAGGGTCTGAAGACGGAAAGTCGCGAGCTGGGCGCTGACGCACACCAACGACTGACCGCCCTCCTCAAGCGGGAGACTCAAGACCGCGGCAGAGACCCAGTGCTTCCTGTTGTTCCAGAAGAAGTCCACCAGCTTCTTCTGTATCTTGGCGACAAACGCAGGGGGAGGGGTCAAAGTGACCAGCCGGTACCACAGCATTGCGGCCACCAGCTGGTTTATGACTAGCGCTCGACCCCTGTAGGACAGCACTCGGAGCAGTCCTGTCCAGCGCCCTAGGCGAGCAGCGACCTTGGCCTCCAGCTCCTGCCAGTTCGCCGGCCAGGCTCCCTCGTCGGGGCTAAGGTAGACTCCCAGATAGAGGAGATGGGTCGTGCTCCAGGCAAAAGGCCTGAGCTCCTCCGGCAGGGAGTCCACCCGCCACTGACCCACCAGGAGTCCGGAACATTTCTCCCAGTTGATCCTGGCGGAGGACGCGGCCGAGTAAATCTCCTGGCACTCACGCATCCTCCGCAGGTCAGCGGGATCCTCTATCGCGAGGAGCACGTCATCGGCGTAAGCCGAGAGGACGACCTCCACGCCCGGCCCTTGCAGAGCCAGTCCCGTCAACCTCGTCCGCAAGAGGCGCAGGAAAGGCTCCACGCAAACGGCGTATAACTGGCCGGACATGGGGCATCCCTGGCGCACCCCTCTCCTAAAGCGAAGGGGCGCCGTCAAGGACCCGTTAACCTTAATCAGACACTCCGCGGCGGCGTACAAAAGTCGGATCCGGGCGACGAAATGCGTCCCGAACCCGAAAGCGCGCAGAGTTCCGAGCAGATAGTCGTGATCCACCCTGTCGAACGCCTTCTCTTGGTCGAGGGATAGGAAGGCGACCGACAGACCAGCCTCCTGGGAACAATGGATGAGGTCCCGGACCAGATGGATGTTATCGTGGATTGTCCGGCCCGGGACCGTGTATGACTGGTCGGGGTGGATCATGTGGTCCAGCACGGCACCAAGGCGAGCAGACATCGCCCTGGCGAAGATTTTGTAGTCCGTGCTGAGGAGGGAGACCGGGCGCCAGTTCTTAAGGAGGCGGAGATCGCCCTTCTTAGGCAGCAGGACGATGACTGCCCTGCGCCAAGAGAGGGGCATCTCCCCGGTCGCCAGACTTTCCCCCAGGACCCGCGCGTAGTCGCTCCCCAGGACGTCCCAGAACGCCCTGTGGAACTCCACGGTCAGCCCGTCCAGCCCCGGGGATTTTCCCCTCGAGAGCCGGGCGAGGGCACCGGTCAGCTCCGCCAGGCTTAGCGGAGCTTCCAGATTTTCGGCGCCCTCCGGGCCGACCTTCGGCAGGTCCTCCCACAAAACTCTACGCGCTTCCTCGCTGGACGGATCCGGAGAGAACAGAGCCCCGTAATATTCACGGACCCTGTTGTTGACGCCCTCCGGATCCGAGACGAGAGAGCCGTCGTCGGCCAGCAGCGTCAAGAGCTGCTTACGGACACTCTGCCTTTTTTCCAGCGAGTAGAAGAAGGGGGAGCCGCGGTCCAGATCCCGCAGGAACCGGATCCGCGACCTCACGAACGCGCCTCGGGACCCGACGAGCTGCAGGTCCTTCAGCGCGGCCTTCTTCGCTTCGTACACCGTCCGCAGGGCCGGGTCCTGGACGACTTGACCGAGACGGGCTTCCAGGTCGAGCACCTCTTTTTCTAGGCGCCCGACTCTGGCCGCCCGCCTCTTGGTCGACCCCCTCGCGTACTCTTGACAGAAGACGCGGACGTGAGCCTTGCCCACGTCCCACCATAGCCTCAAGGAGGGGAAGCCCCCCTGCTTCCTTCTCCAGTCGGACCAGAATCGACGGAACGAGTCCTGGAACCGCACGTCCTCCAGCAGCCGGTTGTTAAAGTGCCAGTACGCGGACCCCGTCCTCGCGCGGAGCGAAGCGAGCTCCGCCCACACCAGGTGGTGGTCCGAACACGGCACCGGCCGCATGGAGGCCGCCGGGACGCAGGAAACGTACGCCCGAGACACGTAAAGGCGGTCGACTCTAGACCATCCAACTCCAGGCCTCACCCAAGTAAAGGCGCTGGAGTCGGGGTGGAGATTTCGCCAGACGTCCACCAAGTCGAAGGACCCGACCAGGTCCCTCAACTTCTCCATCGCCGTCATGCACTGCGGGGCACCGGAGCGGTCCCTCGCCTCGAGGGTGCAGCTAAAATCCCCCCCGAGGACAATGCAGTCGCCGACGTCGACGGAGCCAAGAAGAGCGGACACCTCTTCAAAGAAGCGCGTTTGCTGCGGGCCGGGATGAGGGGCGTACACGTTCACGAGATGGAGCGGCACGTCCCCCAGGCGAACCGTTACGTGCAGCAAGCGGCCTGGCACGGGCTCCTCGACCCCCAAGATCTCCGGCTGAAAATGCGGGCCCAGCAAGATGGCCACCCCACTAGAAATGGCGGTGAGGTGGCTCATGCGGACCTCTCCTTGCCATTCCAGGAGCCACGTGGCTTCGTCTCCCGGAACGGTGTGGGTTTCTTGCAGGAAGCACACCGCATATTTCCCCTCCCGCAGGAGCGAAAAATTGTCAAATCTACGGCGTGCCCCTCTGCCGCCGTTGATGTTGAGGCTGGCTATGGTTATCTTCATGGCAAAAGCATAGTGCAACCTCTACCTTAACCTATTGTGGGGGAGGGAGCGGAGTCTTTTGTTGAACTCCGCTCCCTCCGCAGCCCAGCGAGGAGTCCCTCGAGCTCGCGCAGCTCAAGGTGCTGCTCCTTTGTCAAGGGCCCGCCCGCGGCCAAGGTTTTGACGGCGGCGCGGACGGACCCCTTGATCAGTTCCGGCTCGGACCATTTTTCCAGGGCCAGTCGGGCTTGGTCGCGGCGACCCCGGCTCTGGGCCAAAAAGTCCCGGAGTTCCTTTGCAGGAATGAGGAGGGCCTCAGCGGCGGCCGCGAGCAGATCCACCGCCTCCCTGGCGGTGGTCTCTAGTTCTTCTCCCGCGTCCCCCACCGAGTCCCCGTCCTCCTCCGGGAGGTGGCCGCCAGCAGCCGGCCCATCGACCGCACAAGGTACGGCAAATGAACCGGCCGCTCCAACCGGCCCTGGCACTGCCCCGATCCCACCCCCAGGATCGTCGGCAGAGGAGTCCCCACTGGGCTCTTTTAAAAATGGTGCTGGGTCGGGAAATGACAGCGGAAGGGGTTCCCCCTCCGCCCCAGGAACCGGAGAACAAGGAGAGACCCGGCCATAGGAAATCCCCAGGCTCTCCAAGTGCTCCAGCTCCACAGCAAGAGGCGAGGGTGGGTGTTCCTCCCCCTCCCCGCTGCCACCCCCCGGCCCAGCATCTACAGTGTCATTAAAACCACTAAATTGTTTTTCTGCCGGGGCGAGCGACTCCCGGGGGAAGTTGGATAATAGCTGGGCGGGCTCAGGTTCGGCCTTTTCGGCCCCGCCCGCCTCGGTCCCCGGGACGCTCGACCCGGCGGCTACGCATTCTTCCACTGGCCCCACGCCCCCCACGACAGGCAGATCTTCCACGCCCTCCCCAGGAGGCAGCGGCTGGGCAGCCTCGACTGCCTCACCCTCCCCGGGGAAAGACTCCTCGCGCCTGCAGCGCAATTTGGGGGCACTGGTGGGGGACGCGGGACACGCGGCGGGCACCGACTCCTCCGCGGAGGGATGTTGTTCCCCCTCCGCCTCATTGGGGCGGTGCCTCTTTTTGTTCCTGGGGGCGCGCGGAGTCAGGGAGACCTCCATGTCTGCCGAGGCCTCCCGCTCCGCCCCCCCCTTTTCCTTTTCTTGCCCGCGCCCGGGCCCCTCTGTGGTGTTGTTCAAGGGCTCGGGCACGGGCTCGGGGCACCCCGCGCTCGCCGGTGACGGGGTTGGGCTGAGCGCGGTGGTCAAATTATCCGGCGCACTGAGGGGACCCGCCTCTTGATGTTTTGTCTTCTTCCGCGCCTTCTTTCCGGTCGGACGCTCTCCCTCCCCCCCGCCGGAGGCCCTGAAAACAAAGGCCTCCGACGATGCCCGCGTACCCATGGCTCCCGGCACGCGGACGCAACTAGGGGGAGGGGTGGCGGCGGCGCCAGCTATGGCCGCCTTCGGTGGTTTGGCGGCCTTGGAGGCGGGGCAGTTCTTACGAACGTGCCCCACCTCCCTGCAGGCATGGCACCGCACGCCGTCCGACGTCCAGAAGACGCGGTAGGCAGTCCCCTCGTGCACCACATTAAAGTGCCCTTCTGTCATGTCCTCCCGCGCCAGCCGGACAAAGAGCTGGCGGCGGAAGGAGAACACGTGGCGCAGGCTGTTCTCCCTGAGGCCGAGCGGTATGGGGTTGATCCCCGACCTTACCTCCCCCAGTTGGTGTAGGTGAGGGAGGAGGAGCTCAGCGGAAACAAAGGGCGGGACGTTTGACACGATGACCCTCTGCGCGGTGGCCTCGAGAGGGTCCACCGGCAGGAACGTCCCACCCACCGTGAGCCCCTTTTCAAGGGCCAGGGACACCGCCCGCTCCGACCCCAGGAAGAACACGGCCTTCCCAGACATCTTGGAGGCTGCGACAATGGCCGAGGGGCCGACTACCCCAGCCATCGCCCGCACGCACTCCTCGATGGTCATTGTGGGGTGAGTGTAGCTCTTGACCCCGTGTTTTTTAGTAATTAACCTAAATGGTGGCAGGGCAGCGGGTGGCGCAGGAGGTGCCGTGGAAGCGGTTGCCACCTGCGCATACGTCCTTGCTGGCCCTGCCACCGGCGTGGATGGGGTCGCCATCACGGGGTCCCTTTAAGGGCCACACCCACCCCAAAGTCACAGGCCTTAATGGTCTTTAATGGCCTCGTATATTAACTGAGCAGAGGAGCCCTTAACGAGGCACCTCTCCCCTCGTTGACAATTGGGGAGAGGCCTTGCTCCCTCTGCTCAGTTGTCTTAATTGGTTTGTTTTTTTTTTGTAAATTTGGAAGGAAGAGGCCTCAGAGAGAGAGGGGAGAAACAGAGTAGCAGAGAAAGAGAGAGGGGGGTGGGAAGGGGGGGGGGGGACTGCGAGGGCAGGTCTCCCCTCGCAGCTGTGGGTGGGTGCACTCCCCAGATGGCAAAACACAAAAGTCTTTGGGGTGGTCTTCAGGTGGGGGGGAGAAGACGTCTTCACCTGGGGTAGCTAGAGCCACCAGGCACACAATCCCAAACGATCTTTAATAGGGTGATTTAAAGAATCTTCAGCCTGGTAGCTCCAGCTATCCCAGGCTAGGCAAATGTGGGGGGTGGGGGGGGTTCCAATTGTGGGGGGGGCCTAGTTGTAAGCAAGGCCCCCACGCACACTACCACACTCACACACACCCCCCGCGATGTTCCGGCCCTCAGTGGTCTTCTTTCCTCCCCCCACCGATACAACAAAGTCTGTTTGGGGAAATGCACCCACACCCACCTGTAGAATGTAGAGTCTCCCTCCTTCCACACTGGATGTTGTTGGTCTTTTCCCCCTCTCTCCAACTCCTTGCAGAATGGTAAAGTTGTTTAAAGTTTTCTGCTTTTTCCTCCTCTCCCTCTGGGTAAAGTTGAAGGTGAAGCCCCTTCCTTCCTTCTCCTCC
Source organism: Pristiophorus japonicus (assembly GCF_044704955.1). Taxonomy (NCBI): domain Eukaryota; kingdom Metazoa; phylum Chordata; class Chondrichthyes; family Pristiophoridae; genus Pristiophorus; species Pristiophorus japonicus. Next base: position 126,387,139 of record NC_091986.1, read on the forward strand.
TGGGCTGGTCTCAGGGCTCTCCAGGCAGGAGCTCAAGTTGCTAGCTGCTTCCCTCACTGCTCACAGCTCCAACTGAGCAGGACACGCCTCTACTGCTTCACGATTGGTCCCTTGTGCATGAAACTCTTTTGAGTTCACCTGTGAAAACATAAAAACAATAAACGGTGCCACCCGACCTGGGTGACACTCCAGACATTTTCAAGGCCCTTTTTTTCCCCCCTTTTTTTTTTTTTTTTTGCACTAAAATCACAATTTTCCCCAGTGCCCCCTATAAAAGGGAAGGGGGACACTAAAAGCACCGGCAATTAAAACAAATTAAACTTTAAAACGTAAAATCAAATTAAAATTTGGTTGCCGGGCGTGATGATGCACTCCAGTCCCTCCGGTGCCCACCTCTCGCGGAAGGCCGCGAGCGTACCGGTGGACACCGCGTGCTCCATCTCCAAGGACACCCTGGACCGGATGTAAGAGCGGAAGAGAGGCAGGCAGTCAGGTTGAACGACCCCCTCGACCGCCCGCTGCCTGGACCGGCTGATGGCACCCTTGGCCGTGCCCAGGAGCAGTCCTACGAGGAGGCCTTCGGACCTACCCGCTCCCCTCCGCACAGGGTGCCCAAAGATCAGGAGAGTGGGACTGAAGTGCAGCCAGAATTTCAGGAGCAGCCCCTTCAAATAGTGGAACAGGGGCTGCAACCTCGTGCATTCAATAAAAACATGGAACACGGACTCCTCCAGACCGCAGAAATTGCAGGCGGCCTGGGAGTCCGTGAACCGGCTTAAAAATTTATTGCACGGCACTGCTCCGTGCACCACCCTCCAGGCCAAGTCCCCGATGAATAGTGGGAGGACCCCTGCGTAGAGTGCCCTCCATCGGGGACCCCCGCCTCCTCCGGACGGCAAGATGGTACGCCATGGCGTGTCCGGACGGCCGGCGAGGATGGCAAAGTTGAGGGTGTGCAGGAGCAGCCCGTACAGGAAACCCCTCCGCGCGGAACTGAAAGGCACGGAGGGGATTTCCCCGAGGCGGCTCAAGTTGTGAGGCGCCGGCCCCCGAGGGAGGTTCCGGGGTTTGGCGCCGATGAGGAATTCCGTCCGGACGGGGGTCAGTTCGGACGGGATCTCCCCACGTGCTTGAGCCTCCTCGATGCACCTAACGGAGTCAGGGCCCAGAGCTGTTTTTAGCGACTCGATGGCATCGGCCGCGTGGCGGACGTTGGCAGAGTTTAGGCGCCGCGCCAGCGTGTCTGGCGCCATCCAGCCCGCTCCTCCGCCATCGAGCAGGTCCCTGACCCTGGTCACCTCACCAGCCACAGCCCTCTCTTCCGACCGCCACATGAAGCCTCGGCCGTGGAGGTACGGATTCCCGAGCAGCGGCTCCTGCAGGACGGCCGCCACTCCATCCGGCGGAGAGCTGCGCTTGGTGGAGACTTTGTTCCAGACCCTGATGAGTTCCCTGTAAAAGACAGGCAGCTCCCGGAGGGCGGTCCTGGCACCCCCCAAGTTCACAAACAGGAGCTGCGTGTCATAATTGAGGTCGAGCTGCTGGCGGAAGAAATACCTCGCCAGAGCGCACCACCTAGGAGGGGGCTCGACGTAAAGGTATCTCTGCAGGGTCTGAAGACGGAAAGTCGCGAGCTGGGCGCTGACGCACACCAACGACTGACCGCCCTCCTCAAGCGGGAGACTCAAGACCGCGGCAGAGACCCAGTGCTTCCTGTTGTTCCAGAAGAAGTCCACCAGCTTCTTCTGTATCTTGGCGACAAACGCAGGGGGAGGGGTCAAAGTGACCAGCCGGTACCACAGCATTGCGGCCACCAGCTGGTTTATGACTAGCGCTCGACCCCTGTAGGACAGCACTCGGAGCAGTCCTGTCCAGCGCCCTAGGCGAGCGGCGACCTTGGCCTCCAGCTCCTGCCAGTTCGCCGGCCAGGCTCCCTCGTCGGGGCTAAGGTAGACTCCCAGATAGAGGAGATGGGTCGTGCTCCAGGCAAAAGGCCTGAGCTCCTCCGGCAGGGAGTCCACCCGCCACTGACCCACCAGGAGTCCGGAACATTTCTCCCAGTTGATCCTGGCGGAGGACGCGGCCGAGTAAATCTCCTGGCACTCACGCATCCTCCGCAGGTCAGCGGGATCCTCTATCGCGAGGAGCACGTCATCGGCGTAAGCCGAGAGGACGACCTCCACGCCCGGCCCTTGCAGAGCCAGTCCCGTCAACCTCGTCCGCAAGAGGCGCAGGAAAGGCTCCACGCAAACGGCGTATAACTGGCCGGACATGGGGCATCCCTGGCGCACCCCTCTCCTAAAGCGAAGGGGCGCCGTCAAGGACCCGTTAACCTTAATCAGACACTCCGCGGCGGCGTACAAAAGTCGGATCCGGGCGACGAAATGCGTCCCGAACCCGAAAGCGCGCAGAGTTCCGAGCAGATAGTCGTGATCCACCCTGTCGAACGCCTTCTCTTGGTCGAGGGATAGGAAGGCGACCGACAGACCAGCCTCCTGGGAACAATGGATGAGGTCCCGGACCAGATGGATGTTATCGTGGATTGTCCGGCCCGGGACCGTGTATGACTGGTCGGGGTGGATCATGTGGTCCAGCACGGCACCAAGGCGAGCAGACATCGCCCTGGCAAAGATTTTGTAGTCCGTGCTGAGGAGGGAGACCGGGCGCCAGTTCTTAAGGAGGCGGAGATCGCCCTTCTTAGGCAGCAGGACGATGACTGCCCTGCGCCAAGAGAGGGGCATCTCCCCGGTCGCCAGACTTTCCCCCAGGACCCGCGCGTAGTCGCCCCCCAGGACGTCCCAGAACGCCCTGTGGAACTCCACGGTCAGCCCGTCCAGCCCCGGGGATTTTCCCCTCGAGAGCCGGGCGAGGGCACCGGTCAGCTCCGCCAGGCTTAGCGGAGCTTCCAGATTTTCGGCGCCCTCCGGGCCGACCTTCGGCAGGTCCTCCCACAAAACTCTACGCGCTTCCTCGCTGGACGGATCCGGAGAGAACAGAGCCCCGTAATATTCACGGACCCTGTTGTTGACGCCCTCCGGATCCGAGACGAGAGAGCCGTCGTCGGCCAGCAGCGTCAAGAGCTGCTTACGGACACTCTGCCTTTTTTCCAGCGAGTAGAAGAAGGGGGAGCCGCGGTCCAGATCCCGCAGGAACCGGATCCGCGACCTCACGAACGCGCCTCGGGACCCGACGAGCTGCAGGTCCTTCAGCGCGGCCTTCTTCGCTTCGTACACCGTCCGCAGGGCCGGGTCCTGGACGACTTGACCGAGACGGGCTTCCAGGTCGAGCACCTCTTTTTCTAGGCGCCCGACTCTGGCCGCCCGCCTCTTGGTCGACCCCCTCGCGTAATCTTGACAGAAGACGCGGACGTGAGCCTTGCCCACGTCCCACCATAGCCTCAAGGAGGGGAAGCCCCCCTGCTTCCTTCTCCAGTCGGACCAGAATCGACGGAACGAGTCCTGGAACCGCACGTCCTCCAGCAGCCGGTTGTTAAAGTGCCAGTACGCGGACCCCGTCCTCGCGCGGAGCGAAGCGAGCTCCGCCCACACCAGGTGGTGGTCCGAACACGGCACCGGCCGCATGGAGGCCGCCGGGACGCAGGAAACGTACGCCCGAGACACGTAAAGGCGGTCGACTCTAGACCATCCAACTCCAGGCCTCACCCAAGTAAAGGCGCTGGAGTCGGGGTGGAGATTTCGCCAGACGTCCACCAAGTCGAAGGACCCGACCAGGTCCCTCAACTTCTCCATCGCCGTCATGCACTGCGGGGCACCGGAGCGGTCCCTCGCCTCGAGGGTGCAGTTAAAATCCCCCCCGAGGACAATGCACTCGCCGACGTCGACGGAGCCAAGAAGAGCGGACACCTCTTCAAAGAAGCGCGTTTGCTGCGGGCCGGGATGAGGGGCGTACACGTTCACGAGATGGAACGGCACGTCCCCCAGGCGAACCGTTACGTGCAGCAAGCGGCCTGGCACGGGCTCCTCGACCCCCAAGATCTCCGGCTGAAAATGCGGGCTCAGCAAGATGGCCACCCCACTAGAAATGGCGGTGAGGTGGCTCATGCGGACCTCTCCTTGCCATTCCAGGAGCCACGTGGCTTCGTCTCCCGGAACGGTGTGGGTTTCTTGCAGGAAGCACACCGCATATTTCCCCTCCCGCAGGAGCGAAAAATTGTCAAATCTACGGCGTGCCCCTCTGCCGCCGTTGATGTTGAGGCTGGCTATGGTTATCTTCATGGCAAAAGCATAGTGCAACCTCTACCTTAACCTATTGTGGGGGAGGGAGCAGAGTCTTTTGTTGAACTCCGCTCCCTCCGCAGCCCAGCGAGGAGTCCCTCGAGCTCGCGCAGCTCAAGGTGCTGCTCCTTTGTCAAGGGCCCGCCCGCGGCCAAGGTTTTAACGGCGGCGCGGACGGACCCCTTGATCAGCTCCGGCTCGGACCATTTTTCCAGGGCCAGTCGGGCTTGGTCGCGGCGACCCCGGCTCTGGGCCAAAAAGTCCCGGAGTTCCTTTGCAGGAATGAGGAGGGCCTCAGCGGCGGCCGCGAGCAGATCCACCGCCTCACTGGCGGTGGTGTCTAGGTCTTCACCCGCGTCCCCCACCGAGTCCCCGTCCTCCTCCGGGAGGTGGCCGCCAGCAGCCGGCCCATCGACCGCACAAGGTACGGCAAATGAACCGGCCGCTCCAACCGGCCCTGGCTCTGCCCCGATCCCACCCCCAGGATCGTCGGCAGAGGAGTCCCCACTGGGCTCTTTTAAAATTGGTGCTGGGTCGGGAAATGACAGCGGAAGGGGTTCCCCCTCCGCCCCAGGAACCGGGGAACAAGGAGAGACCCGGCCATAGGAAATCCCCAGGCCCTCCAAGTGCACCAGCTCCAAAGTAAGGGGCGAGGGTGGGTGTTCCTCCCCCTCCCCGCCGCCACCCCCCGGCCCAGCATCTACAGTTTCATTAAAATCAATATATTGTGTTTCTGCCGGGTCGAGCAACTCCCGGGGGAAGTTGGGTAATAGCTGGGCGGGCTCAGGTTCGGCCTTTTCGGCCTCGCCCGCCTCAGTCCCCGGGACGCCCGGCCCGGCGGCTACGCATTCCTCCGCGGTCCCCACGCCCCCCACGACAGGCAGATCTTCCACTCCATCCCCGGGAGGCAGAGGCTGGGCAGCCTCAACTGTCTCACCCTCCCCGGGGAAAGACTCCTCGCGCCTGCAGCACAATTTGGGGGCGCTGGTGGGGGACGCGGGACACGCGGCGGGCACCGACTCCTCCGCGGAGGGATGTTGTTCCCCCTCCGCGTCATTGGGGCGGTGCCTCTTTTTGTTCCTGGGGGCGCGCGGAGTCAGGGAGACCTCCATGTCTGCCGAGGCCTCCCGCTCCGCCCCCCCCTTTTCCTTTTCTTGCCCGCGCCCGGGCCCCTCTGTGGTGTTGTTCAAGGGCTCGGGCACGGGCTCGGGGCACCCCGCGCTCGCCGGTGACGGGGTTGGGCTGAGCGCGGTGGTCAAATTATCCGGCGCACTGAGGGGACCCGCCTCTTGATGTTTTGTCTTCTTCCGCGCCTTCTTTCCGGTCGGACGCTCTCCCTCCCCCCCGCCGGAGGCCCTGAAAACAAAGGCCTCCGACGATGCCCGCGCACCCATGGCTCCCGGCACGCGGACGCAACTAGGGGGAGGGGTGGCGGCGGCGCCAGCCTTGGCCGCCTTCGGTGGTTTGGCGGCCTTGGAGGCGGGGCAGTTCTTGCGAACGTGCCCCACCTCCCTGCAGGCATGGCACCGCACGCCGTCCGACGTCCAGAAGACGCGGTAGGCAGTCCCCTCGTGCACCACATTAAAATCTCCCTCCGTCGTGTCCTCCCGCGCCAGCCGGACAAAGAGCTGGCGGCGGAAGGAGAACACGTGGCGCAGGCTGTTCTCCCTGAGGCCGAGCGGTATGGGGTTGATCCCTGACCTTACCTCCCCCAGTTGTTGTAGGTGAGGGAGGAGGAGCTCAGCGGAAACAAAGGGCGGGACGTTTGAAATGATGACCCTCTGCGCGGTGGCCTCGAGAGGGTCCACCGGCAGGAACGTCCCGCCCACCGTGAGCCCCTTTTCAAGGGCCAGGGACACCGCCCGCTCCGACCCCAGGAAGAACACGGCCTTCCCAGACATCTTGGAGGCTGCGACAATGGCCGAGGGGCCGACTACCCCAGCCATCGCCCGCACGCACTCCTCAATGCTCATTGTGGGGTGAGTGTAGCTCTTGACCCCGTGTTTCCTGGTTATAAGTCTGAACGGTGGCAGGGCAGCGGGTGGCGCAGGAGGTGCCGTGGATGTGGACACCGCCTGCGCATACGTCCTTGCTGGCCCTGCCACCGGCGTGGATGGGGTCGCCATCACGGGGTCCCTTTAAGGGCTACACCCACCCCAGAGTCACAGGCCTTAATGGTCTTTAATGGCCTCGTATGTTAACTGAGCAGAGGAGCCCTTAACGAGGCACCTCTCCCCTCGTTGACAATTGGGGAGAGGCCTTGCTCCCTCTGCTCAGTTGTCTTAATTGGGTTTTTTTTTTTAAAAATTTCGGAAGAAAAGGGCTCTCAGAGAGAGAGGGGAGAAACAGAGAGTAACGGAGAAAGAGAGAGGGGGGTGGGAAGGGGGGGGGGGCTGCGAGGGCAGGTCTCCCCTCGCAGCTGTGGGTGGGTGCACTCCCCAGATGGCAAAACACAAAAGTCTTTGGGGTGGTCTTCAGGTGCGGGGAGAAGATGTCTTCACCTGGGGTAGCTGGAGCCACCAGGCACTCCTAACGATCTTTAATTGGGTGATTGAGAAAAACAACAATCTTCAGCCTGGTAGCTCCAGCTATCCCAGGCTAGGCAAATGGGGGGGGTGGGGGGGGTTCCAATTGTGGGGGGGGGCCTAGTTGTAAGCAAGGCCCCCACGCACACTACCACACACACACACACACCCCCCGCGATGTTCCGGCCCTCAGTGGTCTTCTTTCCTCCCCCCACCGATACAACAAAGTCTGTTTGGGGAAATGCACCCACACCCACCTGTAGAATGTAGAGTCTCCCTCCTTCCACACTGGATGTTGTTTTGGTCTTTTCCCCCTCTCTCCAACTCCTTGCAGAAATGTAAAAAGATGTTCAAAGTTTTCTTTTCTCCTCCTCTCCCTCTGGATAAAAGTTGAAGGTGAAACCCCTTCCTTCCTTCTCCTCCTGGGCTGGTCCCAGGGCTCTCCAGGCAGGAGCTCAAGTTGCTAGCTGCTTCCTCACTGCTCACAGCTCCAACTGAGCAGGACACGCCTCTACTGCTTCACGATTGGTCCCTTGTGCATGAATCCCAAAAAGTTAGTTCGCAGGTGCAGCAGGTGATCAGGAAGGCGAATGGAATGTTGGCCTTCATTGCGAGAGGGATGGAGTACAAAAGCAGGGAGGTCCTTCTGCAACTGTATAGGGTATTGGTGAGGCCGCACCTGGAGTACTGCATGCAGTTTTGGTCACCTTACTTAAGGAAGGATATACTAGCTTTGGAGGGGGTACAGAGACGATTCACTAGGCTGATTCCGGAGATGAGGGGGTTACCTTATGATATTAGATTGAGTAGACTGGGTCTTTACTCGTTGGCGTTCAGAAGGATGAGGGGTGATCTTTAGAAACATTTAAAATAATGAAAGGGATAGACAAGATAGAGACAGAGAGGTTGTTTCCACTGGTCGGGGAGACTAGAACTAGGGGGCACAGCCTCAAAATACGGGGGAGCCAATTTAAAACCAAGTTGAGAAGGAATTTCTTCTCCCAGAGGGTTGTGAATCTGTGGAATTCTCTGCCCAAGGAAGCAGTTGAGGCTAGCTCATTGAATGTATTCAAATCACAGATAGATAGATTTTTAACCAATAAGGGAATTAAGGGTTACGGGGAGCAGGCGGGTAAGTGGAGCTGAGTCCATGACCAGATCAGCCATGATCTTGTTGAATGGCGGAGCAGGCTCGAGGGGCTAGATAACCTACTCCTGTTCCTAATTCTTATGTTCTTATGTGCAGGAGTAGGCCATTCGGCCCTTCGAGCCTGCACCACCATTCAATAAGATCATGGCTGATCATTCACCTTAGTACCCCTTTCCTGCTTTCTCTCCATACCCCTTGATCCCTTTAGCCGTAAGGGCCATATCTAACTCCCTCTTGAATATATCCAATGAACTGGTATCAACAACTCTCTGCGGTAGAGAATTCCACAGGTTAACAACTCTCTGAGTGAAGACGTTTCTCCTCATCTCAGTCCTAAATGGCCTAGCCCTTATCCTGTGTCCCCTGGTTCTGGACTTCCCCAGCATTGGAAACATTCTTCCTGCATCTAACCTGTCCAGTCCTGTCAGAATCTTATACTTTTCTATGAGATCCTCTCTCATCCTTCTAAACTCCAGTGTATACAGGCCCAGTTGATCCAGTCTCTCCTCATATGTCAGTCCCGCCATCCCTGGAATCAGTCTGGTGAACCTTTGCTGCACTCCCTCAATAGCAAGAACGTCCTTCCTCAGATTAGGAGACCAAAACTGAACACAATATTCCAGGTGAGGCCTCACCAAGGCCCTGTATAACTGCAGTAAGACCTCCCTCCTCCTATATTCAAAACCCCTTGCTATGAAGTACTGCGTGTAGTTCTGGTCACCACACTATAGGAAGGACATGATTGCACTGGAGAGGGTGCAGAGGAGATTTATGAGGATGCTGGCTGGAATGGAGAATCTTAGCTATGAGGACAGATTGGATAGGCTGGGTTTGTCCTCTTTGAAACAGAGGCTGAGAGGATACCTCATTGAGGTGTATATAAGTTTGATGGGCCTGGATATAGTGGATAGCAAGGGCCTATTTCCCTTGGCAGAGGGGTCAGTTACGAGGGGGTATAGTTTTATGGTGGTTGGTGGAAGGTTCAGAGGGGATTTGATGGGAAGCTTCTTCACGCAGAGGGTTGTGGGGGTCAAGAACTCACTGTCTGGAAGGGTGGTGCAGACAGAAACCCTTACCACTTTAAAAGGTGCTTGGATGGGCACTTGAAGTACTGTAACCTGCAGGGTTATGGACCTAGAGCTGGTAAAGTGGAATTAGACTGGAGAACCCTTGTTGGTTGGCGCAGATACGATGGTAAGTACTGCAGGGAATCGAATACGGCTGGAGTGATCTCCTGGAATAGTTTCGATCGCCTGGATGGGTCGGAGAGGAATTTTCCCAAATTTATTTTTCCCCAATTGGCCTGGGTTTTTATCTGGTCTTTGCCTCTCCCAGGAGATCGCATGGCTCCGGTTGGGATGGAGTATAAAATGTTGTAATGCATAGGGTGTCGCAGTTGTGTGGGATGGAACCTTTCCGCCATTGTTCATTGTTCATAGGTTTATATCTAACCTTCAGGGCAGCTGACCGAGGGCCGTGCGGCTTTGTCAGCCGGCGCGGACACGATGGGCCGAAATGGCTTCCTTCTGCGCTGTCGATTTCAATGTTTCTATGTTTACACATTTGCCTATTTTCTTTTCCAGTGATTTGAATGGTTTACAAATGTCTTTCATGGAAGGGAACCTGCCACCTACATGCGACTCCAGTCCCACACTGTGTGATAAGACTCTTCAATGACTTTAGGGCAAAAGAAACCCCGGTGGGGGGTGGGGGGATGCTGGTGGGCAGTGGATGCCGAGCCCCTGTGTCCGGGCAAGGGAGTGATTCTGCCGGCCGACCCTCGAGCCCGGTGAGGAGACGTTTGGTCGGTGGTAGGGTGATATTTTTTTTAACTCTAAAATTAAAGAATTGCATTCGACTTCGTTGCCCCAAATGTCCTCACTAAATGCCTAGCTTCCAGTTCTAAGCAAGCCTATCGGACATGCGCAGAGCAGGGTGTGGTCCATACTCGGGCATCGACCTTGGGGAGAGAGAGAGAAGCTTTAACTCCTTGTCCTGCTCTTTGGAGCTTCTTGCAAAGCTACAATTAAATTATGGGTAAATATGGACAATGCCATACCTCGTGCATGCCTTTGCATGATGGTGCTACGGAGGAGACATAGAAACATAGAAAATAGATGCAGGAGTAGGCCATTCGGCCCTTCGAGCCTGCACTGCCATTCAATGAGTTCATGGCTGAACATGCAACTTCAGTACCCCATTCCTGTTTTCTCGCCATACCCCTTGATCCCCCTAGTAGTAAGGACTACATCTAACTCCTTTTTGAATATATTTAGTGAATTGGCTTCAACAACTTTCTGTGGTAGAGAATTCCACAGGTTCACCACTCTCTGGGTGAAGAAATTTCTCCTCATCTCGGTCCTAAATGGCTTACCCCTTATCCTTAGACTGTGACCTCTGGTTCTGGACTTCCCCAACATTGGGAACATCCTTCCTGCATCTAACCTATCTAAACCCATCAGAATTTTAAACGTTTCTATGAGATCCCCTCTCATTCTTCTGAACTCCAGTGAATACAAGCCCAGTTGATCCAGTCTTTCTTGATATGTTAGTCCCGCCATTCCGGGAATCAGTCTGGTAAACCTTCGCTGCACTCCCTCAATAGCAAGAATGGCCTTCCTCAAGTTAGGAGACCAAAACTGTACACAATACTCCAGGTGTGGCCTCACCAAGGCCCTGTACAACTGTAGCAACACCTCTCTGCTTCGGTACTCAAATCCCCTCTCTATGAAGGCCAACATGCCATTTTCTTTCTTAACCGTCTGCTGTACTTGCATGCCAACCTTCAATGACTGATGTACCATGACACCCAGGTCTCATTGCACCTTCCCTTTTCCTAATCTGTCACCATTCAGATAATAGTCTGTCTCCCTGTTTTTACCACATTTATCCACATTATACTTTATCTGCCATGCATTTGCCCACTCACCTAACCTATCCAAGTCACTCTGCAGCCTCATAGCATCCTCCTCGCAGCTCACACTGCCACCCAACTTAGTGTCATCTGCAAATTTGGAGATACTACATTTAATCCCCTCGTCTGGCTCCAGGATGATCAGGGCTGGGAACTCAACATCCAGGGGTATTCAACATTCAGGAAGGATAGAATAAAAGGAAAAGGAGGTGGGGTAGCATTGCTGGTTGAAGAGGAGATTAATGCAATAGTTAGGAAAGACATTCGCTTGGATGATGTGGAATCTATATGGGTAGAGCTGCAGAACACCAAAGGGCAAAAAACGTTAGTGGGAGTTGTGTACAGACCTCCAAACAGTAGTAGTGATGTTGGGGAGGGTATCAAACAGGAAATTAGGGGTGCATGCAATAAAGGTGCAGCAGTTATAATGGGTGACTTTAATATGCACATAGATTGGGCGAGCCAAACTGGAAGCAATACGGTGGAGGAGGATTTCCTGGAGTGCATAAGGGATGGTTTTCTAGACCAATATGTCGAGGAACCATCGAGGGGGGAGGTCATCTTAGACTGGGTGTTGTGTAATGAGAGAGGATTAATTAGCAATCTCGTTGTGCGAGGCCCCTTGGGGAAGAGTGACCATAATATGGTGGAATTCTGCATTAGGATGGAGAATGAAACAATTAATTCAGAGACCATGGTCCAGAACTTAAAGAAGGATAACTTTGAAGGTATGAGGCGTGAATTGGCTAGGATAGATTGGCGAATGATACTTAAGGGGTTGACTGTGGATGGGCAATGGCAGACATTTAGAGACCGCATGGATGAACTACAACAATTGTACATCCCTGTCTGGCGTAAAAATAACAACGGGAAGGTGGCTCAACCGTGGCTATCAAGGGAAATCAGGGATAGTATTAAAGCCAAGGAAGTGGCATACAAATTGGCCAGAAATAGCAGCAAACCAGGGGACTGGGAGAAATTTAGAACTCAGCAGAGGAGGACAAAGGGTTTGATTCGGGCAGGGAAAATGGAGTACGAGAAGAAGCTTGCAGGGAACATTAAAGCGGATTGCAAAAGTTTCGATAGGTATGTAAAGAGAAAAAGGTTAGTAAAGACAAACGTAGGTCCCCTGCAGTCAGAATCAGGGGAAGTGATAACGGGGAACAAAGAAATGGCAGACCAATTGAACAAGTACTTTGGTTCAGTATTCACTAAGGAGGACACAAACAACCTTCCGGATATAAAAGGGGTCAGAGGGTCTAGTAAGGAGGAGGAACTGAGGAAAATCTTTATTAGTCGGGAAATTGTGTTGGGGAAATTGATGGGATTGAAGGCCGATAAATCTCCAGGGCCTGATGGACTGCATCCCAGAGTACTTAAGGAGGTGGCCTTGGAAATAGCGGATGCATTGACAGTCATTTTCCAACATTCCATTGACTCTGGATCAGTTCCTATCGAGTGGAGGGTAGCCAATGTAACCCCACTTTTTAAAAAAGGAGGGAGAGAGAAAACAGGGAATTATAGACCGGTCAGCCTGACCTCAGTAGTGGGCAAAATGATGGAATCAATTATTAAAGATGTCATAGCAGTGCATTTGGAAAATGGTGACATGATAGGTCCAAGTCAGCATGGATTTGTGAAAGGGAAATCATGCTTGACAAATCTTCTGGAATTTTTTGAGGATGTTTCCAGTAAAGTGGACAAGGGAGAACCAGTTGATGAACTTTCAGAAGGCTTTCGACAAGGTCCCACACAAGAGATTAATGTGCAAAGTTAAAGCACATGGGATCGGGGGTAGTGTGCTGACATGGATTGAGAACTGGTTGTCAGACAGGAAGCAAAGAGTAGGAATAAATGGGTACTTTTCAGAATGGCAGGCAGTGACTAGTGGGGTACCGCAAGGTTCTGTACTGGGGCCCCAGCTGTTTACATTGTACATTAATGATTTAGATGAGGGGATTAAATGTAGTATCTCCAAATTTGCGGATGACACTAAGTTGGGTGGCAGTGTGAGCTGCGAGGAGGATGCTATGAGGCTGCAGAGTGACTTGGATAGGTTAGGTGAGTGGGCAAATGCATGGCAGATGAAGTATAATGTGGATAAATGTGAGGTTATCCACTTTGGTGGTAAAAACAGAGAGACAGACTATTATCTGAATGGTGACAGATTAGGAAAAGGGGAGGTGCAACGAGACCTGGGTGTCATGGTACATCAGTCATTGAAGGTTGGCATGCAGGTACAGCAGGCGGTTAAGAAAGCAAATGGCATGTTGGCCTTCATAGCGAGGGGATTTGAGTACAGGGGCAGGGAGGTGTTGCTACAGTTGTACAGGGCTTTGGTGAGGCCACACCTGGCGTATTGTGTACAGTTTTGGTCTCCTAACTTGAGGAAGGACATTCTTGCTATTGAGGGAGTACAGCGAAGATTCACCAGACTGATTCCCGGGATGGTGGGACTGACCTATCAAGAAAGACTGGATCAACTGGGCTTGTATTCACTGGAGTTCAGAAGAATGAGAGGGGACCTCATAGAAACGTTTAAAATTCTGACGGGTTTAGACAGGTTAGATGCAGGAAGAATGTTCCCAATGTGGGGAAGTCCAGAACCAGGGGTCACAGTCTAAGGATAAGGGATAAGCCATTTAGGACCGAGATGAGGAGAAACTTCTTCACCCAGAGAGTGGTGAACCTGTGGAATTCTCTACCACAGAAAGTAGTTGAGGCCAATTCACTAAATATATTCAAAAGGGAGTTAGATGAAGTCCTTACTACTCAGGGGATCAAGGGGTATGGCGAGAAAGCAGGAAGGGGGTACTGAAGTTACATGTTCAGCCATGAACTCATTGAATGGCGGTGCAGGCTAGAAGGGCTGAATGGCCTACTCTTGCATCTATTTTCTATGTTTCTATATTTCTATTAATGTACAATGTAAACAGCTGAGTTCCCAGCACAGAACCTTGCGGTACCCCACTAGTCACTGCCTGCCATTCTGAAAAGTACCCATTTTCTCCTACTCTTTGCTTCCTGTCTGACAACCAGTTCTCAATCCACGTCAGCACACTACCCCCAATCCCATGTGCTTTAACTTTGCACATTAATCTCTTGTGTGGGACCTTGTCAAAAGCCTTCTGAAAGTTCAAATATACCACATCAACTGGTTCTCCCTTGTCCACTCTACTGGAAACATCCTCAAAAAATTCCAGAAGATTTGGCAAGCATGATTTCCCTTTCACAAATCCATGCTGACTTGGACCTATCATGTCACCTCTTTCCAAATGCACTGCTATGACATCTTTAATAATAGATTCCATCATTTTACCCACTACCGATGTCAGGCTGACCGGTCTATAATTCCCTGTTTTCTCTCTCCCTCCTTTTTTAAAAAGTGGGGTTACATTGGCTACCCTCCACTCAATGACAATTGATTCGGCATCATCACATGGAGCCTCAGAGCACGTAGGATGATGGACAGAAGGCCTTACACACATCGGATATATTGAGACACCTGAGTGATGCTGACTGTGTGAGAAAGCTGCCTTTCTGCAAATAAGTTGTACCCGAGATCTGTGAGTTAGTAAAAGCAGACCTGCAACCTAGAAACGTCAGGAGGACTCCTTTGTCAGTTGAAGTGAAGATAACAGCTGCGCTTTCATTTTATTCATCTGGATCATTCCAAGCCACAACTGGAGATGTGTGCACCATTTCTCAACATGCAACATGTATCTGCATTTGGCAGGTGAGTGCTGCACTATATGCCCGGAGGAATGACTACATAAAGTTCCCCATGGCCGCCCAGGCAATGCGTGATAGGGCTGTGGGCTTCTCCAGGATTTCTGGCTTCCCAAAGGTACAGGGCTGCATTGATTCTACCCACATCGCCTTGCAAGCACCTTTGGAGAATTCCGAGATGTACAGCAACAGAAAAGGCTTCCACTCCATTAATGTACAGCTCCTGTGTGACAACATGCATCGCATCATGTCGTTGATGCGAGATACCCTGGGAGCTCCCATGATGCGATCATCCTACACGAGAGCACTATATCTGCCATGTTTCAGCAACAGCCAGAAGGGCAGAGCTGGCTGCTGGGAGACAAAGGGTACGCTCTCGCCACCTAATTCATAACGCCCCTATGCGTAACCCGGATGGAAGCTGACTGGGAATACAACATGTCGCACATTGCGACGCACAGCATAATAGAAAGGACCATTCGCATCTTGAAACAGTGTTTCCGATGCCTGGACCATTCCGGAGACTACTTGCAATATACCCCTGAGATTGTCAGTCAGTTCACTGTTGTGTGCCACATGCTACATAACTTAGCGATCATGAGGCAGCAGCAGCTGGTAGTAGAAGACCCACCTGAGGTGAGAGTGGCTGATGATGAGGAGGAAGATACAGATGGCGAGAAGGAGGAGGAGGAGGAGGAGAAGGACAAGGAAGCCATGCAAATACCTAAACCCGGAGCACGACGGCAGAGGAGGGTGGGCCGTCGGGCCCCTTTAACGATTGCTCGAACCACGTGCCAGCAGCTCATCCGTCAACACTTTACTCCCTGAAGGCTCAGCGGCAACTATTTCAAATGGACCATGTTTACTTTTTGGACCTGTTCCGTAATGTTGTGTTGTGTTAATGGAATAAATCATGGAAATGATTCTTCTTTAGTACAAAAAGTTGTGTTAATAATGGAACAAATAATGGAAATGATAGTTATAATTTAAAAGTTTAACACTTGTTTGTACTTAACTTAACTTTAATAAAAATATTCTTGTAGCAAACTTTAAAGTTGTCAGTTAAGATCATTTACAAATTTAAGATCACTTACAAACTTTAAGATCATTTATAAACTTTTAAACTTGAAAAGTTACATAACTTACAAAAATCTTTTAATTTGAGAACAGTTACAACAGTAACAACAACAACAACAACAACAGCAAACAAAGCCTGCACCCATCTCTCCTCCACCTTATACTAAGACTGCCCGCTGCGCGTGGTCTTGTTGACTCCAAGCGGTGGCACAGCGTTTCTTGGGTTGGTACCAAGCTTATTTTTTCGAGCATCTCAGGTAATGCACACTTCTTCATGGGGAGCGTGGGCAGGTGGTAATGTGGAAGGCCTGGCTTGGGCCTCTTCAGAGGCTGGTCTGGGGATTGGAGTGGGAGAGGCAGTTGATTCTGTCAATGGCCACGGGTTCTGGGCGTGTTCCCTTAGCAGCAGCTAAAGCTGACATTCCCTCCCTCATGTGCCCTGACAGTGTGTCAACTACCTCCAACATTCCCTCCCTCATGTTCATCGACAGTGTGTCAACTACCCGCGACATTCCCTCCCTCATGTTCACCGGAATTGTATCAGCTGCCTGCGACATACCCTCCTTCATGTGCCTGGACAGTGTTCCCATTTCTCGTGAGAGTGTTGTTACTTCTCCCGACAGTCCCTATACTCTTCACCTACCCCACTGATGGTTTCCAGGAGTGATCGTGTAAGGTCAATGCTCTCCGCACTCATTGCCATCATCTGAACCATATCTGTTAGATCCTGCACCTCAGGAGAGCGCTGTCGAGGTCTCCTTCCTCTCCTCACCCTGGCTGTGGCTCGCTGCATCTCACTGGGACCCACAGCCTCGGACGGTGGGGCCCTGGGTGTGCCTTACAGCCTTGGATGGTGGGGCCCTGGGTGTGCCTCGCTGCACCCCACTGGAATCCCCAGCATCGGACTGTGAGAAACCACGGAACGTCCCAACACTCGTACCACTCAGGAAAGGGCCTGGCACCTCAATGGGCGGCACCTGCACCTCCTCCAGAGTGAGTACAAGAGTCGGGGCTTCATCCATCCCCTCCCCCGACCCATCCCCCTCCCCTTCCCCTCACCCGCATGCTCTTGGTCTGGAAGGTGGGATTGGAAGATGTTCTCTTCAGGCTCGTCCACGTCTGAATCGTCTTCTGCATCGGCTTCTGCCTCGTCAGGGTTGGCCTCAAGTTCGGCAAAAATTAACAGACAAATAGTGAGCAGCAGAGGAGGAGGCAGAGTGGCATCAGTAGGCACACACAGCGCAGACAGCAGGCTCATTTGAAGGCCCATGATGAATTATAGCACATTGCATTAACCCAAGCGTAGCTGACGGAGACATCCCCAGGAACCGAAGCATGACTAGCCCGCGCACTAATAAACATTTAGCAAAACCAGAATGTGGAATTTGCAGGACTTACCCTCTCCCTTGAGTGTGGGCCCAGCTTATGCAGTGGTGGTTGCTTTTCTCCAGGCAGGACCCATCAAAGCAGCGACCCTGAATATGTCCTTACTATACAGTATAAATGCACACATGGCCCATACTTGAGAGACGGTCACTCTGTGACCGGCAACCTTTATTAGCCAGCACTGAAGTGATGAAGGTGGGTGGAGCTTCCCCTTTTATACCTGAAAGTCCAGGTTAGGAGTGTTTCCCACAGGTTCACCACCTAGTGGTCAATGTTCTCACGGTGTACAACTTAGGTCAGTTTATACATGGGTTACAATGACAGTTAAATACATGACATCACCTTCCTCCCCCCCGACCCCCCCCCACCCTCCCAAAATCTTATTGGGATCACAGGTTAAGTCTCTCTGGTGGTTTACGCTCCCTTGTAGAGCGCCTGAGTTGGGGCTCCGGTTGTTGGACGCTGGCCTGAGTGTCTGCTGTTTGCGGTACCTGTCCGGACTACCCACAGTGACTGGGCTATTCTCCGCTTGGTTCTGGTGTTCGGTCACCTGTGGAGGAGTGAACTCTACATCGTGTTCTTTCTCTGCTTCTTCTATGGGGTTGTTGAACCTCCTTTTTGTTTGATCCATGTGTTTGCGGCAGATTTGTCCATTGGTAAGTTTAACTACCAGAATCCTATTCCCTTCTTTGGCAATCACAGTGCCTGCGAGCCACTTAGGCCCTGCAGCGTAGTTGAGGACAAAGACAGGGTCATTGACATCAATACATCGCGCCCTCGCATTCCCGTCATGGTAGTCACATTGTGACTGGCGCCTGCTCTCAACAATTTCTTTCATGGTGGGTTGTATAAGGGATAACCTGGTTTTGAGCGTCCTTTTCATTAGCAGCTCTGCGGGTGGGACCCCTGTGAGTGAATGTGGTCGGGATCTATTGGCCAACAGGAGGCGTGTTAAGCGGCTTTGTAGGGGACCCGCTTGGATTCTGAGCATCCCCTGTTTGATTATCTGCACTGCTCGTTCCGCCTGGTCGTTTGAGGCCGGCTTGAACGGTGCCGTTCTGACATGGTTGATACTATTTGCTGCCATGATGTCCTGGAATTCAATGCTTGTAAAGCACGGGCCATTGTCGCTGACCAAGACATCCGGTAGACCATGGGCGGTGAACATTGCCCGTAGACTTTCTACCATGGCAGAGGATATGCTTGAATTTAAAATGGCACACTCAATCCATTTGGAGTAGGCGTCTACTACAACCAAAAACATTTTTCCCATGAAAGGACCTGCGTAGTCCACATGGATGCGTGACCATGGCTTGGCGGGCCAGGACCAGGGGCTAAGGGGGGCTTCCCTGGGCGCATTGCCCAGCTGGGCACACATGTTGCACCTGCGAACACGAAGTTCCAGGTCTGCATCTATCCCTGGCCACCAATCGTGTGACCTGGCAATTGCCTTCATCATGACAATGCCCGGGTGCTCATTGTGGACTTCTCTGATGAACATTTCTCTGCCCATCTGGGGCATGACTACTCGGTTTCCCTATAGTAGACAATCGGCCTGAATCGAGAGTTCATCCTTGCACCTGTGAAATGGTTTGAATTCCTAAGGGGCATGCCCCGTACGTGGCTGCCCAGCCCCCATTCAGGACACATTTCTTGACTAAAGACAGTAGAGGGTCTCTATTTGTCAGACTTTAATCTGATGGGCTGGCACTGGTGAGCCTTTGCTTTCGAAGCTTCAACAGCCATGACCATCTCAACAGCATGCTCGGTTTTCCCCTCCGTGGTGGCTAGTGGGAGCCTGCTGAGTGCATCGGCGCAGTTTTCAGTGCCCGGTCTGAGCTGAATTGTATAGTCATAGGCGGCTAACGTGAGTGCCCACCTCAGTATGCGGGCCAATGCATTTGCATTTATGGCCTTGCTGTCAGCCAAAAGGGACGTTAGGGGATTGTGATCTGTCTCCAATTGAAATTTCCTGCCAAACAGGTACTGGTGCATTTTTTTTACAGCATATACACATGCAAGCGCTTCCTTTTCTACCATCCCGTAGCCCCGTTCTGCCTGGGACAGACTTCTGGAGGCATAAGCTACTGGCTGTAACTGATCCTTGGCTGCAACACACACACACCATATGACGATGCGTTGCACGTTAAAACGGGTTTCTTACATGGGTCATATAGCGTTAACAGATTGTTGGAGCATAACAAATTTCATGCTCTATCAAAAGCCCTTTCCTGGCTGTCCCCCCCAGACCCATTCACGACCTTTGGGTAGGAGCACATGTAGCAGCTCTAACAGCATGCTTAATTTGGGAAGAAAGTTACCAAAATAGTTCAGGAGCCCCAGGAACGAACACAGCTCCGTCGTGTTGCGGGATCTGGGTGCTCTCTGGATCGCTTCTGTTTTGGACGCAGTAGGTCTGATCCCATCTGCTGCTACCCTCATCCCCAGGAATTCTACCTCTGGAGCTAGGAAGACGCACTTCGCCTTTTTCAGTCGCAGACCTACCCGGTCCAGTCTGTGTAGCACTAACTCCAGGTTGCGGAGATATTCTTCAGTATCACAACCCGTGATGAGGATGTCATCTTGAAAAACCACCGTCCTTGGAATCGACTTGAGGAGGCTTTCCATATTTCGTTGAAAGATCGCGGCGGCTGAGTAAATCCCAAACGGACATCTGTTGTACTCAAACAACCCCTTGTGTGTCATGATGGTGGTCAGCTTCTTCGACTCACTCACCAGCTCCTGGGTCATGTAAGTTAAGGTCAGGTCCAATTTTGAAAAAAGTTTGCCACCTGATAGCGTCGCAAAGAGGTCCTCCGCTCTCGGTAGCGGGTACTGGTCTTGGAGTGACACCCGATTGATGGTGGCCTTGTAATCACCACATATCCTGACCGACCCATCCGCCTTGAGCACCGGCACAATCGGGCTCACCCAGTCACTGAATTCGACTGGCGAGATGATGCCTTCCCTCAGCAGGCGGTTCAATTCGCCTTCTATCTTTTCCCACATCACGTACGGCACCGCTCTGGTCTTGTGGTGTACTGGCCTGGCGTCCGGGTTTATGTGAATCACTACCTTGGTCCCCATGAAAGTGCCAATGCCAGGTTGAAATAGTGAGTCAAATTTGTCCAGGACCTGTGAGTATGATGTTCGCTCCACAGAAGAAATTGCATTGAATTGCCCCATTTCCAGTTTATGACAGCAAGCCAACTGCTCCCCAGCAGTGCGGGACTGTCCCCCGGGCAATCCAGAGTGGCAACCTGTTTTCCGAATCTTTGAGGGTCACGACTACCGTGGCGCTGCCTAGCACCGGAATGATCTCCTTTGTATATGTCCGTAGCTGTGCGTCAATTGGCAATAATTTTGGCCTCCTGGCCTCGGACGCCCACAACTTGTCGAACTGTTTGATACTCATCTGGGACTGGCTGGCCCCTGTGTCGAGCTCCATTGATACTGGGATGCCATTGAGGAGCACTTTCATCATTATCGGTGGCGTCCTGGTGTATGAACTGTATATGTGCTCCACATGAACTCGCTGAACTTCAGCTTCCTGCAATTTTCCCCAGTGTCCATTTGGCCTCGTAGGGCTTACATCGTCCCCGTACTCCTCGTACATCAACCTGGCTGCAGGCTTCCAGCACATACGCGCCAAGTGACCGCTGACATTGTAGTTTCTGCAGGTATATTGCTGATACCTGCAAGCTCTGGCTTGATTCCACACCTCCAATATGAGCCGTTGTTGGAAACAAAATGTCCATTACTAGTCGATCGTCTCTGACTGTCTCTGTAACTGTCCTTAAGCGCACCATTGACAGGTGTTGATGGCCCCATTACTGGCCGCATTGTCCCTTGCGATGGCATGAATCGCCATTCAGCTAACCATTGTCTCTGTTGAATTCCCCCTTTGGGTTCGACTACATGATCGGGCATGTCCGATTGCACTTGTCTGCCTGGAGAACTGTGTGCCGCGTTAACAATGTTGACTCTCTGTCCATTTGCTGCATTTAAACCAAGATTTTTGTCAAACATCATTCTGGTCTCTTCCTCCCCTGAGATAAATGTCTGGGCCATCAAAGCAGCCGTTTCCAGGGTCAAGTCTTTGGTCTCAATCAGTTTCCTGAAAACCCCAGCATGCCCGATGCCCTCAATAAAAAAGTCTCGCAGCATCTCCGCTCTGCATGCATTTGGGAACTTGCATAGGCTCGCCAGTCACTGGAGGTCTGCCACGAAGTCTGGAACGCTTGGCCTTCTCGCCGCCGGTGCTTGTAAAACCGGTGTCTCGCCATGTGCATGCTGCTCACTGGTTTAAAGTGTTCCCCGATATACTTACTGAGCTCTTCAAAGGTCTTGTCCGCCGGCTTCTCTGGCACTAGAAGGTCCTTCATCAGGGAGTACGTCCTGGATCCACAAACTGTCAGGAGATGAGCCCTGAGTTTATCGGCCGAATCCTGTCCCAACCATTCCTTAGTGATGAAACTTTGCTGTAGTCTCTCAATAAAATCGTCCCAATCATCACCAACACAGTACCTCTTGTCTGTGCTGCTAGTGGCCATGCTCGCGTGGTTTAAATCCCTGTTTCTCATCACCAATAATATATCCTTACTATACAGTATAAATGCACACGAAGCCCATACTTGAGAGGTCACTCTGTGACCAGTAACCTTTATTAGCCAGCACTGAAGTGATGAAGGTGGGTGGAGCTTCCCCTTTTATACCTGAAAGTCTAGGTTAGGAATGTCTCCCACAAGTTCACCACCTAGTGGTCAATGTTCTCACGGTGCACAACTTAGGTCAGTTTATGCATGGGTTACAATGACAGTTAAATACATGATACTGTCTTCCAAGGGTGTCAGTGGGTGCAGATTTGCCGGGCCTTCTCCTGTTTGAGTTCTTTCCCTTTTGTTGTGTGCCACCTTCCTCTGAAAAGATGAAAATATAACTTTTTAGAGAGGGTGTCTTTCTGCTGGGTGGGACGTATACAGATGGTCACATTTACAATTGCAATTCCAGTGAATAAATGAAAATATTACTTACACTAACTACTTGACCAAGGTCCTTCCACTTTTTTTTACACTGGCCTCCAGACCTCGGGGTGGTCAGCAGTGCACAGTAATCTTCTGCAAGTTGGTTCCAATGTTTCTTCATTTCTTTTGATGAAACTTTTATGTGACCTCTGCTGGTGTCCAGCTCATGCCATTTGTAACTAGTGCCTCCACTTCACCCTGTGAGAAATTCTTGCTCCTTGAGCCGTGTTGCGTATTGTATTGCAGCTCTGATTTTTCCACTGAGAATTAAAAGTTCTCACACACACTGGCTCTTTAAAAATGGCCGAATGCAGACTGGGAACTGTACTGGGCATGTTCGTCCAGAGCAGTCACGTAAAAAACGTCCTTTTTTTTGCGCATGCGCAGAATGGGGGGCATTGTTTTTTTGGCGCAGACATTAGGCTACACACCCCAAAGCTAAAGGACAGGCTGTGCGCCGCCAATTTCAGAAAATTGAATGGGGAAACTTGCAAGTTATTTTTTTGGAGTAGTCGGGGCCAAAAAAAACAGGCGTAACTCTTGCAATATGCCAAAAAAAGGCATTGGGGAAAATTGAACCCAAAGTGCTGAGGCTCAGGAATAAGATGTTGAGGCTAGCTGTGAGCAAGCATTTTACTTAGACTATAGAAAAGTTGGTGAGTTTGAGGGGCAAAGCCTCTAAAAAATATTTCTCCATGTTGATGTGAAGGTGCCCCAAATGAGTCTGTCTCTCAGATGTCTAGCAGCCATTGCCACTGCACCTGCTTTCTCTCTTCATGGGCAGGATATTGAGCAGCAGTCATGTCATCATCAGCCACTCTGGCATCCTCCAAGGTAGGTGCTTCTTCAGCGCTTCCTGAAATTCAAAGGAATAAATGCTGGAATTCCTGAAACCCCAGTGGACCTCAGATTCAGCCCAAATTCCTGTCCCTGAAAGACTGCAAATAAGTACTTCAGCCCTCCCTATAATTCAATATAAGGGTAAATTCAGTGAGGTTATGAACTAGAGAACTGGCCATCCTAGACTGGGTGATGTGTAATGAGAAGGGACTAATTGGCAATCTTGTTGTGTGAAGCCCCTTGGGGGAAGAGTGACCATAATATGGTAGAATTCTTTATTAAGATGGAGAGTGACACAGTTAATTCAGAAACTAGGGTCCTGAACTTAAGGAAAGGTAACTTCGATGGTATGAGGCATGAATTGGCTAGAATAGACTGGCAAATGATACTTAAAGGGTTGACAGTGGATCGGCAATGGCAAACATTTAAAGATTACATGGATGAACTTCAACAATTGTACATCCCTGTCTGGAGTAAAAATAAAACGGGGAAGCTGGCTCAACCGTGGCTAACAAGGGAAGTTAAGGATAGTGTTAAATCCAAGGAAGAGGCATATAAATTGGCCAGAAAAAGCAGCAAACCTAAGGACTGGGAGAATTTTGTAATACCGCAGAAGAGGACAAAGGGTTTAATTATGAGGAGGAAAATAGAGTATGAGAGGAAGCTTGCTGGCAACATAAAAACTGACTGCAAAAGCTTCTATAGATATGTGAAGAGAAAAAGATTAGTAAAAACAAACGTAGGTCCCTTGCAGTCGGATTCAGGTGAATTTATAATGGGGAACAAAGAAATGACAGACCAATTGAACAAGTACTTTGATTCTGTCTTCACGAAGGAAGATACAAATAACCTTCCGGATGTACTAGGGGACCGAGGGTCTAGTGAGAAGGAGGAACTGAAGGATATCCTTATTATGCAGGAAATTGTGTTAGGGAAATTGATGGGATTGAAGGCCGATAAATCCACGGGGCCTGATAGTCTGCATCCCAGAGTACTTAAGGAAGTGGCCCTAGAAATAGTGGATGCATTGGTGATCATTTTCCAACAGTCTATTGACTCTGCATCAGTTCCGATGGACTGGAGGATAGCTAATGTAACACCACTTTTTAAAAAAGAAGGGAGAGATGTACTGGGGAAAATGTTGGAATCAATCATTAAGGATGAAATAGCAGCGCATTTGGAAAGCAGTGACAGGATCGGTCCAAGTCAGCATGGATTTATGAAAGGGAAATCATGCTTGACGAATCTTCTGGAATTTTTTGAGGATGTAACTAGCAGAGTGGACAAGGGAGAACCAATGGATGTGGTGTTTTTGGACTTTCAAAAGGCTTTTGACAAGGTCCCACACAAGAGATTGGTGTGCAAAATCAAAACACATGGTATTGGGGGTAAAGTACTGATGTGGATAGAGAACTGGTTGGCAGACAGGAAGCAGAGAGTCGGGATAAACGGGTCCTTTTCAGAATGGCAGGCAGTGGCTAGTGGAGTGCCGCAGGGCTCAGTGCTGGGACCCCTGCTCTTTACAATATACATTAATGATTTAGATGAAGGAATTAAGTGCACTATCTCAAAGTTTGCAGATGACACTAAACTGGGTGGCGGTGTGAGTTGTGAGGAGGATGCTAAGAGGCTGCAGGGTGACTTGGACAGGCTAGGAGAGTGGAAAAATGCATGGCAGATGCAGTATAATGTGGATAAATGTTAAGTTATCCACTTTGGGGGCAAAAACACGAAGGCAGAATATTATCTGAATGGCGGCAGATTAGGAAAAGGGGAGGTGCAATGAGACCTGGGTGTCATGGTTCATCAGTCATTGAAAGTTGCCATGCAGGTACAGCAGACAGTGAAGAAGGCAAATGGTATGTTGGCCTTCAAAGCTAGGGGATTTGAGTATAGGAGCAGGGAGGTCTTACTGCAGTTGTACAGGGCCTTGGTGAGACCTCACCTGGAATATTGTGTTCAGTTTTGGTCTCCTAATCTGAGGAAGGATGTTCTTGCTATTGAGGGAGTGCAGCGAAGGTTCACCAGGCTGATTCCCGGGATGGCTGGACTGACATATGAGGAGAGACTGGATCAACTGGGCCTTTATACACTGGAGTTTAGAAGGATGAGAGGGGATCTCTTAGAAACATATAAGATTCTGACGGGACTGGACAGGTTCGATGCGGGAAGAATGTTCCCGATGTTGGGAAAGTCCAGAACCAGGGAACACAGTCTTAGGATAAGGGGTAGGCCATTTAGGACTGAGATAAGGAGAAACTTCTTCACTCAGAGAGTTGATAAACTGTCGAATTCCCTGCCGTAGAGAGTTGTTGATGCCAGTTCATTGGATATATTCAAGAGGGAGTTAGCTAGGCCCTTACAGCTAAAGGGATCAAGGTGTAAGGAGAGAAAGCAGGAAAGGGGTACTGAGGGAATGATCAACCATGATCTTATTGAACGGTGGTGCAGGTTCAAAGGGCCAAATGGCCTACTCCTGCACCTATTTTCTATGTTTCTAGTATGAGCCTCGTTCAATTGGAGTTCAGAGCAGTGAATCAAATGCAGAGTATAGCCCACCCAAATTTCCTGTGATAATTCTGTGCTCCTGTTGATGAAGCTCTGTGGCAGAAGCATAACCTAATTTAATTTATCCTAATAATTACATTACATTTTAGGTAGAAATGTAGAGTTAAACATAAGTTTAAGTCTCAGGGTTTTAAAAAAAATGAATTGCCAATGTCCTTGCAACTACAGTGACCATAGACAGCTTTCTTCTTAGCCTATACTGGAAAATTGGCACATCCTCACCAATTCCCCAGGCTTCTTTGTGCTCTGTGAATCACCTAACCCTGGGTAGATACCTGAGCTAGTGTGTAGCAGTCAGAAAACAAGTGACGTGTTGCGTGACATTGAAGGGGTAGGAGTGCAGGAACACGGGGTCCTGTTCGACTCCAGTGACTATTGATTGGCCAAGTTCTTATCGTTCTCTTTCTCTCCATCATCATCCTCATTGTCATGATCATTGTTATAATCCACAGAATTTTCTTCCTTCAGCCATTCTACTGCTGAAACACTCAGCCATGTCTTTGTCACCTTCAGATTCAATTACTTCAATGGTCTCCTAGCCGGCCTCCAATCCTCCACCCGCCATAAACTTCAGCTCATCCAGAACTCTGCTGCTTGTATCCTATTCCATACCAAGTCCTGCTTCCCCATCAACCACACCCAACCTCTGGACCTGTCCTCACTGAAGTACATTGACAACTGGCATCTCCAATGCCTCAAATTTAAAATTCTCATTCTTTTGTTTAAATCATTTTGTGCTAAAGCTAACACAGCCTCAAAATGCCAACAATTCAACAAACAACGTATAACTGAGAAACAATCCTGAACAAAGGCTTATGACCAAGCCCACTGCTTCAAGACGACTGAATAAGTTTAATTCCTTTTTATTACATTGGATTTCAAGATTTATATTAGTGCTTTGGGATAGCCTACTGCAATTCAATTTGGGAAGAAAGCTAGATGGGCTGAACAGACCTTTCCCATTCTTTTCAATTCAAAGAAACATGTAACTGACACATGAAATAAATTATGTGATAGCTGTTGTTAATTTTCAAATTATTTGCCACGTTGAAAGATCTGGCAAAATTCAGTTACTCATCTGAATTTTGGGATGGTTGTTTCATTGCTGATCTAATTGCCTCTAGAACTTTGCTCTTGAACACTGGTGATTTATCTGTCATCTTTTAGGTACCTCAAAAGTCTTTGATGGGGATTTGCATCATATACTCCTAAACTGTTCTAGGTTACCGAGTTCCCTCTGAAATTGTTCTACCTATGGTGTAGGTTCTAAGATGGTTCACCCTCAGTATTTTTAATTGACACTAGGATCAAAGTTTAAGTAATTCAGATGTATCCCTGATCTCTATTTTTTATTTCAGTGTTAAAAATTTACTGTTTTTGCTGTGTCTTTCATCCCTTGATCCAAGGGTTACTCTGGTTGGACATACTCCTGGAGGTTTCATCTCACAGCCTCCCGCCTCCAAATGCTCCTGTTATTGGCTGCTTGGTCTGTCCATCAAGATCCACGGTGCGGCCCTGGACACTGTGGACCACTTCCCATATCTCGGGAGCCTCCTATCAACAAGAGCGGGCATCGAAGACAAAATCCAACACCGCCTCCAGTGCGCCAGTGCAGCCTTCGGTCGCCTGAGGAAAAGAGTGTTTAAAGGCCAGGCCCTCCAAACTGCCACCAAGCTTATGGTCTACAGGGCTGTAGTAATACCCGCCCTCCTGTATGGCTCAGAGACATGGACCATGTACAGTAGACACCTCAAGTTGCTGGAGAAATATCATCAACAACGTCTCCGCAAGATCCTACAAATCCCCTGGCGCACCAACATCAGTATTCTCACTCAGGCTAACATCCCCAGCTTTGAAGCGCTGACCACACTCGATCAGCTCCGCTGGGCAGGCCACATAGTCCGCATGCCAGACACGAGACTCCAAAAGCAAGCGCTCTACTCTGAGCTCCCTCACGGCAAACGAGCCAAAGGTGGGCAGCGGAAACGCTACATGGATACTCTCAAAGCCTCCCTGATAAAGTGCAACATCCCCACTGACACCTGGGAGCCCCTGGCCCAAGACCACCCAAGGAAGTGCATCCGAGAGGGCGCTGAGCACCTCGAGTCTCAACGCCGAGAGCATGCAGAAAACAAGCGCAGACAGTGGAAAGAGTGTGTGGCAAACCAGTCCCACCCACCCCTTCCCTCAATGACTATCTGTCCCACCTGTGACAGTGTCTGTGGCTCTCGTATTGGACTGTTCAGTCACTTCAGAAGTGGAAGCAAGTCTTCCTCAATTCCGAGGGACTGCCTATGATGCTGATGGTCTGTCCATCTTGTGGGGCACCAGCTTTCATGTGAATTACACAATGTTGACTCTTCATTATCCGATTGGATGATTCTTAACTGCCCAGCAAGCAGCCTTTCCCCCCATCTCCAATATTTTTATAATTAATGAACAAAAGTGTTCGAAGAAAATGAAAAAAGAATGCCTCTATGTTTTTTTTCTCCCAGGTTGCTCTCAGCAGTGTTCTGGAGACAGACCTTTAATTCCTGAGAATTCCTAAATCTTGAAAGGTTGGCAGCTCTGCAGTGCTCATCATGAAGATGTTCCAGCCGACACACTGCAGCATTCTGGGGAGGGGAGGTGAAGACTATGTCTGCGCATGCGGCTCCGAACCGACCTTGTCTTTCCGCGCATGCGCGGTGCGGACCGGATGTGGAGGAGGCGGCTGGTGGGGTTGCCTTTGGGCCTGGGTCCCGTTGCCAAGCGGCGGAGTGAGGGGCTTCAGTGTCTGTTTCATGGCTGTAGCAGTGACGCCAGGTTGCAGATCGGTGACGCGCTGTCAGGAGCGGCGGGCGAGGAGGAGAATGTGCGGGTCCAGGTAACCATCAGTGCCCGGCCCTCGGGATAGTCCGTCTCAGGCGGGAGAGAGAGACTGGTGCGCATCCATTCCCATATCTCCGTGCCTCCTAGTTCTCAGGGCGGTTATAAGTTCTGTTTCGTTTGGCGCTAAATCGTTTGGTCAAATAGTTGTTGGCGAGGAACAGAAGACAAGTGTGTAGACTAAGGACATTAAGAATAATTCACAGTTTGTTGAGGTTCAGTTAAAAGGGCAAGCACAGGCATCATATCCTAAAGGAAGGGACGTGACCATAAACTAAAACAAACATTTGCAGAAGGGACTGGAGAAGGCAAGAATAAAGGATTCGAGAGCAGAAGATATGGAACAGAGAGATAGAAGTGTAATGTATTAACATAAGAACATAAGAATTAGGAACAGGAGTAGGACATCTAGCCCCTCGAGCCTGCTCTGCCACTCAACAAGATCATGGCTGATCTGGCCGTGGACTCGGCTCCACTTACCCGCCCGCTCCCCATAACCCTTAATTCCTTTATTGGTTAAAAATCTATCTATCTGTGATTTGAATACATTCAATGAGCTAGCCTCAACTGCTTCCCTGGGTAGAGAATTCCACAGATTCACAACCCTCTGGGAGAAGTAATTCCTTCTCAACTCGGTTTTAAATTGGCTCCCCTGTATTTTGAGGCTGTGCCCCCTAGTTCTAGTCTCCCCGACCAGTGGAAACAACCTCTGCCTCTATCTTGTCTATCCCTTTCATTATTTTAAATGTTTCTATAAGATCACCCCTCATCCTTCTGAACTCCAACGAGTAAAGACCCAGTCTACTCAATCTATCATCATAAGGTAACCCCCTCATCTCCGGAATCAGCCTAGTGAATCGTCTCTGTACCCCCTCCAAAGCCAGTATATCCTTCCTTAAGTAAGGTGACCAAAACTGCACGCAGTACTCCAGGTGCGGCCTCACCAATATCCTGTACAGTTGCAGCAGGACCTCCCTGCTTTTGTACTCCATCCCTCTCGCAATGAAGGCCAACATTCCATTCGCCTTCCTGATTACCTGCTGCACCTGCAAACTAACTTTTTGGGATCCTGTTCTGTTATTTAAAGGAGCTGCTCCTGAAATTCTGGCTGCACTTCAGTCCCACACTCCTGATCTTCGGGCACCCTGTGCGGAGAGGAGCGGGTAGGTCCGAGGGCCTCCTCGTAGGATTGCTCCTGGGCACGGCCAAGGGGGCCATCAGCCGGTCCAGGCAGCGGGCGATCGAGGGGGTCATTCAGCCAGACTGCCTGCCTCTCTTCCGCGCATACATCCGGTCCAGGGTGTCCTTGGAGATGGAGCACGCGGTGTCCACCGGTACGCTCGTGGCCAACCGCGAGAGGTGGGCACCGGAGGGACTGGAGTGCATCATCACGCCCGGCAACCAAATTTTAATTTGATTTTATGTTTTTAAGTTAATTTGTTTTAATTGCCGGTGCTTTTAGTGTCCCCCTCCCCTTTTATAGGGGGCACTTGGAAAAAAATGTGATTCTGTGCCCAAAAAAAAGGGCCTTGAAAATGTTGGTGTTTCCCCCAGATCGGGGGGCACGGTTTAATGTTTTTTGTTTACTCCTAAAAGAGTTTCATACACAAGGACCCCCAGGTCCCTCTGCACTGCAGCATGTTGTAATTTCTCCCCATTCAAATAATAATCCCTTTTACTTTTTTTTTCCAAGGTGGATAACCTCACATTTTCCGACATTGTATTCCATCTGCCAAATCTTAGCCCATTTGCTTAACCTATCTAAATCTCTTTGCAGCCTCTCTGTGTCCTCTACACAACCCGCTTTCCCACTAATCTTTGTGTCGTCTGCAAATTTTGTTACACGACACTCTGTCCCCTCTTCCAGGTCATCTATGTATATTGTAAACAGTTGTGGCCCCAGCACCGATCACTGT
Organism: Pristiophorus japonicus; assembly: GCF_044704955.1. Taxonomy (NCBI): domain Eukaryota; kingdom Metazoa; phylum Chordata; class Chondrichthyes; family Pristiophoridae; genus Pristiophorus; species Pristiophorus japonicus. Next base: position 126,417,371 of record NC_091986.1, read on the forward strand.
GGCACACCACTAACTGCCGATTTCCAACCCGAAAAGGACCCATTTATTCCGACTCTCTGCTTTCTGTTAGCCAGCCAATTCTTGATCAATGCTAATGCATTTCCTCTCACTCCGCATACCTTTATCTTCTGCAGTAACCTTTTGTGTGGCACCTTATCGAATGCCTTTTGCAAATCCAAATACACCACATCCATCGGTACACCTCTATCCATCATGCTCATTATATCCTCAAAGAATTCCAGTAAATTAGTTAAACGTGATTTCCCCTTCATGAATCCATGTTGCGTCTGCTTGATTGCACTATTCCTATCTAGATGTCCCGCTATTTCTTCCTTAATGATAGCTTCAAGCATTTTCCCCGCTACAGATGTTAAACTAACCGGCCTATAGTTACCTGCCTTTGTTTGCCCCCTTTTTTAAACAGGCATTACATTAGCTGCTTTCCAATCTGATGGTACCTCTCCAGAGTCCAGAGAATTTTGTTGATTGTGACGAATGCATCTGCTATAACTTCTGCTATAACTTCCGCCATCTCTTTTAATATCCTGGGATGCATTTCATCACTAGGGGACTTGTCTACCTTGAGATCCATTAGCCTATCCAGCACTACCCCACTAGTGATAGTGATTATCTCAAGGTCCTCCCTTCCCACATTCCTGTGACCAGCAATTTTTGGCATGGTTTTTGTGTCTTCCATTGTGAAGACTGAAGTAAAATAATTGTTTAAGGTCTCAGCCATTTCCACATTTCCCATTATTAAATCCCCCTTCTCATCTTCTAAGGGACCAACATTTACTTTAGTCACTCTTTTCTGTTTTATAATCAGTAAAAGCTTTTACTATCTGTTTTTATGTTTTGCGCAAGTTTACTTTCGTAATCTATCTTTCCTTTCTTTATTGCTTTCTTAGCCATTCTTTGCTGTCGTTTTAAATTTTTCCCAATCTTCTAGTTTTACATTAACCTTGGCCATCTTATATGCATTGGTTTTTAATTTGATACTCTCCTTTATTTCCTTGGTTATCCACGGCTGGTTATCCCTTCTCTTACCGCCCTTCTTTTTCACTGGAATATATTTTTGTTGAGCACTCTGAAAGAGCTCCTTAAAAGTTCTCCACTGTTCCTCAATTGTGCCACCGTTTAGTCTATGATCCCAGTCTACTTTAGCTAACTCTGCCCTCATCCCACTGTAGTCCCCTTTGTTTAAGCATAGTACGCTTGTTTGAGACACTACATCCTCACCCTCAATCTGTATTACAAATTCAACTATACTGTGATCACTCATTCCGAGAGGATCTTTTACTAGGAGATCGTTTATTATTCCTGTCTCATTACACAGGACCAGATCTAAGATAGCTTGCTCCCTTGTAGGTTCTGTAACATACTGTTCTAAGAAACAATCCCGTTCACAGTAAAGAAGCAGGAAAAGGAATTGAAAAGAGTCAGTGAGATTGCTGCGGAACAGAGTGTAAAAGAAGAGAAGCAGGAGTTGAGTGCAGCAAAAATAATGGCAAAATAAGAGATGTTGCAAAAGTGAAAAAAAGATAATGCTGCAATATAACTAAATGTTGGATACTGCTTTATTAAACTATCAAAAGACAAGATAAAAGTTTACCACTGAGTTACAAAGTTCATGACCAAACATATAAAGTTATCGCATTAGACAAGACTAATAAGATTTTGAAGCTGTGCCATCAATGGGGGGGAAAATTCCGGTCGGAGGCTTCCTTCGGACGAACGCCTCTGACACTCACATTTTTTGCGAAAAGTACCTGGTGGTCACGGAGGCGCCTTCAATTCCGGTCGGAAGCCTTCATTCGATGCGCAGCGTACGGAGAGATGACTTCCCGTGCATACGAAAATGCTGGAGTCACGTGGGCCTGGACCAGCAATCACTCTACAGTATTCTCATTGATAATAATGGTAACTCTGTTTTTATGAGTTCCCATTACTATCAATGAGAATAACCACCGAAAACAAGAAACACAACATAAATTTTTTAAAAACACCTCATATTTAAGATGAATTGAAATTGAAGTGAATTAAATATTTTAGAAAAAAAAATATCTTGGGGAATTTAAAAAAATGTTTTAATAGGGTTTAACATAAACTCACCTTAATGGGCAAGGTTTTTAACATCAAAATGTATGATTAAATTTAATTTTAATACGTTTTAAAACTCTTACGCTGGCAAAAGTAAGCTATACGCCTGCTTTTACCAGATGTAAAAGTTTGAAGGACATTCGCTGGGCATTAGTTGGGCAAATGGCTCAATCCATCCCGCACGAATGTTCTCCTGGGTTTGAGGAGGATCTGTAATCTTGACAGATCGGAAAAGCCGTTTTAATGCAAGCGCATTAAAACCGGCTTTTTGAGGCTGGAATTTTCGGCACAATGTGTTTTGGAGAGTGTCCTGATGTTCAATGGTAATGATTTTGAAGATCATGGTAACAAGGATGTCGAAGTAAGCACTTGATGGTCATAATTGTTCAAAGTTGCTATGGCTTGTGTTTGTTATTAATGCAGTTTAATTCCTTATCAATAGATATAAATGTTATGGAATTGCATTGGAATCTCCTGTGGTCTTAACCCTGATTTTGTTTGTCGTTCATGGGATGTGGGGGTCGCTGGCATTTGTTTCCCATTGAGAAGGTGGTGAGCTGTCTTCATGAATTGCTGCAATTCATGTAGTAAAGGTACTCCCCCACATTGACTTTGTTGTTGTGGTTTGGTACGACTGAGTGCCTTGCTAGACCATTTCAGAGGGCAGTTAAGAGTCAACCACATTGCTGTGTGTCTGGAGTCACATATAGGCCGGACCAGGTAAGTGTGGCAGGTTTCCTCCCCTAAAGGGTTTTTATAACAAAACAGTAGTTTCATAGGGCTAGACTTTCTCGAGAGCCCCTCAACGCCTGATTGCCTGCCCAGAAAAATCGCTAACGTTTTGCAACTAACGCTGGTGAGAATTTCCAAAATTAAGTTAAAAATACTTGCCCGATGAGAAAATGGATCTTGCACCAGTATTCTCGCCGCTTAAAGGCAAAACTAAGTGAAACGGGTGCTTCTTAAAATGTTTTTAAAAATTTACCCGAGGCTGTGGTTGGGCCTAGGGAGGGGGGAAAACTTAAATTTTTTTTTAATAACCATTCCCAAGACAGTTTTAAATCTAATTGGCGTTTTATAATTAAAAAAAAATAAAGAACCTTTAACTTGCCTTTCTTTGCAGAGTACTCACCTACCGCCCTATTTAAGCTGCTTTCACAAGGCGGTTCCCGCGGCGATCTGGATGGGCTTCCGTTGAGGCCAGGCTTACGCCCTGGTGATTTTCTCGGCGGTGCACGTCGGTGGTTTGCTCCCAGTGGGTGCTTCGAGATTTGGGTGGTACCAGTCAAAAAGGAAGGGGGAAACTTTCACCCGGCGGTTTCTTTTCTAGAAAACTGCCGAAAATAAAGGTGACAGTCTCCCCCCCCCCCCCCCCCCCCCCCCCCCAAGTCACCATTACTGATGCTAGCTTTTTCATTCCAGATTTATTTAATTAACAATGTAAATTCCCCCAGCTGTCATGGTGGGATTTGAACTCATGTCTCCAGATCATTAGTCCAGGCCTCTGGATTACTTGTCCAGTAACATAACGACTACTCTACTGTACCCCTTTGCTTCGCATAGTTTTGATTTTATAGCGGTCAGAACCATCATCCATTTGAAAAGCAGTCACTGAGGCTGGGATTCTACCCATTCAGCTCCACATATCCTATCCTATCCGATCCTATCCTCTCCTTGAAGACTTGCTTCTACTCTTAACATATTATTATTTGAATGGGGAGAAATTACAACATGCTGCGGTGCAGAGGGACCGGGGGGTGATTGTGCATGAAACGCATGAAACTCTTTTGAGTTTACCTGAAAAAAAAAAACAAACATTAAACCGTGCCACCCGCCTGGGTGACACAGCAGACATTTTCAAGGCCCCTTTTTTTTCCTTTTTTTGTGGTTTTTTTTTTTGGGCGCTAAGATCACATTTTTCCAAGTGCCCCCTATAAAAGGGGAGGGGGACACTAAAAGCACCGGCAATTAAAACAAATTAAGCTTTAAAACGTAAAATCAAATTAAAATTTGGTTGCCGGGCGTGATGATGCACTCCAGTCCCTCCGGTGCCCACCTCTCGCGGAAGGCCGCAAGCGTACCGGTGGACACCGCGTGCTCCATCTCCAAGGACACCCTGGACCGGATGTAAGAGCGGAAGAGAGGCAGGCAGTCAGGTTGAACGACCGCCCGCTGCCTGGACCGGCTGATGGCACCCTTGGCCGTGCCCAGGAGCAGTCCTACGAGGAGGCCTTCGGACCTACCCGCTCCCCTCCGCACAGGGTGCCCAAAGATCAGGAGAGTGGGACTGAAGTGCAGCCAGAATTTCAGGAGCAGCCCCTTCAAATAATAAAACAGGGGCTGCAACCTTGTGCATTCCATAAAAACATGGAACACGGACTCTTCCAGACCGCAGAAATTGCAGGCGGCCTGGGAGTCCGTGAACCGGCTTAAAAATTTGTTGCACGGCACTGCTCCGTGCACCACCCTCCAGGCCAAGTCCCCGATGAATAGTGGGAGGACCCCTGCGTAGAGTGCCCTCCATCGGGGACCCCCGCCTCCTCCGGACGGCAAGATGGTACGCCATGGCGTGTCCGGACGGCCGGCGAGGATGGCAAAGTTGAGAGTGTGCAGGAGCAGCCCGTACAGGAAACCCCTCCGCGCGGAACTGAAAGGCACGGAGGGGATTTCCCCGAGGCGGCTCAAGTTGTGAGGCGCCGGCCCCCGAGGGAGGTTCCGGGGTTTGGCGCCGATGAGGAATTCTGTCCGGACGGGGGTCAGTTCGGACGGGATCTCCCCACGTGCCTGAGCCTCCTCGATGCACCTAACAGAGTCAGGGCCCAAAGCTGTTTTTAGCGACTCGATGGCTTCGGCCGCGTGGCGGACGTCGGCTGAATTTAGGCGCCGCGCCAGCGTGTCTGGCACCATCCAGCCCGCTCCTCCACCATCGAGCAGGTCCCTGACCCTGGTCACCTCACCAGCCACAGCCCTCTCTTCCGACCGCCACATAAAACCTCGGTCGTGGAGGTACGGATTTCCGAGCAGCGGCTCCTGCAGGACGGCCGCCACTCCAGCCGGCGGAGAGCTGCGCTTGGAGGAGACTTTGTTCCAGACCCTGATGAGTTCCCTGTAAAAGACAGGCAGCTCCCGGAGGGCGGTCCTGACACCCCCCAAGTTCACAAACAGGAGCTGCGTGTCGTAATTAAGGTCGCGCTGCTGGCGGAAGAAATACGTCGCCAGAGCACACCACCTAGGAGGGGGCTTGACGTAAAGGTATCTCTGCAGGGTCTGAAGACGGAAAGTCGCGAGCTGGGCGCTGACGCACACCAACGACTGACCGCCCTCCTCAAGTGGGAGACTCAAGATCGCAGCAGAGACCCAGTGCTTCCTGTTGTTCCAGAAGAAGTCCACCAGCTTCTTTATCTTGGCGACAAACGCAGGGGGAGGGGTCAAAGTGACCAGCCGGTGCCACAACATTGCGGCCACCAGCTGGTTTATGACTAGCGCTCGACCCCTGTAGGACAGCACTCTGAGCAGTCCTGTCCAGCGCCCTAGGCGAGCGGCGACCTTGGCCTCCAGCTCCTGCCAGTTCGCCGGCCAGGCTCCCTCGTCGGGGCTAAGGTAGACTCCCAGATAGAGGAGATGGGTCGTGCTCCAGGCAAAAGGCCTGAGCTCCTCCGGCAGGGAGTCCACCCGCCACTGACCCACCAGGAGTCCGGAACATTTCTCCCAGTTGATCCTGGCGGAGGACGCGGCCGAGTAAATCTCCTGGCACTCACGCATCCTCCGCAGGTCAGCGGGATCCTCTACCGCGAGGAGCACGTCATCGGCGTAAGCCGAGAGGACGACCTCCACGCCCGGCCCTTGCAGAGCCAGTCCCGTCAACCTCGTCCGCAAGAGGCGCAGGAAAGGCTCCACGCAAACGGCGTATAACTGGCCGGACATGGGGCATCCCTGGCGCACCCCTCTCCTAAAGCGAAGGGGCGCCGTCAAGGACCCGTTAACCTTAATCAGACACTCCGCAGCGGCGTACAAAAGTCGGATCCGGGCGACGAAATGCGTCCCGAACCCGAAAGCGCGCAGAGTTCCGAGCAGATAGTCGTGATCCACCCTGTCGAACGCCTTCTCTTGGTCGAGGGATAGGAAGGCGACCGACAGACCAGCCTCCTGGGAACAATGGATGAGGTCCCGGACCAGATGGATGTTATCGTGGATTGTCCGGCCCGGGACATGAAACGCATGAATCCCAAAAAAAAGTTAGTTTGCAGGTGCAACAGGTAATCAGGAAAGCGAATGGAATGTTGGCCTTCATTGCGAAAGGGATGGAGTACAAAAGCAGGGAGGTCCTTCTGCAACTGTATAGGGTATTGGTGAGGCCACACCTGGAGTACTGCGTGCAGTTATGGTCACCTTACTTAAGGAAGGATATACTAGCTTTGGAGGGGGTACAGAGACGATTCACTAGGCTGATTCCGGAGATGAAGGGGTTACCTTATGATGATAGATTGAGTAGACTGGGTCTTTACTCGTTGGAGTTCAGAAGGATGAGGGGTGATCTTATAGAAACATTTAAAATAATGAAAGGCATAGACAAGATAGAGGCAGAGAGGTTGTTTCCACTGGTCGGGGAGACTAGAACTAGGGAGCACAGCCTCAAAATACGGGGAAGTCAATTTAAAACTAAGTTGAGAAGGAATTTCTTCTCCCAGAGGGTTTTAAATCTGTGGAATTCTCTGCCCAAGGAAGCAGTTGAGGCTAGCTCATTGAATGTATTCAAATCACAGATAGATAATTTTTTAACCAATAATGGAATTAAGGGTTATGGGGAGCGGGCGGGTAAGTGGAGCTGAGTCCACGGCCAGATCAGCCATGATCTTGTTGAATGGCGGAGCAGGCTCGAGGGGCTAGATGGCCTACGCCTGTTCCTAATTCATATGTTCTTATGTTCTTGGGTAGCTGAACAGTCCAATATGAGAACCACAGGTAGGACAGATAGTCGTTGAGGGAAGGGGTGGGTGGGACTGGTTTGCCGCACGCTCTTTCCACTGCCTACGCTTGATTTCTGCATGCTCTTGGCGACGAGACTCGAGGTACTCAGCGACCTCCCAGCTGCACTTCTTCCACTTAGGGCAGTCTTTGGCCAGGGACTCCCAGGTGTCAGTGGGGATGCTGTACTTTATCAGGGAGGCTTTGAGGGTGTCCTTGTAACATTTCCCCTGCCCACCTTTGGCTCATTTGCCGTGAAGGAGTTTCGAGTAGAGCGCTTGCTTTGGGAGCATCGTGTCTGGCATGCGAACTATGTGGCCTGCCCAGCGGAGCTGATCAATCCGGGGTAGCAGCTCCCTCGGGAGCTCCCTTGCTAAACAACTCCCACCTTCTACCCTCGGCAACTTTCCACCCTCAACCTCCCCCCTCCCACTGTCTAAACTTTCCCTAGCCCTAATAGACCCTAATAGGGGGTCTTAAACACTTAAATCACTACTCTAAACCCAACCCTTCGAATTCCACAAGTTCGGGCCTACCTCAGACTTCCCACCACACCAGCCATCGGTGACTGAGCTCCACATAACCTGCAAGTGAAATTCCCTAATGGGTAGTCCTGCTTGGGCAAGCAACAGGAAGCTTGCCAGTGCTTTATGCTGATAAATTGCATGATTCCAGAAAGTAAAATCTGTTAATCCCGCAATACCTTTGCCAATACCATGGGAGAAAGGTCTTTAACGTTTGGCTGTTTTATTTGCATCAGATGTCTGTCAGATGAGATGTGAAGCCGAGGCCTCATCTGACCACTCAAGTGGACGTTAAAGATCCCATGGCACTATTCGAAGAGCAGGGAAGATCAGTGACCTAGTCAATATTTATCCCTCAACGAGCATGACTAAAAAAATTATCTGGTCATTAGGTCATTGCAATTTGTGGGAGCTTGCTGTGTGTAAATTGGCTGCCACATTTCCTACATTATATCAGTGACTGCACTTCAGAAGTACTTAATTCGCTTTCTCAGCTTGGTTTGGGGAGACATAGAATATAAGAACATAAGAAATAGGAACAGGAGTAGATCAATAAGATCATGGCTGATCTGATCATAGACTCAGTTCCACTTCCCCGCCTGCTCCCCATAACCGCTTATCCCCTTATTGTTTAAGAAACTATTTCTGTCTTAAATTTATTCAATGTGGCAGCGAATTCCACAGATTTACAACCCTCTGAGAAGAAATTTCTCCTCAGCTCTGTTTTAAATGGGCGGCCCCTTATTCTAAGATCATGCCCTCTAGTTCTCGTCTCCCCCATCAGTGGAAACATCCTCTCTGCATCCACCTTGTCAAGCCCCCTCATAATCTTATGTTTCGTTACGATCACCTCTCATTCTTCAGAATTCCAATGAGTAGAGGCCCAACCTACTCAACCTTTCCTCATAAGTCAAACCCTTCATCCCCGGAATCAACCTAGTGAACCTTCTCTGAACTGCCTCCAAAGCAAGTATTTCCTTTCGTAAATATGGAAACCAAAACTGCACGCAGTATTCCAGGTGTGGCCTCACCAATACCTTGTATAGCTGTAGTAAGACTTCTCTGCTTTTATACTCCATCCCCTTTGCAATAAAGGCCAAGATACCATTGGCCTTCCTGATCACTTGCTGTACCTGCATACTATCCTTTTGTGTTTCATGCTCAAGTACCCCCAGGTCCCGCTGTACTGCGGCACTTTGCAATTTTTCTCCATTTAAATAATAACTTGCTCTTTGATTTTTTTCTGCCAAAGTGCATGACCTCTCACTTTCTAACATTATACTCCATTTGCCAAATTTTTGCCCACTCACTTAGCCTATCGATGTCCTTTTGCAGATTTTTTGTGTCCTCCTCACACATTGCTTTTCTTCCCATCTTTGTATCGTCAGCAAACTTGGCTACGTTACACTCCGTCCCTTCTTCCAAGTCGTTAATATAGATTGTAAATAGTTGGGGTCCCAGCACTGATCCCTGTGGCACCTTACTGGTTGCCAACCAGAGAATGAACCATTTATCCCGACTCTCTGTTCTCTGTTAGTTAGCCAATCCTCCATCCATGCTAATATATTACCCCCAACCCCGTGAACTTTTATTTGTGCAGTAACCTGGTGCAGTGTTAAGTGTTTCTTCCTCCAAATACCACATTTTTAATCCAGCCTATGTTTAATCTAAGTACTACAAAACATGAGGCTTATAATCATCAATTATATATTTTTGTAATGTGTTTCTTCAAGAAATAAAATGAATGGATAGTGTTAGTGTTTATCAGAAGAATCACTCAACACTCAGAGTCGGTTCCAACACCAGTGCGGCCTTTATTGACGCCAGCGGGGAGGAAGTCACAGGACTGGATCCAGGCTTCTCTCCGCTGAACAAAGGGTTTCATGGATCTTTATATGTTTTACAACAGTTTACTACAGTTACATTAGACCAATAGATAGAGTTAGTCTCTAAACGTAAAGTGGCTCATGTGTTGCCAAGAGATGTGTTGCCAAGAGGTGTGTTGCTAGGAATGACTCATGTGTCTTGTAACATGGCCTGGGCCTCCTTTTATCTTACTGTCCTTGGATGCTGTGTTTGGGTAGCCTCCTTATCTCAATCCTGCTACAGAGTCGTATTGTCCTTACTTTCAACAGAACATTTAGACATTTAGTCCTGAGGCCTGGCTGATTTAGAGACACCTGCAGAGTTTGCTTCTCGTCCTGTGTGTGGGAAACAATAAGTATCAGTCTCCAACTATGCGGTCTAATTTCAGCTAACAGAAATCCCTTGAGGCTTCACTGGTAGCCATTTTATGGTACAAGTTACATATTTAGTTCTAACCTTATACTACAGATGTATTTCTAACCTTATCCTACGGGTGCCGTTGTTAATTCCTGGATTCTTTTACTTCAATCTGGTTCAGTAAAATTACTGAGTCGAATACCTCTTGTGCTTTGAACAAAGCAGTCTTTATTACCGGCCAGTAAGACCTATCAGACAGAAGATATACTCTCTGGATAGAGCGTACACACTCCCTACGGATAGGTGAAGTTACATCATAAAGCGTTATTAGTTATACAGTTTTGAAATCAGATAACAAAATACAAATGGATTGACAGTCTAACTCAGCCACTCATTAGTCAATCTATATGAGATGTTCTTCTTGACAGCTCAAGTATTGCCTCTAAATGTTTCAGTCTAATGGTGTGACTATTTACTGAGACCTTGCAATTCTGCAGATGTATTTCATGTTACAATTATATATTATTGGCAGGATTAGTGACTTGAAACCTTGAGACAGACTGTTAGCTATGCTGATGTTGCACTATTTGCAATCTGACATTCTCCCAGCTATTCATCCATGGCTTATACATTTTCATATATCTCGTTTACTTTACTGTCCTTAATTCCATATATTCCGTTCAGATATCCACACCGTTGCCCTAGGGTGCCTAATACCTACAACAATTCCCTCCTTTCGGTAAGGGGACTAGTCCTAGTCCCCCTTTAACCGACCGCCCTACTTATGTTAGATTTTGTGCACGGCCCGGTACTCCCTGCCTCAACGTGCTGGTCGGTCACGCGGTTTCAGGAGTCCCGGTTGCTTAGATCAAATTAACTAAGGTCAAATCCTCCATCTCCTTTATTGGATAGGCTTGTTTATTATTTGGGGACCGATCCTGGGTCCCTCTTCGTTGTGCATGGTGCCTGCATGCCTGGCAGGCCATTATGCCCCATGTTATTGCTAAGATTGTATCCCGACCAGTATGTGTGAAATTATACGAATCCAAGGATGGATGTTCACATTTATTCCCCAGTCCCAGACTCCACCAACTCTGACTTTGTAAGTCTATTTCGATATCTTCTTCCAGAACTTTGATTTTAGTTTGCAGTTGGTGGTAGAGCTTTACGGATTGACCCAACCTGAGCCTCAATTCTCGTGGGATAGGGACCTGATTTGGCTCGTCAAAATGCTGCAAATGATCATGGAGCTGATCGGTTACCTCAATATCTTCAGGCTTCCGGCGCCTAACCTGGGTGATATGTGCTTGCCCGATCGTGACAGGTCGTAGTAGCGTAAAGCAAAAGTTTGGCTGTGGTATAGGGCACTGCAGGTCATTATACTGGTATGAACGCTCTGTGGTAGAGACGCAGTATCTTCCCTTCCCTCCGTAGCCTGCTCTCGTGAAGTGCCTGTGTGCGGGCACTATTTCTAGTACACACCCGTCGATTCGGTTAAACCCGCACTCGTCTAGCTCACCTCGGCCTACCGGGTGAGGGCATACTTTGATCCCCCCCCCCCCCTTTGCTTGCAATCTGTTAGGGAAATCCCGGTAAGTATGTCGTTTCGGCGAACGGCGGAGGTGGTGGTCAGATAATAACGGATGGAGACATTTTCCCGTATTACTCCGATATTCTCTAGTTGGTACAGGGGGAACGGCCCTGAGTCTGGCGTGGCTATAGGGATCATCAGGACTATCCCTATCCTAGTATTCCTTCCCATCTGGCAGTCTGGAATTGCTGGGTATATTCGGGTCAGTCCCTTCAGAGTACAGTTATCCAGAGTCCCCCTCTGGTTTGCCAACTGAGCCAAATGTGAACTGTCTATCCAATCGGGTACTTCCCCGCGTTGGATCTGGTCGAGATTGTGGCGGATCTGTCCTACCATCCACAGACCATAAGCGTGACAGAGTTGCCCCTGTCTTTGCTTTCCTGTATCTTCTTTTTCTCTATCAATGAGGTGATTGATGGTTTTGGCGTGAGCTTCCAGGACTGAGATGCCATTCAACTGGATTTCGGCACCCTCCTTTCCTAGGTTGGCTTGGTCTTCCTGGTTTTGCTCCACCCTCTCTAATAACCCCTTCATCACCCTTCTAAGCTGTTCCACCCTCTCATTTAATCCTTGTATGTCTATCGAGTTTACTACGGAGGTCCCTGTATTGAAAACGGTAGCAATATCATTAACTAGTTCCCTCTTTGTCCTGGGGGCTGACCCCTGTCCTCGGAATCTACTGGCACCCATTGCATCGGCAGCCTGTTGCATTACAACTTTACTTAATACATTGTACATTTTCCTTGACTGTTCTGTACAGTTTTCCGGCATCTGGATGCCTGAAATATTGATCAGAACAGGCACAATTTTATGTTTAACATTATCATACAATAATTCCCCTTCGTTGTACATTACAATCCCATTTTTTGGTCCCTTAGTAGTTATGGGACAAGGCAGTTCCTCGGGCAATGTAGTGGTTCTTATGGGGCGCGGTGTCGGAGGGGGTGAGAAGCATACATACAATGATATTGCAGCCGCCCCCACCTCCTCCATAGTACCCACACAGCCCCACTCCTTTTTTGCGGATGACTGATTGCTGGGACTGTCCCGGAGGCGCACAAATTATGCCGAAAGTACATTCATCGGGCCTTTTGACATCCCTCCGTTTAATGCAGCTGCTCCTTATACCCGTGGAGCACTGTACACATACCCGGTTCTTATTAGGATTCACTTGTAACCATGCATTAAAATAAGTCCTGTCCTTGCTCCAATCCTTGGCTGCTGGGATGCACATTCCATCCGTTAAATTAAACAAGACTCCATAGTTCATGTAGTTGTTTATTTCCTGAGTGCGCTGCAATCCGTTGGTATTATCCAGTGTTTGCGTGGGTCTTGAGGTTCCCAGTATCATGAGTCCCCAGTGTCGAAGTCACCACTGCGGTCCCATCTTGGTGAGTGTTTTATCTGAAAATTTTAAACAGATAGCCTGGTCGTCACCAGGTGTTAGGTTCTGGTCTACTTGTGTCGCTGTCACTCTGTGGAATTGAAGGTAAGGATTAGGTTAACCATATTCTTTATAGTCGTACCATCTCTATCACTTCATGTCCCTGTCTGGGCTGCCGTCGGTTTTGCGTTTGAGCCTGCTGTGCTCGAGCCTGCACGATGACCCATCTAAATATTATCCAAACTCCAATCAACACCAATGCCACCATTATTCCTCCAAACATCACTGTCAGCTTTACCGTTAGGTTGGGTTTGTGGACTACACCTACCCACCGTGGGGTACATTGGCTCTATTGCCATAGGTGATGGTGTTATGGCTGCGCACTGCACTATCCGTCTAGTCCCGTTTTTTTTTAAAACATCTCTTCCAGCCTGTTTATCTTAGCTTTTAACTCTTCACTTTGTTTTGTTTGAGTATCTATTTCTTTATTGTATCAGGCAAGTATTATTACATAAGCTAGTTCTGTTTTTATTTTTGTTTCCTCTGTTAGGTGTTAGGGAAGACGGCATTTTAGAGTAAACTCCAATGTTTTCTTAACTTCTAATTCAAGTACTTGCCAAAGAATCTTTTTTTTTAAATTGATTTAAAATGAGACCACACATTTTTAATAGCAATTTTTTTTTTTAATTTCTCTCTCAGCACAAAATCCAAACTTCTGTGCCAGTTCCATTTTCTATAAGAATTTAAGAATTCAGTAAGATTCTCTAATTCCCAGTTTTTTTTCTGTGCTGAGTTCGCATAGCTTAGATCTTCAAAAACCCTCCTGCTTGTTTCGACTGTTCGGGACTTTTCTTGATAAACACTGTCCATTTTGGAAATCTTTTCAAACTGCATTGAAACTTTCTCATAATTTAAAATTCGAATCCATGTAGAGTGTCTTTTACCTCTTCCAATTTTTTTTTCTTCTAATTAAACCAATATCTTTTTCACAGCAAACATCAACTAGTATTTAGTAAGTTATGTCCTTTTCCATCACAAACACATTTGTTCATTTCAATCTTTATTTAAAACTTTTTTTTTGCTAGAAGCTTTTTTTTAAAAAACATTCTTTATCTCATTCCGAGACTAAATTTATGTCTTTCAACCCAATGTAATCATCATTGCATGTTTTCTTTCGGCAAGTAAGTGAGCGTGTCAAATAAATCTTTTGCTCAACAAACCTATCCTTTGTACATTTCCTAGCTCCGTAACTTATCATCCGAATAAATCCACACCTGCGTTTCTAACTTAAATGTCTTAAAACTTCCCACATACAGGACAACACTGCAAAGGGTTAGCTAAAATAAACAGACACTTGCATTCCTCTTCCAACCAGGCTTTCAGAAACATGACAACATAAAAATTCATTCCGCAGTCACAAAATCACACAGGGACTCTCACTCAACGACCAGACATTTACAACAGTCTCTCTTCTTTCCTATTAATTGATTAACTTCCTATGTTAATTTACATGGGCTCGCAGTATCAAGACCACAGCCTTTTTTCTTTTTTGACTTTCCATTCCTTCTCCCACCATTAGTTTCTTTTGCTTTTCCGCCAGATGGCGGGTAATGGACCCTTCTGATCCCCACTCGAGTTTACTTGCTTTCATGGCCATTCCTGGGTAGGACTAGAACCGTTAGGAATCTACTCTCGGAGGTTTGCCTTTTACCTCGCACAACTTGTAGTAGACCGTCTCTGGGCTGCTGTCAGGTCACAAGTCTGCTGTTACACAAACTTATACAATTCTTAAAACGCGTTTAAGCAATTCCCACAGCGCTCTACGTATCTTTAACGACTACCTACCATCGCTCTGCCCGTTGGTCCGACCCTGTTCACAGGTTTGGATTCCGTTAGTCGCTGCAAACCGCTTGGTTCTACCCCGGGGTATATCTCAAATTACACTACTGGGTCCGGAAGATGTCTTTCAGTATCACGATCCAACGGTCCAAGTGTGTTCCCGGCACCTACTTAATTCCTGGCTGTCATGTGGGACTAAAGTCCTCTTAATTCAGGCTCAGGCTAGGTGTTTGTGATATAGGACCGTTCCCTCGTGTCGATCAACCAGCATCCACCTTCCGTACCCTTTATAATTAAAAATAGTTTTTTATACTCACCCGGGTTTTTCCAAGGGCGTCCAGCGACCCCGAAATCCTGTTCGTGACGCCAGTGTTAGTGTTGGTGTTTGTCAGGAGAATCACTCAACACTCGGAGTCGGTTCCAACGCCAGTGCGGCCTTTATTGATGCCAGCGGGGAGGAAGTCACAGGACTGGATCCAGGCTTCTCTCCGCTGAACAAAGGGTTTCATGGATCTTTATATGTTTTACAACAGTTTACTACAGTTACATACACCAGTTACATTAGACCAATAGATAGAGTTAGTCTCTAAAAGTAAAGTGGCTCATGTGTTGCCAAGAGATGTGTTGGTAAGGGGTGTGTTGCTAGGAATGACTCATGTGTCTTGTAACATGGCCTGGGCCTCCCTTGGATGCTGTGTTTGGGTAGCCTCCTTATCTCAATCCTGCTAGAGAGTCGTATTGTCCTTACTTTCAACAGAACATTTAGTCCTGAGGCCTGGCTGATTAGAGACACCTGCAGAGTTTGCTTCTAGTCCTGTGTGTGGGAAACAACAAGTAACAGTCTCCAAGAATGCGGTCTAATTTCAGCTAACAGAAATCCCTTGAGGCTTCACTGGTAGCCATTTTATGGTACAAGTTACATATTTAGTTCTAACCTTGTACTACAGGTGTATTTCTAACCTTATCCTACAGGTGCCGTTGCCCTAGGGTGCCTAATAACTACAACAGATAGCAAGGTTGGTATTGTTGCAGGTCCGAAAAGCTGGTTTTCAGCACTTGCACATTGCACGCCAAAAAACGGCTTTTGCGAGGCCTCGCCGGGTCCATACGTATTCCATACGGACCCAGCAAGGCCGAGATTTCATCCATCATCCAGGCCTGTGTTACTGTAGCAGATTGGTAACATGTTAATGGTTCCCATAATTTGTCAAATTGATCACTGAGACTGGCATCCGAGCAAATTCTCCTTTCTAAAGTTAAAGTGCCCAATATCTATTTCAACTACTGCTTGACTATGTTTATTCGGGAGAAAGATGGAGGTGGGATCCAGATTATGTTTTGAGGATTTTAAAT
This sequence comes from Pristiophorus japonicus, assembly GCF_044704955.1. NCBI lineage: Eukaryota > Metazoa > Chordata > Chondrichthyes > Pristiophoridae > Pristiophorus > Pristiophorus japonicus. The sequence continues at coordinate 126,433,350 of NC_091986.1, forward strand.
GTTACCCCATGTAATCATCATCCTCTTCTTATGCAGTCCCTCGGAGTCGAGGATGACTTGCTGCCACACAAGAAATGAGTTCTCAGGTGACTGAAGAGTCCAATGCGGGACCTACAGTCTCTGTCACAGGTGGGGCAAATGGTGGTTGAAGGAATAGGTGGGTGGGGTACCTGGGTTGCCACGCTCTCCTGCTGTCGACGCTTGGTTTCAGCTTGTTCTCGGCGAAGAGACTCGGTGTTCAACGCCTTCCCGGTTGCTTTTCCTTCACTTTTGGTGGTCTTGGGCCAAGGATTCCCAGGTGTCGGTGGGGATGTTACATTTTTTTCAAGGAGGCTTTGAGGGTGTCCTTGAAACGTTTCCTCTGCCCACCTGGGGCTCGCTTGCCGTGTCGGAGCTCCGAGCGCTCGTTTTGGGAGTCTCGTTTCAGGCATGTGGCCCGTGCAGCAGAGCTGATTGAGCGTGGTCACTACTTCAATACTAGGAATATCGGCCTGAGCGAGGACACTGATGTTGGTGCCCCTATCCTGCCAAAGGATTTGCAGGATCTTGCGGAGGCAGCGTTGGTGGCACTTCTCCAGTGTTTTGAGGTGCCTGCTGTACACAGTCCATGTCTCTGAGCCATATTGGAGGGCGGGTATCACCATTACTCTGTAGACCATGAGCTTCGTGCCAGGTTTGAAATCAAACACTCTTCCTCAGGCGACCGAAGGCTGCATTGGCACACTGTAGATGGTGTTAGACCTCGTCGTCGATGTCTGCCCTTGTTGACTGGCTCCCGAGGTACAGAAAATGGTCCATGTTGTCCAAGGCCTCTTCGTGGATTTTGATAACCAGGGGACAGTGCTGTATGGTGTGGACAGGTTGGTAGAGGACCTTTGTCTTACGGATGTTTAGTGTAAAGCCCATGCTCTCGTACACCTCGATGAAGGTGTTGACAGTGGCTTGGAGATCTGCCTCCGAATGTGTGGAGACGCAAGTGTAGTCTGCATACTGTCATCATAGGCAATCCCTTGAAATCGAGGAAGACTTGCTTCCACTCTAAAAGTGAGTCCTCGGGTGACTACAGTCCAATTTGGGAATTACAGTCTCTATCACAGGTGGGACAGACAGTCGTTGAAGGAAAGGGTGGGTGGGGAGTCTGCTTTGGCACACGCTCTTTCTGCTGCCTGCGCTTGGTTTCTGCATGCTTTTGGCGACGAGACTCTAGGTGCTCTTCCTCCACTTAGGGCGGTCTTTGGCCAGAGATTCCCAAGTGTCGGTGGGGATGTTGCACTTTATCAAGGAAGCTTTGTGGGTGTCCTTGAAACCTTTCCTCTGCCCACCTGGGGTTCACTTGCCTTGTAGGAGTTCCGATTAGAGCGCTTATTTTGGGAGTCTTGTGTCAGGCATGTGGACGATGTGGCCCGCCCAACGGAGCTGGTCGAGTGTGGTCAGTGCTTCGATGCTGGGGATGTTGGCCTGATCGAGAACACTGACATTGGTGTGTCTATCCTCCCAGGGAATTTGCAGGATCTTGCAGAGACATCTGTGTTGGTATTTCTCCAGCGATTTGAGGTGTCTGTTGTATATGGTCTATGTCTCTGAGCCATACAGGAGGGTGGGTATCACTACAGCCCTGTAGACCATAAGCTTGGTGCCAGATTTGAGGGCCTGATCCAGTGGGAACCTGTTCAACCTTCGTCGCCCCCAGAGTAGATCCAAGACCGTCCTATCCTCTGTCGTCGAACTACAGTACGCAGACGGCGCTTGTATCTGTGCACATCGAGGCTGAACTCCAAACCATTGTCAACATCTTCACCGAGGTGTACAAAAGCATGGGCCTTACACTAAATATCCGTAAGACAAAGGTCCTCCACCAACCTGACCCCGCTACGCAGCATTACCCCCAGTCATCAAAACCCACAGCGTGGCCTCAGTCAAGGTGGACCACTTTCCATACCTCGAGAGCCAACTATCAGCAAGGACAGACATCGACGACGAAGTCCAACACTGCCTCCAGCGCAGCCTTTGGTCGTCTGAGGAAGAGAGTGTTTGAGGATCAGGCCTTCTATAATCTGCATACCGTAGTTTGATGATGGAGGATGGAATGACCTTGCATCTGGCCTGGAGGCGGCGGAGATTGAACAGATTCCCTTTTGTCCTGTAATTTAGCTCCACTCCAGCGGGGAGCTTGCCGAGGGGGAGATGGAGCATTGCAGCATTGAAGATCGAAAAGAGCATTGGTGCGATGACACAACCTTGCTTAACCTCGGTCCAAATGTGGAATGGGTGGTGGATCTGTTGGTCAGGCTCACGGCTTGCATGTCATCATGGAGCAGGCAGAGAATGGTGACAAACTTTTGAGAGCAGTCGAATCTGAGGAGGACCCTCCATAATCCCTCACTGTTGACAGTGTCGAAGGCTTTTCTAAGGTCGAAGAAAGCCACATACAGGGGTCGGCGCTGTTCCCTGCATTTTCCTTGTATCTGCCGCACGGTGAAGATCGTGTCCACTGTGCTCCTTAGTGGGCAGAATCTGCATTGCGACTCTGGGAGGTGCTCTTTAGCCACAGGAAGAAGATGGTTGGAGAGGATTCTAGCGATGACTTTCCCGGTGGTCGACAGCATGGAGATTCCTCTGTAGTTACTGCAGTCGGACTTGTCACCTTTCTTGAAGATGGTCACGATTACAGCGTCTCGGGTCTCCTGGCATGATGTCGTTCCAGGTAAGAGAGATGAGGTCATGGATCCGTGCGAGTCGTGCTACTCCGCTATGTTTTAATGCTTCGGCGGGGATGCCATCTGCTCCTGATGATGATTCTTCAGTTGTCGGATGGCCTTTTCAACCTCGCGTTGGGCTGGGGTTGTGCTGAGATGGTGTCTGGTGGCATGCTGAGGGATGGAGAAGAGGACACTCATGTCGAAGACAGAGTCTTCGTTGAGGAGCTCCTCGAAGTGCTCCTTCCAGCAAGCACTTTCTGTTTCTCTGTCCTTGATGAACACCTCTCCGTTCTTGGCCAGATGTAAATCCTGAAAGTGAGTGGTCTGATCAAACTATACTGTGATTAATGTATTCAGCTTTGGTCAGCTGCAAAACAAGGTAAATGTTTGAATGCTGGAAGAAGTACAGCGAAGAGCCACAAGGGTTGATCCTTGATATTATGGAACTGAATTATTGATAAAATACCTGGGTTTTTCAGCCTTGAACGGAGTTGATTGGAGGGGACCTTATTCTGGTATGGATGTTTTTCTTGCGAAAAACGACAACTTGGAATGGACTTTGGGTTAGATTAGTGTAAATAAAATGCCCACTCAACATATTGCACCATAATGCAGTTGGGAAGTGGCTGTGGTGCTGAGGGTCTGCGATTCAAATGTGCACTAAAGTCATTAAGTACAATCTCGCGCACTAGTTTATCTCTCCATCCTGCTTATATTGACAAAAAGTGGAGTCCCAGTCCCTTCTCTGCACATTGATAACACAAACTTACCATGAATGTCCACGCTATCAAACACTGGCACACTTAAGTCTAGAATTTCTGAAAGTCCCGAGCTGCATTAAAGGCATTCTTTTATTGTTGCTTATATGTGGCACATGGGTGAGCCTGGCGTATGCAGATAAGGGCATGCGTTGCGTGTGCCAATGATGCTCTGTCTCCATTCACATAAGAGCGATACCAATACAGGAATCAAGTGTAATTATTTTGCAATCAAAGCAATTGAGAGTGGAAGGTCAAGAAAGGAAGTACGTGAAACCTTCTCCATGAAGGGCTACACCCTATATGGCCAGCTGAAATCTGCCAAAGCAGGAAACGTGCGCATCGCCGATAAAGAAAAGAAAAACTCCAAAATATGAGGAGGTTGAGGATGCATTAGCCACATAGTTTAATGAGAAAATCACCAGAAATCCCACCATCACACATAATTGTGACATGTTTATTAAGAAGGCACAAATATATGCAACTGTGAAAGTGTGTCACCTTGACTAGTGGAAGAGTTGTCTCCAGGAAATTGTACGGGACGATAACTCAACATATTTATAACTGACAAGACCACATTGTTTTTAAGTGCACTCTGCACAAAGCTTATTGCATCAAGGGACAACCATGTACTGGTGGTAAACAACATGAAGACCTTGTTTACAATTCAGATCACCACTAACATGATTGGAATAGATGAGCTTACAGTTTCTCGTAATGGGCAAGTCAAAAAACACACTGCTTTAAAAATGTAAAACATCTACCGGTCGATTATGAAGCCAAAGCAAAGGCCTGGATGCTATCTAATATTTTTAAAAGATTAAAAAACTTAATCAAAAAATGGTAATGCTTGGTTGGAAAATAATATTATTCAATAACTGCTCTTCCTACCTGATGCTAATGGTCTCTGAGCCGATAAATCAGTTTCTCTTCCTCTGTCACTGTTTTACTCCCACTTACCCCCTCCGCAACTCCTCCATGTTGAAAACCACTTGAAAGAAGCACTGAAAGTAGCAAGGGCACAGAATGTACTCTGGGTGGGGGACTTCAATATCCATCACCAAGAGTGGCTCAGTAGCACAACTACTGACCGAGCTGACCGATTCCTGAAGGATACAGCTGCTAGACTGAGCCTGCGGTAGGTGGTGAGAACACCACACAAGGGAAAACCCTACTTGACCTTGTCCTCATCAATCTACAGATGTCGCAGATGCATCTGTCCATGGCAGTATTGGTAGCAGTGATCACTGCACAGCGCTTGTGGAGACAAGTCCAGTCTTCACACTAAGGACACCCTCCATTGTATTGGGTGGCACTACCACCGTGCTAAATTGGATAGATTCAGAACCGGTCTAGCCAGACGTGCCAAGTGGATGATCTATCTTGGCCACCTTCTGATGACCCCTACATCACAGAAGCCAGCCTTCAGCCAATGCGATTCACTCCATGTGATATCAAGAAACAGCTGATCACACTAGATAAAGCAAAAGCTATGGGCTCCAACAACAGCCTGGCTGTCGTGCTGAAGACGTGTGCTCCAGAACTTGCCGTGCCTCTAGCCAAGCTGTTCCAATGTAGCAATAACACTATTATCTACCCAACAAAGTAAAGCATTGAGTTGGTATGTCCTGTTCACAAAGCAGGACAAATCCAATCCGGCCAATTGCCGTCCCGTCAGTCTACTCTCCATCAGCAAAGTGATGGAAAGTGTCGGCAACAGTGCTATCAAGCGGCACTTGCTCATCTGCTCACCGATGCTCAGTTTTGGTTCCGCCAAGAACACCTGTTCACTGGGAATCTGGGGAAAACTCTCCACTGGCTGGAGTCACAAAGGAAGATGGTTGTGGGTATTGGAGGCCAATCATCTCAGACCCAGGATATCCCGGCAGGAGTTCTCAGGGCAGTGTCCGTGACCCACCCATCTTCAGCTGTTTCATCAATAACCTTCCCTCCATCATAAGGTCAGAAGTGGGCATGTTCGTTGATTGCAATGTTCCGTTCCATTCGCAACTCCTCAGATAATGAAGCATTCTGTGCCGGCATGCAGCAAGACCTGGACAACATTCAGGCTTGGGCTGATAGGTTGCAAGTAACATTCATGCTATACAAGTACCAGGCAAGAGCAATTCTAATCACTTCCCTCTGACATTCATTGGCATTATCATCCACCATCAACATCTTGGGGGTCACCATTGACCAGAAACATAGAAAATAGGTGAAGGAGTAGGCCATTCGGCCCTTCGAGCCTGCACCACCATTCGATAAGATCATTGCTGATCATTCCCTCAGTACCCCTTTCCTGCTTTCTCTCCATACCCCTTGATCCCCTTAGCCGTAAGAGCCATATCTAACTCCCTCTTGAATATATCCAATGAACTGGCATCAACAACTCTCTGCGGCAGGCAATTCCACAGGTTAACAACTCTCTGAAGAAGCTTCTCCTCATCTCAGTCCTAAATGGCCTACCCCTTATCCTAAGACTGTGTCCCCTGGTTCTGGACTTCCCCAACATCGGGAACAATCTACCCACATCTAACCTGTCCTGTCCCGTCAGAATCTTGTATGTTTCTATGAGATTCCCTCTCATCCTTCTAAACTCTAGGGAAACAGGCCCAGTTGATCCAGTCTCTCCTCATATGTCAGTCCAGCCATCCCGGGAATCAGTCTGGTGAACCTTCGCTGCACTCCCTCAATAGCAAGAACGTCCTTCCTCAGATTAGGAGACCAAAACTGAACACACTATTCCAGGTGAGGCCTCACCAAGGCCCTGTACAACTGCAGTAAGACCTCCCTGCAGTTATGTGGACCAGCCACATAAATACTGTGGCAATAAGAGCAGGTCAGAGGCTGGGTATTCAGCAGTTAGTGACTCACCTCCTGACTCCCCAAAGCCTTTCCAACAGCTACAAGGCACAGGTCACGAGTGTGATGGAATACTCTCCACTTGCCTCCTGAGTGCAGCTACAGCAACACTCCAGAAGTTCGACAACTTCCAGGACAAAGCAGCCAACTTAATTGGGTCCCCACCCACCACCTTAAACATTCACTCTCTCTCTCTCTCTCTCTCTCTCTCTCTCTCTCTCTCTCTCTCTCTCTCTCTCTCTCTCACCGGTGCACAGTGGCTTCAATGTGTACCACCTACATGATGCACTGCAGCAACTCGCCAAGACTTCTTCAAAAGTACCTTCGAATCCCACCACCTCTACTATCTAGAAGGATGAGGACAGCAGGTGCATGAGAACACAACCACTTCCAAGTTGCACACCATCCTGATTTGGAAATAGATCACTGCACCTTCATCGTCGCTGAGTCAAAATCCTGGAACTCCCTTCCAGCAGCACTGTGGGAGTACCCTCACTGCACAGATTGCAGCAGTTAAAGAAGGCAGCCCACCCCCCACCTTCTCTAGGGCAATAAATGCTCACATCCTATGAATGAGTTTTTAAAAAAACACATCTTTCAACCAGCCAAAAGATCAACGGATTTTTCAAAATTTTAATTACCATTACTGGAAACTCATCTTGTTGGAGCTATCAAAAGAAATCAAAGTGGCAGCTAAATATTTGGCTAAACTGAGGGCGAATGTGCAAAGAACGTGTCGCAAATTAAACAGTCTATTCTTAACTGTTTGATACAATAAACACTTAAATTATTTTTTAATGTAATTCAAACGTTTGTCAATAAAACACTAGTCCCCAAAATGGCAACATAAGTGGGTAGAACTGTACCAAGAAAAGTTAGGTAATAGCCCATAATATGCTCTTAGTGCTTGAATAACCACAGTTGCCCAGCGCCTATACAAAACAGGCCCTGGTTAGGTTTCCTTGAAGTCGGCCAAGTTGAGCATTCTTAAAGCATAAACTGCTGCATTTTAATCCAGTGATTTCATTGCTGCTTTTTATAAGCCTGCTTCATTTCTTCCCCTCCACCCCCGCCTGCCCTCTTTCCATTCCCCCTTTCCTCCCTCTTTCCCTCTTGCTCCTCTCTTCTATTTCCCCACCCCCACCAACCACGTCAGATTCTCGAGGCAAAGAATCAGTGGAGGTATGCAATGCAATGTGTTCAAGAGGGAGGTGCCAACATGCCACCGTCTCTGTATACAGGCCAAGGCATTGGTGCCTACACCATTTCAACAACATCTGTTTATAGAGACTATGGTTTGCCAGGGAAGTTGCGACTGAACTGTCTAGTGCAGTACAGCCAGACCTGCACTTGTTCTTGTATTTTAGTTTCATCAATTGCTCCATTTTGAACTCATTAACTGATCTCAGTTGATGTATCCATGCTCATGCTTGCCACGGTAGAGTAGATGATGCTGTTCGATGCTAATTGAGGCTGGACATTGGATTCTACCACCGCCACCACCTCTTGGGTATCAAGAAGAGCAGACTTTGCATTCTGCCACCGCCTCCTGTTGGATATCAAGGAGAGCAGAACAACAACAATGTTGTAATTGGAGTTGCATCAACATAGAAAGGAGTCACTAACATCACAGTGCATATAGATGATTTTTCCTAGGGGCAGCAACTAAGTTTAAAGATGAACAAAAAGAACTTGCATCTACATAGCATCTTTCATGTCCTCGGGATGTACAAAAGTGCTTTTACAGCTAACTGGTTTTACCTTTGAAGTGTAGTCCCTTGTTTTTGTAAGTCAATGTGGTAACCTGTTTGCATGCAGCTTGGTGCCAGAAATAAGAAATAATAAATTACTATTGATTTGTTTTGGTAATGCTGGCCGAGGGATGAATGTTGGTCAAGGCACCAGGAGAACTCCTGCTTTTCAAATAGTGACTTGGGGTCTTTTGCATCTACTTGAATAGACAGACAGGATATATCGGTTTACTGTCCCATTTGAAAGACTATACCTCTGACCCCTCCATTCACTGTTAGCTTTGATTACATGCTTAAATCCTGGAGTACGGCTTGAACCAACAACCTTCTGACTTGGACGCAAGTGCTACTGTTCAACCATGAGGCCACCAAATTAAGCTGAAGGAGAGGAAGGTTCCAAACAATAGAGAAATGGCAAGTGAAATACAAATGGATTTGGATAAGTTGGAAAGGTAGGTGGGTGTCAAATCCAATATATTCAAAATATTTTTTGGAAGAGAAACAAAGCTTTGCAACAGTACGAGAGAATAGATTGGTCTCATCATGTGAAGATAATGAATGGAAAAAATTGTCCATGGTTTCTCTTTTCCTTATGTCTTTTAGTTTTAAATTTTTTATTTAAAATACCACAGTCAAAATGGATGTTCTACAATAATTTATTGGGTTTGAGAAGAGTGGGACAGTTCTCCAAGTTCATGCTACTAGTGGGTAGCCTCACCTACTCGCTGTACATTTAGACATTCAGCCCTGAGACATCTGTGGAAACTTTGGGAGAAAATTGGGGTTAGAGGCTTCCTTCATACGAATGCCTCCGACCAGAAAAAGTCTACGAAATACCTGGTGGTCCCGGAGGAACATAGAGATTCCGGTTGGAGGCCTAGATTTGCTGCACAGCGCATGGGAAGTTGCCTTTCAGGTACGTACGTACATACAAGCTGAAGTCACGTGGGCCTGGACCACCAATCACTATCCAGTATTCTCTGATTCAAAATGGGAGCTCTGTTTATACGACCTCCTATTACTATCAATGATTGAAACACCGAAACACAGCATAATAAATAAATAAATAAAATACCTCGCATATTTAAAATTAATCGAAATTAAGGGCCTGAACTTGGTGGAAGCCAAGTTCTGCCCAAGTATCACCAAAAGGACCGCCGAGATATCTGATGGTACTTTGGGCAGGAGTTTCATGAAAAAATCCTTAACCGACCACCCGGTGGCCAAAACCGACTTACGCTGTGAATCAGGGCAGCAGCGGGCGGGAGCTCCCAATCTTGGTGACAAATGTGATCCTCGCCAAAACGCCATCGAGGATTGAGTCAGGCCCAGGGAAGGGGGAGAGCACATAATAAAAATTTTCATCAAAAAAACCCAATGGAAGACCTTCAGGGGACCCCATACACACACATTGCTGAAAAGAAAATGAATAAAAGAAGTTCACTAACCTTTTTTTGCAGGTTTTCTTACCGTTGAGGTTAGACCTGCCATCACGCAGCAGTCTCTTCCCCCACCCCCCCAGGCCGCCGACTCCCGCCCGCACCAATCTGGCAGCTCGGCGGGCGGGAGGACACTTGCGTGCCAACGGGCAGTTCCCAGCGGCACTCCCCTCCCGCTGGAGGGAGGCCTCGATGAAAATGGCACCGAGGGGCGACAGCCCAAGAAACTCGGTGGAGGTGGATGGTAAGGCCAAGTTCGGGCCCTATGGGCTAGACTTTCCACTTCACATCGCCCATTTATGACCTCTATCGCCCATTTTGAGAAAAAAAATGGAAACTAAGCCAGAAATATCGCCAGAAATATAAGCCCCCAAGTTTCGTCTCACTTCGCTGATCTGATTGCCCACACAAGGCCCATCCCAACTTTCGGCACGTCGCCATCACATGGCCGGGCTGATGGAAAGCCAAAAGCATCGCTGTGAAATAGTTGCTTTTCATGGGCTTTACAGAAGGAACTGGGCACGACGGGCACCATTTTGAAGATCGGAGAACGGGGGAGACAGCCAAAAAATCGTGCTTAGATGGATGAGAGTTATTTATGGATCCTGCGTAGATAGGTCTACTCAGATTTTTAATTATATTTAATTTTGCTAAGAGTAGACAGAGACAGAGGAGGCGAGCGTACAACCAACGAAGGTACAAAGAAACGCAATCTTACCTCAACTTGTCTGAAAACGCGTGTCTAAGGAGGCTGTGCTTTCGGAAGGTGGTCATCATCGATGAGATTTGCCAGCTCATCAATGGGGATCTGCAGCCCTCCAGCACCATCAGAACCGCACTGTCCGTTGAGGTGATGGTTACTGCAGCTCTAACCTTCTACACATTGGGATCTTTTCAGGCTTCAGTTGGCGACATTTGTCATATCTCTCAGCACGCCACAGTTCGGCAGGTGACTGAAGCCCTTTACGCTCGCAGGATGGACTTTATAAGCTTCCCTATGACCAGAGAGACACAGACCGGGAGGGCTTTGGGTTTCTCAAGAATAGCAGACTTCCCCAAGGTGCCGGGAGCAATAGACTGCACATACATTGCCGTGAAAGCCCCATTAAAGAACGCGGAGGTGTTTCGTAACAGAAAGGGATTCCACTCCCTGAATGTGCAGCTTGTCGACCACAAACAAATAATCATGACAGTAAATGCTACATTTCCTGGCAGCATCCATGATGCGCACATCCTACGTGAGAGTGCTATCCCTGACCTGTTTGTCAATCAGCCAGAAGGCTCATGGTTGGATGCTGGGGGATAAGGGATATGGCCTTGCCAGTTGGCTGATGACCCTACTGCGTAATCCTGTCACTGAAGCAGAGAAACGTTACAACGAAAGCCACATAGCGATTCGCAACATTGTCAAAGACAATTGGAGTCCTAAAGCAGCGCTTCAGATGCATGGACCATTCTGGTGGCAGCCTACAGTACCACCCTGATCAGCTCGCTGAGTTTACTGTGGTGTGATGCATGCTGCATAACCTAGCTATAAAGAGAGGACAACTAATGCCAGATGGGGCTGCAGGTCCACCTCCAGAAGGAGGGGAGACTGAAGAGCCAGCCGGCGAGGAACAAGAGGAAGAGGAGGAGGCTGATGGGACCTCGGGGCGGACCAGCCTGGCGATGTAACCATGGTCCTACACCCCCCCCCCCCAGAAGAACAGTACACCGTGGGAGTTACGCGGCTACAAATCTGTTGCGTCAGCAGCTGATAAAGGAGCGCATTGCATGAACTTACATTGGGGATCATCACATTTGCATTTAGATTAACAATTGCATTTATACAAAAGTTGCATTTGCGTTGAGTTATGTTTTAGTTTTGCCTGAACTGGCCTGTCCTTTGTTGTGCAGCATTTTCATTAATGCTTAACTTAAGTAATATTATTACAAGAGAATTATTCAAAATGCCTAAGTTAACTAACCTTATCAGAGAATGCACAACAATTGTTAAAATCATTTACAAAATTTATTGCAAACAGAATTCCCAAACTATGAACAAACATTTTAAACAATCTAACATACAATGAACAATAATCTCTCCTCTCTGTCTCTGCCTTCCTCCACTCTATCCTCTCTCTCTCTCTCTCTGCCCCTCGCTGTGCCTTCTGCGCATGTGTGGATGACCCCTGACCTCCCACACATGCCCAGAAGTCTTTTGCTAGGGAAGCTTTTGACTTCCTCGTTCGGTGGGCGAGCGTGATATTGCCGAAAAATGAGATCGCCCATTCCACATCGCCGGGCTAAGGCGAGTGGAAAATTGCAACAAAAAAAATGGGCCATGTACCAGCGATCAGCAATGCTGAGACTTCCCACATCACTGGAACGTGGTCCATTTGTTTGGGCGATGGCCACCTAGTGGAAAGTATAGCCCTAAATTTTTTAGAAAAAAATATATTTTTTGGATTTTTTTTGTGTTTTTAATAGTGTTAAAAATAAACTTCCCTTAATGGACAGGGTTTTTGATATAAAATTGAATGTTTAAATTTAATTTTTATGTTTTAAAACTTGCTGATAAAAGTAAGCAATGCGCCTGCTTTTACCAGGCGTAAAAGTTTGAAGGAGATTCACTGGGGATGAGTTGGGCCCAATAGCCCAATCTCTCCCATGCGAATGTCCTCCCGGGAATGCGGAGGATCTGTCAAGAGAAATCTTGATCGATCGGAAAAGCCGGTTTTCGGCGCATGCGTGTCATGCACCGAAAACCGGCTTTTGCGAGGCCTTGCCCTTTGTACGGACCCGGTGAGGCCAGAATTTTCAGCCCTATGTGTTGGGTACATTAGCCTGGATTTTGCAGTAAGAATCTCGGCGCTCACCGTTGAATAAATCGGACAGCAACTTCCGGTGTCTGCACAAACACAGTTAATTGCAGAAATCAAGAAGTTGCTTTTCAAGTATAAAAGCCCACAAAGTGCAATGAATGGTGAGTGCCGTTCGTTCGCCGCTGACCACAAAATCTGGGCTAATGAATTCTTAACATGCGAATATGTTGATTTCAAATCAGTTAGTGAAATGTATCACCAGAAATATTCATTTAATCTAATTAGGATGTTGTTTTGAACCCGGTCTCAAAATATGTCAATCATCAAAAATGCAGGCTGTGTATGCTTGATTCTGAACAAACACTGCATGTTCAGATCCTTTGTGATGATAATAGTCATAATTACATTTGTCTCCGACAGTGCCCATCTTCAAAGAATGATTCTGTATAAAGAAGCAGCAAGTGTCATGTGGTGTTTTTGTTTGGCCATGAGGTGTGGGACTGGAATGTGAAACTATGAGCATGACTGCATCATCATCATCATCATAGGCACTTAAATGAAGAGTGTATTCTTAACTGCTAAGGAATCAGAATTCTCTCACTGAAGTATTTGTTTTATTTTAAGCTCTAAAGAAATTTTCAAAGAATTTCTCCTGACTAGTTTATTGGTTTAATTTCTTGTGAACTGGCTATAAACTATTGGGTTCAAACTGATTTGATATCTTTTCCTGTAAATAATTCTATGAATTAGCCAATTTAATAGTTTTTAGTCTGCTCAAAAAAGTGTTTTTATGTAGTTGGTGTTATCCATCTTGCAAAGTGATACGAGATGTTGTGGAACTCGTACTTGCTGTCATTCGCCTGAAGCACACTAGGTCAAATTGTGACATGCATAGTCAGAATTAGGTTCATTGAGAATAGCAGCTTGCCTATAGAAATAGACTGTTGTGCATTTAAGTAAGAAGGAAAAAACCTAGAGTGTAATCTCAATTTGTAACTGCGACAACCGCCTCATATTTGGAAAACTTTGTTTATTGTGCTTTATTCATAGTTAATGTTCAATTAAATTTACTGATAAACTGAATCCTAGAAAATGATTTGCATATTTATTGTACTCTAATGTTAATGCAGCTGTTTGCATATATTTTGCATAGCTTTAAACTCTTAATGCCCATCTTTCTCCTTCACACCCTTCTTGCAAAAAAAATTCTTCAGCCTAACACTTATTTATTTTTGTTTCTCCCAAGGGCTGGGTACGGTCTGTACGTGCACAGAAGGAAATTACATTTTTGCATATTAATGACGGAAGTTCATTACAAAGTCTTCAAATAGTTGCACACCCAGGTTTAGATATCAGGTGAGGAAATGAACTTATTCCCCCTTCCAATGTGTTCATTGTTTATAAAGTTTATGACCTTTGTACATGCAGAATAACATTTTGCACTTAATTTTGTATGTACAGACTATAGTGAAAATTTACACATTTGCAGAAAAGCGGATCTCTTGTATTAATGTTAAAAAGAAAGAACATTCATTCGTACAGCACCGTATCACATCCTCAAGACTTCCCAAAGCACTTCTCCAGCAATGAATTACCCTTTGAAGTGTAGTCCTTGTTTGCGCACAGCAAGGTCCTACAAGCAGCAAAATGAGTTCATCTGTTTTGATAGTTGGTTGAGAAGTTTGTTGGTCAGGACACCAGGCAAGCTCCCTGCTCCTCTTTTACATCTATTTTAATAGGCAAACGCTTTTCTGAATGAAAGCACCTGCAACAATACAGTTCTAAGTTTGTGCGACATTGAAGTGTCTGCGTAGATTGGGGCTTATATGCAATGAATTACATATGGTATTCCAAAGGGCTGTTTGCATTTATTGGGTATAGTCTATTTTGCTTAATTCCTCCTGTTTGGGTTTCCATGTAACCATTTTCTTTAATACAGTAGATGAGGATTAGTTTGCAGAATATGCCTTGTAATATTTAGCCATTTTATTTGATAAAGGAATTGTTTCTGAATAATGAATAAAATCTTGATCATTAATTTTTCATTCGTAATCCACGTTTTATTGGATGGTTTAACTCCTAATTTGTGTTCAGTGCACTTTTTCTATTCCCCTATATAATAGTACATAAAAGGTTAGTAAAGACAATGGTGCTGTTTTCTTTTTACCCATGAGAATCGGCAGAAGTCTGTAATCATGTTTTTATTTCGGTCATCACACTTTCCTGCACTATTACATCAAATGCCCAGACTCAAGGCCATAATTTCTAACGCAAACCCATTTAAAGGAAAATTTTGAAAGGGAGGGGAGTAGTCTTCAGCATAAAATGGGAGGTACTTTAAAAGAAAAGTACTTCCGATTTTATACTGAAAAGATAATTTGAATAGAATTTTTTTTTCCAAACTGAATTTTATTGCATTCACACATGCAAAATAGGATCTCCTTCTTTGCTTGGCCATTTCATGATATCAGCGATGGAGTGCCCCATGTGTAGCAGAGTGGTTTGATTGAAAACAGGGAGGGGGCCCTTATTTCAAATTAGCGTAAGCTGATCAGAGCTGTGGACCCAGCTATTGGTGGGATTTCCCAGAACTCCATGCCACTGGCTCAGCTCTAGAGCCAAGCTGAACTTGCAGCTCTGTATTGTTTTACAGTGAAGCCTCTTGGTCGCACCAGGATGCTCCCATCCAAGTTACTCTGCATTGAGGTAGACTAGATCTTGTGCTCTCTGTGGTTAAGATTTTTTTTAAACACAATTTTTCTTTTCGGTATCATTTTTAATATAAAATGTTGGAGTACTTCAAATAATACGCTCATTGGATTTGTTAGGCCTTTAAAGAATAAGGAACATCTAAGGTAGTACCCCCCCCCTCCCCCCCCCCCCCCATGTATAAATACTCTCCTTTTTACAGAATAAAATACATAAGCGCCTATAATTTACTTGCCAGCATGGAAACCTTTGTTCAGTTACCACCTTATCATGATCTAATTTGTGTATACCTGGACATACTGCAGTGGTTCCATTAAAGCTACTTTAATTCCAGATAGCTCACCAACTTTTGTCTATGTGCAAATTCCCTAATATATAAAAAATCATATGCAGCACATGCACTTTCCTGTAAGTATCTTACTTCCTGTAATACTTTTCCCTGTCACATTTTAATTGACTTAGGCAGGGGGGGCACTTAAACCAATGATCCTGATAGTGCATTACATATCAAAACATCTATATTCTAAATAAGTGTGTGTGTGTAATCAAGTTCTTTTCACAAGGCACGTTCACAAGGCGCAAACCTAGTTCATTAAATGGCGCAGTTTTTTTTCAGGGATGCTATTCATAAACTGGAGCAACTGTTCTGGACACCGGGCCGATCCGTGGTGGTGTCAAAATCCGGATTTGGCCGCCCGATCTCCACTGGCCTCTGCCCGACCCTTCTCCGCCCCCCCACCCCCCCCCCCCCCCCCTCTCCGGCCTTGGCATGACTGACCCCTTCCGTCGGCCCGACCTCCCGACCTGACGCAACTGCCGGCCCCCACTTTTGGCCCGACCGACCTACCCTACCCTACCTACCTCGATCCAGGCGAAGACGTTCCGAAATCCTGAAATACTCGGAATCCGGAACGGCCTCGGTCCCGAGGATTCCGGATTTCGTACGTCACACCTGTACCACAAAGCAATCAACCAAATTACTCACTGTTGCAGCAACTTAAAATTGCAACATGGGAAACTGCAATATGAACGCTTGTCTGGAACTCCTCTCGCTGTTGCTTTAGCAAAGGTTTACCTGTATGAAATAAATGGGTGAACACTTCCACTAAAATACCAAGAGAAGAATTTCAGACAGACCTGTTAAACAATCCTATGCCAATATACCATGACATAATTACAGGGCCAATATATTTAGAGCAGCATTTATACTGATTTATGACTTCCATATCAGACCCTGGATTAATTTAATGCACTGTACACAATGAAAACTTTGGTTTGTATGACATTATTTGTTTAATTCTTAAATATTGTACCATGTGGGCAAGATCATTGAAAAACCGCAGAAGACTAAAATAAAAATTATGGGGATTTCCACTGATTTCTTGTGGCCTATTGTAAATATATATTGGTATTCCCTGCTCAATCTGATAACTGGTTTTAAAGGTTGTTTTATTAATCTTTCCTCCCCAGTTCACACAAGCATCCTTTTTCTCTGTTTCCACCAATTTACGCTAACGCATTTTTTTCTTCTCCTATCCCCTAATCCAGTTCACTTAGACACTCTACCTCCCCTGATTTCATGTTGGCTTTTTTCTTCCTCTCCACAGTTCACATGAGCATTCATTCTCGTTTATTTCCCAACCCCCCAGTTCAGGCAAGTGTTTCTAATCATTGGTTTTAATATAAACTCATCGTATCCTTTACAGAAATATAACCTTTGGCAGTGCAGTTGAAATTTGGGGGAAACTGGTGCAGAGTCCTCACAAGAAACAGAACATTGAACTGCGAGCTGATAAAATCAAATTGGTTGGATCGTGTCATCCTGTGGTATGTTTGGTTTTAGAATTTTATCTGTAAAATATTTATTGTAACACCATGCATCTTGCTTTTAACCAATTCAGGATTTATCTCAATATTCTTCTCTTGAGCCCTGATGCAAAGTACTTGTTAATTATCCAGCCAATTTCTATTCTTGCTCTACCAACTTACTGTTCTTGACTCGGGATCCCATCTCTCAATTCTCTTTTTACTGGTCTACTTGTAGGATACTGTTTTTAATTTGTCAGTCTTGGCTCAGTGGATAGCACCCTCACTACTAAGTCAGAAGGTAGTGGGTTCAGGCTCAACTCCAGAAACTTGAGCACATAATAGAGGCTGATCTTTCATTGTAGTACTGAGTGAGTGCTGCATTGTCGGAGGTGCCATCATTTGGATGAGATGTTGAACCGAGGGCCTGTCTGGCCTCACGAATGTAAACGATCCCATGGCACCATTCAAAGAAGAACAGGGGAATTTTTCTGGTGTCCTGGCGAACATTTATCCCTCAATCCACATAACTAAAACAAGTGATCTGGTCGTTTATCTCATTGTTGTTTGTGGGACCTTGCTGTACATAACTTGGCTGTCGTATTTCCCTATAACAGTGATCCACTTCAGAAGTGTTTTATTGGCAGTAAAACACTTTTGAGACATCCTGAGGTTGTGAAAGGTGCTATATATAAATACTTGTTAATTTTTTTTAGATTTTCTCCTCATACTTCCTTCTTACTTCCTCCTTCCTCTCAATTTCTTTCCTTATTTTCTCATCCATCTTGTTTTTATTTATCATTTATTACATCTGTCGGCCCCATATCCCTCTTCATTTTAGTTTGTTTCTAACCTCTTTATTAATCCGTGGCATTCTAAAACTTGTACTTTCCTTTTGTAATGTTTGTTTATTCTCCTTTTCAATCTCCTTTTTAAAAATATCCCACTATTAACCTACAGTCCTGTGTGCCAATTTCCACCTCACTTCAGCTAGTTCACTCATCTTTCCAAAATATGCCCTATTCCAGTCTGGTGTCCTTGTTTTTGAATGAGCTTTTTTCCCTTTCCATTTGGACCTTAAATCTTACCTTACTATGATTACTACTCCTGAGCTTTTTTACTGCACTGGATGACAGAGGAAACATGTCAAGGTAGGATGATTTGGTCTAGTATATTGAAGGCTACAAAGAGGTTGATGAAGAGGAGAAGAGGGTATGCACCCTGGTTATACTCTGAAAAATTTGTGGTTCAGGCATTAATGTAATAGTTTTATGCTTACTATGCATACTTGCAAGGTACGTCTAGTGCTTTTCCTGTGTTCCTGTGATATTCACTAGACAATGGGACAAACCATGTGACTACAGTTCAAACACATGCACAAAGGGTACGGTTGGAATCCTGGAGAGATTCGTGGAGGGCGAGGATTGGGCGGATTTTGTCGACCACCTGGATCAGTATTTTGTGGCCAATGGTATGGAGGCAGAAGGCCTACGCAGTTAAGCGCAGGGCAGTTTTCCTCACTGTTTGTTTGTAGTCCGAAAATTTACAGCCTCATGACAAATCTTCTCTCGCCTGTATGCCCGGTGGAAAAAGGATACAAGGAATTGTGTACGTTGGTGGGTAGCCATCTGAAGCCACAAGAGGGGATCATCATATCACGCTACCGTTTCTACACGCATGTTTGTGTTGAGGATCAGGTCGTGTCTGGATTTGTCGGCGACCTGCAACGTCTTGCTGAGTAAGTTTGGCAACATGCTGGAAGACATGCTGCGTGATGTCTTAGTGATAGGCATCAGCCATGATGCGATCCTCAGGAAGCTGTTGGCTGCAGAGACGCTGGATTTGAAAAAGGCCATCGCGACTGCCCAGGCATGTATGACGACGGATGATAATTTGAGGCAGATATCATCGACAAGCCAGAGTTCCACGGCAAGTATTGTAAGCAAGACGGCGTCGTTTTCAGGCAGAGCTCCTTACGCGAAACCTGCCGCTGCTCAGACCCGCCAACTGGTTCGAACCAGATTTCACCCTGTTGGCATTGTGGGGGCAATCATCAGCCTCATCAGTGTCGGTTTAGACAATACTCATGCAATGGATGTTCGAAAGTGGGGCATCTTCACAGGATGTGCCCACAACAGAGCAAGCGTGGTGCGGCTCACCATGTGGTTGATGAGGACCAGTTTAGTGATGGCCCGGATACTCAAGCCGAGGAGGAAGTGAATGGACTGTGTTCGTTCCTGAATAAGAGCCAGCCGATAGTCATTAATGTGAAGCTGAATGGCGTGACTGTACCAATGGAGCTGGACACCGGTGCGAGCCAGTCGATAATGAGTCAAAGAACATTCGACAAGCTGTGCGACACTTAAGGCTGCGAAACCAAAGCTGAGTTCAGTCAATGCCAGGTTGCGGACTTGCACTAAGGAACTCATACAGGTGCTCGGCAGTGCAGCAATCGAGGTGTCATATGAAGGTGTGGTTCACGAGCTACCATTATGGATCGTCCCAGGTAATGGTCCAACGCTGTTTGGCAGGAATTGGCTCGAGAAAATCCAGCTGAACTGGAATGATGTCAAGATGTTCTCAGTGGAAGATACTTCGTGTGCTCAAGTATTGAAAAATTTTCCTTTTTTGTTTGAACTGGGCATTGGTGATTTTACGGGAGCCAAGGTGCAGATTCACCTGGACTCCAATGCAAGGCCTGTCTATCACAAAGCTAGGTCTGTTCCGTGCATGATGAGGGAGAAGGTTGAAATTGAGCTTGACGGATTCCACCGTGAAGGGATCATATCACCGGTCGAGTTTAACGAGTGGGCTAGTCCCATTGTTCCTGTGTTGATGAGTGATGGCACTGTCAGGATTTGTGGAGACTACTAGGTTACGATTAACCCATTTTCGAAAGTATCCATTACCGAGGGCTGATAGCCTGTTCGCCATGCTAGCTGGTAGAAAGTCATTCATGAAACTGGATCTGACGTCGGCCTATATGACCCAGGAGCTGGTCGACACTTCGAAGAAACTTACTATTCGTCTACAACAGGTGTCCTTTTGGGATTCATTTGGCTGCAGCCAAATTTCAGAGGAATATGGAGAGTTTACTGAAGTCCGTTTCTAGAACTGTCGTGTTTCAAGATGATATTCTGGTCACAGGTCGCAACACTGCTGAACATCTGAACAATCTTGAAGTCCTACAGCGTCTGGACAAAGTGGAACTCTGGCTGAAACGCTCGAAGTGTGTATTCATGGCACCTGAAGTCGAATTCCTCGGGAGGAAGATTGCTGCTGATGGCATCAGATCCACTGATTAGAACACCGAGGCCATCAAAAATGCACTCGTGCCTCAGAATGTGATGGAGCTGTGTTCGTTCCTTGGGCTACTTGACTACTTTGATAATTTCTTACCCAGATTGAGCACTTTACTAGAGCCACTGCATGTGTTACTAAGAAAAGGCGACAACTGGGTCTGGGATACGTCTCAAGATAAAACCTTTGAGGAAGCCAAGAATCTGCTATGTTCAAACAAGTTGCTTGTTCATTATGATCCGTGTAAACATCTTGTATTGGCCTGTGATGCTTCATATGGGGTTACTCCAACAAGCAAATGAATCGGACAAGCTACAACCTGTTGCGTATGCTTTGAGAAGTCTGTCTGAAGCGGAAAGAGCTTACAGTATGGTAGAGAGAGAAGCTTTGGGTAGTGTATGGGGTAAAAAAAAAATGCACCAGTACCTGTTTGGTCTTCATTTTGAACTAGAAACAGATCACAAGCTACTCATTTCATTATTTGCAGAAAACAAAGGTATTAATACCAATGCATCGTCCCGCATTCAAAGGTGGGCGCTGACCTTGTCTGCCTATGATTACGTCATCCGTCGTAGACCTGGTACTGAAAATTGTGCCGATGCACTGAGTCATCTGCCCTTGCCCACAACTGTGATGGAGACACCTCAACCTGCAAATCTACTGTTAGTAATGGATGCTTTTGAGAGTGAAGGAACCCCTGTCACTGCTCAACAAGTTAGGATCTGGACCAGCCATAACCTTATTTTATTGGTTGTGAAACGATGTGTACTCAGTGGTGATTGGTCCGCCATACCTATGGAAATGCGTGAGGAGACCAAACCTTACAACCGTTGCAAGGATGAGCTGACCATTCAGTCAGACTGTTTACTGTGGGGTAATCATGTAATCATGCCTAAGAAAGGTCGTGAAAAATTTGTACGTGAACTTCATAGCGCTCATCTGGTATTGTCACGATGAAGTCCATTGCTAGGTCTCGTGTGGTGGCCTGGAATTGACTCTGATCTGGAATCATGCGTGTCTCAGTGCAATACTTGCATGCAGCTAAGTAAAATACCAGCGGAATCTCCGCTGAGTCTTTGGTCGTGCCCATCCAAACCATGGTCGAGGATCCACATTGATTTTGCGGGCCCGTTCCAAGAAAAGATGTTTTTTGTCGTCTTAATGCATATTCTAAGTGGATAGAGTGTGTTATTATGTCATCCAGCATGTCTACAGCTACCATTGAGAGCCTTCGTATCATGTTTGCTAATGGTTTGCCTGACATTGTTGTGAGCGACAACGGATCTTGCTTCACAAGTCTGGAGTTCTAGGAGTTCATGAAACTCAATGGCATCAGATATGTGAGATCAGCTCCATTCAAGCCTCCATCTAATGGTCAAGCAGAGCGTGCCGTTCAAACGATCAAACAAAGTATGAAACGTGTAACTCAGGACTCACTGCAGAGACGGTTGTCATGTATATTGCTCAGTTACAGGTCAAGACCTCATACGCTGCTGAACTACTGATGAAGAAAAATCTCAAGACCAAGCTTTCTCTTCTTCCTGATTTGAACAATCATGTTGAAAACAGACGTCAAAGACAGCAATGGTGTCATGATCGTGTTGCTGTGTCATGTGACATCTTGGTCAACGATCCGGTTTATGTGCTGAACTGTGGTCAAGGTCCAAAGTGAATCACCGGCACTGTTATAGTTAAGGAGGGTAACGAGAGTGTTTGTTGTCCTGCTGAAGAATGGGCAAACATGCAGGAAACACCTTGACTAAGTTAAACTGTGGCACACGGATGAACTGGAACCAAGTGAGGAAGATGCAGTCAGTGACCAACCAACCATTGTTCACTCATCAGAGGACTCTGCTGATATTACTGACTCTGAACCTTCAGTCTCTGATGTGGTCATGACCACTCCCATCAGATTGGCTACTCAACCCTCAGTTTCAACGGACTCTGAATACTCGCCCAGAGTCAAAGTTGAACTGAGACGATCAACTCGTGAGAGGAAAGCCCCAGACCGTCTTAATTTGTAAAAAGACTGTTGTTAAGATTTTAAAAAGGGGATGTAGTTATGTATTAATGCTTGGGAATCACCAGACACCAGAGGGCGCTGCAGTCAGAGGTCATCGGGCTGTTCGCATGTGGCATGTGTGCTTGGTCACCTGTATATAAGCTGGGTGTCTTTGTCATGCAGGCACACTCGGGCTGGAATAAAGATGGATCAGGTTGCACCTGAGTGAGTTTACAGTAATCAGACTCTTGAGTCATTACATTTCTGGTCCTGTTCATTCCATTGTCCCTATGATGTGACAGTTAGGAACCCTCTTCTGAATGTGTTTAATATCTTTGAAACAAATCACTTTTCACTAAGTTACCACTGTAGAATATTACCTGTATTTATCACAATTGCTTTTGTATTCTAACATTGTGCACACTATTTTAATACTTAATCTGGAATTTCAATTCATGATTTGAAATAATTCTTGTAAAATACTGAAAATCTGAGTAATGTAAAATGTTGGATCTCCGTGTGGCGTACTGTGGAGTCGTGGGTTTGCGTTTGATTTTCTTTTGCGAGCCATACTGTGGAATGGCACTGAGCAAGGGTTGAGTGCTATTCCACAGGAAGTAAGAGTGAGCTGGGGCACTCCTGCAAATCTTTTGTGACTCTGGTTTAAAAGTGACATTAGCAAAGATCTGGGAGCAAGTTAACTGCCTCACTATCCACTTTTCAGCACTGACCTGCCTTCCCGCTGGGATCTAATCTTGCCAATCTCCTTCCCATTTCATTCACCCCTCCGAGCGCTGACCCTGTGGATTGTGCCAGTGGATTAGCCATCACTGCCCCTCGCCACATCTCCTTCCAGAATGTCCTTACTCTTGTGAACAGGGCCCTTGCCATCCATTAGCTTATTGTAGATGGTTGCATCAATACCATGACATTGTACAAAAAGACCACAAAGGGAAAACATTTAAATTAGAATTTGCGATTTTCTATTTGCCTTTCTGTGCCATCTCTAACATTGAAGAACTTTTTGTAAGCATTGCTCATTTTTATTAATTTCAATTTTGTCTTAATGTTTGGTTCTATTCTGTATACTGGATGACTTGCAAAGTATTCTCACATTCTGCTTATAGTATAGATAAGAATTTGGATGAGGAAGTATACTTACGATAGTATTTTGGGTGTGTTTTATTTAATCATAGAATTTCCCATTCAAGATCAAGGAAAGACATTCGCTCGAATACATGAGACAATTTCCTCATCTTCGATGCAAAACTAATGTTTTCAGTTCACTACTCAGAATACGAAGTGAAGCATCTGCAGCTATTCATTCATTTTTCAAGGTAAGTGGCGTACAATATATAAGAATAGTTTTATCGTGCAAGTAAATTATGGTAAAGTCCTTTTATGTATACTGTTGCTTTTAAAGCTGTATTATTTTCCACAAAAGCACATATTCTAACTTAATGCATGAATTTTGCTTTGCTAAAACCTGACCTAATTCTCGAAGTTTTCACTGGCACTGATGAATTTCCAGGGCAATGTGTAAAATTAATTCTAAACACTAATAACTGACACATGTTGATCCTGCAAGTAAATTTCTGTTTTGAAACAGCATTTACAAGTATGTAACAACTTGTCACTACAGAATGGGGAGTAGAGATAAAACCAAAATGCCTCTCCAACTCATCAGCACTCCTCGGTCTACCTACCCTCCTGCCGCCGTCCCAGGCTTGACTCCCTCTTGGATAAGCTTATAGCTTCCTTTTGTGCCTCTCTTGGCATCTTCCAAAGGACCATTCGAGGCGCTTATTGCTGTCTCCTTACGAACAGCAAGCCCAACTGCCCCATCCTACTCTTTCTCCGACCTGCCTGCCCGCTGGGATCTAATCTTGCCAATCTCTTTTCCCATCTCATTCCCTCCGACTGCTGACCTTGTGGATTCTGCCAGTGGATCAGCTATCACTGCCCCTCTCCACATCTCCCTCCAGAATGTCGTTCACTTGTGAACAGGGCCCTTGCCATCCATTAGTTTATTGTGGATAATTGCATCAATATCATGATCTTGCCAGAAACCTGGCTGAGCGGTGATAACACCTTTCCCCCTTATGAAGCCTCTCCACATGGCTATACCTTCCTACAGGGCTGTAGTGATACCCGCCCTCCTGTATGGCTCAGAGACGTGGACCATATACAGTAGAAATCTCAAATCGCTGGAGAAATACCAGTAACAATGTCTCAACAAGATCCTTCAAATCCCCTGAGAGGACAGATGCACCAACGTCTGTGTTCTCGATCAGGCCAACATCTCCAGCATCGAAGCACTGACCACACTCGACCAGCTCCGTTGGGCGGGTCACATTGTTCGCATGCCCGACACGAGACTCCCAAAGCAAGCGCTCTACTCGGAGCGCCTACATGGCAAGCGAGCCCCAGGTGGGCAGAGGAAACGTTTGAAGGACACCCTCAAATCCTCCTTGACAAAGTGCAACATCCCCACTGACACCTGGGAATCCCTGGCCAAAGACCACCCTAAGTGGAGGAAGAGTATCCATGAGGGCGCTGAACAGCTCGAGTCTCGTCGCCAAGAGCATGCAGAAATCAAGCGCAGGCAGCGGAAGGAGCGTGCGGCAAACCAGACTTCCCCACCCACCCTTTCCTTCAACGACTGTCTGTCTCCCACCTGTGACAGAGACTATAATTCCCGTATTGGACTGTTCAGTCATCTGAGAACTCACTTTTAGAGTGGAAGCAAGTCTTCCTCAATTTTGATGACCTACCACCACTTGTCCTGCCCAGACTGCCACGGTGGCAGTGTGGCCCTTTTCAATTGGCCTGTTCCCTACTCCTCTGGAACAATCTCCTTCTTTGGAGTATCTCACCTTGTTCCAGCCCTCTCATCTCTCCTTTTAAAATCCTCCTCGACCACCCACCCAAGTACTCTGCCAAGTTTCTCACCAAGATATCTTCACTACATTCCTCCCTCACCAAGTGATTTCTCACCTTTGGCAATTTCAACCTCCATTTCAATTCTTCATGCTCTCCTCTGAGTTCACTGCCCTCCTATCCTGCCTTAATTTCTCCCTCCATATTCATGGCCACCCCCTTGACCTTGCCATCTCGCGTGGTGTCTCCACGCCCATCGTGTCAATCACAGATAAGGCTATCTCTGAGGATTTTCTTGTATCCCTACCACTCTCATCCCCCTTATACCCCTCTGCAAGTCATTTATAATGGCACTTTCAAATTCCTAACTGTCTAGCCTTTGGCCCGCTATTCAACGCAACATTTCTGCAACTACCGATCTTCTTAATCATACCTTTACCTCCACCTTTGTCCTTATCCCAATTAGAACCATTGCTCTATTTCTCATCCTGCTCATTCCGCTGGTGCGGCCCATAGCTCCACTCCCTTAATCCAAGGCACACAGACTTGAACTTTTATGGCAGACAAGTGGTTTAGCCATCCATTGCCAAATCATTTTGGAACACCTAAAGTACTATCGGCTCCTGCTCTCCTGTGCCAAAACTGCTCACTATTAAAGGATCATTCTGAAATGTAAAGATAAGCCCCAGCTTCTCTTCACCAAACTGGCCTTCTGAAACCCCTCTCTACCCTCAACTCCAGCAAGAGTGAGGAACTCATGGACTACTTACTCACTCCGATTGAGGCCATCTGTTCAGTTGTCTCTGCTGCTTCCCTCCCTTTCCCCAGTCAAACTTCCTATACGGTTCCCCCGCCATAGCTCTGAACTTGTAGCTATCTTTTTCGCTCCTATCTCCCCTCATGCCCTCTCCGAGTCCATCTTGTCCATGAGACCCACCTCCTGCTCATTCGACCCTACACCCACCAAACTGCTGGCAACCCAACTTCTCTTGGGTTGCCGTGTATAACCAAGGAAATAAAGGAGAGCATCAAATTAAAAACCAATGCGTATAAGGTGGCCAAGGTTAGTGGGAAACTAGAAGATTGGGAAAATTTTAAACAACAGCAATGAATGACTAAGAAAGCAATAAAGAAAGGAAAGATAGATTACAAAAGTAAACTTGCGCAAAACATAAAAACAGATAGTAAAAGCTTTTACCGATATATAAAACGGAAAAGAGTGACTAAAGTAAATGTTGGTCCCTCAGAAGATGAGAAGGGGGATTTAATAATGGGAAATGTGGAAATGGCTGAGACCTTAAACAATTATTTTGCTTTGGTCTTCACAGTGGAAGACACAAAAACCATGCCAAAAATTGCTGGTCACGGGAATGTGGGAAGGGAGGACCTTGAGACAATCACTATCACTAGGGAAGTAGTGCTGGACAGACTAATGGATCTCAAGGTAGACAAGTCCCCTGGTCCTGATGAAATGCATCCCAGGATATGAAAAGAGATGGCGGAAGTTATAGCAGATACATTCGTTATAATCTACCAACATTCTCTGGACTCTGGGGAGGTACCAGCGGATTGGAAAGCAGCTAATGTAACGCCTCTGTTTTTAAAAAAAAAAAAGGGGGCAGACAAAAGGCAGGTAACTATAGGCCGGTTAGTTTAACATCTGTAGTGGGGAAAATGCTTGAAGCTATCATTAAGGAAGAAATAACGGGACATCTAGATAAGAATAGTGCAATCAAGCAGACGCAACATGGATTCATGAAGGGGAAATCATGTTTAACTAATTTACTGAAATTCTTTGAGGATATAATGAGCATGGTGGATAGAGGTGTAGCAATGGATGTGGTGTATTTAGATTTCCAAAAGGCATTCGATAAGGTGCCACACGAAAGGTTACTGCAGAAGATAAAGATACGCGGAGTTGGAGGAAATGTATTAGCATGGATCGAGAATTGGCTGGCGAACAGAAAGCAGTGAGTCGGGATAAATGGGTCCTTTTCGGGTTGGAAATTGGTGGTTAGTGGTGGGCCACAGGGATCGGTGCTGGGACCATAACTGTTTACAATATACATAGATGACCTGGAAGAGGGGACAGAGTGTAGTGTAACACAATTTTCAGATGACACAAAGATTAGTGGGAAAGCGGGTTGTGTAGAGGACACAGAGAGGCTGCAAAGAGATTTAGATAGGTTAAGCGAATGGGCTAAGGTTTGGCAGATGGAATACAATGTCGGAAAATGTGAGGTCATCCACCTTGGGGGGGAAAAGAAAACAGTAAAAGGGAATATTATTTGAATGGGGAGAAATTACAACATGCTGCGGTGCAGAGGGACCTGGGGGTCCTTGTGCTGAATCCCAAAAAGTTAGTTTGCAGGTGCAGCAGGTAATCAGGAAGGCGAATGGAATGTTGGCCTTCATTGCGAGAGGGATGGAGTACAAAAGCAGGTAGGTCCTGCTGCAATTGTTCAGGGTATTGGTGAGGCCGCACCTGGAGTACTGCGTGCAGTTTTGGTCACCTTACTTAAGGAAGGATATACTAGCTTTGGAGGGGGTACAGAGACGATTCACTCGGCTGATTCCGGAGATGAGTGGGTTACCTTATGATTATAGATTGAGTAGACTGGATCTTTACGCGTTGGAGTTCAGAAGGATGAGGGGTGATCTTATAGAAACATTTAAAATAATGAAAGAGATAGACAAGATGGAGGCAGAGAGGTTGTTTCCACTGGTCGAGGAGACTAGAACTAGGGGGCACAGCCTCAAAATACGGGGGAGCCAATTTAAAACCGAGTTGAGAAGGAATTTCTTCTCCCAGAGGGTTGTGAATTCTCTGCCCAAGGAAGCAGTTGAGGCTAGCTCATTGAATGTATTCAAATCACAGGTAGATTTTTAACCAATAAGGGAATCAAGGGTTATGGGGAGCGGGCGGGTAAGTGGAGCTGAGTCCACGGCCAGATCAGCCATGATCTTGTTGAATGGCGGAGCAGGCTCGAGGGGCTAGATGGCCTACTCCTGTTCCTAATTCTTATGTTCTCTTCCTAGCTGTTACTGTTAATGGTTCCCCCTCCTCAGATGCTGTTCCCTTCACCTTCAAATCGGCTGTCATCACTCCTCTCAAAAAGCCCACCCTTGACTCCTCTTGCAAACTACCACCCCACCTCCAACCTCACTTTCCTCTCCAGTCCTTGAGCGTGTTGTCGCCTCCCAAATCCATGCCCATCTTTCCCGCAACTCCATGTTTGAACCCCTCCACTCACGTTTCCGCCCTTTCAAAGCTCTTGGCAAAGTCATAAATGACATCCAATATGACTGTGACCGTAGTAAACTTATCCCTCTTCACTCTCCTCACCCTTGACCTGTGTGCAGCCTTTGATAGGTTGACCACACCATCCTGCTCCAATGCCTCCTCTGTCTTGCCTTCACCTGATTCTATTCATGTCTATCCAGTTGTAGCCAGGCAATCCCCTGCAATTACTTCTCTTCCCACTCTCACATCGTTACCTCTGGTGTCCCCCAAGGATCTATCCTTGGCCCCGTCTTATTTCATATCCACATGCTGTCCATCGGCGACTTCATCTGAAAAAACAATGTCAACTTCCACGTGCACTGGCGACACCCAGCTCGACCTCACCATCACCTCTCTCAACCCCTCCACTTCCTCTGATTGTCATGCTGCTTGTGCGACATCCATTACTGGATGAGCAGAAATTTCCCCTCTCCGAAATATTGGCAAGACCGAAGCAATCGTCTTCGGTCCTCGCCACTAACTCCGTTCCCCAGCCACCGACTCGATCCCTCCCTCACCACTGTCTGAGGCTGAACCAGTCCATTCGCAACCTTGGTGTCCTATTTGACCCAGAGCTGAACTTCCGACCCTATATCAGCTCTGTCACACAAGACCACCTACTTTCACCTTCATAACATCAATCGTCTCTGCTCCATCCTCAGTTCATCTGCTGCTGAAACCCTCATCAATGCCTTTGTAACCTCTGGAACTGTTCCAATGCTCTTCTGGTCAGCCTTCCATCTTCCACCCTCCATAAAGTTATGCTCATCCAAAACTCTGCTGCCTGTATCCTAACTTGTACCAAATCCTGTTCACCCATCACCACTGTGCGTGCTGACTTAACATTGGCTCCTGGTCTGGCAACACCTTGATTTTAAAATTCTCATCCTTGTTTTGAAATCTCTCCATGGTCTCAACCCTTCCTATCTCTGCAATCTCCTCCAGCCTTCCAGCTCTACATCCGTCAGAGATCTCTGCACTCCTCCAATTCTGGCCCCCTGAGCATCACTGATTTTAATCATTCCACCATTGTCGAGCCCCAAAGCTCTGGAATTCCCTCCCTAAACCCTTCTTCCTCTCTCTCCTCCTTTTAAGATGCTTCCTCAAACCTACCTATTTGGTCACCTGCCCTAATATTTGTCTAGTGGCTCGGTGTTAATTCTTGTTTGGTAACGTCCCTGTGAAGGGCCTTCGGACATTTTACTATATTAAAGGCGTTCTATAAATGCAATTGCTTGTTGTAAAGTTCAAAAACTTGTTGCATAAATTCTGTTTTCCTGAAATCTGACCTAGTTGTCAAAGCTTTCACTGACACAGGAATTTCCAAGGCAATGTGTATAACTAATTATAATTACTAATAACTAATAACTTATAACAATAACTTGCAATTGTTCATCCTGAAACTCAATTTCTGTTTTGAAACAGCATTCACATTTTTTAAATATGTAACCGCTCTTCACTACAGAGGGGGGTGTGGAGATAACACCACAATTCAGGTTTGGCATTGAAAAGTATGACATTTAACTTGTCTAGAAGTTTTATTTTGGGCCAAAAACAACTTTGAGTTCCCTGGGGACTTGGCTGCATGCTCAGTGCATGTGTACAAATGAAAGTCATTTGTATTCTTGCACTCTAAATTCATGATGGAATTACACAGTGAAGCAGTTTGATTTAGGCGCAAAAGCTTAGATAATGTCCTGGATCCCATGCATGTTGAAACAGATCTATAATTGCAGGAATCATTTCTGCTATTCGAAACAGATGGATTGATAAGGGAGACGTGTATCTCTATCCCCCTCTCCCCACACTATATAGATTAGATCAGCAACAGCACTATAAAACCACAAGTTACTGCAGCTTGGAAGTTAAATGTCTTTGCTACTTTCCACTGGCAACATTTCACTTTCAGAAATTTACTTTATTCAAAATTTACTGCTGTGCTCTTCTTGTTTAAAAGCTTCTTAAGCCTGGAAACCAAAAGATTAAATTACCGTAGAGGATGCTTGACTGTAAATTAATTCTGCTTTGGGAATAATGGGTTGTGGGTCTGCTGCTTGTACTTAACGTTTTTCTTTTTGCACTGTCCTTGTAATAGTCTGGATTTATTACATTAAATGTGTTTATGTTCAACAATTAATCATTATAATTTTGGACTCCAGTGGTTGTGTTTACAATATAAAGTGAAAACCAAATTACTCTGCAGCAACTGGGTGCTCTCCATTGAGGTACGTTGTGCTACTCCACAACACTGAAGTATGCAATGACTGAATTGAATGCAGTACAGATGCAGCGTCGAAAACCAAGAGTTCCAGAATATTCCAGACTCCGGACAGATCGGTGGCAGGATCATCTGGAATCTGTAAAATGTTCCAGAATCTGAACCTACTGACCTCAAGGCCCCACCGCTGGCCGACCTCGGGCCTCGCCTAGCCGCCGCTCGCTTTGCACCGCTTGCCGCCGCTGCTCGCCTCGTGCCACCGCTGTCCTTATCTCGGGGCCTCCTAGCCGACCCGCTGGCCCGAACACCACCTCCGCGGTGGGGCCCACCGGCCTGAACACTATCGCTGCAGCGGGGCCTGCCGGCCCGAACACCACCTCTGCGGTGGGGCCCACCGGCCCGAACACTATCGCTGCAGCGGGGCCTGCCGGCCCGAGCACCACCTCCGCGGCAGCAGGGCCCCACCCGAGCACCTCCTCGGCGGGGACCCCACCCCCTTCTCTGACTTTCCGAAATCTGGAAATACCCGAACCTGGGCTCGGGTGTTTCCAGATTCGTGATGTCAGAAAGACGATTGACAGCCCGGAATCGGAAACGGCCTCGGTCCCGAGGGTTCCGGATTCTTGACGCTGCACCTGTAGTTGCCAACTGCATCGGTGAGAATTTAATTATCAGCAGGCAAATGCTAATGTCAGGGCATCAACGGTGAGGCTTTTTCTTCGAGCGGAGACGTCGAGGAGGCGGCCTATAAAAGTCCGGGGTCGGAGAGTCAGCGGGACTTCGAGAGGGGGTTGAGGAGGCGGCCTATAAAAGTCCGGGGTTTGAGAGGCATAGCTTGTGCAGCTGCAGCAGGGAGGCAAAAAAGAAGTAGAAAGAAATCGAAAGGTGACGTCACAGCCAAGGGGGTAAGTGATTGGTGAGTAGTTTTTCTTTTTCTTTATCAGTAAGTAACCTTGAGCATTGTTGTTGCCAAATTAAGTTTATTTAAGGGTTAAGTCGTGGCAGGATAGCTCGGACACATGTTATGCTCCTCCTGTACTATGTGGAAAGTCAGGGACACTTTCGGTGTCCCTGACGACTATGTGTGCAGGAAGTGTATCCGCCTCCAGCTCCTGACGGACTGCATTGCGGCACCGGAGCTGCGGGTGGATTCACTCTGGAGCATCCACGATATTGAGAATGACGTGAATAGCGCGTTTAGCGAGTTGGTCTTACCGCAGGTAAAGGGTACACAGCCAGATAGGGGATGGGTGACCAACAGGAAGAGCAGTGGAAGGAAGGTAGTGCAGGGGTCCCCTGCGGTCATCCCCCTGCAAAACAGATACACCGCTTTGGGTACTGTTGAGGGGGATGACTCATCGGGGGAGGGCAGCAGCAGCCGCCAAGTCCATGGCACCGTGGGTGGCTCTGCTGCACAGGAGGGCAGGAAAAAGAGTGGGAGAGCTATAGCAATAGGGAATTCTATTGTAAGGGGAACAGATAGGTGTTTCTGCGGCCTCAACCGAGACTCCAGGATGGTATGTTGCCTCCCTGGTGCAAGGGTCAAGGATGTCTCGGAGCGGGTGCAGGACATTCTGAAAAGGGAGGGTGAACAGCCGGTTGTCGTGGTGCATATAGGTACCAACGATATAGGTAAAAAAACGGGATGAGGTCCTACGAGATGAATTTAGGGAGCTAGGAGCTAAATTTAAAAAGTAGGACCTCAAAAGTAGTAATCTCAGGATTGCTACCAGTGCCACGTTGCTAGTCAGAGTAGGAATCGCAGGATAGCTCAGATGAATACATGGCTTGAGGAGTGGTGCAAGAGGGAGGGATTCAAATTCCTGGGACATTGGAACCGGTTCTGGGGGCGGTGGGACCAGTACAAACCGGACAGTCTGCACCTGGGCAGGACTGAAACCAATGTCCTCGGGGGAATGTTTGCGAGTGCTGTTGGGGAGAGTTAAACTAATATGGCAGGGGGATGGAAACCTATGCAGGGAGACAGAGGGAAATAAAATGGAAGCAGAAGCGAAAGATAGAAAGGAGAATAGTAAAAATGGAGGGCAGAGAAACCCAAGGCAAAAAACAAAGGGCCACATTACAGCAAAATTCTAAAGGGGAAAAGTGTGTTAAAAAGACAAGCCTGAAGGATCTGTGCCTCAATGCGAGGAGTATTCAGAATAAGGTGGACGAATTAAATGCACAGATAGCATTTAACGAATATGATGTAATTGGCATCACGGAGACATGGCTCCAGGGTGACCAAGGCTGGGAACTCAACATCCAGGGGTATTGAACATTTACGAAGGATAGACAGAGATGAAAAGGAGGCGGGGTGGCGCTGCTGGTTAAAGAGGAAATTAATGCAATAGTACGGAGGGACATTAGCCTGGATGATGTGGAATCGGTATGGGTGGAACTGCGGAGTATCAAAGGGCAGAAAACGCTAGTGGGAGTTGTGTACAGACCACTAAACAGTAGTAGTGAGGTTGGGGACAGCATCAAACAAGAAATAAGGGATGTGTGCAATAAAGGTACAGCAGTTATCATGGGCGACTTTAATCTACATATTGATTGGGCTAACCAAACTGGTAGCAATGCGGTGGAGGAAGATTTCCTGGAGTGTATTAGGAATGGTTTTCTAGACCAATATGTCGAGGAACCAACTAGAGAGCTGGCCATCCTCGACTGGGTGATGTGTAATGAGAAGGGACTAATTAGCAATTTTGTTGTGCGAGGCCCCTTGGGGAAGAGTGACCATAATATGGTCGAATTCGTTATTAAGATGGAGAAGTGACACAATTAATTTGGAAACTAGTGTCCTGAACTTAAGGAAAGGTAACTTCGACGGTATGAGGCGTGCATTGGCTAGAATTGACTGGCAAAGGATACTTAAAGGGTTGACGGTGGATAAGCAATGGCAAACATTTAAAGATCACATGGATGAACTTCAGCAATTGTACATCCCTGTCTGGAGTAAAAATAAAACTGGGGAAGGTGGCTCAACTATGGCTAACAAGGGAAATTAAGGATAGTGTTAAAACCAAGGAAGAGGCATATAAATTGGCTCGAAAAAGCAACAAATCTGAGGACTGGGAGAAATTTAGAATTCAACAGAGGAGGACTAAGGGTTTAATTAAGAGGGGGAAAATAGAGTACGAGAGGAAGCTTGCAGGGAACATAAAAACTGACTGCAAAAGCTTCTATAAACATGTGAAGAGAAAAAGATTAGTGAAGACAAACGTAGGTTCCTTGCAGTCGGATTCAGGTGAATTTATAATGGGGAACAAAGAAATTGCAGATCAATTGAACAAACACTTCGGTTCTGTCTTCACGAAGGAAGACACAAATAACCTTCTGAATGTACTAGGGGACAGTGGGTCTAGTGAGAAGGAGGAACTGAAGGATATCCTTATAAAGCGGAAAATTGTGTTGGGGAAATTGATGGGATTGAAAGCCGATAAATCCCCGGGACCTGATAGTCTGCATTCCAGAGTACTTAAGGAAGTGGCCCTAGAAAAATTGGGATGCATTGGTGATCATTTTCCAACAGTCTATCGACTCTGAATCAGTTCCTATGGACTGGAGGGTAGCTAATGTAACACCACTTTTTAAAAAAAGAAGGGAGAGAGAAAACGGGTAATTATAGACCGGTTAGCCTGACATCAGTAGTGGGGAAAATGTTGGAATCAATCATTAAGGATGAAATACCAGCGCATTTGGAAAGCAGTGATCGGATCGGTCCAAGTCAGCATGGATTTATGAAAGGGAAATCATGCTTGACGAATCTTCTGAATTTTTTGAGGATGTAACTAGCAGAGTGGACAAGGGAGAACCAGTGGATGTGGTGTATTTGGAATTTGAAAAGGCTTTTGACAAGGTCCCGCACAAGAGATTGGTGTGCAAAATCAAAGCACGTGGTATTGGGGGTAATGTACTGACGTGGATAGAGAACTGGTTGGCAGACAGGAAGCAGAGAGTCGGGATAAATGGGTCCTTTTCAGAATGTCAGTCAGTGACTAGTGGAGTGCTGCAGGGCTCAGTGCTGGGACCCCAGCTCTTTACAATATACATTAACGATTTAGATATTGGAATTGAGTGTAATATCTCCCAAGTTTGCAGATGACACTAAAATGGGTGGTGGTGTAAACTGTCAGGAGGATGCTAAGAGGCTGCAGGGTGACTTGGGACAGGTTTGGTGAGTGGGCAAATGCATGGCAGATGCAGTACAATGTGGATAAATGTGAGGTTATCCATTTTGGGGGCAAAAACACGAAGGCAGAATATTATCTGAATGGCGGCAGATTAGGAAAAGGGGAGGTGCAACGAGACCTGGGTGTCATGGTTCATCAGTCATTGAAAGTTGGCATATAGGTACAGCAGGTGGTGAAGAAGGCAAATGGTATGTTGGCCTTCATAGCTAGGGGATTTGAGTGTAGGAGCAGGGAGGTTTTACTGCAGTTGTACAAGGCCTTGGTGAGGCCTCACCTAGAATATTGTGTTCAGTTTTGGTCTCCTAATCTGAGGAAGGACGTTCTTGCTATTGAGGGAGTGCAGCGAAGGTTCACCAGACTGATTCCCGGGATGGCTGGACTGACATATGAGGAGAGACTGGATCAACTGGGCCTTTATTCACTGGATTTTAGAAGGATGAGAGGGGATCTCATAGAAACATATAAAATTCTGATGGGACTGGACAGATTAGATGCGGGAAGAATGTTCCCGATGTTGGGGAAGTCCAGAACCAGGGGACATAGTTTTAGGATAAGGGATAGGCCATTTAGGACTGAGATGAGGTTAACCTGTGGAATTCCCTACCGCAGAGAGTTGTTGATGCCAGTTTATTGGATATATTCAAGAGGGAGTTATATATGGCCCTTACAGCTAAAGAGATCAAGGGGTATGGAGAGAAAGCAGGAAAGGGGTACTGAGGGAATGATCAGCCATGATCTTATTGAATGGTGGTAGGTTCGAAGGGCCGAATGGCCTACTCCTGCACCTATTTTCTATGTTTCTATGGATGTGGACAAAATTTGTCTTGGTGTTTAAAACTCCTAGTCATGTTCAGAACAGAGTTGAATGATGTGTATTTATTATTATATTCAACTTTGTTTTAATTTACAGGATAATGGATTTGTTCACATACATACACCCATAATAACATCGAATGATTGTGAAGGAGCTGGAGAGCTCTTCCAAGTTGAAGTAAGTACTGCTTAGGACAAGAAATTAAGTACACTGTGACATTGTACACAAGTTTTTCTTCCTAAATTTCTTATAGTAGTGGTGTCTATCGATTGGAAAACCATATAGTAACCAATTAATTTCATGAGCAAGACCAACAAACTTACAAGTCTTGCGTTATCTCACGCAGAACTATGGATTGGATGCCAATGGTCTTAAGATTGCTGAGGTGTCACTCTTGAATGTAATAAGTCAGAGTTGAATAATGAGGACGGTAATAATGATTAGCTATAATGACATTTCACAACATTATCATCGGAGAGAATGTCACAGAACTCTCATCTTGCCAGTATTTTTTTTTCTCTCCTGTCTGAAGTGATTGAGTTCTGCTGGGGTACAATGCCACAAGTTCAGATAAGCTCGAGGTACTTTGCCCAAGTAGCCATTCTTTACATGTATGTCTTTGATCACATACACCAACTTGCCCCATTTCCTACTTGTCCAGTTGTCCTGTAAAGTACCTTGGAAAATGTAATCATGTGGAAGGTGCTGTGAAGATTTAGGTCAGAATTTCCAGTGTCTGACGCGCCAGCAGCGCGGGAGGCTTGGAGCTTGTGGCAAACCCCAAAGTTTCAGCAGCGCGTTTGTTGGTGAAGTTTGAACGAAGCCACTGCATTTGCCTCTGACTTCTGGGTTTCCCGACCAATTAACACAAGCGGGTGTGATGACGCATGCCTGGATCCAATACAGCTACGGTATTTAAAGGACAAATGCAAAGATGACAGTTTGTGGAGATGGCAGAAAAATTGCTTTGGAATCAAAAAATGGAGTCGCAACGTACAAAAGCTGTCCCTTGCTTCAGTGATGCCTCCCTGGACCTCCTGCTACAAGGTGTTGGGATCCGCAGGGAGATTTTATTCCCTGCTGACTGGAGGAAGAAGCCAGCCTCAATGACACAGGAGGCATGGCTGAAGATGGCGGCGGAGGTATATATGACAGATTTAAAGTGGAGATCAGACACGCAATCCTCCAATGTAATGACAGTGACCTCAAATCTTGTAGCAATCACCTGCAAAGTACTGAAAGCAAACTCTCGGATGCTGTGAGCAAAAGCTTTTCACTTGAGCAAGGAAGCAGGTGTGAGGTCTCAGTACTTCTGTCATTTTTTTATATCTCATTTGTTCAGCCCCATCAATTGCCTGGGAATCCTGTGCATACACAGTTAAAGTTGAAAACTCAAGTAATGATCCCTCTTAATAGCTTTAAATTGGTAAGTCGTCTCTCCCGAGGGGGTTTCTTGCTCACAGCATAACGCTGGTGGATTGAAGCCAGCCTCCTGACGTGCTGTCAATTTCAGCACATTTGACCACCCACCCGCTCCCAAACCCACTCACTCTTTCCTCCCCTTAGTTTCACATCACTGTACAAAGATAAAAAAGTTGACTATTAATTGCATGAAAGTGATGGTGTTACCTGCTCAGTTTCACTCCGAAGGTTGTAAGTTGACAATAGCTGCTTGGGTTACATTACATTTGCTAATGCAATGAGGAAATCAGTAATTATCACAATATAGAATATTTTATGGGAGTATAATAAAGTTTATTTCTATACTAGTTTTATAATTGTTTTTCTACAATGAAAGTGTTACTGTGTAACATGTATGGAATTGTTTACTCCAGTTACACTTTGCATGTGATCTATAACTCACCGATAGTTTGCTTTATTTGTGTGACTTAAAGAAAAAGAGTAGTATTTTAAACACATTACATGAATATACTTCTTTAAAACGCTCTCTGTACCATGGACAGCCATGTTGGAGTCCCTTTTGCCACAGACATAGGAACATAAAATGGGAAAACCCATATTCCACAATTGGTTTAGAAATAATTAAGGATGAAGTTAAACGGCCGAAGAGTCTTGGTGAACTTGATGCTTAATTTGTTCAAATAATGCAGAGCTGCAATTGACAAAGCCAATAGAATGTTGAAATGTATAGCCAAAACTGTGGAATCCAAGCCAGGGTGCCACAGTGTAAACTGTTTCGTGCTTTGGTCAGATCTCATCTCTTGTCCAATTCTGGTTAACAAGAAACGAGCCCTGAAAGCAGTGCAGAAAAAAGCCAAACCCTAACATCAATGTCTGAGTTATGAGGAGGGACTGGAAATCCTTGGGCTTTTCCGTGTTGAAAAGAAATATCCGAGAGATGATTTTATGGCGATGTACAAGAAAATAAACGGGACAGAAAAGGTGGATCCGGAAATTTGTTTTGAACTAAATTACACGAATAGAGCAAAGGAATACAATGAACATAAGAATGTAAGAAATAGGAGCAGGAGTAGGCCATTTGGCCCCTCGAGCCTGCTTTGCCATTCAATAAGATCATGGCTGATCTGATCTTGGCCTCAACTCCACTTCCCTGCCCGCTCCCCATAATTATTGACTCCCTCGTTCAATCGTTCAAAATCTGTCTATCTCCACTTTAAATATATTCAGTGACCCAGCCTCAACAGCTCTCTCGGGTGGAGAATTCCAAAGATACACGACACTCTGAGAGAAGCAATTCCTCCTCATATCTGTTTTAAATGGGCGACCCCTTATTCTGAAACTGTGCCCCCGAGTTCTAGATTTCCCCACAAGGGGAAACATCCTCTCTCCTCTACCCTGTCCAGCCCCCTCAGAATCTTCTGCGTTTCAATAACTTCACCTCTCAT
This sequence comes from Pristiophorus japonicus, assembly GCF_044704955.1. NCBI lineage: Eukaryota > Metazoa > Chordata > Chondrichthyes > Pristiophoridae > Pristiophorus > Pristiophorus japonicus. The sequence continues at coordinate 126,471,738 of NC_091986.1, forward strand.
TCTTCTAAACTCTTAATTAAAGTTTAGGCCCAACCTGCTCAACCTTTCTTCATAAGACAACCCCTTCATCTCAAGAATCAACCCAGTGAACCTTCTCTGAGCTGCCTTCAATACAAGTAAATCCTTCTTTAAATAAGGAGACCAAAACTACGCAGTACTCCAGGTATGGTCTCTCCAATGCCCTGTACAGTTTTGTAGTAAGACGTCCCTACTTTTATACTCCATCCCCTTTGCAATAAAGGCCAACATTCCATTTGCCTTCCTGATTACTTGCTGTACCTGCATACTAACATTTTGTGTTTCATGTACAAGGACCCCCAGGTCCCTCTGTACCGCAGCATTTTGTAGTCTCCATTTAAATAATAATTTGCTTTTTTATTCTTCCTACCAAAATGGATAACCTCACATTTTCCCACCTTATACTTCTGTCAAATTTTTGCCCACTCACTTAACCTATCTATTATATCCCTTTGTAGATTATTTGCATCCTCTTCACAACTTGCTTTCCCACCTATCTTTGTATCATCAACAAATTTGGCTACTTTACACTCTGTCCCTTCATCCATGTCATTAATATAGATTGTTAATAGTTGAGGCCCCAGCACTGATCCCTGTAGCACCCCGCGAGTTGCAGTTTGCCAACCTGAAAATGACCCATTTATCCCGACTCTCTGTTTTCTGTTAGTTAGCCAATCCTCTATCCATGCTATATATATATTACCACCAACCCTGTGAACTCTTATCTTGTGCAATAACCTTTTATGTGGCACCTTATTGAATGCCTTCTGGAAATCCAAATACACTACATCTACTGGTTCCCTTTTATCCACCCTGCTCGTTACATCCTCAAAGAACTCTAGCAAATTTGTCAAACATGATTTCCCTGTCATAAAATCATGCTGACTCTGATTGTATTATGATTTTCTAAATGCCCTGCCACTATTCCTTAATAATGCATTTTCAAAATGACAGCTATTCGGCTAACTGGCCTATAGTTTCCTGTTTTCTGTCTGCCTCCTATCTTGAATAGGGTATTACATTTGTGATTTTCCAATCTGCTGGGACCTCTCCAGAATCCATGAAGCCATTGTCTTCAGTCCCTGCAACAAACTCTGTTCTCTAGCCAGCAAAACCATCCTGCTGCCTGGTCACTGAGGCTGAATCAGACTGTTTGCAACCGTGGTGTCTTATCCTGTCCATTACCAAGACTGCCTACTTCCACCTCCATCGTTTGTCTATGCCCCTGTTTCAGCTCATCTGCTGAAACCCTCAACCATGCTTTTCATACCCCCAGACACGACTATTCCAATGCTTCCCCAGCCGGCCGATCACCTTGCACCCTCCGTAAACTTCAGCTCATCCAAAACTCTGCCCGTATCCTAACTCTCAGCAAGGCCCATTTACCCATTCCCCCTGTGGTCACTGACCTACATTGGCTCCCAGGGAGGGAGGGGAAAGTTATTTTACTGTTGTCTAAAACCCTGTTTAGAGTGCTGCATTCAGTTCTGGGCACTGTACCTCAGGAAGGATATATTGACCTTGGAGGGGTGCAGTGCAGATTCACCAAAATGATACTTTAGTTAAATGGGTTAAATTATTAGGGCAGGTTGCATAGACTAGACTTGTATTCCCTTGAGAAAAAAAAGATTGAAGAGGTGATCTAATTGAGGTGTTTAAGATGATAAAATAAGTTGCTAGCGTAGATAAAGAGAAACTATTTCTTCAAGGTATTGAAAATTGCTGATACCGTTTTCTTCATGATATAACTGCATTGCCATTTGCACATCATCTTTTGTATCTTTTGACATGTTTATCAATTGGTTGTTTTGAAATCAACTTGTGAAAGTAGGTGAACTTACATTACTGACACTAGATTCTTTTAGGTTTCAACAGAAGACATAACAGATCAGAGTTAACTATTTTACAGCTTCACCAATTGCAAGACTAAACAGCAATGAATTAATTTAAGATAATGTATGTCAGAGAAGCAAGGTGGTAAATATCTTGCAGTGATCCTTTGTTGCCACAAGGTGGTAGCAGCATGTTTTTAATAAGAATCATAACATTTGTACATCATTTTAGCACCATCGGTGGCAGCAAATCGATGCTATAGCTAAGTTTAAGCTTCTTGATTTTGGCTGAATGTGCAAATGTGGCAGAAAACGTGCATGTTTGCCATATTTATTATTCAGGCTAATCAGCCTTTCCGAGTTCTAAAAAAAACCAGGAAGCACTCAAAATACATAGTGGGTCCATCAGCTTCTGAAAAGACAAACAGTGGGTTAATGCTTTGGAAGGAACCCTTCATTACAATTTATTAATGTATTACACCTTATTGAGCATTTAGTATGCGAGGTTCCATTCCTGTAACATTCTGTGATTTGTAGTGCACATGATACCACTAATTAAGTCCCAAGTAAATATTGTTTGTGCACTTGATTGTATAAATACAGCTCCTTCATGAAGCCTTGTATTCATTTTAGTAAAACAGATGCAGTGGAATAGTCGGGAGTAAACCAAATGGTTTGCACATTTGTCATTAGGATTTTTTTTGGATTCACTTGGAAGGTTTTTAATTCTTTTGTTACTGAAGAGTATTTGTTTCATTTTGGTAAACACTTGCTGTGGAAAACCTGTGATCAATTACATTAGAAACTGTCTGAAGTGCATACGCTAAAGGCATTATTCTCTTGGTCTATACAGTCCTGTCACAGCCATTCAGCAGATTATACTGAATACTGTACATGGCTTTTGACAAAAAAGCATTATTTAGCAGTAACGCTTTCAGTCGTGAAAGGCGCTATATAAATCCAAGTCTTTCTTTGTATATTGTCAGTGTATATCCCTGCAGTAGCCTTTAAATCACTTGGTTTTAAGTAGGTGAGTCTGCAAGACAAATCATAATTTTGAATGCAAGTATTAGTAACTAGTTAACATCTCTGCAGAAAAAAAAATCTTAAATGAATCCATGTAAAATAGCTCACTTCTGAAACTTGCATAACTACAGAGTAGGGCAAGCTGGTGATTTAGTGTTGCAGATGCTGGGATAATGGTAAAACAAGTCATATTGGAATTCGGCTCTGGTGCAGCTAAATCAAGATGATTAATGATTGCTACTTGTATTTATAATTTATAAGAAAAACGATTTGAATTTATGACGCTAACAATTTCCATTTATTTAGCGCCTTTAACAGAAAAATGCCCCAATACACTTCAGAGGGGTAATCAAAAAAGCATGCTAACAAAAGGAGTTATTAGCAGGGGTGGCCAAAATCTTGGTTAAAGAAGTGGTCATAGCAAGGTGTTAAAGGAGGAAAGCGAGATGGAGAGGCAGAGGGGGTTAGAAAAAGAATTCCAGAGTGTGGGCTATAACAACTTTTATAAATATAGCGAATGTAACATAGTGAGACGTCCCAAGGATCTTCACGGGATTGTTATGAGACATAAAATTTGACATCGAGCCACATGGAGAAATTAGGGCAGGGCTTGGTCAAAGAGAGAAGTTTTAAGGAGTGTCTTGAAGGAGGAAAGAGAGGCGGAGAGGTTTAGGCAGGGAATTCCAGAGCTTGGGGCTGAGGCAACAGAAGGCACAGCCACCAATGGTTGAGCGATTGTAATCGGGGATGGTCAAAAGGGCAGAATTAGAAAAGTACAGGTATCTCGGATCTCGAGCGAGGAGGGGGGGTGGGGAGGGGTCGGATGTGGGACTGAAGAAGATAGAGATAGGGAGGAGTGAGACCATGGAGGGCTTTGAAAACAAGGATGAGAATTTTGAAATCGAGGCGTTGCTTAGCCAGGAGCCAATGTCGGTCAGCGAGCACACGGGTGATAGATGAGAGGGACTTGGTGCGAGTTAGGCCTCGGCAGCTGAATTTTGGATCCCCTCTAGTTTACGTATGGTAGAATGTGGGAGGCCAGCCAGCAATGCCTTGGAATAGTCAAGTCTAGAGGTAATAAAGGCATGGATGAGGGCTTCAGCGGCGGATGAGCTGAGGCAAGGGCAGAGACAGGCGATGTTACGGAGGTGGAAATTGGCGGTCTTAGTTATGCTGCGGATATGTGGTTGAAAGCTCATATCAGATTCAAATATGTCACTAGCGTTGCGAACAGTTTAGTTCAGCCTCAGATAGAAGTTGCGGAGATGGATGGAGTCAGTGTCTAGGGAATGGACTTTGTGGCGGGGACCAAAAACAATGGCGTCTGTCTTCCCGTTATTCAATGAGACAATTTCTGCTCATCCAGAGCTGGATGTCGGACAAGCAGTCTGACAATTTAGACATCATGGAGGGGCCGAGAGAAGTGGTAGTGAGGTAGAGCTGGGTGTCTTTAGCGTACATGTGGAAACTGTTGTTGTGTTTTCGGATGATGTCGCCAAGGGGCAATATATAGATGAGAAATAAAAGGGGGCCAAGGATAGATCCTTGGGAGACACCAGTGGTAATGCAGAGATGATGATGCGGGGGTGGGAAGAGAAGCTGTTGAAGGTGATTCCCTGGCTACGATTAAATAAGAATGGAACCAAGCGAGTGCAGTCCCACCCAGCTGGATGATTGGAGAGGTCAACCGTGTCAAAGGCTGCAGATAAATCAAGGAGGACAAGGAGGGATAGTTTGCTTTTGTCACAGTCACAAAGTATGTCATTTGTGAGTGAGTCGTTTCGGTACTGTGGCAGGCGCGGAAACCAGATTGGACGGATTCAAACATGTAATTATGGGAAAGATGGGCACGGATTTGGGAGGCAACAACATAGGCAGCTGAAGGAATAGAATGGGGGCGAGAAGGGTCCAGGGCTGGCAGACGTGGAGATGGGGAAGAGTAAAGTTATGAAGGCACATAAACATGAGATATGAATTTTAAGCATGAGGTGTTGGAGGACCCAGACCCAATGTAGCTTAGCAAAGGCAGAAATGCTGGATAAGTGAGACAGGCAGCAGTATTTGGATAATCATGACATTTAGGTGGTGAAGAATGGGAGGCCAGGCAGGAGAGCATTGGAGATGGTCTAGTCTGGAGGTGGAAAAACGATGGATGAAGGTTTCAGCAGCAGATGAGCTGAGGTAGGGGTGATATGGAGGTGGAAGTATGCTGTATTGTGCTGGAGAGGATATGGAGTTGGAAATTCAGCTCGGGGTCGAATAGGATGCCGAGGTTGCATACAGTCTGGCTCAGCTTGAGAGTGGCTGGTGAGGGTGTGGAGTTTGTGGCGGGGACTTAAGACAATGGCTTGTGGTCTTCCCAGTGTTTAGCTGGAGGAAATTGTAGATCATCCAAGGCTGGATGTTGGACAAGTAGTCTAACAACACAGATATTGCAAGTGTCGAGAGAGGTGGTGAGAGAGACTTGAACAAGGAGAATTCTTTTACATGCAAAAGATGCAAATATAATGTAAATAAAACATCCTTCAACAACAAATTTAGATTATAATTTAAGCACCAAGAACTATAAGAAGATAGTTACAAACTAAATGTTAAATGCAGCATAATTATTTTTGTGTTCCAGCCTGCAAGCAATACAGCTGAAAAGAATGATAACTCTCATTTCTTTGATGTTCCTTCCTTCTTAACTGTGTCTGGACAATTGCATTTGGAAGTGATGACTGGGTAAATAGCATTTTAACTATTTATTGGAGTCTACTTGTGTTCAGAATTGCTGCCATATATTTGAACTTTGATTTATGTTATCACACTTTCATAGGAGTGGAATTAATGCATTGTAAAAGCAATCTTACAAATAGATAATGCCAGAGCTTTGGCAGTTCGCAATCCGATCATAGAGGAACTATTCACATTCCAGAACATGTTTGCTTTAATCCTTCTGTATTCATACTTCAGATTAATAATTCCACATTCATCATCTATCTTGCATGTAACAGAACTACTTTACTGTCTTCATAATAACTACAAACTTTGTGAAATAAATATTAAAAGCATTCATTCTTCATGTTTTCAGATACTGCAGCAATTATGCTTTTCTCCAATTTGCACATAAGCAAGATCCCACAAACAATAATGAGCTAAAACTATCAATAAATGGGATAGAAATTCCGACGTCCCCGGGCCTGTACGAAGTTTCTATGGACCTGGGAAGGCATCGGAAAAGCCGGTTTTCAGTGCGCAATGCGCATGCACTGGAAACCGGCTTTTCCGATCGCTTGACAGATTGTACACATCAGGAGCGAGGACATTTGTATGTGCAAAATTGCGGTATTTACGCATATCTTGTCCAGCAAATGTTCTCAAAAATCTTGTGCCTGAAAAAGCAGGCGCATAGCCTACTTTTACAGACGCAAGTGTTTTAAAACACACAAAAACATATTAAAATAAAGTTATGAAAACATATTTTATTGTTTAAAAACCCTCCCCGCTACGGTAAGTATATTTTAAGGTATAATTATAAAAAACATAAGACATTAATAACTAATTTAAATTAATCTTAAATATGTAGTGTATATTTTCAATTTTTTTATTAGTGTTTGGGGGGGGGTTTCTCATTCATAATTGGAACTCCAACTTAAAGTTCCCATTATTATGAATGAGAAAATATTTACCTCTGATTGGGTGTCCAGGCACACGTGACTCTTGTGCACGTCCCTACGAGCACATGCTGCGACGCGCAGGGAGCTGAGACCTGTGGATCAGGAACTCGAGTGGGCGCAGAAGCTTCAGGTAGGTGCGTACTTTATATCTCAAATCTAGTCGAACGCCTGAGGGAAGGCGAAAGCGGAATTTCTGCCCATTATGTTTGTATTTTGATGGTGTTAGTTGCGGACAACCTGCTCTCCTTCGGAATAGTACCATGGGGTCTTTTATGTCCACCTGAGAGATCAGACTGGGTTAACATCTCATTCAAAAAAACGGCACCTCCGACAGTACTGCACTGGAGTGTCGGCCTAGATTTTTGTGCTCAAGTCTCTGGAGTGGGACTTGAACCCACAACCTTCTAATTCAGAGGTGAGGGTGCTACCAACTGAACCACAGCTGACACACAAACCATGACTTTCTGACTCGGATGTAATAGTCTTACCACTGAACCAAGCACAGAATAAAAGATCAAGACTTCTCAAGAAAAAATTTATTTTGCCCAGTGTCACAAAGATCCCGATTCCAAAGCTGGTTATTTTGGGAATAATGGCATTCTCTGACTCAACTGTGACTGATTAATATTTGAGGAGAAAAATTGTTTCCAGATACAAGTAAATTGCTTGCAGCATTTGGGACTTGGATGGACCAAAATTGTCAATTAGTAACTTGGTGTTCTTTTGGTACGTTGTCATCTCAAAAATACAAATTCAGCCAGATGGCAGATATTGTTACTGTCTTCTAGTCTTCAGAAAAGCTATGTCTGTTTCCTACAGAATCCTTTAGCCCCATTTACTTTGCCCAAACTCTAGATTAGAGTATTGCAGAAAATCAATGTTCTTCAAATCATTACAAATGGGTATGATTTGGTGGCCATTAGAGAAACGTGGTTGCAGGGTGGCCAAGACTGGGAATTAAACATACAGGAGTATCTGACGATTCGGAAAGATAGACAAGAAGGGAAAGGAGGTGGGGTAGCTCTGTTAATCAAGGATGATATCAGGGCAGTTGTGAGAGACGATATTGGCTCTAATGAACAAAATGTTGAATCATTGTGGGTGGAGATTAGAGATAGTAAGGGGAAAAAGTCACTGGTGGGTGTAGTTTATAGGCCCCCAAATAATAACTTCACGGTGGGGCGGGCAATAATCAAGGGAATAATGGAGGCATGTGAAAAATGAACGGCAGTAATCATGGGGGATTTTAACCTACATATAGATTGATCAAATCGCACGGGGTAGCCTGGAGGAGGAATTCATAGAATGCATACGGGATTGTTTCTTAGAACAGTATGTGACAGAACCTACAAGGGAGCAAGCTATCTTAGATCTGGTCCTGTGTAATGAGACAGGAATAATAAACGATCTCCTAGTAAAAGATCCTCTCGGAATGAGTGATCACAGTATGGTTGAATTTGTAATACAGATTGAGGATGAGGAAGTAGTGTCTCAAACGAGCGTACTATGCTTAAACAAAGGGGACTACAGTGGGATGAGGGCAGAGTTGGCTAAAGTAGACTGGAAACGCAGACTAAACGGTGGCACAATTGAGGAACAGTGGAGGACTTTTAAGGAGCTCTTTCAGAGTGCTCAACAAAAATATATTGCTGTGAAAAAGAAGGGCGGTAAGAGAAGGGATAACCAACCATGGATAACCAAGGAAATAAAGGAGAGTATCAAATTAAAAACCAATGCGTATAAGGTGGCCAAGGTTAGTGGGAAAATAGAAGATTGGGAAAATTTTAAACGACAGCAAAGAATGGCTAAAAAAGCAGTAAAGAAAGGAAAGATAGATTACGTAGGTAAACTTGCGCAAAACATAAAAACGGATAGTAAAAGCTTTTACAGATATATAAAACGGAAAAGAGTGACTAAAGTAAATGTTGGTCCCTTAGAAGATGAGAAGGGGGATTTAATAATGGGAAATGTGGAAATGGCTGAGACCTTAAACAGTTATTTTGCTTCGGTCTTCACAGTGGAAGACACAAAAACCATGCCAAAAATTGCTGGTCACAGGAATGTGGGAAGGGAGGACCTTGAGACAATCACTATCACTAGGGGGGTAGTGCTGGACAGGCTAATTGGACTCAAGGTAAACAAGTCCCCTGGTCCTGATGAAATGCATCCCAGGGTATTAAAAGAGATGGCGGAAGTTATAGCAGATGCATTCGTTATAATCTACCAAAATTCTCTGGACTCTGGAGAGGTACCAGCGGATTGGAAAGCAGCTAATGTAACGCCTCTGTTTAAAAAAGGGGGCAGATAAAAGGCAGGTAACTATAGGCCGGTTAGTTTAACATCTGTAGTGGGGAAAATGCTTGAAACTATCATTAAGGAAGAAATAGCGGGACATCTAGATAGGAATAGTGCAATCAAGCAGACGCAACATGGATTCATGAAGGGGAAATCATGTTTAACTAATTTACTGGAATTCTTTGAGGATATAACGAGCATGGTGGATAGAGGTATACCGATGGATGTGATGTATTTAGATTTTCAAAAGGCATTCGATAAGGTGCCACACAAAAGGTTACTGCAGAAGATAAAGATACGCGGAGTCAGAGGAAATGTATTAGCATGGATCGAGAATTGGCTGGCGAACAGAAAGCAGAGAGTCGGGATAAATGGGTACTTTTCGTATTGGAAATCGGTGGTTAGTGGTGTGCCACAGGGATCGGTGCTGGGACCACAACTGTTTACAATATACATAGATGACCTGGAAGAGGGGACAGAGTGTAGTGTAACAAAATTTGCAGATGACACAAAGATTAGTGGGAAAGCGGGTTGTGTAGAGGACACAGAAAGGCTGCAAAGCGATTTAGATAGGTTAAGCGAATGGGCTAAGGTTTGGCAGATGGAATACAATGTCGTAAAGTGTAAGGTCATCCACCTTGGGGGGGGGGGGGGGGGAACAGTAAAAGGGAATATTATTTGAATGGGGAGAAATTACAACATGCTGCGGTGCAGAGGGACCTGGGGGTCCTTGTGCATGAATCCCAAAAAGTTAGTTTGCAGGTGCAGGTAATCTTGAAGGCGAATGGAATGTTGGCCGTCATTGCGAGAGGGATGGAGTACAAAAGCAGGGAGGTCCTGCTGCAACTGTACAGGGTATTGGTGATGCCGCACCTGGAGTACTGCGTGCAGTTTTGGCCACCTTCCTTAAGGAAGGATATACTAGCTTTGGAGGGGGTACAGAGACGACTCACTAGGCTGATTCTGGAGATGAGGGGGTTACCTTATGATGATAGATTGAGTAGACTGGGTCATTACTCGTTGGAGTTCAGAAGTATGATGTGTGATCTTATGGAAACATTTAAAATAATGAAAGGGTTAGACAAGATAGAGGCCGAGAGGTTGTTTCCACTGGTCGGGGAGACTAGAACTAGGGGGCACAGCCTCAAAATACGGGGGAGCCAATTTAAAACCAAGTTGAGAAGGAATTTCTTCTCCCAGAGGGTTGTGAATCTGTGGAATTCTCTGCCCAAGGAAGCAGTTGAGGCTAGCTCATTGAATGTATTCAAGTCACAGATAGATAGATTTTTAACCAATCAGAGAATTAAAGGTTACGGGGAGCGGGCGGGTAAGTGGAGCTGAGTCCACGGCCAGATCAGCCATGATCTTGTTAAATGGCGGAGCAGGCTCGAGGGGCTAGATGGCCTACTCCTGTTCCTAATTCTTATGTTCTTATGTAAACCCCTTTCTGCTAGCCATGTATCACTTTAGCATGCTGGAAGGGGCATACAATTAATTTTAATATAAGGTAATAAATAGAATTTTTTTGAGTTTGTGATACCTTTTGTCTGAGATAATCTTCATATTTTGAAAGTATTCTTCAAATATCTTAGACCCCCAGCATTCATTTCGGGAGAAATGACCAGAACAATGCTCCTTATAAGGTGTTCTTCCAATAACACTGCATAAAACATTCCACTGCATGTCGCGATCACAGTACACTAGATAAGTGTTGGAACAATGTAAGGGAGGAGTGATGTATGTAAGTGATAAATTATGTTCAAAACATAGAGAAACATTACTGAAGATATGTAAACTTTTTCCCTCATTCATTTTTTGAATATCTAATAGGTAGCAACAGTGGTACCAACAAGTGGTACTGGATTAGCTATAGTTTCATGTCGATGCTTGCCTCAGGACCAATACGCTAAAATGAATTTCTTCTTTGAAGGAGATGATCAGACAATAGAAGTATGTGTTTTGTAATTTAATCGCAGGTCACATTGACTGCAACGGTTGCGCACAGCACACTGTGTATAGCTCCGACTTGAAAAAGGCAGTTTTATCTACCATTACAGTGTCCTTACAACCTCAGAGAATTTATTGGGGGGATTACTACATCGCCAGGAAGTGCTGACCGAGATATGCCATCTTCTATAGGCAGACTGATGCCTGGACCGCTCTGGAGGCAGCCTTCAATACTCCCATCAACAGTTTTCTGAATTCATTGTGGTGTGCTGCATGTTGCACAGCTTGGCCATCATGAGGGGTCAGGAATTGCCAGTGGAGATTGCAGGCCCACCTGGGGAGGAGGACGACGATGAGCAGGAGCCTGGCGAGGCCCCCATTGGATAGCCACACCATGGAGGCAACGTGGAGATACTGCCTGACCAAGAGTCGCACGTCACCAGCTCATAATGGACCGGTTCTTCTAAATGGAGGAAACTGAGGGATGGAGCTAATACTGGACATGCTATGTGCCCCCATAAAGGCACATCTCTGATGAACGTTGGAATTATACACACACCAATGGCAAAAGATCAAACAAACATTTTACTGCAAGAAAGTAACACAAACTCCCCCACCACCAGAAAACCATACAATTTACAATGTCGTGTTGCAAGGCACTGAAGATCAATGAAGTGCATTAAATCAACAAAACTATTTACAAGCGTAATCCACAAAAATCAGGGCGCCTGCACAAGCTTATCCTGCACATTTTTCTGACCTCTTTAGCGCCGTGATTTTTGGCTGGGGCACAAAAACTTCATTGTGTAACATCTGATTTTTGCGCCCTCAATCATGGAACCTCATTTTTTGCCGAATTTTGCAGATGAGGACATAAGGCAGTATCAGGACTGCCTCGTAATCTCAAAAGATGAAAATCCAGCCCTTGAATGTTTTGCTGCAATATGTTTATACCAAGCCACTTTTTGTTATACAGCGATTTGATAGTGAAAGGATAGAAATAAACTGTTTCCACAGGTTATGGAGTCTAGAATGAGGGATTGTAGATATAAGATTAAATGCAAGAGACTTAGGACAGAGAGTAGGAGAAACTTTTTTTTTTTACAGAGGGTCGTGAGGCTGTGCGATGCACTGGTGTACTTAAACCATGACAAATTTTAATAATGGGTTAGATAGATGGTTGAAGGAAATGGAGATGCACATAGAAACAGGAGTAGGCCATTTAGCCCTCGAGCCTGTTCTGCTATTCAGTGACATCATGGTTGATATGTGATCTAACTCCATATACCTGCCTTTGTCCCATAATCCCTAAATGACTTTGGTTAACAAAACTCTATCATTCTCGGTTTGAAAATTAACAATTGATCTAGCATCAGTTGGAGTTTGCGGAAGAGTTCCAAACTTCTACCACCCTTTGTGTGTAGAAGTGTTTCCTAAATTAACTCCTGAAATGCCTGGTTCTAATTTTTAGAATATGCGCCCGAGTCTTCGACTCCCCAACCAGCGGAAATAGTTTATTTCTATCTACCCTATCCGTTCCCCTTTCTATCTTGAAAACTTTTATCAAATCACCCCTTGACCTATGGTTACAAGCATACGGAATGCTTGCCTTTATTGGCCGAGGCATAGAATACAAGAGCAGGGAGGTTATGCTTAAATTGTATTATACTCTGGTTAGGCCACAGCAATGTAGCCAAGTTTATTGATGATACAAAGATGGGTGGGAGAGCACAAGAAATCTGCAAAGGGATATAGGCAGGCGAAGTGAGTGGGCAAAAATTTGGCAGATGGAGTATAATGTGGGAAAATGTGAGGTTATCCACTTTGGCAGAAAAAATAGGAAAGCAAATTATAATTTAAATGAAGGAACATTGCAATGTGCTGCAGTACAGAGGGACCTGGGGGTCCTTGTGCATGAAACACACAAAATTAGTTTTCAGGTACAGCAAGTCACCAGGAAGGCAAATTGAATGTTGGCCTTTATTGCAAAGGGGATAGCGTATAAAAGCAGAGCAGTCCTGCTACAACTGTACAGGGTATTGGTGAGGCCACACCTAGAGTGCTGCGTACAGTTTTGGTCTCTGTATTTAAAGAAGGATCATCATCATCATAGGCAGTCCCTCGAAACGAGGATGACTTGCTTTCACGCCGAAAAGGGATGAGTTCACAGGTGTTTCAATGAAGCACCTAATATTCTGGATCCCGAACTACATCTTGAAGGGTGGAAGATGCCTGTGTGTGGATTTTTTTAACGTGTGGTGGCTGTTGCACACCAGCCACCACACTGGCTTGACAGAGCTAGATCGTGGTCCAGTGGCAAGGATTAACCAGGGCGACTGGAGACCAGCTCTGCCGCACTGACCGAGTGCATGCGCACATCGCAGTGTCAGCTGGTCCGTGCTGCCCCCGAACTCTCACCTTTCCTGGGCCCCAATCACATCCCTCTACGAACTCTTGCTGCTCCTTAGCCCCGACCTCGCTATTCCTGCTGTATCTGCCCGCACTACAGTCAGCCGTCGCCCTCCTGCAGCAGCACTCACTGCTCCCTGCAGTGGTATGCCGCTGCACGCTGCTACCTTTAATGGCCCTGGCCTGCTGATAGTCTTGCAGGCCGGTACCGTGCCGATTTCCAGGCCGGGCCGCCGCAAGCTGCTCCCTCCAATGGCCCTGATCTTGCTATACAAACCAAGTATGAAAGGTACTGAGACACTTCACAAAGGCAGCTCTCTGCTTGCTCCGATTTCTGTGGCTGCTTGTGACACACACACCTTCCGAGTGTAAAGAAGGATATACTTGCATTGGAGGCTGTTCAGAGAAGGTTCACTAGGTAGGTTGATTCCAAAGATGAGGGGGTTGATTTATGAAGATAGGTTGAGTAGGTTGGGCCTATACTCATTGGAGTTCAGAAGAATGAGAGGTGATCTTATCGAAACATATAAGATAATGAGGGAGCTCGACAAGGTGGATGCAGAGAGGATATTTCCACTCATGGGGAAACTAAAACTAGGGGGCATAGTCTCAGAATAAGGGGCCACCCATTTAAAACTGAAATGAGGAGGAATTTCTTTGAGAGTTGTAAATCTGTGGAATTCTCTGTCCCAAGAACTGTGGAGGCTGGGTCATTGAATATATTTAAGGTGGAGATAGGCAGATTTTTGAGCGATAAGGGAATAAAGGGTTATGGGGCGTGGGCGGGGAAGTGGAGCTGAGTCAATGATCAGATCAGCCCTGACCTTATTAAATGGCGGAGCAGGCTCGAGGGCCAAATTGCCTACTCCTGCTCCTATTTCTTATGTTCTGATGTAAAATTACCGTTTTTGCTTCGCTACCATTTTTAGGCCCGCTTTTCGGCCTTTAATTTGCGCAGCAGTAAAAACCTGCATTTCACGAGGGCGAATTTCAGCAACTTAATCTGGGGCCAATAGCGCTGCAAGAGAGGCCTTGGGAGGGGGGGAAAAACAACAACAAAAAAATTGCAAAAAAAAACATTCACAAAACCCTTGCCTACTAAATCGCTGAAAAAGAATTTAAAAAATAAAAACTAACTTGCCTTTTTTGCAGGTCTTCATACTTACCGTTGCTGGCAGGGCTGCACCACATATTTTATCCTGTCGGTAGTCTGGATGCAGAATACGGGTGCGGAGAGACCCAAAAATCGATCACACGCTATTTCAGGTGTTGCACGTCTGCACTCCTCTCCCCGGCGGTACATGGCAGCGCCACCACGAAAGGTCACCGACAATCCAGCCGATTGGGTTTTCGCACCGAAGGGTCAAATCGTGGCGAAATCCCGGTCGCAAAGTCGTCAAAATTCTAGCCCCGTATCTTTTAGTTTTCCCTTTACCTGTAGTGCCTAAAGCACAATTTCTGACTCTTCCTCTACACACTCCCTTTTGATTTTTATACCCCTGCAGGACATAATCCGACCTAATCTTGTATGGAATAAAATCACCACCAATCCTTTAATATTCCATGTATTTCTCTTATTGTTGGCAGCACTATCATTGCTGTTACTCTCCCAGTAGAAAAAGTTACCGAAAAAAAAATGTTTTTGCTTTGATAATCAGGCAGTTCGAACTGTGAAACTTCATCGTATATTTTTGCAGCAGATCTAGCTTGCACCAGATGTCATGTTGAACAGGGATTAACATTGATTTTGTACTCCTGTTACATATGCTTGATGAGTATTTGCAGAGTTTTGAGTATTACTGAGCAAAGGAAAAGAGTCTGCTCATCAATAATTCTCATATCTTCTCTGCATGTACGTTTTCTTCTCTTCCCTTGCTGGTGTTTATTTTGAAATACCAAAAAGGTGTCAGGAGGTAAAACTGAACTGAAAATGATTGGTATAATTAGATTGGGCTTTCTTAAGAGTGCAACGTTTTGCCTTTCTGTGTGGTTCTTCCTCAATTTCAATATGAAAAACATAGTCATGGAAATGTGTGGAGAAAACCATTTGGAAGAGTAATGATTGCTCTCATATACTGGCAGGGGGAATCAAAACACCATGCCACAATTCCGATACCACTCCACAGGTCGGGGCGACCCACAATGTTCCAGGGCCCGGTGCACCAGTCTATTTATAGCCCGGACCTGCGATAGTGTTCTCACACAAGGTATAAACAGAGCTGGAGCGCCGGGCCCTGAAACATGGGTCGTCCCGACCTGTGTGAGAACACCACTGCAGGTCGGGGCTACAAATAGAGTTGGAGCGCCGGGCCCTGGAACATCGTGGGCGAAAGTGCGGTGAATGAGGGTACGGGGCCCAAAAGAGTGCTGGGCCCAAAAACAGCACGGGCCTGCCCACACTGCAATATGTGTGCGCACTCGGTCCGTGCAGCAGAGTAAGTCTCCAGTCCTGGTTCAACCCTTGCCACTGGATAAAGGCCTAGCTCTGTCGAGCCCGTGTGGTGGCCGATGTGCAACGGTCACCACAGGTTTAAAAAAAAATCCATGCACAGGCATCTTCCACCCCCGAATTGGAGTTCAGGACTGGAACATCGGGTCCTTCATTGAAATATCTATGAACTCTTGCTAGCAAGTCATCCTCGCTCAAGGGACCGCCTATGATGATGATACCACATCATTGCAGTAAATCTTACTATTGAATTATTAAGTTTATCTTTGAAAGTATGAAGTACAGGTTAATGCAAATAGTACAATTCAGAGGAAAATATCATAAAGCTGTATTATTTATCATACTTTACTGGGACAAAAGAGAGAAGAGGTGGTGGCAGGGACAAAATGCAAGTGGTATTTATCGTTGAGCTTTTTACAGTTTTAACTTATGTTCTGCTTGACTATATTTAGAGGGTGCGATCATTCTGTTTATTGAAGATAGCCTGCTGTGCTAAGTGAACCTAATTGGCCAAAGTAAATTAAATTTCCTTAATTGGAATGGTACACTATTGGTTGTAGTTATTGTTATGGTACTGAGTAGCAATCTGAAAGTCCTGAGTACAAATGTCATTATGGTAAATTGTGAAACTGAATTAAATAACTCTAGTAATACATGGGCTAGTACCAGAAAAAATGGCCATGAAAGTTGCTAGATTGTCACAAAAATCCAACTGGTTTACTTATCCCCTTCAGGGAAGGGAGCCTGCTACCCTGACTTGGTCTGACCTATATGTGTCACCCATCCCACACTATGTGGTTAACACTTGATGCCCTCCGAGCAACCAGGGATAAAAAGTACATGCTGCTTTGCCAGTGTTGCCCACATCCCAGAAATGTATTTTTAAAAATGCATTTCACAGTAACTCTTAATTACTTCCCTCAGCAGTATAAAGCCTGAAAAGACTCTTTGTTTTACCTATTAAGATATCTTGATTACTTGAGTTACTTCTGCTAATGTTCATTAGATATTTCTCCAATAACTGAACTAGCATCCTGTCCTTTTACATTGCCACAGTATAGGAAGAGAAAGAAAGTAGAATTGTCAGCATCATCTCTGATGTTGGTGTGAATCTTTTCCATTATAACTTCATCTAGAAGTCTGATATTTCAAAAGGATGATATAGGTAATGTACTATTGCCATAATTTTAGGGAATAGTTTAGTAAATGTTTTCTATTTTTCAAAAATTATCCATATTCATTTCAATACACCTTGTAATTTTTCTGTAAAAATAGAAGCATGCTATTTAAATACCTGTTGCTTCAGTAACATAGGATTAGTACTTTGACTGTGAAGACTATAAAATGTGGATGGATTAATATTTGACCTAATTCGAATTCAATTTACATAAAAATGCATAACTTTTTTGATTTATTTAAAATGAAACCTGGAGCTCCCCAATTTCTGGGGCTCAATTTTCCCCAAAGCTGTTTTTTGGCGTACTTGAAGAGTTACACCCAGATTTTGGGGGCCCAACTACGCCAAAAAAAAATCATCCAAGTTTCCCCGTTTGAATTGTTGATTTTAGACAATGTGTAGCCTGTCCTTTAGCTTTGGGGGTGGAGCCTAAGATCTGCGCCAGAAAGATCGGGTAACCAGGGATACACTGCGGGCTGAGGCTGGAAAGGGACACATACAACACATTCTGGCCAGCTCACAACAACCTGCACAAGATCCTTACACATTACAGCAACTTACCCCCGTTAAATTATTAGTGTTTATGACAAAAGTGTCTCTCTCCCCCTCCCAGTGCTGGTGCCGGTACCCGCTACTATCCCAAGCCGAAGGGCCTCCTCCCTCCCGGTACCCGCTACTATCCCAGGCCGAAGGGCCTCCTCCCTCCTGGTACCCGCTACTATCCCAAGCCGAAGGGCCTCCTCCCTCCCGGTACCCGCTACTATCCCAAGCCGAAGGCCCTCCTCCCTCCTGGTACCTGCTACTATCCTAAGCCGAAGGGCCTCCTCCCTCCCGGTACCCGCTACTATCCCAAGCCGAAGGGCCTCCTGCTGCCGGTACCTGCTACTGTCCCAGGCCGAAGGGCCACCCCCCTCCTGGTACCCGCTCCTAACTCTGAATGAAAGGCTTCCCTCCCCTGCCAGTGCCGGTTCTGGCTCCCCCTCCCCCCGCCTCTCCCACTCTCTCTCCCTTCTCTGCTGCTGCTGTCCGGGCCCTGGAAGTGCATCTGCTGCTCTGATTTCCTTACCTGCGCGGATTTTCTTAATTGCGCAGAGGGTTTTTCCACAGAGGTCACATACGCCGTCCTAAGAAAAATTGGAGTAAATCGGAGCTGGCCAAACTTGCCAGGATTTGCGCAGATGGCAGGTTATGCCCCCAATGAGGTTGTTAAAAAAAAAACTAACCTAAAAACATCGTAACTAACTGAGTTACACTGGCACACAATCTTTGGGGAAACTTGGATATTTTAATTTAGGCCAAAAAAAACGGCGCAAATAACTGGGGAAATTTGAGCCTAATGCCGTTTTTTGGCGTATTGCCACAGTTACGCCTGTTTTTTTTGGCTCTAACTACTCCAAAAAAATAACTAGCCAGTTTCCCCGTTCTATTTTTTGAAATTGGCACCGCGCAGCCTGTCCTTTAGTTTTGGGGGGGTGGAGCCTAATGTCTGCACCGAAAAGACGATGCCCCCCGCTCCCCTTCTGCGCATGCGCAAAAAAAAAAGAAGTTTTTGACGTGATTACTATGGGCGTGCATGCCCAGTACAGCTCCCAGTCTGCATTTGGCCATTTTTAAAGAGCCAGTTGTGTGTGAGAACTTTAATTCTCATTGGAACAATCGGAGCTGCAATACAAGATGCAATGCGGCTCAGGGACCAAGAATTTCTTATAGGATGAAGTGGAGGCACTACTTACTGTAATTGAGGCCAGGTGGCACAAGCTGGACACCAACAGAGGTGACACAAAAGTTTCATCAAAAGAAATGCTGGAACCAACTTGCAGAAGATTACTGTGCAATGGTGACCACCCCGAGGTCTGGACGCCAGTGCAAAAAGAAGTGGGAAGACCTTGGTCAAGTAGTTAGTATAAGTAAGTCGGGAGGTGCGTGGAGAGACGTGAGTCCGGGGTCGGCGAGAGGCCTACAAAAGGCCGCGAGAGACGTCGGGAGGTGCGTGGAGAGACGTGGCCGGTGCAGCGACAGGGAGAGGGCAAAAAAGACGAAAGAAACAGAAAGGTGATGTCACAGCCAAGGGGGTAAGTGATTGGTGAGTAGCTTTTCTTTTTCTTTTCTTTTCTTTTTTATATCAGTCAGTAACTTTTAACATTGTTGTTGCCAATTTAAGTGTATCTAAGGGTTAAGTCATGGCAGGGGAGCTCGGTCACGTGATATGCTCCTCCTGTACCATGTGGGAACTCAGGGACACTTCCGGTGTCCCTGACGACTACGTCTGCAGGAAGTGTATCCGCCTCCAGCTCCTGACTGACCGCGTTGCGGAATTGGAGCTGAGGGTGGATTCACTCTGGAGCATCCACGATGCTGAGAACGATGTGAGTAGCACAATGTAGCGAGTTGGTCTTACCACAGGAGAAGGATCCACAGCCAGCTAGGGAATGGAAGACCAGCAGGAAGAATAGTGCAAGGAAGGTAGTGCAGGGGTCCCCTGTGGTCATCCCCCTGCAAAACAGATACACCGCTTTGAGTGCTGTTGGGGGAGATGACTCGGGAGGGCAGCAGCAGTCAGGGTCATGGCACCGTGGCTGGCTCTGTTGCACAGGAGGGCAGGAAAAAGAGTGGGAGAGCGATAGTGATAGGGGATTCAATTGTGAGGGGAATAGATAGGCGTTTCTGCGGCCGCAACCGAGACTCCAGGATGGTATGTTGCCTCCCTGGTGCAAGGGTCAAGGATGTCTCGGAGCGGGTGCAGGACATACTAAAAAGGGAGGGAGAACAGCCAGTTGTCATGGTGCACATTGGTACCAACGACATAGGTAAAAAAAGGGCTGAGCTCCTACGAAAAGAATTTAAGGAGCTAGGAGCTAAATTAAAAAGTGGGACCTCAAAAGTAGTAATCTCGGGATTGCTACCAGTGCCACGTGCTAGTCAGAGTAGGAATCGCAGGATAGCGCAGATGAATACGTGGCTTGAGCAGTGGTGCAGCAAGGAGGGATTCAAATTCCTGGGGCATTGGAACCGGTTCTGGGGGAGGTGGGACCAGTACAAACCGGACGATCTGCACCTGGGCAGGACTGGAACCAATGTCCGAGGGGGAGTGTTTGCTAGTGCTGTTGGGGAGGAGTTAAACTAATATGGCAGGGGGATGGGAACCAATGCAGTGAGACAGAGGGAAACAAAAAGGAGACAAAAGCAAAAGACATAAAGGAGATGAGGAAAAGTGTAGGGCAGAGAAACCCAAGGCAAAGAACAAAAAGGGCCACTGTACAGCAAAATTCTAAAAGGACAAAGGGTGTTAAAAAAACAAGCCTGAAGGCTTTGTATCTTAATACAAGGAGTATCCGTAATAAGGTGGATGAATTAACTGTGCAAATAGATGTTAACAAATATGATGTGATTGGGATTACAGAGACATGGCTCCAGGATGATCAGGGCTGGGAACTCAACATCCAGGGGTATTCAACATTCAGGAAGGATAGAATAAAAGGAAAAGGAGGTGGGGTAGCATTGCTGGTTAAACAGGAGATTAATGCAATAGTTAGGAAAGACATTAGCTTGGATGATGTGGAATCTATATGGGTAGAGCTGCAGAACACCAAAGGGTAAAAAACATTAGTGGGAGTTGTGTACAGACCTCCAAACAGTTGTAGTGATGTTGGGGAGGGCATCAAACAGGAAATTAGGGGTGCATGCAATAAAGGTGCAGCAGTTATAATGGGTGACTTTAATATGCACATAGATTGGGCTAGCCAAACTGGAAGCAATACGGTGGAGGAGGATTTCCTGGAGTGCATAAGGGATGGTTTTCTAGACCAATATGTCGAGGAACCAACTAGGGGGGAGGCCATCTTAGACTGGGTGTTGTGTAATGAGAGAGGATTAATTAGCAATCTCGTTGTGCGAGGCCCCTTGGGGAAGAGTGACCATAATATGGTGGAATTCTGCATTAGGATGGAGAATGAAACAGTTAATTCAGAGACCATGGTCCAGAATTTAAAGAAGGGTAACTTTGAAGGTATGAGGCGTGAATTGGCTAGGATAGATTGGCGAATGATACTTAAGGGGTTGACTGTGGATGGACAATGGCAGACATTTAGAGACCGCATGGATGAACTACAACAATTGTACATTCCTGTCTGGCGTAAAAATAAAAAAGGGAAGGTGGCTCAACCGTGGCTATCAAGGGAAATCAGGGATAGTATTAAAGCCAAGGAAGTGGCATACAAATTGGCCAGAAATAACAGCGAACCCGGGGACTGGGAGAAATTTAGAACTCAGCAGAGGAGGACAAAGGGTTTGATTAGGGCAGGGAAAATGGAATACGAGAAGAAGCTTGCTGGGAACATTAAGACGGATTGCAAAAGTTTCTATAGATATGTAAAGAGAAAAAGGTTAGTAAAGACAAACGTAGGTCCCCTGCAGTCAGAATCAGGGGAAGTCATAACGGGGAACAAAGAAATGGCAGACCAATTGAACAAGTACTTTGGTTCGGTATTCACTAAGGAGGACACAAACAACCTTCCGGATATAAAAGGGGTCAGAGGGTCTAGTAAGGAGGAGGAACTGAGGAAAATCTTTATTAGTCGGGAAATTGTGTTGGGGAAATTGATGGGATTGAAGGCCGATAAATCCCCAGGGCCTGATGGACTGCATCCCGGAGTACTTAAGTATGTGGCCTTGGAAATAGCGGATGCATTGACAGTCATTTTCCTACATTCCACAGACTCTGGATCAGTTCCTATGGAGTGGAGGGTAGCCAATGTAACCCCACTTTAAAAAAAAAAAGGAGGGAGAGAGAAAACAGGGAATTATAAACCGGTCAGCCTGACATCAGTAGTGGGTAAAATGATGGAATCAATTATTAAGGATGTCATAGCAGCACATTTGGAAAGAGGTGACATGATAGGTCCAAGTCAGCATGGATTTGTGAAAGGGAAATTATACTTGACAAATCTTCTGGAATTTTTTGAGGATGTTTCCAGTAGAGTGGACAAGGGAGAACCAGTTGATGTGGTGTATTTGGACTTTCAGAAGGCTTTGGACAAGGCCCCACACAAGAGATTAATGTGCAAAGTTAAAGCACGTGGGATTGGGCGTAGTGTGCTGACGTGGATTGAGAACTGGTTGTCAGACAGGAAGCAAAGAGTAGGAGTAAATGGGTACTTTTCAGAATGGCAGGCAGTGACTAGTGGGGTACCGCAAGGTTCTGTGCTGAGGCCCCAGCTGTTTACACTGTACATTAATGATTTAGACGAGAGGATTAAATGTAGTATCTCCAAATTTGCGGATGACACTAAGTTGGGTGGCAGTGTGAGCTGCGAGGAGGATGCTATGAGGCTGCAGAGTTACTTGGATAGGTTAGGTGAGTGGGCAAATGCATGGCAGATGAAGTATAATGTGGATAAATGTGAGGTTATCCACTTTGGTGGTAAAAACAGAGAGACAGACTATTATCTGAATGGTGACAGATTAGGAAAAGGGGAGGTGCAACGAGACCTGGGTGTCATGGTAAATCAGTCATTGAAGGTTGGCATGCAGGTACAGCAGGCGGTTAAGAAAGCAAATGGCATGTTGGCCGCCTTAGCGAGGGGATTTGAGCACAGGGGCAGGGAGGTGTTGCTACAGTTGTACAGGGCCTTGGTGAGGCCACACCTGGAGTATTGTGTACAGTTTTGGTCTCCTAACTTGAGGAAGGACATTCTTGCTATTGAGGGAGTGCAGTGAAGGTTTACCAGACTGATTCCCGGGATAGTGGGACTGACCTATCAAGAAAGACTGCATCAACTGGGCTTGTATTCACGAGTTCAGAAGAATGAGAGGGGACCTCATAGAAACGTTTAAAATTCTGACGGGTTTAGACAGGTTAGATGCAGGAAGAATGTTCCCAATGTTGGGGACGTCCAGAACCAGGGGTCACAGTCTAAGGATAAGGGGTAAGCCATTTAGGACCGAGATGAGGAGAAACTTCTTCACCCAGAGAGTAGTGAACCTGTGGAATTCTCTACCACAGAAAGTTGTTGAGGCCAATTCACTAAAAATATTCAAAATGGAGTTAGATGAAGTCCTTACTACTAGGGGGATCAAGGGGTATGGCGAGAAAGCAGGAAGGGGGCACTGAAGTTGCATGTTCAGCCATGAACTCATTGAATGGCGGTGCAGGCTAGAAGGGCCGAATGGCCTACTCCTGCACCTATTTTCTATGTTTCTATGTAATATTTTCATTTATTCACTGGAATTGCAATTGTAAATGTGACCATCTGTATATGTCCCACCCAGCAGAAAGACACCCTCTCTTAAAAAGTTATATTTTCATCCTTGTAGAGGAAGGTGGCACACAACAAAGGGAAAGATACTCGAACAGGAGGAGGCCCGGCAAATCTGCACCCAGTGACGAGAGAGAGAGAGAGAAAGCGAGAGCAGTTTGGCTTTGCTAAATGTTAAGTATAGCAAGGGCTAGCCGTGCTTCATGATCATGGGGATATCTCTGTCAGCTACACTTTGGTTGATGCAATGTGCTATCATTCATTGTGGTCCTTCAAATCAGCCTGCTGCCTGCGCTGAGTGAGCCTACTCATGCCACCCATCCTGCCCCCTCTGCTGCTAACTATTTGTTTGTTCTGTTATATTTTGCAGAACTTGAGTCCGACCCTGACGATGCAGAAGATTCAGACGCGGACAAGCCTGAAGAGTAGAACATCTTCCAATCCCACCTTCCAGACCAAGAGATGGGGTGAGGGGGAGGCGCAACCCTGATCGATAAAGCCCCCACTGTTGTACTCACTCTGGAGGAGGTGCAGGTGCTGCCCTTTGAGGTGCTAGCCCCTTTCCTGAGTGGTACGAGTGTTTGGGATATTCCATGATTTCCCACAGTCTGAGGCTGTGGGTCCCAGTGGGATGCAGCAAGCCCACACCCAGGGTGAGGCGGGGAAGGAGAGCTCTACAGCATTCTCCCGAGGTGCAGGATCTATCAGATGTGGTTCAGATGATGGCAATGAGTGCGGAGAGCATTGACCTTACACAATCACTCCCGGATACCATCAGTGGGGTGGGTGATGAGGTGTCGGGAGAAATAACACTCCCACAAGAAATGGGAACACTGTTGGGGAACATGAGGGAGGGAATGTTGGAGGTAGTTGACACACTGTCAGGGCACATGAGGGAGGAAATGTCAGAGTTAGCTGCTGCAATAAGAGAACACACCCAGATCCCGTGCCCATTGACAGGATCAACTGCCACTCCCACTCCAATCCCCAGACCAGCCTCTGAAGAGGCCCAAGCCGGGCCTTCCACATTACCACCCCCCCATCAAGAAGTA
This sequence comes from Pristiophorus japonicus, assembly GCF_044704955.1. Classification (NCBI taxonomy): domain Eukaryota; kingdom Metazoa; phylum Chordata; class Chondrichthyes; family Pristiophoridae; genus Pristiophorus; species Pristiophorus japonicus. The sequence goes on from NC_091986.1 coordinate 126,495,856, forward strand.
CGCATTACCCGAGATGTTCGAAAGAATAAGCTTGGTACCAATCCGAGAAACACTGCGCCACTGCCTGCAGGGGTGGAGTCAACAAGACCAAGTGCAGCGGGCGGTCTTAGAATAAGGTGGAGGAGAGATGGGTGCAGCCTTTCTTTGCTGCTGTTGTTGTTACTGTTGTAACTGTTCTCAAATGAAAAGTTTTTTGTAAGTTATGTAAATTTACAAGTTTAAAAATTTGTAAGTGATCTTCAAGTTTGTAAGTGATCTTAACTGAAAACTTCAAAGTTTTATACAAGAATATTTTTTAAAGTTAAGTGCAAACAAGTGTTAAATTTTTGAATAAAATATATTTTAAATTATAACTGAATCATTTCTATTATTCCATTATTAACACAACTTTTCGAAGTAAAGAAGAATCATTTCCATTATTTGTTCTGTAATTTTGTAGTGTTATAATGGAACAAGTCCAAACAGTAAACATGGTCCATTTTGAATAGATGCCTCAGCCTTCAGGTCGCAAAGCGTTCATGGATGAGCTGCTGGCGCAAGGCTCGAGCAGTCGTTAAAGGGACACGACGGCCTGTCATCCTCTGCCGTCGTGCTCCGGGTTTAGGTAATTTCATCACCTCATCCTCATCATGGCTAAATTATGCAGCACACAACAGTGAACTGACTGCCAATCTCAGGGGAGTATTGCAAGCAGCCTCCGGAATGGTCCAGGCATCAGAAACGCTGTTTCAAGATGACACTGGTCCTTTCTCTTATGCTGTGCATCGCAATGTGCAACATGTTGTATTCCTGATCAGTTTCCGTCTGGGTTATGTGTAGGGGCATCATGAGCCAGGTGCTGAGGCTGTACCCAGCTCTGCCCTTCTGGCTGCTGCTGAAACATAGCAGATATAGCACTCTCGCATAGGATGAACGCATCATTGGTGCTCCCAAGGTATCTTGCATCAACTAACATGATGCGATGCATGTCATCACATGAGTTGCACATTAACAGAATGGAAGCCTTTCCTGTTCCTGTACATCCCGGAATCCTCCAAAGGTGCTCGCAAGGCGATGTGGGTACAATCAATGCAGCCCTGTAACTTTTGGGAAGGAAGCCAGCAATCCTGGAGAAGCCCACAGCACTTTCACACAACGCTTGGGCAGTCATGGGGAACATTATGTAGTCATTCCTCCGGGCATATAGTGCAGCAGTCACCTGCTGAATGCAGATATGTGTTGCATGTTGAGAAATGGCGCACACATCCCCAGTTTTGGCCTGGAACGATCCAGATGCATAGAATGAAAGTGCAGCTGTAACCTTCACTTCAAGTGACAAAGCAGTCCTCCTGATGCTTCTAGGTTGCAAGTCTGCTTTTACTAACTCACAGATCTCGGTTAGAACTTCTTTGCAGAAACACAGACTTCTCATACAGTGTGCATCACTCGGGCGCAGGTATGTTCACCTGTCTCGACTTGGGTAAAGCCTCCTGCCCATCATCCTACGTGCTCTGAGATTCCTCATGCGATGACGTCGAATCAATTGTCTCCGCAGCACCATCGTGCAGAAGGCTTGCATGTGATATGGCATTGTCAATATTGCCCCCAGGATTAAATTGTACCTTTGCAAGAAGCTCAAAATAGCAGGCAGGATGTGTTGCTTTGCTGTGTCTCTCCCCAAGTTCGCCCTAGTATGAACCACACCCAGGTCTGAGCATGCGCAATAGGCTTGCTTAGATCGGGAAGCACACCAACCCCAGCCCCCCCAGACCGGGCTTCATTTGATGCTGCTTGCTGTATAAGGGTTTTCATCCCTTCAGTTCAGCTTCCCCACATACAAACACCCCCCTTCCTCCCCCCGGGCTTCTTTTGAAGCCGAGCCCATGTCCGGGTGAGGGACCGATTCTGCCGGTCGACGCTCCAACCCTCGAGCCCGGTTTGGAGGCGATCGGTGGTGGCGTAGCACTTTTTTTTAAAAAAAATATATATATATATAAATTTAAATTTTTTTTTTTAAATCCAAAATTAAAGAATTGCATGAAACTTCCATTTTCTCTCAGCTGGAAAAAATTACGCTTGATGCATATTTAATGTTTTCTTGACTCCAAAACTTCGCATAAAAACAATGGCGTCTCTCTGCGCCAATTTTTTAATGTGCGCTGTTTTTTCTTAAGTGCCCAGAAGATTTTTTGGAAGTGGTCACGTACGCCGTCCTAGGAGAAGTGTAAGTTGGCCAAACTGGCATAAATGTGAAAGACTGGCGCAAACATCAGGTTACCCTCCCTATGACGCAAAAAAAACAAACCTAAAAAAATCGTAACTAACTGAGTTACACTGGCGCACAATCTTTGGGGAATCTTGGATTTTAAAATTTAGGCTAAAAAAGCGGCGCGCGCCAAAAAAACGGCGCAAATCACTGGGACAAATTGAACCCAAAGTGCTTAGACCCAATATTGAAGAACACCTACACTGCACCAGTATAAATGTTTGAATTTTGTACACCCACTATCCTCATAGCTTCTCTGAGTGCAGTTCTGAATTTATGTTGAATGACATGCATTTTTGTGCTGTGGATCCATTTCTGCTAAGAAATACTTTTAAATGGCCTAATTTCAGTTTAAATTAATTCAAATTCAGAAAGACAAATGAAATGTCAGACCATGCTAAATTTGATGTGGGACCCAGTATTGAGAGGACACACAGTCCCTTTTCATTGGTGACAAATTAAGATGCAGTATATTTATGTCAGTGAAGTGAACAGGTTGCCGCATGAAAAACCAACAGACTTTGGAAAAGATTCCATTTATGTCACATTCTCAACAGAATTAGTTGTAACCAGGATTATTGTTGATGAAGACAGCTTGTTAACAGATCTCCTCCTGTAACTTCTGTGGGAGAGCAGTGAAGTCCCCAGAAAAATGGTGTAAGTGGCCATTTAAATTGTTTTTCTGGGGGTTCCAACCTCTGGCATTTCAAGGCCATAATGTTTACAGGATGTCAAAATATTTTGCTGATGTTTTTGTATATCAGTCATACAACTGCTGAGAACCTTCAAAACATGAACTTCCCTATTGCTATTCTCTGATTTAATGAAATACATCCTGATAATTCCTTTAATTTTCTGAATTAGACCATTTTAATTTGGTCTGCAAAACTATAATTTGATCTGCATTGGGCAGATGGCAAGTTTGAACGTCACTTTCCATAGTTAGATGGAATACTGAGTTATGTCCTTTTTCAATTATTGTGCAATCTTTATATTAGTGCTTTGCTTGAGAAGAAATTGCTCATTTTAGACTGATCTGGTCATAATAAACTTACTATGATGTATGTACTTAAAAATTGTACACTGAATTAAATCTGTAAATCACATTAACCAAAAATTAAATCTATTTTTCATAAGCATAAGAGATTTCCTTGCAAACCCTTATTTTTCAAACTGCCCAAAACCTGTTTTTTTTTAAACTAGAAGTTAATTAGTATCACTGCAACAGATTGCAGTGGGTAATAACGGCGAATGAACAGGGTTCACTGTTATTACTACTTTGAAATTGACCGCAACTTCGGGATATAGCGCAAGCATATCCGTGTGTAGAAATCCTGAGGTTATGGGCTGTCATTCACTGCTCTGACACAGGCTGCGCTGTGCCCTCACCCCCCCCCCCACCCCCCCACAGCCAGCAATCAGTATAATCGGGGAAATCTGTGAAACTGACACAAACTTTGGCTTTTCCGTGGTAATGTCGCTGTTAAATAAATACCCATTAAAAGTTTAGACTCTTTGGTTTAGCAGTCAATATGCTGTTACAAGCCTCGTTACACCTAAACCAATGTTATGGCCCTGAAAAACTAATTTTAATTTTGTGTGGAGTCAAATTTATCCATTTTAATAAAAAATTACAATTTTTAAGAAACTTTAAAAAAGATTTAAAGTTTGTTCATTATTTTCGGTTTAACTTTTCTCCATGTGGGAGCCCCAATCTTTGTTTTGCTCGCTCAACAATTTTTTAAAGTTTGAATAAAAGGAGCTTATTCACTTCCTTATTCCCGGTCTGAGAGAATTCTGCATTGTGATTGACTCCTTAAACAGCTTGTTGACTTCATAGGAGCTCGTATTAATGATTCCACATTAATTTGCAGTGATCTCAACTGAAGATCGGAAAAGCCGAACTTCTTGCCACAGAGATCGCAAAATCTTTGTGGGAAACTTACTTCGGGGCCAGCGGCGAACACCTTTACTTTGCCACTGACTGCAAATTACGGGCCATTGTTAGAAATCTGAGAAAGTTGTTACAAAGCTTAAAACAAGTGTGAAAATTGTATTTTTTTTTAGATTGATGCCTGAAGCTTAGTAATTGTGTACAGAAACAAAAAATGATTTTATTCATTTATTAGGGCTTTCACTCAAGTATATACCTTTGGACCGACATTTCGAGCAGAGAATTCTCAAACCAGAAGGCATTTAGCTGAGTTTTATATGGTGGAAGCAGAACTTGCCTTCACTGAAAGCTTGAAAGACATTATGGAGGTATGGATTCAAAAGTTGCATAAACATTTATGATACTGTGCTACATTATATTCTCAATATGACCTAAAGTGGACATAACGGGTTGATCTGCCCATAATGACTTAACCGCGTACCATAATCATCATCATAAATTGCTTTATAATGTATATTTTATAAATTAATAAGATTCCTCTCGTACAATCCCTACCTTGCAGAGGCAGCAATTAATGTCATGATCCCTTTTTGTGACCCATCTATTCATAGCTTTTGTAAAGATAGTTTTACAATCTTGCTTTTGGGTTAACTACCAAACTAATTATCCAAAGTAAAGCTGAAACCACTATTTCCTGGTTGAAATGTTAAAAATCTATATTTTTGATTTTACGTCACTAACTACAAAGTGTCTTGTTTCATTATGATCAATATAAAGGGAAATGCCAATTGTCTTGCGCCCATTATTTTAAAGCTAAATTGTTGGATCAGTTACTTAATATACTTTTCTGAAAAATGTCCTAAATTACTTTAGTGGTCTGTTTGGAAACTCTCAATTTATTCACCTACACTCCTTTTTGCATGCTCTGTGCTCCCATTTGTAATTCATGCAGTCTAACCATCATTCGCCAGTTGTTCAATCATGATGGCGTGCTTTTCTCAAAATCGAGTACATCAGACATTTAACTGTGATACCCTGATTATAGTGTTCACATAGTTAAATTCAGTGTTGCTTGAACAGAGCCATTTAACACTCCTCCTGCTTTTCATGTAACATTTCTGTAAATGGAGTTTTTGAAGAAAGATTATGAACTATTCAGATATTCATCCACATTGGGAAAACCCCTGCAACCTGAGAAAATATTTAGTTGTGTGTTCTGCATTAAGTTATCAACATAACTCGTTCCAAGTTGCTGAACAATGTGCCAATTTCTCCTCTGTTAGAGTAAGTTGTAGGTCATTCTTACCATAATGTTACTTTATTAATAGTACAACAAGTTGATCATGTGCATCAACAGTATAGATTCAAACCCCCCCCCCCCCCCCCCAAAAAAAAACCTCCTTGAATCAACCATGTTCAGTCTAAGGGAGCCAAAATTGGTCGTCCGCCCATTTCTCGGCGGTATGTCGTTTCATACTGTCTGGTATCGCTGGGGCGGAGTGTGCATGATTTTCATAAGTTTTTTTTCTTGCCGGTATGCCGAGCGGAGTGCGGCGGAATGCCGAGCGGGTTGTGGGCGGTGAGTCCTTTTCACTCGGGAACTTTCGGGTCCCGAGTTCTGCAAATGCACATGCTGCTGTGAAGCTCTGCCCCCTGAGAGACAGACCAGAATCAACTGAGACTGCCGGCCTGAGAGTGCTGTGCAGGGGTGGGGGTCACTTCTTGCAGGTGACATCGCTTCTTGGGGGGGGGGGGGGGGTGAGGAGACAGATTTTAAAAAAGTCACAGGTGAAGATGCATATCGTCAATTTGAGGATCGACTTAAAACCACCTTTTCCAGGGCGGTCTGCAGGGTCAGTCGTAAGTCATCAATTTGGCAATTTTGGGTGGTATGTCGGCAGTGTGCAGGGGCGGATGGTATGCATACCACCCGACGGTATGTCGCTGATCAATTTTCCGTCGGATAGTATGTTGGTATTTTTTGATCAATTTTGCGATTTTGGCCGCTATGTCAGCAATCCGTGGGCGGTATGTCCACCAATTTCGGGCCCTTCGGCTAGGCTTTCGGCACATCACCCATTTAGTGCTCATATAAGAGCTGAGATGCAGGCTAACGCCGATATTTGCTAAAAAGTGGAAACTAGCGCCCGATTATAGCCCATTAATGTGCTGCATCGCCCGGCCTAATTTTTTTTAAATGACGTCATCCGCGTGCAAGGCCAAGAATAGTGCTGAAAATGGAAACTTGCGCCCGATTATCGCCCACATTATCGGCGACCACTACTTTCGGCATTTCGCCCACAATTCGCTGAAATGATCGCTGGCCGAAAAAGTCGCTGAAGAAAAGCTGCACTCACCTGACCTTTACTCGGCACTACTCAGCAGTACTCGGCACTACGGACGCCATTTTCTAACCCTGGGGATCTGTAATAAAAGGCTGCTTCAAGTGCTTGTGAAGAGAATCAATTTGTGAGTGATTTTAAGGGCTGTTTTGACTCTTGCCAATCATCTAATCACATTTGTATCTGCTGAGGACAAATTAAGGGCATTTATAGCAATTTATAATAATGGAGCCTGTAATTTCTCAACCAGTATTGATCACTAATCACATGCTGCAGAATAGAGATGGGAGAAGGGAGATCGAAGAGCATTATGTGCCCAATCAAAGAAATGGCAGACTGTTGCTGCGGAGGAGACATTACACCCAACGCATTTACAGAGATAAGCAATCCTACCTGAACTTGTCCAATAACCCATGTGTTAGGAGGCTGCATTTCGGAAAGGAGGTCATCAGTGAGATATGGCAGCTAATTAAGGGAGATCTGCAGCCTACTAGCACCATCAGAGGACCGCACTGTCCGTTGAGGCTAAGGTTACTGTGGCACTTCTACGCATCAGGCTCCTTTCAGGCTTCAGCTGGCGACATTTGCGGTATCTCTCAGCATGCCACGTATTGCTGCATTTGACAGGTGACTGAAGCCCTTTACACACGCAGGATGGACTTTATAAACTTCCCTATGACTAGGGAGACACCGACTGAGGGCTTTGGGTTTCTCACGAATAGCTAACTTCCCCAAGGTGCAGGGAGCAATAGACTGTGCGCACATCGCCCTGCGAGCACCTTTACAGAAGACAGAGGTGTTTCGGAACCAAAAGGGATTCCACTCCCTGTGTGCAACTCATTGTCGACCATAAGCAAATAATCATGGCAGTAAATGCAAATTTTCCAGGGAGCATCCATGATGCGCACATGTTGCGTGAGAGCACTGTCTCTGATCTGTTTAACAGTTAGCCGCAAGGTCATGGTTGGATGTTTGGGGTTAAGGATATGGCCTTGTCAGCTAGTTCATGACCTCCCTGCGTAAGCCCCAGACAGAAGCCAAAAAGCACTACAAAGAAAGCCATATAGCTACACGCAATGTCGTCAAAAAGATAGTTGGAGTGCTTAAGCAACGCTTCAGATGCCTGGACCACTCAGGAAGCAACCTACAATACCACCCTGAGCAGGTCGCTGAGTTAATTGTGGTATGCTGCATGTTGCATAACCTAGCTATGAGAAGAGAACAACAATTGCCAGATGGGACCGCCGGTCCATCTCAGGAGAGAGAGGGGAGGCGGAAGAGGAGGAGGATGACTAGGACCTCGGTGAGGACAGTCAACCTGGCGATGAACCCACGCTCCCCACCCACCGCCCCCGAAACAAAGCCCCGTGGTAGTTACGCAGCTGAGAAACTCTTGCGTCAGCAGCTCATGAATGCTTTGCATGAACTTAATTGGTGACCGTTACAATTGCGTTATGTTTCATCCTCGCCTGGCCATGGCCATGGTTTCCAACCATTGCATTGATGTTTTACCTTACATTATTAGGAGACACCAGGACCATTGTAAAGTTAAATAAAAATAATAATTAAAGATAAATTTGAAAAATTTTAGAACAAACATATATAACCCCCCCCCCCCCCCCCCCCCAAACCCTGAACAGTCAACAACATTTGTAACACAAGAATAATATAACACCCTCCCACCATCCCCAACAGTGAACATTTAACAAATTTAACATTTATTTTTAACAAGAACTATATACAGCACCCTCAACCCCCTCCCTACTTGCGGCCACACTTCCCTCCTGCACCTTTAACCTCCCTTTTATTAATCCCCCGTTTAACTCCCCGAGAAGCGTCTTCAGATTCAGAAGGAAGTTCGTCCTCCTGTCTTGCATCTGTCCTGGTGCTTGGTGGGACGGCACCTTTGGGTGCAGTGCCATCTTCCGACACTATCGCAAGCCACAAGGCATGGACAGCGTCGGTCGTTTGCCCCATTACCACAACGATCCGATCCATGCCCTCCGTTATTCATGCGGACATTGTGGCAATGTTTCCGGTCAACCCACCGAGCGCCTGGAGGAGCTCTCGACCTATGTCAATGCTCGCCTTTGACGGTGAGACCATGTCCTCATTTGGATCTGCCCGTCGCAGCGCGTGCTACCTCACCGACTCAACCTCCGTGGGATCGGCATGGGCACTGGACACCTTGGAGAGTGGTCTGTCGATGAAGGCGTGGCCGCAGGTACCACAGATGACAGGTGCTCATCTTCCTCCTCCTTAGTTTCCTCTTCTGCACCCGTGGTGATGACCACCTGCAGCTGCAAAGGGGTTGTTGCAGGGGCCTCACTTTGCGCCTTGGGAGTCTCGGTAACTGCAAAACACAATTAAGGTTGTTAGAAGAGAAGGGTAGACATAAGAATGCTTGCGCTGCACTGGCATATGTACGAGGAGCAACACTATTGCAATAAATGTGAACAAGAGACATTTCATATGACTAAATCATATGGTTGTACATCTATGGAATTCTCTATCCCAGAGAGCTGTGGAGGCTGGGTCATTTAATATATTTAAGGCGGAGATAGACAGATCTTTGAGCGATAAGGAAGTAAAGGGTTATGGGGAGTGGGCAGGGAAATGGAGCTGAGTCCATGATCAGATCAGCCATGATCTTAGTGAATGGTGGAGCAGGCTCGAGGGGCCAAATGGCCTACTCCTCCTCATTTCTTATGTTCTTAACCTGAGAGTAGTACAGAAACATGACATCATTCATATATTATAATGAAATGCCGTTAAATGACACTAAATTACCACTGCTTTACACATTACTCACGTGACGCAACAATGGTATCTGCACCACCACGGATGGCAGAATGATTGTGGCTGCCCACTAGTGCTGCAGCACGTTCCTTCAAGTCGGTGAGCAGCTGTAGTGCCTCCTCCGGTGCGCTGCTGCTTCGTCCAATTCTTAGATATCTTCCTCTGTAAACGTGACAAGAGCATGGCATACGCTAATTGACTAGATACTATTACAGAAAGACAACAGATTCTAACGTTATATGCTAATACAGTTTGTATCCACAATGGATGCATGATTATAACATCTATGTTCAGAGAAAATATTTAATAAGCATTCGTTCCTAAACACGATCTTAACATCTCACATACAATCTCCAGGAAAGGCCCCATCCACGGGCCGTGCCATTCGGCGCCTGAGGGGAGGTAGGCGGTTTATTTGACTCGATGGAGGTTTCCCGGGGTGCGGGGGATCAGGACTGCTGGTGAGCTCGGCAATGACAGGAGTGTAATGGGAGGGAGCACTGTGTCCATGGGCTGTGCTCAGTGTGGCCGGAGCGAATGTCCCAAAGTGTCCCAGGGCAGACAGTGAGTCTGGGTAAAGGTGACCGGACCCCTCAGTGCTCAGTCGTGCCCCATCCACCAACGTAACTAAAAAAGAGACGGCGCCCAAATTAGACTTAAAGGACGCAGGTTCCAACCTCAGTCCAAATCTTAGCAGGGAAGCTACGTAAGATTACCCAGCTTAATTATAATCCGGCAGATTTACATTCTAATTCATTCAATGGATCATTATAATTTAAAATCTCATAATTTAATACTTATTCTTGCCGAAGCAACCAGGCTGTTCCACCTCTTGCGGCACTGGTCTGACTCACGCCTATCATGGGACACTGAGGAAACAATATCTGCGATCTTGCCCCATATTTTTTGCGGGGGGGAAGTTTCCCACGCCCACCCCGGGTTAATTGTCCCCACCGACTCCACCTCATTTACGAGGGCCTCATTTGCTTCGTCAGAAAAGGCTTTCACCCTCCTCCCTGACAGCTCCTCCAGCTGCACACTTGTATCGCTGGACATTTTGGATAAACACCTCCAAGATTTAAGACTCAAGTTTAAAGAACAGAGACAATGCTCAAATGACAACAAACAACAGAGACCATGCTCAAATTACAACTAACTCAGACCACTGCTTCTTTCTTACTCCTTCTCTTTCTCTCACTCTCTTTGACTCTTTTGAGCATGCGCAGATGACCCCTGAACTCGCGGGAAAACTTCTTTACTAAAAAAAACGTGTATTCGCAGAACGGCCATTGCTATGGACGCCAGCCTTGCATGACTGAATATATCGCTACGGTCCATTTCACATCGCTAAGGCTATCGCCCAAAATAAAAAGCCAAAACTAGCTTTCTTTAAAATGGGCGATATGCCAGCGATTATGAAAAATAATAAATCACTAAGGCCGGAAATATCGCCCATGGTTCTCTTCATAACCATGCTTTCCCTGGCATTGTTCTGGTGAATGTATGCCGTACTCTATGATTTTAATATATTTTCTATAATTCGACACAGCATTCTAACTGTGGGCTAATCATTGTTTTGTATAATTTATCACAACTAGATTACTTTTGTACTTTATGCCCCAATTTAATAAACCTACAATTCCCAGCTTTCTTCCTGATTTTGTCTTGCATTTTCTGGGGATTATGTATTTGAACTCTGAGTTGTCTTTGTTTACTTCTGTGTCTTCCCATTAAATGTATGCATCTATTCCATGTTGTTTTTCTTCCAAAATGGATTCAGGTTATTGAAGTCTTACATAGACTCTCTTTTTAACTAGAATCATAGATATCCTTATTTATTTAGGCATCAAAATTGGTTTAAAATTTATGGCATGAACGCTTCATTGTTGCTTCTTGTTTGGTGACTAATATAATTCACATCGACTATTTTATAATTTCAAATAATTAAGTCTTTCAGGTGATGTATTAGCATTGCTAATCATCCAGACGTATTGCAAGTCCCTTCAGGTCACAACAAAATGGTATCGTTGTTGTGGACTTAGAATCTTTAAAAGCTGTTGATTGCTGCTGGCAACTACTTAGAAATTCCCAACTACTTTACTTTTAAAGCTACATGCTACATAATTTAGTTAGTTTATATTTACTTTAAAAAGTTTAATTTATATTTACTTACGAAACTCAGATGCTTTCTCATTCATCCAGCCTCCAATTTCAAATGGCTGTTGCTATCATGCTGGAGAGAAGAAATATTATATGGACTCTCTACCCCTTAAGAGCTTCATATCATTTTTATTTGTTCCTGATATGTGGGCATTGCTGGCAAGGCCAGCATTTATTTCCCACCGCTAATTGCCCTTGAGATGCCCGTGGTTGGGAGCCACCGCTTTGAACCGCTGCAGTCCATGTGGTGAAGGTACTCCCACAGTGCTGTTAGGGAGGGAGTTTCAGGATTTTGACCCAGTGACGATAAGGAACGGCGATATACTTCCAAGTCAGGATAGTGTGTGACTTGGAGGGGAACTTGGAGGTGGAGGTGTTCCCTTGCACCTGCTGCCCTTGTCCTTCTAGGTGTTAGAGGTTGTGGGTTTGGGAAGTGCTGCCGAAGAAGCTTTGGCAAGTTTCAGCAGTGCATCTTGTAGATAGAGTACACACGGTAGCCGGTGGTGGAGGGAGTGAATGTTTAAGGTGGTGAATGGGATGCCAATCAAGCGGGCTGCTTTGTTCTGGATGTTGAACTTCTTGAGTGTTGGAGCTGCACTCATACAGGCAAGTGGAGAGTATTCGATCACAATCCTGATGTGCATTGTAGATGGTAGAAAGGCTTTGTGGTGTCTGGGTGAGACACTTGCCACAGAATACCCAGCCTCTGCCCTGCTCTTGTAGCCACAGTATTTATGAGGCTGGTCCAGTTAAGTTTCTAGTCAATGGTAACCCACAGGAAGTTGATGATAGGGGATTCGGCGATGGTAATACCGCTGAATGTCAAGGGGCAGTGGTTCGACTCTCGCTTGTTGGAGATGATCATTGCCTGGCACTTGTGTGGCACGAGTGTTACTTGTCACTTATCAGCCCAAGCCTGAATGCCATCCAGGTCTTGTTGCGTGCGGGCATGAACAGCTTCATTATCTGAGGAGTTGCGAATGGCACTGAACACTGTGCAATCATCAGTGAACATCCCCACTTCTGACCTTATAATGGAGGGAAGATCATTGCTGAAGCAGGTTAGGTGGTAGGTGGTGGTGTTCCCATGCACCTGCTGCCCTTGTCCTTCTAGGTGGATTGGGAGGTGCTGCCGAAGAAGTTCTGTAGCGATGTCCTGGGACTATGATATATGACCTCCAACCATCATAACCATCCTCCTTTGTGCTGGGTATTACTCCAGCCAGTGGAGAGTTTCCCCCCTGATTTCCATTGACTTAAATTTTACTAGGGCTCCTTGATGCCACACTTGGCAAATGCTACCTTGATGTCAAGGGTAGTCACTCTCACCTCACCCCTGGAATTCAGCTCTTTTGTCATATTTGGACCAAGGCTGTTATGGGGTCTGGAGCCGAGTGGTCCTGGCAGAACCCAAACTGGGCATTGGTGAGCAGGTTATTGGTGAATAAGTGCAGCTTGATAACACTGTCGATAGGTGAACTTACTCCACTCCCATCAGTTCCTGGGGGTTTGCCTGCCTTCAGTCCCATTATTTCTCCATTTTTTTTGTTATATTAAATCCAATGTTCCTCCTAGATTTATTTTTCGGTTCCTTTGTACTGCTGAAGATGAATACAAAATATCATTTAACTAGTCTGCCATTTTCCTTATTATTGATTACAGTATTATTTGTGTCTGTCTTTAATGGGCCCACGTTCCCTTTTACTATTCTCTTTTTCTTAATGTTTCTAAAAATGTTTACTGTTCACTTGCAAGTTGCATATTTTCTTTTTTGACCTCTTAATACTTTGTTTCCCTTTGTTGCTTTTTGTAGTACTCCCAGTCTGCTGCATTTTGACTTTTACTTGCATACTGGATCTACAGGCTTTTTCCTTTAGTTTGATGCTGTATCTTACCTCATTTGTTGACCATGCTCACTTAATTGCACAATTGGAGCTTTTGTCTTTTAGGAGTATGTACTGATTTATTATTATATCAAATACTTATTTTAATACCTCCTATTATATTCCAGTGGATGGTGCTGAGTGACAGCACGTTGGTTCCCATGCAGTAAATTTCTAATCATGACTGTGCAGTCAATGAAGTGTGCCAAAAAAAGACCATAATGCCATTTCCTCCAAATGAACACCAATACAAGGTAGAGGGTTTTGTTTTTAGTGTATGTGCGTGCACTGGCTGAGAGTGGGACCACAATCATCTGCGAAGTACTTGGAGCTGTGTAAGAGCAGTTCAGAATGATTTGCCACACTTTTTCACTTCCACTCAGTTTGTCCCAATGTTTAAGAATAATCCATCCCTGGGGCTTTATTTTCCTTCTTAATCTATCTTACACTAGTGCAGTATTTATAGCATAGTACACCAAAGTACTGGGCCCACCAGATAACTTCATTCTTGAGGTGGAGAAAATATTTATCCAGCAGTGTTTAATACTGTGGAGCTTCCAAGTCCTTCTGAAAGCCTGTAAATCCAGTATTTATAAATTGTACTAGAAACATGTTGTGCCTTTTTGACATTTTGTATTTAGACTTGTCCTGTTGATAATTGACTTAAGACTTCATTGCAGATATATCACAATGTCCACTCTTCTGACAGTGGTCTTGACAGGGTTATTTTCTTCAGGTGATGGAGAACCTCTTCAAGACTGCAACTTCACATATTCTCTCAAAACGTCCAGATGATGTTGAACTCTTCCACAAATATATAGCCCCAGGACAAAAGGTTTGCACATTCCGTCTCAGATCTTGCGCCTTGAAGACTTGATTAATTTTCATGTTTTCTACGGCAAGTATAAATGCAAAAATTATGTAGCATTCATAAACCATTACATTTGTACTTCAGTGTTTCTATCATTTGTACAAAGTTCCTAGAATTGCAAAATTTATATAAAGAAAAATACCAGAATTCCAAAATCCTTGCAGACATGGCAATTTTCACGAGGATCCACACTCAGAATGTTATCTTATCTGTTGTCTGCTGCCTGACCTGCTGAGTGTTACCAGCATTTTCTGTTTTAGTTGCAAATTTCCATCATCTGCAGTTTTGGTTGTTTTTTGTTAGTACAGGTATTGTAAGGGTTTCTCCTTTACACCCGAGTAAGTTGAAGCATCCTTTTGATTGACATGAAAAGTAAGATTGAATTTTAATACCTCATTCCAAAAGGATGTAAAATGTAAACTTTTATACTGGCATTTTGATACATTTATGTAGGTGAAGTTTTTTCATTTCTGAGCTAGTATAAGAATTTTAAAGTGAAAAGATTATTTCAACTTAAACAAAAGCAAATTACTGCGGATGCTGGAAATCTGAAATAAAAACCAGAAAATGCTGGAAATACTCAGCAGGTCAGGCAGCATCTGTGGAGAGAGAAACAGAATTAACATTTCAGGTCAATGACTGGAAGATGTTGGATGAACAGCTTTTAAGTAACAGATGGGGAAAAGGGTGAGGGGGTAGAAGACAGGAAAAGAACAAAAGGGTAGGTCAGTGATAAGGTGGAGGGCAGGAATGATTAAATGACAAAAGAGATGATGGTGCAAGGCAAAAGAAGGTGATAATGACTTTGTTCAGTAAAAATCCCTGAGCTGGCAAGGATCTTAAAACTTTTTGTCGGAAGTGCTGGGCTGCTGCACACACCTTTCTGTAAAGAGATTAGTGATTCATTTTGCTCTTTTTATTTGTAGGGAAGGTTGGAACAGATGCTCAAAAATCCATTTCAAGTGTAAGCAAATTACTTTTGAAGTATTTTTTTGCTTTAATGTTCTCTAGTTTGATTTTTACTGTTTTTGTCGAGATATGCAGAAGGTGTTTGTTCAATTCTACATGTGGAGCTTTTCCTTTTTGTGTAGCTTTTTTGTTTTTCACTTTTGATATCCGATGCATACTTTCTGGTCATGTAAAGATTACCAGAAGAAAATATAAAAATAATGTTAAAATAGGAAATTAAAGGGGCACCTTGGCCTCCTGGTGTGATGGTTGTGGTTAACCTGAATGTTTGACCCATGTTATAACATCTTATTCAATATAATCATAATGCAAACATAATTTTTAGGCTTTCCTATACTGAAGCGATTGGCATTTTGCACAGAAGTATGAAAACCTTCAAGTTTGAACCAAAGGTAAGGAACATGGCCTGAATATAGATGCATTTGGTGAGACTGCAATCGTGCTTATTGGACATCGAAGATTTAACAATTTTAATTAGATTGTTTTTCTAGTGTAGCTGCTAAATTTATTGACACTTTGGGCTGGATTTTCGGCAGGTTTGCGACCGGGTTTTCCCTCCGCGGCAAAAACCTGGTCGCAAAGCCCGGGCGGGATCCTCAGGTACCTGTTTGCGGCGGCGCTTCCAACTACCGCCGTGGAGATGTGCGCTGAAGTGCAACAATGTGGATTGCATTTGCAACCAACTTTTGGCACACTCCCGACCCGTACGCCGATGCGCCCAGAATAATGACTGGTCAAACCTGTCGATGCAGCCCTGCCAGCAACGGTAAGCATGAAAACCTGCAAAAAAGGCAAGTTAAAGTTAAGGGTCTTGTAAATATTTTTTGGAATTTTTTTTTCTTTTCTCTCCTCTCCCAAGGCGCCTCTCCTAGCACTTGCGGCCCCAGACTAAAGTTGCCAAGACTCGCATTTTACACCGCGAATGCTTGTGCAACATCTCCCTTACCGATGCACCCCTGGCGCAGATGTATAGACCAAAAGTTCGAGCTAAAAACAGTAGCGCAGCAAAAACCATAAGTTTCACATATCGCTACCGTTTTCGCTGAAAATCTGGCCCTAATCTCTTAATATCCAGTTTTGAGCTGGTCATTTTCACGCATTTGTATAAAACCTTTACTCGCTATTGTCAAATCAATTTTTAAATAGGAAATCGCTTGTTCAAAATCTATCATTTTAATTCCCTAGATTCATTAAGTAATTACACTTGTTGTAGCTCACACTGTTTCTTTGTATATTTTCGGCAAATGCAATGGGGAAAAAAATAACTGTTCATATTTTCTTTGTCACTCATGCACACAATTTGGAACCTCAAGTTGTAATAAAATATATGAAGTTTATTGTTCACATTTAGCTTTCTTCTCTGCTCCGTATCTCTGCCTTTTTTGTCTGCTCTTCTAACCTTTTGCTTTTGTTTTCCTTCTCCAGTATTTCACTTTTTTTCTTCTTCCTCAGACTATTTCTCTGATTTTCTCACTTCCCTTTAGCTCTATTCTTTCCCTTTATTTTCATATCCAGATTCTGAGATGGGCAATATGAATGCTGTAACATAGGGCTCAAAATTGGCCAGGAGTTGCTCCTTTTTTTTTGGAGCAACTTGATTTTTTCTGGAGTATCTTAAAAATCCCCATTTTGCACATTCAATTTGCGCCAGTGTAAGTGAGTTAGTTACGATTTGTTTAGTTTAGTTATTCTCACAAGGGGGCGTTAGCAGCCACCTACGCCAGTTTTGGCCATTTAGGCCACTTTGGCCAGCTAATAGTTACTCTAAATCTACTTAGGCCAGCGTATGTGGCCACTTCAGAAAACCCTTGCGAAGAGTTAACAAATTAGCGCAGGTAGGTACATCGGAGGCCAGCAGAACTTAATGACATGATTAAAGAATGTGAATAAGATCAAATGGCTATACAGGACATCATATGACAAACTTCGCAAAGTTAATTTACTATACAACAGAAACATAGAAATTTACAGCGCAGAAGGAAATTTACATCATGTCCATGCCTGCCGGCCGACAAAGAGCCGCACGGCCCTTGGTCAGCAGCCCTACATACAAACCCATGAACAATGACGGAAAGGCAAAGAGCACCCAGCCCAACCGGTCCGCCTCACACAATTGCGACTCCCCCTATACTGAAATGTTCTACACTCTACCCCAACCGGAGCTATGTGATCTCCTGGGACAGGCAAAAACCAGATAAAAACCCAGGCCAATTTAGGGAGAACAAATCTGGGATCCATCCAGGTGATCGAAACTAGTCCAGGAGATCACCCTGGCCGTATTCTACTCCCTGCAGTATTTATCATTATATCTGCGCCGTCCAACAAAAGGTCATCCAGTCTAATCCCAATTACCAGCTCTAGGTCCGTAACTCTGCAGGTTACTGCACTTTAAGTACCCATCCAACCATGTCTTAAAAGTGGTGAGGGTTTCTGCATCCACCACTCTTCCAGGCAGCGAGTTCCAGATCCCCACAACCCTCTGCGTAAGGAAGCCCCCTTCAAATCCCCTCTAAACCTTCCATCAACCACCTTAAAACTATGCTCCCTCGTAATAGACCCCTCCACCAATGGAAATAGACCCTTGCTATCCACAATGTCCAGGCCCCTTAATATTTTGTACATCTCAATGAGGTCTCCTCTCAACCTCCTCTGTTCCAATGAGAATAAACACAGCCTATCCAATCTGTCCTCATAACCAAGATTCTCCATTCCAGGCAGCATCCTAGTAAATCTCCTCTGCACCCTCTCTAGTGCAATCACATCCTTCCTATAATACAACGACCAGAACTGCATGCAGTACTCCAGCTGTGACCTAACCAAAGTATTATATAATTTAAGCATAACCTCCCTGCTCTTATATTCTATGCCTCGGCCAATAAAGGCAAGCATTCCGTATGCCGCCTTAACCACCTTATCCACCTGGTCTGCTACTTTCAGGGATCTGTGGACAAGCACTCCAAGGTCCCTTTGCTCATCTACACTATTAAGTGGCCTACTGCTTAATGTGTATACCCTTTCCTTATTAGCCCTCCCAAAGTGCATCACCTCACATTTCTCTGAATTAAATTCCATTTGCCACTTCTCTGCCCACCTGACCAGTAGATTGATATCCTCCTGCAGCCCATGACTTTCCTCTTCATTATCAACCACACAGCCAATTTTAGTGTCGTCTGCAAACTTCTTCATCATACTCCTTATATTCAAATCTAAATTGTTATGTACCACAAAAAGCAAGGGACCCCGTACTGAGCCCTGCAGAACCCCACTGGAAACAACCTTCCAGTCACAAAAATATCCATCAACCATTACCCTTTGCTTCCTACCTCCAAGCCAATTTTGGATTCAACTTGCCACTTTACCCTGAATCCCATGGGCTTTAACCTTCATGAACAGTCTACCATGTGCGACCTCATCAAAAGCCTTGCTAAAGTCCATATATACATCGTAAGCACCACCCTCATCGAGCCTCTCAGTTATCTCCTCAAAAAATTCAATCGGGTTAGTCAAACACGATCTTCGCTTAACAAATCCGTGCTGACTGTCCCTAATTAATCCTTGTCTTTCCAAATGCAGATTTATCCTGTCTTTAAGGATTTTTTCCATTAATTTTTCCACCACTGAGGTTAGGCTGACAGGGCTGTAATTACCCAGCCTATCCCTTTCTCCCTTCTTAAACAAAGGTACTACATTAGCAATCCTCCAATCCTCCAGCACTGTGCCCAGATCCAAAGAGGACTGAAAAATGATGGTCAAGGCCTCTGCTATTTCCTCTTTTACTTCGCTCAGCAGCCTGGGATGCATTTCGTCCAGGCCTGAGGACTTATCTACTTTCAAAGCTGCTAAACCCCTTAATACTTTCTCGCTCTCTACATTTATTTCATCTTGAATATCGCACTCCTCCTTGATAGCAGTATCTGCATTACCCCTTTCTTTTGTGAAAACAGATGCAAAGTATTCGTTAAGAGCCCTCCCAACACCTTCCACCTCCACACAAAGATTACCCTCATGGTCTGTAATAGGCCCTACCCTTTCTTTAGTTACCCTCTTACTCTTAATATATTTATAGAACATCTTAGGGTTTTCCTTAATTTTATTAGCCAAGAATTTCTCATGCTCTCTCTTAGCGTTCCTAATATCCTTTTTTAATTTTGCCTCTTAACTTTCTATATTCCTCTCAAGATTCTAAAGTATTTAGCCATTGGTATATGACATAAGCGCCATTTTTTTCTTAATCCTCCCCTGTAGACATCCAGGGAGCACTAGAATTATTTTTCCTAGTCTTTTTCTTTAAGGGCACATGTTTGGTCTGAGCCTTCCTGATTTCCACCTTGAATACCTCCCACTGTTAAGACACTGATTTACCCACAAGTAGCTGTTTCCAGTCCACTATGGCCAAATCACTCCTTAACTTAGCAAAATTAGCTTTTCCCCAATTCGGAACTTTTATTCCAGGCCTATTCTTGTCCTTATCCATAATCAACTTGAATCTGACTGAATTATGGTCACTGGCACCAAAGTGCTCTCTCACTAATACCCCTTCAACCTGCCAAGTTTCATTCCCCAAAACTAAATCCAAGACCACCATCCTCTCGTGTTGGGCTTGCTACATACTGACTAAAAAAGTTCTCTTGAATGCATTTCAAGAATTCCGCACCCTCTATACCCTTCACACTAAATTTGTCACAATCAATATTTGGATAGTTAAAATCCCCTACTATTACTACCCTATGGTTTTTGGACTTTACAGCAATTTGCCTACATATTTGCTCCTCTATCTCCCTCCCACTGTTTGGGGGTCTATAATACATATCCAGCAGTGTGATCGCACCCTTTTTATTTTTCAATTCGACCCATATGGCCTCATTTGATGATCCCTCTAACATATCATTCCTCCTCACCGCTGTAATAGTTTCTTTAATCAGTACCACAACCCCCCTCCTCTCTCTCTCTTGTCTAAAAATTCTGTAGCCAGGAATATTGGATCTGCCAAACCTGCCCCTCTTTCAGCCATGTTTCTGTAATGGCTATAATGTCATACTCCCAAGTGTCTACCTGTGCTCTTAGCTCATCCGCCTTATTCGCTATATTCCTTGCATTAAAGTATATACCATTCAGCACAGGAAGACCGCCTTGCTTACTACATGCAAAGCCCTGTTTCCTCTGTCTTACAGATTTGTCTTCTAGATTCTTGCTATCCAATTTCTGCTTTACTTCCTTCTCTTTTGAATTCGTTCTCAAGTTCCCATCCCCCTGCCAAGCTAGTTTAAACTCTCCCCAACAGCACCAGCAAAACTCCCCACGAGGATATTGGTCCCGGCGTTGTTGAGGAGCAACCCATCCGGTTTGTACAGGTCCCATCTTCCCCAGAAGCGGTCCCAATGCCTCAAGAATTTAAAGCCCTCCCTCCTACACCAACTTTCCAGCCAGGTGTTCATCCTCTCTATCCTTTTATTCTTATACTCATTAGCACATGGCAACGGTAGTAACCCGGAGATTACTACCTTTGAGGTCCTACCCTTTCATTTTCTTCCTAGCTCCCTGAATTCTTCCTGTAGGACCTCATCCCTCATTTTACCTACGTCGTTGGTCCTGATATGGACCACAACCTCTAGCTGTTTATCCTCCACCCCCCCCTCCCCCCGCCCCCAGGATGCCCTGAGTCCGCTCTGACATCCTTGACCCTGGCACCAGAGAGGTACAAAACCATTCAGGAGTCACATCTATGGCCGCAGAAATGCCTGTCTGTTCCCCTAACTATAGAATCCCCTATCACCAGGGCTCTTTTGTTCTTCGTCCCTCCCCCTGTGCAGCTGAGTCACCCGTGGTGCCTTGGAATTGGCTCTGGAAGCATTCCCCAGAGGCACCATCATCCTTACCGATACTCAGAAGTGAATATCGGTTTGAAAGCGAGATGGACTCACGGAGGGACTCCTGCGCTACCTGCCTAACACACTTACTACATCTGGTGGTTACCCTCTACCTCTCTACCTGCATGCCTTTAAGCTGCGGGGTGATCACCTCCTGAAAATATCCACGTAGCTCTCAGCCTCGTGGATGCACCGTATTGACTCCACCCGCTGCTCCAACTCCAAAACACGGGGCTTGAGCAGTTAAAGCTGGAGACACCTCCTGCACACATGGTTGTCTATTCATGGAAGTTTAAACTACAAAAATAAAAGTAAAAGATAATTGAATTAAATTGCCTTAATCTTACAACTAATTTAAACAACTATTTGTTTGCAATGATGATACTGGCCAAATTTGAGCCCATTTTATCTAAATAAAGTCTACGTCAATAAATAAGAGATTCTCTCGGTGTTCCTCCGTCACTTATGTTCTTCTTTCACAATAGCACCAGGTGAATAGGCTTGACAAATTCACTATTCACAAGAGACAAAACATATTTACATAATTTTTTCAAAATATCCAAAAGTCAGGAAAATGACAAGCCATTAAGAAAGTTCAAAAATAGTTACAGTGCATAAAATTTCAAACCTGAGGTTGATCGAACCGGGAGGCCACTCGGCCAGGGATAGTGGTGGGCATCGGGTCTCCCACACACACAGCAGCTGCAGCATGCACACACAGAGGCTGGGGCTGGGGAGCTACTGCACATGCACGGATACTCCACTGCGCATGTGCAGATGTCCCGGCACTGTTTTCAGCGCAGGATGCTGGCTCCGCCCCCGACTCGACTGGCCATGCTGTGCGAAGACCGAGGAGAGGCCGGACAGCGGCCAAAGTGGGGAGCCAATTTTTTTTTTTTCCGGCGCACTTATCAACAGAGAAAAGCGACGCATCTCCGGTAGGTGCGCCGATAAAAGGGGTGGGCTAAATTTGAGCCTAAAGTAACTATTGAACAATTTTGTTGGAGGTGCTTCTAGTTTCTATAAGCACAGGAGATTGTGTTGATGGGTATTCTTTGGAATACATTGCCCAGATTTGTATTCTCATTATGAATCCTGTAGGGATTGAAAAATGTAATCTGTGGTTAAGTATATTTCGGCCTGAAGTATTTCTTCAGTATGTAATCTAGAACAGTAGGCAGCTAAAACAGATGCATCATTTTAGTTATCTTCTACTGACATTCTCTTATTTAGAGCCAGAAACAGTCATTTTACTTCATCTGTTTTAATGCAGATGCAATTTAAAATGGAGCCAGGAGCAGTAATTTCTAGTTTTTTTTTATAGAAGAGTGGATTCTGAAGTATCGTGCATGACTGGATTAAAAAATATAATGGCATTTAGCCAGTTTCTGGAATTTTGTGATCTGAACAATTTTTAGGTTTTCCCTCCCGTTATTTCAACACACAATGATATCCATCTATGCTATTATAGTTGTTCAAAATACTGGAACACAAAATAACGTACATACAATTTAAAAAAAAATCTATTAACCAGTTCCTAACTTTGTCAATAGCATACATGCCAGTAAACACCTGAAGTCTGTATTAAAAGCAGGCGGCACAGTTGCCAGTGTTGTCGAGTACGGACTAACCTTAAATTGCTTAAATTTGACTCAATTCCACTTATTATTGGAAAAGCATATGATGATGAATGATGCATTATGCAGTACCAGTAACCTTACAATGTTCTCGATTAAGCTGAGCAAAGCTGGTCAGTGTTTTTAAACAGAAAAACATTGTCGTCATTGTTTGTTTATAAAGTATAAAACAATTGATGCCAGGGGATAATGATTTTATCTGGGTGTGGGTGATCATTTTATGATGTGAATGAGAAGTTCTTTTACACTCGTGAAATAATGTGCACAATGCATTCACTGCTACTGGTGATAAATTGGAACAAACATGCTTAAATACAACCAAAGAAGAATGGGTGTAAGACTTGTTGAATCCAGTAGCTTTATAGCACTCGGCTTGTGGGGTTTGAAAACTTAGGAAAGAATTGCCCTGTTCATGTGTGTATGTGTCTTCAACTCTCATGTATTAGTTCCTTCCAGTTGATTCTACAGTTTAATACACGGAAATCCATAGGGAAGGAAAGTTAGTGACTGTTCCACCAAATGCTCTCTCCTAGTTTGGTTTCTGTTAATGAACAGTGGCTTTTTAAAAAATTACTTGGGTAACTCCAATGAAAGGAGTGTTCTTTTATAAGTGGATCCCGCACACTGAATGTGGCTATCAGTCATTTGGAAGCAAATTTCGTGCATAATTTAGCTGTTGCTTTTTCTATTACAATTTTTACATTTATCATTAAAATGAAATAATAATTTCATTAGATTGACATGTCAGTCATTCTGATTGTAAACGGTAGCGATAATATTTGCATTACATTATATATGGTATGCCGAAAATGCGATTCTCTAATTGTGTTTCAGTCACAGTATCATGTCTAGGGAAGGTATTCTGACGTGCTTAATCTTTGAATACCTTTATGAAGCTAGAAAGGAATTTTCTTTTTTAAGGCAAGTAGTTAAAAGGACAATTAAGTAATATTTCATTTTTTTAAATCATAACATTTTCATGTAGTACTGTACTTAAACCAAGCTGGAAGTGGATTGGTATTTAAGAAATATTTGTGTTATCGAATGAATGTATATAACAACTCTGCATCTGCAGACAACATATTGGATTATTTCTGTAGATCTTGGTGCTGCACATTAGTGGCAAAGTAAATATTAACTGTTATCTTTTACAGTGGGGCTGTGATCTACAGACTGAGCACGAGAATTATCTGGTGGAACACTGTGGCAATATCCCTGTTTTTGTAATTAATTATCCTTATGACATCAAGCCCTTTTATGCCAGAGATAATCAGGATGGACCTCAGCATACAGTAAGCAGAAATTGTATGATTTATGTGTTAAGCATTATTGTATTTAACATAAACCCATTAACTCATCTCTGGTGAGAGGAGATAGAATATTTTAAAATCTGCTATTCCTCCAGATTCTGACACTGACTGTCTTTTGTTTAAACAATGGAAAATTTTACTTGAGAAGCAACAAAAAATGATTCTACTACACTGCTGCAAACAGCATTATGATACAAGTGTATGTCCCATCTTTCTTGAATTTTCACTGTGTAAAAACAATCCATCTTCTAGAAATGGTACATAATTTTGAATAGCTTTTGATATCCAGTGAAAAATTGTCATTTAAAATTTGTCAAAAGTATTTTTGTAGACTAATAAATAATGAAAACACGTTCCACATTAACTACAATAATAAAGGACAATGTGTAAGTTTAAATTTGATAAACAAATAAAATGAAACACATTATACAGCTTACAATGGTCAGATTACATTACTGTTAATACACATGCAAAGTATTATCACTGTTCCATTGAGCACCAAGTGGAATAATGAATATTAACCTAGAAGTTGAAAACAGATTGCATCATCTTGGATGCATTGCCTTATAAAAATATCTCTGTCGCTCCCCTAAATGTGAATCTTCTTGTTTATTTCAACGTTCGTAACATAACTGGTATTTTAAGATAGAGAAATAATGCTTCAGTCAGAACAGAATTTGCTAGAGACAAGCCAAGTTAGTGCTGAGCACGGCTATAATTATGTGGATATTCCTTACCAGAATCTTATTACTTTTTTGTTTGCCTCCAGCTTACATTTGTGTTAGGTTTTTGATGTTAGCAGAATACTTGGTGCTATTAACTGTTAATGAAACTGAAGTCCTTTGTGACATGCAATCGATTTCTATGAAACAAGTTAGTTCTGAAATAGGACTTATAGATTTCCTTGCTGTCGTCTTGTTTGTTTACAGCATGTGCTAAGCTGAGTGGTTAGAATTCCATGATCTAGACAATTTATAGTATTGATAACAGGTCCTTAGTCCAATGCGAGGGAGAGGTGGGTTTTGTCAACTGGTGTCTCATCAAGCTAGAAGAGCAAGACATTTTATTTTCTACTGTAGTTTAAATTTTTAAATATTGAGTAACTTCATAAGTTTTGGGATCAACTAATAAGTAATACCGGTGTCTTGTGATGCTCTATTCTGATGACAGCCTAGCAGTAAGTATTTGTAAGGCATGAACAAATTACATTAACCCTCTTCAGACAAGGATTAAAAACTGGAAATTTGCATTAATTTGATAATACTGTACATAACCTCAGCATTCTATGGTACTGTCTGCTAGGTGGCAGCAGTGGATCTTCTGATGCCTGGAATAGGAGAACTATACGGTGGCAGCTTAAGGGAGGAGCGACTTGATCTACTACAATCCCGTCTAAAACAGTAAGTGTAAATGCCAAAACAGTTTACTTTCATATATATGTAAAAAAAAACATGAGTACATTTTTCACTAATGGCTTTGTTGGATAATATTGTAGGTTTAGCTATGACTCAATGTACATTAATTCATTTAAAATACTTAATGTATTGCTTGAGAAGAAACAGTTGTCAACCATATTCGAGTTTGCTGACTGGAACATAAGACAGGGTTTTTTCATTCAAATGTGACTGGACTAATATGTAAATCTACATTATTACAGTAGATTATTATTGAGGAACAGCTTGAAGTGAAAATGTAGGAATATGTAAGAGCTCAAGATATAAACATAACATTTCAATTTTTTAACTGTTCCTGTCTGGATATGAAGTATAAATTAGCTCACGAATGGATTTCTTCAAGACCTGTGGCAATTATGCTCCATTTCATTTTACAGGAGGAGAAGCTATTCCACATGCTAAGGCATATGGAGAGCCAATTAACCCCCCCAACATACTCCGTCCCTTACCCCAGAAGCATCACATAGCTCTGATGCACACGCACACAGCAATTTGTAATGTCAGCTACTGTAGGTTCAAATATGCAATCAAGTGGCATTAGGTGATATAGTGAGTTAGCTGCATTTTCATTTCAGGCCTGTATTTGAATCAAGCTCAGATAAATGAGATGAAAATTTCCCCTCGGCAGGTACTACTTGCAGTGAAATTGGAAATGTTGTTCTAGTTTCTAGTGGGCACATGCCTCTGGCAAAAAACGATGAATAATTTGATGCAGAGTACTTGTATTTCGACAGTCATCAAAATGGCTGTTGTGTGAAATGAGGAAAAGAACCAGTGACGCAGTAGATTGGGGTTATGGCACATTGTTAGGAAACAAGTGGAACTTTACCCTACATCTGACTTTTCTAGTACCTAATGCAAGAGTATTTTATGCAGCCATGATTGTGTAAAATAGAAAAGTGGATCATTTCCCAGCATTGACATCCCTCACGTCGACAATTTTTTTAAACCATGTGAATTTGAATATAGTAGCATTCTCATCTTGCTCTTAAATATAATGGATTTTACTGATAAATCTGAGTCAACAATACTGATTTAGGTTCTGTTGGCTAGCTGAAATCAAGAAATATTATTCCATCTTAACTCTGTCTTCCTGTCGATAATTTTACTGTCAGAATAGATATCTAATATCAAGCCTTTCACACCCAAGTAATATTTTTGAAGAATTGCTTAAGGCATATTAATGAAGAGCGCTGAAGGATCAAAGCAGTGAATCTGGGGTGTGAATCAGTTATGACCATGATTAATGTATTGTACTCTGCTTTCACTCGTCAGACCACTGATGTATCAAGCAGATAGGTTGCAAGAATCCACAATGTCCTTATTTTGACTGTGTAACCTTATGAATGATAAAGTAGTACTTTCAAAATTTTCTTTAAAACATACACATACTACTCTCGCAGCCCTTACTATACCCATTTTAAAGGAGCATTATCATTCCAGTGGAGAGGTGAACAGTTATTGAATCATCAAGCTATCTCGGCTCTTCGAGAGAGGTAATGATGAGCTATGATCTTTTCAGTAATGCAGTTTAAATAGAATCCTCTCCATACATTTCTCTGTAGAGCAATGAAACCATCTGAGCTCATCAAATTAGAATGCTGAAAGGTTCTCTTTATTTTATTTACATGAGAAAATTCTGGCATGCGAGACAGAAATTCCTGATTGCCTTCAATATCCTAGAATTCTGTCTCCTCATCGGCAGTCCCTTGAAATCAAGGAATCCACTGTAAAAGTGAGTTCTCAGGTGGCTGTACAGTCCAATGCGGGAATTACAGTCTCTAACAGGTGGGGCTGACAGTGGTGAAGGAAAGGGTGGGTGGGGAGCCTGGTTTGCTGCATGCTCCTTCCTCTGTCTGCGCTTGATTTCTGCATGCTCTCGGCAACAATGCTCAAGGTGCTCAACGCCCTCCCGGATGCGCTTCCTCCACTTTGGGCGGTCTTGGGCCAGGGATTCCCAGGTGCTGGTGGGGATGTTGCACTTTAGCAAAGGAGGCTTTGAGGGTGTCCTTGAAACGCTTCCTCTGCCCACCCGGGGCTTGCTTGTCGTGTAGGAGTTCTGAGTAGAGCACATGCTTAGGGAGTCTCGTGTCGGGCATACGGACGATGTGGCCCGCCCAACGGAGCTGGTTGAGTGTGGTCAGAACTTTGATGCTGGGGATGTTGGCCTAGGCGAGAACACTGACATTGGTGCATCTATTCTCCCAGTGGATTTGCAGGATCTTGCGAAGGCATCGCTGGTGGTACTTCTCCAGCGCTTTGAGATGTCTGCTGTATATAGTCCATGTCTCTGAGCCATATCGGACGGCGGGTGTCACTACTGCCCTGTAGACCATAAGCTTGGTGCCAGATTTGAGGTCCTGGTCTTCAAACACTCTTCCTCAGGCGACCGAAGGCTGCGCTGGCACACTGGAGGCAGTGTTGGACCTCGTCATCGTTGTCTACTGTTGCTGATAGTAGGCTCCCGAGGTACGGAAAATGGTCCACGTTGTCTCTAAGGCCGCGCCGTGGATTTTGATGATCGGGGGGGGAAGTGCTGTGTGGCAGTGTAAGGCCCATGCTTTCGTACGTCTCGGTGAAGGTGTTGATGATGGCTTGGAGTTTGGCCTCAGTGTGCGCAGACACAAGCGTTGTCCGTGTACTGTAGTTCGATCACAGAGGATGGGATGACCTTGGATCTAGCCTGGAGGCGGCGAAGGTTGAACAGGCTCCCATTGATTCTATAGTTTAGTTCCACTCCAGCGGGGAGCTTGTTGAGAGTGAGATGGAGCATTGCAGAAAGGAAGATCGAGAAGAGCATTGGTGCAATGACGCAGCCCTGCTTGACCCCGGTCCAAACTTGGATTGGGTCTGTGGTGGATCCGTTGGTCAGGATCACGGCTTGCATGTCATCGTGGAGCAGGTGGAGGATGATAAAGTTTTGGGGGCAGCCAAAACGGAGGAGGACGCTCCATCGTTCCTCACGGTTGACAATGTCAAAGGCCTTTGTGAGGTCAAAAAAGGCCATGTACAAGGGTTGGTGCTGTTCCTTGCATTTCTCTTGTAGTTGTCGCGCTGTGAAGATCATGTCCGTTGTACCCCTTAGTGGATGGAATCCGCATTGTGACTCTGGGAGGAGCTCTTCAACCACACGAGAAAACAATTGAGGATTCTTGCGATGACGTTCCCAGTGGCCGACAGCAGGGAGATTCCTCTAGTAGCTACAGTCGGATTTGTCCCCTTTTTTGAAGATGGTCACAATTACGACACATCTCAGATCTCCTGGTATGCTCTCTTCCTTCCAGATAAGAAAGATGAGGTCATGCATTCAAGCCAGTCGTGCTTCTCCGCCATACTTTAGTGCCTCGGCGGGGATTCCATATGGTCCTGATGCCTTATTGTTCTTGAGTTGTCGGATGGCCTCTTACACCTCGTGCAGGACTGGTGTCTTGCTGAGATGGTGGTGGACAGCATGCTGTGGGATGGAGACGAGGGCACTCGTATCGAAGGCAGAGTCTCAGTTAAGGAGATCTTCGAAGTGCTCCTTCCAGTGGGCCCTGACTGCCTTGGTGTCCTTAATGAGTGCTTCTCCTTTCTTGGCCAGCGGTGGGGTGCGGCCTTGGGTGCTTGGGCTGTAGGTGGTCTTGACTGCGCTGAAGAATCCTTGCACGTTGTGGTTGTCGGCCAACTGCTGGATTTTCTGTGCTTTCTCCACCCGCCATCTATTCTTTAGGTTGCGCATTTTTTTGTTGAACCTTGGCCTTCAGCCGCCAGTAGAGCTGTTTTACTGCTCCCGAATTGGGTTGCTGCTTTAAGTTCAGCAATTCCTTGTGCTTGCGGCTAAGTAGCTCCTGGATCTCCTGGTCATTGTCGTCAAACCAATCTTGGTGCTTCATGGTTGAGTGACCGAGCGTCTCTTCTCAGGCGCTGGTTATGGTGGCCTTGAAGGCAGACCAAGCGCTGTAGGCACTCTGCGTCTCAGGGTCATCGAGGGTCGCCAGGTTGGCAGTGAGGCGCTGGTTGTATAGGGCTTTCTTAACAGGGTCTTTGAGTGCCCCAGCGTTGTTTTTCCTGGGGCATTGTTTCTGTTGCCGTTGCTGCTTTGGGGCTATATTGAAATGACTGAGCGGATAAGGCAGTGGTCCATCCAGCAGTCGTCTGCTCCTGTCATGGCGCGGTGATGCTTGTGGTCCCTTGCTCAGACGATGGCGTAGTCAAGCAAATGCCAGTGCTTGGAGCGAGGGTGTTGCCATGATGCCTTGTACTTGTCCCTCTGACGGAACAAGGTCTATTGAAAAAGTAACAGGAATAAAATAAATCCACACCAAATAGTCCTTTAATTATGATAGCGAAAGTAGTGATTCTGCTGGTGCAAGGTGATAAGACAATATGATCTCTGAGGCATAGGCTGGAATTTTTCAGGGCATCAGCAGGCGGGTCGGGTGGAAAAGTGTATTTTTTTTGACAGCCGATCGGGACCCCACTGTCAACCCGCTGCCATGCTCCTTTCCCAATGTCGGGACTGTCAGCACAAAGCAGACCCGACGGGCAGCGGCTGCAACCCAATTAATCTTATTAATGCCTTGTTGACAGATCATTAACTTACCTGTTCGGGTACTATGGCTGTCAACCTGAGGCAGGAGTTGTGGCCATTGCTCCAGCTGATTACTTGACAGCTTGAAATGTACAGTAAAAGCTCCCACTTGAAAGATCTCCACTTTCTGTTTCTCAGTCCATTTCCAGCACAGATTCTGCAGGCATTCCACTTTCCACTCTCCATTTACTCATACCACATTGGATTACCTTTCTCACCATTGACAGATCGCTTCTGTCATCTTGATTTCACCTGCCATCTCTTGCATCAACATGGGTGTCTTTATACTCTCTCACCTTGGTCCTCAGAATCCCACCACGATCAGCACCAACAGCAACACCAAACTTCTCTGCAAACACCTGATGCTGCACAGGACAGAGGGCATCAGCAGCCAACCACATTACTGCCCAGGAGGCCAAGGATGGCCTCATGGCCAGATTTACTTCACTTGACGCTATACACATGATGGGCCAGGTTGGCACCACCCCACACCAACATCATAAAGCATCCCTACAATGTCCAAGCCATTCCTTTCACACTCACCACCATTGTGGGAGGTACAGTTGTGTCTCACCATTCACTGCAACTCACTAAGCCACTTCCAAAGGGCCACACAAATCTGTCCAAGAACGGAAAGTGTGATTGCAATGTTTGACAGCACATTAACATAAACTTTACATGAACATTGAATAAAACACCCAAGTAGCTACCCTTATGTGTTTTTAGTTGGTATGATTGTACTTGGATGAGGATACATGTGAGGGGACACTAGTGAGGGGATGTGATACTGTAGGTAGGGAGGGATGGGTGGAGGTGCAAGGTAAGTTGATGTGAGTAAGGATGTGCAGCGGTAGGGTAGCAAAGGCAGAGTGATGGGGATGTGATGAAGGATGGCTTTGCATAACATTTCGGGAACTAATTAGATCATTGAAAGGTTTGCGCCAATGCACCCAGGTCCTCCTGACCACATCACTGACCTCCTCTGAAATGTGCAATCAGGCATTGTTGATCACCTGGGGAGGTCTCTTCCGCCCATGGGAAGAGAAGAGGACCTCCCTGCGTGCTGTGACTCCTTCCATAAGCATATGGAGGGAATCATAGGAGAGCCTGGATGCAACCATGCACCTTTGTGCAGTGTTTGCAGCACCTCAATGCTATAAGAACACTGACAACACAAATGGCAAAATAAAGTTGGCCATGGGGCCTTGAAGGAAACTAGCTGATAACGTGTCGTGAATGACGTCACCAGACCCGCTTCCTCTAATTGGACCAGGAAAGGTGCTGGGCAGGCTTAACGAGCCTATCAAGGGAAAATCATTTTTGACAGTGGGATAGAACCAGCAGCGAAATGGGGACCCGCCACCGACGTCACACACCCCGGACCCGCCAAGGTGAGCAAAATCCCGGCCATGGGGTCCACTAGGCCTGCCATGGGTCAGTTGTGGGAAAAATTCCCAGAAATTCATCCAGAACATTATCAATCTCATGCACCTGACTAGTCTGTTTGTGCAGCACTGCCAATGGCCTAGGAAGACTACCTGAGTACTTTGCTAGGGAAGCTTAGTTAAAAAATGAAATGACTTCATTTTAGATGAAGGGAAAAGAATTAGAAACAGCCAACACAGATTACATAAAAGAAGTATGTGATATACATGGGGCCTGAAATTCAGTACCGCTGGAAAGCTGGTGCTCCCCCACCTTTTTGTGGCCATTAGCGCCAAAATTATTGAGTGGCTGGGCCACCCCATATTCAGCTCCAAAAGTGAACAAATGGGTTCCAGCGCTAATGAACCCTTCCAAAGTGGATTTTTCAGCAGTGTGGCTGTCTTAATTTGAGTGTTATCACCACTGAGAAATTCGGCATACAGGTAAGGGTTTCTAATGAGCTAGCTGCTCAAAGGCCAGGGTTTGCAGCAAGGCCCTAAGTTTGGAAGGATGGCTGGTGTAAGGGGTGCAAGGAGAGCCAACATGTTCACTGATACGGAGCTGGAGACACTGATGGACGGTGTGGAGGACAGAAGAAAAATACTGTTTCCTGACGTGGGGAAACCTGGCAGACAGTCAGTACATAAATGCATGGAGGGAGATTGCAGGGGAGGTGTTGGGCACCTCCATATATGTGAGGACGTGCCTTCCCAGTACGGTGCTGGCCAGTCTGCACCCGGCCCTTCCAGGGTGGCAATGGGTTGACACCTCCTAGCTCTGTGGAGACTTGGGATCCTCCTCCTCCTGCACACCACCACCACCTCCTCCTCCTTAGGCGGTACTGCTGCCTCGACCTCCAGCGGCTGTCCCCTCATGATGGCCAGGTTGTGCAGCATGCAGCAGACCACGACAATTATGAAGACCTGTTGAGGAGAGTACTGCAAGGTGCCACCAGAGCAGTACAGGCTCCGGAACCTCTGCATAAGGATACCTATGCACTGCTCGATGATGCACCTGGTGGCACAATGAGCGTCATTGTATGCAAGCTCTGGCGCTGTTCTGGGGTTCCGCAGAGGAGTGAGCAGCCAAGTGGACAGGATATATCCCTTGTCCCCAAGCAGCCAATTGCAATCCTGATTCGGGCCGGTGAAGACGGTGAACACTGGTCTGGTGCTGAATGAACGCATCATGGTTGCTGCTTCCCTTGCCCGCTGCCTGTCTGCACGGTGCTGATGGCAACGCCTTCTCCTTCGTGCCGTCCTGCTTCTGACCAGGTGTACCAGGTGTAGCCCTCCCAACGCACCTCCCATCCTCAGGGTAAACCCTAGCAAGCAGGTCTCTGCAGCCCACAGGACTCCACTAAAGAGTCAGACCTGAAAGTTGAACAAAAGTATGTGCAAACCTCTGAGCAGCACTCAGCGGGTTTAATGGAGCCAAAACAATTAATAAGACTATATGAAAAGCTAAATATTGCGGACCATGGAAAATGAACTAAAAACACGAATAATGAATAAAACAAATGAAAAGCTAAATACTGCGGACTATGGAAAATGAAATAAAAACGCAAAATTAATAAAACTATTATCAAAAGATAAATACTGCGGATGCTGGAAAATAAAATAAAAACACTAAAGTAATACAACTATTTATCTACCAAAGGGCCCCAACGGTGTCGTGTTCGAGCACCATATCGAAAACCTCGCCGAGGCACTGCCGGGAAAAGTCCTACCTTTTCCTCAGTGAATTTCGCTGTCTGGCAGCTTTTTAGCAGCCTGCACGCTGCAGAGTTTACTGCTGGAAACTTAGCTTTACAACGACTTCAACGCGCCATTTCCAGCGGAAGTGAACACCACTCAAGTCCTCCCCTAGCTGAATATGGCTCGGGGAGGGAAAAATACCCGACCGCGGCGGCCAATTGATTTTTTTCGATCGACCGCACAAATTCTGCAGTCGTCGTCCCTTCGGGGACGGTGAATTTCGGGCCCATAGTCTTTCAAAAAGCCTTTGGCAAGCTACTACACAGCAGACTACCCAAGAAGATTAAGGGGTGTGGAATTAAGGGAAAGGTAGTAAATTGGATTAAAAACTGATTAAAAGCTTGGAAACACCATCTTCTCGGGGCAACTAGGAATAGTCAATAAATGTTGCCTTGCATGTATCGCCTACATCCTGACAATATTTTGAGGAAAAGGAGAATTTCTTGAGTGTTTGGAAGTGGTATTCTGGGACACTTCTGTTCACTCTACATAAATGGTTTGGATGTTGAGCTAGGGGACTTTTGTTAAAATTTGAAGACTTGATTAAAATAGGCGTAGTAAATAATTCTGAGGGCCAAAAGAAGCAGTAAGGGGATGTTAATAAGATGGTGGAATGAAAAGCAGCAAATGGAATTTAGTGTTCATAAATGTGAGATGGTACATAGAAACATAGAAACATAGAAAATAGGTGCAGGAGTAGGCCCTTCTAGCCTGCACCGCCATTCAATGAGTTCATGGCTGAACATGCAACTTCAGTACCCCATTCCTGCTTTCTCACTATACCCCTTGATTCCCCTAGTAGTAAGGACTTCATCTAACTCCTTTTTGAATATATTTAGTGAATTGGCCTCAACAACTTTCTGTGGTAGAGAATTCCACAGGTTCACCACTCTCTGGGTGAAGAAATTCCTTCTCATCTCGGTCCTAAATGGCTTCCCCCTTATCCTTAGACTGTGTCCCCTGGTTCTGGACTTCCCCAACATTGGGAACATTCTTCCTGCATCTAACCTGTCTAAACCTGTCAGAATTTTAAACGTTTCTATGAGGTCCCCTCTCATTCTTCTGAACTCCAGTGAATACAAGCCCAGTTGATCCAGTCTTTCTTGATAGGTCAGTCCCGCCATCCCGGGAATCAGTCTGGTGAACCTTCGCTGCACTCCCTCAATAGCAAGAATGTCCTTCCTCAGGTTAGGAGACCAAATCTGTACACAATACTCCAGGTGTGGCCTCACCAAGGCCCTGTACAATTGTAGCAACACCTCCCTGCCCTTGTACTCAAATCCCCTCGCTATGAAGGCCAACATGCCATTTGCTTTCTTAACCGCCTGCTGTACCTGCATGCCAACCTTCAATGACTGATGTACCATGACACCCAGGTCTCTTTGCACCTCCCCTTTTCCTAATCTGTCACCATTCAGATAATAGTCTGTCTCTCTGTTTTTACCACCAAAGTGGATAACCTCACATTTATCCACATTATACTTCATCTGCCATGCATTTGCCCACTCACCTAACCTATCCAAGTCGCTCTGCAGCCTCATAGAATCCTCCTTGCAGCTCACACTGCCACCCAACTTACTGTCATCCGCAAATTTGGAGATACTACATTTAATCCCCTCGTCTAAATCATTAATGTACAGTGTAAACAGCTGGGGCCCCAGCACAGAACCTTGCGGTACCCCACTAGTCACTGCCTGCCATTCTGAAAAGTACCCATTTACTCCTACTCTTTGCTTCCTGTCTGACAACCAGTTCTCAATCCATGTCAGCACACTACCCCCAATCCCACGTGCTTTAACTTTGCACATTAATCTCTTGTGTGGGACCTTGTCGAAAGCCTTCTGAAAGTCCAAATATACCACATCAACTGGTTCTCCCTTGTCCACTCTACTGGAAACATCCTCAAAAAATTCCAGAAGATTTGTCAAGCATGATTTCCCTTTCACAAATCCATGCTGACTTGGACCTATCATATTACCTCTTTCCAAATGCACTGCTATGACATCCTTAATAATTGATTCCATCATTTTACCCACTATGGATGTCAGGCTGACCGGTCTGTAATTCCCTGTTTTCTCTCTCCCTCCTTTTTTAAAAAGTGGGGTTACATTGGCTACCCTCCACTCCATAGGAACTGATCCAGAGTCAATGGAATGTTGGAAAATGACTGTCAATGCATCCACTATTTCCAAGGCCACCTCCTTAAGTACTCTGGGATGCAGTCCATCAGGCCCTGGGGATTTATCGGCCTTCAATCCCATCAATTTCCCCAACACAATTTCCCGACTAATAAGGATTTCCCTCAGTTCCTCCTCCTTACTAGACCCTCCGACCCCTTTTATATCCGGAAGGTTGTTTGTGTCCTCCTCAGTGAATACCGAACCAAAGTACTTGTTCAATTGGTCCGCCAGTTCTTTGTTCCCCGTTATGACTTCCCCTGATTCTGACTGCAGGGGACCTACGTTTGTCTTTACTAACCTTTTTCTCTTTACATATCTATAGAAACTTTTGCAATCCGTCTTAATGTTCCCTGCAAGCTTCTTCTCGTACTCCATTTTCCCTGCCCTAATCAAACCCTTTGTCCTCCTCTGCTGAGTTCTAAATTTCTCCCAGTCCCCGGGTTCGCTGCTATTTCTGGCCAATTTGTATGCCACTTCCTTGGCTTTAATGCTATCCCTGATTTCCCTTGATAGCCACGGTTGAGCCACCTTCCCTTTTTTATTTTTACGACAGACAGGAATGTACAATTGTTGTAGTTCATCCATGCGGTCTCTAAATGTCTGCCGTTGCCCATCCACAGTCAACCCCTTCAGTATCATTCGCCAATCTATCCTAGCCAATTCACGCCTCATACCTTCAAAGTTACCCTTCTTTAAGTTCTGGACCATGGTCTCTGAATTAACTGTTTCATTCTCCATCCTAATGCAGAATTCCACCATATTATGGTCACTCTTCCCCAAGGGGCCTCCCACAACGAGATTGCTAATTAATCCTCTCTCATTACGCAACACCCAGTCTAAGATGGCCTCCCCCCTAGTTGGTTCCTCGACATATTGGTCTAAAATGTCTAAAGGTCTAAAAAAACCATCCCTTATGCACTCCAGGAAATCCTCCTCTACCGTATTGCTTCCAGTTTGGTTAACCCAATCTATGTGCATATTAAAGTCACCCATTATAACTGCTGCACCTTTATTGCACGCACCCCTAATTTCATGTTTGATGCCCTCCCCAACATCACTACTACTGTTTGGAGGTCTGTACACAACTCCCACTAACGTTTTTTGCCCTTTGGTATTCTGCAGCTCTACCCATATAGATTCCACATCATCCAAGCTAATGTCCTTCCGAACTATTGCCTTAATTTGCTCCTTAACCAGCAATGTTACCCCACCTCCTTTTCCTTTTATTCTATCTTTCCTGAATGTTGAGTACCCCTGGATGTTGAGTTCCCAGCCCTGATCATCCTGGAACCACGTCTCCGTAATCCCAATCACATCATATTTGTTAACATCTATTTGCACAGTTAACTCATCCACCTTATTGCAGATACTCCTTGCATTAAGACACAAAGCCTTCAGGCTTGTTCTTTTAACACCCTTTGTCCTTTTAGAATTTTGCTGTACAGTGGCCCTTTTTGTTCTTTGCCTTGGGTTTCTCTGCCCTCCACTTTTCCTCATCTCCTTTCTGTCTTTTGCTTTTGCCTCTTTTTTGTTTCCCTCTGTCTCCCTGCATTGGTTCCCATCCCCATTTTGGTTTTAAAAAAAAAACAGTAATTATACTTTGGAGGAAAGCTGGAGGAGGTGAAATAGCAAAGGGTTTTGCATGGGGGGGTGGGTGGGGAAGGGGACTAGTCGGGTTCATAAGACGTTAAAAGCAGTACTTCAAATGGATAAAGCCAATTTTGAAAAACGAATGAAAAGTTGGGTTTTATGGTGCGAGGTATAGAATATAAGAGCCCAAGTTTCGGCTGGAGATGCTCCTATTTTTTTGGAGCAACTAGTTTAGTTTGGAGTATCTTAGAAATCGCAATTCTCGGCATTTAGTTTGCTCCAGTTCTAGTGAGTTAGTTTAGTTTCATTTTAGTTCATTTTTTTTTCAAATGGAGACGGGACGCGCTGGGAGGGCCAGGAGCTACTGCACACGCGCGCAGCTGTCGGCACTCTCTTCGACGCAGGGCTGTAGCTCCACCCCCAGCTGCTTGGACTGCGCCATGTCGACTGCTAAACAGGCCTACTGAACACGGAGAATTGCGAGGTAAGTTTTAGGCGCGTTTTTAATTCTACAAAATAGGCGGGCCTCTCGGAGGTGTGCCGTTCTGTGGGACAGTCGAAACTGCCTGTTTTGAAAGTTTAGGCAGCGAAAAGTTACTCCAAACTAACTTAGAACGGAGTAAGTGTCGACTTTTCTACACTCAGAAAAATCTTGCATACACTTTAGAAATGAGGCGCAGATAGCCAGAGATGGGAGGAGGGGGTGAGGGAAGTTAGGGGATTTTCCAAAGCATTAAACACTTCACATTTAGCAATAAAGAGCCATCATCAATAATAAATGATAAATAAATCAATAAATCAACCAATAAATCAGTAAATAAAAAATTATTACTGCCGCACCTATCCGTTTGGGAGCACCGGGAGCCCTCCAACAGCACGCTCGGCCCTGTCTGCCGAGGAGGTGGTCGGATGGGGCCCGCCGAAGAGCTGGGCGGGCGGGCCCTGCCGCTGAGGAGATGTTTGGCCCCTGCCACCGGGGAGGAGTTCGGGCGGGCCCCGCCGCTGAGGTGGTCAGTTGGGACCTGCCGAAGAGCTGGTCGGGCTGCCCCATCGCGGAGGAGGTGTTCGGGCGGGCCTCAAGGTAAGGGCAGTGGCGACGAGGCGAGGCCCGAGATCGGGCAGCGGCGAGGCGAGGGACGGTGAGGCAGGCAGGCCACTTGGCCCGAGAAAGGGACGGCGAACATCGCAACGTCCCTTCGGCCAGGGATAGGGTCACCCGGAGACGGGACGCGCTGGGAGGGCCAGGAGCTACTGCACACGCGCGCAGCTGTCGGCACTCTCTTCGACGCAGGGCTGTAGCTCCACCCCCAGCTGCTTGGACTGCGCCATGTCGACTGCTAAACAGGCCTACTGAACACGGAGAATTGCGAGGTAAGTTTTAGGCGCGTTTTTAATTCTACAAAATAGGCGGGCCTCTCGGAGGTGTGCCGTTCTGTGGGACAGTCGAAACTTGGGCCCTAAATGTCAAGATGTATCAGTGAATTTATATACAACTGAAGTATTGCGCTTCACATTATAGCAATGATGTTGAGGAAATACCCCAGATTTACTCAAATGCTGCCTGGTATGAAGTTCAAATATAAAGATGGACAGAAAATTGAGGCTGAATTTGTTCGAATAGGGGCGATGATAGCGTTATTTGATAGAGGGCTGGATCAGAGTCGATAAAAACAGACTGTTTCCAGTGGTTGAGGGATCTGTAATTGGGGACACCGATATAATATAAAATGTAACTGATTTAGGCCAGAGAGCAGGAGAGACTTTTTATTTTTACAAAGGGTTGTGAGACTGTGGGGTTCACTGGCGGAGGTGGCAATTAATGCAAAGAATAAGTTGGAAGGATGATTGAAGTCTGAGCCAAAGCCTGTTGTATCATTACAAGCATAGGTTGCCTGTCCCACATATTTAAATGACCCAATCCCTAGCATTCGGACTGGGGTCTCTGAGTGGTCAAAGTAGAGGGCAAAGGTCCCAACCCGCCGCAATTCCACCCCTTTGAGAGGGCCCACAATAATCTCTCTCTATAGGCTTTGATGAACTTGATCTGTTTATTAGAAAAAATGTATTCAATATAAATTAAAAGTAAAAGCTGTATTGATTTAGAGTGCTGTTTAAATGATCTGAAATTAAATGAATACTGTTGCAAATTTTAGTACTTTTAATTACCGTGAGTGTTTCTCAGGTCAAATACATCCATATTTAAGTTATCTTTACTGCTGGGATTGCAGATGTCTCAGGATCCCAGGATCCAGCTAAGCTCCAGAAAAGTTGTTGGGCCTTTTTGAAGCAGTGAACTTAATCTCCAGTAGAGCTCCTCTGATACTCATGGGGATGCTCCCTGTTGCATGTCATGGACAATTTAGAAGGGAGAGATTTTTTTTTTTAAAAAGAGATTTTTTTTAAATGGTCAGATTCTTTCTCAATAAACTGACTTCTGCTCGACTTTACTTCCATTAAATTATGCTCATACTGCTATATCTCCCTAAAAATGTCTAATCGGAAACAGTCCATTAATTTAGAACATTGCAAGCTTCAAGCTTCCCTGATGTCTGGATAAATACATCTAGTGCAGTACTGAGCCATACAGAGGAGGAAGATCACAGATTTAATCTCCAGTCGATGGTTGACTCTCAACTGAATTGGTTGTTAGTCTGTTGCAATTTGATACAGCACCAATAGGCTAGGGAAGAGACAAATCAGCGAGAATTCCCCTGTCTTAAGTGTTTTTGTTTGGTCATGGGTTCAGACATGGTTATGACATTAACTTGTTAAAATTCAGCATGAACCGTGTTCACTTGGATGATACACCAGTCAGTATGATCCTTGGAGGACCGTAGAAGATGGAAAAATAAAAACACTACAACATCTAAACAAGTAATTGTTCTCATTTTAACACACAAGTTTGGATTTTCTAATCCAGTTTGCTTTGTAGTAATGGGTTACCGCCACTCCGCCAGCATTAAAATGATGCCAATTGAAAAATCCAGGGTATGAAGTTTAGTTCATATTCTAGGTGCTTCTCCATGTCAGCTCGTGTATTTGAATACTTTTTCGTTAACCTAAAGTCCAGTTTCTCCATAATTACATGATGTATATTCCATGATTCTATTATCAGATTTTTGATATTGCTTCAGAGGGCAATTAGTGATTTGGCAACCATTGTCAAATTATTTTCAAAAATTGAGATCTTTAGACATAAGTTTATCCTGTATGGATTAACACTATATTAAAATTTCTGTTCTATTTTGGCGCATCAGAAATTCAGTATTGGTAATAATTCCACGAATTCTCTTGCAACTACATGTGCTCTGGTGTAGTCTGTAAGGAGATGCAGGGTGTTATTGCCTGCTTTTATTTTTCCATACTGAGTTTTACGTTGAGATGTAGCTGGCCAAGATAACTGCAAGTGAAAATTTTTTGACAAGTGTAATAACTTCCTACAGTTCACTCTTTTAAGGTAATTTTATTTTCAAACATCTACATAAACCTGCATTAAGGAAATTGTAACTGTGCGTGGAATTATTTTCACTCCAGTACTGATCTTATTTATATGTCTCCTTCTTTCGAACATAATCCGTGGCTTAAAAAAAACTCTTCCGCAGATTCCACATGATCTTTTAATTCAAGCTGAAGTAAGGTGTACATGCTCCAATGACAGCTAGAAGGGGAAACTGATGGACTGCATTTACCAATTAGAATCGATTTTCCCCGTAGCTGGTCTTTTTGCAGACTGATTAGAAGCAGTGCTACATAGTGCATGCCAACCTTTGCCATAATCAGTCACATTGGTCTTTAACCAGATCCACATTTTTAATATTTACTTTTTTTAATATTTCCAATATTAAATTGTGCATAGAGCAGATAAAAGGGGAAAAAAGTTGCTAACATTTCCACTCAAGGCAGATTATATTTCAAATAGAAGGACCAGTATATAGTGTGTTCCTTTTATTAAAATTAAATAGTGGCATTGCTAATAATAGGCTGCAGTAGCTTCAATTGAGATGACACTCAGATTTAGCTGGTGTGATTTACATTGATATTTAGACTTTAGTCAGATAAATTGGGAGGGAGGGGGTGGGGGCGGGAAGCGGGGGTGGATTGGTTACTCAGAAGGGAAAGGAAAATCTGGTTATAGATTGGCACAGTCTGATATGGAAGAGGTAACTTAACTCTTGCTGTCAGCACGGGGCACCTAAAATGGAGAAGAAGAAAAAATCTTAGTTACATCTTCAAGTTTTTGTGAAAGACTAGAAAAGCTTTCTGCAATCTATTAAAGTTAAAGGGCAAAAGATTTACCCCTATATAATGGGCCCAAGTTTCTCCAAGAGTTGCTTTGTTTTTTTTTGGAGCAACTTGGTTTTTCTGAAGTGTCTTAAAAGTCGCAATTTTGCATATTAAATTTGCTCGTGTAAGTGAGTTAGTTAGGATTTTTTTAGTTTAGTTTTGTTTTGTTCAAACGCCTGTTTTGGCCATTTAAGCCAGTTTGGCCAGCTGATAGTTGCTCCAAACTAACTTAGGCCAGCATATGTGGCCACTTGTGTCCGCACAGAAAAACCTTACGGAAAGTTAAGCAATCAGCGCAGGTAGACAGAGGTGGTGGGGGGGGGGTGTGAAGGGAAGGGAAGCACAGACGACCTTTAAAGCACTAAACACCTTGACGACAACAACTGATACAAATCTTGTACTGTAACTTTTGCATAATTTACACATTCCACTATATAAAACTTCATAAAATATCATTTTATATATAATTTTTAATATCATTTATATCAGAAGTTGAATTTTGATGGTGCTGACTGCCTTTCTTACTGCTCTTATCAGCAGACAGTCTAGGGACGACTTTTCTAATTTGAGCAGCTTGTTGTTTTTCTAAATTATTTAAAGAAACTCTCCTCCTCACCCCGCCCCCCCACCCCCCCAGATCAAAAGTCTCCCCGCACCAACCTGTTTCTTGTAGCCCTCAGAGTGATGAGTCTTGAACTCGATTTATAAAGTCCAAAAGGGATATTGTCTTTAGGCATTAATGCTTTGAAATTTCTTGACATAGATGTGATCAGTGACGCAAACCAGTAGCTTCATCCCCCAGTATCGTGTCTCAAAGTATTCCGCCACAAACTTGCTGTATGACTCCTGGTGCTGATCTGGTGGCCTGGACTTGAGTCGCCCCCCCTCACCCCGGGCTCCTCCAGCTCCAGCTCCTGCTCCTGCACCCCCGGGCTCCTCCAGCTCCTGCTCCTGCTCCCCCGGGCTCCTCCAGCTACTGCTCCTGCTCCCCCAGGCTCCTCCAGCTCCTGCCCCTACTCCCCCAGGCTCCTCCAGCTCCAGCTCCTGCTCCTGCTCCCCCAGGCTCCTCCAGCTCCTGCCCCTACTCCCCCGGGCTCCTCCAGCTCCAGCTCCTGCTCCTGCTCCCCCGGGCTCCTCCAGCTCCAGCTCCAGCTCCTGCTCCTGCTCCCCCGGGCTCCTCCAGCTCCAGCTCCTGCTCCCCCGGGCTCCTCCAGCTCCTGCTCCTGCTCCTGCTCCCCCGGGCTCCCCGGCAACCTTCCCTCGGCACACACTCCGCCAACTGAATGGGAGGGGCAGCAGAGGATGCAGGCAATGGGGGTGCGAGAGGCTACAACAATGAACTGGAGTCTAAGTGAGCATGGGAAGGCAGCGGCCGGCCTGTGCGGCAGGCCACTCGGCCACGGATAGGGGCAATGAGCATCAGGACGCGCTGGGAGGGCGAGGAGCCACTGCGTATGCGCACACCTGCCGCCACTGTTTTCGGCGCAGGGTTGTAGCTCCGCCCCCCCACAGATTGCCACGCCATGCCAGACCCTAGGACGGTCCATGGAGCGGGGAGAATCAGCAGCTACATTTTCGGCACCATTTTTGGAGTAGAAAGTCGGCGCACCACGGATAAATGCGCTGGAAAAAGAGGTTGGGAAAACTTGGGACCATAGTAACTAATCTAACTGATATTATTCTGTTGCAGGCATGGCCATAAAGACACATACCAATGGTAAGGAATTACAGTTTTAAATTGAATACTCAAAATTATAATTTGCAGTTCTCAGGATCTGATCCTTGAGTACTGTTATCATCCCTATGCTTT
Source organism: Pristiophorus japonicus (assembly GCF_044704955.1). Taxonomy (NCBI): domain Eukaryota; kingdom Metazoa; phylum Chordata; class Chondrichthyes; family Pristiophoridae; genus Pristiophorus; species Pristiophorus japonicus. The sequence goes on from NC_091986.1 coordinate 126,538,906, forward strand.
TCTTTATTTCAGGCTTTCTGTTATGACTGTCTGAAATCCTGAAATTGACTTCACTCCACTCCTGAGGTCTCAATCGTCAATAAGCCTCATCTTCATCCCTCTACCATCCTCCAATCCACTGCCTTCACCCACCTGCCTAAGGAAAAAAAACTGTTCCTCAGCTCCTTCACTAATTTGGTCTCAAACTCCAAACCCCCTCATCTGTCCCATCACAGCACCTCTGTGAACCTATTAAATTGCTCCCTTGCCTCTGCCTTTGATATTCTCATTACCATAAAATTACTTACCATTTCCCATCCTATTTTTTGTCATTTCCACCCACCTCCAATCCTCCCATCCCAACACAGGCCCCATCTCTGCTTCTTAAGTCAGAGGGCTGAAATTTCAAGTGCACCTGGTGCATAACTGGTCCAGTTATTCATTGCTAGATTTGGCTCGGCCATGTGAAGCATCACCATGCCTTGCTCTTGTCCGTGAAATCTTCCTCCTATATCATGGAGCGCAAAGCTAACCTTTCAGTCAAAGGCACTTTTTCTCCATGACAAAAAAACCTCCTCAGACCCCTTTTACTCCACTCTCATCTCCAATGCCAAATGTGACAAGTTCATGAATTTCTTCATCTCCAAGATTGAGACTATCTGACCAGCTACCTCGACACTACCTCTTCTTCTCCCCCCAGTTTTGCATCTACTTTAGTTTTGAACCTCCATCACTTTGAAGTTTCTCTACTGTCTCCCTCCCTACACTCTCCAAGCTTATCTCTTCCATGAGAGCGACCTCTTACTCCCTCAATCCCCTTCCCACTGAAGTCTTCAACATTGAACTACCCTTTCTGGCCCCCATGGTAGCTGACATTGTTAATGGATCCTGTGCTCAAACACTCTTCGTCTTGCTTTCATTTTCAGTCCTGGCAAGACTCCACACCCTTGCCACTGAGCCCTTCTCCTCCTTAGCCATTTGTTCAGGCTGATCACATAAACCTTGGTGTCCTGTCCAACCTACAAATAATCTTCAACCCGCACATGTTATCCATCATTAAGATTACTTAATTCCACTATCGTGTCATTGAGTGGCTCAATATCTGTTTCTTTATTTTCTTTATTTCATCTATTTTACTCCACCCTCTCTAAAGCACTGTGAGATGGTTTTCTGTAATGGAGGCACAATAGACATGCAGGTGGTTGTTGTGTAGCTCGGCGATAAGTGCTTAACCCACTCCCATTAATTTGATATCTCCATGGGCTATGATAGTAATTTGTATGGCCAATGGGCTAATGTACTATGTTGGGAATCATTTTCATAGTGGTCTTGCTCTATATTAAATCCTTGTTTGTCGTAGTTTAATTTCACTAGTATCTACAGTTGCTAGCACATTATTATAAAAGGAATAGATTAGACCAGATAAAAATAAATTGACACTTAAATAATCTGTGATGAGCATAAATCCTTAGCCCACATCATGTTGCATTGATGCAAGAACAGCCCATAAATATGTAACCTTGATTCACTTTCTTCAATTTGTATTTTCACGGCCCAACTAAATAAATAAATTGTCTTATGTATGGTGTACATCAATAGATTCCTGTACAATATACTTTTATTTGAATACTAAGACAACATTATACAATGTCTGCCACAAAATGTACTTCACAAATAAATGCGTACGTGTAATTTAATTTAAAAATCTTTGATCCAGCCATAACCTCACCACGCAGATTTCTTGACACATTGGATATGTCCCTATTGCATTCAACTCTGACCTGTAATTCATACACTGCAGTTAAATCACAGAATATACAAACTGGTTCTGCTTTTTAAATTAACTCATCTCTTGTAGGTATGAGGAACTTCGTCACTTTGGATCAGTGCCACATGGAGGATTTGGATTGGGATTCGAGCGATATTTGCAGTGTATCTTGGGTATTGAGAACATTAAAGATGTTATTCCATTTCCCAGGTTTTCTCACTCTTGCTTTTTATAGTAACCTTCAAGGAATAAATCATGTTTTATGCTAAACAATTTTTTTATTTCAAGAAATATTGAACCTTGCCAACTTGTCTAATTGACAGTATTTTCTTAAACTGTACAGTATTTTAATTAGTTCTTAAATGTTGGCATACAAAATGGATAGTTCTGTTGGGATTTGTTTTCAGAAACGAGAAATCTGAGGAATCATTGTAATCTGAAACCATGTCAAAATAAAAAGCATTTAAATGAAGTGAAACTGAAAATTCAAACATTTTGTGGCAGTAGTTATTGTACTCATTTCTGATAAATGCTGGAAAAGCATTCCCACGATACATTCTTTTTTATATTATGAAAGACTGTGCCTGAGCACCTTCACCATGGTTTTGTAGATTTCTTCAGATTTGGTAATCTTTATTCTCAATTAGTAAATATCCTCAAGTAGCAAGAGAAATTAACTTGTACTTCTCTCATCTTTTCCTTTCAGCAAGGCCATGGTCAGATTAGAGATGTTCATAGAAACATAGAAAATAGGTGCAGGAATAGGCCATTCGGCCCTTCGAGCCTGCACCACCATTCAATAAGACCATGGCTGATCATTCACCTCAGTACCCTTTCCTGCTTTCTCTCCATACCCCTTGATCCCTTTAGCCGTAAGGGCCATATCTAACTCCCTCTTGAATATATCCAATGAACTGGCATCAACAACTCTCTGTGGTAGGGAATTCCACAGGTTAACAACTCTCTGAGTAAATAAGTTTCTCCTCATCTCAGTCCTAAATGGCCTACCCCTTATCCTTAGACTATGTCCCCTGATTCTGGACTTCCCCAACATCGGGAACATTCTTCCTGCATCTAACCTGTCTAGTCCCGTCAGAATTTTATATGTTTCTATGAGATCCCCTGTCATCCTTCTAAACTCCAGGGAAACCGGCCCAGTCAATCCAGTCTCTCCTCATATGTCAGTCCTGCCATCCTGGGAATCAGTCTGGTGAACCTTCGTTGCTCCCTCAATAGCAAGAACGTCCTTCCTCAGATTAGGAAGTCCAAATACACCACATCCACTGGTTCTCCCTAGTCCTCTCTACCAGTTACATCCTCAAAAGATTCTCGAAGATTTGTCAAGCAGGATTTCCCTTTCATAAATCCATGCTGACTTGGACAAATCCTGTCACTGCTTTCCAAATGTGCTGCTATTTCATCTTTAATAATTGATTCCAACATTTTCCCCACTACTGATGTCAGGCTAACCAGTCTATAATTACCCGTTTCTCTCTCCCTCCTTTCTTAAAAAGTGGTGTTACATTAGCTACCCGCCAGTCCATAGGAACCAATCCAGAGTCGATAGACTGTTGGAAAATGATCACCAACGCATCCACTATTTCTAGGGCTTACTTCCTTAAGTACTTTGGGATGCAGACTCTTAGGCCCCGGGGATTTATCGGCCTTCAATCTCATCAATTTCCCTAACACAATTTCCCGCCTAATAAGGATTTCCTTCAGTTCCTCCTCACTTGACCCTCGGTCCCCTACTATTTCCGGAAGGTTATTCATGTCTTTCTTCGTGAACCAAAATATTTGTTTAACTGGTCCGCCATTTCTTTGTTCCCCATTATAAATTCACCTGAATCTGACTGCAAGGGACCTACGTTTGTTTTCACTAATCTTTTTCTCTACACATGTCCATAGAAGCTTTTGCAGTCAGTTTTTATGTTCCCAGCTAGCTTCCCCTCATACTCTTATTTTCCCCCTCCTAATTAAACCCTTTGTCCTCCTCTGCTGTATTACAAAATTCTCCCAGTCCTCAGGTTTGCTGCTTTTTCTGGCCAATTTATATGCCTCTTCCTTGGATTTAACACTATCCTTAATTTCACTTGTCCCACAGTTGAGCCATCTTCCCCATTTTATTTTTACTCCAGACAGGGATATACAATTGTTGAAGTTCATCCATGTGATCTTTAAATGTCTGCCATTGCCTATCCACCGTCAACCCTTTAAGTATCACTTGCCAGTCTATTCTAGCCAATTCACGTCTCATACCATCGAAGTTGCCTTTCCTTAAGTTCAGGACCCTAGTCTCTGAATTAACTGTGTCACTCTCCATCTTAATAAAGAATTTGACCATATTATGGTCACTCTTCCCCAAGGGGCCTCGCACAACAAGATTGTTAATTAGTCCTTTCTCATTACACATCATCCAGTCTAGGATAGCCAGCTTTCTAGTTGGTTCCTCGACATATTGGTCTAGAAAACCATCCTTAATGCACTCCAGGAAATCTTCCTCCACTGCATTGCTACCAGTTTGGTTAGCCCAATCAATATGTAGATTAAAGTCGCCCTGATAACTGCTGTACCTTTATTGCACGCATCCCTAATTTCTTGTTTGATGCTGTCCCCAATCTCACTACTACTATTTGATGGTCTGTACACAACTCCCACTAGCGTTCTCTGCCCTTTGGTATTCCGTAGCTCCAGCCATACCAATTCCACATCATCCAAGCTAATGTCCTTCCTTACTAACTTCCATTAATTTCCTCTTAAACCAGCAACGCCACCCCACCTCCTTTTCCTTTCTGTCTGTCCTTCCTGAATGTTGAATACCTTTGGATGTTGAGCTCCCAGCCTTGGTCATCCTGGAGCCATGTCTCCGTGATGCCAATTACATCATATCCGTTAACTGCTATCTGCGCGGTTAATTCGTCCACCTTATTACGAATACTCCTCGCATTGAGGCACAGAGCCTTCAGGCTTGTCTTTTTAACACACTTTGCCCCTTTAGAATTTTGCTGTAATGTGGCCTTTTTTGCTTTTTGCCTTGTTTCTCTGCCCTCCACTTTTACTTTTCTTTCTATTTTTTGCTTCTGTCCCCATTCTACTTCCCTCTGTCTCCCTGCATAGGTTCTCATTTTGTATAGTGTAAGTGTGGGCCTCATTGTAGTAGCATAAATTGTAATTGCATCAAATTATGCTTAAATGAACTGTATGAACATCTGTTCAGATATTTTGAGTTGGTTATACTACTTATCACTTATTTTTTTTGTTTCATGTTTTGTTAGTACAGGTTTACTTACACCATGATCCTTGTATACAAATTGGATTTATTCTGTGTAAAATAAGGGTATAGATTGCACATAAAGCAGATTACAACAGTATTTCATTCCGAGCTTGAATAGTGGAAACATTATTTCTGATGAGTTTTTGGTGTAAGGCTTAAAATTGTGGCAGCAACCGCTCTAGTGTACCAAGATGCTTCAGAGACATAAATGGACGTCTGGCAGAGTAATATGAGAATTGGGGGAAGTGAAGCAAAACATTGTCAAAAATGTAGGATTAGCAGATGCTTTTGAAGGAGGGAGGAGAAGGAACAAGGTGTAAAGATTTAACGAGAGCATTACAGAGTGCGAGACCAAAATAACTGACGACTGTACCACCAAAGGTGAAATAAAGAACGGAGGAATACAAAGGAGGCTGGAGTCAACAGAGCAGACGGTGAGCACTGAAGGAGGTTAAAGAGGCGGGGGAGAATTGAGTGAGGCCATGAAGGATTTTTAAACGGGGCAATTTTTGAATTCAGTACATTGGGGTTGGAAAGCTAATAGAAGTGACCGAGAATAGGGATCATATGGAGCAGGACTTCGAGCAGAACAGGATGAAGTTGTAGATGAGTTGGAATTCATGTAGGACAGAACATAGGAATCTGGCGAGGATAATGTTAGAGAAATGGAACCTGAAGTTCAGCCGGAGTAAACAGCCGAGGAAGGAGATGGATAGAACGCAACATGACGCAGACCAGTATAATGTATTTTAACTTCAAGTATTGTTTCAACTTTAAGTAATGATCAACAGTACTATTAAAATGGCTTTTCTTGTTAACCGAGATAGATAGTTTAAATCTACTGAAATCAGAATTTGATGTCAGAAACTGTTCCAAGGTTACATTTCCTGGTGTACTGTTGGGTCACTTAGTACAGTACAACTGAGAGGTTTATTAACTAAGCCTTCTCTTGACCTAATCTTACCTATCAATCAATATAAGCTGGATTTGTTTATCCAAAACTATTTGCATATATAGTTAACTGAAATGACTTGTGTATTATGCAAACTATATGACCATAAGGTGGCATTGTTTGTTCTCAGCACTAACCAAAATCCAACTGTAGCTCTCGGGAGTAATTTGAATGAGATAATTGTGGCAAATTATTGTCTCACAGGCTTGATGTATTTTATATTCTGTTTGATTCTGTGCATCTTAAAGATGACCAAATGCATATTAAATAACACACATGTAGCTCCCCTGATGGTTTATTTGGCTGTGCAACATATAACTGGCCCATACAGAGTGGAAGATTCCAGATTACTTACCTGGTTTGTGCAAAGTTAATTGATCTCAGACAGGGTAGCAGCGGGCACATCTCTCTTGGTCTTAACCTTTTATAGGTTGAGGAGGAGACAAGTCAGCCAGAGTCCCTGCTCCTGGCCACTATCAAGTGACCCCTCTTGTAAAGTGCACATGTGACCATTTAGGTGAGGATGGGGCTCAGCTGTGATCCATCTTATAGCCAACACACAAAGAATGGGGACTTGCGAACGGCACCAGAGTAACTGGTAGCTGTAAAATCATACCATAGAAGGGCATGATATCTTCAGGAACGGGAGGGGGAAGGTGAACAATATTGTCAATAAAAGATTGTTTGATATTTGAGCACTTGTACAATACATATGGACACAAGAATCCTCAAGTCACATTTCATGTACCAGCAACTGAAATATTTTTATTCAATTGAGACACAGTTTCAGTTAATATAGTTCAATTAACCGAGGTTAGATGAGACTAAACACAAAAGACTGGATTTTCTCCCATGATTAGTTCACCACCGGGACTACCTGCTCGAGTGGATCCCATCTATTTTCCAAAGGAAACATTTATTAAATATTCAGAGCGGGCTTCCTCCAAACTCACCATTCTTCATGTGCATGACTATATTCCACCCCAACATTGGCATCTGTGCCTTCAGCTACCTACATCCTCCCTAAACCTCTCTGCCTTTCCATCTGAATTTCCCTTTCTCTAAGTCCCACCCCTCCTAATCTCTCTTCCTTTGGCTTGATGTCCATTTTTATTTTCCTTATGCCTGTGTGAAGCTGCTTGGGATGGTTTCTACATTAAATATGCTATATGAAAACTTCTACTGGGCATCTCTTTTGGGGAGAGGGGGAGGAATATGTGTTGCAGCTTACGGACTGTGCCAGCATTTTTTGTCGTCAACATTTTTTCATCAATACACCGTCTCAGGTCAGTGGTTTTTCATGGCATCAAGTAACCCCCCCACCACCAACCCCAGATTTACCTTGACTTTTTAGTTACGGTGTTCTTTTTTGAAAATGTGGCGAAGGAAAACCCTGCTTTTGGCACTGAGGAAAGGAGGTCCACTAAGTGCAGGCTCAGTGGAAGGAGGTGATCTTCGCAGGGAATGCCACATCCAGAAAATTCTGCACAGTTACTCAAATATTGCAAGTTGTTCACTAACCTCACCAGGTTAACCAAGGTAAGACGAGGCAGTCAATGCTTGCACCAATGCAATGTTAGAAATATGTTTCAATGTTAAAAGTAGCATGTTGCTTTCCAAAAGGGAGCCTTGGTAGCTGTGGAGAAGAGCTACATGTCAGTAGATGTATTTGCCAAGGGGGCCATGATGTCAGGACTGATGGCTGGTTTCTTTGAATAAATTTTTTTAAATAATTGGAATTTAAAATCTATATTGGTACCATATAGATTCAATCACTTGTGTATAAACCTTTATCATTGTCCAATTTGTTTCCTTTTTATGTATTTTACTCCAATAACCACCTGTACAAATTTGCTTCTTAGCTATTTTTAAGCAGTTGTAACTATATTATTGGCATTTGCTATAATCTATCCTTATTCTTAGTTGCATTTCTTATAGTGGCAGAAATATTATAACATGGAAGTTCTCATTTAAAACATTGATCTATTTACTGATTCTACCTAGTGTTCTCTCATGGGAACCAGGACAGTCAAAATGAGTATAGAATTACATTAAATGTATAGCACAGAAACAGGCCATTCAGTCCAACTGATCTGCGCCAGTGTTTATGCTCCACATGAGCCTCCTCCCAGCCCACTTCATCTAAATTTCCATTGAAAAGGAGCAAGCAAAACCTAGATTTAAAGATGAGAGCTGATCTTGGAGGTATGTCAGATAGGGGAATGGAAAATGTCAGTCCAGAATGTTTAATTAGTGAGAATAGGACAAGGGGGAAACAGATTCAAGCTAGTAATGTAAACTTAGGACTAAAGTCAAGAACTTCTTCACATAAAGAATGAGAATGAGGGAGATGACAACCCTGAAATGTTATGAATATTTCGATGCTGAAATGGGAGTTTGGGATTTCAGATTACATTTTGAAATGTCTGAAAATTTGTGAAAAGGGGCAGATTTGATGTTCCAAAATTAACTATAGACAGCGGCCTGGAGTTTCCGCTCGATTGCGCTGGTTTATTCGGCGCAATACCCCCGATATCGGAGTAACCGGCAGAAAAGATTGCGGAACTTTTAAGTGAAAATTGCGTCCAGCGCAACTCGCGTTTCCGTGAACTTTTGCGCTAGTTTAATAGCCACCACTCTTAATGTGTGCTCTAGCTCATATATGATGATTGGCCACTAGGGTACCAGAGAGTCGCTGGTGCCTATCGGCAACCTCCCATAAGAGTCACTGTTCTTAGAGTAGAAACCTGCGGCAATTGCAATTGTGGGTGTGGGTGTATGGTGGGGGGTGGGGTGGGGGGGGGCGGAGGAAGGAGGAGTTTTTTTAATCTTCCTGTTAGAAAACTTTCATCCTTTCCAGCTGGGTATCTGCGTTGAAGCTAGATCTGGCTACAGTAACCGTTTTTAAAATATTCTGCAGAAACAGACGGTCTTATTATATAATATCAGATCATGGAACAAGTCTGCCACAGCTGTGTTTACAATCCGAGTCCTGCATCCCAACACTCAACTTCTGCTGACAACACCCCTTTAAAGGTTACCCTTACACCAGGGAGGGAAGTGTAGTATTCACAATATCATTCTGTGATGCTGACTAAATTGCAAATTGCCAGGCTACACAAACAATGAACCTTTTGGGCATTGTATTCAACCACGAATGGTTACTCAGTTAAACGTTATTGGTAACTAGATCCTAGTTTTAGTGTGACGATCTCGTTGTCCGCATAATTGAAATGCTAGTGGGGTTAATAAATTAAATCACCTCATGCAGTAGCAAAGTGCCGGTTGAATCGGATCCTCGATGGTCTGTTGTGTGGCGGTCTGTCCCTATCCGCCAGTCTATGTGGGATCCTCCCACCTGCACCACTCCCACTCCCACCGCCCCTTCGCTTCTCGCCATCTGTGCTGCATCCAGGCCCAGCCTGGGGTTTGGCTTTCCAAAAACAAGCAGGACAATCCTATTCCAAGTTTTATTTGAAACACAGTCCATTTTACTGAAATGTATATAATGGAAATCTTTTATTTCGCCGTCATAAAAGGGTGCGCTCGCCTTTAAGAGCGGGTGTAGGCGGGGCGTCGCTGCTATTCGAAACAACAGCTCTGGTCGCTACTTCCTACATGAGCCCAGGCAGCTGGTGCAGCAACTTCAGGGCTCGCAGTAACTGGTTGTGGTTGTGATTTCATGGAATATCTACCGGCTCCTTTTGCAGGACACCCCGAAACTTAAAAGGAGGAAATTGCCAACGTATCACTGAATGTAACTGCACTGTCCTTGTAACATAAACACTGGGCAGGATGAGCGGAGGAGAGGTCGTTTGCTGCGGCTGGTTAAGAAAATCTCCACCAGAAAAGAAGTTGAGACGCTATGTAAGTAAGAACGGTTTATGAAATGTGTTTCTAAACAGTGGCGGTTTCAGAACATTAACACATCAGTGCCAGGTGTCCTCGCCCTTTAATGTATACCGCCTGCCATCCGATCAAGCAAGAGCAAGTGTCATAGCCCAGCATTGGTATCCAGGGACTAACTGCATGCAGTTAGTAACAGAAAGACCAACTAATATTTGTTTTAGTTCATGAACAAAACATTATTGGGGGCGCACTGTCGCGATTCTTAGCATATCGGTTAGGCTGTACTCTGCCAAATGTATATAATAAGGTTGGATTCTTCAAGAATTACTGCTTTCGATTTTTTTTAAACTGTATGAAAACTGTAGTTATTCTCCAGCTAAGCTGCCGCGCTTCACTTGGAGGAGAGTTAATATAGAAAGTCTCCGAGTGTTTGAATAATGTTGGCTTAAGGTTTGAACTATGGTAATTTGGCACTTTTCAATACTGTTACGACATGGACACGTGTGTTTTATTTCAAGTGTTAAATATTCTGATAAAGCTGTAGGGTGGAATGATTTCCTTCTAGCCGCTGGAAGCAGGTCTCCAATGTTTTGTGGGCATTGATGCTAATTTCTTTTCTTGGGAAGGTGACCGTTCATTGCAGTGAAATTAAAAACGATGTTGACGCTTAAGTCTGCGAGATTCATTCCAAAACGCACACGCTGGTAAACTCCGAAACCGTTATCCAGGAAAGAAGAATGTTATCCTAATAGTGCGTTCCTGACTATTTTTCACTTAGCTTATTTTTTTTTAAATCTCCTTGCCTGTGACATGGGGCGATAGCTTATTTCTGCATCTGGGCTATGTGAACTCCCCATGTAATTCTTCCACTGCTGCAGCTTTACGCCCTGATATGCAGTGTGTGGTTTATTCGGCTTGCAGTTTCTATAATTTGTCGTGCTTATGGACTCTGCCTCCATTGGAAATACTTCCTTGTGTCGCTTCTTACGTAATTTGGCCCCATTCTTTAACATTTTAAACTTCTTTCGTTTTGGCTGCATTCCCTCCCTAGGATTGCAGTGTATTCTCCAACCCCTCTCTCTGACCACCTTCCTTTGTCCCAATAAGTCTCTAAGTCTGTACCTCACCACTGTTCTTTCGTGGCCGGAATGAAATGGAAGTGTGGCGTCAGATGTACCATTGAAACCTGCCCGATATGAAAGGTAGTCTCTCTCAATCACACTTCCGCCTGCCATAGTAGCATCGTATTTCAAATAAATGTGCAGATACTGAACAAGGTTTATTTCAAAATAAACCTAATATGGGCAGTGTGGTGACACCAAGCATGGTGTTGGACCTGCAATCCCTCACAAATAGAGTTTACCGATCTCAGTCATGGTATTAGGCATGCCAAGCAGAAACCGGAGTATTTTCCCCATAGGGCCATGAAGTAAGACTGAAGGGAGGCACACTGGCCATTCTTGCACACCTCCTGGTGACTGATTGTAGAGCAGCATTAGCAGAGTCCTGACAGCAGGTCGGCTTCCCTTTGGGGGTGGTGCATGGTATGGTAGGTCCAGAAAAGGGAGCAAGTGTAAATATTTTATTTCAAAAAAGGTTCAACCTTTGTCGAGCCTGGATGGGGGAGGTGTAAAGTGCAAGCTTAGAAGCTACACAGTATGTACACACCAAAAATTGTTCTGGAATAATAAAATAAGTACGCTACACAACCATTATACTTAGTTTTTAGGCTATGCAGTATGGTAACTCATTTGATTTTTCAATTATTTGTTTCAATATTTGAGTCTCAAGCAATAGTTTGTTTCCCAATAATAGAATGATGCTGCTAATGTTGTGTGACCTTGTATCACCAATATTCCCAGCACTTCTTATTGTCCCATTCAAGTAATTCATGATTTTTTTGTCTTGATATTATTTAATCAATTGTTCCAGTGTCCCATCACTACATGTTTTAGTGAGCATAATTTTCACTTGTGTTATGGTCATTGGTTGCACTCAGAAGGATGCCACTGACTTCTGTAAATTACAGCTTCTAGTTCCATGAGTGAAATTGACTTTTTTTTAAATTACAGTTATGGCATTGTTACAGTTCATCTGAGTGCAAATACATGAGAGAAACATTCTATATGATTTTTATTGGGATGGCAGGAAAGAGGTTGAAACTTTGAAGAAACTTATGTGGTCACTTTTATGGTTATTTTCAGTTTGTCATTTTAGGGGTTGTGTCCTATGTTATAGATCTGTACCATTGATTGAGTTAAACAGTGAGTCATTTATCAGTATGACTGACTTGAGAATGTAACTTTGAAAAGAAAAATGTAACTTGGGTGCCATTATTACTACAGGTCTCGACTCTTAACAGGCCTTTGGCTCTCGCGCCTCCGGGGGGTGGTAACGGGGCGCAATGACATTTTTGCCGGGGGAGGGGTGTGCGCTACCGCCTCCTGGGAAATTGTCCCGGAGGTTTGGGAGGCACTGTCCTGGCAGTGTCGAGCCCCACGGTTAGTGCCCCGGACTGGTGCGCAACCGATGATGACTTCGTCACTGTGTGGGCCGACCCCTCACTGCCCCTCGCCGACCCCTAACGCCCTGCAGGGGAAATTGCCCCGCAGGCCGCGAGGCTGGTGTGGGCAGATGTCAATACCAGCTTCGCAAGTCACTAAGCTGGCGGACATCGTCTCCCAAAGTGCTATTTAAAGGGGTGGCACCTTGGTTGGTTGGTCGACTCTTGGGGCGACCTGAACATAGCGGTCCTAGTGTGAACCGGGCTACCATCGTGCAGCCCGGCACTCCATTTTGGGTGCCGGGCCACTGGCCTGGTCTCGCGTATCCCTGATGGCCCAGTGGCAGCCACCAAAAGGCCACGCAGTGTGCGCAATGGCCCTCCCCTTTAATGGAAGAGATGGGCCGTTGTAGCGCTGTGCTACGGCCCCGGAAAGCGCCCCTCAAAGGAACTGTAGCGCTGGAGACAGCCTTTGAGGGGCATAAGGCCGAATTCCGCGTCGGGGGCAGGACCTCCGGGCTGGGCGTTAAAAGTCCCATCCCCAGAAGGTTACCGCCGCCGATTGGGGCATGAGGCAATTTTACCTGCTAATAGTTTTCAATTTTCTAACTCTGAAATAAATGAAAATGTCTAACGCTATTGTGCTGCTGTTAAGTTTTTAAATAGTTTCTGAAATTAGAGATAATGCACATAGATGGATTGTTTGACGCTTAATCCTTTTTCGACTCATCATTTATTTTTCTAACTTGACCCTTTTTGCAGTGAACAGAAAAGTTGAGAAACTAATATTGTGTGGTGCAAAGTCATCTTATGGTTGGGCTGTTGTGAATTATCTGTTTGAAGCAACTTCATCCTGTATGCAAACCATTTTATTCTATTTCACAGTATTGCTTCCTCTTTTTTATTATCTGCAGATGATTGTATTCTTTTGCATAAGTAGATTATTACAAACTAGCTAAAAGCATACATCCTAGAAGGGTTAATTGTACCAGAATAGGGTTTGTGCCTATGCTTTTTGCACTTGCTGTTTCCTATTTATGAAATGTGGCCATTAAAAAAAATTAAAATACATTTAATAGGTAGTTGAATGAAATCTCCATGCCTCTGATTGGCTAGTGCTCCACTAGTTATTCTGGGGAGTGGCATCTCCACCATCACAGCTAAGTTGCACATCAATACTTGTAAAACATCACCTCTCAATTACCTCTTCACTGTCAGAATGCTTGTATAACATTCAGTCTTGCATGAATCTTAACTTCTTCTCTGGTTCAAAATCAAGAAAACCAAAGTCATCTTTTACCACCTTCTCCCCAAACTCCACTTATTTGCCACAGGTTCTAATTCCCACCTCAGCGACACAATCTGGCTGAACCAAATTTTTCACAGCAATGTCCTGTTAGACCTTGAACTTGAGTTTCATATCCCATAACCTCACCATCACAAATACCAGTTGCTGCCACCTCCACAACATAGCCTGCCTCAGACTCTCTCAAATCTTTATACCTGCCTTCATTACCTCTGGTCTGTCTTGCTTTTCTCAATCTACCACTCAACATAAGTTTAAATTTGTCCAGAACTCTGCAGCACGTATCCTCTCACAGTAAGCTCTGGAATTCTCTCTGGAACGCCCCATCTCTCCTTTAAGACGCTCCTTAAAACCTACCTCTTTGACCAAGCTTTTAGCAACTTGTCTTAATATCTCCTTATTTGGCTCTGTAATTTCTCTCTGATTATGCTCCTGTGAACTGCCTTGGGACATTTAACAACTTGTATTTATATAGCGCTTTTAATGTAGTAAAACGTCCCAAGGCTCTTCACAGGAGTGTTTTAAAACAAAACAAATACATTTGTTTTAATCGCTCATTGTTCTAAGACTCGCTGACCTACCTTAGCTTTCCATTCCTCCACACACTGCATTTTCTTTCAGTCCAATATACAACCCCCCCCCCCCCCACCCCCCAAATATTCACTTCTCTGACTGTGATCTTTTGTGTATCACCTCACCTACACTAGAGCCTTCAGCCATCTGGGTCTTACTCTCTGGTATTTCTCCCATAAACCCCTTTTCTTTCTCCCTCTCCTGCTACTAAAAAAACATTTCTTTAATTAAGGTTTTTGATCAATCACACCACCACCTACCCCCCCCCCCGGCAAAACCCAATTATTTATTGATTGTTTTTGTATATATTTTCCCTGCTTCTACTTGGGATGCTTTTTTAATTAAAGGTGCAATATAAATGCCAGTTATTTTACTTAAAAGTATCAAGTTTTACCAGTGGGACTGCTGTGCATGTTTGAGAGCATATGAAGTTAGGGGTTTTAACTGCCATGTGCTAGTACCCTGTCATCATCATAGGCAGTCCCTCGGAATCGAGGAAGACTTGCTTCCACTCCTGAAGTGAGTTCTTTGGTGGCTGAACAGTCCAATACGAGAGCCACAGACTCGTTGAGGGAAGGGGTGGGTGGGTCTGGTTTGCCGCACGCTCTTTCCGCTGCCTGCGCTTGATTTCTGCATGCTCTCGCCATTGAGACTCGAGGTGCTCAGCGCCCTCTCGGATGCACTTCCTTCACTTAGGGCGGCCTTTGGTCAGGGACTCCCAGGTGTCAGTGGGGATATCGCACTTTATCAGGGAGGCCTTGACTGTGTCCTTGTAACGTTTCCGCTGCCCATCTTTGGCTCGTTTGCCGTGAAGGAGCTCTGAGTAGAGCACTTGCTTTGGGAGTCTCGTGTCTGGCATGCAAACCATGTGGCCTGCCCAGCAGAGCTGATTGAGTGTGGTCAGTGCTTCATTGCTGGAGATGTTAGCCTGGATGAGGATGCCAATGTTGGTGCGTCTGCCCTCCCAGGGGATTTGTAAGATCTTGCGGAGACATTGTTGGTGATATTTCTCCAGCAACTTGAGGTGTCTGCTATACATGGTCCATGTCTCTGAGCCATACAGGAGGGCGTGTATTACTACAGCCTTGTAGACCATGAGCTTGGTGGCAGTTTTGAGGGCCTGGTCTTCAAACACTCTTTTCCTCAGGTGGCCTGTAATGCCGTACTGTCTGTGTGTGGTTAAGACATACTCTGTTTGCCTGTCAAGTGTACATGGATTGATTATCTCATCACTGGGTGCATCCATTAACTTCAATCAACTCTTTATGCTCTCAGCCAAGAAATCTTTGCACAAAAAATAAACAATATTTTTATAGTTGCTTGCAATGATGAGTCTCTTGTGTTCAGAATGTTGATAAGCTGCTTGATCTTTGTTTTGCTGGTCTGTGAGACCACCTGACTCTCTCCAAATACCTTGGCCAGTACTTCCTCATACCAAATTGTCAGAACTTTTAAAAAACTTTTTGTGGTGCTTTTGTCATTGTGTTCATTGCTCAGTTAACTGCCTCCTGTACTTCCACATTTCTTCAAGTACTTCTTAAACATGTGGATTGAAGAATTGCCTAGTTTCAAAATAGTTTGGATGCAACACTTTTTTCTGTCTTTTACCAATGTTTTAATATGTAATGCCTTGTAACTCTAAATATATATGCATATGTAGAACATTTGTAAATTTTCATGTAATGCTGCTTAAATATTGTAATTAACAGCTGTTCTAAGTTTTTAAGGTGTAAATTTGGGGCTGCCTGACCTCATTCTCTTTGCTTCAATTGATAATAAAATACATATAAAACCATGTGTGCAATATCTGATGCAATGCTCGGATCTCTTATTGTCCTGATTCATACCTAATTTCTGTCAAGTATCCCAGATGAAGATTGTTTCCTACATGCTATAACTTTATTGCTTCTCTGTGTAAAATTGGTGAATCTGTGTCCTCCATCTGAGCAATTTTGTGTTTTAAATTCGTATCCATGCAGATCTAAATGCAGACTGCCCAACCTCTTGTTAAATTCTTGCCAGTTTATTTCCGCAGAAAGGTAAGAAGCCATTAGTTCCTAGTTAATCTGCATTAATCCACATGAAGACCTTGATTGCTAAGCACTACAAGTTTGTTGTATGAACAAGTAACTATACTCTGAAATTCTGTTTGCTGTGGATTATGATTGACTTATTTGTGCTATTGTTTATTAGCAAATATAACTCCCACAATGCATAGGAACATGTATAGATTTATGTACTTGCAGTTTATAAAGCAGGCTTTTGTGATCCAACTCTTTCAGTCTTCGGTTTGTTTTTTAAGAATCCTTTTGGTTATAGTTTGGCCTAAGCATTTTCATTATGGACAGTTCTCGGGCATCAGCTGTCATTTATGTAACAAAAACCAATTAGAGAGTAGTAGCCCACTACATAATGAATATAAATAAAATATAACTGTTAGTGCAATTGATCCGTTGAAAGTTCTACATGGTGTGAAGGCCAGAAGAGTGTGGTGTTTAGCCTCAGCAGGCGTCCAGCATTGAGGTGCAGCTGAACAGGAGTTTTTTGTTCAATAATTAATCGTGGTGTGGAATGACTAACTGGAGTTTGATTCATTTAAGAGTTTTGTAATAGTGGGAGTTTCAGCTTGCATTATTAAATTAGACCCAGGGGGATTGCAGTGTGGGAAACCCTTGTGATGTGTGTAGAGTGTGCTGTGGGACATCATGGATTCAAAGTTTATCCAGGGGCTGCAAATCTGAACTAAGTGTTGGTGAATTGAGTCTCTGGAACAGTGAACCTCTGTGCTTTTAGAATCTCCGAGTTTAGAACTGTCCAATTATATTACCCTGCTAGCACTGACAGCCTAAATCTGTATTTTGAGTGCTTTCGTTTTGCAGCGTCAGTGTAAAGCTTCATTAATAATGGAACCTTTCTCATACACTCTTTCATTGTCAAAAAATTGCGCATACACCAGAAGTTAGATGCCATTTTTTGTTGGCTCAATGGAAGTTTTATGCTGTTGAATAAATGTTTTTATTAAAGAACATGTTGATTTTCTGCATCAATAGTCAAATTTAAGTAAATTCCTCTCCATTTGAAGGTGAGCGATGAAGGAAAAGATTGTTTGCTAAATCTCATTGTTGGGAAATAATGAATTGGGAGCACCAGTTAACCAGCACAATGGGTAACCCCAGTTCTCTAGCTTGAAACCATCCCAATATCTTTTTTTTAATAACAGTTAAGACCAGTCTTGTACTAAATTATTCTGGTTAATTATTTAAAACCATACACTGCTGCAATGGGTTTTCTAATATAACTTGTCGGAGGGAATGTTAAATTAAATGTCATTATTTCCTCTCACCTGAGTTACATGTTTATCAATATAATGTCATATGAATGAGAGAGATGAAAATAAGTTCTGTTGCTCACATGTCAATATCAATAGTTGTCTGCCTTTACTAATGGAGTCAGCCAAGCTGCACTGATAAATTGGCTGGTCCAACATTGTCATTGACCCAAATAAGTACCAGGGTATAACCTATTTTCGTTCTGGCGCAAACCGTGTACGCCAAAATAGTGTTATTATTTCCTCAGCTATTATGTCCAATTCTGTCTTGTCATTGGCATATGAATTCACGCAATAGAGAATTGAATTTTCTAAGATTTTCAAACAGCGACAATGCTCAGCTACTTATGCAAAAGGCTCAATTTTCCCCAGTGATTTGCGCCGGTTTTTTGGCGCGCGCTGCTTTTTTTGGCCTAAATTTTAAAAATCCAAGTTTCCCCAAAGATTGTGCGCCAGTGTAACTCAGTTAAGATTTTTTTAAGGTTTGTTTATTATGTCATAGGGGATGTAACCTGATGTCTGTACCAGTTTTTCACAATTATGAAAGTTTGGCCAACTTATATTTCTCCTAGGACAGTGTATGTGACCACTCCTGAAAAACCTTCTGGGCACTTAAGAAAAAAATCAGCGCAGAAAGACGCCATTGATTTTAGACAAAGTTTTGGAGGGAGTCGAGAATACATAAATATACATCATCAAGCTTAAATTTTTCACATTTAAAACGCAGAAAATAGAAGTTTAATGGAATTCTTTAAGGTTTGATTTTTTTTTTTTAAATGTGCCACGCCACCATCGAATGTCTCCAAACCAGGGTCGGAGTGTCATCCAGCAGAATTGGTCCCTCGCCCGGACACGGGCTCGGCTTGAAAAGGCGAATTGAAGGCATGAGAAGCCTTACATTATGCCACTATGCATCAAATGAAGCCGCGGGTGGGGGGGGGTGGGGGGTGGGAAGTGGTGTGGTGTAGTGGTCTTTCCTGAACATTGTGCATGCTCAGACCTGGGTGTGGTCCATACTAGGGCGTCGACTTTGGCGATTGAACCTTGTCCTGCCTGCCGTTTTGAGCTTCTTGCAATGGTACAATTTAATCATGGGGGCAATACTGTCCATGCCATACCTTGTGCAAGCCTTCTGCATGATGGTGCTGTGGAGGAGACAATTGATTCGACGTCATTGCATAGGATGATGGGGCAGGAGGCCTTACGCACGTCTCGTATATCGAGACAGGTGTTCGTACCTGCACCCGAGTGATGCAGACTGTGTCAGAAGGCTGCGTTTCCGCAAAGAAATTATAACTGAGATCTGTGAGTTAGTAAAAACAAATCTGCAACCTAGAAGAGTCAGGAGGACTGCTTTGTCAGTTGAAGTGAAGGTTACAGCTGCACTTTCATTCTATTATCTGGATCGTTCCAGTGCACAACTGGGGATGTGTGTGCCATTTCTCAACATGCAACACATATCTGCATTCGGCAGGTGACTGCTGCACTATATGTCTGGAGGAATGACTACATAAAGTTCCCCATGATTGCCCAGGCAATGCATGATCGGGCTGTGGGCTTCTCCAGGATTGCTGGCTTCCTTCCCAAAGGTACAGGGCTGCATTGATTGTACCCACATCGCCTTGCGAGCACCTTTGGAGGATTCCGAGATGTACAGGAACAGAAAAGACTTCCACATCATTAATGTGTGATGACATGCATCGCATCATAGTACCCATGATGCGTTCATCCTACGCGAGAGCGCTATATCTGCCATGTTTCAGCAGCAGCCAGAAGGGCAGAGCTGGCTACTGGGAGACAAAGGGTATGGCCTCGTCACCTGGCTCATGACACTCCTACGCGTAACCCGGACGGAAGCTAACTGGGAATACATGTCGCACATCGCATAATAGAGAGGACCATTGGCACCTTGAAACAGCGTTTCCGATGCCTGGACCATTCCGGAGGCTACTTGCAATACTCCCCTGAGATTGTTGGTCAGTTCACTGTTGTGTGCTGCATGCTGCATAACTTGGTCATCATGAGGCAGCAGCAGCTGGTAGTAGAAGACCCACCTGAGGTGAGAGTGGCTGATGATGATGAAGATGCAGATGATGAAGAAGCCATGCAAGTACCTGAACCTGGAGCATGACGACGGAAGAGGGCGGGCCATCGTGCTCCTTTAATGATTGCTCGAGCCTTGCGCCAGCAGTTCATCCGTGAAACACTTTGCTGCCTGAAGGCTCAGCGGCAACTATTCCAAATGGACCATGTTTACTGTTTTGGACCTGTTCCGTTGTGTTGTTAATGGAAGAAATAATGTAAATGATTCAGTTATAATGTAAAATATATTTTATTCAAAATTTTAACAAACATTTGTTTGTACTTAACTTTAATAAAAATATTCTTGTATCAAACTTTAACGTTTTCAGTTAAGATCACTTACAAACTTTTAAACTTGTAAATTTGCATAACTTACAAAAAACTTTTAATTTGAGAACAGTAACAACAATAACAGCAGCAGCAGCAAAGAAAGGTTGCACCCATCTCTCCTCCACCTTATTCTAAGACCGCCCGTTGTGCTTGGTTTTGTTAACTCCACCCCTGCAGGCGGTGGTGCAGCGTTTCTTGGGTTGGTACCAAGCTTATTCTTTCAAACATCTTGGGTGATGCACACTTCTTGATGGGGTGGGGGGGAAGCTGGTAATGTGGAAGGCCTGGCTTGGGCCTCTTCAGAGGCTGGTCTGGCCATTGGAATGGGAGTGGCAGTTGATTCTGTCAATGGATGCGGGGCCTGGGTGTGTTCCCTTATTGAAGCGGCTAACTCTGACATTCTCTCCCTCCTGTGCCCTAACTGTGTCAACTACCTGCAACATTCCCTCCCTCATGGTCACTGACAGCACATCAGCTACCTGTGACATTCCCCCTCTCGTGCTCCGACCTTGTATCCGCTGCCTGAGACAGTCCCTCCCTCATGTTCCCGGACGGTGTTCCCATTTCTCGTGAGAGTGATGTTACTTTTCCCGATAATCCCGATACCTCATCACCTACCCCACTGATGGTGTCCAGGTGATCGTGTATGGTCAATGCTCTCCATACTCTCCGTACTCATTGCCATCATCTGAACCATGTGTTAGATCCTGCACCTCAGGAGAGCGCCGTCGAGCTCTCCTTCCCATCCTTTGTGTGGCTCGCTGCATCCCACTGGGACCTGCGGCCTCGGACGGTGGGGCCCTGGGTGTGCCTTGCTGCACCCCACTGGAATCCCCAGCCTCGGACTGTGGGAAACCATGGAATGTCCCAGCAACACTCCTACCACTCAGGAAAGGGTCTAGCACCTCAATGGGGGGCACCTGCATCTCTTCCAAAGTGGGTACAAGAGATGGGACTTCATCCATCCCCTCCACCTCCCCCCCCATGCTCTTTATCTGGAAGGGGTGATTAGATGATCTCCTCTTCAGGCTCGTCCGTGTCTGAATAATCTGCATCGTCAGGGTCGGCCTCAAGTTCTGCAATATATAACAGAACAGACAAATGGTTAGCAGCAGAGGAGGGGGCAGGGTGGGTGGCATGAGTAGGCTCACAAGCACAGGCAGCAGGCTGATTTGAAGGACCACGATGAATGATAGCACATTGCATCAATTGAAGCAAAGCTGACGGAGCCATCCCCATGAACCGAAGCATGAC
This sequence comes from Pristiophorus japonicus, assembly GCF_044704955.1. NCBI lineage: Eukaryota > Metazoa > Chordata > Chondrichthyes > Pristiophoridae > Pristiophorus > Pristiophorus japonicus. Next base: position 126,560,104 of record NC_091986.1, read on the forward strand.
TAGCCCACGCAGTACTTAACATTTAGCAAAGCCAGACTGTGGAATTGGCAGGACTTACCCCCTCTCCCTTGAGTGTGGGCCCAGGTTGTGCAGTGGTGGTTGCTTTTCTCCAGGCAGGACCCATCAAAGCAGTGACCCTCTCTTCCAAGGGTGTCAGTGGGTGCAGATTTGCCAGGCGGCCTCCTATTCAAGCTCTTTCCCTTTTATTATGTGTCACCTTCCTCTGCAAAGATGAAAATGCAACTTTTTAGAGAGGGTGTCTTTCTGCTGGGTGGGACATATACAGCTGGTCACATTTACAATTGCAATTCCATTGAATAAATGAAAATATTACTTGCACCAACTACTTGACCAAGGTCTTGCCACTTCTTTTTGCACTGGCCTCCAGACCTCGGAGTGGTCACCATTGTCCAGCTCGTGCCATCTGGCCTCGAGAATCCGTAACGAGTGCCTCCACTTCATCCAGTAAGAAATTGTTGGTCCTTGGGCCGTGTTGCATATTGTATTGCTGCTCCAATTTTTTCCAATGAGAATTAAAGTTCTCACACAATTGGCTCCTTAAAAATGTCCAAATGCAGACCAGGAGTGTACTAATCAATCACGTCAAAAAATTTTATTTTTTCATGCATGCGCAGAGGGGGGGGCATCTTCGGCACACACATTAGGCTTCCTCCCCCCCCCCCCCCCCCCCCCCCAAGCTACAGGGCAGGCTGCATGGCACCAAATTCAAAAAATAGAACGGGGAAACTTGCTACTTATTTTTTTGGAGAAGTTGGGGCCAAGAAAAACAGGTGTAACTCTGGCAATACGCCAAAAAACGGCATTGGGGAAAATTGAGCCCAAAATGTTTTGATGTGTTTGTTGTCGACTGTAAAATTCTGAAAACTTGGAATACATTCCTTTTCAAAATTTCACAAGAACCCAGTTCTACTTGACTGATGACCATTTATGGCTGGGGTACAAGCTCAGCTAAGTTACACTAATTTACTTTAAAGTCTGATCAGAATTAGCATTTTGCCAAAACTAAATTTCACTTTTGATTAGAACAAATCTAAGTACAACATATATCAACAAATATCTTCAGCTGCTTCATCAATGACCTTCTCTCCATCATAAGGCCAGAAGTGACTATGTTCGCTGATGATTGCACAGTGTTCATTTCCATTCAAAATCCCTCAGACGCAGTCCATGCCCACATGCAGCAAGACTTGGACGACAACCAGGCTTGGGCTGATCAGTGGAAAGTAACATTTGCGCCAAACAAATGGCAGGCAATGACCAATTCCAACAAGAGAGTCAAATCACCACCTCTTGACGTTCAGTGGCATTACCATCAACATTCTGGGGGTCATTATTGACCAGAGCTCAACTATACCAGTCACATAAATGCTGTGGCAATCAGAGCAGGTCAGAGGCTGGGTATGCTGCAGCAATTAGTTTACCTCCTGACTCCCCAAGTCCGCTTGATTGGCAGCCTATCCACCACCGTACTCCCTCCACCATCGGAGGACCGCGGTTATGATGTGTACTAGCTTTGTGTACCAAGACTTTGGCACCTTCCAAACCCGTGACCGAGCTCTACCACCGCGAAAGATGAGGGTAGCATGTGTATGGGAATACCATCACCTTCAAGTCACACACCATCCCAACTTGGACATATATCACTATTCCTTCATCGTAGTTGGGTCAGAATCCTAGGACTTCCTCCCTAACAGCACTGTGGGAGTACCTTCAACACACACACTGCAGTGGTTCAAGAAAGTGGCTCATCACCTTCTTCAGGGAAAATAGGGATGAGCATTAAATGCAAGTAGATTCAACAGCAAAAGTTGCATAGATTGAACTGGCTGAACAGGAAAAAATGAAAGAAAAGGTTGATCAAAAACGTGATAAAACAATTAATCAGTAGACATGCACTCCCACCACCACCGGCGCATCATGGCGAAGATGTGTATGGCCATATTGCAAGAAAGAATTTTTTTAATTACATATTTAAAAAATAATATTTTTTTTAATCTTGCATATGATGTACTTTCTGTAACAATTTTTAAGTTAACATTTATAATGAAAGCTTCCTATGTAAACATTTGTTTTGATTATGAACCAATTGAATCTGAATATACATTCTGGACAAAATTTCAACTAACTTTTTCCTTCAGTAATTGAAACTTCTATGGCTGGATTTTTAGGTTGTTTGCGACCAGGTAATCGCCGCGTTTTCACCCTCCACGGCTAAAAAATGGGGCACTTGGCTGTTTTTCGCCCGTTCGCGATTCTCGGCTCTGTTTTTGCGGTGGCACATAGAAGCACCGCCGGGGAGAGCTGCGCTGGAGGTGTAATGGCTCACATTGCGACACCGTCCGAGACTCACCCGACCTGTACGCCGCGCCTCGATGACCGCCGGGGAAAACACGGCAGTCCAGCCTTGCCGGCGGCGGCAGGTTGCATAAACTGAAAAAAAGGTAAGTTAAAGTTTTTATTTTTTTATCTTTTTGCAGCAATTTGTGAGGTAAGGGTGTTGGCAATGTTTTTTGAATGTTGATTTCCCCCCCCCCCCCCCCCAAAGCTCCCAAGGCCTCTCTTGGAGCGCTCCCAGCCCCACACTAAAGTTGGCGAGGATCCCATTTTTGCGCTGCAAAAATAGTGCAACGCCTCCCTTTGCGCTGCATCCCTAGCCCAGACCCCAAATGCCGAAAGTTAAGCAATTAATCAACCTTAATTGGACAGTAATTTCCCCGCCCTGCCCCCATTTTTTCTCAAAAATGGATCATCTGAAAATCCAGCCCCAATAAACATTTAATCAAAAAGATTAAGGGCTAGACTTTTCTATGAGCCCCTCAATGCCCGATTGCCCGCCAAGAAGAACCGCTAATATTTCGTCAGTATAGCTGACAAGAATTTCCATTTTTATGTTCAAAGTAATTAAAACTAATCGCCCGGTGAGAAAATGGGCGTTGCCCATTGTCAGCGGTTTTCTCGGCAGTTAAGTGGAAAGTTAGGTAACGTGGGCCGTCATTACCGGAATGGACTAAAATTTAGTCCGAGGCTGTGATTGGGCCTAGGAAGGAGGGGGAATCTTTAAAAAAAAAAACATTTCAATTGGAAAAAAAATTTAAAAATTCCCAAGACACCTAATCGCGGTTTAAAAAATATTTAAGAATGAATAAAGAACCTTTAACTTACCTTTCTTTGCAGAGTACTCCCCTACTGCTCTGTTTAAGCAGCTTTTACATAGAAAAATAGAACATAGATGTAGGAGCAGGCCATTCGGCCCTTCAAGCCTGCACCACCATTCAATATGATCATGGCTGATCATGCAACTTCAGTACCCCATTCCTGCCTTCTCTCCATATCCCTTGATCCCTTTAGCCGTAAGGGTCACATCTAACTCCCCTTTGAATATATCTAATGAACTGGCCTCAACAACTTTCTGTGGTGGAGAATTCCACAGGCTCACAATTCTCTGGGTGAAGATGTTTCTCCTCACCTCGGTCCTAAATGGCTTACCCCTTATCCTTAGACTGTGACCCTGGTTCTGGACTCCCCAACATCGGGAACATTCTTCCTGTATCTAACCTGTCCAGTCCAGTCAGAATTTTATGTTTCTATGAGATCCCCGCTCATTCTTCTAAATTCCAGTGAATATAAGCCTAGTTGATCCAGTCTCTCTTCATATGTCAATCCTGCCATCCCGGGAATCAGTCTGGTGAACCTTTGCTGCACTCCCTCAATAACAAGAATGTCCTTCCTCAGATTAGGAGATCAAAACTGTTCACAATATTCAAGGTGTGGCCTCACCAAGGCCCTGTACAACTGCAATAAGACTTCCCTGCTCCTATACTCAAATCCTCTCGCTCTGAAGGCCAACATGCCATTTGCCGCCTTCACCACCTGCTGTACCTGCATGCCAACTTTCAATGACTGATGTACCATGACACCCAGGTCTCATTGCACCTCCCCTTTTTCTAATTTGTCACCATTCAGATAATCTGCCGACTTGTTTTTGCCACCAAAGTGGATAACCTCACATTTATCTACATTATACTGCATCTGCCATGCATTTGCCCACTCACCTAACCTGTCCAAGTCACCCTGCAGCCTCATAGCATCCTCCTCACAACTCACATTGCCACCCAGCTTAGTGTCATCTGCAAACTTGGAGATATTACATTCAATTCCTTCGTATATTGTAAATAGCTGGGGTCCCAGCACTGAACCTTGTGGTACCCCACTAGTCACTGTCTGCCATTCTGAAAAGGACCCGTTTACTCCTACTCTTTGCTCCCTGTCTGCCAACCAGTTCTCTATCCATGTCAAAAATTACCCCCAATACCATGTGCTTTAACTTTGCACACTAATCTCTTGTGTGGGACCTTGTCAAAAGCCTTTTGAAAGTCCAAATACACCACATCCACTGGTTCTCCCTTGTCCACTCGACTAGTTACATCCTCAAAAATTCTAGAAGATTTGTCAAGCATGATTTCCCTTTCATAATTCCATGTTGACTTAGACCGATCCTGTCACTGCTTTCCAAATGCGCTGCTATTACATCTTTAATAATTGATTCCAACATTTTCCGCACTACTGATGTTAGGCTAACCGGTCTATAATTCCCTGTTTTCTCTCTTCCTCCTTTTTTTAAAAGTGGGGTTACATTAGCTACCCTCCAATCCATAGGAACTGATCCAGAGTCCATAGAATGTTGGAAAGTGACCACCAATACATCCATTATTTCTTGGGCCACTTCCTCAGTCTGCATCCCAGAGTACTAATCAGGCCCTGGGGATTTATCGGCCTTCAATCCCATCAATTTCCCTTGCACAATTTCCTGACTAATAAGGATTTCCTTCAGTTCCTCCTTCTCACTAGATCCTCGGTCCCCTAGTATTTCCGGAAGATTATTTGTGTCTTCCTTAGTGAAGGCAGAACTAAAGTATTAGTTCAATTGGTCTGCCATTTCTTTGTTCCCCATTATAAATTCACCTGATTCTGATTGCAAGGGATCTATGTTTGTCTTCAGTAATTTTTTTCTCTTCACATATCTATAGAAGCTTTTGCAGTCAGTTTTTATGTTGCCTGCAAGCTTACACTCATACTCTATTTTCCCCCTCCTAATTAAACCCTTTGTCCTCCTCTGCTGAATTCTAAATTTCTCCCAGTCCTCAGGTTTGCTGCTTTTTGTGGCCAATTTATATGCCTCTTCCTTGGTTTTAACACTATCCCCAATTTTCCTTGTTAGCCACGGTTGAGCCACCTTCCCCATTTTATTTTTACGCCAGACAGGGATGTACAATTGTTGAAGTTCGTCCATGTGATCTTTAAATGTTTGCCATTGCCTATCCACCGTCAATCCTTTAAGTATCATTCGCCAGTCTATCCTAGCCAGTTCACGTCTCATACCATCAAAGTTACCTTTCTTTAAGTTAAGGACCCTAGTCTCTGAATTAACTGTGTCACTCTCTCTCTTGATTAAGAATTCGACCATATTATGGTCACTCTTCCCCAAAGGGCCTCGCACAACAAGATTGCTAATTAATCCTCTCTCATTACACAACAACCAGTCTAGGATGGCCAGCCCTCTTGTTGGTTCCTTGACATATTGGTCTAGGAAACCATCCCTTTTATACTCCAGGAAATCCTCCTCCACCGTATTGCTACCAGTTTGGTTAGCCCAATTTATATGTAGATTAAAGTCACCCTTGATAACTGCTGTACCTTTATTGCACGCATCCCTAATTTCCTGTTTGATGCCATCCCCAACCTCACTACCGCTGTTTGGTGGTCTGTACACAACTCCCACTAACGTTTTCTGCCCTTTGGAATTCTGCAGCTCCACCCATACCGATTCCACATCATCCAGGCTAATGTCCCTCCTTACTATTGCATTAATTTCCTCTTTAACCAGCAACGCCACCCCGCCTTCTTTTCCTTTCTGTTTATCCTTCCTGAATATTGAATACCCCTGGATGTTGAGTTCCCAGCCTTGGTCACTTTGGAGCCATGTCTCGCATTGAGACACAGAGCTTTCAGGCTTGTTTTTTATAACACTCTGTCCTTTTAGAATTATGTTGTACTGTGGCCCTTTTTGATTTTTACCTTTGATTTCTCTGTCCTCCACTTTTCCTTATCTCCTTACTATCTTTTGCTTCTGCCCCCATTTTACATCCCTCTGTCTCCCTGCATAGATTGCCATCCCCCTGCCATATTAGTTTAACCCCTCCCCAACAGCACTAGCAAACACTCCCCCAGGACATCGGTTCCGGTCCCGCCCAGTTGCAGACGGTCCGGTTTGTACTGATCCCACCTCCGGCAGAACTGGTTCCAATGTCCCAGGAATTTGAATCCCTCCCTCTTGCACCATTCCTCAAGCGACATATTCATCTTAACTATCCTGCTATTTCTACTCTGACTAGCACGTGGCACTGGTAGCAATCCTGAGATTACTACCTTTTGTGGTCCTACTTTTTAATTTAACTCCTAGCTCCTTAAATTCAGCTTGTAGGACCTCATCCCGTTTTGTTACCTATTTCGTTGGTACCTAAATGCACCACAACAACTGGCTGTTCACCCTCCCCCTCCAGAATACCCTGCAGCCACTCCGAGACATCCTTGACCCTTGCACCAGGGAGGCAACATACCATCCTGGAGTCTCGATTGCGGCCGCGGAAACGCCTATCTATTCCCCTACCACTATAGCTCTCCCATTCTTTTTCCTGCCCTCCTGTGCAGCAGAGCCACCCATGGTGCCATGAACTTGGCTGCTGCTGCCTTCCCCTGATGAGCCATCTCCCCCAACATTATTCAAATTGGTCTATCTGTTTTGGAGGGAGATGACCGCAGGGGACCCCTGAACTACCTTCCTACTCTTGCTCTGCCTGATGGTCACCCATCCCCTATCCGCCTTTGTAACCTTTACCTGCGGTGTGACCAACTCACTAAAAGTGCTATTCATGACATCCTCAGCATCGCGGATGCTCCAGAGTGAATCCATGCGCAGCTCCAGTGCCGCAATGCGGTCTGACAGGAGCTGCAGCCGGATACACTTCCTGCACACCCCAGGGCGGTTCCCTCGGCGATCTGGACATCAGCGGTTGAGACCAAACTTACGCCCTGGCGGTTGTTCTCGCCGTTGCATGTGGGCGGTTTGGTCCCGGCGGGCTTGTTCAGATGTGGGCGATACCATGAAAAGCTTAGAGGGAAACTTTCACCGGGCCGTAAAACAGCTGTACCGCCGAGAAATGATAGGAAAATTTAGCCCTAAAATATCTCATATTTCACTAACATAATTAATTAAATTTATTCATTGAATTGTTTTTGTCTTTTCGTATTTTAGGTTTTTACATTATGGCCTGAGGCTTGAATTTTATATTTTTGCCCAGAGCACTGACTTTTCAATGGAAGATTTGTCCTGCAATCTGAGCATATGTGGTGTGTACAACTTCCGAGGACGAATCAGTAGCATTTAGCGAAACAAATAATAGAATGAATCTCTCTCAATCATTAACAAAATCATCAGATTAGGACAAGGCTCAGGCAATCTGAGGCGAAGTTGAGAGAGTTGTCCCACAGATTAATTAAGCAGCAATATGATCCAATCGTACTTGGAGTCATATCTTGTGTCCAACATTTCCCACATACTGAACGCAAAATAAAGTAAAAGATAGCTGTCTGTTTTTAAACCAAAATGATCACTGATAAATAATCACCAAATGCTATCATCTGTAGAGGATTTTAAAAAAAAAACAAATATGACACTTGATTGTGAATAAATTATTCATCATTGTACTCCCATGTTTTGATATTTTTGAAACTCCATTGAATTATTCTGGTCGCCTTGCTGGGGTGTAGCAGACCCGTGTTAAACTTGACGTATCAATATTTTATCGCATTTCTGGTGGTCAGTAATTGTAGATGGGATCTGATACCTTTTTGATTTTAATTGAATAGTCAGTATACTATGAAAAACTTCAATCTAGGATTAGTATTAATATTTGTGTTTATACAGTGCAACATGTAATGGAGTTTTATTTGTTAAACAGGAGACTTGGTTGGAAAGTCTCTGAATAAATGAATATGCTATTCAAATTGCTCCAACAAGCTGCTTAACGAACTGTGAGATAAAGAACTGGCATTAGATTTTGTTTGCTACAGAATTATAAACCAGTTATATCAAATCAGACCATTGTAATTGTATTCCTGGAGGCAGAGAGTTTAATGAGCTCTTGGCAATAAAGTGAATACTCGGTAAACTGCATCCTAATCAATTATCTTATTGAGCAATTTCATATCTGGGAAATGTGTACAGCACTTTTTCCTGATAAGTTTCTCTAATTCACAATTTTTTTTCAGCGAAGTTGTTCTATCTGTGGAATAGGCGGCGAGTTACCCGAATATATTTCTCATTCAGTGAGGTGAATGAGCTGTTCATAGCCCTGTCTGCATTTTCAGTAATTAAAGACTTAACGTGTACAGTATGTATTTGGCTTTGTTTCAACATTGCATAAGGATGCAAGGACTCAATTGCAAGTCATGCTGTTAGTTACATTCTAATCTTTTTAAGAAAGAAAAATACAAAGCTGTCAGTTTGTAATTGGTTCATTCATTGGAGTGGATTGATTCTGTTTTATATTTTAGGTAACAATTGAAGACTTTATAATGTCCCTGAGAAACTTGTTGAAACACTTTACTTAGAATGAAATACAATGATGACTGTTTTGTGGCAACCACAGCAGCTATTTTGCACACACCATATCATGATAGTTATATGATTCAACATTAGTTATTGTTGTTGCTGCTTTACTACTTCAGTAATTTTTTTAGCAAAGTATATGTAATTATAAAACGGACACCTAAAGTATATATAAAATTGCATTTATATAGCACCTTTACTATAGTAAACCATCCCAAGGTGCTTCACGAGCGTTATCAAACAAAATTTGACATCGAGCCACATAATTAGGGCAGATGACCAAATGCTTGGTCAAAGAGGTAGGTTTCAAGGAGCATCTTGATGGAGGAGAGATGGGAAGTTTTGAGCATGGAATTCCAGAGATTAGCGCCTAGATGACTGAAGACACGGCGCCAATAGTGGAGTGAAGGAAGTGAGGGTTGCACGAGGCCAGAGTTGAAGGAATACAGATTTCTAGAAGGGCTGTAGGGCTGCAGGAGGTTATAGAAATGGAGAGGAATAAGACCATAAAGGGGTTTGAACACGAGGGTGAGAATTGAGGTATTGCTGGACTGGAAGCAAATGTAGATCAGGGAGCATAGGTGAACGGGAGTTAGGATTATAACAAAAAATCTGCTTTTTAAAAAATTAATGACAGCAAAAAAAAAAAGGTGTAGGAAGCCAGTATAAGAGTGAAAATAGCCTGTTTTGTAATGAATTGCCATAATGTATGCATGCTGGTACAATAGCTTCACTAATTTTTTTGAATTTTATTTTACCTGAAGTACTGAATATAGTACTAATCATTTCTCGCTTTGATTTTTTTTTAAGTTCATTTTGGTGTTCTTTTCCTTTTGGGGAATATTCACATTTGGAAATATGTCACATTTGGAAATATTTTAAAATTATTCTTATGGATGTCAAGGCATGGTAGAATAAGTTATAAATAATGTTGAATATTATATTGCACATGGTGCGAACAATTTCAGTTTGATCCCTATCTTTTTAAACTGACTCCGAGCATCATCATTGCTCTTTGCATCTAATTGCCAGGTGGATAAAAATAATGGTGCAATTTTATTGCTACTGTGTTTTCTCACAAGAAAAGTGGGATATTTGGAGTGACCCGAAGTTCAGGGCACCTGTTCTAGGGTTGGCCTATGAGATCACAGGAAGCAGCAAATTATAAATGTCTCTTGTTTTCTGGTTGTCTGTTGTTTAATATTTTTACTTTTAAAGCAGAAAGGAGAAAAGCATGAAAGGATAGCATTAACACACGGTGCACTCGTAGACTTGAATGACAAGAATCCAGCCAGAACCTCGATGTTTTGTTGTTGGATTCAGGTGTGCATCTTCCCAATTTGTTTTTTCTTTAATTCAATTTGTGTGATTTGAATACCAGAAATTGCAATAATGTACTGTAATGTGAAACAGCATACAGAAAAAACTTAAGTAGACATCGTTTTTAGTTCAGTCTACCTTTTATCAGATTTTTTAATTGCAGGTGTCCTCGACTCAAGCTCACATTTGGGCATGTGACTTTAATGTTGGTCATTATGATATTTGCACAGTATTGTAGACATGCCAATAAAACACACTGCTTTGCATTCAGCCTGTAGTTACAAAATTGCAAGAAAAATTATCTTGGTTTTGTTTTTTTATATTGACTTGAAAACTGTGTCTTTGATCTGGCTTGAATTAGAAGAATTACAAGTCTAGACAGTTCATTCATCCTGAAACGTCGTTGAGATGCACTGTTGTTTAAATCAGTAATTTCATGTAATTTGTAGATTTGGTGACTTCAATATGCTCGATTCAAGAACTAATCATTCTGAAGTTGTGAGGTTTTTAATGTAATTATGGCAATTATCCATCAAATATTAACAACTGACAAATAGGTTGATGCTGAGTTCAGGCTCATTGATACTATTGTATCGGAAATGGCAAAATCGTTGATTGATCCTCCTTTTTATGGGTGCTGATAGTGAAAACTAAACTTCTCTTCAGTGTGCTGTGATTTTTATGCTGATTCTGGAACCTAAACTCCATAGGAATATTACATTGTTTGGTATTTGTGAGTTGATTGTGTGGCTAATTATGACTGGCCTCATTTACACATTCCTCCAGAACCTTGCTCCACTCTTCTGCAACCTCCTTCAGTCCTGCAGCCCAGCCTGCCAAGTCCAGGCTACTGTGTATCTCTTCCGCCATCAGTGGCAGAGCCTTTAGTTATCGTGGCCTCTCCGCAGCAAAATCTCTACACCATCTTGCTTTATCTCAACACTCACTTCAAAAGGTTTCTCTAAGTGCACCACATTGATTTAGTCTTCAATTACTTTCACTGGTTCTTCCAATTACAGTTCAAATTTCTTCTCTTGTAAAAAAAAATTATTACACTAGAATGCGGAACTTGCTACCACATGCAATAGTTGAGGTGAATAGCATATATTTATTTAATGGGAAGCAAGATAAGTGCATGAAGGAGAAAGGGATAGAAGGATATACTGATCGGGTTAGATGAAGTAGAGTGAGAGGAGGCTCATGTGGAGCATAAACACCAGCACAGACTAGTCGGACTGAATGACCTGTTTTTGTGCTGTAAATTCTATGTAATACTATGTTAAAGGTGCTACATAAGTGTAAAATAGTTTTGTTGTTGGCAAATATTCCAGAGAGGGTCCATACACATCATACCTGTGAGCCTTGCCCTGATATTAAAACATTTTTATGCTCAAACATCAAGTTTATACCTACTTGCATTTCCTATTATTTTTTAATTTATCACATATCCATCATAGGCAGTTCCTCGGAATCGAGGAAGACTTGCTTCCACTCTTAAAATGAGTCCTTCGATGGCTGAACAGTCCAATAGGAGAACCACAGTCCTTGTCACAGGTGGGATAGATAGTCGTTGAGGAAAAGAATGGGTGGGACAGGTTTGCCGCACGCTCTTTCCGCTGCCTGCGCTTGATTTCTGCATACTCTCGGCGATGAGATTCGGTGCTCAGCGCCCTCCTGGATGCACTTCCTCCACTTAGGGCGGTCTTTGGCCAGAGACTCCCAGGTGTCAGTGGGGATGTTGCACTTTATCAGGGAGACTTTTTGCCGTGAAGGAGTTCCGAGTAGAGCGCTTGCTTTGGGAGTCTCGTGACTGGCATATGGACAATGTGGTCTGCCCAGTGGAGCTGAACAAGTGTGGTCAGTGCTTCAATGCTGGGGATATTAGCCTGGTCGAGGACTCTAATATCAAGGTAATGATAGCCATCATAGTACTCAACACTACAGCACTGTTCACAGTGCAAAGCTGAAACTGCTTTGTATCAATACTAAACTCTAAAACAAAATTACGCTCTATTCTGTGATGATTGAAATTGGAAGCAATTTTTCTGCCCTCCTTAATATGGTAGTGTATTTTCTATTTCCTTAAAGTCACTAAAATGAGGTCCCTTAATGGCTTAACTGGTTAAGACACTCAGTCGCTGGGCCACACATACCAGGAAGGGTTCAGTTTTGATTCCCATCTGTGCTGAGTTAACTGATGCTACAAATTGTCACAGTGACTCTTGATCAGGGAGGGGAAAATTGGCCAGGGTTTCTGCTCATGATTTCACACGTGCCAAGCATGGGTTACTGGCTAGCTGATGCCACGTAAGGGCATGATCGGGTTAGGCTGTGACGTCCCTCATGGTCACTCGCTGTCCAGGCTTACACACACTAACTGCCACTTGCTCAACGGACTAGAGGGTGGTCAGTGCCCTGGAATTATACCCAACAAGACAGAGATTATAGGTCTCCTTTACAATCATTCTTTGACAATCCGAGCCCCTTTTAAAATTTATCTGTAATAGCCCAATAGGCTTGTTAGCAAAATTGAAGCGCAGGGAATAAAAGGGGCAGTAGCAGCATGGATACAAAACTGGCTAAGGGATAGAGAACAGAGTTGTGTTGAATGTCTGTTTTTTAGACTGAAAGGAAATATACAGTGGCGTTCCCCAAGATTCCATACTCGGACCACTGCTGTTTTTGATACACATTCATGACTTAGATTTGGGGGTACAGGGCACAATTTAGAAATTTGCAGATGACACAGTAGTAAACTGTGCGTTCAGGTGGAACAGCGTGGACAAGACCAAGGGATGGTGCAGCATGTGCCAATAGCAAGGCTGTGAGGTCATGAGGCTCACATTGTGTACTATGAATTATACGTAGAGAGAGGTCCTGTGTGTTTGAGTTTGTGTGTATGTATTGGCACGTGCGGCGGAGTCTGGTCTCCAGTCGTCTTTGATTCCCTTGCCACTGGACCAAGACCTTGCTCCATCAAGCCCATGTGGTGGCTGGTGTGCAATGGCCACCCCACGTTAAAAGAATTCGCGCACAGGCATCTTCCACCAATTAAAATGAGTTGCATCAGTCACCTGAGTACTCACTTTTAGTGAGGAAGCAAGTCATCCTTGATCCCGATGGACTGCCTATGATGAAACAGTGAGGAAGATAGTAATAGATTTCAAGAAGACACAGACAGGCTGGTGGAATGAGCGGACAAATGGCAGATAAAATTCAACACACAGAAGTGAGAGGTGATGCATTTTGGTAGGAATGGTAACATAATGGTTATGTTACTGGACTAGTAATCCAGAGGACTGTACTAATGATCCAGAGACATGAATTCAAATCCCACCATGGCAGCTGGGGAATTTCAAATCAGTTAATTAAATTAATCTGAACTGAAAAGGAAGCATCAGTAATGGTGACCATGAAACTACCGGATTATCGTTAAAAACCCATCTGGTTCACTAATATCCATTAGGGAAGGAAATCCGCCGTTCTTACCCGGTCTGGCCTATATGTGACTCCAGGCCCACAGCAATGTGGTTGACTCTTAACTTCCCTCTGAAATGGCCTAACAAACCACTCCCTTGTAACAAACAGTTACAAAGATCAGCGGTTCAAGGCAGCGGTTCACCACCACCTTCTCCAGGGCAATTAAGGATGGGCAATAAATGCTGGCCTTGACAGCGACACCTACATCCCAGGAACGAGTTTTTTTTTAAAGAAAGAATGAGGAGAGGCCATACACATTAAATGGTACAATTTTAAAGAGGGTGCAAGAACAAAGAGACCTGGGGGGTGCTTGTGCATAAATCTTTGAAGGGGCAGGAGAGGTTAACAAAGCAGTTAATAAAGCACACATGATTCTGGGCTTTATAAATAGGAAGTTATGCTGAACCTATGTAAAAACACTAGTTCGGCCCCAGCTGGAGTATTGTGTCCAATTCTGGGCACCACACTTTAGGAAGGGCGTGAAGGCTTTGGAAAAGGTACAGAAGAGATTTACTGGAATGGTTGCAGGGTGAGGAATTACATTTACGTGGCTAGACTAAAGAAGCTGGGGTTGTTCTCCTTAGAGCTGGGAAGGCTAAAAGGAGATCTGATCGAGGTGTTTCAAATCATGAATGATTTAGATAGAGTAAATAAAGAGAAACTGTTTCCAATGGCTTGAAGGCTTGACAACTAGATGGTACAAGTGTAAGGTGATTGGCAAAAGAGCCAGAGCGACATGAGGCAAAACTGTTTTATGCAATGAGTGGTTAGGACTTGGAATGCACTACCTGATAACGTGGTGGATACAATTCAATCGTAGCCTTGAAAAGGGAATTGGATAAATACTTGAAGGAGAAAAAAATGGCAGAGATAAGGGGAAAGCAGGGGAGTGGGACTAACTTGATTGCTCTTCAAAAGTGCCGGCGCAGACTCAATGGGCCAAATGGCCACCTCCTTTGCTGTACTATTCTATGATTCGATGAAATGTTTGTAGACAATTAAAGATTGTTGCATTACTTTTCTCTCTGGCAAACAGCAGGGAGATTCCTCTGTAATTACCACAGTCGGTCTGGTCATCTTTCTTGAAAATGGTCATGATTACGGTGTCTGAGATCCCTCGCATGCTCCCCTCCTTCCAGATAAGAGTGATGAGGTCATGGATTTGCTCCGAGAGTACTTCTCCGCCATGTTTTAGAACTTTGGCAGGGATTCAATCTGCTCCTGAGGCTTTGTTGTTTTTCAGCTGCCAGATGGCCTTTTCAACCTCATGCCGGGCTGGTGGTGTGCCGAGGTGATGGCGGGTAGCATGCTGTGTGGTATGGAGTCGAAGATGCTCACGTCAAAGACAGAGTCTCTGTTAAGGAGATCTTTGAAGTGCTACTTCCAGCGGGCACTCACTGCCTCTCTGTCCCTGATGAGAACCGCACTGTTTTTAGGACCTTGGGTGCTTGTGCAGTAGGTGGTCTTGACTGCGCAAAAAAATCCACACACGTCATGACTGTCGACTAGTTGCTGGATCTCCTGCGCTCTTTCCACCCACCATCTGTTCTTTAGGTCATGAGTTTTTTATTGGACCTCGGCTTTCAGACGTCTATAGAGCTGCTTTCTTAGTCTTGAGTTGTGTTGCTGTTTCCAGTTCAAGAATGCCTTGCGCTTGCGGCTTATTAGCTTCTGGATCTCCTGGTCATTCTCGTCGAACCAGTCTTGATGTTTCCTGGTCGAGTGACCAAGCGTCTCTTTACAGGTGCTAATTATGGAGGCCTTGAGGGCAGACCAGGCACCATGGGCACTCCGTTGCTCCGGTTCATTGGGGGAATTGGGAAATTGTCACAGAATCCTCAATCGTCTCCTCCAAGTGGCTGAAGAGCTCCTCCCAGAGTCACAATATGGATTACGCCCACTTAGAGGCAAAACGGATATGATTTTCACCGCATGACAATTCCAAGAAAAATGTAGGGAACAGCACCAACCTCTGTACATGGCCTTCTTTGACCTCACAAAGACCTTTGACTCTGCCAACCGAGGGGGATTATGGAGTGTCCTCCTCAAATTCAGCTGTCCTCAAAAATTGTCACCATCCTCCGCCTGCTTCATAATGCCATGCAAGCCATGATCCTTACCAACGGAAACACCACAGACCCAATACAAGTACA
This sequence comes from Pristiophorus japonicus, assembly GCF_044704955.1. Lineage (NCBI taxonomy): Eukaryota > Metazoa > Chordata > Chondrichthyes > Pristiophoridae > Pristiophorus > Pristiophorus japonicus. Next base: position 126,575,746 of record NC_091986.1, read on the forward strand.
GACCGGGGTCAAGCAAGGCTGTGTCATTGCACCAACACTCTTCTCAATCTTTCTCGCTGCAATGCTTCATCTAACCTCCAACAAGCTCCCCGCTGGAGTGGAGCTAATCTACAGGACAAACAGGAAATTGTTCAACCTCTGTCACCTCCAGTCGAGTACCAAGATTATCCCAACCTCTGTCATTGAATTACAGTATGCAGATGATGCGTTTGCGCACACGCAGAGGCCGAACTCCAAACCATCGCTGACACCTTCACTGTAGCGTACGAGAGTATGGGCCTTACATTAAACATCTAACATGCCCCTGCCTCCCAGTACTGCCCCCCGATCATCAAGATCAACGACAAGACCTTGGACAGCGTGGACCATTTTCCATACCTTGGGGTGCCTCCTGTTAATGAGGGCAGACATCAACAATGAAACCCAATACCGCCTTCAGTGTGCCAGTGCAGCCTTTGGTTGCCTGAGGAAGAGTGTTTGAAATCCAAGACCTCAAACCCGCACCAAGCTCGTGGCCTACAGAGCAGTAGTGATTCCTGACCTCCTTTATGCTTCAGAAACATGGACAATGTACAGTAGACACCTCAAAGCACTGGAGGACATAAGAACATAGAAATAGGAGTAGGCCATACGGCTCCTTGAGCCTGCTCCGCCATTCAATAAGATCATCTGATCATTGACTCAGCTCCACTTCCCCACCCATAACCCCATAACCTCTTATCGTTTAAGAAACTGTCTATTTCTGTCTTAAATTTATTCAATGTCCAGCTTCCACAGCTCTCTGAGGCAGCGAATTCCACAGATTTGCAACCCTCAGAAAAGAAATTCCTCATTTCAGTTTTAAATGAGCGGCCCCTTATTCTAAGATCATGCCCTCTAGTTCTAGTCTCCCCCATCAGTGGAAACATCCTCTCTGCATCCACCTTGTCAAGCCCCCTCATAATCTTATACATTTCTATAAGATCACCTCTCATTCTTCTGAATTACAATGAGTAGAGGCCCAACCTACTCGACCTTTCCTCATAAGTCAACCACCTCGTCCCCAGAATCAACTTAGTGAACCTTCTCTGAACTGCCTCCAAAGCAAGTATATCCTTTCGTAAATATGGAAACCAAAACTGCACGCAGCATTCCAGGTGTGACCTCACCAATATCTTATATAGCTGTAGCAAGTCTTCCTTGCTTTTATACTCCATCCCCTTTGCAATAAAGGCCAAGATACCATTGGCCTTCCTGATCACTTGCTGTACCTGCATACTATCCTTTTGTGTTTCATGCACAAGTACCCCCAGGTCCCGCTGTACTGCGGCACTTTGCAACCTTTTCCCATTTAAATAATAACTTGCTCTTTGATTTTTTTTCTGCCAAAGTGCATGACCTCACTTTCCAACATTATACTCCATCTGCCAAATTTTTGCCCACTCACTTAGCCTGTCTATGTCCTTTTGAAGATTTTTTGTGTCCTCCTCATACAAAAGATGAGAGGAAAAGCAATGTATCATCAGCAAACTTGGCTATGTTGCACTCAGTCCCTTCTTTCAAGTCATTAATATAGATTGTAAATAGTTGGGGTCCCAGCACTGATCCCTGCAGCACCCCACTAATTACTGGTTGCCAACCAGAGAATGAACCATTTATCCCTACTCTGTTTTCTGTTAGTTAGCCAATCCTCCATCCATGCTAACATATTACCCCCAACCCCGTGAACTTTTATCTTGTGCAGTAACCTTTTATGTGGCACCTTATCAAATGCCTTCTGGAAGTCCAAATACACCACATCCACTGGTTCCCCTTTATCCACCCTGTTCGTTACATCCTCAAAGAACTCCAGCAAATTTGTTAAACATGACTTCCCCTTCATAAATCCATGCTGACTCTGCCTGACCGAATTTTGCTTTTCCAAATGTACCACCAATGTTGCCTCTGCAAAATTCTGAAAATCCCATGGCACGATAGGCATACCAACGTCTGTGTTCTCCCTCAGGCCAACATCCCCAGCATCAAAGCATTGACCACACTCAATCCGCTCCGATGGGCGGGCCACGTAGTCCGCATGCCTGACATAAGACTCCCGAAACAGGCACTCTAATCTGAGCTCTGTCACTTCAAGCGGGCCCCAGGAGGGCAGGGAAAACGCTTCAAGGACACCCTCAAAGCCTCCTTGAGAAAATGTAACATCTCCACCGACTCTTGGGAATTCCTGGCCCATGACTGCTCAAAGTGACGAATAAGCATTCGGGAAGGCGCCGAACACAAGTCTCTTTGGGAGCACGCGGAAGCCAAGTACAATCACGGAAGGAGCGTACATCAAACCAAGCACCTGCCCCACCTGTGACAGAGTCTGTAGATGGATTCATCAGCCACCTTTAAAACTCATGTAAGTGTGGAAGCAAGTCATCCTCGACTCCGAGAGACTGCTTAAAGAATATTCTATGAAATGTTTGTAAATAGTATAATCCTGGTGTAATGTTGCTTTTATCGGTATTGAAACACACAACTATAATTTTAGTTGTTTTGAACAGTTTTTTAAATGTTTGAGTCCTAATAATCCATGCTATTTGTTTTGAAGACCCAACAAGAAATTGATGAATTACTCATATATTGCAGAGTGCCTACAGTATCACACTGCTCAACCCTGCAAATAACATTTCTTGTATACAGGAAAATGGGATTCTTTTTTTACTTCATCATTTCTCAATCTTCATTGTTTTCTCTTTATTCTGTTTCAAATTGAAGGCACCTTTAATTTGTCAAAGTTTACTGTTCCATTAGATATATCACTGGCGAGCTGAGCCCATTTCCTTGCCTCAGTTATTCACTGCTAAGAACTGTGATTGTGTCTCCACCCTCGTCTGTGTAGTTTCCCAGGATTCCGAGTGTGGCGTGGCTTGTTTTGGTGCAGTGAGGTCACTGGAAAGGCTGCATAGTCTGAGGTTACAATAATTTGAATCCGCCCCCAATTCCTGTGCAGACAGACAGTATTTAACAAAAACAAAGGTCTTTCAATGTTTTGCTTCTGGATCGTTTCCACTTATTTCAGACTTTTACTTGCAGTGTACTTGATAACACACACTGAATGAGGAAGATAGTAAATAGGGAATGTGTTTACCACAGAAACGTTTGACACTTAACCGTTTGAGTGCTGGGAGACTGCTGGGCTATCGTGGACAGATTATAGTGTAATGGCAGATCAAAATAACAGGAATCAGACTCAAAATGCAGCTGTCACACATTAGTATAAAATAGTGAGGGGCTAATGCGGACTATATTGCACAGATTCTCCAACCTTGAACTCTAGGATTGCATACGTCGGGAAAGATTTATATTTTTATTTATTGTTGCTATGCTTATTGCTGTAGTTTGCAACTATGGGAAGAGGTTACAGGATTGATGGTGTGTTTATGTTTGACATCTGGGGTGGGGGGAAACCACGGGTCATGGTGGGGTTGTAGCATGATTTTTGTGGTATGGGAAACGTGTGACTGAGAGGTTCAGATAAACGCAGGGAAGCAGAATGTGTGAGGCTCAGGGATTATGGTATGAGTGATTGCTTTGCTTGATTATGGAAGTGAGAAGTGTGCAACATCTGAGAGGTGTGTGTGTCATTTTGGGCAGGGACAAATGGAATCCAAGGGAAGGGTTAGGCAACAGCCACATGATCAAAGTGATATGGGTCACTGGAAAGATTGTGTTAATGGTGGAGAAAGGAAAATCAGTCAGGATTTCCACTCCTTCTGATTGCCATTCAGTGACCCCTGTTAGAAAGTGTACTTATATAGTAAGGACAGGATGGGGTTTGGTTATAGAGCCCCTTTATGGTTAAACAGCTCACACGCAAAGATGACTACTTGGGCGAGACTGGAGCACTGCTAGTTACCATGGTGCTATGTCCCAGTGAGAGTCAGTGCCTGAGAGAAAAGGGGGAAATATATACAAAGGCACTTGCAGAATATATATTCTTATTTTCATTACCATAAAATAACAGTGAAGTGCTTTATGATGGATGATAAAACCTGTTTTTGTAATCCTTTGTAGCAATGTAGCTAGTACAGATGAAAATATTGTGAAACCAAAAGACTAGTTTGATTTTTGGGTGGGAGGCGCTATTTGTATTTCATTAGCTTTTGTTAACTACAATGGTACATTAATTTTTATTGTAGATGTTAAAATATTATCTGGTTCAAATGAAAGTTGAGAATCTTCCTATGAAAATCAAAAATTGGCATACTTGACCTTTGTGAATTTTTAGTTCTCCTGCTTAGCACAAGTGCTACAAAGAGTCAGCACCAAATTCCAAGGGTGACTTCCAAGCTTCAGGATTTTAAAAGTTTTTCTAATTGATAGATTCCGTGTTCTATTGAAGTATTGTAAAGTGCAGCACATGGCAATAGGGCCGGAATCTTCCCAGCTCTGCGAGTGCGGGTTTGGATGCAGGCCCGCTGTCAAAATGGCCCTGATTGACAGCGGGGCGGAAATCTGCTCTGAACCAGCCTCCTTGTCAGTTTCTCAAGTGTCAGGTCTGTCTGCAGATCGCAGACACCACACCAAAGCGGCGGGCCAGCCGATTAAAATCGTTAAGACGCACTTTAAGGATAATTTAAAAGAATTTTACCAGGCACTTACCATTTTCGCAATCTGACGACATCTCTGCTTGTGCCCTCTTGTGCAATGTGCAACCAGGCTGCGTTGGTTTCCTGGGGATGTCTCTTCCGCCCATTGGAAGGGAAGCGAACCTCCCTGTGTGCTGTGACTCCCTCCATAAGAATCTGGATGGAGTCATGGGAGAGCCTGGATGCAGTCGTGCAACTTTGTGCAGTGCTTGTCAGTGTTTGCAGCACTTCGATGCTGCAAAGCACTGACAGAACAACTCAAAAAAAAAAAGTTGCCCATGGTCCCTTTTAAGGGAACTGGCTGATGACTCGTCATCAAATGATGTCATCCAACCTGCTTCCTGTTAATTGACCTGAAACCTTATAGTGTGGGCTTTACAAGCACAATCTAGGGTAAAGGTTTGAGAGGGTGGGCTGGAGCCAGGAGTGCCTTCCCCACACGCCACCAATGCCAGCTGCCCCAGACTCTCCACGTTTGGTGAAATCGTGGCCTAGATGTTCCATATCTGTCAACCTCATGGAAGGAAGTGTGCAAAAGGTTGGAAACCCATTTAAACATATAGAACTGTGCTTGTTTTAAAGAGCAATGTCCTTAAAAATAGGTCACTATTTCAGCCAAAATAAGTCGTTGTTAATTGTAAAGTGTGACGGTTGATACGTCTGCATTGACCTATTTACTTTGGCAATGATGTGAATTCACTGGATCATATGTGTATATTCTAGAAATGAGCAGTTATACTGAATGCTGTCACCAGTTAGAAACAGTTACATTTGCCACTCTTTTGTGCTTGGTGAGCTGGACACCACAATTTGAGCTGGAAGAAGAAAATTAACCCAGAACTGTAGTGAAGAATTTATGGCTCCCAAGGGCAGCAGGACCTCAAACATGGTCTGCTAAATCTTATTTCAGGTTCGAGTTCTGGCACTAGCAGTTCATTTGTTTGTTTAAGATATAGTTGTTGCCAAAAGAATTGTGAGACAAATCTATCTGTTTTCTGAAGAATTGCAGCCATCGTGACACACATCTATTTATATCTGCGGCTTCCAAAATGTGCACTAATCTGGTATTGCCGCATGTTCTTGAAGTTTAAAGTAAAATATCCCTTTTATCCTCTGGTGAGGGTTTATTTTAATTTGTGCATTTACATTTTCTCTCCTTCCCCCTCCTTTTTAGGTCTCCAGCCAAGAGGCCAGTCAGGTGATCTAGTGCTGGGCTCGTGATCCCCTCAAACCACTCGTAGATAGGGCCGGATTTTTTTTCCTACGTTTATTTGATGGGCCTATGTTCTTTGGTGGGCCTGGGGCTGCAGCCCCTTCCGCCCCATGGTTAATCCACCCCTGCTAGTAGGCAGTGCGCGGGAATGATGTGGGTGATTTTAATTTTAAATATTTGTTTTTCTCACTCTCTGGGAAATACTCAACCTGTGCTTGACTTCTCGCTCAGATGATACAGCTGAAATCGGGAACTCACTGTGCGCAAAGCTGGAGATATTTGCTTTAAAGTGTGAGCGGTTGTCAAGACTGCCTTGGGCGAACCATGCCTTTAGGTTGCTTGTGAAAGAACCACTGTATCTCACTGACGTCAATCAGGTATTTGCTGTTGTTTCAATGCTGAGGGTTCCATCTATTTGGCGAATGTCTTGCATATGTGTGTATTTCTGTAAATTGAACACTAACTTCCTGCAGCACTTACCCTGTCTTAATTATGTTATTTGTCACATTAGTTTTGTCCGTCAATTTTTTTATTTGATACACTAAGCTATGATTCAGTCTCTGAGACACCACACTAATTGGCATTGCGGTGCTTATCATTCAATTATACTTGCCCCTGGCTGAGTTCAAGAGGTATTCATCTCAAGCCTTGGTTCTTCCAGCCTTCACTCCCCGGCTGTTCTTCCCTTGTAGCTGCCGCCACTTCATTCCCATTGGCATTCCCCAGCACCGACCTGCTTCCTGTTTCTGCTGCTGCTTCCCCCACTCTGCCTCCCACCCTGTTGCCACTGCTCAACCCCATACAATTTGCATCTTGGGGCTAGGGGCTCATGGCACCCTCTGAGACCCACCCATTCATGCTATTTTCCCAACTGTGGAGCCATGGGAGAAGTTTTTATTTGTCACACCAGAGTCTTTTTTCTTAATTCTATTTGCCTCCGGGTGCTCCATCCTTGGTCTCCAAGGTACATGACCTGTTGCCTACTTAACCACTGAAACCACCCAATTGTGACCTGAGCCTAAGTTCCATTGTGAGCAGCAATCTCAGGATTTTATAACCTTTAGATAATCTTTTTTCTAAGATTTGGTACTACCTTTTTGGAAACAAAGTTATTTTTAATCGGGTTCCAGCATGGTTCGCAAAGGGTTGATGGGTGAGCAACAATGTTCCCTTTAAGTTGCACAGCTGAGGGGTGCTCCAGAATTCCCACGTAGCTGGCTTTTAAATAGAAAAAACACGCATGCACGGTATTTTGAATGGGCCACGCAGCTCATTAAAGCTGCGTGGCTCCCCCCCCCCCAAAGAAAATTACAGAGAGCATTGGTGAGCAAGTTGTGGTGCGGGATAAGATACGGACAGAAGAGTTTTGGAAGAACTGAAGTATACGGAGGATGGGAGGCTGGCCCGGTGACCATTAGAGTGGTTGAGTCTGGAAGTGACAAAAGCATGGATGAGAGTTTCTGTGAAAAGTGGACGATGTTATTGAGGTGGAAGTAGGCCGTCTTTGTGACAGAGAGCTTATGGTGTTGGAAGGTAAGCTTGGGATTAAATAGGACTCTGAGATTGCAAACAATTTGGTTCAACCAAAGAAAATGGCTGAACAGGTGCACAAAATTGGTGGTGAGGGTATGGTGTTTGTGGAAGAGGCCAAAGATAATGCCTTATGTCTTCCCAAGATTTAACTTGGGGATATTACAGAACATCCAAAACTGGATACCAGGCAAGCAATTTGACAGCACAGAGGAAGTGGAAGGTTTATGAGGTGGTGGAGAGGTAGAGCTAAGTTTCATCCGTGCAAATGTGGAAACTGACCCCATGTCAGCAAATTATGTTGCAAAGGGCAGCATGGAGGTAGTGAAAAAAGGGGGGCCAAGGAGCGAGAGAAAGAGCATAGATCAATGATCACTATCCCCTCCACATTTTGCTCCAGAATGTCAATTTACTCATGAACTAGGCCCTTGCCAACAATAATCTTATTGTGGATGATCCATTTCCATCCTGGCTTTGACTGAAACTTGATCATGTGGGAGCACTCCTTGCCCTTTACTGAAGCCTCCCGATCTGTCCTGTCCAAATCACTGTGGTGGTGATGTAGTCTTTATCTCACACACCTTGGTCTCTCCGCCCCCAACTTTTCCAGTACTTTCTCTTCCTTTAAGAACCTAATCAGGTTCCATCCCCTCACTGTTCTTTAAAATCATCTGCCTTCTTCCCCTCTTCCATTCCAAAAATTTCACACCTTGTTACAAATGTGAAGTAATCTTTTAAAAAAGAAAACAAAGCATATCGTTACATCTGTTGCCTGATACTCATAAACATGTTCCAATCCACAATATTCATTACCAAGCAACAATTGAACTCCAATTGACCTGAAGCTATGTTTACTTAACAGCAAATAGACTTTGTTGCCCATAAAGAGACAGCTCTATCTGAGGAGCAGAAGGTTATTGCACATTACTCCTGGCCTTATGAAAGAGCATCATTCGACTCTACCTTGAACAACTCCATGGGAGATTGATTGGTGCAGATCGTTTTTTCTCTTTTATGGCTAGCTAGTTCTTTCTACGTGGTTGTATTTTTTTAGAGCTGGACTCCATTAAATTGGCTTGAATATATATAATAAACACATTATTTTATGATTTGGAAATGTTTAAATAATTGAATTTTGCCAAAAATTGTAAAATACTACAATGAAAATATTGACACACTTCCTATTCCTTCTCCACCGTCATCATGGTTGTATTTTATACAGAGTCGGCTGCAGCTTACTTAATACATGCAGAGAATGTAACTACTTCCTAATTACTCTTATCCTATTAAATGCCGTTATATTGAAATGTCTAATTCCAATCTAAACATTGAGTGACACTTATCAATGACCTTGACATTTTCAGAGATTCAATGTCTTTTTTTCTCGCATTGCCTGGATTTTTAATTTTAATAAAAAATCCATTATTGGCTAAGAAGCCACTGCAGCTGCTGGTTGAAGAAAGGCTGGCAGTTACCAGAGCCGAGTGGAACCAGAGTGCACTACTCTTGGACAATGATGGGAACAGTCATCTGTTGACCGAGTATGGCCCTTCCCCCAGCCCAGTACTCCAAGAAACAATACATCTTTCCCAGTAATCTTTGTGCATGTGTAAAGATTTGGGAGTGGGAACAGGAATGAATCACTACAGTAAAACTACAGCTCAGAACAAAAAGTAAAAGGATAGCTTAGATTTAATATTTGACAGCAAAGGATGATGACTATATGGAGCGGACTGTCCAGAGAAGTGGAGACTAAAGCATTGGCCAATTCAAAAGGGAGTCAGATAAATATGTCACAGAAAGGGATTGATGGCTATGAAGGATAGACTTTTGAGAGATGGCGAGGAGGGTGGACTACAGTGGTGTGTCTGTTCTGTACATTGCTATGTAGTTTGTTTCAGATTTATAATTTTATAGTCATTACATCAGTTACTTTTGTACACGTACAGATTTTGAGCTGAGGTAACTGTAAATCACTGCTTTTAAACTAAAATGGTTACAATACTATGGGTGAGATTGGAAAAGTTTGTTAGTTCTAACAGAGCAGTAACATTGTTTAAATGGAGGGATCGTGGTGTGATACAGCGATTAAACAAGCATGTTATTATTTGATAATTATTCTTCGTGATATGAAGGAAATGTTGCAGTATTTGTATCTGAAAAAAACTGATGCCTCTCGTTTGAAAATGTGTCCAATTCAGGACAAAGCAGCTCACCTTGTGACGGTATATTGACTTGAGTATGACTGGGAGTCAGTCAGAATGGGAGACTGTCTACAGCTCCAATTAACTAAAAACAACAGGCGTATGTCTGTCTTGTGTTACCAGATTGAGAATACTCTGGACAACTGAAATTATGGGTAGCATCACTGTGATTAAACAAACTATTGTGGCATTTTCAACAGATGTAAAGCCATGTTAAGAAAGGAACTTGCAATTATATAGTGCTTTTCATGACCTCAGGACATCCCAAGTGCTTTACAGCCAACGAAGGACTTTTGAAGTGTAGTCACTGATGTAATGTAGAGAACAACAGCAGACAATTTTGGCACAGCAAGGTCCTAGAAAGAACAATGATAATAACCATATAATCTGTGTTGTTGAGGGACAACTATTGGCCAGGACACCTGGTTCTTCTTCAAATAGTGCCATGGGATTTTCTATGTCTAGCTGAGAGGGCTGACTTCGCCTCAGTTTCATATCACATCTGCAAGACGGCACCTCCGACAATGCAGCACTCCCACCATACTGCACCGGAGTGTCAGCCTAGATTATGTGCTCGGGTCTCTGGAGTGGGACTTGCACCCACAGGTTTCTGACTCAGACATGAGAGTTCTACCCACTGAGTGACAGCTCACATGTTAGTAAAAAGAAAGACTTTCATTTATATAGCGCCTTTCATGACCATCGGATGCCTCAAAGTGCTTTATAGCCAATGAAGTTCTTATGGAGTGTGTAGTCACTGTTGTAATGTGGGAAACGCAGCAGTCAATTTGCGCAAAGGAGAAGAGTGGCATGCTCTTTTTAAAATATCAAGGAGTCGAAGTTCAGACCCAGACTCAGAACTTGCTTTCCTGGGGAGTCAGTTCATAAGGGAAGTATTCGTATAATCAAGACCACTAAAAACAGATTCTCCATTCAGTCTCTCATTTGCTGTTTGTGGAGCTTTGATGTGTTCAAATTGATAGAAAGACTTGCATTTGTAAAGCGCCTTTCGCAACCACCGGACGTCTCAAAACATTTTACAGCCAATGAAGTGCTTTTGGAGTGTAGTCACTGTTGTAATGTGGGATATGCGGCAGCCAATTTGCACGCAGTAAGCTCCCACAAACAGCAATGTGATAAATCGATGCCACATTTGCCTACATAACAGCAGTGACTGCAATTTAAAAGTAATCTATTGATTGTAAAGCGTATTGGGATGTTTGAGGATGTGATGAGGCGCTATATCAATACAATTTCTTTCTTAATCTGAATAACCTGCTGAGGAAGTTGTTACACTACTGTGTCTGTTTTCTGCCTGAAGAGGGCGCTCTGTTTTCTTCAAGACACTTTCTTTTTTTAAGTTTAAAATATGTGCTACTGGAATATAAAATGTGTTGTTGATCTCTGATTATAAACATACCCATTGCCAATTATTCTATTTTCCTGAAAGGGAGTGGAGGTGATGTGACTGGACTTATTCTTGAAGAATAATTTTTCTTCAGTTTAGTGCATTACTGATTAATCTACAGTAGAGATGTATGTAGCTACCATTCTCCACATTTGTGCAAGGATTTATAGCATCCACTCATTTCTCAAATAATAGGCAAGCTTCTAACTTTGGATTTGGTTGCTAATTCTTGCCAGTCACCAGCCAACTTGCTCCTTGAGCGGGGAGCCAGCATCGTCAGAGTTACAAGTTTGTCTGTGGCTGTCTCCAATGTAACTTGGAGATTCTTCGCACAGATATGCATCAGTGACTGGACTTGTCATTTTGTTCCCTCCCTCTCCGTTCCATGATGGAACACCAAACTACCACACAACAAACCTAGCGGAAAAAACCTGGAACCTCCCAGTCGGGGGAAAGATGAGTAAAATTGCTAGTCTAGGCTGAGATTCGCTTGTGAAGTTCTCTACTGCACATTCAGTGTCCACCGCTAAAGCATGTCACAGCATTGTGAAGCAAGTTTTCTTCTGATTAATTATTTATATGTAAGTGATATCAATTGCACTGTTGGTATTTTGTAGTTTATGCATCAGTAGTTTGTCAGAACTCAAAGTGCTTATAGTGTTATTATATTTCCCTGTCTTGTATCACTTGAAATGCACTTCATAGCAGTCTATGTTCCGAGAACAGCAGGTGTGCTTGTATCCAAAGTGAAAATTTCACTTCTCAGTTATATCTCAATATTTAATTCTTTTCAGTCTAAGGAGCCAAAAATATCTGCTTTCAACTCATTTGCGAGTAGCCTCGAGGCATCTGTAGTTTTCTGGCTGAAACGCATGAGAACTCTAGCAGTGCACTCATCATGCCAAAAGAGGAGTGGTGTTATCCTATGCCTGTGGTATCGGTTTCCAACATACACAAGATTGTAACTGTAAACAGACTGCTAATGCAACAGAACCAGCCTCTGATGATAAAGCTCTGTCTGAGCCATTGCAAGAGCAGCCTCCTCCACTTGTACTAACACTAAGGAATTTGTATTTCTGTCACAAAATGATGTAAAAATATTTGATTTGTAGAAGAGAAATTCCAAGGACAATTTTTTTTAAAAATGCAGGAGTAGGATTGCACATTATAACTTGGATCTATCTCTCTCTTTCCTCCTTTTTACATTTAATTTACTTGTTAAACTACCAGGGCCACACTTGTTTAGCTTGAGCTTACTGATCTTAGGGATGCATTTGTCCGACATATTCAGCATTATTTCTTTAAAGATGTCCCATTTGTCCGACTGAAGTGTTGACCAACATCCTCCTCCTCCAAACTATATACTTCCATTATTTCTTCATTTCGTTGAATTTAGCCCTATTAAATATACCAGGCTCTGGACTATGGGACGCGACTCAATCAATTTGTTTGAAGTTGCTCCTATTCTGCTGTACCTCATTCTAAAAGAAGTCTAATTTCTTGTTTCTATCAAAGAGATTGGTTGAAATTATGTCAAAGTTTACTTGAGAAACAAATGTGGTAATAAAAACAGAAAATGCTGGAAATACTCAGCGGGTCAGGCAGCATCTGTGGACAGAGAAACAGAGTTAACGTTTCAGGCCAGAGCTGGGTGAAAGGTCATTGACCTGAAACATTACCTGTTTCTCTCTCCACAAATGCTGCTTGACCTGCTGAGTGTTTCCAGCATTTTCTGTTTTTATTTCAGATTTCCAGCATCCCCGCAGTATTTTGCTTTTGTATAAAAGTTGGCGATTTTGATGCAAGATCAAAAAGAAAAAAAGAGCAGAGAGAGAAAAGTAAAATAGAAGGCATTTGATAGAGCAGGAGGTTACTTGGGATCAACGAGACTTTGAGGTGACTTTCCAAAGAGATTCTCCTGATCGTTCACTGTAAGTTCGGAAGAGCCATAGAAACGCAGGATAAATTATATTTGCAGCATTTTTCCAGGGTTCTTGTGACTCTTCCTCCATCCAAAGTTACAGCAAACAAGTGGGGATTTACCCCCTTTAAGATTAAAGAATGTTACCAGCCAAAGATAAATAAATAATTCAGCATATTGATTGTATGTAAAATTTAAGCTCCTGAGAACAGCAGCTAAATCTGCTCTCCTGAGAGAGAACTGTAATTGTAAGACAGAAGACACACTACAATGACTGAGAAACATCATGCCAATATCCTGGAAACTGGCACAAACTTCCCAGAGGGAAACAAGACATCCAACCCTACAGTGCCAATTCAGAAGGATGTGATTGTATATGCTTCTAGAATCTTTGCTAAAACTGCAGGCTTATCAGCAATAAGCTGAGTTCAGCAGTTTTTAATATATATGACAGACTTGCTAATCAAAGCTGCTAACACAAGAATCTCATCTATAATAAGTTTGCTGCCTATGTCAATCTTGGACATTAAGCATAACATCATGTAATAAGCAGAGCACAGCTGATGCTGAATTACCGTGATACACTTGTACTGCTTTTGTAACCTCCGATATTAATTCCTTAATACCTACCTATGTATGTTGAATATTTGTACTAATTAATATTAAGATTCTGCTACTTGAATTATTATAAATATGTTAATAAAGAAATGTTAGTTCATGATTTTATGGTCTCTGACTTTGGCAAGAAGAGGTTGACTTATTTACTCAGTAATTTACATGCACCTTAATTAGGGTTTGGCAATGCAAATGTTTATATAATTTGGACCAGTTGATGCAAGGTGATTCAAGCACGCCAAATTCAGCCATCTAGTACTTGCTTAGACATGGCTGGTTCTTTAACAAGGGTTTAAGGAGTTATCTGGTGTTTTTTAATATTCCTTACAAAGTTTGTGGATCACTGATCCCAGAATTCTAACAAGATCCTGCCTAACCAACCGCTTTGACTACCTTTAAGGAAGTGATAACCCAAGTGGACTGTGGGAGATCCTACAATATTATGTACTTGACGTTTGAATCACACACAAACATAGAAAATAGGTGCAGGCGTAGGCCATTTGGCCTTTCGAGCCTGCACCACCATTCAATAAGATCATGGCTGATCATTCACCTCAGTACCCCTTTCCCGCTTTCTCTCCATACCCCTTGATCCCTTTAGCCGTAAGGGCCATACCTAACTACCCCTTGAATATATCCAATGAACTGGCATCAACAACTCTCTGCGGTAGGGAATTCCACAGGTTAACAACTCTGAGTGAAGAGGTTTCTCCTCATCTCAGTCCTAAATGGCTTACCCCTTATTCTTAGACTATGTCCCCTGGTTCTGGACTTCCCCAACATCGGGAACATTTTTCCTGCATCTAACCTGTCCAGTCCCGTCAGAATCTTATATGTATCTATGAGATCCCCTCTCATCCTTCTAAACTCCAGTGTATACAGCCCCAGTCGATCCAGTCTCTTCATATGTCAGTCCTGCCATCCCGGGAATCATTCTGGTGAACCTTCGCTGCACTCCCTCAATAGCAAGAACGTCCTTCCTCCGATTAGGAGACCAAAACTGAACACAATATTCCAGGTGAGGCCTTGTACAACTGCAGTAAGACCTCCCTGCTCCTATACTCCTAGAAGCAAAAGACAGAAAGGAGATGAGTAAAAGTGGAGGGCCGAGAAACCCAAGGCAAAAAACAAAAAGGGCCACTGTACAGCAAAATTCTAAAGGGTCAAAGTGTAATAAAAAGGCAAGCCTGAAAGCTCGGTGCCTCAATGCGAGGAGTATTCGGAACCCAGGAGAGGGCTCTGAGCTAGTTAGAGTGGGTGAGTGCTCAGATGAACAGGACCCCAAGAAAGAATGCAAAAGGCAGGAGGCAACAGAGCAGAGTAGCACTGCGGTAAGTGTAAACCACAAGGTGATAGGAAGGGACAATATGTATGAGTATAAAGGGGCTGCAGGAGGGGTCAAAACGAAAAATCATGGTTTAAAAACTAGGATTAAAACATTCTACCTAAACGCACGCAGCATTCGAAATAAAGTAAATGAGTTGACGGCACAAATCATTACAAATGGGTATGATTTGGTGGCCATTACAGAAATGTAATTGCAGGGTGGCCAAGACTGGGAATTAAATATACAGGGGTATCTGACAATTCAGAAAGATAGACAAGAAGGGAAAGGAGGTGGGGTAGCTCTGTTAATAAAGGATGATATCAGGGCAGTTGTGAGAGATGATATTGGTTCTAATGAACAAAATGTTGAATCATTGTGGGTGGAGATTAGAGATAGTAAGGGGAAAAAGTCACTGGTGGGTGTAGTTTATAGGCCCCCAATAATAACTTCACGGTAGGGCAGACAATAATCAAGGGAATAATGGAGGCATGTGAAAAAGGAACGGCAGTAATCATGGGGGATTTTAATCTACATATCGATTGGTCAAATCAAATCGCACTGGGTAGCCTGGAGGAGGAATTCATAGAATGCATACGGGATTGTTTCTTAGAACAGTATGTGACAGAACCTACGAGGGAGCAAGCTATCTTAGATCTGGTCCTGTGTAATGAGTCAGGAATAATAAACGATCTAGTAAAAGATCCTCTCGGAATGAGTGATCACAGTATGGTTGAATTTGTAATACAGATTGAAGGTGAGGAAGTAGTGTCTCAAACGAGCGTACTATGCTTAAACAAAGGGGACTACAGTGGGATGAGGGCAGAGTTGGCTAAAGTAGACTGGGAACACAGACTAAATGGTGGCACAATTGAGGAACAGTGGAGGACTTTTAAGGAGCTCTTTCATAGTGCTCAACAAAAATATATTCCAGTGAAAAAGAAGGGTGGTAAGAGAAGGGATAACCAGCCATGGATAACCAAGGAAATAAAGGAGAGTATCAAATTAAAAACCAATGCGTATAAGGTGGCCAAGTTTAGTGGGAAACTAAAAGATTGGGAACATTTTAAATGACAGCAAAGAATGACGAAGCAAGCAATAAAGAAAGGAAAGATAGATTACGAAAGTAAACTTGCGCAAAACATCAAAACAGATAGTAAAAGCTTTCACCGATATATAAAATGGAAGAGAGTGATTAAAGTAAATGTTGGTCCCTTAAAAGATGAGAAGGGTGATTTAATAATGGGAAATGTGGAAATGGCTGAGACCTTAAACAATTATTTTGCTTTGGTCTTCACAGTGGAAGACACAAATACCATGCCAAAAATTGCTGGTCACGGGAATGTGGGAAGGGGGAGGACCTTGAGACAATCACTATCTCTAGGGGGGTAGTGCTGGACAGGCTAATGGGACTCAAGGTAGACAAGTCTCCTGGTCCTGATGAAATGCATCCTAAGATATTAAAAGAGTTATAGCGGATGCATTCGTTATAATCTACCAGAATTCTCTGGACTCTGGGGAGGTACCAGCGGATTGGAGAGCAGCTAATGTAACGCCTCTCTTTTTAAAAAAAGAAGCGGGCAGACAAAAGGCAGGTAACTATAGGCCAGTTAGTTTAACATCTGTAGTGGGGAAAATGCTTGAAGCTATCATTAAGGAAGAAATAGCGGGACATCTGGATAGGAACAGTGCAATCAAGCAGACGCAACATGGATTCATGAAGGGGAAATCATGTTTAACTAATTTACTGGAATTCTTTGAGGATACAATGAGCATGGTGGATAGAGGTGTACCGATGGATGTGGTGTAATTAGATTTCCAAAAGGCATTCGATAAGGTGCCACACAAAAGGTTACTGCAGAAGATAAAGGTACACGGAGTCAGTGGAAATGTATTAGCATGGATCGAGAATTGGCTGGCTAACAGAAAGCAGAGAGTCGGGATAAATGGGTCCTTTTCGGGTTGGAAATCGGTGCTGGGACCACAACTGTTTACAATATACATAGATGACCTGGAAGAGGGGACAGTGTAGTGTAAAAATTTGCAGATGACACAATGATTAGTGGGAAAGCGGGTTGTGTAGAGGACACAGAGAGGCTGCAAAGAGATTTAGATAGGTTAAGCGAATGGGCTAAGGTTTGGCAGATGGAATACAATGTCGGAAAATGTGAGGTCATCCACCTTGGGGGAAAAAAAAACAGTAAAAGGGAATATTATTTGAATGGGGAGAAATTACAACATGTTGCGGTGCAGAGGGACCTGGGGGTCCTTGTGCATGAATCCCAAAAAGTTAGTTTGCAGGTGTAGCAGGTAATCAGAAAGGCGAATGGAATGTTGGCCTTCATTGCGAGAGGGATGGAGTACAAAAGCAGGGAGGTCCTGCTGCAACTGTACAGGGTATTGGTGAGGCCGCAGCTGGAATACTGCGTGCAGTTTTGGTCACCTTACTTAAGGAAGGATATACTAGCTTTGGAGGGGGTACAGAGACGATTCATTCGGCTGATTCCGGAGATAAGGGGGTTACCTTTATGATGATAGATTGAGTAGACTAGGTCTTTACTCGTTGGAGTTCAGAAGGATGAGGGGTGATCTTATAGAAACATTTAAAATAATGAAAGGGATAGACAAGATAGAGGCAGAGAGGTTGTTTCCACTGGTCGGGGAGACTAGAACTAGGGGGCACAGCCTCAAAATACGGGGGAGCCAATTTAAAACCGAGTTGAGAAGGAATTCTCTGCCCAAGGAAGCAGTTGAGGCTAGCTCATTGAAAATATTCATATCACAGATATAGATTTTTAACCAATAAGGGAATTAAGGGTTATGGTGAGCGGGCGGGTAAGTGGAGCTGAGTCCACGGCCAGATCAGCCATGATCTTTTTGAATGGCGGAGCAGGCTCAAGGGGCTAGATGGTCTACTCCTGTTCCTAATTCTTTTTTTTAATGTTATACACAAATCCCCTAGCTATGAAGACCATTTGCCTTCTTCACCGCCTGCTGAACCTGCATGCCAAATTTCAATAACTGATGTACCATCACACCCAGGTCTCTCTGCACCTCCCGTTTTCCTAATCTTCCGCCATTCAGATAATATTCTGCCTTCGTGTTTTTGCCACCAAAGTGGATAACCTCACATTTATCCACATTATACTACATCTGCCATGCGTTTGCCCACTCACCTAACCTGTCCAAGTCACCCTGCAGCCTTTTAGCGTCACCCACACAGCTCACACCGTCACCCAGCTTAGTGTCATCTGCAACTTGAAGATATTCCACTCAATTCCCTCATCCAAATCATTAATGTATATAGTAAACAGCTGGAGTCCCAGCACTGAGCCCTGCGGTACCCCACTAGTCACTGCCTGCCATTCTGAAAAGGACCCGTTTATCCCGACTCTTTGCTTCCTGTCTGCTGACCAGTTCTTTATCCACGTCAGTACATTACCCCCAATACCATGTGCTTTAATTTTGCACACCAATCTCTTGTGTGGGACCTTGTCAAAAGCTTTTTGAAAGTCCAAATTCACCACGTCCGCTGATTCTCCCTAGTCCACTCTATCAGTTACATCCTCAAAAAATTCTAGATTTGTCAAGCAGGATTTCCCTTTCATAAATCCATGCTGACTTGGGCCAATCCTGTCACTGCTTTCTAAATGTGTTGTTATTTCATCTTTAATAATTGATTCCAACATTTTCCCCCTACTGATGTCAGGCTAACCGGTCTATAATTACCCATTTTCTCTCTCCCTCCTTTCTTAAAAAGTGGTGTTACATTAGCTACCCTCCAGTCCATAGGAACCGATCCAGAATCGATAGACTGTTGGAAAATGATCACCAACGCATCCACTATTTCTGGGGCTGCTTCCTTAAGTACTCTGGGATGCAGACTATCAGGTCCCGGGGATTTATCGGCCTTCAATCCCATCAATTTCCCTAACACAATTTCCCGCCTAATAAGGATATCCTTCAGTTCCTCCTTCCCACTAGACCCTCGGTCCCCTAGTATTTCTGGAAGGTTATTTGTGTCTTCTTTCGTGAAGACAGAACTAAGATACTTGTTAAACTGGTCCACCATTTCTTTGTTCCCCATTATAAATTCACCTGAATCTGACTGCAAGGAATCAATATTTGTTTTCACTAATCTTTTTCTTTTCACACATCTATAGAAGCTTTTGCAGTCAGTTTTTATGTTCCCAGCAAGCTTCCTCTCATACTCTGTTTCCCCATCCTAATTAAACCTTTTGTCCTCCTCTGCTGTATTACAAAATTCTCTCAGTTTGCTGCTTTTTCTGGCCAATTTATATGCCTCTTCCTTGGATTTAACACTATCCTTACTTTCCCTTGTTAGCCATGGTTGAGCCACCTTACCCGTTTTATTTTTACTCCAGACAGGGATGTACAATTATTGAAGTTCATCCATGTGATCTTTAAATGTTTGCCATTACCTATCCACCGTCAACCCTTTATGTATCACTCACCAATCTATTCTAGCCAATTCATGTCTCATACCATCGAAGTTACCTTTCCTTAAGTTCAGGACCCAAGTCTCTGAATTAACTGTGTCACTCTTCATAATGAAGAATTCTACCATATTATGGTCACTCTTTCCCAAGGGGCCTCGCACAACAAGATTGCTAATTAGTCCTTTCTCATTACACATCACCCAATCTAGGATGGCCAGTCCTCTAGTTGGTTCCTCGACATATTGGTCTGGAAAACCATCCCTAATACACTCCAGAAAATCATCCTCCACCGCATTGCTTCCAGTTTGGTTAGCCCAATCAATGTGTAGATTAAAGTCGCCCATGATAACTGCTGTACCTTTATTACATGTATCACTAATTTCTTGTTTGATGCTGTCCCCAACCTCACTACTACTGTTTGGTGGTCTGTGCACAATTCCCACTAGCGTTTTCTGCCCTTTGGTATTCCGTAGCTCCACCCATACCGATTCCACTAGGGTGATTCAGTTTAAAACATGGGTATGAATAAGAAATTGGCTGAAGTATAGAAAACAGTGAGGAGTTTAGAGAAATTATGTCAGGGTAGGGGTGTCTCAGGCTCGGCCCACTACTGTTTGGAATTTACATCAATAAGTTGGATTCAAAAACTCATGCAAATTTTACAAATTTGCAGAAGATATGAAACTAGTAGACGCAGTGGAATTAAGGAGGTAACTTAGAAATGCGGAATGAGTTAAAGTACGTGCGTAGACTAATGAAATTTAATGCAGACAAGTGTAAAGTATGGATTTTGAAAAGGAATAATGGGTGACATAAACGGTATTGAATTAGCTAAAGATGAAGTCCAATGGTATTTAGGAGGCTTTGGAGACTTTGTGTTCAACATATCCAACCAATGCAGAGCAGCATTTCACACAGCTGATAGGATGCCAAACGACATAGACAAAACAGTAGAGGACAAGTCAGAGAATGTTATGATCAAACTGTTCACATCTAGACAAACCACATCTTGCCTGCTGTGTGCAATTCAAATGGAGTGGTAATGAGGCAGAAATTCAATCTCTAGAGGCAGTGCAGAGAAAAGTCAAGATGCTGATTCCTAGTATCAGGGATATGTGGTATGAGGAAAACTGTATGGACTTGAGTTTTAGATGCATTTCAGAGGTGATCTTATAGAATTAAGATGGGCTGGCTGGCTTTTCTTATCCATCAGTATTTTGTGAAATGAGTGCAAGTTGGCTCAATGTCAGGTAAGGACATCAACAACAGCTTACATTTCTGTTGTTTCTCATGTAGAAAATACTGTCTTAAAGCATTTTGCAGGGCAGAGAGGACAAAAAGGTGCTCACTAAACAGGAAACAAAAGGGGATAAAGCAGAAGTTTGGGAGGGAGTGAAGCTATGATAAACTATAAGGGTTTTAAGGAGGGTCCTGAAAGCAGATGTATTAATGGTAGCCTATTTGTGATGTGAGGATTAGGTAGGTCTTTACAAAAATAGAATGTGGGGGCCACTCTCCAATCCAGTTAATGAGCTGAGTGCCTCCATTTGTGGAAAATGAAAATTTCACACTGGTGCAGCAGGGGCTGAGGCATATTGTTGGGCAGAGTAGATGGGTCTTAACATGATCTGGCTTTACATTTTCTGACCTGGGTGATCTTGATACATTCTGACACTGAATACCCAAAATAGAATGTTGTTCCATTGCGTAGCACTGACATTGCTCACCTTGAGCTTATGATGATAAAAGTTAATCAAAAATACCAAAATCTGCTACAGATTTCACTGGCAAAGTGGCTGGACTCCTGTTCTGTGGACAGAACGCTATTTGTTTTGAAAAAGCAATCCCTGTTGGTGCCACGACCATGCCAATCTCATCAGATGTGGTAACAAATAAGGGAAATTGGAAGGCAGGGTGTTTAATATGGGACAGCTACAGCATTATCTCAACCCTAGAACAAAGGGGTACAAGAAAAAAATCCAGCATTAAACAGTGGAGTTTGTGTGTTACAAAGGTCAAAGAATGTTGAATATTGCTTTATCCAGAATGTACAATGGTGCTCCTGCATTAGGTGGGAGAGGAGACCACTGGCATTATTATAGGAATATACTCAGGTTAAGATTTATACGTGCCTTGATTTGTATTCTGGGTTTCTGATTTAGAACTACTGTTTATCAGAGAGACAAAGATGCCTAATCTGATGTGTTGGTATCTGGTCATATGCCCTCAGACTGCCCTGAAAGATCACCAAACAGGATAACAGTCAAAGCTGACTTTAGTATTCTGCATAGGGTATTGGTGAGGCCGCACCTGGAGTACTGCATGCAGTTTTGGTCACCTTACTTAAGGAAGGATATACTAGCTTTGGCAGGGTACAGAGACGATTCACGAGGCTGATTCCGGAGATGAGGGGGTTACCTTATGATGATAGATTGAGTAGACTGGGTCTTTACTCTTTGGAGTTCAGAAGGATGAGGGGTGATCTTCTAGAAACATTTAAAATAATGAAAGGGATAGACAAGATAGAGGCAGAGAGGTTGTTTTCACTGGTAGGGGAGACTAGAACTAGGGGGCACAGCCTCAAAATACGGGGGAGCCAATTTAAAACCGAGTTGAGAAGGAATTTCTTCTCCCAGAGGGTTGTGAATCTGTGGAATTATCTGCCCAAGGAAGCAGTTGAGGCTAGCTCATTGAATGTATTCAAGTCACAGATAGATAGATTTTTAACCAATAAGGAAATTAAGGGTTACGGGGAGCGGGCGGGTAAGTGGATCTGAGTCCACGGCCAGATCAGCCATGATCTTGTTGAATGGCGGTGCAGGCTCGAGGGGCTAGATGGCCTACTCCTATTCCTAATTCTTATGTTCTTATATCTTATGTTCATTATCCGATCGAGATAATTAAATACTTTTCTCCTTTTTAACTATAAAAACGAAGTGCCAAAATAGTACTACCTTTCTTTTGAAAGGCAGACTAGAGACACTAGTTATAGTGCAAGTGTGGGATATAATTTGGATTTGTTTTCCTCAGCTTAATTTTGTTACTTGATATTTTGTTCCGACTGAAACTCTTAAGATTTAATTAACATAGAAACATGGAAAATAGGTGCAGGAGTAGGCCACTCGGCCCTTCGAGCCTGCACCATCATTCAATAAGATCATGGCTGATAATTCCCTTAGTACCCCTTTCCTGCTTTCTCTCCATACCCCTCGATCCCCTTAGACATAAAGGCCATATCTAACTCACCCTTGAATATATCCAATGAACTAGCATCAACAACTCTCTGCGGCAGGGAATTCCACAGGTTAACAACTCTGAGTGAAGAAGTTTCTCATCATCTCAGTCCTAAATGGCCTACCCCTTATCCTAAAACTATGTCCCCTAGTTCTGGATTTCCCCAACATTGGGAACATTCTTCCCGCCTCTAACCTGTCCAGTCCTGTCAGAATCTTATATGTTTCTATGAGATCCCCTCTCATCCTTCTAAACTCCAATGTATAAAGGCCCAGTTGAACTAGTCTCTTCTCATATGTCAGTCCTGCCATCCCGGGATTCAGTCTGGTGAACCTTCGCTGCACTCCCTCAATAGCAAGAATGTCCTTCTTCATATTAGGAGATCAAAACTGAACACAATATTCCAAGTGAGGCCTCACCAAGGCCCTGTTCAACTGCAGTAAGACCTCCCTGCTCCTATACTCAAATCCCCTAGCTATGAAGGCCAGCATACCATTTGCCTTCTTCACCGCCTGCTGTACCTGTTTGCCAACTTTCAAAGACTGATGTACCATGACACCCAGGTCTCGTTGCACCTCCCCTTTTCCTAATCAGCCGCCATTCAGCTAATCTGTCTTTGCGTTTTTGCCCCCAAAGTGGATAACTTCGTATTTATGCACATTATACTGCATCTGCCATGCATTTGTCCACTCCCCTAACCTGTCCAAGTCACCCTGCAGCCTCCTAGCGTCCCCCTCACAGCTCTCACCGTCACCCAGTTTAGTGTCATCTGCAAACTTGGAGATATTACACTCAATTCCTTCATCTAAATCATTGATGTATATTGCACTGAGCCCTGCGGCACCCCACTAGTCACTGCCTGCCATTCTGAAAAGGACCCGTTTATCTCGACTCTCTGCTTCCTGTCTGCCAACCAGTTCTCTATCCACGTCAGTATATTGTCCCCAATACCATGTGCTTTGATTTTGCACACCAATCTCTTGTGTGGGATCTTGTCAAAAGCCTTTTGAAAGTCCAAATACATCACATCCACTGGTTTTCCCTTGTCTATTCTACTAGTTACATCCTCAAAAAATTCCAGAAGATTTGTCAAGCATGATTTCCCCTTCATAAATCCATGCTGACTTGGACCGATCCTGTCACTGCTTTCCAAATGCGCTGCTATTTCATCCTTAATAATTGATTCCAACATTTTCCCCACTACTGATGTCAGGCTAACCGGTCTATAATTACCCGCTTTCTCTCTCCCTCCCTTTTTAAAAAGTGGTGTTACATTAGCTACTCTCCAGTCCATAGGAACTGATCCAGAGTTGATAGACTGTTAGAAAATGATCATCAATGCATCCACTGTTTCTAGGGTGTAACACACTATCCCAAGCTGGGTTATTCACTCACAGCCCTGCACCAATGTCACACTTCAGCTGAATGCTCATCATCATCATAGGCAGTCCCTCGGAATCGAGGAAGACTTGCTTCCACTCCTGATGTGAGTTCTTTGGTGGCTGAATAGTCCAATACGAGAGTCACAGATTTTGTCACAGGTGGGGCAGGTAGTCATTGAGGAAGGGGGTGGGTAGGACTGGTTTGCCGCACGCTCTTTCCGCTGCCTGCGCTTGACTTCTGCATGCTCTCGGCGTTGAGACTTGAGGTGCTCAGCACCCTCTCTGATGCATTTCCTCCACTTGGGGCGATCTTGGGCCAGAGACTCGCAGGTGTCAGTGGGGATGTTGCACTTTATCAGGGAGGTCTTGAGGGTGTCCTAGTAGCATTTCCGCTGCCCACCTTTGGCTCATTTGCCGTGAAGGACCTCCGAGTGGAGCACTTGCTTTGGAAGTCTCGTGTCTGGCATGCGAACTATGTGGCCTGCCCAGCAGAGCTGATCGAGTGTGGTCAGTGCTTCAATGCTGGGGATGTTAGCCTGCAGATTATACTAAGCTGGGTGATAGTGCGAGCTGCGAGGAGGATGCTAGGAGGCTGCAGGGGGACTTGGACAGGTTAGGTGAATGGGCAAATGCATGGCAGATGCAATATAATGTGGATAAATGTGAGGTTATCCACTTTGGTTGCAAAAACAGGAAGGCAGATTATTATTTGAATGGTGACAGATTAATAAAAGAGGAGGTGCAACAAGACTTGGGTGTCACGGTACATCAGTCATTGAAGGTAGGCATGCAGGTACAGCAGTCAGTAAAGAAGGCAAATGGCATGCTGGCCTTCATAGTGAGAGGATTTGAGTATAGGAGCAGGGAGGTCTTACTGTAGTTGCACAGGGCCTTGGTGAGACCACACCTTGAGTATTGTGTGCAGTTTTGGTCTCCTAATTTGAGGAAGGACATTCTTGCCATTGAGGGAGTGCAGCAAAGGTTCACCAAACTGATTCCCGGGATGGCAGGACTGACATATGAAGAAAGACTGAATCGAGTAGGCTTATATTCACTGGAATTTAGAAGAATGAGAGGGGATCTCATAGAAACATATAAAATTCTGACAGGATTGGACAGGTTAGATGCAGGAAGAATGTTCCTGATGTTGGGGAAGTCCAGAACCAGGGGTCACAGTCTAAGGATAAGGGGTAAGCCATTTAAGACCGAGATGAGTAGAAACTTCTTCACTTAGAGAATTGTGAACCTGTGGAATTCTTTCCCACAGAAAGTTGTTGAGGCCAGTTCGTTAGATATATTCAAAAGGGAGTTAGATGTGGCCCTTACAGCTAAAGGGATCAAGGGGTATGGAGAGAAAGCACGAATGGGGTACTGAAGTTGCATGATCAGCCATGATCATATTGAATGAAGATGCAGGCTTGAAGGACCGAATGGCCTATTCCTGCACCAACTTTCTATGTTTCTATGAATGAGGACGCTGATGTTGGTGCGCCTGTCCTCCCAGGGGATTTATAGGATCTTGCGGAGACATCATTGGTGATATTTCTCCAGCAACTTGGTGTCTACTGTATATGGTCCATGTCTCTGAGCCATACAGGAGGGCAGGTATTACTACAGCCCTGTAGACCATGAGCTTGTTGGCAGTTTTGAGGGTCTGGTCTTCAAACACACTTTTCCTCAGGTGGCCGAAAGCTGCACTGGCGCACTGGAGGCAGTATTGGATCTCGTCGTTGATCCATGCTCTTGTTAATAGGAGGCTCCCGAGATATGGGAAATAGTCCACGGTGTCCAGGGCCGCGCTGTGGATCTTGATGACTGGGGGGCAGTGCTGTGCGGTGAGGACAGGCTGTTGGAGGACCTTTGTCTTACGAATGTTTAGCGTAAGGCCCATGCTTTCATATGCCTCAGTAAATACATCGACTGTCCTGGAGTTCAGCCTCTAAGTGCGCAGACGCAGGCATCATCCGCGTACTGTAGCTCAACGACAGAGGTTGGGGTGGACTTGGATCTGGCCTGGAGATGACGCAGGTTGACTGAGGCGACGAGAAAGATTGAGAAGAGGGTTGGGGCGATGACGCAGCCCTGTTTGACCCCGGTCCAGACGTGGATTGGGTCTGTGATGGATCCGTTGGTAAGGATCATGACCTGCACGTCGTCGTGGATGATGGTGACGAACTTTTGAGGGCATCCGAAACACAGGAGGACGCTCCATCGACCCTCGCAGTTGACGATGTCAAAGGCCTTTGTAAGTTCGAAGAAGACCATGTATAAGGGCTGGCGCTGTTCCCTGCATATTTTCTGTAGCAGTCGCGCTGCAAAAATCATGTCCGTTGTGCCACGTAGGGGACGAAATCCGCACTGTGACTCCGGTAGGAGCTTCTCGGCCACGGGAAGAAGACAGTTGAGGAGGACTCTAGCGACGACTTTCCCAGTGGCTGATAGCAGGGAGATTCCTCTGTAGTTGCTGCAGTCGGACTTGTCCCCTTTTTTAAAGATGGTCACGATTACTGCATCTCTGAGATCCCCCGGTATGCTTTCCTCCTTCCAGATGAGAGAGATGAGGTCGTGTATTCACGCCAACAGTGCCTCTCCGCCATACTTCAATGCCTCAGCAGGGATTCCATCTTCCCCCTTAGCCTTGTGGTTTTTAAGCTGTCTCATGGATTTTTCTACTTTGTGCAGTGTTGGGGTCTCACTGAGGTGGTGGCGGGTAGCATGCTGCGGGATGGAGTCGAGAACACTCAAGCCAAAGGCAGAGTCTTGATTGAGGAGATCTTCGAAGTGCTCCTTCCAGCTGGCCCTGACTGCCTCGGTGACCTTGATGAGTGTTACCCTGTTCTTGGCCAGCAGTGGGGGTGGGGCCTTTGGTGTTTGGCCAGTAGGTGACCTTGACTGCAATGAAGAATCCTCGCACATCATGGTTGTCGGCCAGCTGCTGTATCTCCTGCGCTTTCTCCATCCACCGCCTGTTCTTTACGTCCCGGGTTTTTTGTTGGACCTCAGCCTTGAGCCATCTGTAATGCTGCTTTGCTGCTCCCGCGTTGGGTTGTTGTTTAAGGCTCAGAAATGCCCTGCGCTTGCAATCTATTAGCTCTTGGATATCCTGATCATTCTCATCAAACCAGTCTTGGTGTTTCCTGGTTGAGTAACCGAGCATCTCTTTGCAGGCTCAGGTTATGGAGGCCTGGAGGGCAGACCAAGTGCTGTGGGCATTCTGCGTCTCAGGGTCGTCAAGGCTCGCCAGGTTATCTGTGAGGCGCTGGCTGTATAGGGCTCCCCTTAGCTGGGTCCTTAAGTGCTCCAGCATTTACTTTTTTGCGGCACTGCATCTGCTGCCCCCTCCATTTTGGGGCTATGGGGTACATGACAGCACATTAGTTATAGCTTCTCGTTTTGTGGTAAGGTTCCAGTTTCTACTTGCCATCTCTGTACCCAAATACAATTAGGACTGGCAATTCCGCTGATTAGAGGAACAAACCTGTATCCATTGTGACTTTTTAAAAAAAAATTACACTTCGCAATCATCTCTGTGCTTGCATCTTCCACTGCCCTATGAAGTTTCCACAGCTGTGAGGTGTGCACCAAAAGGTCCAATACCATACAGAAAATGACATTCATCTCGAGATCATTTCTGTAAATACTACCACACATACATAACATTCATGTAAGGTAATGATTACATTGCAAGAATCTAGTAGTGCTAATGAGGAAAGCTTATTTTAATGAGCACTGTAAATGCTGTAATGGTTTACTCGTTTCAGCTTCTAAGTTTTAAATGAGGAAATGATAATTAACCACTAAAATAGATGTATAAGAAAGGAAACGACACATTGCTTCTAATTTTTTTTCAGCATTGCCTCGTAGGACATGGGATAACATGGGAGATGGAATATAATGTCGGAAAGTGTGAGGTCATCCACTTTGGGGAAAAAAAACAGTAAAAGGGAATATTATTTGAATGGGGAGAAATTACAACATGCTGAGGTGCAGAGGGACCTGGGGGCCCTTGTGCATGAATCCCCAAAAGTTAGTTTGCAGGTGCAGCAGGTAATCGGGAAGGCGAATGGAATGTTGGCCTTCATTGCGAGAGGGATGGAGTACAAAAGCAGGGAGGTCCGGCTGCAACTGTACAGGGTATTGGTGAGGCCGCACCTGGAGTACTGCGTGCAGTTTTGGTCACCTTACTTAAGGAAGGATATACTGGCTTTGGAGGGGGTACAGAGACGATTCACTAGGCTGATTCCAGAGATGAGGGGGTTACCTTATGATGATAGATTTGAGTAGACTGGGTCTTTACTCGTTGGAGTTCAGAAGGATGAGGGGTGATCTGATAGAAACATTTAAAATAATGAAAGGGATAGACAAGATAGAGGCACAGAGGTTGTTTCCACTGGTCGGGGAGACTAGAACTAGGGGGCACAGCCTCAAAATACGGGGGAGCCAATTTAAAACCGAGTTGAGAAGGAATTTCTTCTCCCAGAGGATTGTGAATCTGTGGAATTCTCTGCCCAAGGAAGCAGTTGAGGCTAGCTCATTGAATGTATTCAAGTCACAGATAGATAGATTTTTAACCAATAAGGGAATTAAGGGTTACGGGGAGCGGGCGGGTAAGTGGATCTGAGTCCACGGCCAGATCAGCCATGATCTTGTTGAATGGCGGAGCAGGCTCGAGGGGCTAGATGGCCTACTCCTGTTCCTAATTCTTATGTTCTTATGTTTTCTATAAAGATCTGTCTTTTCCCTATAGCTAATCAACATAATTAATGGCTGAGTCCATGCTATTCGGGATGAGACAAGGGGAAAAACTGAACAGCTTTTTTTCATGTGCTACATTTTCTGCAGCACAGTGTTAAACTATCACTAAATCCTGATCAGGTCACCATGTTTATATCCTATATTGCATTTAACATGGTCATCTTTAACCCTAATTAGCTATACAAATAAACTAAGAAATAGGTTTCATAATTTTTAAACAACTCTTCATTTGGATAATATTGTAACAATGATTTGCCTTTTATTGCACTTATAAAAAGAGCATGGTCTATGATCTGACCCAAACCATGCCTACAGTACCATTCCAACATATTACACCCATAACAATGTGTATAACAAATGGTCTCTGTTTAAAAAAAACATATTGATGATTCAGGAAAAATATTAATTTCTAAACTTTTACTGAAGTTTTTAATTTTTTTAAATGGAAACCATTTAGTCAGATTTATGTAGTGATACTTCACAGTAGAAATATTCTGTGTAGTGGTAGTAAGATAGAATATTAGGTCACATTTTGATTAGCAACTTCATTTCATTCTGTCTTGACAGTGCAGTTTTATTGAGGTTTAACAGAATATTTGGTTTATTCTTTTCATCATTCAAAAGAGCATAAACAGAAGAAAATGGTTTGACCTATCAAAACTATTGTGATTCTGCCTCTGTAGCATTTCACATTGTTACACTTTTATTCAGATGTCGCACAGGCGGCAAGAGGTAACTTGTCTTACAGGCAAACATTTGTATGGTTGTAGCCTGTATTCTAATCTTTCCAGAACACAGAACCCTTCCTGAGTGATTCAGCAGATTCTACATTTACTCTGCTTGGCATTATTTTTTCAGCAAACACAAATGTATTCTACACAAACCTGTTTTAAGCCACGGATTTGTTATCATAGAACCATATCCAGTTCTTCAAAATTCCTGCTTTAATCTCTCAAATTTGAAACCCTTGAATCCTGTTCCTTGCTCCTGAATGTACTGAGAATAAATTGTTGCTAAATGCACAGTCAACACAATTGGATGGTTTGTAACATTGAAAGTAGCATGGAAAAAAGTGAAATTATTCAAAACATCAATGGATTATGCAAGATATTGACAGTTTTTTGAAGAAAGGTAGAGGGGACGTATTCCAAGCTTTCAAAAAAAATCGAAACGATTGTGTAATAATGAAAAATGCTGACGGCTTCAAGCACTCATTGATTTGAAGTGATCAATTTATGATGTTTCCAGGGTTACACATAGCAGACATGGTCTGCTTTTCCATTTATTCAATGGCATCTTTGTTCAGTTATCTTAAACTACTGCTCTTGGCATTTACAAGCATTTTAAGAAGTTGTTGTGACACTTTTATTCAGATGTCGCACACAACAAGAGATTTGCAAGCTCTCAAATACTGGAACAAAGCACTTCTACCCAGGTAGTACATTGATAGTGTTACTAAATTAATTGAGTTTCAAAGTTCTATCAGAATCCAAGAACAATGACTATTCAAGACTTTGCCTTGACATTTGTTATTTACTTGAAACTCCTGTTTATTTAGCAATGTAAGGCATATTTTTAAGAGTCTTAAGTTTCTGAAAATGAGTTACAATTTGTTGCGTTTAAACTTATTTTGCTCATCACTTACACTGCCTTTGTCTCCAGGCCCGACTAACTGAAAATCCAGCATCTAGTACATATCTGCTGGCATTACCTCATGCTACGTAAAAAGGCTTGGCAGACCTTCAAGCCAATGTGGCTTGACTAACAATTTTTAGAAAGCCTTCAAAAGGCAAAGTTCAGCTTTCAGGTGAAGAGGCTTCAGAATATCAAGAAAGTTCAGTAGCTACTTGAGCTTCAGTGCAAAAGTACTTGCTCCACAGCCCTGAAATTGAATCATTCAAGTTGGAGTGGTGACTGGTATTTTTATGTCTTAGTGCTGTAATAAGTTGAGCTGTCTCATTTCTCAACATGGTTGCTGTTATGTCAAGTAAACTTACCTTTTAAATTCATAAAACTTAATCAGATTGCACTGAGTCGTAGATGTGATAAAGGATAAAATACTAAACCAGTTTCAGCCAATCATTTTGATATTACAAATCACATCCTGTTTTACAGACTATACCCAATGCATCGATCGGCTATGTTGATTGAAAACCGCTTCAAAGCATCTCAGTAGCTCAGCTGTTTAAACAGTATGCAGCTGAGCTATACTGAAAGGCTGAATAAATCTGCACTTTCATAGGCTTCAGGACATCTACAAGTACTCCATAACAAAGAATTACTTATGTAGGTAAATGCGGCACTCAATTTGTTGTCAAATTCCTGCAAGTCACAAATAATGGAGCAGTTCATCTGTTTTTGATGGTGTTGAGGGAGAAACGTTAGTCATGATGCTTGGAAACACCCTGTTCTTTGAAAATGCTGTGAAATCTTTTATGTCAATTTGAGTAAGTAGACAAGGCTTCTCTGAAAGTCGGTACTTGTAACAATGCTACACTCCCTTAGTACTGAATCAAAATAAATCACCATAGATTATGTACTCAAGACCTGGAATAGTGCTTGAATCCACAAACTTCTGATTCTGAGGTAAGAGTGCTACCAGCTAGCACAAGCTGACACAAGTCCTAGCCTTCATCCAACAACAACAACTTGCATTTATATAGTTTCTTTAATGTAGTAAAACAACCCAAGACACTTCACAATAGTGTTATCAAACAAAATTTGACACTGAGCCACATGAGATATTAGGGAAGATGACAAAATGTTTAGTCAAAGGGATAGGATTCAGGGAGCATCTTAAAGGAAGAGAGAGCGATGGAGAGGTTTAGGGAGAGTTGTAGGACTGGAGGAGGTTGCAGAGATAGGGAGGTGCAAGGTCATGGAGGGATTTGAAAACAAGGATGAGAATTTTAAAATTGAAGTGTTGCCAGGGAAGGGGCCAATCAGTGAAGAGAGGGCGATCAGGACTTAGCGCAAGTTAGGATACGGGCAGCAGAGTTTTGAATGAGCTCAAGTTTATGGAGGGTGGAAGATGGGAAGCTGTCCAGGAGAGCATTGGAATAATCAAGGCTAGAGATAACAAAGGCATGGATGAGGGCTTCAGTAACACAAGAGCTGAGGCAGGAGCGGAATCGGGCAATATTACAGAGGTGGAAGGAGGCGGTCTTGGTGATGATGTGGCTATGTGGTCGTAAGCTCAATTCTAGGTCAAATATGACACCACGGTTGTGAACAGTCTGGTTCAGTCTCAGACAGTTGCCAGGGAGAAGGATGGAGCCAGTGGCCAGAGAATGGAGTTTGTGGCAGAGACCGAAGGCGATGGCTTTGGACTTCCCAATATTTAATTGGAGGTAATTTCTGCTCATCCAGTACTGGATATCGGACAAACAGTCAGGCAATTTAGAGACAGTGGAGGGGTCAAGAGAGATGGTAGTGAGGTAGAGCTGGATGTTGTCATGATACATGTGAAACCTGGTATGTTTTCTCTTGATGTCGCCGAGGGGCAGTATGTAGATGAGAAATAGGAGGGGGCCAAGGATAGATTCTTGGGGGACACCAGAGATAATGGAACCAGGTGAGTGTAGTCCCACCCAGCTGGACAATGGAGGAGAAGCATTGGAGGAGGATAGTGTGGTCAACTGTGTCAAATTCTGCAGACTGGTTGAGGAAGGATAGTTTACCAAGGTCTCAGTCACATAGGATGTCATATATGACTTTGATAAGAGCTGTTTCAGTACTGTGGCAGGGATGGGACCCTGATTGGAGAGATTTAAACATGGCGTTCCGGGAAACACGGGCAGCCAATGAGTTGGTTGTGAAGTGCCTTAGGGCATTCTGAAAGGTAAATGTAAGTTCTTCCTTTCTCAGTTTGTGCTGAGTTAGCTGATCCCAGCCAAAGCAACAATAGGCACACCACATTTTGCATCTGCGTCACTTGGTTGTGAAGGAGAAAATCAGCCAGTTTTCCGGCTCATATCCTATCCATTGACCCTAGCTGGAAAGGCATGTGTATGCATATTGGGTGTTAATAGGATTGGGTTGCCTTTGATATCTCATGGTTGAATAACATATTGATACTCACTGTCTGAACTCCCACATGAAGAGTGGCTACTTGGATGAAGAACTAATGAGGGTCCAGTTCCAAAGGAGCCACACTCCAGCAAGGAGCTAGCATCTTCAGGAGAGGAGGAGGGGAGGGAAAAAAATAGTATTAAAATAAAATAAACACAACTGAGAATTTTCCTGGATACAGTTTGTAATTTAATTTTTATCTTCGTGGTGAAAACAGAAATGCAAATGTTTAGAATACAGGCGCTGCTGCTAAGTTACAATATAAGATGCTGCAGGGTGACTTGGACAGGTTAGGTGAGTGGGCAAATGCATGGCAGATGCAGTATAATGTGGATAAATGTGAGGTTATCCATTTTGGTGGAAAAAACAGGAAGGCAGATTATTATCTGAATGGTGACAGATTAATAAAAGGGGAGGTACAATGAGACCTGGGTGTCATGGTACATCAGACATTCTTGCTATTGAGGGAGTGCAGCGAAGGTTCACCAGACTGATTCCCGGGATGGCAGGACTGACATATCAAGATAGACTGGATCGACTAGGCTTATATTTACTCAAGGAATTTAGAAGAATGAGAGGGGATCTCATAGAAACATATAAAATTCTGACGGGATTGGACAGGTTAGATGCAGGAAGAATGTTCCCGATGTTGGGGAAGTCCAGAACCAGGGGTCACAGTCTAAGGATAAGGGGTAAGCCATCTAGGACTGAGATGAGGAGAAACTTTTTCACCCGGAGAATTGTGAACCTGTGGAATTCTCTACCACAGAAAGTTGTTGTGTCCGGTTCGTTGGATATATTTAAAAGGGAGTTAGATGTGGCCCTTTTGGCTAAAGGGATCAGGGAGTATGGAGAGAAAGCAGGAATGGGTATTGAAGTTGCATGATCAGCCATGATCATATTGAATGGTGGTGCCGGCTCGAAGGGCCGAATGGCCTACTCCTGCACCTATTTTCTATGTTTCTATCAATTAAGAAATTGGGATGATTAATGTTCCTTCCGCCCCTTGTAGCGGGAAATCATGGCAGAATTCAACATACCATCTTTTCAAAAAATTGGATCACCAGGAGTGGCAGTGAGCTGTAACTACAGTTTTTCAATACACAATGTATTCAGTTTCAGTGAAGTGCAAACACAGCTGTAAGCTGATTGCATTTGGAAAATACTGCGTGGCATTAGATCATTATTATTAATCAGTAAAAGGGTCATTTTATCAAGTGCATTTAATCTTCAACGTCTCATGTCCTCCAGCTGGCTTTTAGTCCACTGGCTAAAGCTGCTGGATTGAATTGAATACACACACGTATGGTTGGAATTTTCCATTCGTATTTTTTTTAAATCACTGCAATAAATCTGACCTCTTAATCAAATCACTACAGGCTGATTTTTGCAGTGTAGAATAGTGTCCAGTTGAGAGTTTGCATTGTGAACCCTTCCCACAGAGAAAAAAGTAGCAGGGACATCAGTTTCATTGTAAGATTGATGACTTGCTGTCATTGGTAAATTATGTCTTCTGGTTTAAGGGTGCAGCAGAGGTCAGGTTCAGTCTACGGTCAGATGTATGATAAGACTGTCAGATATCAGTCTGCTGCAGTAGTTTCACTGCGCATTCATTGAGATCCATTGGTAGAATAGGTTGAGTGCACTTCTTCGATTCATTTTCTTTTAAAATTTAAAACGAGTCACTACTAGAGTTGTGGATGACAGCATTTCACAGCTTATTGTTGTGGAACCTGTTACACTGCTGATGAGTTACTGCTGGAGGGACATGAGTACAGTACAGTATGAGTGCCTTCATACCTGCTGAGCGTAGCCATCTGTAGGTAATATGGAAGCACTGTACAAGGCTCTAACCCAATCTCACACAACTGGAGAGCTTTCAAGTCTCTGAATCCCAAGTTTCAGGTACAACCTAATCATTATATTTTATTATGTATTCTGCTATTCCAGTTTAATTATCAAAGAAAATAAATTGAACCAGCTGTGAGCTGATGCTAATGTGCAGTCCACTAATTGTTATTGAAAGCACAGAAGTTAGGGCTCCATTTTCCCGAATCATTTGTGCCGTTTTTTCTGGCGGAATTATTTAATTCATAGTTTCCCCCTGGAATCTGCGCCGGCATAACTGCTTTAGATTTTCATGAGTTAGGTTTTTTGACACCAGTTGTCAGCATTTTTCGCAGTTTGCCCAAAATGTTTTTATCCTATCTGGCCATTCCCAAAAACACTTTCTGGTGCGTTAACAGAAAGCAGCGCACATTGAAAAATCGGCGCTGAAAGACGCAATTGTTTTACACCAAAGTTTTTGGGGGGAATCTCTAACACTTGAAATACACAATAAAGTTCAACTATTTTTAACTTTCAATGGAGTACATGGAAGTTTCTTGGATTTCTGAAGTTTTCATTTTCTTACTCGCATGCCACCACCGAACGTCCTCAAGCAGGGCTGGAGGATCGTAGCATCAACCATCAGAATCGGCCCCGCGCCCGGACACGAGGGCCCCAGGTTCAGCTGGAAAACAAGCCCAGGGGGAGAGGTGGCGATTGGAAGGCTTCTGCACTGAGCCCGGGGTGCAAAGTGTTGATCGGAAGGTACTACATTAGGCACAAGACTGCAATGAATTTAGGGAAGGGAGGGGGAGAAGGGGCGAAGTCACAAGACTGCAATGAGTTTTGGGGAGGAGGGAGAAGTCACAAGACCTGGGTGTGGTCCATCCATACAGACCTTGCGGAGAGAGAACAAAGAACCTGTCCTGCCTGCCTTCCTGCCGTTTTGAGCTGCTTGCAAAGGTAAAATTTAACGATGGGGGCAATAGGAGGTGGGTGGGGTGGCTTGACCCATCCACCTCCACGGAGGTGTGTGGGGGGCCTGACCCATCCACCTCCATGGCACGAACCTGGTATTGCAGTACTTCCAGGAATGGTGCAGTGGCTCTAGGCCTTTTGGCTAAGAGCATTGGCGCAGAGTGATCCTTGATGTGTGCAAGGTGACCTCTGGCGTTTGTGATTTGACAAAGAATTGGAACGATTGGCTACGAATTTAAAAAAAAATACTAACAATGCCATACTTTGTGTGAGCCTTCTGCATCATGGTGCTATGTAGGAGACAATTGATTCGACGTCATTGCATGAGGAACATCAGAGTCCATAGGGTGTTGGGCACGAGGCATTACCAATGTTGGGTATATCGAGACAGGCGTTCGTACCTGCACCTGAGTGATGCAGACTGTCAGAAGGCTGCGTTTCTGCAAAGCAGTTGTAACTGAGATCTGTGAGTTAGTGAAAGCAGACCAGCAACTTAGAAACGTTAGGAGGACTGCTTTGTCAGTTGAAGTGAAGGTTACAGCTGCACTTTCATTCTGTGCCTCCGGATTGTTTCAAGCTACAACTGGGGTTGTGTGCGCCATCTCTCAACATGCAACACATGTCTGCATTCGCCAGGTGACAGCTGCACTATATGCGCAGAGGAATGACTACATAAAATTCCCCATGATCGCCCAAGCAATGCATGATAGGGCTGTGGTCTGCTCCAGGATTGCTGGCTTCCCAAAGATACAGGGCTGCATTGATTGTACCCACATCGCCTTGTGAGCACCTTTGGAGGATTCCAAGATGTACAGCAACAGAAAAGGCTTCCACTCCATTAATGTACATGCATCGCATCATATCAGTTGATACCCTGGGAGCACCCATGATGCGTTCATCCTACGTGAGAGCGCTATATCTGCCATGTTTCTGCAGCAGCCAGAAGGACAGAGCTGGCTACTGGGAGACAAAGGGTACAGCCTCGCCACCTGGCTCATGACGCCCCTATGCGTAACCTGGACGGAAGCTGACCGGGAATAAAACATGTCGCACATTGCGACACGCAGCATCACAGAGAGGACCGTTGGCATCTTGAAAAAGCGTTTCCGATGCCTGGACCATTCCGGAGGCTACTTGCTATACTCCCCTGAGATTGTCAGTCAGTTCACTGTTGTGTGCTGTATGCTGCATAACTTAACCAACAAGAGGCAGCAGCAGTTGGTAGGAGAAGACCCACCTGCGGTGAAAGTGGCTGATGATGATAATGAGGAAGATGCAGATGACGAGAATGAGGAAGCCATGCAAGTACCTGAACCCGGAACACAACGGTGTAGGAGAGCGGGCTATCGTGCGCCTTTAACGATTGCTCGAGCCTTGCGCCAGCAGCTCATGAAGGCTTTGCTGCCTGAAGGCTTAGCGACAACTATTCCACAAGGACCATGTTTACTGTTTGGACCTGTTCCGTAATGTTGTGTTGTGCTAATGGAACAAATGATGGAAATGATTCTTGTTAACTTCAAAAGTTATGTTAATAATGGAACAAATAATGAAAATGATTCAGATTTAATGTAAAATATATTTTAATCAAAAGTTTAACAAACAGTTCTTTGTACTTAACTTTAATAAAATTATTCTTGTATCAAACTTTAAAGTTTTCAGTTACAATCACTTACAAACTTTATGATCACTTACTAACTTTTAAACTTGTAAATTTACATAACTTATAAAAATCTTTTAATTTGAGAACAACAGTTACAACAGTAACAATAAGAACAGCAGCAGCAAAGAAAGGCTGCACCCATCCCTCCTCCACCTTATTCTGACCGCCCGCTGCGCTTGTTCTTGGTGACTCCACCACCCCTTCCTGCAGGCGGTGGCACAGTGTTTCTGGGGTTGGTGCCAAGCTTATTCTTTCCAAGATCTCTAGTGTGCATCTGTTAAGGCAGAGGGGGGGGGGGGGGTGGGGCGGCAATGTGGAGGGCCCAGGCAGCAATGTGGAAGGCCTGGCTTGGCAATTGGAGTGGGAGTGGGAGTGGTGGTTGATTCTGTCAATGGGCGCGGGGTCTGAGCATGTTTACTTGCAGCAGCTAACTCCAATATGCCATCCCTCATGCGCCCTGACAATGTCTCAATGACCTGCAACATTCCCTCCCTCATGTTGAGCAAAACTGTCTCAACTACCTGTGACATTCCCTCCCTCATGTTCACTGACAGCACATCAGCTACCTGTGACATTCCCTCCCTCATGGTCATTGACATGATTTCAGCTGACTGAGATATTCTCTCACTCAGGGTCCCAGACATTGTTCCCATTTCTCGTGAGATTACTGTTACTTCTCCCAACAGTCCCGGTATCTCATCACCCACCCCACTGATGATGTCCAGGAGTGATCGGGTAAGGTCAATGCTCACGCCACTCATTGCCATCATCTGAACCACATCTGTTAGATCCTGCATTTCAGGGTGCGCGGTCACGCTCTCCTTCCTCTCCTCCCCACGGGTGTGGTTCGCACACCACCACTGGGACCTGCAGCCTCGGAAGGTGGGGCCCTGGGTGTGCCTTGCTGCACTACACCACTGGAACTGGCAGCCTCGGAAGGTGGGGCACTGGTTGTGCCTCACTGCACCCCACCACTGGGACCCGCAGCCTCGGATGTTAGGAAACCATGGCATGTCCCACCAATACTCAAACCACTAGTCACGGAAGAGGCTGGCACCTCAATGGGCGGCACCTGCACCTCCACTAAAGTCAGTAAAACAGTGGGGGCTTCATCCATCTCCATCCCCTCCCCCTCACCCCCATGCTCTTGGTGTGGAGGGTGGGATTGGAAGATGTTCTCCTCTTCAGGCTAGTCCTCGTCTGAATCTTCTGCATCGTCAGGGTCGCCCTCAAGTTATGCAAAATTTAACAGAACACAGACAAATGGTTAGCAGCAGAGGAGGGGGCAGGGTGGGTGGCATGAGTAAACTCACACAGCGCAGGCAGCAGGCTGATTTGAAGGACCATGACAAATGATAGCACATTGCATCAACTGAAGCGTAGCTGATGGAGACATCCCCAGGAACCGAAGCATGGCTAGCCCGCGTAGTACTTAATATTTAGTAAAGTCAGACTGTGGACTGTGGAATCTCTCGAGTGTGGGCCCAACTTGTGCAGTGATGGCTGCTTTCCTGCAGGCAGAACCCATCAAAGCAGCGACCCTCTCTTCCAATGGAGTCAGTGGCTGCAGATTTGCCGGGTCTCCTCCTGTTCGAGTTCTTTCCCTTTTATTATGTGCCACCTTCCTCTGCAAAGATGAAAATGCAACTTTTTAGAGAGGGTGTCTTTCTGCTGGGTGGAACATATAGAGCTGGTCACATTTACAATTGCAATTACATTGAATAAATGAAAATATTACTTGCACTAACTACTTGACCAAGGTCCTGCCACTTCTTTTTACACTGGCCTTCAGACCTCGTGGTGGTCACCATTGCACAGTAATCTTCTCCAACTTGGTTCCAGCATTTCTTCATTTCTGAGGGTGGAACTTTTATGTGACCGCTGCTGGTGTCCAGCTCCTGCAAACTGGCCTCAATCACAGTAACTCGTGCCTCCACTTCATCCTGTAAGAAATTCTTGGTCCTTGCGCCGTGTTGCATCTTGTATTGCTGCAGATCCGATTTTTCCAATGCTCTCACACAGCACTCCTTCTCACACAACTGGATCTTTAAAAATGGCCGATTGCCAACGCGGAGCTGTTCTGCATATGCGCACCCATTGAAATAACGTCAAAAAAACATCATTTTTTTGTCACACATGCGCAAAAGGTGTGACATCGTTTTTTTCGGCGCAGATAGCAGGCTCCACCCCCCGAGATGACTGGACGCGCTGCGCAGCACCAAATTTGAATTATACATCAGGGAAACTTTGGCAAAATATTTTTGCCGCATTTCTGGCCTAGAAAAATGGGTGTAACTCTGGCAATACGCCAGAAAATGGGCTTGGGCAAAATTGAGCCCTTAGAATGGGATATTATTGTCACTCATTTATGATATTCTTACAGCATCATGTGATTCACCAAACAGCATTCGTGATTTATTTTTTTACAGCTTTAATCGCTGTTTTGTATGAAATCTGCATTGTATAATCAATAGATATGGGCCGAATCACAAGGCAGTAATTCAAAGAGGGCTTCAAATGGTCGCAGAATGCAAAAATGAGTGTTTCCCAATAGCTGGAGATGGAGTTTCCACCTGTAACTCACCCTTTGCTTTCTTTACTTTGTTTAATGTATATTGTATGTGTTACTCAGTCATTTGTTAAAGTTTCTATTTAATCACAGCAAGTGGGACACGATGGCTGATGATTGAGCAGGAAATAGAAAGCATGGTAGTGAACTCAATATTCTGTTCTCAACGTCTGCGACCAAAATGGTTTCTTCCAACTTTGTACATGCCTATGTTCCATTGCAGCAGCTTGATGCTGCCTTTGGGTGTTTAGTAATAGACAAATTTATTTTAAACTAAAAAGATTCTTCAAACAAGTGAGGGATTTGATATTTCTGGTTATATTTTCATCATTTTGACATTTTAAATCAGCTTCTTTTGAAGTAATTTGTGTGGAAATGCCCTTGATGGGGTATAATTCTGTTGCTACTCTGTAGATTAACAGTACTGTTGTATCACTTGCATTTTGTGCTAGATTATGGGGAATAACACACAGTAGTGTATATTACATTATAAATGCTTGAAAATAACCAATAATTAGCAGCATGTGCTAGGAGTGCAAGGAGTTTTTTCCTTAGTCTAACAATAGTATCTAGTGCAACATATGCATAGTCAATGCTGTACTCATTGCCAGTTTGACTCTCTGCAATTATCAGGCAGTATCAGTCCTAGATTGATCCTTTGTTTCTTCAGGACTATAAATGAAACAAATGCCCACAGGCCAGCCACAGATGCAATTTATTGATTTATCAGTGCTTCATAAACCAGAAACTACATCCTGCTTTAGTGCTCATCAGAATAGATGAAAGCAATTCTATTTTATTCATATAGCCCAAAGGTACGATAAAAACAAATGTAAATCAACATTTTGGGGTAATAATTGGTGAACCTTTGCCCCTTAGGTTCTGAAAGTAACCTCAAATGTACAATAATGCCTGTAATCTATTGTATGTAGTACAGTCAATGTACACCTATCAAGTTCATTCAATTTCATGAGACATGAAAGTACTTTTGCTGTACATCAGACAACTGAAAACAGAAGTGCTGGAATTTCACAACAGGTCAATTGGCATCTGAAAGAGAAAAATAGGTTAATGTTCCATCAGTAAGTATCTTTTAAGGTAAGTGGGCTTTTAAGGTAAGTGGTCATCAAAAAGATTACTGGTGATAAAGATAGCAACAGAAATAGTTTTCAGTAGAGGAATTCATTCCCGTAAAGATTTTTATAAGTCACAATTTTTCAGCAGTTGATGTTTCCGAATAAAGCTTTCTGCTGTTTCAGAATTAGTGATGGCTAGCCACTCCTTACATGCTAAGCAGTACCACAATGAGTATAAGTTATCTAGAGGACAATGAGCTACTCTTATGATATTATATTGCGTAAATGTATTGCAAATGCCTGCCTCATCACCAGAAAGGTATCTGGATGGTGAATTGCACAGTACAGTTCACAAATTAAAGTAAAGTTGATAAAATGGTAGTTCGTGTGAAACACCTCTGGAATGCACTGGTGTAATTGGTGCATTATAGCATCCTGTGGAGTCACATGTCCAAAGAATAAACAAGAATCATTAGCTTAGGTATGTCATGCTGATTGACATACCTAAAATGAATGCGTTACCATCAGTGTTATAATCAGAAAACCGAGGCCATTCTTTGTTAAAATGCCTCCAATTAAATTATCCATTTAGTAGCCATTACAAACACAAAATTTACAGATTGTTTTACATTCTCTGAAAGAGATCCAGTATTTGTTTTCCATTGTGATTGTCTACTAAAGATGTCTGTTTCCAAATGTTCCATCTGATTATTACAGCAAAAATATTTATAAAGTTTTTCAAAATTTAAGGAAAAAAAGTCAATAAAGGGACATGAAGTTCAGAATGTGAGAAGTTTCCATCACACAGATATGCACTCTGAGATTTGAGGTCTGCTCCATTCACAGAACTTGTAGACAAGGCCCAAGCATACAATACATGAAGGAGCACCCCGCAAAACCTCTTCCTGGTTCATTCTCCCAGCTTCCAATTCCCCTGGGCTTAAAGAAGTAAAAGATACCAATTGAGTACATTTGTTTGGCAATGCATGTCAGAGGCATACAGTGAGTGTGGGAGGTATTCAGAAGAAAAAGCAAACTATAAACGAGAGGTTAACAGAGAGGAGGAGAAAGAAAAGAGTAGCAGACAAATAGGGATGCAGAGACATCAGGGAGAAAGTGTGCAAGAGGCATAGAGAAAAAGAGGCAGGCAGAAAAAAATGAATGACAATCAATTAAAAAGAACTTTCAGTACCAGAAGTGAGTCAGAGAGAATGTCAAGATGTTCGCAACCTTTGGCTTTCAGCATTAAAACACATTGGGGGTAACTTTGGCTTTGTACGATAATGTAATATGAATAATAGCAAATCGGCAGCCCGTTTTACATCACAACAATGTGAGAACTACATTATTAAACTGGGACCTGGAAGCGATTGACTAAGCTGAAAGCTGATAAAACATTTTTTTCAGTAAAGTTTTTTTTTCTTCATGAAGGAACTGTTATAAGAACATGGGAACATACGGGACTGGAAGTGACTATTTTGATCTATCTGGCCAGCCTCAAAGTTTAGAAGACAGAATATACAGTCTACTACAAAGATCTCTCTCTCAATTCTGTTAACAAATGCCTACCAACTTCCATTTATAACATCTACTGTTTTCAGCCTTGACTATTCCAACGCACTCCTGGCTGGTCTCCCACATCCTACTCTACGTAAACTTTGAGGTCATCCAAAATTCGGCTGCCCGTGTCCTAACTCACAACAAGTCCCGTTCATCCATTATCTCTGTGCTCGCTGACCTACATTGGCTTCCGGTTGAGCCATGCCTCGATTTCACAATTCTCATCCTTGTTTTCAAATCCCTCCATGGCCTTGCCTGTCCGTATCTCTGTAATCTCCTTCAGCCTCACAACACCCCGAGATGTCTGTGATCCTCTAATTCTGTCCTCTTGAGCATCCCTGACTATAATCGCTCAGTCATTGGTGGCAGTGCCTTCTGATGCCTAGGCCCTAAGCTCTGGAATTCCCTGCCTAAACATCTCCGCCTCTCTACCTCTCTTTCTTTCTTTAAGACACTGCTTAAAATTTACCTCTTTGACCAAGCTTTTGGTGCTCTGCCCTAATTTTTCCTTATGTGGCTTTGGGTCAAATTTTTTGTCTTATAATACTCCGGTGAAGCGCCTTGGGATGTTTTACTATGTTAAAGGCGCTATATAAATGTAAGTTGTTGTTGTTATGACCCTCAGCCTTTGTTGTTGTTCTTAGGACTCTGGTAACAGATTGTCAAGGTTCAGCATGTTATATTATGGGAATGGTAGCATTGTGGTTATATTACTGGACTAGTAATCAAGTAGGCATGGACTAATGATCTGGAGACATAAGTTCAAATCCCACCACGGAAGCTGTGGAACTTAAATTTAATTAAATAAATCTAGAATAAAAAAACTAGTATCAGTAATGGTGACCATGAAACTACCTGAATGTCGTAAAAACCCATCTGGTTTATTAATGTCCTATAGGGAAGAAAATCTGCCATTCTTACCCTGTCTGGCCTATATTTGACTCCAGACCCACAGTAATATGATTGACTCTGAACTGCCCTCTGAAATGGCCTAGCAAGTCACTCGGTTGTATTTAAGAAGGTGGCTCACCGCCATCTTCGAGCCAATTAAAGATGGGCAATAAATGCTGGTCTTGCCAGTGACATCGACATCCTGTGAATGAATAAAAAAAAGTGTTGATACTCTTAATAATCTTAAATATC
This sequence comes from Pristiophorus japonicus, assembly GCF_044704955.1. Lineage (NCBI taxonomy): Eukaryota > Metazoa > Chordata > Chondrichthyes > Pristiophoridae > Pristiophorus > Pristiophorus japonicus. Next base: position 126,619,286 of record NC_091986.1, read on the forward strand.
TCAGTACAGTTTCCCTCAGTCTTCTCTGGTGTAAACAGACTCCGCCTTTACAGTCTCGAGTGGCTGATTTAACTATCAGATGGGGAGCCCTTTGTTGCCCTTTTCTAGTTGGGTGATGTCCTTCCTGTAGCCTGGTGACTAGAAAGGGTTGTGGAATACTGCATGCAGTACTCCACAACCCTTTTCAGTATCACATTTTGTGGTGGGTTCTATTCCATTTGCCATACAATTCAAGATCCTATTTGCTTTATTTACAGCTGCTCCACAGTGTGCAGATGGCTTTAATGATCCAACCACCAATACCCCCAGTTCTTTTTCCTGTGTTGAATTTTGTGGACTAACACCATTTAGTTCTAATGTTTATTCTCCTCCTTTAGACTTATCATTTTGAACTTGTCAACATTGAATTCCATTTATCATTTCTCCACACAGCATCCCAAATTATCTGGAACCCCCTGCACTTGACTGTTCAGAACCCCCACCGCCAGCTTGATGTTATCAGTAAATTTTTATAATTTAGTCTCCATACCTATTTCTAAATCATTGATGTGTGTCTAGCATGGGTCCTGGCACTGATTCTTGGGGAACCCCAATTATTACTTTCTACCACTCAACATAACTTCATGCCTTACTTCTCAGTCACCTTAAATGCACTGTCAGCAAACCTTCCCCACTCTAAATTTCAGGGACACACTGTCATTGACATCATGTTTGCTCTTCGATCTTTTCTCAGCTCAAACTTAAAAGTAGTCCAAACTCTGGGCCGATAAGTTAACAAAACCTTTTTTTACCTCTCCTCTCCTGCCGAGATCCTCTCTGTCTGTATGTTCAAACTGTCCACTCACCACTTTATAACATTCTACGTAATATTAACAAAATTAAACTTAAGCCTGCAGTTTAGGCCACCTACGTTTTGTCCGAAGAACTTCAAACTTGCTATATCTAGATAATGGGAGCCTGAACTCTTGCTAGCACTAAACTTTAGCAAAAGTCAAAGTGGGAGAAATTCACTATTGCCCCATTTGGGACGTAAATTTTTTTAAAGTTTGAAAAGTTAGCACCAGGTGCTAACAATTTAAAACTTTAAAAAAATTTGTTATTTGCGCTCCAAGAAGGAAGTGGAGAGCTAAAACAACGCACCACTTCCTTCGTGGCATGCAATCGGCAACAGACGGGGGCGGAGACTTCAGCTGCTGAGCTCAAAGGCACCTTCCCTCCCTTAAAGGGAAGGGCCATCGCTGCACATTCTGCAATATAAAAAGGACCTACCTGGACCACCAAGGCAACCGCGATCCCGTGCGATCAGCCCAGCACTCAAGCAGAATGCCGGGCTGTTTGATCGCGGGCAGGATCCCGCGAAAAAAAACAGTACAAGAAAGGTACATTTTTTTTACTTACCTTGGCACCTCGCCTTTAATCATCGCCCCTGAAGCGTAATGGCCGCCTGATGCACGCCTCCTGCAGCTGCCGGTGTTTTTGCCCGGCGCTATTGCAGGGGGCGGAAGTCAATTTCAGGTTCGGGGCGATGCAAGTGGCACTGACGTCATGATCTCCAGGCGAAGGACATCAGGGCACAATGCCATAGTGCTGCCGCAAAACACCTGCCAATATAGCAGGAGTCGATGTCACCTCCCATTTGGTGCGCTATGGGAGGCACAAAGGCTCCCAATTTCGCCCCCAAACTCTTTGCTCACTCTTTAGCTGCCTCATTTGTCTCCCCTTTCTTGCACTTAAAATGCCTGTTGCCAGGAACTGCTTTCTTCAAATGCTCTTTGCAATTAATTTAGCAGCATGGTGTGGTAGCATAATGGTTATAGTTGGGAGCTGAAATCTCACCATGTAAGTTGTGAAATTGAATTCAGTAAATTTAGTTCAAAAAATAACCATGAAAGCTGCTAAATTGTAAAAATCCAACTTATTTGGTCTGCAAGTGACTAGTCCACACTAGGTGGTTATTTCCCAATCCCTTGTGAACTGGCCACTAAGCCACTCAGTGGTACAACCAACAGCTAGAAGAAAACCCACCACTGCCCACTCAGAGCAACTGGAAGTGGACAATAAATGCAACCTTGCCACATCCTGAAAACAACTTCAAAAATAGTTTGTTTCCAGGCTGGTTTACTCAGCCCTATATCACAATCATCTTAACTTGCTTACCTCAACTAACCCACAACCACTTAGCTACAGGAATTTATATTTTAACAGAAAAAGCAGGGTTTTTTTGTAAAGCTTACCCACTACTTACCACAGAATTTGCAGAAAATTCAAACTCTTTAATCTCTTTGTAGCTGTTTCACTGTGTTGATGCCTCATCTCGCACACTCCAAATTGGAGTATTCTTTCCCTAACTGAGCCATCCTTCAAAATGTCACACATGTTCTATGGCAGGTGTGAGAGAAAATGGCAAGACATTGTATTGCGGATTGCAATGTACTGGGCAATATCTTTTTCCAAGTTAATGAAGTATTATATTTGTCTCCACAAGCTTTGGATCTGGAATAACTACCAGCTGTGTTGAAGCTTAAAACTGCTGAACATTATATCACCATATCATATACAATTGCTTAAATAATGCTTGTCACATCTGTGCTTTACGAGCAGATTGTGTACAGAACTGGCTGATAATGGAGGATATTCAGCGTCAAGAGGCTAATTGTAAATTGTGGAGAACACATTTTTTAGATAGGCGGTTTATTGATTACAAAATGATGATTCATCTGCAGTTTAGGTGCTGGGGCCATTTAACTTGGGGTCCAGAATATTGTAATTGTAAACTGTCAACATTGGAAAAATTGTGCAGCATGTTAAGCATGAGCTCAGCTGCAAATATCAACTTTTTATTGCTTTTGTATCAAAATGGATTGGTTGCATAATAATCACTGATAAGGAAGATCACTTGGCCCGTCTTAGTTCAGTCCTCCAAAAAGATCCTAAAGCCTCCTGTAAAGGACAGGTTAAAAACCACCTGATCCATCAGGCCTGTGCAGATGGTGTAACATCTGCACGCCATCACCCCCATCTTCCCCACACCCCCACCCCTTCCACCCCTTCCACCCACTAGTCACACAATCTCCTGAGAGAGGCAAAAGATAGATTTTTTAAAAACCTTAGGCCAATTTAGGAAATTCCTCTCTGACTCCCAAAGGCAATCAAACAAGTTCCAGGTGGCGACGCTAACTGGAAGACACATTCTCCAATACACACCTACCTTTTTTATGCAGCTATGATGGCCCCTCTTAAGAACTCATCCAGCTCCCTTTTGAATGCTTGAGTGAATCCGCACTCACTGCATGTGCCAGCAACGTATTCTCAAAATCCACCGCTTTCTGCAAAAAGTAGTACCTCCCAGAATCTTACATTGTTCCATGTTTACATAACTTTTCTGTTCACTGCTTCTCCTTAACCTATCCAGCTCGAATAACCTGTCCACGTGGGTCGAGTCTAATCCTTTCATTAAAAACTCTTCACTAAAATCTCCTCAAAGGTCAATGCATTTTTAGAGTAAACATCCCAAGCTTTCTCAGCCGATCATGGTATCTGAGGGCCATTAAATTAGGTATGGAACAAGTGGAACTCTTCCCGTTTCCTAAATAACTTCAGGATTTTCATCTCAACTTTTCTATCCAGGACTCCGTTCCATGTATTGCTCACTTTTTGTGTGAAGAACTTCCTGTTATCAATCCTGAATTTACCTTTAATTGTATAAACTGATGTCCCCCCTTCACCTCTTACAATTAAGTTTAACATCATTTTCCGGATTTACCTTTTCAATATTCAAGAGCATTTTTGCCAGTTTGATGGGGAACTGGGTATCCATTTATCAGACAAAATGTCTTTCATTCAGATTTGCATTGGTTCATACTGTTATGTTCATAATAAAGTAATGTAACTAAGTACTGTAGACGTGAGTAAGTGTGACCTTAGTTCCTTTAGTTTAACTCCAGAGTATTGGTTCAGCATGGGAGGCCTGCTTATATAAATTGCTCCCAAGGGAGGCTGGTATCCCTTTGGACTCCAGCAGGTACGCCCTCTGGTGGCGGTATAATACTGGTTATATAGGGTTGTATACATAACATCATTCCCTGCACTACCTTCATTGCACTGCTCTTCCTGTTGGTCACCCATCCCCTATCTGGCTGTGTACCTTTAACCTGCGGTAAGACCAACTCGCTACGTGCTATCCACGTCATTCTCAGCATCGTGGATGCTCCAGAGTGAATCCACCTGCAGCTCCAGTGCCGCAGTGCGGTCCGTCAGGAGCTGGAGGCGGATACACGTAATCGTCAGGGACACTGGAAGCGTCCCTGACTTCCCACATAGTACAGGAGGAGTATAACACGTGTCCGAGCTTTCCTGCCATGTCTTAACCCTTAAATTGGCAACAACAATGCTAAAGGTTACTTACTGATACAGAAAAGAAAAAGAAAAGCTACTTACCAATCACCAGCCAATCACTTACCCTTTTGGCTGTGATGTCACCTTTCGATTTCTTTCTACTTTGTTGCCTTCTCTCCCCGCTGCAGCTGCACCAGCTGGCCTTTATAGGCCTCACCAACGCCCCGAACACCCGCCTCTCCGACTGCCACCGCCTCTCCTCTGCCGCTGGGCCTTTATAGGCCTCACCAACACCCCGAACACCCGCCTCTCCGACTGCCACCGCCACTCCTCTGCCGCTGGGCCTTTATAGGCCTCACCAACGCCCCGAACACCCGCCTCTCCGACTGCCACCGCCACTCCTCTGCCGCTGGGCCTTTATAGGCCTCACCAACGCCTCGAACTCCTGCCTCTCCGACTGCTCCCACCTCTCCTCTGCCGCTGGGCCTTTATAGGCCTCACCAACGCCCCGAACATCCGCGTCTCTGACTGCCGCCGCCTCTCTTCTGCTGCCGGGCCTTTATAGGCCTCACCAACGCCCCAAACTCCCACCTCTCCGACTGCCACCGCCTCTCCTCTGCCGCTGGGCCTTTATAGGCCTCACCAACGCCCCGAACATCCGCGTCTCTGACTGCCGCCGCCTCTCTTCTGCTGCCGGGCCTTTATAGGCCTCACAAATGCCTCGAACTCCCGCCTCTCCGACTGCCACCACCTCTCCTCTGCCGCTGGGCCTTTATAGGCCTCAACAACTGTTGTGTATCTGTAAAGCATGCACTCCCATGTTCTGCCACCAGGGAGCTCATCCCCTGAAGTCCCAAGGGATCCTAGCATCCCTTGGGAGCACTGTATATAAGCATGCCCCTAAGGCCTGTTACTCACTCTGGAGTGTTTTATTAAAGACTGAGGTCACTGTTACTTTAACCTCCCTGTGTGCAGCCTCATCTGTGTTAGGAACACAATAACTGGTGACGAGAATACGAATCCAACGCAAAGATGCAGCAAACTGTGGGCATCCTGGAGAAGTTCTCGGAGGGTGAGGACTGGGAAGCCTATGTCGAACGGCTAGACCAGTACTTTGTAGCCAACAAGCTCGACGGAGAAGGAAGCGCCGCAAAAAGGAGAGCAGTCCTGCTCACAGTCTGCGGGGCGCCGAACTACAGCCTCATGAAGAATCTTCTGGCTCCGGTGAAACCCACAGATAAGTCGTATGAGGAGCAGTGCACACTTTTTCGGGAGCATCTTAACCCGAGAGAGAGCGTGCTGATGGCGAGGTATCGATTCGACATGTGCCAGCGATCTGAAGGTCAGGAAGTGGCGAGCTACGTCGCCGAGCTAAGGCAACTTGCAGGACAATGTGAGTTTGATGGCTACCTGGAGCAGTTGCTCAGAGACTTTTTTGTACTGGGCATTGGCCACGAGACCATCCTACAAAAACTTTTGACTGTAGAGACACCGACACTCAGTAAGGCCATTGCGATAGCACAGGCGTTTATGTCCACCAGTGATAACATCAAACAAATCTCTCAGCACAAAAGTGCTAGCAATGTTCATAAATTAACTGGAACTGTGTTTGCGAGCAGAAATGTACAGGGCAGAACCCACGACTCTGCAACTGCCAGCAGGCCTCAGGTGACCCAGATGACTCAGAGTCCACAACAAAGGATGAATGCAAGGCAATTCACACCTTGTTGGCATTGTGGAGGCTTCCATTCAGCCTATTCATGCCGCTTCAAAGGGTATGTTTGCAAGAGCTATGGAACAATGGGGCACCTCCAACGAGCTTGCAAACTAGCTGCAAGCTCTGCAAAACCTGCTAACCACCACGTGGCAGAGGAAGATCGGTCCATGGTGGATCAAAGCAATTTCGAGCCTCAGAGAGAGGAGGCAGATGCTGAAGTACACGGGGTGCACACATTTTCGACGAAATGTCCACTAATGCTAAACGTAAAATTGAATGGCTTACCCGTAGCCATGGAACTGGACATTGGCGCTAGTCAATCCATCAAGAGTAAAAAGATGTTTGAGAGTGCAACAAGGCATTCAGACCAGCCCTGAGCCCCATCCACACGAAACTGAGAATGTACACCAAAGAGCTTATCACTGTCTGGGCAGCACCATGGTCAAGGTCACCTACAAGGACACGGTGCATGAACTGCCACTCTGGATTGTCCCGGGCGATGGCCCCACACTGCTTGGAAGGAGCTGGCTAGGCAAAATCCGCTGGAACTGGGATGACATCCGAGCGCTATCACATGTCGATGAGGCCTCATGTACCCAGGTTCTTAACAAATTTCCTTCCCTTTTTGAGCCAGGCATTGGAAACTTTTCCAGGGTGAAGGTGCGGATCCACTTGGTCCCAGAGGCACGAACCATTCACCACAAGGCACGAGCGGTACCTCACATGATGAGGGAGAGAGTGGAAATAGTGCTGCATGGGCTGCAACGCGAGGGCATCATCTCCCCAGTGGAATTCAGCGAGTGAGCCAGCCCGATTGTTGCAGTACTCAAAAGTGATGGCACGGTTAGGATTTGCGGCGATTTTAAAGTAACTATTAATTGTTTCTCGCTACAGGATCAATACCCGCTACCTAAGGCAGACAACCTATTTGCGACACTGGCAGGAGGCAAGACGTTCACCAAGCTCGACCTGACTTTGGCCTACATGACGCAGGAGCTGGAGGAGTCTTCGAAGGGCCTCACCTGCATCAACACGCACAAAGGACTGTTCATCTACAACAGATGCCCGTTTGGAATTCAGTCGGCTGCAGCGATCTTCCAGAGAAACATGGAGAGCCTACTCAAGTCGGTACCACACACGGTGGTCTTTCAGGTCACGGGTCGGGACACCGCCGAGCACCTACAAAACCTGGAGGAGGTCCTCCAGAGACTGGATCGCGTTGGGCTGCGGCTGAAGAGGTCGAAATGCATCTTCATGGAGTGGAGTTTTTGGGGAGAAAGATTGCGGCGGACGGTATTCGGCCCACAGAGGCCAAGACAGGGGCTATCAGGAACGCGTCCAGGCCACAGAACGTCCCGGAGCTGCGGTCGTTCCTGGGACTCCTCAACTATTTTGGTAACTTCCTACCACGGTTAAGCACCCTTTTACATGTGTTATTGCGTAAAGGTGAGAACTGGGTATGGGGAAAAAAAACAAGTAATTGCTTTTGAGAAAGCCAGAAACATTTTATGCTCCAACAAGCTGCTTGTATTGTATAACCCGTGTAAAAGACTTGCGCTAGCATGTGACGCGTCGTCGTATGGAGTCGGGTGTGTATTACAACAAGCTAACATTGCGGGGAAGTTGCAACCTGTCACCTAGGATTCTAGGAGCTTGTCTAAGGCCGAGAGGGCCTACAGCATGATTGAGAAAGAGGCATTAGCGTGTGTGTTCGGGGTAAAGAAAATGCATCAGTACCTGTTTGCCTCAAATTTGAGCTGGAAACTGATCACAAGCCCCTCACATCCCTGTTCGCTGAAAACAAGGGGATAAATACTATTGTCTCAGCCCGCATACAAAGGTGGGCACTCGCGCTATTAGCGTATAACTATACCATCCGCCACAGGCCAGGCACCGAGAACTGTGCGGATGCTCTCAGTCGGCTACCATTGTCCACCACGGGGGTGGAAATGGCGCAGCCTGTAAACTTGTTGATGGTGGCGCAGCCCGCAGACTTGTTGATGGTCATGGAAGCGTTTGAAAATGATAAATCACCTGTCACGGCCCGCCAGATTAGGACTTGGACCAGCCAAGATCCTCTGCTGTCCCTAGTAAAAAAAACTGTGTACTGCATGGGAGCTGGGCCAGCATCCCCATTGAAATGCAAGAGCCAATCAAGCCGTTCCAGCGACGAAAGGACGAGCTGTCCATTCAGGCAGACAGCCTGTTGTGGGGGAACCGCATAGTGCTAGCAAAAATGGGCAGGGAGACGTTCATCTCGGATCTCCACAGCACACACCCGGGTATAGTAATGATGAAAGCGATAGCCAGATCCCACGTCTGGTGGCCCGGTATCGACTCTGACTTAGAGTCCTGTGTACGGCAATGCAGCGTATGTGTTCAGTTGAGCAATGCGCCCAGAGAGGCACCACTAAGTTTGTGGTCCTGGCCCTCCAGACCATGGTCGAGGATCCATGTCGACTCTGTGGGCCCGTTTCTCGGTAAAATGTTCTGGTGGTGGTGGATGCTTTTTCAAAATGGATTGAATGTGAAATAATGTCGGGAAGCACTGTCACTGCCACCATTGAAAGCCTGAGGGCCATGTTTGCCACCGACAGCCTGCCTGACACACTGGTCAGTGGCAATGGGCCATGTTTCACCTGTGCCGAATTTAAAGAATTCTTGACCCGCAATAGGATCAAACATGTCACCTCGGCCCCGTTTAAACCAGCCTCCAATGGGCAAGCAGAGCGGGCAGTACAAACCATCAAACAGAGCCTTAAACGAGTCACAGAAGGCTCACCCCAAATCCGCCAGTCCCGACTACTGCTCAGCTACCGCACGAGACCCCACTCACTCACATGGGTGCCCCCGGCTGAGCTACTCATGAAAAGGACACTTAAAACCAGACTCTCGCTGGTTCACCCCAACCTGCATGATTGGGTAGAGAGCAGGCGGCAGCAGCAAAATGTAAACGATGGCCGCGCCATTGTGTCACGGGAAATTGATCTGAATGACCCTGTGTATGTGCTAAACTATGGACATGGTTCCAAGTGGATCGCGGGCACGGTGATAGCTAAAGAAGGGAATAGGGTGTTTATAGTCAAACTAGACAATGGACAAATTTGCAGAAAGCACCTGGACCAAATGAGGCTGCGGTTTACTGACTACCCTGAACAACTATAGCAGACACCACCTTTTTCGAGCCCACAACACACACCCAAAGGATCAACGACACGACGCCGGACCAGGAAATCGAACCCATCATGCCCAACAGCCCAGCAAGGCCAGGCTCACCTAGCAGCCCTGCAGGACCAACAACATGCCAGCCCAGCGAGGGCACAGCCAACACACCAGAACAGACATTTGTACCGAGGCGGTCCACCAGGGAAAGAAAGGCTCCCGACCGCCTCACCTTGTAAATAGTTTTCACTTTGACTTTGGGACGGGGAGTGATGTTGTGTATCTGTAAAGCATGCACTCCCATGTTCCGCCACCAGGGAGCTCATCCCCTGAAGTCCCAAAGGATTCCAGCATCCCTTGGGAGCACTGTATATAAGCCGGCCTCTCAGCCCTGTTCCTCACTCTGGAGTGTCTTATTAAAGACTGAGGTCACTGTTACTTTAACCTCCCTGTGTGCAGCCTCATCTGTGTTAGGAACACAATACCAACGTCCCGAACTCCTGCCTCTCCGACTGCTGCCGCCTCTCGGACGCTGCTGGGCCTTTATAGGCCTCACCAAAGCCCCGAGCTCCCGCCTCTCCAACTGCCACCACCTCTCCCCTGCCGCTGGGCCTTTATAGGCCTCACCAACGCCCCGAACACCCGCCTCTCCGACTGCTACCGTCTCTCCTCTGCCGCTGGGCCTTTATAGGCCTCACCAACGCCCCGAACTCCCGCTTCTCCCTCTGCCACTCTCTACAAGTCACAAATCAGGTGTATGATGGAATACTTTCCACTTGCCTGTATCATGTATTCAACTATCATTGTAACCATGTATAAGCTGACCTAAGTTGTATACCTTGAGAACATTGACCACAAGGAGGTAACCTGGACTTTCAGGTGTAAAAGGGGAAGCTCCACCCACCTTCATCACTTGAGGTCTTGATAATAAAGGTAACTGGTCACAGAGTGACCTTCTCTCAAGTATGGGCCTCGTGTGCATTTATACTGTATAGTAAGGACATATCAGCCTGGATGAGTGCAGGTCCAACAGCACTCAAGAAGCTCAACACCATCCAGGACAAAACAGCCCACTTGATTGGCACCTAATCCACCACCTTAAACATTCACTCCCTCCATCACCGGCGCACCGTAGCTGCAGTGTGTACCATCTACTAGATGCACTGCAGCACTTTGCCACGGCTTCTTTGGCAGCACCTCCCAAACCCACGACTTCTACCACCTAGAAGGACAAGGGCAGCAGACACATGGGAGCACCATTACTTGCAAGTTCCCCTCCAAGTTACACACCTTTCTGACTTGGAAATGTATCGCCGTTTCTTCATCGCCGCTGGGTCAAAATCCTGGAACTTCCTCCCTAACAGCACTGTGGGAGTATCTTCAACACATGGACTGCAGCGATTCAAGAAAGTGGCTCACTACTACCTTCTCAAGGACAATTAAGGATGGCAATAAATGCTGGCCTTGTGAGTGATGCCCACATCCCAGAATGAATTAAAAAAAAATTAGAATCCACCAAAATCTTTAACTTGTGACGGAGAAGAGGGGCAGTAGCTTGGAGAAAGATCTGATGTATGTCTTGTCAGGTGATTCAAAGGACAAATGACAAGCATTTTGGCAGTTTGCTGGGAAAACCAAAGTAAATGAGCCATAGACATTTACAATACAGGAAGATGCCATTCGGCCATTCAAATCTGTGTTGGCTCTTTGCTAGAGCAATTCAAAACTAATTTGCCTGCCCAAATCTCTTCTCAAAGCCCTATATCCTCTTCTGGTTCAAATATTTAAACAATTATTCCTTAAAGATGCAATGGTATCTACCTCAACTGAATGGCATTTTGCAATACCGCCTAGAACATAGAACATAGAAATTATGTGCAGGAGCAGGCCATTCGGCCCCTCGAGCCTGGACTGCCATTCAATAAGATCATGGCTGATCATTCAACCTCAGTACCCCTTTCCCGCTTTCTCTCCATACCCCTTGATCCCTTTGGCCGTAAGGGCCTTATCTAACTCCCTTTTAAATATATCTAACGAACTGGCCTCAACAACTTTCTGCGGTAGAGAATTCCACAGGTAAACCACTCTCTGAGTGAAGAAGTTTCTCCTCATCTCGGTCCTAAATGGCTTACCCCTTATTCTTAGACTGTGACCCCTGGTTCTGGAACTCCCCAGCAACGGGAACATTTTTCCTGCCTCTAACCTGTCCAATCCCGTCAGAATTTTATATGTTTCTATGAGATCCCCTAAACGCCAGTGGATACAAGCCCAGTTGATCTAGTCTCTCCTCATATGTCAGTCCTGCCATTCCAGGAATCAATCTGATGAACCTTCACTGTACTCCCTCAATAGCAAGAACGTCCTTCCTCAGATTAGGAGACCAAAACTGAACACAATATTGCAGGTGAGGCCTCACCAAGGTCCTGTACAACTGCAGTAAGACCTCCCTGCCCCTGTACTCAAATCCCCTCGCTATGAAGGCCAACATGCCATTTGCCTTCTTCGCCGCCTGCTGCACCTGCATGCTAAACTTCAATGACTGATGTACCATGACACCCAGGTCCCATTGCACCTCCCCTTTTCCTAATCTGTCACCATTCAGATAATATTCTGCCTTCCTGTTTTTGCCACCAAAGTGGATAACCTCACATTTATCGACATTATATTGCATCTGCCATGCATTTGCCCACTCACCTAACCTGTCCAAGTCACCCTGCAGCCTCTTAGCATCCTCCTCACAACTCACACCGCCACCCAGTTTAGTGTCATTTTGCAATACTGTCCAGGATCAATTTCAACCCCAATATTTCTGGTCTTTCCTCATATCTATAGTTTCTCATTCTTGGCATGCCTTAATTTCATAGGTTTGTGTAATTTTACAGATCCCCTATATTGATTCTGTAATGCATTGTGAGAGACAGAAATTTATCTGATAAAATTGTCTCCACGTCATTTGATAGTCTCTGTGAGCTTTGACGATGTGGTGATTGCATTAGTAGATCAGAGGGTCATTTCCTGAAGCCAAGATTGAGCTGCATTGTTAGAATCATGTAAAGAGAGAGCCAAGTAGTGCTGCCTAGCCTTGCCATATTGATCTCGGAGCGCAGATATGCTAGGTAAAAAATCTGAAGATATTGCTGGTTTCTATATCATCACCACGAAAAACAGTGAACACATTTTAGAACATGGCAGTATATAGAATTTATAGCACAGAAGTAGGCTAAATAGTCCATCTGTTCTATGCCGGTGATTTTGCTTCACACGAGCCTTCTCCTACCCTATTTCATCTCACCCTATCTGCATATCTTTCTATTCCCTTCTCTCACATGTACTTATCTAGCTTCCCCTTAAAGGCATCTATGCTATTTGCCTCAACGAGTGTTTGATTTTTAATTTTAATGTAATTTTGAAGTATTGGATATATTTTGTAGAACTTATTTTGTAATTTATGGTGACAGATTTGGGATGCAAACCATCTTACAATTTAAAAATCTAACAGGCAACATGAAGTCACAATTTCGGGTTTCTTCCCTCAGAATCTTGTTTGTTTGTAAGCTGTAAATAAGTCTGCCATTTTCAGCATGGCCAAATGTGACTTGAAGAGAAACATTGATTATTGCGAAGATTATTGCTTTATTATTTTCATTGGCATCCTGTGATGTCTTCTGGAGCATGTAATCTCTTCCAGTTCAAGTAACATGCTGACTGCTGCAGTGATTCTAGTCCACCAGAGGCAGCTGACGAACAGTGTGATATTGTTACTGCAATATGTGTGCGCGCTAGGTCCGTGCAGCAGAGCTGATCTCCAGTCGTCTTGGTTAATCCTTGCCACTGGACCAAGACCTAGCTCTGTTAAGCCCATGTGGTAGCTTGTGTGCAATGGCCACCACACGTTAAAAAAATTCACGCACAGGCAGCTTCCACCCTTCAATATGTAGCTCGCGACCTGGAATATTACGTCCTTCATTGAAACACCTCTGAAACATAGAAACATAGAATATAGGTGCAGGAGTAGGCCATTCGGCCCTTCGAGCCTGCACCGCCATTCAGTAAGATCATGGGGGGGCAGATCATTTTCTCAGTACCCCTTTCCTGCTTTCTCTCTATACCCCTTGATCCCTTTAGCCGTAAGGGCCATATCTAACTCCATCTTGAATATATCCAATGAACTGGCATCAACAACTCTCTGCGATAGGGAATTCCACAGGTTAACAACTCTCTGAGTGAAGAAGTTTCTCTTCATCTCAGTCCTAAATGGCCTACCTCTTTATCTAAGACTGTGTCCCCTGGTTCTGGATTTCCCCATCATCGGGAACATTCTTCCTGCATCTAACCTGTCCAGTCCCATCAGAATCTTATAAGTTTCTATGAGATCCCCTCTCATCCTTCTAAACTCCAGTGTATAAAGGCCCAGTTGATCCAGTCTCTCCTCATATGTCAGTCCCGCCATCCCGGGAATCAGTCTGGTGAACCTTCGCTGCACTCCCTCAATAGCAAGAATGTCCTCAGATTAGAAGACCAAAACTAACACAATATTCCAGGTGAGGCCTCACCAAGGCCCTGTACAACTGCAGTAAGACCTCCCTGCTCCTATACTGAAATCCCCTTGCTATGAAGGCCAACATACCATTTGCCTTCTTCACCGCCTGCTGTACCTGCATACCAACATTCAATGACTGATGAACCATAACACACGGGTCTCGTTGCAGCTCCCTCTTTTCTAATCTGCCGCCATTCAGATAATATTCTGCCTTCGTGTTTTTTCCCTCAAAGTGGATAACCTCACATTTATCCACATTATACTGCATCTGCCATGCATTTGCCCACTCACTTAACCTGTCCAAGTCACCCTGCAGCCTTTTAGCATCCTCCTCACAGCTCACACCGCCACCCAGTTTAGTGTCATCTGCAAATTTGGAGATATTACACTCAATTACTTCATCTAAATCCTTAATGTATATTGTAAAGAGCTGGGGTCCCAGCACTGAGCCCTACGGCACTCTACTAGTCACTGCCTGCCATTCAGAAAAGGATCCATTTATCCCAAATCTCTTCATCCTGTCTGTCAACCAGTTCTCTGTCCATGTCAGTACATTACCCCCAATACCATGTGCTTTGATTTTGCACACCAATCCCTTGTGTGGGACCTTGTCAAAAGCCTTTTGAAAGTCCAAATACACCACATCCACTGGTTCTCCCTTGTCCACTCTACTAGTTACATCCTCAAAAAATTCCAAAAAATTGTCAAGCATGATTTCCCTTTCATAAATCCATGCTGACTTGTCACTGCTTTCCATATACGCTGCTATTTCATCTTTAATAATTGATTCCAACATTTTCCCCACTACTGATGCCAGGCTAACCGGTCTACAATTACCCGTTTTCTCTCTCCCTCCTTTTTTAAACAGTTGTGTTACATTAGCTACCCTCCAGTCCATAGGAACTGATCCAGAGTCGATAGACTGTTGGAAAATGATCACCAGTGCATCCACTATTTCTATGGCCACTTCCTTTAGTACTCTGGGATGCAGACTATCAGGCTCCAGAGATTTATCGGTCTTCAATCCCATTAATTTTCCCTGACACAATTTCCCACTTTAGAAGGATATCCTTCAGTTCCTCCTTCTCACTAGACCCTCGGTCCCCTAGTATTTCTGGAAGGTTATTTGTGTCTTTCTTCGTGAAAACAGAACCAAAGTATTTGTTTAACTGGTCCGCCATTTCTTTGTTCCCCATTATAAATTCACCTGAATCTGACTGCAAGGGACCTACATTTGCCTTCACTAATCTTTTTCTCTTCACATATCTATAGAAGCTTTTGCAATCAGTTTTTATGTTCCCAGCAAGCTTCCTCTCATACTCTATTTTCCCCCTCCTAATTAAACCCTTTGTTGTCCTCTGCTGTATTACAAAGTTCTACCAGTTCTCAGGTTTGCTGCTTTTTCTGGCCAATTTATATGCCTCTACCTTGGATTTAACACTATCCTTAATTTCCCTTGTTAGCCACGGTTGAGCCACCTTCCCCATTTTATTTTTACTCCAGACCAGGGATGTACAACTGTTGAAGTTCACCCATGTGATCTTTAAATGTTTGCCATTGCCTATCCATCGTCAACCCTTTAAGTATCACTTGCCAGTCTATTCTAGCCAATTCACGTCTCATTTCCCCAAGTTCAGGACCCTAGTCTCTGAATTAACACTATCACACTCCATCTTAATAAAGAATTCTACCATATTATGGTCACTCTTCCCCAAGGGCCCTCGCACAACAAGGTTGTTGTCAACGTGAACTCATACCTTTTCGGCGTGGAAATAAGTCATCCTCGATACGAGGAACCGCCTATGATGATGACGATTTTTACTTAGAACTGCTGATGCAGCTTCATCCATGCTTGCTCCAGGAAAGCAATCAAATACCACAGTACGTATTCGCAGCCAGTTATTGTTAATCAAGTGATAACTCCAGTTACAACGCACAATGTACCTTCCTTCAGAATTTTCTTTACTTTGGCCAGTCTGGCTCTAAAGATCATTCTAACTTTTAATACTTGATAATATTAACAAGAGCTGAAATTAATAAATACTAATGATGCTTTAGTTCTAATTTTGAGAGACATGGGGCTAGATTTTAACCTTTTTTTGCATACATAACGGCCACTTAACATCCATTTTACCGCTGAAATGAGGTGTAACGCCCAGATATCGGCCATTTACGCACAAAATGGAAACTGACGCCCATTTTTTGGACACTTATCGGCGAGCATTACTTTCCCCATGTACGTAACGCTGGGAAAAAATAATACCTCCATATATTTGGGCAGAATCATCAGAATGGGGGAAACCAACGGCCATAATATCGCCCAGTGTTACTTTTCGCATGTAATTGACACCGAGATTCAATAATACCGACCGCCCACTTTATTTTGTCATAAAGATCACATTTGCCAAAACTTGCGCCCAGGAGATCAGCTAGCTTCACTTTCACCACCTCGCACACATTTCGCCCACAATATTGCTCGCCCAAAAAACCGCCGGGAAAAAGTGGAACTAATCACAGCGTTATGAACACCATGTCCAAAATCACATGTCGCATCATTTAAAAGGCTGCTCTGCTTCAAACTCAGGGGAGTTCAGATGTACTCTGGAGGTGTTTGGAGGTGATGTGAACATCTGAACAAACTTCTTTATCATACTGTGGACGATTGGAATCTGTTCGGTATCTTCGTTGGGACATTCATTCTTTGTGACCAATCGGTGGAAAACTGATAGCTATTGGAATGGGGCCTGTTCTTTCTCACCCTCTCTTGATTATTAATTACATGCTGCAAACCAGAGTACTTAAGGAAGTGGCCCTAGAAATAGTGGATGCATTGGTGGTCATTTTCCAACTTCTATAGACTTTGGACCAGTTCCTGTGGATTGGAGGGGAGCTAATGTAACCCCACTTTTTAAAAATAAGGGAGAGAGAAAACAGGGAATTATAGACCGGTTAGCCTGACATCGGTAGTGGGGAAAATGTTAGAATCAATTATTAAAGATGTAATAGCAGCGCATTTGGAAAGCAGTGACAGGATCGGTCCAAGTCAGCATGGATTTATGAAAGGGAAGTCATGCTTGTCATATCTTCTAGAATTTTTTGAGGATGTAACTAGTAGAGTGGACAAGGGAGAACCAGTGGATGTGGTGTATTTGGACTTTCAAAAGGCTTTTGACAAGGCCTCACACAAGAGATTAATGTGCAAAATTAAACCACATGGTATTGGGGGTAATGTATTGATGTGGATAGATAACTGGTTGGAAGCAAAGAGTAGGAAAAAACAGGTCCTTTTCAGAATGGCAGGCAGTGACTAGTGGGGTACCGCAAGGTTCAGTGCTGGTATCCCAGCTACTTACAATATACAGTAATGATTTAGACGAAGGAATTGAATGTAATATCTCCAAGTTTGCAGATGACACTAAGCTGGGTGGTAATGTGAGTTGTGAGGAGGATGCTAAGAGGCTGCAGGGTGACTTGGATAGGTTAGGTGAGTGGGCAAATGCATGGCAGGTGCAGTATAATGTGGATAAATGTGAGGTTATCCACTTTGGGGGCAAAAACAAGAAGGCAGAATATTATCTGAATGGTGATAGATTAGGAAAAGGGGAGGTGCAATGAGACTTGGGTGTCATGGTACATCAGTCATTGAAAGTTGGCATGCAGATACAGCAGGCG
This sequence comes from Pristiophorus japonicus, assembly GCF_044704955.1. NCBI lineage: Eukaryota > Metazoa > Chordata > Chondrichthyes > Pristiophoridae > Pristiophorus > Pristiophorus japonicus. The sequence continues at coordinate 126,636,712 of NC_091986.1, forward strand.
GTGAAGAAGGCAAATGGCATATTGGCCTTCATAGCGAGAGGATTTCAGTATAGGAGCAGGGAGGTCTTACTGCAGTTGTACAGGGCCTTGGTGAGGCCACACCTTGAATATTGTGTACAATTTTTGTCTCCTAATCTGAGGAAGGACATTCTTGCTATTGAGGGAGTGCAGCGAAGGTTCACCAGACTGATTCCCGGGATGGCAGGACTGACATATGAAAAAAGACTGGATCGACTAGGCTTATATTCACTGGAATTTAGAAAAATGAGAGGGGATCTCATAAAAACATATAACATTTTAACGGGATTGGACAGGTTAGATGCAGGAAGAATGTTCCCGATGTTGGGGAAGTCTAGAACCAGGAGTCACAGTCTAAGGATAAGGGATAAGCCATTTAGGACCGAGATGAGGAGAAACTTCTTCATTCAGAGAATTGTGAACCTGTGGAATTCTCTACCACAGAAAGTTGTTGAGGCCATTTCATTAAATATATTCAAAGGGGAGTTAGATGTGACCCTTACGGCTAAAGGGATCAGAGGTATGGAGAGAAAGCAAGAATGGGGTACTGAAGTTGCATGATCAGCCATGATCATATTGAATGGTGGTGCAGGCTCGAAGGGCCGAATGGCCTACTCCTGCATCTATTTTCTATGTTTCTATGAAATGGCAGAAGGTACGCTCCACAGCATCATGTGCCCAATGTAAGACGTGACAGACTGATGAGGAGGACCAGACATTACACCCCCCGCAAGTACAGGGAAAAGCAGTCTTACCTCAACCTGCCCGACATCACCTGCCTTCGGAGACTGCGCTTCCAAAAAGAGGTTATCACTGAGGTATGCCAGCTCATAAGGAGAGATCTGCAGCCTGCCAGCACCATCAGGACTGCACTGTCCATCGAGGTCAAAGTCACCACGACACTGTCGTTCTACGCATCGGGTTCTTTTCAGGCCTCAGCTGGCAACATTTGCGGTTTGTCTCAGCATGCCACACATTGCTGCATCACTGAAGCCCTGTAAGCATGCAGGATGGACTTTATCAGCTTCCCTATGACCAGGGAGGCTCAGACTGAGGGAGCTCTAGGATTCTACCGAATTGCTAACTTCCCCAAGATGCAAGGAGCAATAGACTGTACACACATCGCGATGCGGGCATCTTTTCAGGATGCAGAGGTTTTCAGGAACCGCAAGGGATTCCACTCCCTGAATGTGCAACTTGTTGTCGACCACCAGCAAATTATTATGGCAGTGAATGCTAAATTTCCGGGCAGCATCCATGATGCTCACATCCTGCGTGAGAGCACTGTATCTGACTTGTTTACCAATCAGCTACAAGGTCAATGCTGGATGCTTGTTGACAAAGGATATGTTCTTGCCACCTGGCTGATGAACCCCCTGAGTGACATCCACACCAAAGCCAAGAAGCGATACAATGAGAGCCACAGAGCCAATCGCAATATCGTGTCGAAAACCATTGGAGTGCTGCAGCAGCACTTTAGATGCCTGGACCACTCAGGAGGCGAGCTCCAATACCACCCTGAGCAGGTAGCTCGATTCGTGGTGGTGTACTCCAAGCTGTACAATTTGGCTATCAGGAGAGGACAAGAATTGCCAAAAGGGTCTGACAGTCCACCTCAGGAGAGAGAGGAAGAAGAGGACGAGGAGATGGACGCTGACCTCGGTCCACACAATCAGGCTGACGCTGAAGCCATGCCCCCACACTCCTGTAGACCGCATGAAAGGGCCCATGGTGGCATCATACCTGCAAGACTCTTAATGTCAGGAGCTCATAAATGAGCGCTTTGCCTGAAAGAACATTGGTGTTATTTACAAGGCTGACACACTGCTGGGTGTGCAGGTCATACATCAATGGTGGGCATCACCTTGGTGACAGTTCAAGTTTAAGTTGATTGAAGTTAAGTGTAATTATACCCTTTGATTTTAAGGAATCACCAATGTGTAACGGTGGAGCTATATGAGCCAATGCGCATCAAGGTTATGTTAAATAAAAAACACTTAAACCGACTGTTTGTCTGAAATCATAAATGTATCTGTAAAAACCAACCCTCCCCGCCGCCCCCCCCCCCCCCGCTTCTCATTCCCACCTCTACCCCTTCCCCTTCCCCTCCTGACTCCAAGCTGCCTGGCCGAGGAATTCCTCAGGCGTTGCTTCATTAGGGGGGTGGGAGGGAGGGGGGCGGAGGGATGATGGCCGAACCGCTGCTTGGACGGATGCGGGAGAGGACGGTCCCGAGGTGGGGACATCCTCCAAGCCAGAAGCAAGATGTTGCTCCTGGCTCTCGTGTCGTTGGCAATGGGGGTGCGGCACCTTGGGGTGCAGTGCCGCGCTCTGGAACTGTCATGTATCTTGAGGGGGAGGGAGGGGGGCGGCGGGGAGGGTTGGTTTTTACAGATATATTTATGATTTCAGACAAACAGTCGGTTTAAGTGCTATACATGACTGTAATAAGATATGACCTGTAACCACCAGCATACCTTACCACCAGGGGTGTACTTGCAAGAGACAGGTATATAAGGACAGGTCTCAGACAAGTGCAGCATTCCAGAGCTGTGAAATAAAGGTGCAGGTCCAGAGTAACCTTGACTTCACTACATGCCTCGTGTAAATCTGTACTGAGGGGACAGGACTTTACAGGAACCACTGGGAGTCCTCTGCCACCAGTGTTCCTAGCTCCCAGCTGCAGGGCCTCCACCATCTCTCCATGTTATATATTATTTGTTGGACAAAAACTCAGTGCCAACTATGTTCTTGGTGCTTAGTAGGATTTTTGCTGCTGGTGAATCACCCTCGTGCCTCCCACAACAGCCAAACAAGCACATACCACAGCCACACACAGTCCCTCTCTGCCCCCTCTCTCTCTGTCTCCTCTTCTGTGCTATTAATGATGACTCATGAATTGAGGGAAACAAGCCATGCCGTTGCTAAGGACGGCGACACTTTACGGCAGAAGATCAGAGCGATTTAACGCTAACACCCATTTCAGATCGCTCGTGTTAATGCCCAATTTTTAAATGGAGACTAGGGGCTTTGAGAATGGGCGACAAGCCGGCGATCTGAAAACCCATTTTTACTGCCCACGCCGTAAATGCCGCCCATTTTTGGGCAATCTGCACAAAAGTGTAAAATCTAGCGCATGACGTCTATGAACGGTCCCGATGCTTAACCTGCTAAATACGACTCCTTTATCTTGGTGGTAACCTCATAGACCCACATACAGCTGGATTTACATGTCTGTCATTGGAATCAGGGAGTTGTATTTTGCAGTGTGAACACCAGGTGCTGACTCATAAACACAAATTTCCCAGAATGCAAACTGAGACAGTGCGAGTACAAAAGTTGCGAGTATGTCAGAATTTGTGGCTTGAGGTTATTATCAAAGATGATTTGAAGCCTGAAACGTTCAGGATCAAGGGCACCCAATATTCAAAGCAAATATCGCAAATTTCCTATTTTTTCTTTCCAGTTTTCTCCACCAATTTTTCCCTTCCAGAAGATGTTGACTGCTTGCTGGAGTACAGTACAGTTCCCGAGTGCTTGCTCCCTCCAGTACCTTGCCCAGATGGCCATTATTTAAGCATAAGCCTCGACAGGGAACCCCAGCAGTTCATTGGAGGTTCAGGATAACATGATCATTCCTAAGCTGGTTGGCCTTGAAAATGTACTAAGCAATACATGCTTCAGCTGTCAGCTTGGTTTGTGTCTGGTTCTCGCTATTGGTGCTTTGCATGTCGACACACTGGGGCCACTTATTTATAACGTAAGAAAGAAATGCTTCTGAAATCCAGTGAAATATTTGGAGTTTATGAAAATACAAAATGTTTGATTTTAAAAAGCAGATATATATTTATTTTGTTTTAAGAGTATTTCAAGTTATGTTTTGCATTTTGAATTTGTTATTTTCATTTAGGTTAGTGTGGCCAATTAGATAACCTACAGGATCAAATGCTGTATGCTATGTTTCATCTCAAGATACATCTCAAGAATCCTTATGCTTTTGAGGATTTTACAAATTGGAATTGATTGATTGTTAAAAATGACAAGTCCAGCCTTTTGACAAATTAAAACTACACTGCCCAAGGCTGCTTAGTGATGAATGACATTGTGCCCAAAGGGACTGTTCCCATTCAAGATAGCAGTGCCCAAGTCCACTCTAATCATTGCAGGTACCCAAGGTAAGACTGAGCAAGATGGCTTTCACCAGTTTAGGTGGCACTCTTTCCAGACAGTGGGACCCATTTATAGCCCAGGTTTAACAAAGTTTAAAGTGATGACAAATCAACAGTTAGCTGTGACCTGATCTAGTCTACTAATGCACTAAGAATCTCATTCCAGTGTTACGAGTGGGATAGTTTGGCGAGATCTAATATAATAGGAAATCGAAACCACGTTAAATTCCATTTGATTTATGTTATGTTGTATATCTTCGTATAGCTACAGGTCATTGGTTATTGCCCCATAACTACTGGGCTGGCTACCTCTCATATGTTTAACATTTTTGATTTTATTACAATTAGTAACAATGATTATAATCAGCTTTCACTATTCTAATGTTACTTACAACTGCAGAGCTCCTAAAGTCCGACTATTTTGCAAACATTAGATAAAGTTGACAAATATCACTTCTTCTTAAGAAATACAGGCCATATGACCGGTTGATCATGCTCCGCCATTTAATAAGATCATGGCCAATCTTCTGCAGCAACTCAACTTTCCTGCCCTATCCCTATTTACCTTGATTCCCATTGTGCCCAAAAATGTATCTATCTCAGTCTTGAATATACTCAACAACTAAGCATCCACAATCCTTTGGGGTAGAGATTTCCAAAGGTTCACCACCCTCTGAGTGAAGAAATGTCTCTTCATCTTAGTTCTAAATGGCTGACCCCTTATCCTGAGACTATGACCCCTTGTTCTAGACTGTCCAGCCAAGGGAAACAATCTCTCAGCATCTATTCTTATCATTATGGCATTGTTGAACAATGCTGATCTTGCAATTTTTACTGGAAATTAAGATTCGTTCACCAAGTCAGCTCATTTCCAATTCCAGCAGTCAGTTCATTTCCTGGTCATTCAGCATCATTGCGATTGCATATCTCAATATTTCAGTATACTGCATTACCACGATAACCTGTCTAATTTCCACATAATGTAAAAGTATCATTTTACGCTCAATCTCCTGTGCAACATTAACTTAGCAACCAGTGCCATAGCCTTTTACTTTATTGGCTCTTTGGGCCAGACTAACATATGGTGAACTGTGTCTTAGAATTATAGAAATTTACAGTACGGAAGGAAGCCATTTTAGCCCATCATATCCATGCCAGATAGGGTCTTCTTTCCTATAAATATTTGAGATTAGTACAGAGTATGCTAGGATCCCTTAACACCATGTTAATATAAAATGGAATAGCTGCAATTTTGACAGTAAAAGATTTTATTTTGTTTAAACGAGATAGAGTTTCTGGAAAAATGCAGCATTTGATGCTAAAAAGGATCAAAAATCTAATGGCATTTAGCTTAGTGAATAGTGTTCAATCATCAATCATTGTATAAGTTTATTATACCCGGGCAAGCCAGCTGAACTCCTGGCCAGGCCTGAGTCAATTGTTTGGCTCTGGTTTAATTTTCTATTACAGAAAAAATAATAAGACTAGAATGAGACATAAAAATCTGTAATGAGGTTGTGGAGGGGTGGGGCGGGGGGGGGGGGGGGGCGGTGTTAGTGTGGTACTATACCTGCCCTTTGTACTTGGTGCTGATGGAGTGCCTGAAATGGAAAGTTGCTTTCCCCAGCATTAAAATCCCTCAGCTTGATGAACACAAAATTTGTAAAAATGTCATGAATAGAAAGGAGGAAACGGGCAATTCTTTAAAAAAAATGTATTTTATGCTGCTCTAATGGCTGAATGGATAAATATACTCAGAGTGGTTTTAAACGGTACAGATTATGAAGACATAAAATTCAATCCCTCATCTGTGCCAAGGTGGTAGTCGGATTGCTCTTAACAATTTCAGGAGTCTATAGTATGGGAAAGGAAGGGTCTCTATTCAGATCACAATCCTAATGGCAATGCTTGGTCAAAATAGGATCGACTCAGCTTGATGCCTCCGTGGCACACAGCTCACAATAGTCAGACTCCCATGAAACTATTCCCAGAAGAGTTTTTCTACAGAGATGAGCAGAGGAAAATGAAAGGGAGAAGTCAATTGTTATGATTAACATTTAAGAAAAGTAACTCCTGCAAACAATAGTTAAAACCCCACAATTTAATCACCTTGATTGTGTTCCTTCTCACCAGCCAAAACTAAATGAATGTGCAAGGCCACAGATGGAAGCATGAAGTAGAGTTGTCTACCGGGTTGGGGTCGTGTTTTGGTGTTTTCAGATTTCAAGGAGTGAAAGGCGGTTCTTGTAATACAGCTCCACCTGGTGGACTACTGATGTAATAAAACTACTGATGTAATAACAATAAAAGATCAAGTGGCAAGGTCATGTGATCACAGTTCTGTAACAAGCCATCTTGTAGTATGTGTGCTTGTGTAGCTGTTTCTAAAGATATCACAGTTCTATTGAGATATAGTAGGACTCCATTAAATAACCATGATTAGAGGAGACATATTTCCAAGAGGGGCCAGTCATGGTAGAGTAAAGCTACAAACAGTACATGTGGTATCACTTTTAAGTCTTTGTTGGCTCAGCTCAACTTTTGACGCCGAGGGTGAAACCCGTTCTGTGTGCTTGATTCTACCAACATAATCTCTGGCTTGACAAGCTGTAATGTTTATGTCGTAGCCAGAAGATGGGTTTCAACTCTTCAGAAGGTTATAGACTATAATTCCTTCACACTTGCATGCTCCGGTCAGTCAACATTTTTGAGCATTCTAGCCTGCGTTTGTATTCAAGCTCTGTTCAATCTGAATTCCCTCTGAGCCCAAACTCAGATCCAATCTACCAAAGTAATCAAACATAAGCAAGTGTATACTGCATATGAAATGTGACTCAGCTCTAAAGTTTGCATCCACTGTGAGTTCACACAACTTGGAGAAACCTGTCCCTTAACAAGGAATCTGAACTGAATCATAGAAGCAAGATTTCGTTTTTTTTTGAGAGCAAGGATTAAGCCACACTTTCACCCTAATTTTTGGTACTCTTATTGGTAGCCAGCCTTAGAAATTAAATCTAAATGTAACACATGAAGATATCAAAAACTATGCCGCTCCAAGGAAATCCAATTGAAATAAATAATTCTAACAGTTGATTTAATTCACATAATCCAGGAAGAAAAGTGTGATCTGTTGCAGAATAATACAGATCACAAAGCAGATAGCTTTGGGCAAGAATGGTGGACTAGTTTCATTTAAATTTCCATGCTTTTAATTTGTTTTTCTGTCCCAGTGTCCTTGGGATATGCAGCAGCAGCAACCTGCAGCCAAGAGCGACCTCATCCCTGTTGGGGAGCACCTGGCCTTCACTCCACAGAGACAAAACTGAGACTGGGAACACAACAGAGTGAGGGGTAGACCTGTATCCCACCTTATTTTTGCTGCTCCAACCTGAAATATAAAGCATTAAATGGGGACATAGAATTGGCTGTGCTTGAATAACTACACATGGCAATGGTAATGTGATTTTAATTGTCTCACTTTTTGTGTGAAAATTATGATTTAATTAAAAAATGGTTGAGTAAAATTATGTTTGATCTAATACTTCTACCATTCTGACTGCTTCAGATCAGCAGCATGTCTTGCATTACACGAGGGCACAGTGCACCAGATCAGGAGGTTCAACCTCGCTCTCCTATTAATGCCTATATTTTATTCAGACAGCAGGATTTCAGAAAATTAACTGAATAACAAAATAGTTACGTTTGGCTAGCAGTTATTAGCACTATCAAATGTGTATCATCTCACAGACGGTGCTCGGCTGTTACTGTGACACTGAACCCATGTGGAAGCAAGCCATCCTCGTTCGAGGGACTGCCTATGATGATGATGATGATGATAAACAGGCCCAGTGTCAGCAGTAATATGCTTCATCCTCTTTCTGAAAATAAGAGTGTCATTGATGGGGTAAGCTCACAAGCTGATCGGCTAAGTGTCTTGGATAACTCCCTTGTGGATACACGAGAGCAGCTGACACAGAGGGAATCTTTTAACACTTTTATTGCATGCAGCATGCTACATAATGTCTAGGGCTGTAGCAGAATTTTGCAACAGAATTTTTACTTCTCTGTAAACATCTATGTATTGGACCTAAATAAATTGTCTGCAACAGGGGATGACATGCACCAGTTATGGAGACCAGAGTGGTGTAGCATTTGAGGTGTGCAATATGGTATTTACAAGGCCAGCTGATGACTGGAGAATAATTTGCTGAAAAATGTTGTTTACATATTTAGGTGGCGAAATTGCCCCAGCCACCCCTCAAAGGAAACGGAGCGCTGTCTCTGGCGCTCTGCTTCCTTTGGGAGCGGTCCTGGAACGGTAGCACAGCACTGATGCACTGCAACGCCCTCCCCTTCCATTAATGGGGAGAGCCGCTGCGTACTCTGCATGGCCCTTTGGTGGCCACCACTGGACCACCAGGGCAACATGAAACGGGCCAGCAGCCCAGCACCCAACATAGAGTGCCGAGCTGCATGATGGCGGTCCGGACCACGCTAGGGCCGCAATGGTTGGGCCGACCCGAGAGTTGGCCCACCAACAATGATAGCGGCCCGGGACTGCAAGCCCTCCCTTAAAACAGCGCCCTGAGAGAGGATGTCTGCCAGCCTCATGGCCCGCGGGGCAATTTCCCCCGCGGGGCGTAAGGGGTCATCGCGCATGGTGGGGCATGGCGCTGCTGAGGCAGTGCCTCCCAAACCTCTGGGCCAATTTCCTGGGAGGCGATAGCACTCCCCTCCCCCGTGCGAAAACTGTCTTGTACCCCATTGCGCTAACAGGGTGCAAAAAAGGGGCGATTTCACCCCCTTAATGTTTTTACCATGTTACATTATCAGTAATGTTGTAAAACAATAGATTTCCTCACCTGAATTGTCAAGAATTATAAACAACTTTTTGTATTGCTGTATTAACTTTATTTTATTATGATAAAACCACCAGCACTATTTCTTTCTTGATTTGTATTTGACTCGTTTCCTCCCTCTTTACTTTCTCCAGTTTTTCATGCCCATTGCTTTTATAGACCTTCTACCTGTGATATACATGTCATCTGTTATAACTGAATCGGCTTGAAATTAATCATGAGGCCTTCCCAGCCTATGGCAAACACCAGGAATAAACACGCCTGAAAAGTGCTTAACTAGATGAAAATATTTGAAATGTGAAATCTATATGAGGAACCTTTTGAAAAGCCCAGTAACCCCTGTCTCCATGATTTTACTCAGAAAAAAATTTTTTTTTTCATTTATTTTTGGAAGCTCTGATACAAAAACAATCGTCTATTCCTCTGTCTCCCTTTCCTCAATAGTATGAGGTTGTGTGAGGTCAGCTGCAGCATTGGACAGGATTGACAGTCTGTCATTTCTGACAGAGACTGTCATTTTTCAAACAGTAAGGTCAAATCTGAAGGGAGTGCACAGAGGGAAATGCTCCTGCCAAATGGGGTCACAGCAAAGCCCAGATGTCCCAGTTAGACTTGTAAGGATCAATGATGTGATGAACAGAGAGTAAATCAGCAAATTCCTCTCCTATTTTATGTTTATTTTTCTGATTCTCTTCCCCCAGACAATTCCCAGCAAAACAGCTTGTGGGGATTCACCAGTGCAACTCTGTAAGGGCATTTAAAAGATTTGACCGCAACCTGGGATTTCTTGAAGTCTGATTTATTCACCCCTCCCTCTCTGTGATTTTGATCAGCATCTGCCCCTGCTGGTCAGGGGAACGAGCAGCCTGGGGAATCATAGGCCTATCATTCATTGATAAAATGTGTTTGAAGACAAGTGGCTGTTTCATCATCCGACTCTTTGTTTCAAATGGAAATAAAATCACTACATAGTAGCAAATATAGCCTTGTAGTAAAGCTCTATGTTATAAAGTGCTCCATTCTTCATTTTCTCAATGTTTTGTAAGACTGTGTTCTGTTTAAAAAGATAAATGTCAAGAGATAAATTCCACTTTAATTATAGCAATAGATGTAAAACCCCCAACTATTATATGCTGCTCTAACAGATACGCACTGGTTCCAGACTCTCTTACTGTGTAGTGCACATAGAAATGAAAGGAACATGGCTGATGCTCACTGTTAACTGCTATAAAATTCCATGTCCCAGATTTGGAGTTGCCAAGAACAACATTTTGGGCAAATACATGTTTTAAAGAAATTGCATAAAGGCATGCAGTAGAAACTGTTGGCAAACAGTTAGGAAAAACATTTATAAGGTTTCCACGGGAACGCATTTAAACTTGATGGTTTAAGCCACCGAAATACCTACTTAGTGGAAAAACCTATTTTCAAAAAAACGATTTTCAAAATGCTGATTTGCTTGTAGTTGATGTTTTACTGTGGAATGTGAAACACATTCTGCAATTTCCCAGTTAGGCCATTAAAAACAATGCCAGTAGATAAGGCCATAAAAAAGGCAAATGGGATACTTGGCTTTGTATCCAAAAGCATAGAATACAAAAGAAAGACTGCTGAACTTGTACGAGGCATTAATTTGGCCACAATTGAAATTGTGTACAGTTTTGAATACCCGATTATTAGGAAAGATATAAAAGCAATGAAACAGATGCAGTGTAGATTCACGAGGCTGTTACTAGAGATGAGGGGGTTAGAATTCTGATAAGACTTGAGAAATCAAGCCATTTTGCATTAAAACTGGTAAGGTTATAAGGTGACCTGATGAGGGTTTTTTAGATTATGATGAGTAATGATCAGGTAAATAGGGATAGATTGTTTACACTGGTTGGCAAGACAGTAAAAAAAGGCGCAAGATAATTATAAAAAGAATGAAAGGGAAAATTAGGGAATAAAGTGCCCAAGTTTCGAGCCGCGCATAGAACGGCGCAGTCCCGACCTGGACGCCCGTTTTTCATGCCACAAAGTGCGCCTAAAAAAAACTTTCAGATTCTCAGCTCCCTGCAGGTCGTTTGCAGCTTGGCGCAGCGCAGCACGAGCTGTAGGGGGCGGAACCAGGTCCCTGCGCTGAAAACAGTGCCGGGACCTCTGCACATGTGCGCTACAGTGGGCGCGCATGTGCAGCAGCTCCAGGTGCCCAAAACTGTGTGGGTGGGGCCGAAGCACGCAGCCCCTAGCCCTGGCCGAATGGCCTCACTGGGGCTGCGTGAATAAGGCTCCTCCCACGCCCAGATCCTGCTTCCTCCCAACCCGACTCGACTCCCGCTTCCCGCCCCCCGCCTCCAGACCGGACCCGACACCGACCCGACTCCCGCTTCCCCCCCCTCGCCCCTGGACCGGACCCGACACCGACACCGACACCGACCCGACTCCCGCTTCCCCCCCTCCCCGCTCCCAGACCGGACCCGACCCGATGCCCCGGACTGGACCCGACCCGACTCCCGCTTCCCCACCCCCCCACCTCTGGACTGGACCCGACACCGACACCGACCCGACTCCCGCTTCCCCCCGCCCCCAGACTGGACCCGACCTGACCTCCCTCCCCCCGACCTGACCTCCCTCTCCCTCCCTCCCCCCGTCCCGAACCGAACCGACCTCCCTCCCACCACCCCCCCGACCCGCGCTCCCCCCGACCCGACCCGCGATCCCAACCCAACCCAACGCCACCTACCTGTAAATCTGGTGCTGGGGACGGGCCCTGCCCGAAGTCTCGGGCCCGGCCCGTTCAGCCTCCTTTCCCCCCCCCTATCTCCTTTTCCCCCCCCCCATCTCCTTTCCCCCGCTCCATCTCCTTTCCCCCGCTCCATCTCCTTTCCCCCCATCTCCTTTCCCACCCCCCATCTCCTTTCCCCCCCTACTCCTCCTCCTCCCTTCTCCTCCTCCCCCCCCTCCTTCTTCCCCCTCCCCCTCCCCTCCCTCTGCTCCCCCCTCTCTCCCTCTACCCCCCTCCTCCCCCTCCCCTCGCTGTCAGAAACAGAGACACTGACAGACAGAGAATGAGAGACACACACAGACAGAGAGATAGAGACACTGACAGAGACACACTGGGGGGGGGGGGGCATCCCAGCACGCTGTTGGAGGGCTCCCGGTGCTGCAGTCGGTAAGTAGAAAATGTTTTATTTATTGATTTAAAAAAAAAATTATTTCTTATTCATTTTTTTTTATTGATTTATTGGTTGATTTATTGATGTTTTTAGCATTTATTATTGATGATGGCTCTTTATTTGTAAACTGAAGTGTTTAATGTTTGTAAACTTCCCTTTAAACCCCTTCCCCCCCCACCCCCATTCCCTACACCTGATTTGTAACCTACGCCTGATTTTCTAAAGTGTAGACAAGGTTTTTTCAAGCGTAAAAAATCTTCACTTACTCCATTCTAAGTCAGTTTGGAGTAAGTTTTCACTGACGAAACTTTGAAAATTCTGTTCCAAAGTGAAACTGTTCTAACTGACTAGAACTGGAGCAAACTAAATGCCGAGAATTCCGATTTCTAAGATACTCCGTTCTACACCATTTGCTCCTAAAAATCAGGAGCAAATCATGGCGAAACTTGGAGCCAAAATCTTAATACACAGGGTGGTTAGAATTTGTAGTTCTCTGCCAACAAACCATTGTTGATGCAGAATCCATAAACCCTTTTAAGTGTGAATTTGATAGTTGCTTGAAAGAGGAATAAAATGGAGAGTGCAGGAGAGTAGAATTAGACTAGGTGGAGCAAACCACCAGCACAGACTTGATGATTGAATGGCTTGTTTCTGTCCTGTAATTGTCTGGATTTTCAGCTTTTGAGATTTCGGGGTTGTAATGGCAGCGGGGCAGACCTGATACTGCCTGGAAAAAGTTTGCACCCTCATCTTCAAAATTTGGCAAAATATAAGGTTCATAGAAACATAGAAACATAGAAAATAGGTGCAGGAGTAAGCCATTCGGCCCTTCGAGCCTGCACCACCATTCAATAAGATCATGGCTGATCATTCACCTCAGAACCCCTTTCCTGCTTTCTCTCCATACCCCTTGATCCCCCTAGCCGTAAGGGCCATATCTAACTCCCTCTTGAATATATCCAATGAACTGGCATCAACAACTCTCTGCGGCAGGGAATTCCACAGGTTAACAACTCTCTGAGTGAAGAAGTTTCTCCTCATCTCAGTCCTAAATGGCCTACCCCTTATCTTAAGACTGCGTCCCCTGGTTCTGGACTTCCCCATCATGGGGAACATTCTTCCTGCATCTAAACTGTCCAGTCCCATCAGAATCTTATAAGTTTCTATGAGATCCCCTCTCATCCTTCTAAACTCCAGTGTATGAAGGCCCAGTTGATCCAGTCTCTCCTCATATGTCAGTCCCGCCATCCCGGGAATCAGTCTGGTGAACCTTCGCTGCACTCCCTCAATAGCAACAATGTCCTTCCACCGATTAGGAGACCAAAACTGAACACAATATTTCAGGTGAGGCCTCACCAAGGCCCTGTACAACTGCAGCAAGACTTCCCTGCTCCTATACTCAAATCCCCTAGCTATGAAGGCCAACATACCATTTGCCTTCTTCGACGCCTGCTGTACCTGCATGCCAACTTTCAATGACTGATGTACCATGACACCCAGGTCTCATTGCCCCTCCCCTTTTCCTAATCTGCCGCCATTCAGATAATATTCTGCCTTCATGTTTTTGCCACCAAAGTGGATAACCTCACATTTATCCACATCATACTGCATCTGCCACGCATTTGCTCACTCACCTAATCTGTCCAAGTCACCCTGAAGTCTTTTAGCATCCTCCTCACAGCTCACACCGCCACCCAGCTTAGTATCATCTGCAAACTTGGAGATATTACACTCAATTCCCTCATCCAAATCATTAATATATATTGTAAAGAGCTGAGGTTCCAGCACTGAGCCCTGCGGCACCCCACTAGTCACTGCCTGCCATTCTGAAAAGAACCCATTTATTCCGACTCTCTGCTTCCTGTCTGCCAACCAGTTCTCTATCCACGTCAGTCCATTACCCCCAATACCATGTGCTTTAATTTTGCACACTAATCTCGTGTGTAGGACCTTGTCAAAAGCCTTTTGAAAGTCCAAATACACCACATCCACTGGTTCTCCCTTGTCCACTCTACCAGTTACATCCTCAAAAAATTCTAGAAGATTTGTCAAGCAGCATTTCCCTTTCATAAATCCATGCTGACTTGGACCGATCCCGTCACTGCTTTCCAAATGTGCTGCTATTTCATCTTTAATAATTGATTCCAACATTTTCCACACTACTGATGTCAGGCTAACTGGTCTATAATTACCGTTTTCTCTCTCCCTCCTTTCTTAAAAAGTGGGGTTACATTAGCTACCCTCCAGTCCATAGGAACTGATCCAGAGTCGATAGACTGTTGGAAAATGATCACCAATGCATCCACTATTGGTGGGCTACTTCCTTAAGTACTCTGGGATGCAGACTATCAGGCCCCGGGGATTTATTGGCCTTCAATCCCATCAATTACCCTAACACAATTTCCCGCCTAATAAGGATTTCCTTCAGTTCCTCCTTCTCACTAGATCCTCGGTCCCCTAGTATTTCCGGAAGGTTATTTGTGTCTTCCTTCGTGAAGACAGAACCAAAGTATTTGTTTAACTGGTCTGTCGTTTCTTTGTTCCCCATTATAAATTCACCTGAATCTGACTGCAAGGGACCTATGTTTGTTTTCACTAATCTTTTTCTCTTCCCATATCTATAGAAGCTTTTGCAGTCAGTTTTTATGTTCCCAGCAAGCTTCTCCTCATACTCTATTTTCCCCCTCCTAATTAAACCCTTTTGTCCTCCTCTGCTGTATTACAAAATTCTCCCAGTCCTCAGGTTAGCCTATGTTTTTCCAAGTGCCAATTAATTTTCATTATCGGGGACGCAAAATCA
This sequence comes from Pristiophorus japonicus, assembly GCF_044704955.1. Lineage (NCBI taxonomy): Eukaryota > Metazoa > Chordata > Chondrichthyes > Pristiophoridae > Pristiophorus > Pristiophorus japonicus. Next base: position 126,651,716 of record NC_091986.1, read on the forward strand.
GGCATTACACAAGGAAGTTTTTGCGCCCCAGCCAAAAATCGCGCTGTTAAAGAAGTCAGAATAATGTGCAGGACAATGTTGTGCAGATGCCCTGGTTTTTGTTGATCATGCTTGTAAATAGTTGCTTTGATTTAATGCACTTCATTGCTGCTCAGTACTCTGCAACATAACGTTGTATATTGTATCGTTTTCTTTTGGTGGGGGAGTTTTGTTACTTTGTTGCAGTAAAATGTCTGTTTGATCCTTTGCCATTAGTGTCCTATGTATAATTCCAACGTTCACTGGAGATGTGCCTTTATGGGGGCACATATCGTGTCCAGTATTAGCTCCATCCCTCAGTTTCCTCCATTTAGGAGAACCGGTCCATTATGAGCTGGCGATGTGCAATTCTTGGTCAGGCAGCATCTCCACACTGCCTCCCCGTGGATGGTGTGGCTATCCAATGGGCGCCTCGCCAGGCTCCTCTTCGTTGTCCTCCTCCTCCTGAGGTGGGCCTGCAATCTCCACTGGCAAGGCCTGGCCCCTCATGATGGCCAAGCTGTGCAATTTGCAGCACGCCACAATGAATTCAGAAACCTGTTGAGGGGAGTATTGAAGGCTGCTTCCAGAGTGGTCCAGGCATTGGTCTGCCTGTAGGAGATGGCATATCTCTGTCAACATTTTCTTTCGGAAGCGCAGCCTTCTCACATATTGCTCCTCAGACAACTTGAGGTATGAGCGTTGGTGCCTGCAAACCCGTAGTGGGGGTAAGCCCTCCTCCGCAGACATCTTCGGCCTCTCCTCATCCGTGGGCCGACATGGCAAAGAGCCCTTCTTTTAGTTCGATGCCGCCTGGCAATAGCATGCAGCATGATATTAGTAAATAATTGGCTGCAAGGAATATAAGAAATGTAAATAGGGACAGTACACTTTTCATATTTCTACATAAGCCTAGGAAAAGGATATTGGAGTTGTGCTTGTGTAAAATGGGTGATAGCAAGTCAGCAGCCCATTTTAGATCTTTCCTGATTTTATCTCTATTAAAATCAATACAAATAAAAAATTGGGAGGGGTATAAAACAGGTTGCCGATTCACTATCGCCTGTTATACACTATCGCACAAAGTCAAGATCTACCCCACTGAAACATCAGCCTTTCTGAGCTATCTATAAAACATATTGGATAGGAATGCAAAACTTTCAGTTCTTAATTACTGAGAGAATAGTTGTTTTAGTCAATTTGTTAGAATTATACAAAGAATGAGAGGTTGTAGTTATAAAGAAAGGCTCCAAAAATTGGAGCTTTTGTCACTGGAACTGAGAAGGTTAAGAGGGATCTAATAAAGGTTGTACATTGGCAGAACCCAGGTTTGTAACCTGGGTACCTTGTGACCTGAACCAGATACTTGTGTCTTTTGCAAGTGTATTTTTTCAGTCTCTTCAAAGGCAGACTGAGGTTAAACTAGGTGAGGAAAACTTGGTTCGAAACATTCAGCTGCTTCCACAGTAAGGTGAAACATACAGAACAACAGTTATGATCAGAGTGAATCAGTTCAATTGGTACAATTTATATTCGTGTGATGATGCAACATAAAGAATATGCCACGTTACCCCACATCGGTGGGACATCTTATTTGACTGAAACAAGAATTCAACTAATTATCTTCTAGCATTTCTGACCTCTTTGCCTCAGCGAAGACCCTCACAGCTATCCCATTTATTAAGCAGATTGCCATTGCAACCATCCTGTCTCACTTCTTCTCTTCCCCTCTCTCTCTTCTTTCCTCTCTTCTCCCTCTCTGTCAAACAGTTTAGTTTCTACAAGAAACAGCGTCACATTTAGCTTATGAACCACTGATCTGCATCGCATTTCAGACTGTCCTGACCAATTAATCCCTTTAAAGCTTTAACTTGGAATCACATTTTAAAATAACTCCTATCTAGATCATTTCTGTAAAAGAAATGGTCAAATAATACAGAAACATGACAGAGGGTTGGTTGTTAGAGCATGGAATGTTTTACTACCAGTGGCCATTACGACACAAACTATAGGGGGCAATCTTAACACTACTCGCTCAGCAGAAACCTGGTGGGTGCACAGTTAAAATAGCCCTGGCTCTTACCTGTCCGAAAGCCGCCATGATCGTAACATGTGCAATTTTAAACTGCTCTCCTGAGCAGACAGCAAGGACACGTGCCCATAGTCCTTCTTTACATATTGGTGTTGCAGGCCAATTACTTAATTGAGACCTGACTATAATTTTAACTTGGGCCTGAGCGAGGAATCGACTTGGAGTTAAAATCAGGGCCATACCAAAAAGAATTAGATAATTATTGAACAGGAAGGATATACAGAAAGAACAGTGAAATGGGATTAGATCAGGAAAGTATGTGTTTTTATGTAGCACCTCATCAAGTCTTTACTGTCCCAATACTAAATTGAAAGAGTATAAAGGAGTATTTACTTGTACTTTTAATTTAGTATACTGTACTCGCTGCTCACGATGCAGTCTCCTCTACATTGGGGAGATCAAACGCAGATTGGGTGACCGCTTTGCAGAACAGCTCTGTTCAGTCCGTAAGCATGACCCCGAGCTTCCGGTCGCCTGTCACTTTAATTCCTCGTTCCACTCCCACTCCAACATCTCCGTCCTCAGCCTCCTACACAACACAAGCTTCAGGAACAGCACCTCACCTTTCGTTTAGGCACTTTGCAGTCTTCTGGACTCAACATCAAGGTCAACAATTTCAGACCATAACCTCTGCATATATTTGGCTCCCTTCCCTCCTTTTTTTAAACCCTGCCCCCCCCCCCCCCCCTCCCGATCTTATATATATTTTTTTCTCTATGTCTCCCATGGCAGCTGGTAATTATCCCGCCATTTACACCCTATCTAGACTAACCTTTTTCTAACTTCTGTCATTACCATGTCAAGTTGGCCCATCATCCCTTTTGTCTCTCTAATCCCTCCTGTCTTCCACCCTATCACAGACCTTCCCTTTTGTTTTTTCTTCCCCTCCCTCTTTCAGTGCGCCTTACGAATCTGTTCATTTCAAACATTTGCCAGTTCTAACGAAGGGTCATTGACCTGAAACGTTAACTCTCTTTTTTTCACCACAGATGCTACCTGACCCGCTGAGATTTCCAGCATTTTCTGTTTTAATTTCAGATTCCAGCATCCGCAGTATTTTCCTTTGGTGTTGTTTTGTGTCAATTTTTGGTGGTGTTTCTGCAAAGGAGAATTGTTGCCCGGGACAGCTCTAGTTGAAGAGTTAGCCTTGGCATAGATGCAATGGACGTATTCTGTGCTGTAATTTCTATGACAGTGAAAATATTACATAGTTCTATTTGCTCCCATATTTCTAGTTTATAATAAATTTATTTACAAAGAGAAAATATCAGGACTACAACTGATGAGAAATGAGCACTGTTTTAAGTCTTTACAATATTGAATTTTTTGGCCATTTCTCCTATGTACAGTAGGAAAATAACTGTTAAACTGGTGGCATCATGTTAGTTACTTATAACTTGCTTATTCGTGTGATAACTGCAGATAAACCCACACTGAGCAGCTGTTGCAATATGTTATCACAATTGCTAGAATAAGGTTGTCATGATTACTGGAACTAGGAAACACAGCCCCTTCTGTAAACTATTTCCAACATTGCAGAAGGTGATTTGACGAGAGGCTGGATGAAGCTGTGCTTGTGAAGTCACTTCTCTTATAACCTGATTGTTTAGAGGTGACACGTGCCTCAGAGCTGGTATCTGGTAATTGGATGTTAAAAAAAATTATCACAGAAGCAATCACAAAAACTAATGTTGGTTAATTATGCAGGTTGATGTTTTCTTGCTGGGAAACCTAATGGATGTGCTTCTCAGTTTTTCTACATGAATGCATCCTCCGCAACCTTTTTACTGCACGACATGTACTACATGCAGACTATAGCTATGTTTAGATGCAAGTTCTTTTCCTTCTGTTCGCAACCTTGGTGTCATATTTGACCCTGACCATATAGCCGCATCATAACTAAGATCGCTTATTTCCACCTCGGTAATATCGCCCAACTCCCACCCTGTTTCAGCTCATCTGCTGCTGAAACCCTCATCCATGCCTTTGTTACCTCTAGACTTGACTATTCCAATGCACTCATGGCCAGCCTCTCATATTCTACCCTCCGTAAACTTGAGGCAATCAAAACTCTGCTGCACCTAACTCGCGCTGGCCAGTTCACGTATGCTTACTGTCCTACATTGGCTCCGAGTCCGGCAAAGCCTCAATTTTAAAATTCTCATCATTGTTTTCAAATCCCTCCATGGCCTCCCCACCTCTCCCTATCTCTGTAATGGCCTCCAGCTCTACAACCCTTCAAGATATCTGCACTCCTCCACTTCTGGTCTCTTGAGCATCTCCAATTTTAATCACTCCACCATTGGCGGACGTGCCTTCAGCAGCCAAGGCCCTATGCTCTGTAATTCCCTCCCTAAATCTCTCTGTCCCTAAGCTCTGGCATTCCCTGTCTAAACCTCTCCACATTTCTATCTCTCTCTCCTCCTTTAAGACGCTCCTTAAAACCTATCTCTTTGACGAAGCGTTTGATCACCTGCCCTAATATCACCTTATGTGGCTCAGTATCAAATTTTGTTTGATAACACTCCTGTGAAGCGCCTTGGGACATTTTACTATGTTAAAGGCGCTATATAAAATACAGGTTGTTGTTTCTTTCTCTAAATCTAGTCAAATTTCTTTTTGAAAGTTTTTGTCAGCCAGCATCAAGCCTTTGATTATAACAATCAACAACAACAACTTGCATTTATATAGTGCCTTTAATGTAAGAAAATATCCCAAGGCGCTTCACAGGAGTGATTTATCAAAACATTTGACACGTAGCCACATTAGGCAATATTAGGACAGGTGACCAACAGCTTGGTCAAAGAAGTAGGTTTTAAGCAGCGTCTTAACGGAAGTGATAACGACAGAGAGGTTTAGGGAGGGAACTCCAGAATTCAGGGCCTCGGCAACTGAAGCCACAGCCACCAATGGTGGAGCATTGAAAATCGGGGATGTGCAAGAGGCCAGAATTGTTGATGCCTCAAATAGTGAATTTGAACCCAAACATAATGAAAAGATATATGGGCACTGGTAAAATACAGGACAAATGAAAAGATTTTTGTTCCTTCAAAATAGTCAAAATTGCTATGTGAACATGGCTGAAGGTGTGCCTCAAAAAGTATGCAACTCTATAAACTTTATCTCCATGCGTATTTTTAATGGGCAAAATTACATTACAGTAATTCTGTTCCCACACACCAGTGATGAAGATTTTTCCCCACACTCACTTCTCTGCTGTGTGCTGAATCAGCTCCATTACAGATCGAACTTTGGCAGAGTGCTTATTGCTTTGGATACTTAAGAACATAAGAATATAAGAAATAGGAGCAAGAGTAGGCCATTTGGCCCCTCAAGCCTGCTCCACCATTTAATAAGATCATGGCTGATCTGATCATGGACTCAGCTCCACTTCCCTGCCCGCTCCCTATAACCCTTTATTCCCCTATTGCTCAAAAATCTGTCTATCTCCGCCTTAAATATATTATTTGACCCAGCCTCCACAGCTCTCTGGAGCAGAGAATTCTACAGATTTACAACCCTCCGAGAGAAGAAGTTCCTCCTCATCTCAGTTTTAAATGAGCGGCCCCTTATGCTGAGACTATACCCCTAGTTTTAGTTTCCCCTTTGAGTGGAAATATTCTCTCTGCATCCACCTTATCAAGCCCCCTCATTATCTTATACGTTTTGATAAGATCACTTCTCATTCTTCTGAACTCCACTGAGTATAGGCCCAACTTACTCAACCTATCTTCATAAGTCAACCCCCTCATCTCTGGAATCAACCTAGTGAACCTTCTCTGAACAGCCTCCAATACAAGAATATCCTTCCTTAAATAGGGAGACCAAAACTGTATGCAGTACTCCAGGTGTGGCCTCACCAATACACTGTACAGTTGTAGCAGGACTTCTCTGCTTTTATATTCTATCCCCCTTGCAATAAAGGCCAACATTCCATTTGCCTTCCTGATGACTTGTTGTACCTGCATACTAACTTTTTGTGTTTCATGCACAAGGAGCCTCCAGATCCCACTGTACTACAGCACTTTGCAATTTTTCTCAATTTAAATTATAATTTGCTTTTCTATTTTTTCTGCCAAAGTGGATGACCTCACATTTTCCCACATTATACTCCATCTGCCAAAATTTTGCCCACTCACTTAGCCGGCCTATATCCCTTTGCAAATTCTTTGTGTCTTCCTCACAATTTGCTTTCCCACCCATCTTTGTATCATCAGTAAACTTGGTTACATTACACTTGATCCCTTCGTCCAAATCATTAATATAGATTGTAAATAGTTGAGGCCCCAGCACCGATCCCTGCGGCACCCCATTAGTTACTGTTTGCCAACTGGAAAATGACCCATTTATCCCGACTCTCTGTTTTTTGTTAGTTAGCCAATCCTCTATAAATGCTAATATATCACCCCCAACCCCGTGAGCTTTTATCTTGTGCAGTAACCTTTTATGTGGCACCTTATCGAATGCCTTCTGAAAATCCAATTGACATCCACTGCTCTCCCTTGTCCACACTGCTCGTTTCATCTACAAGAACTCCAGAAAATTTGTCAAACATGATTTCCCTTTCATAAAACCATGCTGACTCTGCTTGACTGAATTATGCTTTTCCAAATGTCCTGCTACTGCTTCCTTAATAATGGACTCCAGCATTTTCCCAGCGACAGATGTTAGGCTAATTGGTCTATAGTTTCCTGCTTTCTGTCTGTCTCCTTTTTTAAATCGGGGTTCTGGGTGTGATCCATGTGTGTGTCCATGGCTACATACATCCATCTCCCCCCTCACATGTAGATCATGCTGGTGGCTTATCACATTCATATGCATTCAAGTCCAGAAAAGGAAATTTTGCATTTACATCATTGCATTTGTGGAACATTTGTGAGGCAAGTACATTTGACTGGTGAGATACATTGATGGTACATCTTTGAGATCAGTGCTGGGGTCAGTACCAGTGTGTGAGGTCAAGCTAGTTCCAAGGCTGCTGGATGGAGTCCAGGCAGCCTGGTGGCAGCGCACATGGATCATACCCAGAACCTACTGAAGTCCCACTGCATCATCGAACCATCCCAACTGATAACCACTACCCAATGTTACGGCAATAAGGACTTGAGGATTAACAGGGAGAGAGCTAAGCGAAAGCACAGCCAAGGTGCAAGGGCTATTGCCACTTAAGTCTGGGGAGAGCCAAGCCAGAGCACATAGTGCAACGGTATTGGCACAAAAGACTTGGGGGAGAATGATGTTATATATGTACACTATAGATTAACTCTCTGTGTGGTCACTGTATAGTTGCATAAAATGGAGACTTGTTTACTGGAGGTACCATCAACAAGGTTCACACTGTATACACTATGTTGGCACCACCAGAGGCTACAACTGGTGGAAGTCCAGGGGTCACCTGTACACCTCAGGTACTCAGGTATAAAAGGGAGTCCACCATGTGGTATCCTCACTCTGGAGTTGTATTAAATAGAACTAAGGTCACTACAGTTCAAGTGCAATACTTTGCCTCTGAGCGCGGGGGACGTCGATCGCTGGAGGGATGAAATCTTCCCAGCTCCAATGGATCTTCTCCATCCACCTTCTTCTGAGTAGCGTGGTCATCACAGTTGTAACTTGTGCACCGTGCCATCATGGAGTACCTTAACATTCGCTGGGATAAGTTCATTGATGTAGGTGAGCAGTTTTGCTTGAACCGGGACCAACTTGGGTCGTTCAATTTGATTGTCCCATAGCCTCTCAGAGACTTCTTGATTCATTACTGACTGGCTCGCTCCCGTGTCCACCTCCATGAAGACTGGAGCGCCGTTTATCTTGACTTCCATTCTCAACGGGGAACATTCTGTGGTGCAGGTAAACATTCCATACACTTCATCGTGGGGCTGAGCTGCCTCTCTGACCCACCTCTTCATAATCCGCACTCGATTCATGGCCATCTGCAGACTCTTCATCAACACGGTGAGGCCTATTTCTTTTACACATTCGCTGGAGGTGGCCCTTTGTGCTTCACCCTTTGCACACACAGTCCTTAAAACGGCACTGGTGAGCCCGGTGATTTCCTCGCAACGCCAGCATGGTGCTAACCGATTAGCCCCCCTCGGCGGACTCTGAGTTAAGGAACTCGGGGGGGCCTGTTCTCTCTCTCCCCTGAGGAGATTCACATTCTACAGTCCAGCCTCTGAAAGGCGCCAGTCTGTGTACAGTATTTGCCAGGTTTGAGTCCTGAGGATGAGTCATCTGCCTAGAGCCACAGGTCGAGGTCATGAATACCTGGCTCATGGTGATGGCCTTCTGCAGTGTGACTGTGGTATCCGTCGACAGTAGCCTGTGAAGAAGGCCCTCGTGGCCAATTCCGATGTCAAAGATATCCCGCAGTACTTCGGTGAGGTGTTCGCCGAAATCACACGGTGCCGCCAGTCTCCTGAGGTCTGCAGCATATTTCGCGATTTCCTGGCTTTTGGGCCATCGGTGGGTGTAAAACCGGTGGTCTGGCTCTGAGGATGCTCTCTTTCGGCTTGAGTTGTTTTTGGATCAGCGTTTAAGTTCCTCGTACGTCTTGGTCGTTGTCTTCGCTGGTGCCAGCAAGTCCTTGATGAGGCCATAGACGGTGGGCCCACAACTGGTGAGCAGGATAACTCTGCGCTTATCAGCTAACGTGGCAGGATCATAGCCTGCCAGATTGTTTGCTGTGAAGAAATGGTCGAGCCTCTCCACAAAGGCGTCCCAATCATCCCCATCGGCAAACTGCTGCAACGTACCAAAGTTAGCCATTTTTGCGTGAAAGTCAGTAATCTCGTCGCCAATTGTTATGCCTTTAAATGCTCTGATAATGACTCCACATGGCAAAGTATTGCACTTGAACTGTAGTGACCTTAGTCCGTTTAATACAACTCCAGAGTGAGGATACCACATGGTGGACTCCTTTTTATACCTGGGTACCTGTGGTGTACAGGTGACCTCTGGACCTCCACCAGTTGCACCCTCTTGTGGCGCCAGCATAGTGTATACAGTGTGAACCTTGTTGATGGTACCTCCAGTAAACAAGTCTCCATATTATGCAACTATATAGTGACTACAAAGAGATTATATCTATAGTGTACATATATAACACCTAGGATGTAAGCCAGCAGGTCCAGGGGACTTGTCCGCCTTTAGAGAAAGTTGGATCTCTAACCAGTGTACAAATAAAGGAGACTATGAAGGTATGAGGGCAGAGTTGGGTAAAGTGGACTGGGAAAATAGATTAAAGTGTAGGATGGTTGATAAACAGTGGTGTACATTTAAGGAGATATTTCACAACTCTCAAGAAAATTATATTCCAGTGAAGAGGAAAGGGTGTAAGAGAAAAGATAGCCATCCATGTCTAACTAAGGAAATTAAGGACGGTATCCAATTAAAAACAAGGGCATACAAAGTGGCCAAAACTAGTGGGAGGATAGATGACTGGGAAGCTTTTAAAAGCCAGCAAAGAACAACTAAAAAAATGATTAAGAAAGGGAAGATAGACTATGAAAGTAAACTAGCACAAAATATAAAAACAGATAGCAAAAGTTTCTATTGGTATATAAAAAGGAAAAGAGTGGCGAAAGTAAATGTTGGTCCTTTAGAGGATGAGACCGTGGAATTAGTAATGGGGAACATGGAGATGGCAGAAACTCTGAACAAATATTTTGTATCAGTCTTTACGGTAGATACTAAAAATATTCCAACAGTGGATAGTCAAGGGGCTATAGGGGGGAAGGAACTTAACACAATCACAATCACTAAGGAGCTGGTACTCAGTAAGATAATGGGACTAAAGGCAGATAAATCCCCTGGACCTGATGGCTTGCATCCAAGGGTCTTAAGAGAAGTAGCAGCAGGGATTGTGGATGCATTGGTTGTAATTTACCAACATTCTCTGGATTCTGGGGAGGTCTCAGCAGATTGGAAAACTGCAAAAGTAACGCCCCTATTTAAAAAAGGAGGCAGACAAAAAGCAGGAAACTATAGACTAGTTAGCCGAACATCTGTGGTTGAGAAAATGTTGGAGCCCATTATTAAAGAAGCAGTTGCAGGATATCTGGAAAAGCAAAATTCGGTCAGGCAGAGTCAGCATGGATTTATGATTGGGAAGTCATGTTTGACAAATTTGCTGCCGTTCTTTGAAGATGTAATGAACAGGGTGGATAAAGGGGAACCAGTGGATGTGGTGTATTTGGACTTCCAGAAGGCATTTGACAAGGTGCCACATAAAAGGTTACTGCACAAGATAATAGTTCATGGGGTTCGGGATAATATATTAGCATGGATAGAGGATTGGCTAACTAACAGAAAACAGAGATAAACGGGATAAATGGTTCATTCTCTGGTTGGCAACCAGTAACTAGTGGGGTGCCACAGGGATCAGTGCTGGGACCCCAACTATTTACAATCTATATTAATGACTTGGAAGAAGGGACTGAGTGTAACGTAGCCAAGTTTGCTGGCGATACAAAGATGGGAGGAAAAGCAATGTATGAGGAGGACACAAAAAATCTGCAAAAGGACATAGACAGGCTAAGTGAGTGGGCAAAAATTTGCCAGATGGAGTATAATATTGGAACGTGTGAGGTCATGCACTTTGGCAGAAAAAAAATCAAAGAGCAAGTTATTATTTAAATGGAGAAAGATTGTAAAGTGCCGCAGTACAACAGGACCTGGGGGTACTTGTGCATGAAATGCAAAAGGATAGTATGCAGGTGCAGCAAGTGATTAGGAAGGCCAATGGTATCTTGGTCTTTATTGCAAAGGGGATGGAATATAAAAGCAGGGAAGTCTTGCTACAGCTATATAAGGTATTGGTGAGGTTGCACCTGGAATACTGCGTGCAGTTTTGGTTTCTATATTTACAAAAGGATATACTTGCTTTGCAGGCAGTTCAGGGAATGTTCACTAGGTTGATTCCAGGGTTGAGGGGGTTGACATATGAGGAAAGGTTGAGTAAGTTGGGCCTCTACTCATTGGAATTCAGAAGAACGAGAGGTGATCTTATCGAAACGTGTAAGATTACGAGGGGGCTTGACAAGGTGGATGCAGAGATGATGTTTCCACTGATGGGGGAGACTAGAACTAGAGGACATAATCTTAGAATAAGGGGCCGCCCATTTAAAACAGAGATGAGGAGAAATTTCTTCTCTGAGGGTTATAAATCTGTGAAATTCGCTGCCCCAGAGCACTGTGGAAGCTGGGACATTGAATAAATTTAAGACAGAAATAGACAGTTTCTTAAATGATAAGGGGATAATCGGTTATGGGGAGTGGGCGGGGAAGTGGAGCTGAGTCCATGATCAGATCAGCTATGATCTTATTGAATGGCGGAGCAGGCTCGAGGGGCCGTATGGCCTACTCCTATTCCTATTTCTTGTGTTCTTGTGTTTACTCCCATTATTTTACCAAGTACTACTTCTTCAGTGATAGTGATTGTATTAAGTTCCTCCCTTCATATAGCCCCTTGATTATCCACTATTGGGATATTTTTAGTGTCTTCTACTGTGAAGACCGATACAAAATATTTGTTCAACATCTCTACCATTTCCCTGTTCCCCATTATTAATTCCCCAGTCTCATCCTCTAGGGAACCAACATTTACTTTAGCCACTCTTTTCCTTTTTATGTACCTGTAGAAACTCTTACTATCTGTTTTTATATTTCGTGCTAGTTTACTTTCATAATCTATCTTCCCCCTCTTATTTTTTAGTCGTTCTTTGCTGGCTTTTAAAAGTTTATCAATCCTTTGGCCTCCCACTAGTCTTGGCCACATTGTATGCCCTTGTTTTCAATTTGATACCATCCCTTATTTCCTTAGTTAGCTACGGATGGTTATCCCTTCTCTTACAGTCTTTCCTTTTCATTGGGATATATTTTTGTTGCGAGTTATGAAATATCTCCTTATATGTCTGCCACTGCTCATCAACTGTCCCATACTTTAATCTTTTTTCCAAGTCCACTTTAGCCAACTCTGCCTTCATACCTTTGTAGTCCCCTTTATTTAAGCTTAGGACTCTGATTTGAGATCCAACTTTCTCACCCTCCAACTGAATTTGAAATTCAACCATGTTATGGTCACTCATTGCTAGAGGATCCTTTGGTAGGAGATCATTTATTAATCCTGTCTCATTACACAGTACTAGATCTAAGATAGCCTACTCCCTGGTTGGTTCTGCAATGTACTGTCTGGAAATTCCTGTGCCAGTGCTATTAAGAGCTGAACAGTGTATTGCAAGTGGTTTCCATGACTACACACACAAGGCCACTTACTCCTGATATTCAGAATTTGCATAACTTGGGGGTAATTTTAACTATCAGCGATGATATAAATTGAGCAATATCAGATCGGCAGGCCATTACTGTTGAATTCTATAGAAAGGAATTTCAGGCAAAGTGCATCACCCATTTTACATCATCACCAAAATTTCCAATTGCACCCCCCCGCCCCCCAATCTATTCTGCACACTGGAGGAAACTATAAGCATTTGGGCAGGACTTTTGCCTTATTGCTGCCTCTGTTTTCACCCCGAAGGGGCGGCAATGGCAGCAGTAAGATCCTCTGGGTGGGCGGCCAGCTTCCAGTGCCCCCCCCACCCCCCAGGGTTTTCGGGGCCGGTTTCGGTAGGGTGCGGAGCATTACCATCCGGAAGAGGCGAGCCGGTGTGCAATGCCCCTGGTTGCAACACCGGCTCCATTTCTGGCTCCCACCTGACACGTAGCACTGCATAGGACGCCATGCTGGGACTACCTGTGAAAGTGGGCAGCCCAAGCTGTAGTGGCTGCTGTGAGGTAAGTAATATTGATCTCAGGTAAGTGTGATTGTTTTTTTTTGCGATTTATGTTGTGGTGGTGTGATTTATTTATTGGGAATGTTTTGGTGGGGGGTTTTTTCAGTTTTTTTTTCTCCCCAAAGCCTCTTTTACAGCGCACCGAGGCCGGCTGTTTAGCCCGTGATTTTCACATGCTTAGCTGCCTAGCATCCTAAGAGAGGTGTGCAATGCCTCATTTAGTGCTCCACCCCACACTCAAGCCCAGCTGCCCAATTTTGCTGACTGAGACACAAACTTTTTCCAGGTGGTATCAGGACCTCCCCACCATCATTACCGCCCTAAATCTCAAAAGCCGAAAATCCAGCCCCATAAATTTGCTTTGAAGTGGCCACATTGGACATGACTGCTTTGAAAGGCAGTACATTTTGGTAGGAAGAATAATGAGGCCACATTCTCCTTGGAAAATAAATGTCTAAATGAGGTAGTGGAACAGAGGAATCTGGGGGTACTGATACACAAATCACTAACAGTAGTGACACAGGTTAATTAAGGCCATAAAAAATGCAAACAAAGCACTGGGGTCCATTTCTAGAAGGATAGAATTGAAAAGCAGCGAAGTTATGTTAAATTTGTGTAGAACTTTGGTTAGACCACACTTGGAGTACTGTGAACAGTTCTCGTCTCCATATTATAAAAAGGAAATAAAGGCACTGGAGAAGGTGCAAAAAAACATACTAGAATTATACCAGAACTGAGAGGTTATACCTATCTGGAAGGATTCAACAGGCTGGAGTTCTTTTCTCTAGAAAAGAAAAGATTGAAGGGTGACTTGATAAAGAACTTTAAGGTTATGAAAGGATTTGATAGGGTAGACCTGGAGATGATGTTTCCACTTGCAGGTGAGAGCAGAACTAGGGACCATAAATATAAGATAGTCACTAATAATACAATAAGGAATTCAGGAGGAACTTTTTTTACCCAGAGAGTGGTGAGAATGTGGAACTTGCTATCACAAGGAGTATTTGAGGCAAATAGCATCGATGCATTTAAGTAGAAGCTAGATAAGCACATGATGGAGAAGAATATGTTGATGGGGTTAGATGAAGAAGGGTGGAAGGAGCATAAACACCAGCAAAGACCTGTTGGCCGAATGGCCTGTTTTTGTGCCGTAAATACTTTGTCGTACTTTGTGAAGCATCAGAGGTGTAGGAGGCACTGAGGCTGGAGGCCTTGACCAGGCCTGGGCTTTATACCATCCTGCTCTTGTCATGTCTTCTTCCCCTATTCACTGATTTGCACATAACCATACACTCAACCACTTACAGTATATCGCAATGTAAATACTGTTTGATGGTTTCTCTTGGAGCCACCATTATAACCTACATCCTCTTCTTTTCTGTAGGTCTGGAAGAATAGCCTGCTAGCACTGCAAGTGGTCTTGAGCAAGCCAAGGACTCAGCACAATGTGTCACTGTCGCCAATTGTTGCTAGCACCAGCACACACCTCACATTACGTAGATAGTGAGCTTCAGGAGTTAGCACTGGGTGAGTGATAGCATATGGATAAGGAGAAACATATGATGGTGGTAGAAGAGAAGCAGAAACGTACTGGTTACAGGGGTAGCTTGGTTCCTTGATGCAATGCCTAGGGATTAGGTTTTTCCATACTATAACCTATTATGGAGCACATGACAACAACTATTTGCCTTTATATAGCGCCTTTAATGTAGTGAAACATCCCAAAGCGCTTCACAGGAGTGTCACAAGCTTGGTCAAAGAGATAGATTTTAAGAAGGGGAGAGGTTTAGCAAGGGAATTCCAGAGCTTTTGGCCTCGGCAGCTGAAGCCAATAGTGGATCGATAAAAATCAGGGCCTAGGCAGCTGAAGACATGGCCGCCAATGGTAGAGCGATGAAAATTAGGGATGCGCAAGAGGTCAAAATTGGTGGAGTGCAGAGATCTTGGATGGTTCTAGGGCTAGAGGTAGGGAAGGGTGAGGCCATGGAGGCATTTGAAAACAAGGATAAGAATTTTAAAATCAAGGCAATGTCAGAGTGGTTGCCAAAGTTTAACAACAACAGCCTGTATTTATAAAGCACCTTTAACGTAGTAAAACATCCCAAAGCACTTCATGGGAGTATTATAAGACAAAACATTTGACACCAAACCACATAAGAAGAAATTAGGGCAGGTGACCAAAAGCTTCGTCAAAGTGAGAGGTTTTAAGGAGTGTCTTAAAGGAGGAGAGAGAGATAAAAATGCAGGAGCTTTAGACAGGGAATTCCAGAGCTTAGGGCCTAGACAACAGAAGGCACAGCCACCAATGGTTGAGCGATTATATCCAGGCATGCTCAAGAGGGCAGAATTAGAGGAACGCAGACATCTCGGGGGGGGTTGTGGGGCTGGAGGAGATTACAGAGATAGGAAGGGATTTGAAAATAAGGATGAGAATTTTGAAATCGAGGCGTTGGTTAACCGGAAGCCAATGTAGGTCAGCGAGCACAGGGGTGATGGGTGAGCGGGACTTGGTGCGAGTTAGAACACAGGCAGCTGTGTTTTGGATCACCTCTAGTTTGCTTAAGGTAGAATGTGGGAGGCCAGCCAGGAATGCGTTGGCATAGTCAAGTCTAGGGGTAACAAAGGCATGGATAAGGGCTTCAGCAGCAGATGAGCTGAGGCAAGGGCGATGTTACAGAGGTGGAAATAGGCGGTCTTCGTTATGCTGTAGATATGTGGTTGGAAGCTCATTTCAGGGTCAAATATGACACCAATGTTACGAACAGTCTGGTTCAGCCTTAGACAAAAGTTGGGGAGAGGGATGGAGTCAGTGTCTAGGGAACGGAGTTTGTGGTGGGGACCGAACACAATGGTTTTGGTCTTCCCAATATTCAATTGGAGAAAACTTCTGCTCATCCAGAAGCAGTCTGACAATTTAGAGACCGAGGAGGGGTCGAGAGAAGTGGTAGTGAGGTACAGCTGGGTGTCATCAGTGTACATGCGGAAACTGACGCTGTGTTTTCAGATGATGTCACCAAGGGGCAACATGTAGATGAGAAATAGGAGGGGGCCAAGGATAGATCCTTGGGGGACACCAGAGGTAATGATGCGGGGGCGGGAAGAGAAGGCGTTGCAGTGATTCTCTGGCTAAGATTAGATAGATAACAATGGAAACAGGCAAGTGCAGTCTCACCTAGCTGACTGACGGTGGAGAGGTGGAAAGGCATTGGAGAAGGATAGAATGGACAACTGTGTCAAAGGTTGCAGACAAGTCAAAAAGGATGAAGAGGAATAGTTTACCTTTGTCACAGTCACAAAGGATGTCATTTGTGACTTTGATGAGAGCCGTTTCGGTACTGTGGCAGGCACAGAAACCAAATTGGAGAGATTCAAACATGGAATTGCGGGAAAGATGGGCACGGATTTCGGAGGCGACAACACGTTCAAGGACGTTGGAGAGGAAAGGGAGGTCGGAGATGGGGCACTTGTTTGCAAGGCTGGAGGGGTCGAGGGTTGTTTTTTTGAAGAGAGGGATGATGATGGCAGTTTTGAGGGAGAGGGGGACAGTACCTGAGGAGAGATAACCATTAACAATGTCAGCTAACTTGGGAGCCAGAAAAGGAAGTTGGGTGGTCAGCAGGTTGGTGGCAATAGGGTCAAGGTAGCAGGAAGTGGGTCTTATGGACAGGATGAGCTTGGAAAGGTCATGAGGGAAGATCGGAGAGAAATTGTAGAAAGATGTGAGGTCAGGGCTAGGACAGGGGGCTTCCTTAGAGGAAGTTTTGCTTGGTGGGCTAGGGGAAGGAAGGGAAGTGGCAGAGGCGGTCAAACGGATGGTCTCAATCTTAGAGAGAAAGAAGTCCATGAGTTCCTCACACTTATTGCCAGAGCTGAGGGTGGAGACTGGGAAGAGGGGTTTAAAAAAGACGGTTAGCAGTGGAGAATAGAAGCTGGGGTTTATCTTTACATTCCAGAATGATTCTGGAATAGTGAGCGATTTTGGCAGATGAGAGCAGGACCCGATAGTGGTGCAACCAGATCTGTAGGAGCATCTGCAGTTGATTCCCTTATGTCTCAGGTCCTAAGTCCAGTCATAATGGCCCATAATTTGTGGTCAGGAGCGAAACAAAGGCATTCGCTACTGGCCCCGAAGTTAGCTTCGCATAAAGGTCTTGTGATCTCTGTGGCAAGAATTTGGGGTTTTCCGACAAGTAATTGAAATCAACGCAAATTAATGTACATTACCAGTGAAGAGCTGCTGTGACGTTAACAAGCGGACTAAGCAGCCAATCAAAATGCATAATTCAAACAGACAGTGAAATTGGGTAAGTTCCTTTGATTCTAACTATTTAAAATGTTAGGGAGAGCAAAACAAAGAAAGGGGTTCTCACATGGGGAAAAGACAAAACTGAAATAAAGATGAATAAATGTTTTTTCAGTTTCTTAATTTTTAATAATTAAAATGGATAAATTTGGCACTCCAAAATTTTAAAATTAGTTTTTCAGAGCCATAGCATTTGTTTGGCAGTCAATATGCTACCCCAGTTATACTTAATCCAAAAGGGTCTAACTTTTAATGGGGTATTTCACAGTGATATTACTGTAGAAGAGCTGAAGAATTAGTCCGTTTCCATGATTTGAGAGATTACACTGATTTCAGGCTTGGCAGGGTGGGGTGGGGGGGAAATGTGGGCACAGCGCAGCCTGTGGAGGAGCAGTGAGTGACAGACCGCAACTTCAGAATTTCTGCGTTCGGTTGTGCATGCGCTAAATCTGGATGTTGCGGTCAGTTTCAAAACCGAAATGACTGCGAACGAACACTGCCAGTTCGTCGTCATCAGGATCGCAAATTCAGAGCCAATATCTTTTGTAAATGCCGAGATTGCTGCTAGAGCTGCCTCAGGCTCCAATCGCCAAGCATGCCAGCTTGATCATGCTGGGAGAATCATACACCTAATTCCTACCTTTCCGATCTTCTCCCACGTCGATATGAATATGCTTTCCCTGCCACTTCCTGTTCTTCTACCCACCACCCCCTAGATCCTCCCACTGTAGCCCAGAGCACGCCTCGTTTTCCAATTTCTCAATTATCTTCCCTCCTGCCCTCTCAAATCTCATCGCTACCATATTATGCACTTCCTCCCTCAATCCTGTCACCAATCAACTACTGCCCACTCGGTTACCCTTCCCGGCTCTCATCCTGCCATCATTAACAGCTCCTTTTCCTTCGGCACTGTTCTCACTGTCAAAACTTCTGGCACCCCTGTCAAAAGACCCACCCTTGATCTATCCATCCATCTATCTCTTCTCTCCCACTACCCACCCCATCACCAACCTCCCTTTCTCTCTAAAGTCCATGAACATGACTCTGTTGCCCAGCTCTATGACAATATCTTGCAGAAATCCCCATTCAAATCCCTTCAAACTGGCTTCCACACTCTTGCAACAGTGAAACAGCCACTGCCAACATCACAAATGGCATTCCCTGTGACTATGACCTTGGTACATTATCCTTCCTCGACCTTTCCACAGTATTCAATATGCTTGACCACATCATCATCTTTCAATGCCTCGCCTTTGTTATCTAACTCCATGGGACTGCCTTTGCACGCTTCAGTTGTGATCAATATAAACACAGCCAATGTATCACCACCAATGCCTTCTCTTTCCTCCCTCACACTTTTGCGTATGCAATAACTCAATAGTCTTAGTACCATGAACTCAATCAGGTGCGACCTAACTCTACTTTATTAGCTCTCAAAGTGAGGATTCAACATGGAGGCTTTCTTTATATACAAGGGCTGCACGTGTGTGTCTGTGGCCCAATGATCTCCGACGGTCGCTCCCCCTGGTGGCAGGTAAACCCAGGCATACATACATTACACATACCTATTTCATACTTCTGTGTTGATATGGCTGTTGTCCCCTGTACTAATCTAGAAAGACACACAAATACACCTCCTGAAAAGAACAATGCCACCCCTATGGTGTAGGTTGGCTCGGCTTCTGGTGTCTGTCTGCATATGCACAGTTAAACATGGAAATCCAGAAGTTGCTGCCAGTGATTCCCTGCTCCTCCACAGGGTGCGCTGTTGTAGTCCTCACAGTTTGAAATCTTAGAAATCACTTGAACTGGCATGAACATCCACTTTTTACGCAATTATCTGGTCAGTATCACATTGTCAGGTGGTCGTGAAAGGTGCTATAGCAATGCAAGTCTTCTTTCTTTCTTTCACTAATCTCACTGTAACAACCTCCAAAAAAGTTAACCTTGTTGAATGAGGTGTAACTTTTTTTTTAATGGCATACTAAGTCATAACTATTGTGGTACATGAAAAATTAATCTTATATTTATGGAATGTCAGATTTTTCCATTATGCTAAAAATTTCTATAGGTTTTTAATATGTTTTATAAGAACATAAGAAATAAGAGCAGGAGTAGGTCCTACGGCCTATCGACCCTGCTCCACCATTCAATAGATCATGGCTGATCATCGACCTCAACTCCACTTTCCCGCCCGATCTCCATATCCCTTGATTTTCCTAGACTCCAAACATCTATCTATCTCAGCCTTAAATATATTCAGAGACAGCATCCACAGCCCTCTGGGGCAGTGAATTCCAAAGATTCACAACGCTCTGAGTGAAGAAATTTCTCCTCATCTCAGTCTTAAATGACCTTCCCCTTATCCTGAAAGTGTGACCCCTAGTTCTAAACAC
The DNA here is from genome assembly GCF_044704955.1 of Pristiophorus japonicus. Lineage (NCBI taxonomy): Eukaryota > Metazoa > Chordata > Chondrichthyes > Pristiophoridae > Pristiophorus > Pristiophorus japonicus. The sequence continues at coordinate 126,671,318 of NC_091986.1, forward strand.
TCCAGCCAGGGGAAACAACCTCTCAGCATTTACCCTGTCAATCCCCTTCAGAATCTTGTGTGTTTCAATGAGGTCACCTCTCATTCTTCTAAACTCCAGAGAGTATAGGCCCATTCTACACAATCTCTCATCATAAGACAGCCCTCTCATATCAGGAATCAATCTAGTGAACCTCCGTTGTACCACCTCCAAGATGACATTTTCCCCTTGATAAAGAGACCAAAACTGTGCACAGTACTCCAGATATGGTCTCACCAAGGCCCTGCACAAGTGTAGCAAGACTTCCTTATTCTTATACTCCAACCCCTTTATAATAAGGACAGCATGCCATTTGCCTTCCTTATTGCTTGCTGTACCTGTATGCTAGCTTTGTGTGTTTCATGCACAAGGACACCCAAATCTCTCTGAACACCAACATTTAAAAGTTTCTCAGCATTTAAAAAATATTCTTTTTTTAATTCTTTCTACCAAAGTGAATAACCTCACATTTCCCTACATTATACTCCATCTGTCACCTTACTGCCCACTCACTTAATCTATCTATATTCCTTTGCTGATGCTTTGTGTTCTCTTCCCAGCTTACTGTCCCACCTAGCTTTGTATCGTCAGCTAACTTGGAAAAATTACACTCGGTCCCTTCATCTAGATCATTAATATAGATTGTAAATAGCTGAGGCCCCAGCACTGATCCTTGAGGCACCCCACTAGATCCATTTATCCCTACTCTCTGTTTTCTGTCCGTTAACCAATCCTCTATCCATGCAAATACATTACCTCAAATCCCAAGAGCCCTTATCTTGTGTAATAATATTTTATAAGGCACCTTATTAAATGCCTTTTGGAAATCCAAATATACTACATTCACTGGTTCCCGTTTATCCTACCCTGCTAGTTACATCCTCAAAAAACTCAAAATAAATTTGTCAAACACGATTTCCCTTTCATAAAACCATGTTGACTCTATCTAATCATGTATCTAAATGCCCTGATACCACCTCCTTAATAATGGATCCCAGCATTTTCCCGATGACTGATGTCAGGCTAACTGGCCTGTAGTTCCCTATTTTCTCTCTCCCTCCTTTCTTGAATAGCAGTGTTACATTTGTTACCTTCCAATTCGATGGGACCATTCTAGGATCTAGAGAATTTAAAAGATCAAAATCAATGCATCCACCATCTCTGCAGCCACCTCTTTTAGAACCCTAGGATGAAGCCCATCAGGTCCAGGGGATTTGTCAGCTTTTAGTCCCATTAGTTTCTTTAGTATTTTTTCTCTACTTACATTAATTACATTAAGTTCCTCATCCTCATTAGACCTTTGGGGCTAGAAATTAGCCTGCCTAACGCACATTTTAATGCAATTTTTTTCACGTTAAAACTGCTTTTTTGTTCTTAAAATAAAGTGCACAAAATTCCCCAAAGTTTAAGAATGGCTTTTTCAAAATATTGCCATTTTCCGGATCGCCATACCTTGAAAATCACACTGCGTAACTTTTGGCCATTTGGCGAACCCGTACTCAGGTCAAAAAACAACGTATGGAAAAAGTAGGTGTTGCAGCCTAAAAAACGTCGTTAAGTAAAAAGACCTACAAAAAAGGTAAGTTGAAGTTTTAAAAAAAAAAATTTCAGCGATTCATTTCTTAGGCTTTTGCGAATGTTTTCTCATTTTTGCAAATTTTTTGGGATGTTTTCTCCCCTATATTGGCGATATCGGCCTCACTGTAAAATTAGAGAGGACGGCGGTATTAAACACGATTCCTCCAGCAATGCTGTTTTTTAACGACAGCGGTATTTTTTGGACAAACTTATCCCCTTAAAAAATGGTGACATTTTTCTTCTTATTTCTTCACAAAAATGTTGTTATTTATCAAATAACGACAGGCTGGGGAATTTCTAGCTCTTGGTTCCCAGCAATTTTAGGTATGCTTTTTGCGTCTTCTACTTTGAAGACTGATACAAAATATTTGTTTAACGTTTCTGCCATTTCCTTATTCCCCATTATAATTTCACCTGCCTCAGTCTCTAAGGGACCAATGTTTACTTTTGCCATTTAAAGTTTGTTTATGATTTTCAGCTTCTACCTTAATCCCTTCTGTATGTCCCAGTCTTTATTTTGCTCTCTGTAAAATGATTAAAAAGAATAATCAGTGCTTTTTACTTCCTGGTTTGCTGTCTGTGAGAATTATTCAATGTGATTGGCTGCTTAGCCTGCTTGATGACATCCCTGTTGCTGGATGCCAGAGCTCCACTTGACTTGTCGCCAGAATGAAATTAACGTCGGGAAAGGTGAAATCCACATTACAGAGATCGCTAGATCTTTGTGGGCAACTTTCCTTGAGGTCAGCGGCGAGTGCTGCCACTTTGCCGTTGACTGCAAAACCCAGACCAATATGTTAGCAGATTTGCATTGGTCATGAAGTAAATGCACATTCTGTGCAGCAAGGAAACCGCACAGGGATTTACATCGCTGCAACCATGAATGATGAGTGCACGGGTCCAAGATCTTGTATAATTTCTTCCCACCTATTCCAGCAGGAATTTCCAGGCAACAATTGCAATAGTTCAGCACAAACAATAATAACGCTGCCATGAGAGACTCATCAGAATAATAAAACAGCTGCCAAACTACATCCAAAATTCAATTTGTAATCATGTCTGGACCAATTTGCTAATGTATTATTTTAATCAACCTTTCAACATGGCACTAAATATATGCAAACTTAAATGGTAATCCAGCTATTCCCACTCTGTCTTATGCGCTGCCGTTTTAGCTTCGCACCCAACAATGCGTGTAGCTGGAACTAGAGACTAGTGGACTCTTTTCCTTCAGAATTCTCTGATCTTAAAAACCTCCCAAGAAAAATGAATAAACCTTGAACCTTTCAGGGGCCGGGAGCCATTTTTCAAAAATTATTTTCAAAATATTTGTGGTGGATCACTGTGGCTTTGCACCATGTAAACTGGCTCTGTGCTCTGACAAATTCTAAAATAGAATGTTGACGAGGATTTTTGTGTCAACCCACCCCAAATATAGTGTTTTCAAATGCAGGCACTGCAATCACCACAGCTAGCAACAGTAAAATTGCTTTTTTTTTCTCAGAAGGCATGCTAGCAGTCAGAAGTCAAGGTGAAGTGTGAAAATTAATAAACGTGAATTATTGTCTTTAGTGAATTATTGTATTAGTTTTCCAAGAAGAGATGCAAAGGTTAATTTATTGTTGCTGCTCTGTTTCAGTCGTTACGGCTAAAGGGAACAAGGGGTATGGAGAGAAAGCAGGAAAGGGGTACTGAGGTGAATGATCAGCCATGATCTTATTGAATGGTGGTGCAGGCTCGAAGGGCCGAATGGCCTACTCCTGCACCTATTTTCTATGTTTCTATGTAATGATTGAATGGAAGAGCCTGGTGTCCTCTGCCAGGAGACTGGTATTTGCAGTGTGCTGTGGTCATATGGCACCTTTTGATGCTCCCACTAACACAGGAAAGAATGTGTCAGCACACTGTGGCTAACTGATCTGATTTGATATAGCACACCAGGTAATCAACACTTAGACGTCAGTCGATCAAGTGATAAATCCAGTTCACTCATTCTTCATAGAATTTTGTGGTCAAGGCCTTTCTGCCAAGTGTCTGTATGCAGTTTTGTGGAAACAGCAAGAACTCTGTCGGAACCACTTAAATAAATAGTATTTGGCTACTGGAATCTTGAAAGTTTGGGGGTTTATGCAGTAGAATGGAAAAATAATTCAATTGTGGCAAGTGTGATGCGCATTGCAGAAAAGTTTGAAATGTATGGCAAGGGAGTATGAGTCCCTTTGATGTATTCAGTGAATTCGAAAAATAGTAGAGTGATAACAACTAGCAATTAAGAGATTTTATTGTGGCATTAATCTCATTGTTTACTTATAAAAAAAATCTTCCCCACTGTCCTGTTCTTTTCCTCTTGTCCTGAAATCACTGACTCCCTGCTGAGATAAACTTCCAGAGATTTTGGTCAATTTCTACTACCTTGCCCAAATGGCCATTATTCATGTTTGCATCTGAATTGTGGAAGGCTGTTCATCCATAGGAGATATTGCAGCTAAGTCACATTCTATCTGTACCTTGCGTCCAGTAGGAGTTGTTGGATTATGATCAAGAGTGTGAATCCTAGCTGTGTTTTGTTCCCTTCATTAACCCAGGGTAGCTGAGGTCAAGTGAGGCATACCTAATGTCACATGACAGATACCAGCTAATTTGGCATAAACCAGGGATGGAACCTGGAGCTTTTTCGATCGATAATAATTCAACTGCTCCTTCGATAAACTTACTGAGCCATTGGCTGGGGCGAGATCCATAATTAGCATGGTCATGCTGTGGAAGAAATGAGCTTGATCAGCTGAATGGTGTTTTCTTATTCCAAATGTTACGTGTTTGGATCTTTCTCTACTGCCCGATTGTGACCTTAGTGGAGTGGGGGAAGGAAATTAGCCAGAAGCGGTAATTCCCATTGGGGTACAAAGCTGCAAGCAATTGCTACCTTTTGAGTACCTTGCCCATGTAGCCATTTTTCATGTGAGTGTCCACAGGCCATTTTTTCATGCAAGGCTTCACAGTCAAGGCCCATCTTGACCTCATCTGTGCTATGTAAGAACATAAGAATTAGGAGCAGGAGTACACCTTACAGCCTCTTGCACCTGCTCTGCCATTCAATATCATGGCTGATCTTCGACCTCAACTCCACTTTCCTGCCCGATCTCCATATCCCTTGATTCCAAAAATCTATCTATCTCAGCTTTGAATATACTCAACGATTCAGCCTCCACAGCTCTATTCCTCTTTATCTCAGTCTTAAATGGCCCTTATCCTGAGATTATGCCCCCTAATTCGAGACCCTCCAGCCAGGGGAAACAACTTGTCAGCATCTACCCTGTCAATCTCCCTGATCTTGCACTTTCCAGCAGGGCTCATTAGATAGTCACCAGGAACAGGAACCTTGGCTGACTTTTCCCTTCATACTTTGGGGATACTGAAACTGCCTGTGGAGCTTTTTCTGTCACTCCATTGAAAAATAGAAGCATAGAAAATAGGTGCAGGAGTAGGCCATTCGGCCCTTCGAGCCTGCACCACCATTCAATAAGATCATGGCTGATCATTCAACTCAGTACCCCTTTCCTGCTTTTTCTCCATACCCCTTGATCCCTCTTGAATATATCCAATGAACTGGCATCAACAACTCTGCGGTAGAGAATTCCACAGGTTAACAACTCTCTGAGTGAAGAAGTTTCTCCTCATCTCAGTCCTAAATGGTTTACCCCTTATCCTTAGATTGTGTCCCCTGGTTCTGGACTTCCCCAACATCAAGAACATTCTTCCCGCATCTAACCTGTCCAGTTCTATCAGAATGTTATATGTTTCTATGAGATCCCCTCTCATCCTTCTAAACTCCAGTGAATACAGGCCCAGTCAATCCAGTCTCTCCTCATATGTCAGTCCTGCCATCCCGGAAATCAGTCTGGTGAACCTTCGCTGCACTCCCTCAATAGCAAGAACGTCCTTCCCAGATTAGGAGACCAAAACTGAACACAATATTCCAGGTGAGGCCTCACCAAGGCCCTGTACAACTGCAGGAAGACCTCCCTGCTCCTATATTCAAATCCCCTCAAATCAGCTAACTGAGCACAACTTAGTAATTGATTTGGGAAATTCCTGGTCAGTTTCGCTCCGTACCAAACCATATGGTCCATGTTTTCACTGTGCCTGGGCAACCCCCCAATTGTGTCTTTTAATTGTGATTTTTTTCTTTGAGATATGAAGAACTTGGGATCTATATCTCTGATACATCTACAGAGCTGATTGATTGAGGATACTTTAAATGTTAAAGTACTTGCAAAGTCTGTTTATTTTGTAAAATCAGTTTGCAATGTAATAACATACTGAATCTCAGTTATTTAAAGTTGTATATCTCAATCTATTTGTGAATACTGATGTATTTTCGTAGTGTATTGTGAGTGACTGGGAAGCACTTGACTGTTGCTGTTGGTGACACAGCCATGTATTACTTGACCTCTGTATGACACTTGAAGGCCATTAAATTATTCCTTGATTCGAAGACCTGGACATCAGTATTGGATTAAAAACTGGGAGTGAATATTTCAGTGTGTTTTTTTTTCCCAATGCCCTTGTCATCTGTACCCAGTGAAACCCTTTAGCACTGGTTTACTATCTGTAACTGCAGTTTATGGTAGCACGGGCAGGGCAGCAGTGGTTTAGGCTCTTTTTCAATTTTGTGCTTTTGGAGATGATGGCAGGAGTAAATCAATGCCGTGCCCATTCAAATATTTTAGTGGAGCAGCTTACCAGAAAAAGCAGTTAATTATGGGCCAGTTTACATTTTTTAAATGGAACTGGATCAATCCCTGTTGAAAAGGAAGTTCAGATATACAGGTATACAGAAATTAAAATATCTGATTGCTTCACAAGGAAGAGAGTATAGAGATTATGGCTGGGGTGAGATCCATAATTAGCATAGTTACGTGATTGGATATTTCTCAACTGCCCGATTGTGACCTCAGTGGAGTGGGGAAGGAAATTAGTGACATTTTAAATTCTCCTGTCAATCAGGCTTGCATTTGGCTGAATTGCCAGAAGTCAGGATGGCCTAAATATTGGAGTTATCACAGATTCACAACACCAGTGCATTGGAATAGAACCAGAATAAATCAAATGATTTATGTCTCCCTTGGATAGTAAGTCCAAACTCTCACTACAGCCCTAGGCTAATATCATAAGAAGTGGAACTGCACAGGAAGACCATGTGGTCATAATGTCAATAGTTTGTGTCAGTTAGCAGAAGTAGCATACAAATTTCAGTAAAACTCAACAGAGACTCTTTGGAAAGGTAAGCACAACAAATTTTTGGTGTTTAATAAAGAAAAAAGATTTCTGAAAAGTATTCATTTTGGAATGACTTGTCTTTTTTTGATCAAAGTTCCTATCTCGTGTCAGTACACTGGATGTTTTATAATTGTAATTGTCATCACTATTTGAGAATTGGTATTGATATATTTTCTCATTTTTATTGCTCTGGTTTGTATGATCCCAACTTTATATAAACTGTTAGAAAAATCTTCAAACTAAAAGTTTTAAATAAGGGGAAAGAATGATAGCAGATGTTTTAAAAGCTGCTGGAGTTTGGATGACTGCGAGTTCCTGCGAGTTCCTCTTGTGGTTTATTTTCTGAACTCCATGAATATATCACGGGCTGTAAACCAGCTCTTTCATGTAATCTGTACATTGTGGTAAATGCAGTTTATGAAACCCAAAGGGCTCTTAATTGATCACTTTTTCAAATGGCATCACCTTCTACAAGAGTATTTATATTTTTCAAAATACATTTTGAAGCTTTTTTTTTGCTCTGGGGTACTGTTTACGTTTAACCAGTTTAAAGTGTGTCAGCCAGCTCACAGCACAGCATGGGAATACACCAGAACTTGGTTTGGAGCTTCAGTAGCAGCTGTTTGCCTCTTGGAAACCCAGCCATGACAGGCAGTGAAACCTTTCAGCAGCAACTGACCCCTGTGTGAACCATGTAAATGCTAATCGAAACAAGGACTGTTCAGTACCAATGGGCAGTGAATGCTCAATTAGCAGCATTATAGGCAAAGGTACTCCAGATAGCTTCAAATAATGTAGTCCGTATTCCAGGGCTCCTGTGTTGAAATAGACTGTGTCTATTTAACTGCTGTGCGTAAAAAATGGCTAAATATGTTTTCATTCTTGTGGAGATTTAGCACAGAAATTCCACACTTGGTACTTGACATTATTTGTACTGTGCCTTGTCCTTAATATTTAATAGCTCCTTGTTTTATATTTTCTCTGCAGAGCTCTGTCCAATTTTTTGACATGACTGAGCCAAGTGGGGTTTCGGCAGACTGAACTCGGGAGTGGCGCAAATGAGTGAGGAACATTGCGCAGAGCGATATTTTGCTCAAAGCAAAGGATAAAACAGAGTACTTTCTAAATGGTGAAAAGCTCAAAACAATGGAGGTTCAAAAAGACTTGGGTGTCCAGGTACATAGACCATGAAAATGTCATGGTCAGTTACAGAAAATAATCAAAAAGGCTAATGGAATGTTGGCCTTTATATCTAGAGGATTAGAATACAGGAGGGTAGAAGTTATGCTACAGTTATATAAAGCCCTGGTTAGACCACACCTGGAGTACTATGAGCCATTCTGGGCACCACACCTTTGGGAGGATATATTGGCTTTGGAGGGAATGCAGCATAGATTTACCAGAATGATACCTGGACTCCAAGAGTTAAATTGCAATTAAATTAGGTATCAGCTGTGACTCTGAGTAGCACCATCGCCTCTGAGTCATGATCTGCCATGATCTTATTGAATGGCGGAGCAGGCTCGAGGGGCCATATGGCCTACTCCTGCTCCTATTTCTTATGTTCTTAGAAGGTTCTGGGTTCAAGTCCCACTTCAGTGCCATTTTCTTAAAGCTCACAGTGGAACGGCGCAACTTGGACAGCAATTTTGGATATTCACATCTAACCACTCATCTGCCCCTCACCTGAAGCTGCTGTAACATTTGCAAATAAATAACGGCAGGTGCCATTAGCCTCACCATTATTTTGATAGCAAAATCTGGCCCATTATTTATTTGTTTGCAAAAATGTTGCCTTGGTGTTGAGTGCTTTTTTTTTTTTACTGAACTCTGTCATAGTATAATCTAGTTTGGGAAACTAAAAAGCTATTTTTTCTTACTTTACGATCAATCAAAATACTTCAGCTGTGGCTCAGTGGGTAGCTCTCTCTCCTCTGAGTCAGAAGGTTGTAGATTCAAGTCCCACTCCAGAGACTTGAGCACAAAAATCTAGGCTGACATTCCAGTGCAGTACTGAGGGAGTGCTGCACTGTTGGAGGTGCCGTCTTTCGGATGAGACATTAAACCGAGGCTTGAACTCTCAGGTGGAGGTAAAAGATCCTATGGCACTATTTCGAAGTCGAGAAGGGGAGTTATCCCTGTTGTCCTGACCAATATTAATTCCTCGATCAACAGCACTAAAACAGATTATCTGGCAATTATCTGTTTGTGGGAGCTTGCTGTGTGCAAACTGGCTGCCAAGTTTCCTACATTATAACAGTGACTACACTTCAAAAAAGTACTTCATTGACTGCAAAGCACTTTGGGATGTCTGGTGGTCATGAAAAGTGCCATATAAATGCAAGTATTATTTTACACTAACCGGGTTTTAGGATTTAGAATTGGAATTTAGAAAGTTAAGGGATGATTTGATCAAAGTTTTCAAGATATTAAGGGGAACTGATAAGATAACTAGAGAGCAACTATTTCCGCTGGCTGGGAATTCTAGGAGTAGGGGCCATAGTCTAAAAATTAGAGCCAGGCCTTTCAGCAGTTAAGTTAGGAAACACTTCTACGCACATTGCGCCCAAGTTTCGGATGTCCTCCCAGAACGGCGCACTCCAAGAGGCCCGCCTATTTTTTAAAATAAAATAAGTGCCTAGAACTTACCTCACGATTCTCCGAGTCCAGCAGGCCGGTTTCACAGTCAACGCTGCGCAGCACAAGCAGCAGGGAGCTACATCCCTGCGCCAAAAAGAGTGCCAGCAGCTGTGTGCGTGCATGCGCAGTAGCTCCTGGCCCTCCCAGCGCGTCCTGTCTCCGGGTGACCCTCTCCCTGGCCGAAGGGACGTCGCCCCCTATCCCGGGCCAAGTGGCCTGCCTGCCCTTGCCTCCCCGACCAGCAGCTCTTTGTGGCGGGCCCTGCCCGAACTCCTCCTTGGTGGCGGGCCCCGCCCAAGCAGCACCTCGTCAGCAGGCCCCACCCAAGCAGCACCTCGTCAGCAGGCCCCGAACCAAGCAGCACCTTGTCAGCGGGCCCCGAACCAAGCAGCACCTCGTCAGCAGGCCCCGCCCAAGCAGCACCTCGTCAGCAGGCCCTGCCCAAGCAGCACCTCGTCAGCAGGCCCTGCCCAAGCAGCACCTCGGCGGTGGAGGGGCCCATCTGAGCAGCTCTTCAGAAGGCTGTTGGAGGGCTCCCGGTGCTGCAATGAGTGAGTAGAAACTTTAAATTTGTTATTTATTGATTGATTTTTTGATTATTTTTGTTATTTTTTATTAATTTTTTTTGATTGGTTGATTTATTGATTTATTTATCATTTATTATTGATTATGGCTCCTTATTGGTAAAAGTGAAGTGTTCAAAACTTTGTAAAATCCCCTAACTTCCCTCTAACTTCCCTCCCCTCCCCATCTCTCACTACCTGCGCCTAATTTATAAAGTGTAGGCAAGGTTTTTCTGAGCGTACAAAAATCGACACTTACTCCGTTCTAAGTTAGTTTGGAATAACTATTCGCTGCCTAAACTTGCAAAACAGGCGTAAGTGGCTGGTAACGCCCCTTTTTGGAAAAAAAACTGTACTAAAACAAAACTATTCTAACTAACTAGAACTGGAGCAAACTAAATGCCGAGAATTGCGATTTCTAAGATACTCCATTCTTAACTAGTTGCTCCAAAAAAAAGGAGCAACCCGAGCCGAAACTTGGCCCAAAGGGTGGTAGAAGTTTGGAACTCTCTTCCGCAAATGGCAATTGATGCTAGAATTATTTGTTAATTTAAAATCCGAAATTGATAAACTTTTGTTAACCAAAGGTATTATGGAATATGGGGCAATGGCAGGTATATGGAGTTAGATCACACATCAGCCATGATCTCATTGAATGGCAGAACAGGCTCAGGGGCTAAATGGGCTACTCCTCTTCCTATGTTCCTATGTTTTGGTGTAAAATCGTCAGAAATCATTTACGCACACATTTCCTCAGAAAGAACTCCATTCTTGTGTCGTTGTTATGCTGAAACTTTCCAGGAAACCTCAGGCTGTTGTTTTCTCACTCTTTCAACGGGGAATGCTGTGTTGTGTATCAATATCCAAACTACTGCAAAATACCTACTGTTATTTTTATAAGTACACTGGCTCCTCACATAGCTCTCAGTAACATATGTGATTCTGCCATAATGTTCTTATGACTCACTCCAATACTGTAAAATCCCTTCGATACAGTTTCAGGGATAAAGTTTAGAGAGGCTCTGTTGTGTACTTTTGCTTGCCTTTTCTGGCTTGCATACTTGTTTTCTGTTTGGGTGGCAAAAAATTCCACAAAAATGTCCCCGCTCCAAAATGAAATCCTAAAACCAGTGTGGACAGCAGCTTCAAATATTTACTGTGGTGGTGGAGAAAAGCTGTCACTGCTCGGTGTGCTCAGCTGGAAGAGCCCATCCATGCCTTCCAGTAATTCGACATTTCTTTTTCCTTTGGGCGGCCCAGGTTGAATAAATGTGCAGTCTCATTAATTTCTATACATGATTAATTATTCTTTTTCTTAATTTTGGCTCCCATTGTTGCTAGCCTGACAATCATCTTTGCACTTGAGGACAGTCAAGCACATGAAAACCAGATAGCTTGTCCATTTAGTATCCTAACTTCCCCGATTAGCAACTAATTGCATTTTGAACACCATTGATGTCTTTCTCTCTACTATTCTGCCTTGCAAATTATTCCCAAACATTTATCACTCTTTCCCTAAAAAAATGCTTCCTAATATCTGTACTAAATTTATTTTTCAGTCGTTAAATTTATGTCTTACTCAGGTGGCTTATTTTGACGTAATATTCTGGATTCACCTTATTGATATTGTTAAATATATTATAGTATATTATATCTGGATGAGGATCCCTCCTTTATTACCTTCTCTCTGAGCTGTAAAATATGAGCTACTCTAACCTTTCCTTGTATCTCATTCTCCTTTACTCTTCAGATGAGTCTTGCTGCTGTCCTCTACATTCCCACCCTTTCTGTAGTGTGATGACCAGTATTGAATGCAATACTCCAGGGCTGATCTGACCAGTACATTGCAAAATCTCAGCATAACCCCTGTACACGTACTCTGCTGGGATGTGTAGCCAGTTCAGTATTCTATTTACTTTACGAGAGAGTGTCATTCCTAAAAATTGGTCATGACTGGTTGAAGTTATTTGTTATTGCTCAGATTCATTAGAAACTGACATTTTCACTGCCACTGGGAAACATTATGCAACCTTGTGCTGCTCATCCAGCGAATCACGCTATGCGCGGTGAGTGGAAATTTGCAAAACTTGCTAGCGATGATGAAACTGATGCTCTTCATCTCCCTCCAGCACATTGTTGTACTGAAAACACCCACTGTGAATAAGGCTTCACAGGTGTGATTCCCACGTGCTAGTCGTTGAGAAAGAATGTCAAGTAGAAGACTGGTATCTTTCCACCAAGAGTGAGAAAACAAATCAAAGTGAGTCTATGCAGACTGCTGTCACATAACCCTTAGCATTCGATCACAGAGTAGCATTGGTAGAGAGCCAGAAGTAAATCTACTGTTTCAGCTGAAGTGTGTCACTGTGAGACCTGAAGGATTGGGGTTGTCGTCAGGGAATTACCATGGACTACACAGGGCGATGGAAAGAGAACTGGGCTGTGGGATTAGTTTTGGTTTGCTCTGGCAAAAGAGCTGGAAGAGACACAATGGGTCGAGTGTGTTCTTTCTGTGCTGTAAACTGCTATGGTTCTACTCCATGATAGGCATGGTATGACACAGCATTTGAAAGGAAGCTATCACCTCAAGTAATACAACATGAATGTGGACTCACAATCCTCTGAAATACAGCAAACATGCATTTGGAGTTTGAAAGCATTTTGTGAAGTGTTAATTTGGTGAAACCCTCTAAATTCAGATATTTACCAGAATGAACATTGGATCTAGTACATTAGTAGTTACAGGCAAGAGTTTGCTATGTAAATGATTTAATCGTTTCCTACATGAGCCATCTTTGCACGCAACTCATTTTGAATAACACGATTAAGGTAATACAAAAGGAAGTAGCTTATTCATGTGCTATTGTGGCTTTTTACCTTAACTCACATGCAGCTGGCCACATTGAAGAATAGAAATAGCTCTGCTGCCTTTCTCTTAAGAGGCAAGTAATTTCTGTGATTTGGAATTCTGCTATTGGTGTACTAGCAATACTATTGACCTAAACGGTTCTGCTGATCTGTGTCCTGGTCACACAGTGGGCCCAAGTTTCGAGCCGCGCCTAGAACGGCGCAGTCCTGACTTGGACGCCCGTTTTTCGCGCCACAAAGTGCGCCTAAAAAAACCTCCAGATTCTCCACCTCCCTGCAGGTCCTCTGGCCCTCGGCGCAGCGCAGCAGAAGCTGTAGGGGGCGGAGCCAGGTCCCAGCACTGAAAACAGTGCCGGGACCTCTGCACAGCGCGCTACAGTGGGCGCGCATGTGCAGTAGCTCCAGGCGCCCGAAACTGTGTGGGAGGGGCCGAAGCACGCAGCCCCTAGCCCTGGCCCAATGGCCTCACTGGGACTGCGTGAATAAGGCTCCTCCCACGGCCAGCTCCTGCTTCCTCCCGACCCGACTCGACTCCCGCTTCCGGCCTCCGGACCGGACCTGACACCGACCCGACTCCCGCTTTCCCCCCCCCGCCCCCCTCGCCTCCGGACCCGACCCGACCCCCCAGACTGGACCCGACCCGACTCCCGCTCCCCCCCCGACTGGACCTGACCCGACTCCCACTCCCCCCCCCCCCCCCCCCCCACCCGCCGCCGCCTCCGGACCGGACCCGACCCCGACCCCGACCTGACTCCCGCTCCTCCCCCACTCCCGCCTCCGGACCGGACCCGACACCGACCCTGACCCGACTCCCGCTCCCCCCCCCCACCCCCCGCCTCCACCTCTGGACCCGACCCAACTCCCGCTCCCGCCCCCCCCCCCCAGCCCCCGGACTGGATCCGACCTGACCTCCCTCCCCCCGACCTGACCTCCCTCTCCCTCCCTCCCCCCGACCTGAACCGAACCGACCTCCCTCCCACAACCCCCCCGACCCGACCCAACGCCACCTACCTGTAAATCTGGTGCTGGAGACGGGCCCTGCCCGAAGTCTCGGGCCCGGCCCGTTCAGCCTCCCTCCCCCTTCTCCTTTCCCCCCCCAATCTCCTTGCCCCCCCCCAATCTCCTTCCCCCCATCTCCTTCCCCCCATCTCCTTCCCCCCCATCTTCTTCCTTCCCCCATCTCCTTTCTCCCCTTCCCCTTTATCCCCTTCTCCCCCCCTTCTCCCCCCCTCCCCCCTTCTCCCCATCCCCTTCTCCCCCCTCCCCTTCTCCCCCCCATCCCCTTCTCCCCCTTCCCCCTTCTCCCCCTCCCCCTTCTCCCCATCCCTCCCCTCCCCCTTCTCCCCATCCCTCCCCTTTCTCCCTCCCCCTTCTCCCCCATCCCTCCCCCTTAACCCCCATCCCTCCACCTTCTCCCCCATCCCTCCCCCTTCCCTCTCTCTGCTCCCCCCCTCTCTCCCTCTACCCCCCTCCTCCCCCTCCCCTCGCTGTCAGAAACACAGACACTGACAGACAGAGAATGAGAGACACAGACAGACAGAGAGATAGAGACACTGACAGAGACACACTGCGGGGGGGGGGGGGTGGGGGGCATCCCAGCACGCTGTTGGAGGGCTCCCGGTGCTGTAGTCGGTAAGTAGAAAATGTTTTATTTATTGATTTTAAAAAAATTATTTCTTATTAATTTTTTTTGATTGATTTATTGGTTGATTTATTGATGTTTTTATCATTTATTATTGATGATGGCTCTTTATTTATAAAACTGAAGTGTTTAATGTTTGTAAACTTCCCTTTAACCCCCCACCCCCCCCCCCCCACCCGTCCCTACGCCTGATTTGTAACCTACGTCTGATTTTCTAAAGTGTAGACAAGGTTTTTTCGAGCGTACAAAAATCTTCACTTACTCCATTCTAAGTTAGTTTGGAGTAAGTTTTCACTGACGAAACTTTGAAAACAGGCGTAAGTGGCTGGACACGCCCCTTTTGAAAAAAAAATTCTGTTCCAAAGTGAAACTGTTCTAACTGACTAGAACTGGAGCAAACTAAATGACGAGAATTCCGATTTCTAAGATACTCCGTTCTACACCAGTTTCTCCTAAAAATCAGGAGCAAATCATGTGGAAACTTGGGGCCAGTATTTCTATTAACTGGAAGGTAGATGTAAATACTGCTCTGTGATAACACTACAGAAGTGCTCTATGCAGGAGGTGTTTTTCAATTACATTTTATAACAAATAAACTTGAGAAGAAAAGAAAAATTAAAGGCAGTCACTGGATATGAGTAAATAAGCTTCAGTTTAGATATTCAACTTGACTTGCACTCAATCTAAATCAACAAAAAAAATCTGTGTTTACTACCTTTTATTTAATGCTCATTGCCAGTTGTACGGGTGACCTACTACTTCATCAACTCTACTATGCCAAGTATGTGACTAGAAATATAAATACATAATCTGTTTCTACTCCATGCTCCAGCCTGGCACTGGCAATGTTCAGTCTGGTCACATTTTAAAATTGGGTGGTGTTCTGGAACTTTGCTCTATTTGGAACTGTCTGTTGGCACAGATGGACAACTATGCCCACTAACACAAGGAAGCATTCATATGATATTGGACACTGATTTATGTTTCTTCAGATGATTAAAGGCACTATATAAATGCAAATTGTTGTTGGTTATGCACAGCATGATTAAGGAACGAGACAAAGCACCTCCGCACAAGGATTGATGTGTTGATGCTGTCCGATGGGATAATAATGCTGACTTTTTAATGATTGGAATAAATATCTTCATCCAATGAAAAAACTGTACAAAATGCCACGCTTTGCCTCCAAGAAGGCAATCTCAAAACTGAGGATAATAATGAACATTTAGTCACCTAACTGTATGGAGGATTCAGGTGGCTACAGGATCTAACCACTGCTGCACAATATGCACATCTTCCTCTCTGTCAAATATTTATCTAATTTGGGATTAAAGGATACACTGGTCTCTGCCTCAACCACTTCCTGTGACAAAAGTATTTCATTTTCCAACAACCCTCTGCATGAAGAACTTTCTCCAATCCTCTCCTCATTCCTTTAGTGATCATTTTAAATTGATGACCAATTGCTGCTTAATCCCCAACTGGAGGAAATAATTGTCCCCTATTTACTCTATCAAAACCCTTTGTAATTTTAAAAGCCTCTTAAATCTCTTCTTGGCATTTTCTGCTCTGGTGGAAATAATTTCTTATTTCGTCTCTTTTCACCCTGGCATCAGGCTGGTGAATCCAGGCATCATGCCTTGATATCCTTTCTGCAACCAACGTTACTAACTGTGACCTAACCAATGTTTTGTACAAATTTATCATTACTTATTTATTCTTGTACTCAATGCCCATTTATAAACCTCAAATGCTGTTGGCTTTTGTATGTGTGTTTCTACCTGGGAATTATGTAGTCAAACTCTTCAGTCTCATTGTTTATCCACCCTTTTAGCATGTTCTGACATTGACATGTGTTGTGTGGAGACAGACTCTCTGTTGACTAGTTTTGATGTTTTAAAGACAATTTCACTGGTAGTGAACTTGACAACAAAGATAAGTAATAAGTCCAGTGTTCCAGACTTTATCCAGAAAAAAATGTCTGTGTTTACTGAGTATTAGCAAGTTATGAAAATAGTTGATAAAATTCATTGGTAGATTTTGTTTCCGACAGTTGTATGATGACCTTGCTTGATAAGCACATCAGAGGTGCTTCCTCTTGGTTGTGACATCTGAATAAATAAGTGATCAAAGACCAGTACCACCTCACTGCTCCAGGATGTAGGTGTTCTAATATAGTTAATCATCCTTAATATATTTTTATAAAAGTTCGCAGTATTTACTGCACTAAATAAGTCAATCAGCAAGGTTTATGATCCTGTATCTACAAGAGTGTTAGCGACTTTACCATTTTATAACAACCCAATAGAGAGCTACACTTTTAGCAGTAAGGCTACTTTTAGCAGTGTTGCCTTCACACCCCATTTTTCAACACTGGATAAATGTTCAGGATTCCAAACTAAATCACCAATTTAACCAATTATTAGTGGAGGATTAATTATCCAATTTAAGCCGGCTTTTTTCTGAAGTTCAATGCCACATTTACACTAATTGAAGAGATGCAGTAATAGCTGTAGTCACTCTGGTGAAAGAGAGAGCCATGTTTTCACCAAGCACCTGCAATGCTATAAAGCTGTAGAAATCAAAGATATGTACTTGGATTCTCCAACATTTGCACAAAGTGACAACAAAGATAATCAATAAGTCCAGTGTTCCAGACTTTATCCAAAAAAAAGTCTGTCTGTATTTACTGAGTATTAGCAAGTTATGAAAATAGTTGATAAAACTCATTGGTAGATTTTGTTTGCGATAGTTGTATGATGCACCGGCCACGAAATTGCAGTTACCGCCCCTCACAGAAAGTTGAACGCAATGTCGCACACTCCATCGCCGCGTAGTGCTGAGGTGTTTCAATGCCCCTTCCAGTTCATTAAAGGGGAGGGATGCTGCGAACTCTGCATGGCCATTTAAGGCCTCCACCGAGACAGAGTGCCAGGCAGCACAATGGCGGCCCAGACCATGTGACAGCAAAGCAAAACGAGCCGAAGAAAAGAAATGATGGCGTGCGACGCAGCACACCTCCTTTAACTTCCATCCCGAGAGTGGAGGTCGGCCTGGTTCGCGATCCGCGAGGCTGGTGCCTCGTGGGACGCTGGCCAATTTCTGGCGTATGGCGCAAAGGGGTCGCCACGGGGCGCAAAGGGGTAATCGCCAGAGGCACGGTGGCATGGGAGTTACTAGCGGGGCATGGCGCTACCTTTTCTGTGCCTCAGCTAACTCCTGCTCAATTTTGTGGGAGCCGGTAGCACCCCCCGCCAAACAGTTTTGCGGCATGTTAGCCCCCAGAGGCACTAACTGGAGGCGCAGAACAAGGGAATTTCGGCCCCTAAGTAGTAGTCTTTTTGCTCTTGTCAACACAAAACAGAATCTTCAAAATAAACTGCATATTTAAACCTTGCCAAAGAAAGACAGACTTGCATTTATATAGCACCTTTCACAACCACCGGAGGTCCCAAACACTTAAGTCTAGTCACTGTTGTAATGTAGGAAATGCGGCAGGCAATTTGCACAAACAAGCTCCCACAAACTGCAATGAGACAATGCCCAGATAATCTATTTTTTTGTTATGTTGATTGAGGGATAAATATTGGCCAAGGCACCGGGAATAGCTCCCCTGCTCTTCTTCAAAATAGAGCCATGGGATCTTTACGTCCACCTGAGAGAACAGACGGGGCCTCGGATTAACACCTCATTCGAAAGACAGCACCTCCAACTGTGCAGCAAGAACAACAATGCCTCCGGAGCAGATAGAATCCCCGCCGAAGTACCAAAGCATGGTGGAGAAGTACTATTGGCGCAAACCTATGAACTCATTGCTCTTATTTTGAAGTAGGAGAGAATGCAAAGGGATCTCAGAGACGCTGTAATTGTGACCACCTTTAAGAAAGGTGACAAGTCCGATTGCGATAATTACAGAGGAGTTCCCCCGCTGTTTGCCACAGGGAAAGTCATCACAAGAATCCTCCTCAATCGCCTTCTCCCAGTGGCTGAAGAGCTCCTACCAGAGTCGCAATGCGGATTCCGCCCACTAAGGGGCACAATGGATATGATCTTCACTGTGTGTCAAATCCAAGAAAAATGCAGGGAGCATCACCAGCCTCTGTACATGGCCTTCTTTGACCTCACAAAGGCCTTCGACACTGTCAACCGTGAGGGATTATGGAGTGTACTTTTCAAATTCGTCTGCCCTCAAAAGTTTGTCACCATACTCCAATTGCTTCACGATGACGTGCAAGCTGTGATCCTGACCAACGATCCACCAGAGACCCAATACACGTGCGGACCAGGGTCAAGCAAGGCTGTGTCATCGCACCAACGCTCTTCTCAATCTTCATTGCTGCAATGCTCCATCTCACCCTTAAGAAGCTCCCTGCTGGAGTGGAACTAATCTACAAAACAAAGGGGAAATTGTTCAATCTCTGTCGTCTCCGGTCCAGATCCAAGGTCATCCCCTCCTCTGTCATTGAATTACAGTATGCAGATGACACTTGTGTTTGCGCACACTCAGAGGTCAAACTCCAAATCATTGTCAACACCTTCACCGAAGTGGACAAGAGTATGGGCCTTACATTAAACATCCGTAGGACAAAGGTTCTCTACCAACCTGCCCCTGCCAGACAATACTATCCCCCGATTATCTAGATCCATGATGAGGCCTTGGACAACATAGACCACTTTCCATACCTTGGGAGCCTACTGTCAACAAGGGCAGACATCGATGACAAAGTCCAACACTACCTTCAGTGTGCCAGTGCAGCCTTCGGCCACCTGAGGAAGAGTGTTTGAAGACCAGGACCTCAAACCCGGCACCAAGCTCATGGTCTACAGAGCAGTAGTGATGCCCACTCTCCTATATGCTTCAGAGAGATGGGCCCTAAACTTGGTGGAAGCTAAGTGCCGCCCAAAGAACCACTGAGATCCTGATGGTACTTTGGGCAGAACTTTCATGAAAAAGTCCTGCAAAGACCGTCCAGCGGCAAAAAAAGAACTTACGCCATGAATCTGGGCGGCAGCGGGCGGGAGATCCCAATCTCGGCGGCAAATGCAATCCTCGACAAAGTTCCACCAAGGTTTAGGCCCAGGGAGGGGGGAACAGGTAAAAATTAAAATTTCGAAAAAATAAAACACTGGAAAACCTTCAGGGGACCCCATCCACCTGAATCGCTGGGAAAAAAATAAAGAAAAGAAGTTTACTAACTTTTTTTGCAGGTCTTCATACTTACCATTGAGGTTAGACCTGCCTCCATGCGGTGGTCCTTCCTCCTGCTGCAGTGGACTCCCACCCAGACCAAACGGGCAGCTCGGCAGGCAGGAGGGCTCTTATGTGAGTTGCGCACCAGTGGAGATCAACAGGTGGTCCCAGCGGTTTTCCCTCCCCACCCGGAAAACTCGGCGGTAGTGGGCGGTGAGTCCGCCAAGTTCGGCCCCATAGACTATGTACAGCAGGCACCTCAAAGCACTGGAGAAGTACCACCAATTCTGCCTCCACAAGATCCTGCAAATCCATTGGCAGGATAGACATACCAACATCAGTGTTCTCGCTCAGGCCAACATCCCCAGTGTCGAGGCATGGACTACGCTTGATCAGCTCCAATGGTCGGGTCACATGTCCGATACCAGACTCCCAAAACAACGCTCTACTCAGGGCTCCGACATGGCAAGCAAGTCCCAGGTGGGCAGAGAAAACGCTTCAAGGACACCCTCAAAGCCTCCTTGAAAAAGTGCAACATCCCCACCGACACCTGGGAATTGCTGGCCCAAGACCACTCAAAGTGGAGGAGAAGCATCCGGGAAGGCGCCAAACACCTCGAGTCTCTTCGCTGGGAGAACGCGGAAGCCAAGCGCAAACAGCGGAAGAAGCGCACGACAACCCAAGCACCCCACCCACACATCCATTCAGCCACCACCTGCCTCACCTGTGACAGAGACTGTAGGTCCCACATTGGTCTCATTAGTCATCTGAGAACTCGTATTAGTGTGGAAGCAAGTCATCCTCAACTCCGAGGGACTGCCTCAGAAGATTCCCTCAGTACTGCACTGGAGTGTCGGCCTAGATTTTTGTGCTCAAGTCTTTGGAGTGGAACTTGAATCTACAACCTTCTGACTCAGGTGAGAGTGCTACTCACTGAGCCACAGCTGAAGTATTTTGATTGATCGTGAAGTTACAAAATATAGCTTTTTAGCTTCCCAAACTGGATTACACTATGACAGAGTTCAATAAAATAAAACACAACACCAATACAACATTTTTGCAAACAAATAAAAAATGGCCAGATTTTGTTATCAAAATACCAGTGAGGCTAATGGCGCTCGCCATTATTTATTTGTAAATGGTACAACAGCTTCAGGTGAGGGGCAGATGAGTGGTTAGATGTGAATATCCAAAAGTTGCTGTCTGAGTTGCACAGTTCCATCCTTAGCTTCATGAAAACGGCACTTCACTGTCTGACGGGAAGTTGCTGTATTTGCTCGATAAATGCGAACTAAACTCGGCACAAATATTTAGTCATTACAAGTAATTACAAGTGTAAGTATCATTTAACAATAATATAAATGTTAATGACTGCCAATTAATCTCTCTGAGACCAAACATTAACTGTTGTAAGTATGGAGTCTCATTCCTTCTGGCTGTGAATTCTTTTAAAAGATTTTTAAAATGTCAACTTTTAAAAGAAAATTCTTATTTTTCCTTTCTCTCTTTTTTCTCTCTCTTCATCTAATCTATCTTTCCCTCTTTATTTTTCTTTCTGTAACTGATTTGACATTGAATTTATTCCCTTTAATTCATCTTTGTTCTCGGTCCTTCTGCTGATAATTTCCCAATCCTTAAATCTCATTGGTTAAGGATATACCCTGTTGGTTGCCCTATTCACTCTGGCTTGTTTCCCTCGCTGCACCTTTATCAGCTCCCACTTTCAGCAACATGGTGGGCAAGAGATAAGGGGCAAGTCTAATTAATGGCAGATGTTGTTGGATGCCCTGCTATAGCAAAATCTAGCCCTAAATGTTTTAAACAGGCACAAGCTAAGCCACTTTCTACTTGATTATACGATCTTGCACTCCCAGTGAGGAGTGCATCTCAGGAAGTTGTGAGCAACTTTTAATGGATACAAAATTCCCAACATCTGATGCACATCGGAATCAGGAATTTCTGCTGGGATCATCAGATCACAAAATCATCTATAAAATCTAATTAACCTCACTATATATTATGTTTTAAAATAAAAAAATAAATAACCTGTTGAACATAGGAATTGCTTGATGAAAAAAGACCAAGATCCATCTCGTTTGCCTTCTACCATCTGCAGTGTGGGAAGGACCCACTACTCAAAATACCACAATCCGGGTGTAGTGCCACTGTGGAATTAGCTGTTCCTGCAGATTGTCTCTTTAGAGGATTCAGCAAGTTCTGAATTCCTATACGTAGGAGCTGTGAGGAGGAGGGTTGCAGGTTTCTGATCAGTATGGTGAGCAGATTACAGAACTGATCTACTGCATCTATTGTGTCCAGCTATATAATGTATCATTACATCACTATCCAATGTCACAGTTATTGCACATGGCTTGAGACATCAGGCCAATGCCTTCCTCTTTATTGCTCTGTATGTGATGGTAGGAATATTGAAAGGCTAGTAGCTGTCCAGTATGGTTCATGTATCCCCTATATCTGTGGTGGTACATTTTCAACTTAAATAGCATCATCCACGGATGGCCCTGTGGAGGATTCTGCCACAAGGATGAAGTCCTCCCATAGCTGGACTCCAGATACGTGCTCTCTTAGCCTGTTGTGGGTTTCCCTCATTAGGCAGTTAATAGTGTCATCTCTTTCTGAGGACTTGGCAAAATTTGGGAACTGGATGTGGAAAAATTGCATGCAGAAGAATAAAATATATTTTTTCTTAATTGGCTTTGGGCTGTCTGCAAATATCACATTTTCATCAATAGTACTCTACTGGAAGGTAGGCAAACAATTTATTTACTTCATATATGGCAAATGAATATGGATAATACGGGAGGTTTGAAAGACTTTACCAAATTATATTGGAAAATATATTATTGATTGAAGTATAGAAATTGCTATTTTCTTATGAATTAACTTGAAAAATTGTTCCTATTGCTCACTGGAACCTAAAGCGTCCTATAAAAGTGGTGATATCTTTGTTGTCCGGGACGTTGTCCGGGACATTGTCCGGCAGTGCAGTCATGATTGCCTTTCCTGGATGTAGTTCCATTCTTTGCCTATTGATGAACTGTCTCCGTTAAAAGTTATTTGAAATCTATTGGCATGGTTCGAATCATTGATGCATTTCTCATAATCCTTTGCATTATACTGGTCAGTAGAAACTTTCTATTTGATGTACATTATGCCTTTCAGTAGCCCCCTCTTGCAGACTGTAGCCGGAATTTTCCCTGGGGGGGTCAGTGGGCGGGATTGGTGACGGGTAGGGTGGGAAATTTAAACCCGCTATCAACTCGCTGTCCCGCGCCTTTCCCAATGTTGGGACTGTCAGCACTGAGCAGATCTGACAGGCGGCGGCAGACAACCCATTTCAGGTCATTAGTGGCTTGTTTAGAGCCACTTAAGAATGATTTTCCACTTACCTTTCGCATTTGACAGCTCTCCCATGGGGTCCACACTGTTTCTGGACCACATCTGTTAAGCTAAGGCAGAGTTCCGTGGCCATTGAATCAGCTGTTGAGTTGACAGCTTCAAATCTACAGTAAAAGCTCCCAACTTACAGAGATATCTTCCCTCAATTCCTCTGCATTGCAATTCCACAATAGATTCACCATGCTGCAAGTTTTTACACAAGTCTTCATCCAGACTGACCTCATTATCTCTCTCACCATTGACCGATAACTTCTGACCTCTACTTCACCTGCCAGCTATTCGATCAGCATGGTGCCCTTTATACTCTTTCACCTTGGTCCTCGGAATCCCACCACGATCAGCCCCAGCACCAGCACCAGCACCACCAACAACACCACCAACCTTCTCCGTACTCAACTGATGCTGCACAGGACACAGGGCATCAGTATCTGACCACATTGCTGCCCAGGAGGCCAGGGATGGACTCGCATTGGCCAGATTTACTTCACTTGATGCTGTACACCCTGCCTGCCAGGTTGGCACTACCCCACACCAACACCATAAAGCATCCCTGCAATGCCCAAGCCATTCCTTTTACACTCATCACCATTGCGGCGGGTACCATTATGTCTCACCATTCACTGCAACTCACTAAACCACTTAGAAAGGGGCACACAAATCTGTCCAAGAATGCAGTGTTGAAAATAAATATTTCAATATTTGACACCGCATTAACAGAAACTTTACATGAACATTGCATAAAACATCCAAGTGTTTACCCTTGTGTGTTGTTAGTTGGCATGATTGCACTAGGATGAGGGTGAGAGTGAGGGCTGGCTAGTGAGATAGGAATGTAATAATATAGACAGAGAGGGATGGGTGGAGGTGCAAGGTAAGTTGGTGTGAGTAAGGATGTGCAGGAGTAGGGTAGGGAAGACAGAGTGATGGGGATGTGATGAGAGGCACAGATGGATGAGGTTGAGTGTGATTTTGTACTAATGTTTCCTGATCTACTGAGATCATTTGCAGCACCCAGGTCCTGCTGACCACATTCCTGCTTGTGTCCTCTTCTGCAATGTGCAACCAGGCTGTGTAGATCTCCTGTGGAGGTGTCTTCCGGCCATGGGAAGGTAAGATGGGAAGGAATGGGTGTGCTGTGACTCCCTCCATAAGCATATGGAGGGAGTCATGGGAGAGCCTGGGTGCAGCCCTACACCTCTGTGCAGTGATTGTCAGTGTTTGCAGCAACCCAATGCTGCAGAACACTGACAGCACAAATGTCAAATTAAAGTAAGGAAACTGACTGATGGCGTGTCATCAAATGACTTCACCAGACCCACTTCCTCTAATTGGCCAGGAAACATGTTGGGCGGGCTTAGCAAGCTCAATCAAGGGAAATTCATTTCATAGAGCGGGATGGAGACAGCAGCGGGGTCAGGACGTCACCTGCCACGTACCCGCCGAGGTGAGCAAAATCGCAGCCCCTGTCTTTCATGCCTAGAAATGATGAGAATGTGGAACTCACTACCACATGGAGTAGTTGAGGCAAATAATATAGATGCATTTAAGGGGAAGCTAAATAAGAACATAAGAACATAAGAAATAGGAGCAGGAGTAGGCCATACGGCCCCTCGAGCCTGCTCCGTCATTTAATACGATCATGGCTGATCCAATCATGGACTCAGGTTCACTTCCCTGCCTGCTCCCCATAACCCCTTATTCCCTTATCGTTTAAGAAACTGTCTATTTTTGTCTTAAATTTATTCAATGTCCCAGCTTCCACAGCTCTCTGAGGCAGCGAATTCCACAGATTAACAACCCTCAGAGAAGAAATTTCTCCTCATCTCTGTTTTAAATGGGCGGGCCCTTATTCTAAGATTATGCCCTCTAGTTCTAGTCTCCCCTATCAGTGGAGACATCCTCTCTGCATGCACCTTCTCAAGCCCCCTCATAATTTTATATGTTTCGATAAGATCACCTCTCATTCTTCTGAATTGCAATAAGTAGAGGCCCAACCTACTCAAACTTTCCTCATAAGTCAACCCTCTCATCTCCGGAATCAATCTAGTGAACCTTCCCTGAACTGCCTCCAAAGCAAGTGTATCCTTTTTTAAATATGGAAACCAAAACTGCATGCAGTATTCCAGGTGTGGTCTCACCAATACCCTGTATAACTTTAGCAAGACTTCCCTGCTTTTATACTCCATCCCCTTTGTAATAAAGGCCAAGATTCCATTGGCCTTCCTGATCACTTGCTGTACCTGCATACTATCCTTTTGTGTTTCATGCACAAGTACCCCCAGGTCCCGCTGTACTGCAGCACTTTTCTCCATTTAAATAATAACTTGCTCTTTGATTTTTTTCTGTCAAAGTGCATGACCTCACACTTTCCAACATTATACTCCATCTGCCAAATTTTTGTCCACTCACTTAGCCTGTCTATGTCCTTTTGCAGATTTTTTGTGTCCTCCTCACACATTGCTTTTCCTCCCATCTTTGTATCATCAGCAAACTTGGCTACGTTACACTCAGTCCCTTCTTCCAAGTCGCTAATATAGACTGTAAATAGTTGGGGTCCCAGCACTGATCCCTGTGGAACCCACTAGTTACTGATTGCCAACCCAAGAATGAACCATTTATCCCGACTCTGTTTTCTGTCAGTTAGCCAATCCTCTATCCATGCTAATATATTACCCCCAACCCCATGAACTTTTATCTTGTGCAGTAACTTTTTATGTGGCACCTTGTCAAATGTTTTCTGGAAGTCCAAATACACCACATCCACTGGTTCCCCTTCATCCACCCTGTTCGTTACATCCTCAAAGAATTCCAGCAAATTTGTCAAACATGACTTCCCCTTCATAAATCCATGCTGACTCTGCCTGACCGAATTTTGCTTTTCCAAATGTCCTGCTACTTCTTGTTTAATAATGGACCCCAACATTTTCCCAACCACAGATCAGCATATCAGGGAAAAGAGAATAGAAGGTTATGCTGATAGGGTTAGACGAGGAAGGTTGGGAAGAGGCTCGAGTGGACCATAAATGGCGGCATGGACTGGTTGGGCCAAATGAACTGTTTCTATGCCGTATATTCTATGTAATTTCTATGTAAGAAATATCAATTGCTGTACTCAACTCTGCAACTTTTGCCTTCAAAAAGTAACCGATACTTTTGGATGAGATGTTTTCTCGCTCTCTCTTTCTCTCCCTCCCTCCCTTTTGGTTTATTTTCCATCATTACTATATTTGTATGTGATTAATGCTAAAGAGTTTATTAGTAACCGTTCTTTTCAATTGTTAAGCAATGTCTTAGAAACATAGAAACATAGAAAATAGGTGCAGGAATAGGCCATTCGGCCTTTCGAGCCTGCAACACCATTCAATAAGATCATGGCTGATCATTCCCTCAGTACCCTTTTCCTGCTTTCTCGCCATACCCCTTGATCTCTTTAGCCTTAAGGGCCATATCTAACTCCCTCTTGAATATATCCAATGAACTGGCATCAACAACTCTCTGCGGCTGGGAATTCCACAGGTTAACAACTCTCTGAGTGAAGAAGTTTCTCCTCATCTCAGTCCTAAATGGTCTACCCCTTATCCTAAGACTATGTCCCCTGGTTCTGGACATCCCCAACATCGGGAACATTCTTCCTGCATCTAACCTGTCCAATCCCGTCAGAATCTTATACGTTTCTATGAGATCCCCTCTCATCCTTCTAAACTCCAGTGAATAAAGGCCCAGTTGATCTAATCTCTCCTCATATGTCAGTCCAGCCATCCCTGGAATCAGTCTGGTGAACCTTCGCTGCACTCCCTCAATAGCAAGAAAGTCCTTCCTCAGATTAGGAGACCAAAACTGAACACAATATTCCAGATGAGGCTTCACCAAGGCCCTGAACAACTGCAGTATGACCTCCCTGCTCCTATACTCAAATCCCCTAGCTATGAAGGCCAACATACCGTTTGCCGCCTTCACCGCCTGCTGTACCTGCATGCCAACTTTCAATGACTGCTGTACCATGACACCCAGGTCTCGTTGCACCTCCCTTTTTCCTAATCTGCCGCCATTCAGATAATCTGCCTTTGTGTTTTTGCCACAAAGCGGATAACCTCACATTTATCCACATTATACTGCATCTGCCACGCGTTTGCTCACTCACCTAACCTGTCCAAGTCACCCTGCAGCCTTTTAGCGTCCTCCTCACAGCTCACACCGCCAACCAGTTTAGTGTCATCTGCAAACTTGGAGATATTACACTCAATTCCCTCATCCAAATCATTAATGTATATTGTAAATAGCTGGGATCCCAGCACTGAGCCCTGCGGCACTTCACTAGTCACTGCCTGCCATTCTGAAAAGGACCCGTTTATCCCAACTCTCTGCTTCCTGTCTGCCAACCAATTCTCTATCCACATCAGTACATTACCCCCATACCATGTGATTTAATTTTGCACACCAATCTCTTGTGTAGGACCTTGTCAAAAGCCTTTTGAAAGTCCAAATACACCACATCCACTGGTTCTCCCCTGTCCACTCTACTAGTTACATAGATAAGAAATAGGAAGGGGAAAAGTATCGATCCTTGGGGGACACCAGAAGTAACTGTGGGAGCGGGAAGAGAAATTATTGTGATATGATATGTTTACAAAATGTCCAAGTCTATTCCTGGGAAATAAGCAGCACCATTTCCCATTGCTCGGTTTATAGGAACAACAACTTATTTGGGATTCAAGTCGGATAATATTTGAGTTCCAAAATCAGATTTGAAATAGGATCTGTAACAACCATGTAGTTTGCCACTATTTGTAGTGATAAACAGATGTGTAATAATCATATGTGAACTTATTTTGAATGGCCAATGAACAATGGCCCAGATTTTGTGATTGTAATGACAGCAAAACAGTCAGCGTTCACCATCATTACCGACAGCAACTTCTGGCCTCTGCACATGTGCAGTTAAATGCAGAAATACAGAAGTTTCTGTCAGTGATTCCCTGGTCTCTACAGGGCATGCTTGTTGAAGTCCCTGCAGACAGCAATCTTTAGATATCACTGAACTGAAAAAACTTCCACTTTTATGCTGTAATATCACTGTAAAACTCCTGAAAAACTTAAGCCTTTTGAGGTATAACTGGGTTTTTAACAGCATACGAAGTCGTTACTATTGTGGAACAACCTCTCTGGCCCTGAAAAAGTATTTTTATATTTGTGGAATGTCAAATATTTCCATTATGATAAAAATTCCATAGGTTTTTAATATAATTTTGTTTTAAAGTTTGTTTATGATTTTCACCTTCTACCTTAATCCCTTGTGTCTGTCCCAGTCTTTATTTTGCTCTCTGTAAAATGTATTAAAAAAAGTTAAGGATAATCAGCACATTTTATTTCCTTGTTTGCTGTATGACAGAATTCTGCAATGTAATTGGCTGCTTAGCCTGCTTGATGCCATCACTGTTGCTGGACACTGGAGATGCCCTCGAGTTGGCGCCAAAATCAAACTAACATCTGCAAAGGTGGAATCCATGCCACAGAGATTGCCCGATCTTTGCTGACAGCTTTCTTCGAGGTCAGCGGCGAGTGCCGTCACTTCACCGTTGATATCAAGATCTGGGCCATTAAGTTCTAACTCTTGTGTGGCATGATTGTGTAGAGCATTGGAGCCTCTATGGCTGGCACCAAGGTTCACGCTGCTGTGGGACAAAGGGGGAATTAGAATGGGAATCATACCAACCAGCCTCATGCAGCACCCCATGGGGAGTTTCAGAAGGACATGTGCAAAACCCCAAGTACAGGTAGTGCACGAAATTCCCTTCTATCAGGTAGCTACATTGCTGATAGGCTTGAGGTTGCTATGTGAGCAGAGCAGGTTGATCTTCATGTTGCTGGTGGTGCTGGATAATTAATCACTCTTGGGCTCGGGAAAATTAATAAAACAGGAAAATTGTCTTCATTACTGTACATGCTCTTTAAAATATTACGTATTGGGTTGTGCATGCTCCTAATTTAGAATAAGTGTGGGGGTGGTATTCCCTCCTTTTGGTGTAGAATAAGAAAGGAAACAGAAAGGAATAAGCCTCTGAGAGGGAGGAAGGCTTCTTCTGTTCACTATTTGTAGCAAAAGCATGAAGATTTTTTATAATGTGACTTTACTGAAAATAGCAGAGGACATCTTCCCCCCCTGCCGCCCACCCAGACAACATGTCATCTACTTCTAAAGAATCGTGTGTGCGAATATTTGTAAGGGTGCAGTAAGCGCATGATTTGCATTGTTCTTTCTAACCTTTAAAATGCTCAATGTCCTGTCCAGTTTTTAAAATATGCTTATCCTACCTCCCAAAATAAAATGACCTGTAGTAAATGAAAGAAAAATGAAATGATGCTAAATATCATATAGTATGATAGAATTTGAGAAATGAATAGAACCCGAAGCATTTCTTAATAGCAATTGTTGACTACATGTGGATCAATAACAGTCCTGTTAATTTTTAAAAATATGCATAAATGCTACTGGAGCTTTAAAAGCCCAAAAGGCACGCTAACTTCAGTAGCATCAATTGACAGGCCGATGTAGGTCACATCAAAAGAGAAATCGGGAACCTCAATGAGGCACAAATCCATTAATTGGGCATCTGATCTTTTTCAGACAAACCATTTATCTCTCCTATTGATCTCGGGTGGATCAATGAAATGTTCTAAGTGTGTATTTCTGTGCACCCGCATTTGTTGAAAAGCTTTAAGCAACTATAACATTGTGTATTTCATATGCATGAAAGGAATTACCTAATGCTCACTCTCCATTTGATAAGTGAACTTAGGGAAATGTCATTGTTTGCATTGTTCGCTGAATAAATCAAGCATTGACAATGCTGCTAGTTTTATCATCTTGCTAAAATGTTATGAGCCTCAAGTTCTAAAAGGCTTTTATGCCCTGGGTTGTTATACAAATCAGTGAATTGTATTTCTTTTAACTTGTCTGTATTTACACAGGCCCTGAATGGATTTCACACCATTGAAAATAAAACCGTATCTCACATGTGTGAAACATCAGCATGATAGTCCAGACTACACACTTTCAGGAACAGTTTTAGAGGCTGCATTCACAAAATACATAGAATACTTGGCGGGCACATATTCCAATGGCCCTTTCACTCTCGAAGGTGACTGCTGCAAATGATGGATGACAGTTTCCCAAGTGCTACATGTTTAATTGAAAACTGCATCATTTTGTTTTGACCTCTCCCCAATTGCATAATGCCACTATGTCATCGAGTTATACAGCACAGAAAGAGGCATTTCGGCCCATCATGTCTGTGCTGGCTCTTTGAGGAGCTTAGTCCAACTCCACTACTCTTTCTCCATAGCCCTAAACAAATTCTCATTTTCAAGTATATTGAATGTATTTTACATTGTTTTAAAATTATATTTATTTCTTTGAAATCAGAGTGAAATCCTTGTCAGTAATTATACTTATTGCAATTGTTTTTATGTTTTTCCC
The DNA here is from genome assembly GCF_044704955.1 of Pristiophorus japonicus. Taxonomy (NCBI): domain Eukaryota; kingdom Metazoa; phylum Chordata; class Chondrichthyes; family Pristiophoridae; genus Pristiophorus; species Pristiophorus japonicus. The sequence continues at coordinate 126,701,995 of NC_091986.1, forward strand.
ATCTTCTTTTCATATTATCTTATTTTGATTGAAATTTGAAAATCCAACATAAAATTGGTTTTACTATCTACTTTAGGGCGAAAACAATGAATGCATCTTATAATTTCTAATAACACAGGCACTGTATGCTATCAATCTACTGACTGTTGGTTAGTTATTTTTGGAAGTGTTGGATAAAAGATGGAGAGGTTACTTCATAATCCATGACAGGAGTATTGAATTTAATCAGAAAAATTTGAACGTGCGTAGTCTCCTCAGGCAACAATATCAGTGGTGCATTTCTATACAATTCATTATTCTGTGTGTTACAGAGGGGCTAACAATGTGATTGGAATGTTTTATAATCTTGGGCCAGAAATTGCTGGAAATACAATGGCAAATAAATGGCGCCTGCCAGTATTAGTTCGCAAAAGATCCAGCAGTTTGCGGCAAAGAAGAGATACGCTTTCAATTCTGATTTGCCACAAATTGCTGGATGATTTATCCCGCTCCGCCATTAACCTTGACGAAACCAAAAAATTATAATCTTACCGTGAACTTCCCCGGTCAAATTAACTCCATGTCATGAATTTGCTGGATTTGTGCTGTAAATGTGAATTAACCTCACCGCTGTCCTTTAGAGTTCGTAATTCATGCTGTGGTTAATGATACTGACATGAAACACAACTGTGGAGGCCCAGAAAGGGAATACATGAAGCTGTGGAATCTCACTCCAGCAGGTAGTGAATTGTTCCTAAACGTTTTTAAAACTTTTTCATTTCTCTATCTTGGCTGTATTTTTGTGCCGGTCTTGCCAGCCACATGCCAGTTAGTGTTGGAAGGCAATAATTTTCAGGATGCAACACTATGGGCCCAAGTTTCCACACGATAAAAAACGGGCGCCCCTCTGAGCTGGGCGCCCGTTTTTCGCGACTAAAACGGCGCCTAAAAAAAAACTCGCGATTCTGGAACATTCTGCAGCTCCTTGTCTGCCTGGCGCGGCGCCCAGGGGGGCGGAGCCTACACTCGCGCCGATTTTGTAAGTGGGAGGGGGCGGGTACTATTTAAATTAGTTTTTTTCCTGCCGGCAACGCTGCGCGTGCGCCTTGGAACGTTTGCGCATGCTCAGTGTGAAGGAAACATTGGCACTCGGCCATTTTTGTAGTTCTTTGTAGCTGTTTAATTTTTGAACATTTTTTAATAAAAGCACATTGCCATCAGCACATCAGCACTTGCAGCCTTCTCACTTCCCCCCTCCCCCGCGGGAAGAACGGGCGCCTCCTCTCCCCTCCCCCCCCCCCCCCCCCGCGGGATGAACGGGCGCCTCCCCCCCCCCGCGGGAAAGAACGGGCGCCTCCCCCCCCCCCCCCCCCCGCGGGAAGAACGGGCGCCTCCTCCCCCCCCCCCCGCGGGAAGAACGGGCGCCTCCTCCCCCCCCCCCCCCCCCCGCGGGAAAGAACGGGCGCCTCCTACACCCCCTGCGGGAAGAACGGGTGCCTCCTTCTCCCCCCCGCGGGAAAGAACGGGCGCCTCCTCCCCCCCCCCGCGGGAAAGAACGGGCGCCTCCTCCCCCCCCCCGCGGGAAAGAACGGGCGCCTCCTCCCCCACCCCTGCGGGAAGAACGGGCGCCTCCTCCCCCCCCCCGCGGGAAAGAACGGGCGCCTCCTACACCCCCTGCGGGAAGAACGGGCGCCTCCTTCTCCCCCCCTCCCCCCGCGGGAAGAACGGGCGCCTCAGGCTGACTGCAGCATTCTCCCTGGTGAAGCACTTTCACACAGGTAGGAAGATGGTTTATTTAATCTTTTCTTTGCTTATAAATGTTTATTCAGGTTGGATTTATTTGTATAATATTTGTAGAAGTATAAATAAGGATTTATTGTAGAATTTAATGAGTTCCCCTCCCCCCCTCCACCCCCACCTCGTTCTGGACGCCTAATTTGTAACCTGCGCCTGATTGTTTAATGTGTAGAACAGGTTTTTACAGTTCTACAAAAATCTTCACTTGCTCCATTCTAACTTAGTTTGGAGTACGTTTTCACTGTGGAAACTTTGAAATCAGGCATCAGTGGCCGGACACGCCCCCTTTTGAAGAAAAAATTCTGTTCCAAAGTAGAACTGTTCTACCTGACTAGAACTGCAGAAAAAAAAATGTGGAGAATTGCGATTTCTAAGATAGTCCGTTCTCCACCAGTTGCTCCTAAAAATCAGGCGCAAATCATGTGGAAACTTGGGCCCTATGACACCCAGAAATGCAAACTAGATAGAATGCATTCAAAAATAATTTTGGGATAGAGCATTCTGAAGGGATCGCTCCATCCACGACACCCTGGTCCACTCCTCAATCAGCCCCCAACATCCCAACCACTTCCCCCAGCACCTTCCCGTGCAATCGCAGATGTTACAACACCTGCCCTTTTACCTCCTCCCTTCACACTTTCCAGGGCCCTAAACACTCCTTCCAGGTGAAACAGTGATTTACTTGTACTTCTTTCAACTTAGTGTACTGGCTGTGTTCGCTGTGGTCTCTTCTACATTGGTGACCATTTTGTAGAACTCCATTCAGTCCGTAAGCATGACCCTAGATTTCGGTTGCCTGTCACTTTAATTCTCCGTTCCACTCCTACTCTGATCTCTCCGTCCTTGGCCTCCTACACTGTTCCAATGAAGCTCAACTTAAGCTTGAGGAATAGCACCTCATCTTTCGTTTAGACACTTTACAGCCTTCTGGACTCGACATTGAGTTCAACAATTTCAGACCATAACCTCTGCCCTTATTTTTTTCCCCATGGCAGCTGTTGATGATTCTGCCATTCCCATTTACACCTCTTCTAGACTCATCTTTTGTTTCCTAACTTGCCCCATTACCATCTCCTTTTGCCTTACACCATCATCCCTTTTTTTCTTAATCCCTTCTGACTTCCATCCTATCATATATCTTCCCTTTTTATTCTTTCCACCCCGCTCTCCTTTCCCTGCCTCTGTACTTGCTTAAAAATCTGTTACATCTCTAACTTTTTCCAGTTCTGATGAAGGGTCATTGACCTGAAACATTAGCTCTGTTTCTCTTTCCACAGATGCTACCTGACTTGCTGAGTGTTTCCAGCATTTTCTGTTTTTATTTCAGATTTCCAGCATCCACAGTATTTTGCTTTTGTATGGTAAGAGTGTTAGTAAATCTCTTACACCTACCCTGCCATTCACTCATTATTAACTACTCTCGGATCAATACAATAATTCCCAATCACAACTGAGTTACAATCAATGTTCCCTTTAAGTTGCGCAGCCACGCAGCTATCAGGAGCTCCTGCGCTGGGGGCTTACCGGCTTTACGATGGGATAAAACGCACATGCGCGGGAATTTGAATGGGATGCGCAACCCTTTAAAGGGGTCGTGCACCCCCAAAAAAGCTAACCGGCACATTGGTTACAATGTTGTCCTCTTCTGCTTGTTTTAAATTTTTTTCTTTTCCTTTCTGCCTTTTGTTTCTTAATGCTCTCTTCCTTTCCATCTCTATTTCTCTTTCTGTCGCTAATTTGACTCTAGTTCACCCCGTTTCCTTCTCCGTCATTCACTCTCTTTCTGTATTTTTCTCTATTCTTAAATTTAATTGGTTAAGGAGATAGACCATTGGACATGACGTTCATGAAGTCCAGATGTGGCTTTGACAACACTCCACATTATCAATTCACATTTCCAACAATTTGTGGTGCAAATCCAATGCGATCTGAAGGGTGAACAAAGAAGTCCAATTCTATTATTCTTATGATTCATGTCGCTCGCCACGAGATGCACCACGCCAGCAATTTCTGGACCGTTGTGAAACAACTGAGAGCTCCGTTTAAGCCAGAAACTATTTGTGAATGTCATCTGTATTACAACTAAAACAACAATTTGCATTTATATAGTGCTTTTAATGTAGTAAAATGTTCCAAGGTGCTTTACAGAAGTGTTATCAAACAAAATTTCACATCGAGCCACAGAAGGAGAAATTGGGACAACTCACCAAAAGCTTGGTCAAAGAGGTAGATTTTAAGGAGGCGAGAGAGGTGGAGAGGTTTAGCAAGGGAATTCCAGAGTTTAGGGGCTAGGCAGCTGAAGAATGTGTGAGGAGGACACACAAACTCTGTAAAAGAACATAGACAGGCTAAGTGAGTGGGCAAAAATTTGGCAGATGGAGTATAATGTTGGAAAGTGTGAGGTCATGCACTTTGACAGAAAAAAATCAAAGAACAAGTTATTATTTAAATGGAGAAAGATTGCAAAGTGCCGCAGTACAGAGGGACCTGGGAGTACTTGTGCATGAAACACAAAAGGATAGTATGCAGGTACAGCAAGTGATCAGGAAGGCCAATGGAATCTTGGGCCTTTATTGCAAAGGGGATGGAGTATAAGAGCAGGGAAGTCTTACTACAGCTATACTAGGTATTGGTGAGGCCACACCTGGAATACTGCGTGCAGTTTTGGTTTCCATATTTACGAAAGGATATACTTTGGAGGCAATTCAGAGAAGGTTCACTAGGTTGATTCCGGGGATGAGGGGGTTGATTTATGAGGAAAGGTTGAGTAGGTTGGGCCTCTATTCATTGGAATTCAGAAGAATGAGAGGTGATCTTATCGAAACGTATAAGATTATGAGGGGTGTAGGATTTCTGAATCTCTCTGGGCTTACATTTGACAGTGATATGATTCTTTCAGAACATTTGGCAGAGTTTATTAAAAACACACACATGCATTTTACAGCAGTGGTCAAATATCCTATAGATCTACCTTAGTTACAACAGAGATACAATGAGGTTATAATAAAAAGCGATATACGTTACGCCCCTTTTTCTGGCTGGTTTGAACACACGGCATGCTGATTTGGCTGGTCTTCAACAGGAAGTCTTTTGCCATGTGTCCATAAAAACATAGAAAATATGTGCAGGAGTAGGCCATTTGGCCCTTCGGGTCTGCACCGCCATTCAATAAGATCATGGCTGATCATTCCCTCAGTACCCCAATCCTGCTTTCTCTCCATACCCCTTGATCCCCTTAGCCGTAAGAGCCATATCTAATTCCCCCTTGAATATATCCAATGAACTGTCATCAACAACTCTGCGGCAGGGAATTCCACAGGTTAACAACTCTCTGAGTGAAGAAGTTTCTCCTCATCTCAGTCCTAAATGGCCTACCCCTTATCCTAAGACTGGGTCACCTGGTTCTGGACTTCCCCAATATCGGGAACATTCTTCCCGCATCTAACCTGTCCAGTCCCGTCAGAATCTTATACGTTTCTATGAGATCCCCTCTCCTCTTTCTAAACTCAAGTGAATAAAGGCCTAGTTGATCCAGTTTCTCCTCATATGACAGTCCAGCCATCCCTGGAATCAGTCTGGTGAACCTTCGCTGCACTCCCTCAATAGCAAGAACATCCTTCCTCAGATTAGAAGACCAAAACTGAACACAATATTCCAGGTGAGGCCTCACCAAGGCCCTGTACAACTGCAGTAAGACCTCCCTGCTCCTATACTCAAATCCCCTAGCTATGAAGGCCAACATACCATTTGCCTTCTTCACCGCCTGCTGTACCTGCATGCCAACTTTCAATGACTGATGAACCATGACACCCAGGTCTCGTTGCACCTCCCCTTTTCCTAATCTGCCGCCATTCATATAATATTCTGCCTTCGTGTTTTTGCCCCCAAAATGGATAACCTCACATTTATCCACATTATACTGCATCTGCCATGCAATTGCCCATTCACCTAACCTGTCCAAGTCACCCTGCAGCCTCTTAGCGTCCTCCTCACAGCTCACACTGCCAACCAGTTTAGTGTCATCTGCAAACTTGGAGATATTACACTCAATTCCTTCATCTAAATCGTTAATGTATATTGTAAAAAGCTCTGTATATTGTCCCAGCACTGAGCCCTGCGGCACTCCACTAGTCACTGCCTGCCATTCTGAAAAGAACCCGTTTATCCCGACTCTCTGCTTCCTGTCTGCCAACCAGTTCTCTATCCACGTCAGTACATTACCCCCAATACCATGCGCTTTGATTTTGCACGCCAATCTCTTGTGTGGGATCTTGTCAAAAGCCTTTTGAAAGTCCAAATACACCACATCCACTGATTCTCCCTTGTCCACTCTGCCAGTTACATCCTCAAAAAATTCCAGAAGATTCGTCAAGCATGATTTCCCTTTCATAAATCCAAGTTGACTTGGACCGATCCTGTCACTGCTTTCCAAATGCGCTGTTATTTAATTCTTAATGATTGATTCCAACATTTTCCCCATGACTGATGTCAGGCTAACCGGTCTATAATTATCTCCCTCCTTTTTTAAAAAGTGGTGTTACATTATCTACCCTCCAGTCCATAGGAACTGATTCAGAGTCGATAGACTGTTGGAAAATGACCACCAATGTATCCACTATTTCTAGGGCCACTTCCTTAAGTACTCAGACTATCAGGCCCAGGAATTTATCGGCCTTCAATCCCATCAATTTCCCTAACACAATTTCCCGCCTAATAAGGATATCCTTCAGTTCCTCCTTCTCACTAGACCCACTGTCCCCTAGTACATTTGGAAGGTTATTTGTGTCTTCCTTCATGAAGACAAAATTGAAGTATTTGTTCAATTGGTCTGCCATTTATTTGTTCCCATTATAAATTCTCCTGAATCCGACTGCAAGGGTCCTACGTTTGTCTTCACTAATCTTTTTGGCTTCACATATTTATAAAAGCTTTTGCAGTCAGTTTTTATGTTCCTGCAAGCTTCCTCTCGTAATCCATTTTCCCCCTCTTAATTAAACCCTTAGTCCTCCTCTGTTGAATTCTAAGTTTCTCCCAGTCCTCAGGTTTGTTGCTTTTTCTAGCCAATTTATATGCCTCTTCCTTGGTTTTAACACTATCCTTAACTTTCCTTGTTCGCCACGGTTGAGCCACCTTCCCCGTTTTATTTTTACTCCAGACAGGGATGTACAATTGCTGAAGTTCATCCATGCGATCTTTAAATATTTGCCATTGCTTATCCACCATCAACCTTTTAAGTATCCTTTGCCAGCCTATTCTAGCCAATTCACCCCTCATACCATTGAAGTTACCTTTCTTCAAGTTCAGGACCCTAGTTTCCGAATTAACTGTGTCACTCTCCATCTTAATAAAGAATTCTACCATATTATGGTCACTCTTCCCCAAGGGGCCTTGCACAACAAGATTGCTAATTAGTCCCTTCTCATTACTCATCACCCAGTCTAGGATGGCCAGCTCTCTCGTTGGTTCCTCGACATATTGGTCCAGCAGGGAGAGAAGAGAGAGAAAAGTTCCTGGATTGCATTTTTTACATTCCTCAAGGCCATTGTACTCAGAAAGAGTCCCGATTGGACTTCGGTTCCAGGGCAGTTTCTTATTGGCTCTCCTCACACATGTGACTGTCTGAACTGGCTCAGCCATCTTTGATTAGTTTAAATGGCTTTCCAATAAACAAAACCCATGCGGCAGCTCTGGGGACTTTCATTTTGTTTCTTACAAAACTTAGCTCATGCTGGCAATCTGTGGGCTTCCATTTTATCTCAACACAAACAGGCCTATGCATTAATCTACACTTTTAACATTTATACGTACACTAATCAATTTTGATCATTCATAAACACTTTTATTCTTACAAACTCCCCACCTTGAGGGGGAAATATCGTTATTGTCCCCTCATATATCATAAGCATTGAGGGGGAGAGGAAGAAAAGTGGATGGCCTGTCTTGGTCCCCACCTCGTAAGGTGTAGGGGATTTAATAACAGTCCAATAACATCTCCAGCGGAGACTCTCCCCTTCCTGTATTTTCAGTGCACCGTCGCTTCTCAAAGCACATTGATGAACGATGATGTTCGTGATTCATGCTGCAGCTCCCACTTCTCCATCTTCCCTCGGCTTCGGTCTTGGCCAATGTCGTCCTGACAATCGTGAGGATCCGTAACATGGTCTGTGGTAAACAAGATCAGTACAGTATACTCTTTGGCAGTTTTTAACTGATTAATGTGAAACCACTTCTTGTACTTAACACCCTTTTTAGCCAGTAACTGAATCAAATAAACTGCGAGGTTCAATCAGTCTATAATCTTATGCTGTCGTCGCCACCACCTGGGCTCAAAGGCAGCTTCTTTTTCCCATAATTTGGAATCATTACTGAGTCTCCCACCTCGTATTCAAAGGGACGTAGTTTCTTGTCAAAGTACTTTTTAATTTGTTTTTTTCACTTCCCCAATTTGGTGGTCACAAATCGATTGATCTGATCGGTGTGATCTATCACTTGTTCCAGCCACTTGGAACTACATGTTTTCATTGTCAGGGGACTCATCCCTATTCGTGTTAGCTGGCCTAGTGTTCTCATGAGCCTCCCCGTCATGGCCTGATATGGGGAGACCCCTGTTGTTCTATGAGGTGTGGACCTCATTGCCATTAAGCACAGTGGAAGCATCTTAGCCCATTGAGTGGGGTGGTCCGCGCACAATTTTTTTAACATTAGCAAAGATGAAATATCCATCCAATCGGATTGTCTCTTATGGGGTAATCGCATGATTTTGCCAAAAAAAGGCAGGGAAACGTTTATGCGCAACCTACCCAGGCATAGTCATGCTGAAGGCTATAGTCGGGTCACATTTTTGGTGGCCTGGCATTGACTCACAACTGAGCAATGCACCAAGGGAGGCTCCATTGAGTCTGTGGTCATGGCCCTCCAAACCTTGGTCCAGGATCCACGTAGATTTTGCTGGCCCCTTTCTCGGAAAGATGTTTCTAGTTGTAGTGGACGCTTACTCTAAATGGATTGAATGCGTAATCATGTCATCCAGCACATCTACTGCCACCATTGAAAGCCTCCGGGCTATGTTCGTCACCCATGGCTTGCCCGACGTCCTTGTCAGTGATAATGGATCATGTTTCACCAGCTCGGAATTCAACGAGTTTATGACCCGCAATGGCATCAAGCATGTCAGGTCTGCCCCTTTTAAGCCCGCATCCAACGGTCAAGTGGAACGGGCAGTCCAAACTATCAAGCAGAGCTTGAAACGCATGACAGAAGGCTCCTTGCAGACCCGCTTATCTCGAGTTCTGCTCAGCTACCGGACGCGACCCCACTCGCTCACTGGGGATCCCCCTGCAGAATTGTTAATGAAGAGAGCACTCAAAACCAGGCTCTCCCTAGTCCACCCAGATCTAAATGATCATGTGGAAACCCGGCATCACCTGCAAAACATGTACCACGATTGCGTAGGTGTATCGCGTGACATTGATGTTAACGACCCCGTGTTTGTCCTTAATTACGGTCTTGGTTCTAAATGGGTTGCTGGCACTGTCTTGGCCAAGGAGGGGAATAGAGTGTTTATTGTCAAACTATTGAATAGACAAACATGCAGAAAACATTTGGATCAGACCTAACTGCGGTTCACCGACAACCAGGAACAACCTGAAGAGGACATCACCATCATCGATCCACCAACACACACCCAACTAGCAATCGACCTTGCTGTCAATCAAGAGGATGAACCCACCATTCCCAACAGTCCTGTCAGACCAGCTGCGCCACAGTGCAGCAATGGTCCAACCAACTCCTCCATGCCAGAGTTTGAACTCAGACGATCAACCAGGGAGCGTAGGGCCCCGGATCGTCTCAACTTGTAAATAATTTGTATCAAAGACTTTGAGCGGGGGGTGTGTAAGACTTGCCACCAGAGGGCGCAACTGTTGGAGGCCCAAGGGTCACCTGCACACCTCATGCAAGGGAGTATGAAAGGTTGTCTGCCATGCTGCTTAGGCACTCTGGAGTTGTATTAAAGAGACTAAGGTCACATTAGTTTTAGCTCACAGTACTCAGTCTTGTGGAGTTCTTCCATACTTAACAAAGATCACCTCTCATTCTTATGAACTGCAATGTGTATAGGCCCAACCTACTCAACCTATCTTTATAAGTCAACCCCCTCATCTCCGGAATCAACCTAGTGAACCTTCTCTGAACAGCCTCCAATGTAAGTTTATCCTTCCTTAAATACAGAGACCAAAACTGTGCACAGTACTCAAGGTGTGGCCTCACCGATACCCTGTTCAGTTGTAGCAGGACTTCTCTGCTTTTATACTCTATCCCCTTGCAATAAAGGCCAACATTCCATTTGCCTTCCTGATTACTTGCTGTACCTGCATACTAACTTTTTATGTTTCATGCATAAGGACCACCAAGTCCCTCTGTACTGCAGCACTTTGCAATTTTTCTGCATTTAAATTATAATTTGCTTTTCTATTTTATCTGCCAAAGTTTATCTGCAATTGACACAATCATCAAGAAAGGGGTGATGGATGAAAGGAACATGGTGCGAGTTAGGATATGGGTAGCAGAGTTTAGGATGAGCTCAGCTATTAACAAAATGTAAAGTGCTAAAGTTGCTTTTGTACTTATTTGTGGCTCCAATTTTTTTTTTTTTTGAAATTCGTAGCCAATCGTTCCAATTCTTTGTCAAATCACAAACGCCAGAGGTCACCTTGCACACGCCAAGGATCACTCTGCGCCAATGCTCTTAGCCAAAAGGCCTAGAGCCACTGCACCGTTCCTGGAAGTACTGCAATACCAGGTTCGTGCCATGGAGGTGGATGGGTCAGGTCCCCCACACACCTCCGTGGAGGTGGATGGGTCAAGCCACCCCACCCACCTCCTGTTTCCAAAAAAGCAAGCATATACCTTCCTGATCCAGGGAGAACCACCCGGAGGTCATGGTGGCTACTCCCCTGTCAGGTCAGTTACGCATGATCTTAGCCAAAAGGCCGAGCCAATGCTGTAATATCTGTTAGCTTGGCTCACTCAGTACACTCCTGCTTCTGAGTCAGAAGGATATGGGTTTATACTCACACGACAGTGCTGCCTTGTCAGAGGTGCTGTCCTTCAGATGTGGCATTAAACTGAAGTGCTATCTGCCTTTTCACATTAAAGATCTGTGGCATTGTTTGAGAATGATCAGGGATTTGTTCTGGCCAATATTCCTCCCCCAACCAATATCACAAAAACACTTCCATCTTTAGCAATTGCTGTATGCAAATTGGGCACCAGATTTGGCTACACGCTAACAGTTACTGCATTTCAAATGGATTCATTCAAGTATATGTTAAACACTTTGAGACATTTCTGAGAAATATGATAAGGTACTAAATAAATTAGGCTTTTTTTTTTGAGTCTGCCATCCTAAATCTCAGCCTCTTAAAGGTCGAACTTGAGATGTGGCCCATGTGATCCAGGCTTGCAGTGCATATTTTTCATGTTGTGCAGTGTGCAGATTAATGGTGAAGTTAACGTGTCAGAAATGTAGCTTTCACTTTTTTGATGCTCATTGATAAATGATAATAGAAAAAAATAAACAGAATGTGACAGATGTTAATAAATTTCTAAATAAACCGATTTTACTCTTGATTCCATCATTTTAGGAGAAATAAATATAATTTTAAAACAGTATAATAAGTAGTAGCATTTGAAATGAACTCAAGTGATTCAATTTAGATTCACTAACAATTCACTAAAACTGTCATTATCTTAATTCAGATGAGTTGCTCTTTTGGATTTCTATGACCTGCTTTTTGCCACAGTATACTTTATAGGAGGGGAAGATTTTATTTATTTTACACTATATTGATAGAGCTGTAACACTTGTGCGAATATGAATGATTAGAGTCTGCTGTTTCCTGATAAAATCTGTCTGGAGTTAACAGCTCTTCAATTTGCTGGAAAGGTTTATTAACCTCCTACATAAGGTTTCTGTGATTTTCTTAACTTTTTTTTCTGTCCTTTTGTGTCTTTTAAAATGTATTTTTGGATGACGATTAAAGCTGTATAAATCCTGGATGAAGCTGATCATTGGCAACACAAAGTCAGAACATTAGCCCTTGGGAAGTTGTCCTTTGTATGTTTCTGAATGGTTGTGACCCTGCAATGGGGTTCATTCTGTTTCTCGTTGCTTTTTATTGCTGGTAGTGTTTTTCCTCTCTCTGTTGTTCTGTGTTTCTCGAACACTTAATGTAAAAAGCTTTCTCACCTACGGAACAGATCTTGTTGTGCAGAAGTCCAAATGTTAAGTTATCCTTACCTATGCTCTTCAGCAAAAGGTGAAGCTATTCTATGTAACTTATGGAGAGCTTTCAATTATCCTGAGGAGCATGGTTAAGAGCTACCACCAGTTACACTTGCGCAACCCTCTTGTGGGGCTTTAATAATAATCAAAATGCACCTCACTGCCGAGTCCATGACTGATGAAGAGCTAACATTCTTGTGCCAGATACCATGACATTATGCTTCTCCTAGCCTGTTGCAGGATTGAAGTACATATATCAAACCCAGCTACCCATGTTACCTGTCTACATATTGCACTGTGTAGAAAAGGTGAAATTACTTACAACATAGTTATCATCAACAAAAACCACCCACTGTATGCCACTTTTCTGAAGGTTTACTTTCGGTTGTAACTTCCTTGACATTTACTGAATATTGCCCATTTCTTCTGAGTGGATGTTGAAGATTATATAAATGGTGTTGTTTATGTGTGTTTAACATAACAGAAACCTGATAGTCGCACTTTGTAGCTATTGACCCCATGTGACTCCCAGTAGTGAGCAGAGTAGACAGGGTGCCAAGGTGCCACATAAAAGGTTACTGCACAAGATCAAAGGTCACGGGGTTGGGGGTAATATATTAGCATGGATAGAGGATCGGCTAATGAAGAGAAAGCAGAGAGTCGGGATAAATGGTTCATTCTTGGATTGGCAATCAGTAACTAGTCGGGTGCCACAGGGATCTGTGCTGGGACCCCAACTATTTACAATCTATATTAACGATTTTGAAGAAGGAACTGAATGTAATGTAGCCAAGTTTGCTGACGCTGCAAAAGATGGGAGGAAAAGCAATGTGTGAGGAGGACACAAAAAATCTGCAAAAGGACATAGACAGGCTAAATGAATGGGCAAAAATTTAGCAGATGGAGTATAATGTTGGAAAGTGTGAGGTCATGCACTTTGGCAGAAAAAATCAGAGCAAGTTATTCTTTAAATGGAGAAAGATTGCAAAGTGCTGCAGTACAGCGGGACCTGGGGGTACTTATGTATGAAACACAAAAGGATAGTATGCAGGTACAGCAAGTGATCAGGAAGGCCAATGATATCTTGGCCTTTATTGGAAAGGGGATGGAGTATAAAAGCAGGGAAGTCTTGCTACAGTTATACAAAGTATTGATGAGGCCACACCCTGGAATACTGCGTGCAGTTTTGATTTCCATATTTATGAAAGGATATACTTGCTTTGGAGGCAGTTCAGAGAAGGTTCACTAGGTTGATTCCGGAGATGAGGGGGTTGACTTATGAGGAAAGGTTGAGTAGGTTAGGCCTCTACTCATTGGCATTCAGAAGATTGAGAGATGATCTTATCGAAACATATAAGATTATGAGGGGGCTTGACAAGGTGGATGCAGAGAGAATGTTTCCACTGATGGGGGAGACTAGAACTAGAGGGCATAATCTTAGAATAAGGGGCCACCCATGTAAAACAGGGATGAGGAGAAATTCATTTTCTCAGAGGGTTGTGGATCTGTGGAATTCGCTGCCTCAGAAAGCTGTGGAAGCTGGGACATTGAATAAATTTAAGACAGAGATAAACATTTTCTTAACTGATAAGGGAATAAGGGGTTATGGGGAATGGGCAGGAAAGTGGACTTGAGTCCATGATCGGAACAGCCAAGATCGTATTATATGGCGGAGCAGGCTCAAGGGGCCGTATGGCCTACTCCGGCTCCTATTTCTTATGTTCTTATTGTTATATATGTAAACCTGTAAATACCTTGTGTAACCACCAGAGGACTAATCCCCTTGAGTCCCAAGGGATCCCACAATCCCTTGGGAGCACCTGTACTTAAGGAGGCCTCTCAGGCTGGAGAGGCACTCTGGAGACCTGTAATAAAAGACTACGGTCACACTTTACTTTGCGCTCACAGTATCTGGTCAGACTCTTCATTCATACATAATACTTATGTTCTTATGTAATGCAGAATAAATGATTCTTGGCGGACTGACAGTTCACCCGCTCCTCCCACAAGCTGGCTGGCTTCAAGTTAGAGCCCAGCTACTGAGTCCTCACTTTTTGAAACTTCATAATGCTCTGTTCCACAGGTAGTGGCAGATGGATGATGGAACAACACATTTATTATGGATGAGCACTAATTCTGTAACACACTCTGACCATCTTTCCATGGCAATTAAAATATGAACCTTTGTTGGCTTTCAGTAAATTTTCACAGATTCCAGAGAAAAGGTGACCATCATTCTCCTAGTTTTGAAAATGTTGAAACTTTTTCAATATTGATGAATTTTTAAAAAGTAGTTTGCTGTAATATGATGAAATATAGCATACAACTTTTAAGCAACAATATTTTCAAACACAGTAATTGTGTCACCATAACCTGCTTTATTGACACACGCCCTCTAGAACACGTGGCTGCAATTTTCCCTATCTTGGCAGACCCGTGATGGGTGACGTTGGTGGTGGGTCGCGGCCTTGCTGCTGTCTCCATCCTGGCTTCCGACATAACTTTCCGTTGATAGGGTTTGGTAAGCCTGCCTAGCAAGTTTCCCAGCCAATTGAAGGAAGTGGGCCTGATGATGTCATTTGATGACACACATCAGCTGGTTTCCTTAAAGGGGTCATGCGCAAATTTACTTGACATTTGTGCTGTCAGTGTTCTACAGCATTGAGGTGCTGCAAACACGTACAAGTACTGCACAGAGGTGCAGGCTACACCAGGATATCCCATGACTCATACGGAGGGAGTCACAACAAGCAGGGGGGTTCTCTTCCCTTCCAATGGGTTGAAAAGACCTCCCCAGGAGACCAACGCAGCCTGGTTGCACATTGCACAGGAGGGCACAAACAGGGATGCCATCAGAAGGGCCAGACTGCAGTGGCGCAAACCTTTCAATGATCTCAGTAGACTATGAAACATTTCTGTCAAGCCATACTCAACCTCATCCTGCTGTGCCACTCATCACATCCCCATCACATTGCCTTCCCTACCCTACACCTGCACATCTGTACTCGCACCAACTTACCTTGCACCTCCACCAATCTCTATCTACATTATCACTTCCCCAACTCACTGGACACCCCTCACACTCATGCTCATCCTAGTCCAATTATACCAACTAACAACACACAAGGGTAGGCACTTATATGTTTTAGCCAATGTTCAATTGAAGTTTCTGTTAATGTGTTGTCAAACATTGGAACCTTTATTTCAACACTTTACGTTCTTGAACAGATTTGTGTGTACATTTGGAAGTGCCTTCATGAGTTGCAGTGAATGGTGAGACATAACGGTACCTCCCACAATGAGTGTGAAAGGAATGGCTTGGGCATTATAGGGATGTTTTATGTTGTTGGTGTGGGGTGATACATCATGCGGCAGCCAGGGTGTACAGCATAAAGCAAAGTAAATCTGGCCATGGTGACGCTATCCCTGGCGTCCCAGGCAACAATGTGGTTGTGTGCTGACGCCCTCTGTCCTGTGCAGCATCAGGTGATTGCGGAGAAGGTTGGTGCTGCTGGTGTGCCTGGTGATGCTGGTGTTGGGGCTCATCATGGTCAGATTCTGAGGGCCAAGATGAAAGAGTGTAAATGGTACCCACCTTGATGGAGTAGAAAGCAGTTGAAGTTGAATTGATAGAAGCATTCTGTCAATGATGAGAGAGATTGTTGCAATGAGGTGGCATTGGCTCGAAACACTTGCAGCCTGCATAAACCTCAATCTGTGTTCCAAAGAAAGAAAGCAACAGCCACTGCACTTGGAAAGTGAACAGGTGTGAAGTGGGGGTTTTCATATTACATTTCAAGCTGTCACTCGTGAGCTGAGTCAATGGCAACTCAACCTCTGCCTCAGATTAACAGACAGGGTCCGAGAGCAGCGTGGAAGCCATGGGCGAGCTGTTAAAGTCAAACGGTAAGGTTAAATTGACTCTGAGGGCTTATCAACAAGCCAATAATTGTTTAAATTAAGTCCCCCGCCGCTGACATTCCAGTCTGCTCAGTGCTGGCAGACCCGGCACTGGGAAAGTCCAGTGTACGCATTTTGACAGCGGGTTCCCAACCCTCTGCAATCATTTTAAATTTAACAGCTGACCCGCCACCCATCCCATCTGCTGAGCGGCAGCAAAATTCTGGCCATAGAATCTGTATTAGGTGTATATATTAATTGTAACTGCATTTAAATTTTTTCATCACCCTGCACTGTACCACGAAACATTAACTGAATAACTGCCAGAAAGGGGAATTGCAGCATAGTAATGCAGAAGTGACTTTTTAAATATATTTAGAGGATCTCCCGTGTACTTGCTCAGTGAGTAGGATGAAATGCTCACACATTTTCTTTCTCGCTCTCTCTCTCTCTCTCTCTTGTGTTTCTCTCTTGCTCTCTCTTTCTCTCTTCCCACCCCCATCTGCATCTATAATTTTAATGGCATGGGAAGCAGGCCATATCATGTGAGTTCTCCTGCCCTTCATTTTATTTCTCTTCCTTTGTTTTTACTTACTATCTGTGTGGGGGTCTGCACTTCTCTCCTCATTTCCATTTATGTTTTGTTTTATTTCTGTCTTTGCTTCTCTCTGTCTCTGTCCTGTTACACTGCTTTCCTCTTCTGCATCCTCTGTCTCTGTTTTGTTCTGATTCATAGAAACATAGAAAATAGGTGCAGGCGTAGGCCATTGGGCCCTTCGAGCCTGCACCACCATTCAATATAATCATGGCTGATCATGCAACGTCAGTACCCCATTCCTGCTTTCTCTCCATACCCCTTGATCTCTTTAGCCATAAGGGCTACATCTAACTCCCTTTTGAATATATCTAACGAACTGGCCTCAATAACTTTCTGTGGTAGAGAATTCCACAGGTTCACAATTCTCTAAGTGAAGATGTTTCTCATTATCTCGGTCCTAAATGGCTTACCCCTTATCCTTAGACTGTGACCCCTGGTTCTGGACTTCCCCAACGTCGGGAACATTCTTCCTGCGTCTAACCTGTCCAATCCCGTCAGAATTTTATATGTTTCTATGAGATCCCCTCTCATTCTTCAAATTCCAGTGAATATAAGCTTAGTCGATCCAGTCTTTCTTCATATGTCAGTCCTGCCATCCCGGGAATCAGTCTGGTGAACCTTCGCTGCACTCCCTCAATAGCAAGAATGTCCTTCCTCAGTTTAGGAGACCAAAACTGTATATAATATTTAAGGTGTGGCCTCACCAAGGCCCTGTACAACTGCAGTAAGACCTCCCTGTTCCTATACTCAAAATATCCTGCTATGAATGCCAACATGCCATTTGCCTTCTTCACTGCCTGCTGTACCTGCATGCCAACTTTCAATGACTGATGTACCATGACACCCAGGTCTCATTGCACCTCCCTGTTTCCTAATCTGTCATCAATCAGATAATCTGCCTTCCTGTTTTTGCCACCAAAGTGGATAACCTCACATTTATCTACATTATACTGCATGTGCCATGCATTTCCCCACTCACCTAACCTGTCCAAGTCACCCTGCAGCCTCTTAGCATCCTCCTCCCAGCTCACACTGCCACCCAGCTTAGCGTCATCTGTAAACTTGGAGATATTACGTTCAATTCCTTCGTCTAAATCATTAATGTATATTGTAATTAGCTGGGGTCCCAGCACTGAACCTTGCGGTACCCCACTAGTCACTGCCTGCCATTCTGAAAAGGACCAATTTGTTCCTACTCTTTGCTTCCTGTCTGCCAACCAGTTCTCTATCCACGTCAATACATTACCCCCAATACCATGTGCTTTAATTTTGCACACTAATCTCTTGTGTGGGACCTTGGATCTGGTCCTGGTCCTGTGTAATCAGACAGGAATAATAAACGATCTCCAAGTAAAAGATCCTCTCGGAATGAATGATCACAGTATGGTTGAATTTGTAATACAGATTGAGGGTGAGGAAGTAGTGTCTCAAACGAGCGTACTATGCTTAAACAAAGGGGACTATAGTGGGATGAGGGCATAGGTGGCTAAAGTAGACTGGAAACAAAGACTAAATGGTGGCACAATTGAGGAACAGTGGAGGACTTTTAAGGAGTTCTTTCATAGTGCTCAACAAAAATATATTCCAGTGAAAAAGAAGGGCAGTAAGAGAAGGGATAACCAGCCGTGGATAACCAAGGAAATAAAGGAGAGTATCAAATTAAAAACCAATGCATATAAGGTGGCCAAGGTTAGTGGGAAACTAGAAGATTGGGAAAATTTTAAACGACAGCAAAGAATGACTAAGAAAGCAATAAAGAAAGGAAAGATAGATTACGAAAGTAAACTTGCGCAAAACATAAAAACAGATAGTAAAAGCTTTTACTGATATATAAAATGGAAAAGATTGACTAAAGTAAATGTTGGTCACTTAGAAGATGAGAAGGGGGATTTAATAATGGGAAATGTGGAAATGGCTGAGACCTTAAGCAATTATTTTGCTTCGGTCTTCACAGTGGAAGACACAAAAACCATGCCAAAAATTGTTGGTCACAGGAATGTGGGAAGAGTGGACCTTGAGATAATCACTATCACTAGGGGGGTAGTGCTGGATAGGCTAATGGGACTCATGGTAGACAAGTCCCCTGGTCCGGATGAAATGCATCCCAGGGTATTAAAAGAGATGGCGGAAGTTATAGCAGATGCATTCGTTATAATCTACCAAAATTATCTGGACTCTGGGGAGGTACCAGTGGATTGGAAAGCAGCTAATGTAATGTCTCTGTTTAAAAAAGGGGGTAGACAAAAGGCAGGTAACTATAGGCCGGTTAGTTTAACATCTGTAGTGGGGAAAATGCTTGAAGCTATCATTAAGGAAGAAATAGCGGGACATCCAGATAGGAATAGTGCACTCAAGCAGACGCAACATGGATTCATGAAGGGGAAATCATGTTTAACTGATTTACTGGAATTCTTTGAGGATATAACGAGCATGGTGGATAGAGGTGTACCGATGGATGTGGTGTATTTAGATTTCCAAAAGGCATTCGATAAGGTGCCACACAAAAGGTTACTGCAGAAGATAAAGGTACGCGGAGTCAGAGGAAATGTATTAGCATGGATCGAGAATTGGCTGGCTAACAGAAAGCAGAGAGTCGGGATAAATGGGTCCTTTTTGGATTGGAAATCGGTGGTTAGTGGTGTGCCACAGGGATCGGTGCTGGGACCACAACTGTTTACAATATACATAGATGCCCTGGAAGAGGGGACGGAGTGTAGTGTAACAAAATTTGCAGATGACACAAAGATTAGTGGGAAAGCGGGTTGTATAGAGGACACAGAGAGGCTGCAAAGAGATTTAGATAGGTTAAGCGAATGGGCTAAGGTTTGGCAGATGGAATACAATGTCGGAAAATGTGAGGTCATCCACCTTGGGGAAAAAATACAGTAAAAGGGAATATTATTTGAATGGGGAAAAATTACAACATGCTGCGGTGCAGAGGGACCTGGGGGTCCTTGTGCATGAATCCCAAAACGTTAGTTTGCAGGCGCAGCAGGTAATCAGGAAGGCGAATGGAATGTTGGCCTTCATTGCGAGAGGGATGGCGTACAAAAGCAGGGAGGTCCTGCTGCAACTGTACAGGGTATTAGTGAGACCGCACCTGGAGTACTGCGTGCAGTTTTGGTCACCTTACTTAAGGAAGGATATACTAGCTTTGGAGGGGGTACAGAAATGATTCACTAGGCTGATTCCGGAGATGAGAGGGTTACCTTATGATGATAGATTGAGTAGACGCGGTCTTTACTCGTTGGAGTGCAGAAGGATGAGGGGTGATCTTATAGAAACATTTAAAATAATGAAAGGGATAGACAAGACAGAGGCAGAGAGGTTGTTTCCACTGGTCGGGAGACTAGAACTAGGGGGCACAGCCTCAAAATACAGGGGAGCCAATTTAAAACCGAGTTGAGAAGGAATTTCTTCTCCCAGAGGGTTGTGAATCTGTGGAATTCTCTGCCCAAGGAAGCAGTTGAGGCTAGCTCATTAAATGTATTCAAATCACAGATAGATAGATTTTTAACCAATAAGGGAATTAAGGGTTATGGGGAGCGGGCGGGTAAGTGGAGCTGAGCCCATGGCCAGATCAGCCATGATCTTGTTGAATGGCGGAGCAGGCTCGAGGGGCTACTCCCGTTCCTAATTCTTATGTTCTTATGTTCTTGTCAAAAGCCTTTTGAAAGTCCAAATACACCACATGCACTGATTCTCCCTTGTCCACTCTACTAGTTACATCTTCAAAAAATTCTAGAAGATTTGTCAAGCATGATTTCCCTTTCATAAATCCATGCTGACTTGGACCAATCCTGTCACTGCTTTCCAAATGTGCAGCTATTACATCTTTAATAATTGATTCCAACATTTTCCCCACTACCGATGTCAGGCTAACTAGTCGATAATTCCCTATTTTCTCTCTTCCTCCTTTTTTAAAAAGTGGGGTTACATTAGCTACCTTCCAATCTATAGAAACTGATCCAGAGTCTATAGAATGTTGGAAAATGACCACCAATGCATCCACTATTTCTAGCGCCACTTACTTAAATATTCTGGGATGCAGACTGTCAGGCCCTGGGGATTTAATGGCCTTCAATCCCATCAACTTCCCTAACACAATTTCCTGACAAATAAGGATTTCCTTCAGTTCCCCTTCTCGCTAGACCCTCGGTCCCCTAGTATTTCTGGAAGGTTATTTGTGTCTTCCTTAGTGAAGACAGAACCAAAGTATTTGTTCAATTGGTCTGCCATTTCTTTGTTCCCCATTATAAATTCACCTGATTCTGACTGCAAGGGACCTACATTTGTCTTCACTAATCTTTTTCTCTTCACATATCTATAGAAGCTTTTGCAGTCAGTTTTTGTGTTCCCTGCAAGCTTACTCTCATACTCTATTTTCCCCATCCTAATTAAACCCTTTGTCCTCCTCTGCTGAATTCTAAATTTCTCCCAGTCTTCAGGTTTGCTGCTTTTTCTGGCCAATGTATATGCCTCTTCCTTGGATTTAACACTATCCCTAATTTCCCTTGTTAGCCACGGTTGAGCCACCTGCCCCGTTTTATTTTTACGCCAGACAGGGATGTACAATTGTTGAAGTTCATCCATGTGATCTTTAAATGTTTGCCATTGCCTATCCACCGTCAACCCTTTAAGTATCATTCGCCAGTCTATCCTAGCCAATTCATGTTTCAACCATCGAAGTTACCTTTCTTTAAGTTCAGGACCCTAGTCTCTGAATTAACTGTGTCACTTTCCATCTTAATGAAGAATTCTACCAAATTATGGTCACTCTTCCCCAAAGGGCCTCGCACAACAAGATTGCTAATTAATCCTCTCTCATTACACAACACAACATATGGTGAGAGCTGTTCTGAGCCTTGTGTGAGGCTGCAGATCTTGGCGCAGGACATTGCACAGCTCCCTCAGTATGTCGTTTCTAAATCGCAGCCTTCACAAACATTGCTCATCACTGAGCTCCAGGAAGGAATGCTGACATCCGTAGTTCCTTTGACGGTAGGGTCTTCTTCCCACAGCTCTGTGTTGGGCACCTCCAATGTCAGTTGGCTGATTGCCTTCTCCCTGTTCCTGATGATATTTCGGAATCTCTGCAGGCTGCTGCTGGCAAGGCTCCTGGTTCAGTATCTGGGGCAGGGGGTCAGCATACCTTACCCTCTGCCTTACGCCATCTCCCTCCTGGCCACTCTCTCTACGTTGAGATCTGCAGGCCCTTCTCCATGTTGGTCAGCCATGGCTGCTGCCTTCCTTGCCCATGCCTCTGTATACATTGCTGATGGCGCCACATTCTCCTGCGTGTCGCCCTGTCCCTCATAAGGTGCACAAGGTGTTCCCCTGCCAACACTGAGCCCATTCTGAAAGCTGGACCCTCAAAAGGAGGCCTCTGCGGAGCAGAGAATGAGGCCCATAGGCCTCGACTAATCAGTGAGAGTGAAAAAGCTTTCTAAGCTCTCAAAAAAGTCTGAAAAGTCCACTGCACGTTTAGCAAATCCCCACAGAGAAATCCAAATGAATTTCGACAAAAAATACTCCATCGCACAAAATCCCTGTTCTCCTCCTCTGGCGGGTTCGAGCAGCCCGGCAAAGTGCACCGACCCAAAAAGCTGGTGGGGAATTCGTGAGTCGGCGAGAGGCAGCATGGGGAGGCCTATAAAAAGGCCCAGCGTTGGTGAGTCGGCAAGAGGCAGCGGGAGTTTGTGAGTTAGCAAGAGACAGCGTGGGGAGACCTATAAAAAGGCCCAGCGTTGGTGAGTCGGCAAGAGGCCAGCCGGTGCAGCTGCAGCAGGGAGAGAAGGCAAAAAAGTAGAAGGAAATCGAAAGGTGATGTCACAGCCAAGGGGTTAACTGATTGGCTGGTGATTGGTCAGTAGTTTTTCTTTCTCTTTTCTATATCAGTAAGCAACCTTTAGCATTGTTGTTGCCAAATTCATTTAATCTAAGGGTTAAGATATGGCAGGACAGCTCGGACACGTATTATGCTCCTCCTGTACTATTTGGGAAGTCAGGGACGCTTCCGGTGTCCCTGACGACTACATGTGCTGGAAGTGTATCCGCCTCCAGCTCCTGACGGACCGCACTGCGGCACTGGGGCTGCGGGTGGATTCACTCTGGAGCATGCACGATGCTGAGAATGACATGAATAGCACGTTTAGCGAGTTGGTCTTACCGCAGGTAAAGGGTACACAGCCAGATAGTAAATGGGTGACCAGCAGGAAGAGCAGTGCAAGGAAGGTAGTGCAGGGGTCCCCTGCGGTCAGCCCCCTGCAAAACAGATACACCACTTTGGGTACTGTTGAGGGGGATGACTCATCAGCGGGGAGCAGCAGCAGCCAAGTTCATGTCACCGTGGGTGGCTCTGCTGCACAGGAGGGCAGGAAAAAGAATGGGAGAGCGATAGTGGTAGGGGATTCGATTGTAAGGGGAATAGATAGGCATTTCTGCGGCCGCAACCGAGACTCCAGGATGGTATGTTGCCTCCCTGGTGGAAGAGTCAAGGATGTTTCGGAGCGGGTGCAGGATATTCTGAAAAGGGAGGGTGAACAGCCAGTTGTCGTGGTGCATGTAAGTACCAACGATATAGGTAAAAAACGGGATGAGGTCCTATGAGACAAATTTAGGAAGCTAGGAGCTAAATTAAAAAGTAGGACCTCAAAGGTAGTAATCTCAGGATTGCTACCAGTGCCGCGTTGCTAGTCAAAGTAGAAATCGCTCAGCTGATAGCTCAGATGATTACATGGCTTGAAGAGTGGTGCAAGAGGGAGGGATTCAAATTCCTGGGACATTGGAACCAGTTCTGGGGGAGGTGGGACCAGTACAAACCGGACGGTCTGCACCTGGGCAGGACCGGAACCAATATCCTTGGGGGAGTATTTGCTAGTGCTGTTGGGGAGAAGTTAAACTAACATGGCAGAGGGATGGTAACCTATGCAGGGAGACAGAGGGAAATAAAATGGAGGCAGAAGCAAAAGATAGAAAGGAGAATAGTAAAAGTGGAGGGCAGAGAAACGCAAGGCAAAAACAAAAAGGGCCACATTACAGCAAAATTCTAAAGGGGCAAAGTGTCTTTAAAAAGATAAGCCTGAAGGCTCTGTGCCTCAATGTGAGGAGTATTCGGAATAAGGTGGACGAATTAACTGCGCAGACAGCAGTTAATGGATATGATGTAATTGGCATCACGGAGACATGGCTCCAGGGTGACCAAGGCTGGGAACTCAACATCCAGGGGTATTCAACATTTAGGAAGGATAGGCAGAGAGGAAAAGAAGGCGGGGTGGCGTTGCTGGTTAAAGAGGAAATTAATGCAATAGTAAGGAGGGACATTAGCCTGGATGATGTGGAATCGGTATGGGTGGAGCTGCAGAATTCCAAAGGGCAGAAAACGTTAGTGGGAGTTGTGTACAGACCACAAAACAGTAGTAGTGAGGTTGGGGACAGCATCAAACAAGAAATAAGGGATGTGTACAATAAAGGTACAGCAGTTATCATGAGTGACTTTAATCTACATATTGATTGGGCTAACCAAACTGGTAGCAATGCGGTGGAGGAGGATTTCCTAGGGATGGTTTTCTAGACCAATATGTTGAGATACCAACTAGAGAGCTAGCCATCCTAGACTGGGTGATGTGTAATGAGAAGGGACTAATTAGCAATCTTGTTGTACGAGGCCCTTTGGGGAAGAGTGACCATAATATGGTAGAATTCTTTATTAAGATGGAGAGTAACACAGTTAATTCGGAAACTAGGGTCCTGAACTTAAGGAAAGGTAACTTCGACGGTATGAGGCGTGAATTAGCTAGAATAGACTGGCAAAGGATACTTAAAGGGTTGATGGAGAATAAGCAATGGCAAACATTTAAAGATCACATGGATGAACTTTAGCAATTGTACATCCCTGTCTGGAGTAAAAATAAAATGGGGAAGGTGGCTCAACCATGGCTAACAAGGGAAATTAAGGATAGTGTTAAAGCCAAGGAAGAGGCATATAAATTGGCTAGAAAAAGCAACAAACCTGAGGACTGGGAGAAATTTAGAATTCAACAGAGGAGGACTAAGGGTTTAATTAAGAGGGGGAAAATAGATTACGAGAGGAAGCTTGCAGGGAACATAAAAACTGACTGCAAAAGCTTCTATAAATATGTGAGGAGAAAAAGATTAGTGAAGACAAACATAGGTCCCTTGCAGTCGGATTCAGGAGAATTTATAATGGGGAACAAAGAAATGGCAGACCAATTGAACAAATACTTCGGTTCTGTCTTCACGAAGGAAGACACAAATAACCTTCCGAATGTACTCGGGAACAGTGGGTCTAGTGAGAAGGAGGAACTGAAGGAAATCCTTATTCGGCGGTAAATTGTGTTAGGGAAATTGATGGGATTGAAGGCCGATAAATCCCCAGGGCCTGACAGTCTGCATCCCAGAGTACTTAAGGAAGTGGCCCTAGAAATAGTGGATGCATTGGTGATCATTTTCCAACAGTCTATCGACTCTGGATCAGTTCCCATGGACTGGACGGTAGCTAATGTAACCCCACTTTTTAAAAATAAGCGAGAGAGAAAACACGGAATTATAGACCGTTTAGCCTGACATCAGTAGTGGGGAAAATGTTGGTGTCAATCATTAAGGATGAAACAGCAGCACATTTGGAAAGCAGTGACAGGATCGGACCAAGTCAGCATGGATTTATGAAAGGGAAATCATGCCTGACGAATCTTCTGGATTTTTTTGAGGATGTAACTAGCAGAGTGGACAAGGGAGAACCAGTGGATATGGTGTATTTGGACTTTCAAAAGGCTTTTGACAAGGTCCCGCACAAGAGATTGGTGTGCAAAAGCAAAGCGCATAGTACTGGGGGTAATGTACTGACGTGGATAGAGAACTGCTTGGCAGACAGGAAGCAGAGAGTTGGGATAAACGGGTCCTTTTCAGAATGGCAGGCAGTGACCAGTGGAGTGCTGCAGGGCTCAGTGCTGGGATCCCAGCTATTTACAATATACATTAACAATTTAGATGAAGGAATTGAGTGTAATATCTCCAAGTTTGCGGATGACACTAAACTGGGTGGCGGTGTGAGCTGTGAGGAGGACGCTTAGAGGCTGCAGGGTGATTTGGACAGGTTCGGTGAGTGGGCAAATGCATGGCAGATGCAGTAATAATGTGGATAAATGTGAGGTTATCCATTTTGGGGGCAAAAACACGAAGGCAGAATATTATCTGAATGGCGGCAGGTTAGGAAAAGGGGAGGTGCAACGAGATCTGGGTGTCATGGTTCATCAGTCACTGAAAGTGGGAATGCTGGTACAGCAGATGGTGAAGAAGGCAAATGGTATGTTGGCCTTCATCGCTAGGGGATTTGAATATAGGAGCAGTGAGGTCTTAATGCAGTTGTGCATGGCCTTAGTGAGGCCTCACCTGGAATATTGTGTTCAGTTTTGGTCTCCTAATCTGAGGAAGGATGTTCTTGCTATTGAGGGAGTGCAACGAAGTTCACCAGACTCAATCCAGGGATGGCTGGACTGACATTTGAGGAGAGACTGGATCAACTGGGCCTTAATTCACTGGAGTTCAGAAGGATGAGAGGGGATCTCATAGAAATGTATAAGATTCTGACGGGACTGGACAGGTTAGATGCGGGAAGAATGTTTCCGATGTTGGAGAAGTCCAGAACCAGGGGACATAGTCTGAGGATAAGGGATAGGCCATTTAGGACTGAGATGAGGAGAAACTTCTTCACTCAGAGAGTTGTTAACCTGTGGAATTCCCTGCCGCAGAGAGTCGTTGATGCCAGTTCATTGGATATATTCAAGAGGGAGTTAGATATGGCCTTTACGGCTAAGGGGATCAAGGGGTATGGAGAGAAAGCAGGAAATGGGTACTGAGGGAATGATCAGCCATGATCTTATTGAATGGTGGTGCAGGCTCGAAGGGCTGAATGACCTACTCCTGCACCTATTTTCTATGTTTCTATGTCAACAAAAAAGCAGGCATTTTTATAGTGAATATAGGTGGTGTGGCCGCGTAGCAGCGGAGCGCACTCTAATGATGTCATTACAGCCGCAAGCTCCATACCGCAGCGGAGGCATTTAAAGGAAGTGAGCACTATACACAACACTTTTAATATCCGAGATTGATATTTGGCTTGTAATTCACTCTTACTTCACCTTTACAACTGCAGAATATTTTCTTTTCAAATTAATTTATTTTAGAAGTGCAATTTTGAGGTCATCAAAGTAAGGAATGTGTGGGGGGTCAGAACATCCAATATTAGAATGAAGTAATCCCAGGTCAGGTATGGCAGGGCCATTCTCTGTGAAGCTGTTTTTATTCTGTCGAACATTGTTTCTAATCTCCAACCTGCGAAGAGCTCGTCTACCACACCAATGCCATTTTCTCCATTTCCCTGAATTTGTGGTGAGTATGATGGCATACTCTGAGTACACTGTCATCCCGCCTTTGAAATTAACTGCAAGTTCGGGATCTCCACATGTGCTAGTGCATGTACTAAATCCCACAATTGCGATCTGTCAAGTTCTGAATGGACAGATGATCCACTGCAACTTTCAAATCCTCATTCAAATAAAGTGCGGGTGAAAAGTTGGGCGAATAGCCAAACCTACTGTGCATTGATTGCCCTGAAATTTTTACGGCTTGTACAGGCACCTGTTGCATGGCGTAAGGGGCAGAGTAGGGCGGGGATGAGAAAATTATATTAATTTTGAGCTAGGTTTAGGGCCAATAAAAAGCATCCTATTTGAGTTATATGGTTCCTATCCAGAGTCCAGAACTATCTGCTAAAGTATTAATAATTACTTTAATATCTATGCATTTCGGTTAAACTGCAAATCAAAATAACTTCAGTTTGCTGTGTTCGGTAAAACTGCAGCTTGTTATCTTAGCAATCCTTTTTATTTAAAATGAGTTGTTTTTTAATAGTCAGAAATTTAAGAGCCGAAGCCCGACATTAAATCGTTTATCAAAACAAATGCGAATCGAAGAGAAGTACTTAAGCACTCTTTTGAAAAGTGCAGTGGGAATAGCAAAAATAAAGCAAGATCAGCTATTTAGATGGACTTTCTGCAAAGCTTAATGCTGTCCCATCGGAAATTTCTATGTTTCCTGATTAGCTAAGAGTCAGGAAGGAGCACCACCCAAAGTGATCTCAGGTACGCTTACACACAATGGTGCGCCCCTGGGATCTGTGGGCCACTAGGGTGCTCACAACTCCACAGCCTATCAAAACAACTTTTCGAAGAGGGACTTGCAGTAGGTAAGTGCAGATTCCGTTTGGATGTCGACGGTGTACTCCTTAGCTATGCCGCCGTCCGCAAATTCAGTGACATTTTCTTTGAGTGAGATTGCCAATTTGTGTCGACCAGGGGCAGCTTTCTGAGAAAGAGGTGGGTGATTTCAGCACCCAAAGGGATTGACATCCTTGGAAATGTACGCCAGCAGAAGAAAAGTTGGCAAATAATTGGGTGGAACAAACCTAACTGAGCTTCATGCCTATGGAGTTATTTTTCTGAGCCCATACTAGCACTGTGGAAGCTGGCACACTGGCTGCACACATCAGGAAATCCTGGTGGCACTGTGTATGATTTTTCAATCATTAATATGAAAGTCCCCACTGGTATTAGCACAAACTTGGAAAATCACCCCTATGACGTAATTTGGCCCAGCAAATAAATTGCCAGTCTTGTTCTCCTAGCCATCCATAATTCTACATCAGCAGACTATCCTTTTCCTGCCTATTTAAAATTTATACTGATTTTTAAAAATTATTTATGAAATTTGAAGCTTTCCTGTGATGCACCAGTATTGAGAGCTGCTTTAAGTCCTTGTGGAGTGATATCTGTGAATATTTAATCCCAATCCATGATATAAGCAAACAATATTGAGCATAAGACTGGTGGAATTGGATCAATAGATTACTTTGTTGCAGATGTAATTTGGTCAGTATCTTTGTATGTGTTGGTAATAAATTGCCCTCAATTAAATTACTAGTTGTTTTGTTATTGAGTTGATTACTGGAAAAGGAATGTGTAGCCTTCCAATGTGGAGAACATCTAACGAGGCACTGATCTGGTTATATAGCATATTGTATAAAGGTTGCAAATAGCACCCAACTTTCGCATATATTCTATTTTTACAAGTTTCCCGAAGTGGACTTTGTGGTTACTGGTTAGCTCTTATTATTCAGTGAAAACAACACTGCTTTAACTTGGTCTATCTGGTCTGTTCTTGAAACAACAGACTCTTGTTTGAACCAAAAGCAGTCACGTTGCGCACGGACCATTTGATCATTGAACTTTAACCATTTGTAGTATTCAGAATGCCCATTTCTGTGTTTCTTAAATGATAATTTCCATTTGTCAGGAGGCTGGAAGCTCTTAAGCTCTTGGATGTAGGTTAACTACCTTATCATCACTTATTTATTTAGTAAAGGAGAGGAATAAAGTGATCCCAGAATGCTCCTGGATGAATTAAAGCCCAAGTTGAAATAGTTGGTGCTACCCATCGTATTAAGGATGACAAGTTGAGTGATTTATGGCAAAACAGCCAAAACAATATAGGGTGTGTCTGCATTTTGAAGACTACTGTTGTAGAAAGCATAAGGAAGATAGGAACAGGAGTAAGGCGTTCAGCCCCTCCAGCCTGCTCAACCATTCAATTAGATCATGGTTGATCTGTATCTCAACTCCATTTACCCACCTTCGATACATATCCCTTGATACCCTTGCCCAACAAAAATCTATTCCAGTCTAAGAAGTTCCATTGTACCAGCATTCACATCCATCCCTCTCCCCAAATTCTGTCTGAGGCTGAATCAGACTGTTCGCAACCTTGGTGTCATATTTGACCCTGAAATGAGCTTTCGACCACATAACCACAGCATAACTAAGATTGCCTATTTCTACCTCCCTAACATCGCCCGTCTCCGCCCTTGCCTCAGCTCATCCGCTGCTGAAGACCTCATCCATGCCTTTGTTACCTCGACTTGACTAATTCCAACGCACTTCTAGCTGGCCTTCTGCATTCTACCCTATATAAATGAGAGGTGATCCAAAACTCAGCTGCCCATGTCCTAACTCGCATCAAGTCCCGATCACCCTTCACCCCTGTGCTTGCTGATCTACATTTGCTTCCGGTTAAGCAACACCTCGATTTCAAAATTCTCATCCTTATTTTCAAATCCCTCCATGGCCTTGCCCCTCCCTATCTCTGTAATCCCCTTCAGTCCCACAACCCCCCGGGATGTCTGTGCTCCTCTAATTCTGCCCACTTGAGCATCCCTGGTTAAGATCGCTCAACCATTGGTGGCCGTGCCTTCTGTTGCCTCGGCCCCATGCTCTCGAATTGCCTGCCTAAACCTCTCTGCCTCTCTACTTTTCTTTCCTCCTTCAAGACGCTCCTTAAAACCTACCTCTTTGACCAAGCTTTTGGTCACCAATGCTAATTTCGACTTATGAGTCTCAGTGTCAATTTTTTAAATCTCGTAATACCCGTGTGGAGCACCTTGGGGCATTTTACTATGTTAAAGGTGCTATATAAATACAAGTTGCTATTGACAGAATTTCAGATTTCTACTGTCGTTTTTGTGAAAAAGTGCTTCTGATTTGTCCCCTCGTGGTGAACAAGAAAGTGCGCTTATAAGCGTTTGTAACTCAGTGCAGACCATCTGGTATGATATTTAGATAAATGAAATAAAAACCCCAATAATTTGTTTTCAAATAGTTCTTTACCATTGTTGCCTGTCTGGTATCAAATATGGAAATGTTTAGAGACAGAGTTAAATTGTGTTTATTGTGTACTTTACAAGCATTCTTAATAAACCAGAGTGGTTGGGGCTGCTCTGTGCATATCGCAGGTGCCATCGACAACCATACACAGCCTTAGGCTTCGAGGAATGCAGCACTGGCCCCTCCCTTTAAGGGAGGGAAGGAACCTGTGAAACCAACAGTGCAGCACGGAACATTGTGCAGCGCTCTGCTGCTACCGCCCTGCTCACTCCCTTTAGCGCTCTAGGAAAGCGATAGCACTTGATTTAGTGCTCCACCTCCCTCTTGGAGCACTAAACCAGAAGTTCCCGTCGGAATCAATTGTGTAGCGTCCAGCTGTATTTTTGCGCTCCAATAAAAGTTATCGCCCCAAATGGGGCAATATGCAATTTCTAGCCCTAAGTATTCAACAAATGTATTTTTCCTCAGAGTGTGTGGAATAAAACTTTCAACAATACTAATTAAAGCTTTAAAAAGCCTTGATGAAAATCTGTTAAAGAATGAGTTTGAAGCTGATAAGAAAATAAATAAATCAAATACTGTGCAACTTGATGGTTCCATATCTGCTGAAACCATGAACTGGTCAGGGGTGAATTGTCTCGCTTGTAAGGTTGGGTGGATTGCATTACTTAGCAGGCTGGTGGAGAAATTTATCTTGATGGGGATTTCACTTGTGGCTGGTCACCTCCTTCAGAGGATTGAATCAATTGGAAACAGCTCCCCAAAAGGATAGGTTCTAGCCATTCTTTTTCACTGCAATAGGAG
Organism: Pristiophorus japonicus; assembly: GCF_044704955.1. Taxonomy (NCBI): domain Eukaryota; kingdom Metazoa; phylum Chordata; class Chondrichthyes; family Pristiophoridae; genus Pristiophorus; species Pristiophorus japonicus. Next base: position 126,733,094 of record NC_091986.1, read on the forward strand.
ATCAGCATTTACTTATTTTAAAAAGCCATTCAACCCAGAAAGTGTTGGAATTATGTACTCTACTTTATTGCCATAGGAACCACAATTTCAGATGAATAAACCCCATTTGCTGCCAGTAGCAATATTAGTTAGATTATATTGCCAATTGGAGACTTGGGAGAGGGTTTTTCTCTCCAGGTCTGAGCCAGTTTTAAATGGTTTAGAACTAATGCAAAATCCACCCAAAAGATCACGTACAAATAGCACTCAACTCATCTGAATATTTATTTACAACTGCAGGTGAAAACTGAGTCTGTGAACCATGAATTTTTGGGAGGAAAAATTTGCATGCAAGATGGCATTTACAGGAACGAACAATTAAAAGGGAGTATCATAATAGGAGCCCAACATTTAGAAAGCTTATGGAGAGCATTAATCTATTAGCAGGCTTTGCGAAGGCTAAAGGAACAGGAGATTTAATAGGCAAAAGTGAAAAACAAGAAAAATCTCAGTGCATACAGGACTCGACAGACCAGCCCAGCACCAGAACCCTTTTGTAATGGCTGTTGAAGTTGAGGTGGTGCTTTTGAGGAGTGACACATTGCACCACTGTACAGCACCATTCCCATAGATCAGCATTGCAGCATACCTGCAAGGAGATGTATCTGAGTTTCAAGCCACAGCTGATTGCTACTATCATTGAATGTGCCAGCTCTCTGTTGCATGTTAGCTGTATGTGCCCTTGCAGCGGAATAAATAGTTTAGTATCTTTGCATCTGCTGACCCAGACCCTGAAAAAACATATCTCCGTGGTTGCTGGTGGCTAGCTATGGCAGGTGATGGGATTATCTTGTCTGTTGTGGCCACTTAGGTAATGCAAGCTCTTGATCACTGTTGTGTCTTCTTTCATGCAGTGCCTCATGAGCTTCCCAAGAACTATCCAGCATAATAGTTAGCTAGGTATTCAAATATTGTAGTGTGTTGGCACAACTTCCCTAAGAAAGACAACTCCATCAGCATTATGCATGCCAAGTGCGGTCATTTCATCTCTCTTGGCACCTGTACTCCCACGTATACAAATGAGACTGCTTGGTGGCTCTCTGCAGATTCTCGATCTTCCAAACACGTCAGCTCAGGGATTCCCCCTGGTAAGCGCATGTGCCAGGAAAGGGAATGGGAGTAAAACAATGAATTAATTAACAGCAACAGGTTCTAAGGCTCCTGAAAGCCCAAGTGCTGGTAGGATACAGGAAGAGATAAAAAGGCTCATAAATGCTCTCAAAGCACTTACCTGAACCAGTTTGGACCTTTTTAAATGCCCTCTTGCCTGAAAAGTTGATTCAAAGACCCCTTCCTACCAGGTGGACTGGTGACCAGCACAGTTGCCAGCTGCAGACCGGAGCTGGTGCCTTGCATGTCCCTTTTTAAATATGGGAGTGAAGCTCTCATTTTCTTTTGATTGCAGCTTCCAACATTCAGCCAAGCCTGAATGTCAAGCAAAATCAGCAGAACTCATTTTCACTTAATTTGTGGTCTGAAAATGGTGTAGGTGGGGCAGACTTAACATTAAAATCAGCCCAATGGACTCTTGGTCGAGACCTGGACATTTTTTTCAGGCATTAGAACTATAAGCCCAAAAAGATTTATTGAAAAGAAACTTTCAAAAGGCCCCATCTTTACCAAGGCTGTCTTAACCTAGAATTTTTTTCATATGGTATCTCTGATGTGACTTCCAATGCTGTGTTTGCAAAAATAAAACCATTACAAAAATTGCTAGAAATATGTGTTCTGTTAATCAGGTCTTCAGCAGTCAGCCTTAGTGAATCCTTCGAAGTCCCTGCCATCCATGTGAGACTCGTATAGCCAGAGCTGCTAACACTACATGGCACAAAGCCAATATAAAACTAGCTTCAAATCATGAACGTGTATCAAAATGGTCACTAAGGTGATCAAAGTGACAGAAAACATACTTCAATGTATGTGTATTAAAATTTTACCCATAGGGTGGTTACAAGGGGAGAGAGGAATGATTAAGGTGGCGCGCTGCAGATTCTATCAGATTGTTCTGCTCGAGAGCACTAGCACCAAGTGCTTTTAGGGTTAAAGACATGCTTTTTATATGTGCCACAGTTATGCTTTGTTTTTTTAAATCGCAATTAACATATCAGGGCATGTAAAGCAGAAATAGGCACTAAATACACATTGCATAACATTTCAAGAGCAGTTTACTTCCTGCATTAATGAGATCAAATCTAGTGTGATTTGAATTTTGAAAATTTCCACTGCATCACCTTCAGAAATGAAATATGTTGCAACTTGTTTGTTTTATCTTTTCTGATGTCACATCTTGACTCTTGCATTAACTTGCATCAACGGAAAATATGAGTGTGACTGGAAAAAAAAAATCATGTTCTTATTGTAGTTCTGTGATTTCAGAGGTAGTTTGTAGCTGTATGATAAATATTCAGCATGGCATGGTCAGGATGTGTAGGGTTCTGGTTGGTTTGAGACAAGACAGTGCAATAGTCGGTATCCACAGACAAAGCCAAACACCAGCAAGAGACCAGACATACAGTACTGACCATCTCCAACTTAGCTGTTCTTTCCGTCGACACCCCTTTGTTATGTTTTGTATGGAATTATCAGAACACCAGGAAGCAGTCTGAACAGTGATGTAATTCAAAATAATGGATGAATGATGGATGGCAAATAATCCAGTGTTGATGTGATGCAGGTTCTGACATCAGGATATAAAAGGTATGTGTATACATAGGTCTTTTAAAATGAAGGAAAGTGTTCAGATTCCTCTACGACAAACAAATAAGATTTTCTGTTGCGATTACATGGTTTTATATTTTCAGTTAAATTGAAACCATTGTAATGCTGCCAGTTTGGAATATAGAAATATTCTTGTTTTAGTTTCCAATCAGTATTTTTTTTGTGTCTCTCTAAAAGAAAATATTCTGATACCACACATATAAAAGACTCCAGGGAAGAAATTTACCTCCATCCAAAATAGGGTGTACCTTCCACCTTTTGGAGTTTTTTTCTGCCGCATGGGTTGCAGCAGAGCTTCCGTCGATATTCGGTACTTGGAAGTTTTTTTTGCTCGGGGCGGATGTAGATGTGGCTGAGGGGCGAAGTGCCCTTGCAGTGGGTCGGCCACTCAGATCACTCATCAGCACCGCGTTAATGATGTCAGCGACGCGTCACAATGTCTCTCCCCTTCATTTAAAGGGGAGAACCGCTGCAAGTTCTGCATATTTTTAAGTTAGGTCCACTGGGCCACCAGGGAAGGATTTGGCCGGGCCAGCGGCCTGGTACCAAAGAGGGTGTGCCAGGCTGCCTGTTGGCAGCCCGGCCGAAACCGGGGCGGGCATAATTGTCGGTCTGACGTGGCAATCAGCCGATAAAAAATAAAATGGTATCGCCGGCAGTGCCTCCTCCCCTTTAAGAGTGGCTGTGCTGCCGACCAACAAGGAGTGCACCGACAGAAAAACCTGTCGAGGGCACCGCCCAGCGGCGGCGTCGCTCCCACGAGGCAATTCCGCGAAAGAGATATTTTCTGCGGGGCAATTTCGGGAAGCAGTCACCACCGGTCGGTAAGGGGTCAGCGGTGCATGCACGCCGCGGTGGGGAAACGGGTAGAGCAGTCCCCTACACTGCTCCGCCCCTGATGAAGGCCAATTTGCAAAATGGTGGCCCCTCCGCGGAGAGTTGAACATAAGAACATAAGAACATAAGAATTAGGAACAGGAGTAGGCCATCTAGCCCCTCGAGCCTGCTCCGCCATTCAACAAGATCATGGCTGATCTGGCCGTGGACTCAGCTCCACTTACCCGCCCGCTCCCCGTAACCCTTAATTCCCTTATTGGTTAAAAATCTATCTATCTGTGATTTGAATACATTCAATGAGCTAGCCTCAACTGCTTTCTTGGGCAGAGAATTCCACGGATTCACAACCCTCTGGGAGAAGAAATTCCTTCTCAACTCGGTTTTAAATTGGCTCCCCCGTATTTTGAGGCTGTGCCCCCTAGTTCTAGTCTCCCCGACCAGTGGAAACAACCTCTCGGCCTCTATCTTGTCTATCCCTTTCATTATTTTAAATGTTTCTATAAGATCACCCCTCATCCTTCTGAACTCCAACGAGTAAAGACACAGTCTACTCAATCTATCATCATAAGGTAACCCCCTCATCGCTGGAATCAACCTAGTGAATCGTCTCTGTACCCCCTCCAAAGCAAGTATATCCTTCCTTAAGTAAGGTGACCAAAACTGCACGCAGTACTCCAGGTGCGGCCTCACCAATACCCTATACAGTTGCAGAAGGATCTCCCTGCTTTTGTACTCCATCCCTCTCGCAATGAAGGCCAACATTCCATTCGCCTTCCTGATTACCTGCTGCACCTGCAAACTAACGTTTTGGGATTCATGCACAAGGACCCCCAGGTCCCTCTGCACCGCAGCATGTTGTAATTTCTCCCCATTCAAATAATATTCCCTTTTACTGTATTTTTTTCCCAAGGTGGATGACCTCACATTTTCCAACATTGTATTCCATCTGCCAAACCTTAGCCCATTCGCTTAACCTATCTAAATCTCTTTGCAGCCTCTCTGTGTCCTCTACACAACCCGCTTTCCCACTAATCTTTGTGTCATCTGCAAATTTTCAGGCGGCGCTTTCAGGCAGCCAGTGACCTTTTCAGGGGGAGGGGTAATTTTGGCCCCGGAGCCATCTCTTTTAGCAATTTCTAGTATTTCTTCAGTGCAGCTTTAATTTAAAGGGACAATGTATTTGTGGGAAGATTTTGTGAAACTTTTTCTTTGTTTTTGGAATGAGAGTAAAGTCAGAAAGCTACATTAGTTTCATCATAATTAAGTCCTGCACAAGTGATAAAGTGAATTGTTGCAGCACATATGTCATTGATTCATTTATTTGTAAACAATGAAAAAAATCATCTACTTTAAGACTAGGCTCCTTTAACAAAACCTGGGGCAAGCAATTGCTTCTTGTCACAGTTAAACAGATGTAGAAAATAGCTGCATTTTGCCAAATAAAGCTGGTAGCTAGTATCAGCTCCCAGCCCAATAACATGGCTTTGCACCAAATGTGTTTCTGGAAACATCAATATTAGGGATGATACTCGTCTATCTGTACTGTAGCTATTGAAGTATCAAAATGTTTTCTGGGTGACTGTCAAAGATTCTGCTGGATAAGTGGATTTTGCACAACAGAGGGACTTCCAGTAAAGGAAAGAACAGGGTTTTATGAGATAGAATTGTCTAACTTGGGACAAGTGATTCTGCGAACAAAATCTGGTACCTACATGCGCTCTATGTGGAGTTTCAAGAATATCTTTCGGAATGCATGAAACTCGGGCTGCATGTAAACCAGTATAATTGGCACTTTTACAGCAGTTTCCATAAATTCTTACAACTGGAAAAAGTAGTACATGAGCAAAAATTAGAACATTGCTGTCTGTTATAGGGAGTCTGCTTAAGGTCAGATTACAGGTGCCAAAAGATGTGACAGAAATGACATGTTTAGTAATGGTTTACATTGGAACAGTTCTAGTTTCATGCATCCAGAAAGATATTCTTGAAACTCTACATCTGATGCATGTAGACACCAGGTTTTGTGCAGATTAACTTGTCCCAAGTCAGACAATTCTATCTCATAAAACCCTGATCTTTCCTTTACTATAAGTCTCTCTTGTGCAAAATCCACTTATCTTTTATTTTGATTATATTCTTCACTCTTTAACTGAAGAGTTGTTCATATCTTCTTCCAAACTATAGTCTATTGTGTTTGAAGATTTTGTTTTTGTTTGGATTTTTAGATTTGCTGTATTCATTAAAAATTCCAATTTTGATTTTCAATTCACTAAAATAAGTCTGCTCTTATATCTGTAATCCTTTATCTAATTCAACCATGTATTTTTTTCCAATAACTAGCTGGATTTTTTTAAAGCCTGTGGCATGTATCAGTCAGTCCAAATAGCAGCATCAAGAACTTTCAATCTACTTTGACTTTTCAATCGATATTTGAACTAATGTGCCTATTTTTTATAGAAAATAAGAAATGTAGTGAAGATGTGAACTGAAAAATTAAAGTATTGATCTGCTCTACAAAAAACACTATTGAATGGAGCTGCAGCCAGTTGATCGATTATTCTCTGTGCTGTTGAACTTTTGCTTCAATCAGTCTATAATCATTATGCCATTTAATTACATGGCTGCCACAAATAGAATAGGCACCTTTTCAAGAATACTTGCCAGATTGAATTCATCTATGAAATCAGTTTCAACAACAGCCCTGATATCCCTGTGTTCTACGCTCCAAGTCCTCCCTTGCCACTGGACCAAGACCTAGCTCTGTCAAGCCCGTGTGGTGGCTGGTGTGCAACGGCCACCACACGTTAATAAAATCCACGCACAGGAATCTTCCACCCTTCACGATGTAGTTCGGGATCCGGAATATTAGGTCCTTCATTGAAACACCTGTGATTGTCATCCCTTTTTGGCGTGGAAGCAAGTCATCCTCATTTTGAGGGACTGCCTATGAATGAATGAATGAATGCTCCAAGTACATCTTTGCGGGGGGGGGGGGGGGGGGGTGGGTGGGTGCCGGGGAAGGGGGGCAAAGCAGTGGATTTTTGTCTTTGTTGCAATGCACAGGGAATTCTGGGACTTTCCTGAGAAGGAGTGGGGGATGGAGCACCTGTGCCTATAACAGGCACTGGCAATGATGTAATATGTAAATAAGCCAGAAGAGGGCTAATTCTGCCTCACGCCGCCTTCTCCTCTAAGCCAGTCGCTTGCCCATTTAGAGGAGTAGATATTAAGCCCAGTGTCATCCCTTTTCAAATCAGAGGATGTGAGAAGGGCAGGCAGCAAGGCCAAAAAAAGGCAATTGCCAGCTTTTATACAAAACCAGCAGGAACATTCTTGAGGCTGGAGCCTATCTGGTTGCCGTTTTTGAGCTCATAGCTGATTGCTATTATTGTTGCTACAGACCTCTCAGGTTATACAATGAAGCACAGACATTACTGTGACATCAATAAGTATATATTCTACTGGGTGTAGGGCACAAAATGCTGGTTCACAATAATGAAAATAAAATTAGATTGCAGTTGATGGAGCAATTGTCATGGCCAACAATCATTGAGCTGAAAATTATTAGTGGAATATCCCATACATTAATCGCAGCTTCACTCAGGTTTTATGGTCTGTGCATTGGACTGAGGAACATGAATCATTACAAAGCATGTTTTGATGTTTGTTTAGCCAGTGTAAGATTCTCACAATACAGTCTCTACTTTGGTCTTCAAGAAAATTGCATTATATGTTCATTGAAAATTTAGGCAAAGAGGTCCTGATTTGATGCACCTTTTATGAAACAAATGGTTAGGATTTGGAATGCACTGCCTGATAGAGTGGTGGAAACGGATTCAAAAGGGAATTGGATAAATACTTGAAGGAGAAAAAATTGCAGGGATATGGGGAAAGAGAGGGTGGAGGGGGGGGAGAAGGGGAGAAAGGAGATTGGGGGGGGGAAAGGAGATTGGGGGGGGGGGAAGGAGAAGGAGGGGGGAAGGAGAAGGGAGAGGGAGGCTGAACGGGCCGGGTCCATCCCCAGCACCAGATTTTACAGGTAGGTGGCGTTGGGTCGGGTCGGGGGGAGCACGGGTCGGGGGGGGTGGTGGGAGGGAGGTCGGATCGGTTCGGGTCGGTGGGAGGGAGGGAGTGGGAGGTCAGATCGGGGGGAGGGAGGTCAGGTCGGATCCAGTCCGGGGGCGGGGGGGGGGAGCGGGAGTCGGGTCGGGGTCAGAGCGGGAGTCAGGTCGGGTCCGGTCCGGGGGCGGGGGGGAGTGGGAGTCGGGTCGGGTCCAGTCCAGGTGTCGGGTCCGGTCCGGTCCAGGGCGGGGGGGTGGGGGGGGGGGGGGAGGAAGAGGGAGTCAGGTCGGTGTCGGGTCCGGTCCGGAGACGGGAAGCGGGAGTCGAGTCGGATCGGGAAGAAGCAGGAGCTGGCTGTGGGAGGAGCCTTATGCACACAGCCCCAGTGAGGCCATTCGGCCAGGGCTAGGGGCTGCGTGCTTTGGCCCCTCCGACACAGTTTTGGGCGCCTGGAGCTACTGAACATGCGCGCCCACTGTAGCGCGCATGTGCAGCAGTCCCGGCACTGTTTTCAGCGCAGGGACCTGGCTCCGCCCCCTACAGCTCCTGCTGCGCTGCGCCGAGGGCCAGAGGACCTGCAGGGAGGTGGAGAATCTGGAGGTTTTTTTTAGGCGCACTTTGTGGTGCGAAAAATGGGCGTCCAGGTCAGGACTGCGCCATTCTAGGCGCGGCTCGAAACTTGGGCCCATACTGTGCTGTACTATCCTATGATTTTCTTAAAAGTACAGTTACACAAAACAAAAGAAATTATGTGTTAAGTGAAATATTTGAATCTTACTAAATCGGTTTGTTAATCTTGCCTCTTAAACTTGAATAGTTGTGAGTTTGTGTGTAATGGTATATCAGTGGGTTATTTTCAATTAGAGATATCAGGAATGTACAACAGTAATATTTTCAATGTGTACCTCATCAGTAAAAGGGCTAATTGTTCATGCTGAAGCCCAGTATTGCAGGATATTTTGTGCATAAGGTCACGTGTTTAGTGAATAGAGAATGTGCGTTTGCTTATGAGAGTGGAATTTTAGGAATGAAAAAAATATTAAGAACATAAGAACATAAGAATTAGGAACAGGAGTAGGCCATCTAGCCCCTTGAGCCTGCTCCGCCATTCAACAAGATCATGGCTGATCTGGCCGTGGACTCAGCTCCACTTACCTGCCCGCTCCCCGTAACCCTTAATTCCCTTATTGGTTAAAAATCTATCTATCTGTGATTTGAATACATTCAATGAGCTAGCCTCAACTGCTTCCTTGGGCAGAGAATTCCACAGATTCACAACCCTCTGGGAGAAGAAATTCCTTCTCAACTCGGTTTTAAACTGGCTCCCCCGTATTTTGAGGCTGTGCCCTCTAGTTCTAGTCTCCCCGACCAGTGGAAACAACCTCTCTGCCTCTATCTTGTCTATACCTTTCATTATTTTAAATGTTTCTATAAGATCACCCCTCATCCTTCTGAACTCCAACGAGTAAAGACCCAGTCTGCTCAATCTATCATCATAAGATAACCCCCTCATCTCCGGAATCAGCCTAGTGAATCATCTCTGTACCCCCTCCAAAGCTAGTATATCCTTCCTTAAGTAAGGTGACCAAAACTGCACGCAGTACTCCAGGTGCGGCCTCACTAATACCCTATACAGTTGCAGCAGGACCTCCCTGCTTTTGTACTCCATCCCTCTCGCAATGAAGGCCAACATTCCATTCACCTTCCTGATTACCTGCTGCACCTGCAAACTAACGTTTTGGGATTCATGCCGGTGCTTTTAGTGTCCCCTTCCCTTTTATAGGGGGCACTGGGAAAATTGTGATTTTAGTGCCCAAAAAAAACAAAAAAAAACACAAAAAACACAAAAAAAAACCAAAAAAAAGGAAAAAAATCGCCTTGTAAATGTCTGGTGTGTCACCCAGGTCGGGTGGCACGGTTTAATGTTTTATGTTTTGTAGGTAGACTCTAAAAGAGTTTCATGCACAAGAACCCCCAGGTCCCTCTGCACCGCAGCATGTTGTAATTTCTCCCCATTCAAATAATATTCCCTTTTACTGTTTTTTTTCCCAAGGTCGATGACCTCACATTTTCCGACATTGTATTCCATCTGCCAAACCTTAGCCCATTCGCTTAACCTATCTAAATCTTTTTGCAGCCTCTCTGTGTCCTCTACACAACCCGCTTTCCCACTAATCTTTGTGTCATCTGCAAATTTTGTTACACTACACTCTGTCCCCTCTTCCAGGTCATCTATGTATATTGTAAACAGTTGTGGTCCCAGCACCGATCCCTGTGGCACACCACTAACCACCGATTTCCAACCCGAAAAGGACCAATTTATCCTGACTCTCTGCTTTCTGTTAGCCAGCCAATTCTCGATCCATGCTAATACATTTCCTCTGACTCCGCGTACCTTTATCTTCTGCAGTAATCTTTTGTGTGGCACCTTATCGAATGCCTTTTGGAAATCTAAATACACCACATCCATGGGTACACCTCTATCCACCATGCTCGTTATATCCTCAAAGAATTCCAGTAAATTAGTTAAACATGATTTCCCCTTCATGAATCCATGTTGCGTCTGCTTGACTGCCCTATTCCTATCTAGATGTCCCGCTATTTCTTCCTTAATGATAGCTTCAATCATTTTCCCCACTACAGATGTTAAACTAACCGGCCTATAGTTACTTGCCTTTTATCTGCCCCTTTTTTTAAACAGAGGCGTTACATTAGCTGTTTTCCAATCCGCTGGTACCTCCCCAGAGTCCAGAGAATTTTGGTAGATTATGACGAATGCATCTGCTATAACTTCTGCCATCTCTTTTAATACCCTGGGATGCATTTCATCCGGACCAGGGGACTTGACTACCTTGAGTTCTATTAGCCTATCCAGCACTACCCCCCTAGTGATAGTGATTATCTCAAGGTCCTCCCTTCCCACATTCCCGTGACCAGCAATTTTTGGCATGGTTTTTGTGTCTTCCACTGTGAAGACCGAAGCAAAATAATTGTTTAAGGTCTCAGCCATTTTCACATTTCCCATTATTAAATTCCCCTTCTCATCTTCTAAGGGACCAACATTTACTTTAGTCACTCTTTTCCGTTTTATATATCGATAAAAGTTTTTACTATCTGTTTTTACGTTTTGCGCAAGTTTACTTTCGTAATCTATTTTTCCTTTCTTTATTGCTTGCTTTGTCATTCTTTGCTGTCGTTTAAAATTTTTCCAATCTTCTAGTTTCCCACTAACCATGGCCATCTTATGCGCATTGGTTTTTAATTTGATACTCTCCCTTATTTCCTTGGTTATCCACGGCTGGTTATCCCTTCTCTTACCGCCCTTCTTTTTCACTGGAATATATTTTTGTTGAGCACTATGAAAGAGCTCCTTAAAAGTCCTCCACTGTTCCTCAATTGTGCCACTGTTTAGTCTGCGTTCCCAGTCTACTTTAGCCAACTCTGCCCTCATCCCACTGTAGTCCCCTTTGTTTAAGCATAGTATGCTTGTTTGAGACACTACTTCCTCACCCTCAATCTGTATTCAACCATACTGTGATCACTCATTCCGAGAGGATCTTTTACTAGGAGATCATTTATTATTCCTGTCTCATTACACTGGACCAGATCTAAGATAGCTTGCTCCCTTGTAGGTTCTGTCACATACTGTTCTAAGAAACAATCCCGTATGCATTCTATGAATTCCTCCTCAAGGCTACCCCGTGCGATTTGATTTGACCAATCGATATGTAGGTTAAAATCCCCCATGATTACTGCCGTTCCTTTTTCACATGCCTCCATTATTCCCTTGATTATTGCCCGCCCCACCATGAAGTTATTATATGGGGGCCTATAAACTACGCCCACCAGACTGACAGAAGCAGGCCATCAATTCAGTGAATCTATAGATCCATGATGTATCATATATACAACTGTAAATGTATATATTTGCCACTGTCCGTTTGTGCTCACATGCTACTTCAGTGCAATAAAATCCTGTTGGGGGAAGTTGAGGTGTAGTGTTTTCTGTGGATGCTGTGTTTACAAAATGTTCACCCATAAGAGTGCTGCTTAAGGGCACAGGAAGACCGGCAACATAACTGCACATGTTAAGAATGAAATACGAGGGAGGAAGGAGAGGAAGAAATTTAGACAGTCAAACATTTAACCAGAATGATGACAACCCCTCCCGTATTACCAGATGGTGTACAAACTACAAATGTACTAGATTAGCACAAAATCTAAACTTGTGAACATTAGCAGAGCTGTAGTTATGAAAAAGACATCTCCTATTGAGATTACTAAGCATTTTTATATATTTATGTTAATTAACATGCTTTATGACTTCATTTTTGAATAATTGCAAATTTTAAAGATTTTATGTCAATCAGCTCTTTGGGCTATGTGTTGGCGGGGTGGGGGGGGGTGTCTTTAAATTAATTATCTTTGTTCAATCTCATGAATTAGTGAATATTGAATTCCATCTTTGCATTTCAGGTAGTGTGGTTATTAATTTATTACAAAATATTTTCTGTGTGTTCCTTTGAGACTCCAATGCAATTTTCCACCAAAGCTAAATTACAATACTTCAGTTTATGTCTCGAAAACTATCCCTGCATATTTCTTTAATGTTACATGATAATACACTGAAACTGTATATTGCTCTGTGTCAATTAGTGAAACAAAATATCACAATTTTCCTCATCTAACTGCATGGTACACAAGCCTGTTATCTATTTGACACTTACACTAAATATTGTATTCAGAGTTAATGATTCTCAGGCTGGTTCGCTTTTTCTTCAAAGTTCACTTTCAGGATTTATGATGTTATCTGAACCCCAAACTGACTCAGTGCCATGTAGCACTTTGCATGACATTAAAATAGTCTCTTGGACCTGAAGCTAAAATAAAACTCTTGAATTTCATGAGTAGAGTAGGATTCTGATTCTGTTTATGGCACTATTAATGGGCACAATTTTCCCCAGTATTTGTGCTGTTTTTTTTTGAGCAGGCTGTTTTTTCTGGCCTAACTTAAAAATCCCCAGTTTCCCCCAATCAATTTACACCAGCATAACTGACTTAGTTACGTTTTTTTTAGGTAAGTTTTTTTTTCTCAAATGGGGCGATCCAGCCACCTACATCAATTCTGCCCATTTAGGCAACTTTGGCCAGCTACTAGTTACTCCATTTCTACTTAGGCCAGCGTATGTGGCCTCTCGAGAAAACCCTTGCAGAGAGTTAAAGAAATCGGCGCAGGTAAGGAAATCGGCACAGGTAAGTGCAGCAGATGCCCGGACAGCAGCAGCAGGAAAGGTGAGAGAGGTGGGGGGAGGGACAGAGAGGTGGAGGGAGGGAGAGGGTGTGGGAGGAAGCCTTTGACCGGGAGGGAGGAGACCACTCGGCCAGGGCTAGGGGCGGAAGAACGCACCAGCAGGAGAACTCTCAGAACACACCAGCAGGAGAACTCACATAACGCACCGGCAGGAGAACTCACAGAACGCACCGGCAAGAGAATGTACCAGCAAGCCCTTCGGCCAGGGCGAGGGGCAGGAGAATGCACCGGCAGGAGAATCGAACCGGTGGGGACCGAGAATGGGACTGGACCAGCAAGTCCTTCCGGCAGGGTTGGAGGTAAGTTGCTATTATATGTATTTCAATTCTTTTAATGTGTTGCGAGATAGCTGTATGCTTGTGTCCCTGGTTACCATGGCAGCCTGATCTTTTTGGCGCAGATCAAGGCTCCACCCCCGTCGGGTTAGACCACGCCAAAATGAAGAGATCCTAAGGGGAAACTTACAACACTTTTTTTGGCGCACTTGGACCACAAAAAATCGAGCGTAACTCTTCAGGTATGCCAAAAAAATGCTTTGGGGAAAATTGAGCCTAATATTTCTATACATTGACTCTATCAGCACATTCTAACTATAAAGTGCCACAAAATAAATTTACTGGTGAATGTTACAGGAAAGGAATTATACAGATTTAAAAAGCGGAAGCATTGTCTCTTTGTTCAAAAGGTTAACCATGGCACTACTATGATGCACAGCGTTAATGAGCGCTGATACAAATTCTTGGAGCATTCTGTAAGCTCAGGGAGGTCTGTGACATGCCCCATGGTATGCCAATACACTTTAAATATGTCTGTACTTTCAGCAACCACCAGGGTCAAATGCATGAGGCATCTGACATTGTGATAATTATCTCTGGCTGTGCCCTGTCGCTATGTCATGACAAATTTAACATTAAGGTCTGTTTTTGACAAAATGACATCGATAGAATGGAAGTGCAGTGAAATATGAAAATTTCTGAAACCAAATATTTTATCCTTGGGGCGGAAGGATGCATATAAGGCCTGAGAAGCCATTTTAGATGGATTTGCTCTATCTTGAAATATTCATTCAGATTCATCCTCCAGCTTTGCAGGTTCAAACATAACAATACTGTGCAAACAATCACCTCAAAGGCCAAGATTTTAAAAATGTTTGAACTGGTTCTCTTGATTGTAACTTATTTCACTTTGGAAATTCAAAGCAAGACTGAGTTCATCAATATGGTGTATTGGTCCCACAATGCACCTGGATATTAGTGCCGCTCCATCTCGCTACCTATGTTTTAAGTAAATAAAAAATCCCTAAATTATGTTAAATAGTCAATGTGCGTGCCTCAAAGCTAGAAAATTATGGATGTCATATCAGGATTTGAAAATATAAAATGTTATTTCTGATGACTGCTGTCTTCTGCCAATAGCCACTTTGATGAAATGTGTAATTAGTGGTCATGTCCAGTACTTCTGCGTAGAAAAGGGTTAATTACCACAGTTTTCTAAATGAATCTATAGACACTAGGGTTAGATTTTAGTTCGGCTCATTTTGGGGCGAAAAAATTTGCGCCCAGGAACAGTTTGCGCCTCAGTCAGAAAAAGTCATCAGCTGGGCCCTGAGTGTGGGGCGGAGCGCTAAGGGAGGTTACACACCTCTCTTAGGGCACTAGGATGGCTGAGCAAGTGTAAATCCCAAGCTAAACAGCTGGCCTTTGAGCGCACTGAGAGAGGCCTGGGGGGGAAAAAAAACCTGGGAAAAAAACCATCATCATCATCGGCAGTCCCTCGGAAAAAACATTTCCATTAAATAACTCACGCCACCACAACATAAATTGCAAAACAAGATCACACTTACCTGAGGTCAACATTACTTACCTCACTGCGGCCGCTACAGCTTGGACCGCCCGCTTTCACAGATGGTCCCAGCACGCGCTCTGCAGATTGGGCGGCAGCCAAAAATCGAGCCGGTGTTGCAACCAGGGGCGTTGCACACTGGCTCGCCTCTGCCGGTGGTGATGCTCCGCACCCTGTTGAAATCGGCACTGAAAGTCCCGGCGGAGCGCTAGAAGCTGGCCACCTGCCAGAAGTGTTTACCGCCGCCGTTGCTGCCCCTCCGGGGGCACTAACAGGAGCAGCAAAAGGCCGAAAATACAGCCCAAGCTTAAATTGAATGATCGCATAGTACTTCCAGTGCAGGTCACAGTCTACTGCTTGTGAGATCAAAGAAAGAATCACCAGGCCGTTCTAGTGCATTTCATAATAGCCAGATTAAGCGTGGCATTGTCGGAGGCTTTGGAACAGGTCTGTATCCAATGGGAAATCTGGTCTTCTGTACAGACTTCTCATTATAATGATGCAGGAAATTAAGATAATTATTTTTAAGACATGCTTTTTGCTTTGGTACTTGTATTATTAAATATCAGCCCAACAAATCTGATTGTCCTTAAGCAGGATTATGAAGCTCATAGAGATTGGGTGGCTGTTGAGTGCTGCAGGGCTGATCATTTTGAGAAACAAAAATCCAGTTCATTCTGTTACTGATGCTGCACCTTTAACAAAAGCAGTTCATACAAATCTTGCAAAGTAATCCCATCTGGCCTGAATCCTTATATAATCCAGCGTAAACAGACTCCCGTCACATCTCAAGCAGACCCAGGATGCTAAAATTATCATTCCCACCTTCAGCTTAGTGGCAACGTGCCAACTTGGCTCAGTAACAGATTTCCAGTTCACTATTGGAAAAAGAGAAAGAAAGAAATAGAAAATGCATTGAGGCTGAACCCAGCCAGAATGCGTTTTTGGCCTCATTCTACTCAGCCACTCTGAAATGTTCAGTGTTTGGGGCTGAATTTAGACAACTTCTTAGTGAAAATTATATCTAACACCTTGCCAAAAGATTGTTTTTCTGCCCAAGCAGCCGGCTATAGTAAGATTCCTAATAGATCCTCCAACAATTGGTTTATTTGGTTGCTTGAGGGAGCAGTGGGTCCACTGTGTTTACCTACAATCATTCCTTTCAGATAATATCCGAAAGTTGGTAAAAGTTATTTTGAATGGAAGTCTAGACACAATGAATATGAGTAGGTTCCTTCTTTCATATATACAGGCAAAGTTATTGTAGTTGCTATAGGGACACAAGTTAGTGCCAACTGGTCCTACATCAATAACTGTTGTATCTGGGACTGAAGATTTGTTCATTGTTGAAGTGTAGAAAAGCCCCGCCAATGTGACGACAAGATTGAAATTACAACATCCAGTTCCATCCCTACCAACCTCCCGCCCCACAACCATTGAAATAGTCAGCCATACCTTTTGTCACATCCAGACTCAACTTTTTATTCGCTTCCTGAACTCCGCTATGCATAACCCCAACTCAACCAAAACTTTGCCACCCAAAATATATCCCTTGCCCTTGTTGATCTCCACTGGTTCTCTTATCCCAAAACATGCTGTTACATTCTCTCAATCTCTCAGAAGATCAGGAGTGTGGGTACTGTGATAACGAGCACTTTAGGGTAGCCACTTTTTTGCCAAACCCAGAACCAGATGGGGGACAGAATACCCGTGTGGCAGGAGATGGGATCATGACTTGACTTTGAGTGTCGCTTAGCTGTTGATAAAAATTCATTAAAAACCACGAAAATCTTAAATAATGGATCCACATCATGAGACACAGAAGTGGGGCAAATACACTTCTATTTCAGACCTTTAGCTCCACTCTTGTGTAACCATCAAAACCTCTGCTTTAAGAATCAAATTTGACCAGGCCAGGTCAAATGATTAGCCATGCGCCCATTTTATATGGGCACATTTACCACTGGGTGGGGGGAGGGGGTGGGTGCTTACAAGAGACCTATTTGCCTAATTTTTCTGTCTCCAATTAGGTTTTCTGTCAACTTCAGCACAACCCAAAACATCTTTGCTTCAAAATGTGGCATGGTGTGCCTCGGGCGCATGGGACTGTTGGCCTGATTTTACGACCACTTGTCGCCCCAAGCAAGGCTGTGAGCTAGGAGCCTTGATGTGCATAAACAGCCTTTTTGCTTTCTAGTTTCAATTTTACAAATCTCCAAACAGCCTCCTCAAAAACTAAATTGCCCCACCCAAAACTGGGTCTGTGGTAGCCCCACAAGCCCTATACTGCCATTTTGTAGCACCTGAAGGAGGTATAAGATCTTAAAAACTTAAATATCTCATTACTTGCTCAAAACATTAAGAAACTTTTCTTTTGAATTAAGTTTTTACCATTTGATTCATGTATTGGGTATGTCAGAAAAACTCCCAAGCTGTTCAAAAGTTCTAAACTCGTGGGCTGTCCCTGTAAAGAAGAAAAAACAGAGCAAAATACAAGCCAGATGGGAAGTCTTGGGAGGGAATAAAGCTACCTGGAAAATAAATAAGCAAATCCTCTCGGATCAGACATTCTCACAGCAGTGAACAGACCACAAAATCAGAATCATCCAGATCAGAGCTTCCATTAATGAGGACTTGAAAATGTCTAGACTTACTGCAAATGGAAAGTTGCTTGTGCAGTTGCATGCATGAGGTTGAGAAGTATGGGGCATAGAATTCATGGGTACAAACTCAATCTGTCATTCTAGGACATTGAGTGCTGCCCCCACCCACCCCCCAACACCCCCCCCCCCCTCCCCGCTCCACCCCATGGCAACCACCACCACCATTTTGTATGCTTAGCAATTACTATCTGCCTACAAACTTCCCCATATTTGTTAGAATCCCACGGGAGATCAAGCTCTCCTGTCCCCCCAACTCAAGATCTTGATCTCTCCTTTTATATGTGCTTTAATGGTAACCCATGGAAATTTTCTTGCTTTAGATTGTTGGAGATTGAGAGAAAGTAAAAGATCACTATGGAAATGGGCCTATCCCAGTATTCATAAAATTAGTGAGACCCTCTATTGCAGGTACAGATCTTACAGCTTTAATAGAGGGCTTTCAATGCTGCTATGAATGCTGCAAAGATTACAACCCCATCACTCTCCAGCAAGAGAAAACACTTGCAAATCCCACAAGCAGATGGGCAATGAGTGAAGTGAGAAAGAGAAATGGTAAAAAGGGAGACCGGGAAAAACATGAGGAAAGAAGAGAGAAGACAAATGCATTAATGTCACTTAACCATCCCCTGCAGCCCATGTTATACTACAACTTGCATTTGCAAAATAATTTTAATCACAGTAAATATCTCAAGATGCTTCACAGAGGAAGCAGAAACAAAGAAATAGAAGGGGAGTTAGGAGAGAAGACTGAAAACATCAAAAAAGAGATGTGTTTTGAGAAGGCTTTTAAAGATCAGAGAGTAGGCACGATGGAGGTTTCTGGAGAGGCAGATCCAGGTATAAATGTCAAGAAAACAGAAGGCTGTGCATCAATGTCAAAGTGAAGGGAAGGAGGGGACACAAAGGAAGCAAGGGACAGAGAGCCAAAGGGCACAGGCTGGGATGTAAGGCTGAATAAAGTTGCAGAGGAAAGTGGGCTAAGACTATAGAGAGATTTGTACATGAGGATTTTAAATTCAATGCATTGGGGGCAGGAAGCCAATGGAGATCGGCAAAGATGACTGTCAACCAAGATGTAGCTTGAGACTGAATGTGTGCAGCAGAATTTTGGAGAAACATAGAATCTTACAGCACAGAATGAGGTCATTCAGCCCATCATACCTGTGTCAGCTCTTTGAAAGAGTTATCCAATTAGTCCTACTCCCCTGAACGGTCCCCATAGCCCTGCAATTTTTTTAAATTTTCAGGCGTTTATCCAATTCTTTATTGAACGTTACTTTTGAAACCGCTTCCATCACCCTTTCAGGTAGTGCATTCCAGATCATTACAACTCACTGCATTAAAAAAATTCTCATCTCCCCACCGGGTCTTTTTCCAATTAACTTACATCCATGTCCTTTGCTTATTGACCCTCCTGCCAGTGAAATCAGTTTCTCCCTAACTACTCTATCAAATCCCTTCCTAATTTTTGAACACTTAAATTTAGTTTATACTGCCTCTGCTCACTCTTCCTTCCAAAATGCATCACTTCACACTTCTCTGCATTAAATTTCAGCTGCCATCTGTCTGCCTATTTCACCAGTCTATGTCCTCCTGAAGTTTGCTGCTATCTTTCTCACTGTTTGCTACATTTCGAGGTTTAGTGTTACCTGCAAACTTTGAAATTATGCCCTGTGTACCCAAGTCCAGTTTATTAATATGTGTCAAAAAGAGCTGTGGTCCTAATACTGACACCTGGGAGACCACTGTATACTTCCCTCCAGTCCGTTAAACAACTGTTCATCATGACTCTCTGCTTTCAAGTCTCTTAGCCAATTTTGTATCCATGCTGCCACTGCCTCTTTAATCCCATAAGCTTTGATTTTTCTAACAAGTTTATTATGTAGCACTTTATCGAATGCCTTTCAAAGTCCATTAACTCAAATCAATGCTCTACCTGCAACAACCCTCTCCTTTATATTGTTGTATGAAACCTAGGAGGGTGTTGGTGAAGTCAAGCCTGGAGGTAACCAAAGCATTGAAGGGTTTTAGTGCTGTGGGGGTAAGGGCGGAGGAAGGAGATTGTTGCAGAAATGGAGGTAAGTAGTCTTAATGATGGGACAGGGGTTGAAGCTCAGCTTTGGACACTGAGATCATCCACATCTTGTTCAGCCTGGGAGGAGGATGGAGTCAGAGGCAAGGGTGGAGAAATTTAGGCAGGATCCAAATAAAATGGCTTCACTCTTCCTAATGCTTAGTTGTTCTAACTCATTTATTTTGGACAAGAAATCTAACAGAGGTGTGTAACCAGTTTTTGCGAAAAACCAATAGGTCCCACCACAATCGCCGGTTATTGTAAGTGGTTTCGCCCCGCCCATAGCGAGCACGCAAACCCCCTTACTACAAGTTCTGGACGATAGGGATTACTGAGGACAGATTTGAACACAGACAGCGTTTTGGACTCACCCGTACAGTGTTTATTAAGGTTAACAAAACCACCACACTCGTATACAGTACAAGCGGTGTGTACACAACAGTATAGTTTACAACAGTACAACCCTAGCTGTCCAACAAGCCCCTGTCGTGCTGACTTACCATGACCTAGAGACACCCTCCCATGAACTAAACTATCACCGGACCCTTCCAACATTAAACCCCCCTCTGGTTTGGTAAGAACATACAGGCACCCACTTTCCCAGCTAAATGATCTTGTGGGGGTCTAGGCTTGGCAATGCTCACCTAGATTGCCTTGATCTTGCTTGCAGCTTCTTCTCGTACATCTCAGCTACCTGATTCCGTACCGGCCTTGCGGTATGCAAGTCCCAGCCTGAGTCGAAGTCCGTCTCGGTTGGAAGAGCAAGGTTCAGCTCCTCTTGACGTTTCATTGTGGTAAGGGCAGGAGAGAGAGAGGGAGAGCAATACAAAACAGCTCTCTGATGTACCTCTCCAATACACAGACCACTGTCTGTGTTTTAATGGACGCAAGACCTCAGGGTATGGTTTCCAGGCTTCCTCCCAGGTTTGGATGGGTCATCCACTCAAGTGCTTTGTGGCCTCTTCTCGCCTTCTGGGACCTGGCCTCCGTGGTAACAAAAGGTGCTTCAGGTTTGATGTTTCTTGATATGTTTTAATGTCCTTAATGGTCGGTGATGGCTTTAATCTCATTTTGATCTTCCAGACGATTTAATTTAACGAGTTCATCTTCTCAGAAACAGTGAGTCGCTAGCCTCATTATCTATGTCTTGGGAGTGGGCCTCTTGGGCCATTGTTCCCAAGGACAGTCCGTTACCATATGAATGCAACCCTGATTTTTCCATTGCTTCCCCCAAACAACCTGTCCAGTTTTTAAAAAGGGTATATCTGAAAATCCATGGAGTCTGTACAGGTGTTCTTGGAGTCAAGGTTATGGTAGAGAATGGAGCTGGGTGCCATTGGCATACATGTTAAAACTAATCTGTGCCTTTGGATGATGTTGTTGATGGGCAACATGCAAATAGGAACATAGGAACAGGAGTAGGCCATTCAGCCCCTTGAGCTTGCTCCATCATTCAATGAGATCATGGCTAATCTGCGACCTAACTCCATATACCCGCCTTTGGCCCTTATCCCTTAATACCTTTATTTAACAGAAAGCTATCAATCTCCGAGGTAAAATTAACAATTGATCTAGCATCAATTGCCCTTTGTGTGTAGAAATGTTTCCTAATTTCATTCCTGAAAGGTCTAATTTTTAGACTATGCCCCCTAGTCCCCCTAAATAAGGAAAAGGAAAGGGCCAAGTATCGAACCTTACAGTACTTCAGAAGAGAAATGTGGGAGGGGAGGCTAATGCTGTAGATAAGGTGGGTACACTAAGACAGGTAGGAGTGGAACCGTGAGGGGAATCCTGCAGAAGGAAACCATAGAAGAAAGACAATGGAGAAGGATGGAGTGGTCAACCCTGTAAATCACTGTGGAAAGGGTGGGGTGGACAAATAGGAATAATGCACAACAGTTGTATTGACAAAGGATGTACCTACCATGATCTCACAAACTATAGCTGGAGGCTCTAGCACACCTACTTAGCAATTGCCATGAAGTACTCTCACAGGCTTCAGTCGATATATACACACACACATATTTTATATGTGTGGGGGTGGGGTGGGGGAGGAAGAAGGAATAAATTAAAAATTGTCTGAGAAAATTGTATTCCAATACAATTTTTCATTTATTCCTTCTCTTTAACCCTCCCCCTAAACAAATATTAACTAAGCATTAAATAGCCATTATCACCATAGAGAAATGTCTTGTAAGCCTCATCATCGACTATTGCTAGCAACTAGTTTGCTAACTATGTTTTGAAGTTATAACTAAATATCAACAAATCTAATCAAATAAATACCCTTATGCCACCATTAGCTAGTGATCTCATTGTTCAATCAAGAAAAGTAGCTAACTTCATGGCAGTGAGGTCAGTGTGTTCTGTTCCATTCACATCCCACCGTCTCCAGAATCTCACACGGACACCTGCCACTGAGGTGTAAGTGGCCAGGCTGGAAGTCTGGAAAGCACCAGCATAAGGCAAAAACAGCACTCATTCAGTGGAACAAAAGAACAAAAGGTTGTTTGACTGTTTATTCTGGAGTTACAGTTGATAGATATTAATTACAGTTGTACCTAACGCAGCTGCTTCTGCTGCCTGCTTCCCATTTCCTATTTGTCCTTTTGAATTCTAGAAGTAATCCACTATATAGCCTTACATTGGGTTTATCTTTAAGTATTTGTCTAAAAATTAGGAAGAAAGAGCTTTTCCAATGGCTCAGTATTTAAATGTTCTGTGTGAGTGTTACTGAGACGTAAAGTTCAAGAAGCTCCCAGGTTCAATTGAGGTAACTTAGCTCAGCCACACAGAAATGGAGCACTCTATTTAACCTTAGTGCCCAGGGCTAAGGTAAAGAAAAATCAGTCTGGACCCTCACACTTGTTCGTTATTCAATAGTCCCTGCTGGAAGTAAGTTTGTGAAGAGTGGATTAGGCTCGCCTATGAGAGGTGAGAGGATGCCCGAGATGAATCGTGAGCGGGTGACTAGGGCACAGCCGATGGTGGCTGCTCACTGGAAGGAAGGTCGACGGGGACAGGGGTCCATTGTTGGCTCCTGTGGAGAACAACATTAAAATGATTGTAACTAATTCAAAATGGTTTTCGCAGCTGTTGTTCTTATTATTCCTTCAACAATATCAGTAAAAGTGATAACTGCCTTGCATAATGTTACTTCTTGTTTAGAAATTTCAGTTATGTTAACTATTCATTGCCCTGCACCTCGATCTCTGCTGTGGGTACTTATCTATTAGACTGCAGTTTTAAACAGCAGCATTGAACACGCACCGATTGGTTTGGGCCCACCATACAGAACAAATGACCAGCTGGGAGAGGGTATAGGGCTGATACAGTCCTAATAGGTTGACCTGGCATTATCGGCGTGGGGCAGGCTCAGTCAGCTTGATGTATCAGGGTTGTATTATCCACTCCAGAACTTTCTTCTGCTGAAAACCCTCAAGCACATCCAATACACACCAACACTATGCTTGTTTTTATTGCCATACAAAACTATTTAACACCATTGTAAATTCAGGAATGGTAAAAATGCAATGACATGGTTGCATTGCTGACTGCATCTGGTGCTACAAAGTGCACTGTATATGTTGCCACTGCAGCAGGTGTAATGTTTGTGATCATGCAGTGAGGGGTCAGCAACCCAACAACTGAGACTGTATCAGCCCTATACCCTCTCCCAGCTGGTCATTTGTTCTGTATGGTGGGCCCAAACCAATCGGTGTGTGTTCAATGCTGCTGTTTAAAACTGCAGTTTAATAGATAAGTACCCACAACACAGCAGAGATCGAGGTGCAGGGCAATGAATAGTTAACATAACTGAAATTTCTAAACAAGAAGTAACATTATGCAAGGCAGTTATCACTTTTACTGATATTGTTGAAGGCGCTCCTAGTGTGTTGCATATAATATGCTGAGGCCAGAGGAATGGGATTAAAGTGAACTTTGCTTTTGGACCAAAAATGTTCTATGACCAGACTTTGGAGATCCTGCAGTGAAAAATGGCCCTATTTGCTAGAAAGGGACACCCAGTAAAAAAGAGCACAGCCAGAGTGCCATGGCTAGAGGTAATGGAGCACCTTAATACAATCTCACCTGTTGCCTGCACTTTGGAGCAGGTGAGGAAGAAATGTTTTAGCCTACATAAGGTTGCTAAGGTAAGTACCCTGTATATAGACATGCAACAGCATGTTAATAGGTTGTCTTGCTAAACTTCTTTATTGCTCCTCACTGGTGAACCAGCACATAGGGAGAACGCAGAGAACTTTGCTAGCTGTAACTATGCAGACACACTTATTTTCTTCCATTCCACTGTACCATGTTGCCATATCACAATGCTGTCTATTAGTCAATAAATCGGTAAAGTAGCAAGCAACAAACACTGTATCATTGCAAGGTTCCTTACAGCTTCACATTCACACACTCACACAAGGTGGCTGTTGTCCTGGATAATTTGGTACAACTCATTTTCTCTCACACTCCTCTTTCTTATGTACATCCCTTTTTAGAAGGCTGGACATAACAGGAGTCAGTTCTTGCAGACATGTGAAGGATCCAAAGCCAGGACTCTTGGCTCCTTATGAAGGAAAGGGCCAGCAGGATTAAGCATGTGGAGACAATAAATGGAATGGGGACATGGAAGTAATAGAGGGTGATGTCAGAGGCCTAACCGCAACCCCCCCCACACCATCCCAACCCCAATCCAAATTCACTGCTCATGTCCTTTGCTAGTCGTCACATATGTTCTTCCTTCCTCATGCATCCATTGCCTCAAACAAAGGCCCATGTTCAGCATTTGCCATAGGAAGCTATGTTTCAGGAGGTTTCTTGCTACAAGTGTGCTCTTTTGCTTCTCTAGGTGTCCAAGAAAAAGGAGACCAAGCCAACTATAAATCTTCAGCTGACCACCTCACATATCTAGCATCACCCACTTCTAGGGAGAAATGAAATGATGATGTATAACTAGGTCCAATGGAAGGAAAACTTTATTTGGCATGGGGAGTGAGCACATGTAAAAAGCACTTATTTATTGGCAGGCAAAGACTATTAATTAAAGGTTTGTGTGATTAGATCATGTCTGATGACTGCATCAGACCTCAAATCTCATTTAGCAGACAGTTCTTTTCATTATTATCCTTGGTATCATTGTTAACTTCTTTCTATCTTCTCCTAGTTACTCCAGTGTTAGTCTCCTTGTAGGACAAAGGTGTGGAGATTACAGCAGACACAAATAATTTACAGGTCTTAACTCTAGCATTCTCCTTGATCAGTCCAAGCATGAAAATATTGGAGGATGCTGCAGGTGTGTTCCACGACAACCCTGGTGGATGATTGTACCTCCTCTCAGCATGGGTAATGCTGGACATAAGAACTTAAGAAATAGGAGCAGGAATAGGCCACCTGGCCCCTCGAGCCTGCTCTGCCATTCAGTAAGATCATGGCTGATCTGATCATGGATCCAGCTCCCCTTCCCTGCCCACTCCCCATAATTCTTTATTCCCTTAGCGCTCAAAAATCTGTCTAGCTCCACCTTAAATATATTCAATAACCCAGCCTCCACAGCTATCTGGGGCAGAGAATTCCACAGATTTACAACCTCTGAGAGAAGAAATTCCTCCTCATCTCAGTTTTAAATGGGCGGCCCCTTATTCTGAGACTATGTCCCCTAGTTTTAGTTTCTCCTGTGAGTGGAAATATCCTCTCTGCATCCACCTTGTTGAGCCCCCTCATTATTTTATATGTTTCGATAAAGACTTATCGTTAGTCCTAAATAAACCATTCCCGGACCCTTCGTTGCCTTCAAATAAGGCTGGCATGTTGACTGCTGAATTATGGGAGCTGCTAGGATGACACACATTCATGCATATGATTCTATTACTTTGGTTGAAGGTCATCCATTCATTGATGGAATGGTAGCTCTTTCTATCTGTGAATGTTACTGTGTTCAGGCTATGGGCACATATTGCCACATGAAGACAGTTACATAGCCTGCACTTGTGGATATCTTGCCACACAGTACAAGTAGAGAGGTCTTCCCTGTTATTGGTTGAGTTCTACAGGAAATGTGATGAAATCTCAGGCCCTGGGAAGCAATATACCAGTTATCTGCTTGACAATTGTGAACTGAGGTTTAGAAGATATGACCAATCTCCTCAAACGAGCTAATTGCATAGAAGTTCAAAGCAGCTATAATTTTGGTAGTTACTGATTGAACCATACCTGTACTGGGACTGGCCTCTAGGTCTGGCTGCAGGAGTAAGCAAACTTTGGCCTGTCATATATGCACAAGTGTCAGTGTAAGGATTTGTCTGAGCGGAGCATCTCAACTTCAATCTCATCTTCCTGCTATGCCACTTTTGACGCCAACAGAACCTATAAGTAAAGAGGCATACATAGGAGTACTTATAGCTGAATGCTAATGGGCTCTCTAACAACTACAGCTGCACAAACACACTCAGAGGAAAGATGCAGTATAGCTTTAAGTAGCTTGTGTGCAGGTTCAAACAAGTTCAATAACTTCCTTTGTCCAACAAGACCGAAAACAATGCTTAAACAATCAAATACGGCACCAGCAGCAAAGTAACAACAGGACCCAACTGAAAGGTTTCCCTAGCAGCACTTGTTTTATACACGCATTCAATGCATTGGCCACTTTTCATGCCTTCTGACCACATTATGGGAAGGACCCCTCATTTACATAAAATTGTAGTTTGTGCACTCGGTGAATTAGCGATGATATTTCTATTTTAAGAAACAAGACTCCATTTTTTTTTATAATTAAGAACTAGCTAACAATTGCATTCATAGAAATCATGTTTTAAAGCTGTGTGTTGCCACTGATAATTATGGAGAAAAACAGGCATTCTCCAGTTCTTCGATTAAAAATGGAGTTTCACCACGTGTACCATCATTATTTAGATCTTGAACCTGATAGGGCTGCAAAAATCTAACCTGCCTATCTTTCAGATGTCGATGCTTTGTATTTGTAGCATTTACTTTTTTAATTTGGGACTGCACAGGTTATTTTGATTGCTAATCTTTTATTTTCAAATTATACACTCCCCCTTGACAGACAACAGCTGTTTTTCTCCAATCCCCTGGTTTCTCCTCAGACTATGTAGTCCTGTGTCTGACATAGTAGAGTGAGTGGCTATTGTCCATGCCATACATGGCTGGCTACCACAAAACATGTGGCAATGTCCTGGTGGAAACTTCCCATGTACTTTCTTTTCCTCCCACGCTTTTCAGTGGGAGGGCACTTGACTGATGTACTTCCCTTTAGCATGACAGCTATGGTCACAAACTCAGCGGAGTGAAAGATCCAACCTTTAGGGTGCCATTCTTATTTGTGACACCAGATATTGAACATGGTCAGTATAAAATGCAACGCAGTTTAGGGTTATCCTCTTCTCAACTGATATCCACATTATGCACTTTTCAGCAATCTTTGTATGGTGATCAGAACCAAGAATCTTGGCTGATCTTTGTCTTACCTCACCAACCCCGCAGCCAATTTCAATCTGCAGTTGCTGCCCTGACTCAGATCAGATAACTAAACACAGACCAGGGATCAAGCTTCCTTATCTTTATAACGTAGGCATGAAACCACTGGGGAGTCCTATTATCAATGTATTTAAAATGGTTTAATATTAATCTTTAGAGTGGAAATTATTATTGTGTAACTGTGTTGATTTTCTGTTTCTTTAATCCCAATTTCACCATATTTTTGGGCAGATTATTTTTATTCCAAAATAAAATAAAATCCAAAAGACTGATCTATTTATAAATTAGGGGCTGTTTTTCACCCAGTCAGAACTTTCTGGGGTAGAAATTGAGGCCCACCAGAAACTTGCCGCACCTACCGTTTTTTTTAAGTGTTTTTTCCGCCACGCTGGATGAGGTGGCCTCTTTCTCGAAATTTAGTTCTTTGTCGCTTTTTTTCAGACGGACCGGAAGTCAGTTATATTGGGGGCGGAAGTGGGGCGGTAAGCAGAAGATCGACAACAAGAGGGGTAGAGGTGGAGGCGGGACGGAGTCATCGCCGCTGTCAATCATCAGCGGAGTGGTGATGATGTCATGACTCGTGTGCATCATCACGTCTCTCCCCTTCACTTAAAGGGAAGGGCCGCTGCGAGGATTTTAGTTTGGTCCACCGGGCCATCAGGGAGGGTTTCAGGCAGGCCAGTGGCCTGGCACCCAAGAGGGGATGCCAGGCTGACTATTGGCAGCCCGACCGAACCCGGGGACATATTTGTCCGGCCGGCCTAGAGGTTGCCCGGCAAAAAAAGTTAAATGGCGGCTGCAGCAGTGGACCCTCACCTTTAATGGTCGCCACGCAGCCAAGTCTCTCACACAGAAAACAAGGTGCACCGACAGAAAAAGCTGATCCGTGCGGCGGATCAAAGATTTTTCACGCTCAATTTAGATGGCGGTTCAGTGGAGGTGCAGGAGATCGGCCGTGCACACTTTGATTACATACTTAGGACTGGTCGGCAGTAGTGGGGCAGAAGTGGGAACCACCGTAAAATCCACCAAGGTGAATTTCACTAGCGGCAGCCATTCGACCACAAATTGGCGGTCACTGGACTCCGGCGCTTGGCCGCCACTTTCTGGCGGTAAGAGGCCTTTTCCGGAGGCTGAATTTCGGCCGCAGATGTTTTATTCGATTAACTAAAAATTCCGCAGTTGAAGATTTCAGACCAATTCACTTTGATTTCAAATTGTAACTCACTTTTATGTATCTCACTCTTTAAAAATACATTTCCATGAAAATGAGTTTCTGATTTCATTCTTTTCAGTCACAAATCTCACTCCCTCAATGTTGACAGCCCTATGTTGTCTCATGTTCTTTTAATTCAATTTTGTACTATCCAGCTGTTGGAAATTTACATGGCATTAATTGTGTACGGGGCAATAACCTGTGGGTTGCATATTATCAGGTACAGAGACCTCCATGAATTTGATGTACTCAGCACGTCTATGAAGCACCTTCTGCGCTAGGAGGCTGCGTACCGTCCCCACTGTGTCCAATGCTCATTAAGGTTTGATTTCATTTAAATCAGTGGTCCTCCCGAAGATGGAGGTGGGGCACATGAACAACACTCCAGTTGCTCAGCAGCCAATTCTTCAAAGGAGTCATTGTGCTCCAAAGCACTTTTCCTAAAAAATAAGCACACCACTGTGTAGGCAGACAGTAGCCCTTCAGTATCTGCTGGTGCCCAACACTCCAGCCTGTGGTACTCCCAGTATGTCATGTGCTAAGTGCCAGCAGCTGACCTGGTATCGTCGTGCTAGATCAGCTCAGTTAAATTTAGAGACATGCAGCCCCTGATGAACAGGAGTCCCGGCAACATACGTTTGGCGCTACATTATCTGCCCTGACATATTTTCAGTATTCCACAAAATATGTACAACTCACAACAGATATCAGGCCTTAATTTAGGTCATTAAATTAAAGCCACTACAGACAATAAATTGAATGCACCACAAATCAGGCATCTGATTTCTGTTCCAGATTTCTAATCTGTATTCCTATTGAGCAACACTTTGCACCAGAAATGGAATCTTGCAATTTCAGGACTTATTCGATGCGAGTTGGTAGGATTCTTGCTTCCTGTTTGAAAGGTTGCAAATTAAGGTCCCTAATTCCACTTGCAGCTAGATTTGGCTTACCTCAGCTTGAAGTTAGGAAATTGAATGGGATTCCATGAGAAAATAAGACATCCCATTTCAAGGAGAAGAAGAACTGAAATGACAGGGTCAATTGCGGAATGGTTAGAGAGTGATCACAGACCAATCTACAGCACTCCGATACTGTCTGACCGTCCTGGGTGAACAGTAACTTGTGGTGCCAGGTATGAGAGAGAAGAAAGTTTCAATTAGTTTTTGTGAAGATAATTCAACGGGAGGGAGACAATCCAAATGAAATATCATGAAAAGGAACAGCATAGCTACCATGGCTATAGTAGACTCACAGAATGTAGCGATGCTGCCACTTCTGATATCTATGGCAGCTTTATTCTCTTTCAGCAGAAAACAATTTCAGGCTTTACACTTTACACTTCAATAGCCAATCCAGATAGAAGGCTAAAAGCTGAGGAAAACAATGTATAGTGTATGGAAACGTATTGTATAACTGCAATATTTCCTTGAAATAGCCATAATCAGTATTTGAAAAAAAAACTATTTTCCGCCTCATTAGTCACATTGTGACAAAAACAACATGAAGCAATGCCACCTGTGATATTTTCAGGGCGCTCACAGCACACACATCCTTAAGATGGCAGAATCTTCCAGAAGTCCCCAGTCAGGTGACCTGGTCTCTATTATAAACTGCATTGGCTGCAGCGCCACAGGTGGCGCTATATATATTACACTTCTCCCTCCTTAATGAAGAAGTACTTATAACAAACAATCATCATACATAACTTGCATGGTTATACATAACAACAGATATGGACTTATTTTGCCATATTTACAAATCGAGCTTAACCACTTGTTTTGTTTTGAAGAGGATATCTTCGCTCTCAAACAGAACCTTCCAAACATGGTGTTGAATTTAAACTCATTTGAGACTGATCCTGAGGAAAGTTTTCCGCCAAGGGATACTCTTGATTTCCAATTGAACTCTCTCTAACTTCAGACTGTTTGTTTGCCTGACTCGGACTCAGACTTAAAATCTGACTTTCTCTTGAATTTCTTTGGATACATAGCCTTTGTCACACCCTGGGAGGCCATTTCCATGGCTGTAATGGTACTGATGGTGGTTGGTTGCTTGCTTACCGATTGACATGTCGCACACTGACTGACGATGTACTCTATATCTTTATCAAGACATGGCCACCATAAGTAACTGCGTGCAAAACTCTTAGTCGAGCACATTCCCAGGTGCTGGTCATGGAGGTCTCCTAATAATTTGGACCTGAATTTATTTGGTATAACCACTCTTGCACCTCACATGATACAACCTTTATCGACTGATAATTCATTCCTACGAATGAAGAATGGATGAATATCTTTGTCTATTACCTGGTTTGGCCATCCATTTGCAATATACAAATATACCTTTGACATCACTGGGTCATGTTTGGTTGCTCCACCAATCTCTTCAGCTGTGACTGGCAGTTCATCAATGTATGAAAAATAGAATACTTTTTCCCTATCAGGTGTAACTTGTGATGGGGAAGGCAATCTAGACATAGCATCAGCATTGCTGTGATCACCTGATTGTCTGTATTCAATATCATATGTATATGCTGACAAAATCAAAGCCCATCTCTGCAGTTGGGCTGCAGCTAATGTTGGAACTGGGGACTTTAGTTGGAGGATTGCTGTCAAGGGCTATGGTCCGTAACAATGATAAACTTACGACCATACAAGTATTTGTGGAACTTCCTGACTCCAAAAATTAATGCCAAAGCTTCCTTTTCAATTTGAGCATAATTACGTTCACTGGCACTGAGAGCGTGTGAAGCAAAAGCAATTGGTCTCTCCTCCCCACTACGTAATACATGAGAGATCACTGCCCCAACTCCATACGGAGAGGCGTTACATGCTAGCTTGATCTCCTTAGATACATCATAGTGAACTAACATGGTGCTCTCTACCAATTTGCTTTTGCACTCCTTGAGTGCTGTATCGCATTCTTCTGACCACTTCCAATGGACCTGTTTTTTCAATAGTTCATTCAGTGGATGTAATACTGTCACCAAATTTAGTAGGAACTTCCCATAATAGTTCAGAAGACCCAAAAATGATCGAAGTTCAGTGACATTCTTGGGAGTGGGTGCATTTCTGATTGCATCCAGCTTTCCTTTGGTTGGATGTAAATCATCTTTGTCTACTCTGTACCCTAAGTACTCCACTGAGTTTTGAAATAACTCACACTTACAAGCAGACAATCGTACTCTGTGCTTCTCTAGCCATTTGAGGACTTAATTCAATATGTTATTATGAATTTGCCTATTTGGTGCTGAAATTAGTATGTCATCTAAATAACATACTACCCCTTCAATACCTTGCAAAATCTGGTTCATCACCCCTTGGAATATGGCAAGGGTGGAAGACACTCCAAATGGTAGCCTATTAAATTCATATAGGCCTAGGTGAGTATTTATAGTCAAGCATGACTTGGACTCCTCATCTAGTTCAAGCTGTAAGTAGGCATTTGTAAGATTCAACTTTGAGAAGATCTGACCACCTGTCAGTGTTGTGAACAAATCTTCTACATTTGGCAATGTATTGGGGACATTACCCTCAAGAATCTGGTTTACGGTTACTTTATAATCACCACACAACCTTACCTTACCATTGGACTTAGGTACAACAACAATGGGTATAGCCCAATTACATCGATCTATCTTAGAAATAATGTTCTCAGTCTCTAGTCTTTTGAGTTCTTGCTCAACTTTCTCCTTGAGTGCACATGGTATGGAACATGGCTTGCAGTAAACCGATCTAGCATCCTTCTGTACCCTAGTACTTGCCTTGAAGCCTTGGATTGGACTGCCTGTTTTGCAGAACAGCTTTGGATAATTCTTGATGACATCATCCTTTGATGCAAATCCCATTTCAACATGAAAAAATCTCACTCCAATCCAGCTTCAGTGATCTCAACCAATTTATTCCTAGTAAGGCAGGCTTATCTCCTGCCACTACTATTAAAGGCAAGCTTTGAAATTGATTCTTGTATTTCACCGGTACGGTGATATGACCGACCACAGGAATGTTCTCTCCCGAGTAGCCTCGCAGCTCTATCTTGGATTTCTCCAATGGGAAATCACACAATTTGTCGAGGTATAGTGACTCCGGTACTACACCATGGGTATCTTGATTCCTGCAACATCAATGTGGATTGTGATACTTTTCAAATCGCTGTCAGTTAACCTCGTGCTCCTGATGATGTTTAGCTCTAACAACTCCTCGCCCTGTTGTTTTTCTTCCATGCTATGTAGTCTCTGGGGATTTCTACTCATAGCTTTGAAAGCTGGTTTACCCTTCAGTCGGCATGCCTTCGCAAGATGCCCAGGTTTCCTGCAGAAGAAACACTCTGCCTTCACATATGGACAACTTTGAGCAATGTGTTGTCCCAGGCACCGATAGCAGGACTTCAATGCTCTATTACCATTGCCAGTTTCTGAGACTTTGGGGCCCAACCGCCTTTTACTTTTAACCTGCAGGCGAATCACCTCGGTTGTCTGATGACTTAAAATAGTATGAAATTCTCGGGAATATTGGTCGGCCATGTTCATTGACATAGCTGTCTGACAAGCTAAATCAAAAGTCAAGTTAGGCATTGTCAATAACTTTCTTCTGATAACATAATTTTTCATCTCATCAAACAAAGCGGTCACGCAATGCTCGGTCCTGAAAGTTTCCAAAATTACAGTGAATAGATAGCTTTTTTAATACTACAATGTACTCACTGATATTTTCTTTGGTTAACTGATCTCGTATTCCGAAACGATAGCTTTCAGCAATTTCCAAGGGTATGGGGCTGTAGTGCTGTGCTTAAGAGTTGTGTCCTTTGGCTTGTCAGGCACAAGCAAATTTTTCAAGGTTTCATACACCTCGGGCCCTGCTTCAGTTAAGAAAATAGCCCTTTGTCGTTCCAACACCACCTGGTTATGGTTTTCATCATCGGGGACTTAGATGATATTATTTGCAGTGAAAAACATTTCTAACTGCTCCACATACACTCTGAAACTTTCACGGTCGCGTTGAAATTCCCCCAAATGCCCTATTACTCCCATAGGCGCGGCCATTTGGACTCTGGCAGTTCAAACAAGTGTGCTCGGATTTGTAGCTGTTAATCAAAACAGAGAAGCTCTGTCGGCTGGCTGAATCCTCCACCAACAAAAATTTTAGCTTTGTTTTATCCGCTTCATCCCATTTTTGCCACCATTGTGATATTTTCAGGGAGCTCACAGCACACACAGGCTTAAGATGGCAGAATCTTCCAGAAGTCACCAGTCAGGTGACCTGTTCCCTTTATTATAAACAGCACTGGCTGCAGTGCCACAGGCGTCCACAGGTGGAGCTATATATATTACACCACCCACTGCAGTATGGATAGGTTTCCTTACTATATAAGAATAAGCTTTGCATAATAGAACATGGCACATCTCTTAGTAGGGGATCAGTGCTGTCCAGTTACATTGTGCTGGCATGGGTTCACATGAATAAATGAAGAGGTGATCCATGAAATTCAAAAAAAGGTTTTACATTAATAAATAAACAACTAGAAATTTACATTATTTATGCAGTAAAATAAAGTGGCAGCCATTTTACTGCAGCATTGGCACTACACTATTTATACACTTACTCTGCATACTTGTTGAACAAGACAGACAGAAGATGTGATATGTGTACTGCATTGAGGATAAATAGCATCCCTGCAGCCGACTGCTACCTACTTATCTCAAGAATTGTATTTTCTTGCTCTAAATATTTTTTGATGAAATTTACCCCCTCTATCCCTCTCCTGAAGCCATTGAAGACTTGGGTACAGCTGCCTGGAGGCCAGCAGCCTTCCTGTACCTCTCCCAAATGGCTATCATTGACTTGTGAGACAAGGAATTGAGTTATTGATCATGGAAGGCACCACCGTCAAGTCCAGTTTTGTCTTCGCCCAACATCCCCACGCACTCTCTAGCAGTAGTCATTAGATAATGATCAGGAACACTGGCTGATCCCTCTCCCACAGCCACTCCTCTCTCCACCTCCGCCCCCCCCCCCCCTCACCTAGTGGCACTAAAATAAATTTGACACGTCTATTGCTGTCCTAACTTAGATCAGCTCGCTTACGACAATCTGGAAATCAAAGCTGGGTTCTTCTGGTCTGTATAGTTAAGAGATAAACCTTTACCTACTGAGCAATCAGTGCTTAAATTTAATTCTCTTGGATAAAATGAAGCATTTTTCTCGAATATGCATCTTGTTTTTTTTTTTCTTTCTAGCATGGGTGTTTAAAGGGTTTAAATTGAGATTCACTCCCAGAAAATGGGCTAGGTTGTTTTGATGCATAATCTCTCGAGAACAAATGTTAGGTCTGCAATGGGTATCCAATGGAAGGGCCAGTTTATTTAATTCAAATATAAGCATTCTGTAAATTTTGTTTGAATATAAATTTGATTGATACGTCTATTTAAGTTTAAGCGATACATATTTCAATTTCCTTTGTCTCAGTCAAATTTTGAAAATACCTCTTAATCTGTCTTGTTCATCTGAAGCCAGCAGAGACGCATAGGTCAGCCAGAGATCTTTAATGGAAGGACAACTGTGTACCAGCACATTAGGATAACAATCAAGCCCTTATACCAAGTCAAGTTAACATTTTAGTTTAGCACAGCAAGTGCATCTGTTATCTTCTATCCTTCAAAGAAGGATAGTTAATACTGGGACGACTGTAGATCTGAGCTGTGTCATTAGTATTACGTAGAATCTACTACACAGAAATAGGCCATTCACTCCAATAGGTCTATGACAGTGTTTACACTCTATATGAGCCTCCTCCCACTCTGATGACCCCCTTCCACCATACCCCCATATCCCTCTATTCCCTTCTCCCTCAAGTATGCATCAAACCTCCCCTTAAAATGTGCCAATGCTACCTGCTTCAACCACTCCATGAGGCAATTAATTCCATATTCTCACTATTCTCTGTGTAATAATATTTTTCCTAAACTTTTTACTTGATCTGTTAGTGACTATCTTCTATTTATGGCCTCATACTTTGGACTCACCCATGTCTTTCCATGTCTACCCTATTCAACCCGTTCATAATTTTAACGACTTCCATCAGGTCTCCGCCTCTTTCACTTCACAGCAATACAGTGCAGTTTATGGTACGTATTGCTGCCAAGGTTTTAGGTCAGCTTATGAGTGACAAAATCAAAAGTGTCACAAGTGGAATGTAGATTAAGATAAATAAGTTAATTTTAATTCAAATTGATTGTTGTTTATTGTGGATTGGTTCTGATGGTAATGGAGTGAACTTTTTTATTCTCATAGTCATTATACCATTAATTATAAATGTATGTTGTGCAGATGATATCAGCTGGTACGGTATAAAGGGATGGTGAGATTGTGCTGTACTACATAGGACTGAGGTAAAGTACACTGACCCAGAGTACAGTGTGTTCCAACATGCCAGAGCGAGGACAATAATGTAAGAAAGGATTCCTGTTACCAGGTCATGGCTGAGAGATTTCCATTATTTGTAAACAAAATCATCATTTGGCATTTATCTAAATTTGATATACTCGCAAGTTGTATGACTGTATGGTATATAATTATGGCAACAATGTTGACATACAATGGCCGTAACACCCACCTCTTAAGCAAAATGCCTTTCTAATTATTCACACTTTGCAATCGATCAGCTGGGATGCTGCATACGTGAATTTAGTAATGTGACGCTGTCAGCTCACTGATGTAATTTGATTTATGTTTAACAATATATGTTGTTACAGGTGCAACCTCTGATATCCGGAGTTCCAAAAACCGGAATGTTTTGAAAACCGGGCATCGCGCAGATCGGAGAATGTGTTGTCCGAAATCCGGAAATATGTTCTGAAAACCGGACTTTTTTTTAATGTGACTTAAATGGGAGAAAATCAGTGGGGAAAATACTGGACCTTAAAGTTAATTTCATTTAAAAAAGTTATTAATTGGAACATTAAAATGATACTAAATAAATCATTTCTAAATGAGTGCAGTAAAAGCCTCCTCCTCCACTGACCTGCATGGTCTCGACTGATGGAGTGTCTTTGACAGCGGCATCAGGCGTCAGGTTCTGTCGGTCTGTGCTGCAACTACGCAGAGGTTTATTGGAGGGGACACGGGCATATCTGTCTCTCTCTCGTGGGACGTGTATTTTTCGATGGGCTCGGCTGTCTTGACTTACTCAGCTTTTGGTAGAAGCAATCACGCTGCGCTGTGTGGAAGATCCAGGAGTCTAGATGCAACCTACATGTGGAGCAGGTCTAGGGGTCTATTTTACCATCCCAGCTTGGATCCGGGTGAACCTGTGGGGTAATGTGTATGTGTGCAGGCGTTTAAATGGTACAAAGCATGCGAACAAGCAGCAGCCGAGTGCAACATCCGTCCTGGCTGTATAGCAGCATCGGGGAATACTTCCCCACTAAGGCGGGGCTCTCTCCTCACATCAGCCTGTCAACGGCACCGATAGAAATTACAGCTTAGTATGTATATATGAAATATCCAGAAAAAACAATATAGACAGAAAGGAGGTGGTACTCAATAAGCTAATGGGACTAAAGACAGATAAATTCCCTGGACCTGATGGCTTTCATCCTAGGGTCTTAAGAGAAGTAGCGGCAGGGATTGTGGATGCATTGGTTGTAATTTACCAAAATTCCCTGGATCCTGGGGAGATCCCAGCAGATTGGAAAACTGCAAATGTAACGCCCCTATTTAAAAAAGGAGGCAGACAAAAAGCAGGAAACTATAGACCAGTTAGCCTAACATCTGTGGTTGGGAAAATGTTGGACTCCATTATCAAAGAAGCAGTAGCAGGACATTTGGAAAAGCAAAATTCGATCAGGCAGAGTCAGCATGGATTTATGAAGGGGAAGTCATGTTTGACAAATTTGCTGGAGTTCTTTGAAGATATAACGAACAGGGTGGATAAAGGAGAACCAGTGGATGTGATGTATTTGGACTTCCAGAAGCCATTTGACAAGGTGCCACATAAAAGGTTACTGCACAAGATAAAAGTTCACAGGGTTGGGGGTGATACATTAGCATGGATAGAGGATTAGCTAACTGACAGAAAACAGAGTCGGGATAAATGGTTCATTTTCTGGTTGGCAACCAGTAACTAGTGGGGTGCCGCAGAGATCAGTGCTGGGACCCCAACTATTTACAATCTATATAAATGACTTGGAAGAAGGGACTGAGTGTAACGTAGCCAAGTTTGCTGTCGATAAAAAGATGGGAGGAAAAGCAATGTGTGAGGAAGACACAAAAAAATCTACAAAAGGACATAGACAAGCTAAGTGAGTGGGCAAAAATTTGGAAGATGGAGTATAATGTCGGAAAGTGTGAGGTCATGCACTTTGGCAGAAAAAAATCAAAGAGCAAGTTATTATTTAAATGGAGAAAGATTTCAAAGTGCCGCAGTGCAGTGGGACCTGGGGGTATTTGTGCATGAAACACAAAAGGATAGTATGCAGGTACAGCAAGTGATCAGGAAGGCCAATGGTATCTTGACCTTTATTGCAAAGGGGCTAGAATATAAAAGCAGGGAAGTCTTGCTACAGCTATACAGGGTATTGGTGAGGCCACAACTGGAATAATGCGTGCAGTTTTGGTTTCCATATTTACGAAAGGATATACAGGCAACTCTCGATTATCCAGGTTCCTCGGAGATTGGATAAACGATTTTTCCATTAGGGTGAGTCTACATTTTAAAGTTAAAACTTTAATGAATCAATACAAACAGTAACAAAAGATGGACATTACCAGCATGCATGTACAGGTTCTGTGCCTGGAACCCGATGCCGGTATTGCCCCCGTTCCCAATGTCAGCGGCGGTCGTGAGAGACAGCGGCTGCAGCAGCAAAGCAAGGCAAGAGGAGGGTGATTTTTGCGGTGAGTGAGAGAGTGTGTGTGAGAGAGAGATTGTGCGAGTGTGAGAGAGAGAATGAGCAAATACAAATGAGCACAGTGTTTGGAAGGCGATTTTTCCAAATTATTTGGAACTGTCTTTTCACTTGTTAGCAACAGAATTTTAAATCCCGTTACAACGGTTTCCCGTTGGATCCTTGTACGGATAATCGAGAGTTGCCTGTACTTGCTTTGGAGGCAGTTCAGAGAAGGTTCACTAGGTTGATTCCGGGGATGAGGGGGTTGACTTATGAGGAAAGGTTGAGTAGGTTGGGCATCTACTCATTGGAGTTCAGAAGATTGAGAGCTGATCTTATTAAAACTTATAAGATTATGAGGGGGCTTGACAAGGTGGGGAGCCCAAATAAAGCAGTCCCTTTGATTGAATGTTGCACATTTTAACACATTTAAATGCAGAGTTCCACTTCATTGGATTTATTTAGAAATTTCAGCTAAAAAGCTGCCAGTTCAGACCACTGCATGAAGTTCAAGGTGCATGCCAGCAGAATGATGAGCTGAATGCTAGGAGGTCACCTCATGAGTATCATTTAAACATGCTCACTGCACAGCTTGAATCTTGCTCAGAGAGTGAGATGAAGGTGACTCCACAGGACATTGTGAGCATGCAGCCCTTTGCAAAGGCTGTATTGGGGGAAGAAATAATGGATGAGAACGGAAGGGCAGAAAAAACAGTGCGGATACATGAAATGGAGTTGGTGGGCAAGTGGCAGAGTGGTACTGTCCCTGACCCCCTACGTGATACCTGGAAAATGTATGTGCTTCTGCATGAGGTAGGTGGGAGGATAGTTGACACGTTTAGAATTCCAGAGGGTGACAGTGCACCATGGTGGAGATGGTGGCCAGGCTGAACATTGTTCACAGTACCTGCAGAACATGGAAAATAATGCAGGATAAGACAG
This sequence comes from Pristiophorus japonicus, assembly GCF_044704955.1. Lineage (NCBI taxonomy): Eukaryota > Metazoa > Chordata > Chondrichthyes > Pristiophoridae > Pristiophorus > Pristiophorus japonicus. The sequence continues at coordinate 126,772,187 of NC_091986.1, forward strand.
CATACTTTAATGACTGGAACAAAGTCGCACTTTCCAATAGTACCGTGTATTAGGTAGATGTTACAAGATTCATTGCCCCAAAGTTTTGCTTGCAACCCTCAATCGAAAGCATTACCACAGTCATTGTTCCAACGGGTTCGGCATCCCAACATTGAAACACAAATCTGGTCATTTATTGGCACCTAGGATGGGCTTCATTTGGACAATATGGCCATTATCAGTGACTTTGGAGAAATCCAGCATGATGGTGATATTGGGCAGCTGTGTCACATATTCAATGGGAAAAGAGATTAAAGTGCTGGCCATTCTGATCAATGTATCAGTCATCAGTTTGAGCCATACGTGGGCAACATACTACCCGATATTGCAGTGCTAACTGAAAATGAGTCATGAACATAACAGTTGAGGGCAGTGGTGACTTTAACTATGCTGTCTCTATGCTGCACATTGGCTGCAGAAATCTTGCTGCAGATGGCAAAGCTCTGCCCTGCTGACTTAGGTTAAGCTGAGGCAATATCCTTGATCATTGGCAGATGGGTGTGCCAAGCTCTATAGATATGGTCTGCAGCCTTCAGGTTCTTCTGGCATGTCTTCTTTCATCTTGTATCACCTTAATCATGAAATACTTTACCAAACGTGCTTTAAAAGCAAATTCACTTCAAGGAGTAAAAGCCCTTAATCTTTATCGAATAATAAAAAATTAAAATTATGGAATATATCAAAAACATAATTCTACATGAAAAACATACTACAAACATTACCAAAACATTATTGAACAGCTCTTTTGCACATGTAGCTTTCCAGAGCAAATCTGGTGCAAATGCTGTTCAATTATGCATGTAGTTCATTTGAATATTTATAAGCAAATCTGGGGCTTTAATGGGCCCAAATTTGGCCCACCTGTTTCTTCGGCACACTCACCAGAGATGTGCCGACTTCGTAGGCTGAAACCGGCACCAAATAGATTTCCCTGGATTCTGGCCACTCTGTTGACTCTCCCTAGGGTTGGCACGGCATGGCCAGTCATTCGGGTGGTGGAGCTAGGGCCCTGCGCGTGAAAGAATGCTGGCAGCGCTGCGCATGCGCATTGGAGCATTCGCGCATGCGCAGTAGCTCCTGCTGCTGCTGCTGATGATGTGTCCCGGCCCATCCTGGGCTGTGTGGCCTGCCGCACAGTAACGAGAGAAGCCTGCCATCTTCTAAAGGTTCTTTTGTTGGTTGTCTGCATTATTGCCACTTTATGTCAATATTCTACACACAACTTGAAGACGAGAGGACATTGCCATGCAAAGGTTCAGGTAGAATTGTCTATTTTGAAATCCATCTCAAAAGTTTGATTGGGTGGGGTGGGGGGTGAGTTTTGATCGGGGGCGAGGGGGGAGGTTTGATCCGGGGGGGTGGGGGAGAGTTTTGATCCGGCGGCGGGGAGGGGTGATAACTGTGTAGCCAGTAATTTTAATGAGCTTACTCAAGACTTTCCTTAACCCTGTTGATGAAAATACTTTCCTACATAAGAACATAAGAATTACGAGCAGGAGGTACTTCTATTTTTTATTTGGATATTTTGAAAAAATTATGTAAATATGTTTTGTCTCTTTACTTTTATTTTTGTAGTTTAAGCTTCCATGAATGCCTCTGTTGTACCGTAAATTAACTTTGTGAAATTTGTCATATGATGTTCTGTTTGATCCTATTCAAATTCTTTAGTAAAGTCATTCGTACCTACCTGTGCTGATTTCTTAACTCTCCGCAAGGGTTTTCTGTGCAGCCACAAGTGGCCACATATACTGGCCTAAGTTAGTTTGGAGTAGCTATTAGCTGCCCAAAGTGGCCTAAATGGCCAAAATGGGCACAGGTGGCTGATAAAGCCCCCTTTTGAAAAAAACTAAACGAAACTAAACCAAAAAAAATCCTAGCCAACTCTCTTAAATTGGTGCAAATTGGGAATGTGCAAAATGGGGATTTTTAAGATACTCCAGAAAAATCAAGTTGCTCCTTTAAAAAAAACGGAGCAACTCCTGGGCAGGTTTGAGCCCATTGAAGCTAAGGCACAAAAAATGCACAAGCACTTCAGCTCAATAACTGCAGAAGAGCCTCAATTGAAACTGAAAGAAATTGATGTCTGGCCTGCCCCTTATAAGTGGAATCTGCAAAATGAGCACTAAGATAGATCTTGATGCGAATCAAATTCAATATTCTTCAGTTCTCGGGCACACCACTGAAGAGAATTTCTGCCTTACTGCAAATTAGCTGCTCTCTCTCAGAATCTTCCTGTCAGTTAAGAGAGCAGAGGAGCATCAATTTCAAATGCTGATGACTTATAACTTCTCTTTTGGCTGAGGGACCATGAATGGAAGAGTGCTGCAGAATAATAAAAAAAAATAGGGCTCTGCTGGTTAGGTAAAAGTTAATAGAACCATACAGACCAGGAAGTTGCAAAGTTTGATCCCCAAGTTATCTAATGTCAGTTGGGATAGCATAAGAGGTCTCATTTTACACAGTTTCTGTGAAATCTCTGCTGAAATTACAGTGGGAGATCATGGGACCATCATGGAAATTCTACCCCTTGGTCTCCTAGCTGAAGGAGGCCAGTGTGAAGGTGGCTGGATATGAAAAGTATATAATAGGAAACAGGGCTAGTGAAAGGAGGCTTGTTGATGCAAAGCTGACATTTAGGCTGTCTGGTACTACGCCTCAGATTCATTGGCAAGAAAATTAATATCCTTTTGTGTTTCAGTGCTCCAAAGGTATGCAATCTCTGGCAATGTATTTCTTCAAGCCAAGTTGCCTGAATGATTGACATAAAAATGAAGCAGCCTTAATTAAAATGAAATGGTGACTGGCTGTGATGGGAGTATGTTGGTGTGCGGATTGCAATGTAATTAAAGCCAGTTTGAATATCTCTGCCATCTTCTGAAGCATAACAAATCTACTGATAATACATCAACCAACACACAACTACACTTTAAAGAACTTAAAATTCACTATACTTTAGCTCAACTGTTTTAAACTAGAGCATTGAGCAGTTAACCCACTTTAAGTTTTTTTGCATGCGCTTATTGTGTACTTTCATGGCTGGAAGATTCTTTGTTCCATCCTGCTGTTGGTACACCAAGTGTTGACTTTAATTACAATATTGATTGTTTGTGTATGTCTTGAAGAAAACTGAAGGCTTGTCGATAGCAAATACATTTCAGTTTACCCTCATACCATAGATTATGAAGTGAACTTTGGTACATTACTCAAATTCTATTCACCTCCTCTGTTCTGAGGAAATGATTTTTTTCTTTTGTTACATCATAGAAAAGAATCACTTTTGAAGTCAGAAATAAAATGTAATTTTATTACTGTAACTCTTCCACAAAAAACTGTTTAACAGGTTACTAAATTATTATCTAATTAGCATCTTATCTAAATAATGTCAATTTGCGCCTCTGCCCTCCTCTTCCCATTAAAGGCAGTGATGGAATTCCATGCTGTACTGTTATACATGGGTCAGGCGAAGGTAAATTTCAATAGAATGATGTCAGAATCAACACGGGAAGTTTTTTGAATTGCTCACACATGTACCCCAAAAATTGCCACTGAGGGAATGAGTCGAAGCATTATATTCCTATTATTTTTCCTTAATATTTTCTTCCATGCCACATTTATGATATAAATATGATCAATTGTAAGCTGTCTGATGCAGAATTTAGCCCGCTCTTCACTAAGTTTTATATAACTCGCTCATAACTGTCCCTCTTGTGACTTCTTCAATTTGGCTCGTGTTATAAATTCCATGTTTAATGGCTTGCTATCTCATTTCCATTTATGTTTGTCTAGATATTGGTGAAATGCAGAACCACTTAACACGCAGTGAAACGGAAAGTCAATTCTGACATCAGCAGTATAAAAGCAAAATACTGTGAATGCTGGAATCTGAAATAAAAACAGAAAATGCTGGAAATCTCAGCAGGTCAGGCAGCATCTGTGGAGAGAAAGCAGAGTTAACGTTTCGGGTCGATGATTCTTCGTCAGAACTGCCGAATGTTCGAAAAGGGCACATTCTTAAGCACGGGACGGGGAAGAAAGAACAAAAGGGAAGGTCTGTGATAAGGTGGAAGGCGAGAGAGATTAGAGAGACAAAAGGGATGATGGGCCGAATTGAAATGGTAATGACAGAAGTGAGAAAAAGGTTAATTTGGATAGGGTGTGAATGGCGTAATAATGATCAGCTTTCTCTTTTTTTTCTCTTTTTTTTCTTTTTTTTCTCTTTGTTTCTAATGGCAACAAAAATCAATTTTATGCACCTGGCATGTCCTATGTTTTTCCTTTGAGCTATGAACTCACATAAGAACATAAGAACTAGGAGCAGGAGTAGGCCATACGGCCCCTCGAACCTGCTCCGCAATTCAATAAGATCATGGCTGATCCGATCATGGACTTAGCTCCACTTTCCTGCCCGCTCCCCATAACCCCTTATTCCCTTAGCGTTTAAGAAACTGTCTATTTTTGTCTTAAATTTATTCAATGTCCCAGCTTCCACAGCTCTCTGAGGCAGCGAATTCCACAGATTTACAACCCTCTGAGAGAAGAAATTTCTCCTCATCTCTGTTTTAAATGGGCAACCCCTTATTCTAAGATCATGGCCTCTAATTCTAGTCTCCCCCATCAGTGGAAACATTCTCTCTGCATCCACCTTGTCAAGCTCCCTCATAATCTTATACGTTTCAATAAGATCACCTCTCATTCCTCATAAGTCAACCCCCTCATCCCAGGAATCAACCGAGTGAACCTTCTCCGAACTGCCTCCAAAGCAAGTATATCCTTTCATAAATATGGAAACCAAATCTGCACGCAGTATTCCAGATGTGGCCTCACCAATACCTTATATAGCTGCAGCAAGACTTCCCTGTTTTTATACTCCATCCCCTTTGCAATAAAGGCCAATATACCATTGGCCTTCCTGATCACTTGCTGTACCTGCATACTATCCTTTTGTGTTTCATGCACATCTACCATCTAAGTGAGGGAGGCCCATCAATATCGAAATAATTTAGTTGGATAGTTGAAATATATATATGTCTGTTTTAAAAAAAGAATTGGCTGCATAGATTTCAATTCAAAATATACATCTGTTTGCATTTTTCAATGGATTTTTAATGCTTACCTGTTTAAAAACATGGTTTCTTACAAATTCTTATATTAACATAATATTTTCCTGCATTTCATATATAAAATGTATCGGAATTGCTCTCTGGAGGCTGTAGTTTGGAAAAGGCTGCTTATTTTGAAGATTGACTGTGCACAAGTATAATAAAACATATACTGATTCCAGTTTCTGGATCACAGCAGTGAACTCTTGTTCTTTTGGTTACACAAAGGACACAAGAGGATAATGGTGCAGTGCTGGAGTGCCGAAAAAGGCACCTGAACTGGTGAGACATGGGTTTACATTCCAATCTTCGTTACTGAGCCTACAGTCTCAGCTGATGTGTAGTAGAAACGTTCTAAACAAAGGCCATATGCTTCGCCACAAAAAGGGAGGAACAGCCAGGGATCACTGTCGCACACATCCTAAGGGCCAGTTTACAGCTCATCTTCTCAACCTCAGATTGTTCATGATTCAAGGAAATCCAAGGAGTGAGAGGGGTAAACCAAAGAGTTAAAATGCTGCTGAATCACTGATCTCAACATTGTTGCTATAGTGGCAGTAATGAGCTGAGGCTCAGTACTTGCCTCCAGGGGCAGGTCAAAGGCCAAGTCACTCCGGCCACTCAAATCACCTCAAGGCAGTTAGGTCAGACCGCCATTGGCAGAGGCCTGTTTTAAAATTAGTTCCTGGGCTGTGGATGTCGCTGGCAAAGTCCCAAATTGATAGCAGATAAACGATAGCCGGGTATCACTAGGGGAAATGAAAACCAGAGCATACCAGGAAGGGACAGAATGTATAAACATAAAGGTGAATCAGAAAGTGGGGTCAAAGCAGGAAAAAATTGTAAAAAAAACAAAGTAAAAGCTCTTTATCTGAATACATGCAGCATTCGTAACAAAATAGATGAGTTGATGGCACAGATACAAATGGGGTGACCAAGGCTAGGAACTAAATATTCAGGGGTATTTAACAATTCGGAAGAACAGACAGAAAGGAAAAGGAGCTGGGGTAGCACTGTTAATAAAGGATGAGATCAGTACGTTAGTAAGAAATGATATTGGCTCAGAAGATCAAGATGTTGAATCAGTTTGGATGGAGATAAGGAATAATGAGGGGGAAAAGTCGCTGGTGGGCGTAGTCTATAGGCCCCCTAACAGTAGCTACACTGCTGGATGGAGTATAAATCAAGAAATAATGGAGGCTTGTAAAAAAAGGAATGGCAATAATCATGGGTGATTTTAACCTTCATGTTGATTGGACAAAGCAAATTGGCCAGGGTAGCCTTAAGGAAGAGTTCATAGAGTGTATCCAGGATAGTTTCCTTGAACAGTACGTTGCAGAACTAACCAGGGAGCAGCTATCTTAGATCTGGTACTGTGTAATGAGACAGGATTAATAAATGATCTAGTAAAGCATTCTCTTGGAATGAGTGACCATAACATGGTTGAATTTCAAATTCAGTTGGATCTCAAATCAGTGTCCTAAGATTAAATAAAAGAGACTATAAGGTATGAGGGCAAAGTTGGCTAAAGTGGGCTTGAAAAATAAATTAAAGTATAAGAACATAAGAACATAAGAATTAGGAATAGGAGTAGGCCATCTAGCCCCTCGAGCCTGCTCCGCCATTCAACAAGATCATGGCTGATCTGGCCATGGACTCAGCTCCACTTACCCGCCCGCTCCCCATAACCCTTAATTCCCTTATTGGTTAAAAATCTATCTATCTGTAATTTGAATACATTTAATGAGCTAGCCTCAACTGCTTCCTTGGGCAGAGAATTCCACAGATTCACAACCCTCTGGGAGAAGAAATTCCTTCTCAACTCGGTTTTAAATTGGCTCCCCCGTATTTTGAGCCTATGCCCCCTAGTTCTAGTCTCCCTGACCAGTGGAAACAACCTCTCTGCCTCTATCTTGTCTATCCCTTTCATTATTTTAAATGTTTCTGTAAGATCACCCCTCATCCTTCTGTACTCCAATGAGTAAAGACCCAGTCTACTCAATCTATCATCATAAGGTAACCCCTCATCTCCGGAATCAGCCTAGTGAATCGACTCTGTAACCCCTCCAAAGCTAGTATATCCTTCCTTAAGTAAGGTGACCAAAACTGCACGCAGTACTCCAGGTGCTGCCTCACCAATAACCTGTACAGTTGCAGCAGGACCTCCCTGCTTTTGTACTCCATCCCTCTCGCAATGAAGGCCAACATTCCATTCGCCGGTTGATGAGCAGTGGCAGACATTTAAGGAGATATTTCATAACTTGCAACAAAAATATATCCCAATGAGAAGAAAAGACTAAGAGAAGGGATAACCATCCGTGGCTAACTAAGGACATAAGGGATGGTATCAAATTGAAAACAAGGGCATACAATGTGGCCAAGACTAGTGGGAGACCAGAGGACTGGGAAACTTTTAAAAGTCAGCAAAGAACGGCTAAAAAAATAACAGAGAGGGAAGATAGATTATGAAATTAAACTAGCACAAAATATAAAAACAGATAGTAAGAGTTTCTACAGGTATATAAAAAGGAAACGAGTGGCTAAAGTAAATGTTGGTCCCCTAGAGGATGAGACTGGGAAATTAATAATGGGATACAGGGAAATGGCAGAGACATTGAACAAATATTTTGTATTGGTCTTCACGGTAGAAGACATTAAAAACATCCCAATAGTGGATGATCAAGGGGTTATACGGAGGGAGGAACTTAATACAATCACTATCACTGAAGAAGTAGTAGTACTCGGTAAAATAATGGGACTAAAGGCGGACACATCCCCTGGACCTGATGGCTTACATTCTAGGGTCTTAAAAGAAGTTGCTGCAGAGATAGTGGTTGTAATCTACCAAAATTCCCTGGATTCTGGGGAGGTCCCAGCAGATTGGAAAACCGCAAATATAACGCCCCTATTTTAAAAAATAAGGCAGGCAAAAAGCAGGACATTATAGGCCAGTTAGTTCAACATCTGTCATTGGAAAAGTGGTGGAGTTGATTATTAAGGAAGCAATAACAGGACATTTGGAAAAGCATAATTCAATCAAGCAGAGTCACCATGGTTTTGTAAAAGGGAAATCATGTTTGACAAATTTGCTGGAGTTCTTTGAGGGTGTAATGAGCAGGGTGGATAAGGGGGAACCAGTGGATGTGGTGTATTTGGATTTCCAGAAGGCATTCAATAAGGTGCCACATAAAAGGTTACTGCACAAGATAAAATTTCACGGCGTTGGGGGTAATATATTAGCATGGATAGAGGAACAGAGAGTCGGGATAAATGGGTCATTTTCCGGTTGGCAAACAGTAATTAGTGGGGTGCTGCAGGGATCGGTGCTGGTGCCCCAACTATTTACAATCTATATCAATGACTTGGATGAAGGGACTGAGTGTAATGTAGCCAAGTTTGCTGATGATACAAAGATGGGTGGGAAAGCAAATTGTGAGGAACACACACAAAATCTGAAAAGTGAGTGAGCAAAAATTTGGCAGATAGAGTATAATGTGGGAAAATGTGAGGTTATCCACTTTGCCAGAAAAAACAGAAAAGCAAATTATAATTTAAATGGAGAAAAATTGCAAAGTGCTGCAGTACAGTGGGACCTGGGGGGCCTTGTGCATGAAACACAAAAAGTTAGCATGCAGGTTCAGCAAGTGATCAGGAAGGCAAATGGAATGTTGACCTTTATTGCAAGGGGAATAGAGTATAAAAGCAGAGAAGTCCTGCTACAACTGTACAGGGTATTGGTGAGGCCACATCTAGAGTACTGCGTACAGTTTTGACCTCCGTATCTATGGAACGATATACTTGCATTGGAGACTGTTCAGAGAAGGTTAACTAGGTTGATTCCGGAGATGAGGGGGTTGACTTATGAAGATAGGTTGAGTAGGTTGGGCCTATACTCATTGAAGCTGAGAAGAACGAGAGGTGATCTTATCGAAACATATAAGATAATGAGGGGGCACGACAAGGTGGATGCAGAAAGGATATTTCCATTCATAGGGGAAACTAAAATTAGGGGACATAGTCTCAGAATAAGGGACTACCCATTTAAAACTGAGATGAAGAGAAATTTCTTCTCTCAGAACGGTGTAAATCTGTGGAATTCTCTGCCCCAGAGAGCTGTGGAGGCTGGGTCATTGAATATATTTAAGGCAGAGATAGACAGATTTTTGAGCGATAAGGGAATATCGGGTTATGGGGAGCAGGCAGGGAAGTGGAACTGAGTCCCTGATCAGATCAGCCATGATCTTATTAAATGGCAGAGCAGGCTAGAGGAGCCAAATGGCCTACTCCTGCTCCTATTTCTGATGTTCTTATAATAGATCAGCAGCTAGGTGTTGTTGGGAGACAAATGGTCTCTATTTATGGCAATCAAATGGGAGAATACAATGAATTCATAGAATTTTACTAAACATTAACAACTTGGATCCAAGTGAACATATTTTAGCTTCGTCTTCATTACTCATTTCCTGTTCAATTCTCATGATTTATGATCATCAGAGTGGAGGAAAAAGGGATGGTGTGTTAATCAGGCTTTTAAGTATCAAGAAATACCAGTCTGCCATATGTATGTGGCATTTCTATGGGGCATGAACAGGCTCAGAGTAAAAGGCATCTTTTGTGCTGTGATAAAGTTCATTCACATTGTCAGTACTTTGTGGTTTTGTTGTGGACTTTTGTGCAACAACAATGAAGCTTATTGTGAAAGATAATGTTCGCTTCTATTTTAACCGACTTACTATATTTTCTTTATTGTTCTTTATGTATTTTCAAATAACTTCCTGGTGCTTCTGAAACTTCAGACCTTTGGGCTGTAACTAATTTTGCTACTCATTTCTTTCAGTATGTATGTAGCCAATGTGGTAATTGGTGTTCATTCTGTAGCCCTGCATTAGGGCTTTTAGCTGAACTTACAGAGTGTGAGATGTGTAAGTCTATCTGGTTGCACACTGGGTTGTGCAGACTTCATATTTTACTTGAACAATGTGTTGTACTTTAAAGGATTTGCATGCCAATAAACGAATAGTGTTTATACAAATGCTTAAAATGGCGAGTGTTCTAGTCAAAGGGGAAAGACAAAAGCTGTGAACCAACTTACTAGCATGTGTTTCATAAAGTTCACACTATTGTGCTGTATGTTTGCCAAAAACTGAAGATGGTTTCTCTTTAAAGAATAAATCACAGTCAACATGCTGGAGCTGAATACTCGTGCATTAATGTCCAGGTGCCACAGAGCAAGGGGAAGATACAGATTTGAGTCTTGTTCTGCACCATTCTCAATCTGACAGCTATCTACATTGGTTCCCAGTCTGGCAGTACCTCAATTTTTAAATTCTCATCCTTGTATTAAAACCCCTCCCCTCATTCTTCTCTATCTCTGTTACCTCCTACAACCCTCTGAGATCTCTGCACCCCTCCAATTGTTGAGCCCAGCCCTGGTTTCCTTTGCTCCACCATTGGCAGGCTGTCTAGGCCCTAAGCTCTGGAGTTCCCTCCGTGAACCTTTCCACCTCTCTACCTCTCTCTCCACCATTTGGTTGCTCCTTAAAATCTACCTCTTTAACCAAGCTTTTGGTCACGTGTCCTAATAATCTCTTTATGTGGCTCAGTGTCAAATATTGTTGTCTAATGCTTCTGTGAAGTGTCTTGGGATGTTTTACTACACTAAAGATGCTATTTAAATACTTGTTGCATGTTTTTTTAAGTGAGAAAGGTTCCTGCCAGGAAAAGCTCTCGGGAGCACCAAGCGGCGGCCGATCCATTTCCGCGGGGCAATTTCCCATTCTCTACTGATATTAATTACTTTAAGTTGCTCACTCTTATCAGCTCCCTGGTTTCCCACTAAGTTTGTGTCTTCTACTGTGAAGACAAATATAAAATATTTGTTTGAAGTCTTTGCCATTTGCTTATTCCCCATTATAATTTCACCTGCCTCAGCCTCTGAGGGACCAATGCTTACTTTTGCTACTCTTTTTTACATATTTGTAGAAGTTCTTACAATCTGTTTTTATATTTATTGCTTGTTTACTCATGTTATGTCTTTAGATGTTCTGATAATGACTCCATGAGGCAATGTGTTGTACTTGAACTGTAGTGACCTTAGTCCTTTATTGATAACTCCAGAGTGAGGGTAACACATGGTGGTCTGCCTTTTATACTAGGCCAGGCACACCTGTACAGGTAACCTGCAAGTCTCCCACTGCAGTGCCCTCTGGTGGCACACCTTGTAATAGTACAAGCAGTAACCATGTCATCACTCTCTCCCAAGCCTTTAGTGCAAATCGTCTCTGCATTGACTGTGCTCTGGACCTAGCTCTATCTGGTTGACTTTTGGCGGGTCGTTTCTATCTTGGGTGAGTGGTTGGTGTTTCATTGGCAGTAGAGTGCTGGTGGTTTCTGTTTGTGTGTCCATGACCACTCCACTCTCTTCCCCCTGCCTCCTCACCCCCCACATACATATAGATTATGCCGCAGGCTCATTACATTCATATGCATTCAAGTCTAGAAAAAAAAATTTGCATTGACATCATTACATTTGTGGTTCAGTTGTGAGGCAAGTACATTCGACTGGTGAGACACATTCTTGATACGTACTGGGAATCGGTACGGGTGTCAGCATAGTTGCGTATGGACAAGCTAGTTCCAGAACTGCTGGATGGTGCCCAGGTTGTCTGGTGGCGGCGCGGTACCCAGTGCTGGCAGTGGGAACCCGGTTGGCTCAAGTTGCCTGCTCTCGGGGCTTTTGCCGTTGCACCTAGCGTCGGGCAGGTTCACAGATGCCTGTGACCTCCCTGTCCTCTCCTTGCACCCTGGGTCGCTGCTGCTCCCTGAGGAGCAGTCGTCTAGCAGTGCACAGGGAACTGCTGACTCGCTTGCCCGGGCATTGTTTGGTTTGGGATCCTGGCTGGTCCCGGCCCCATTTGGGAGAACTGTTGCGGGTGACCCTTCATTCCCGGTTATGGCCTTGGTGGCGATAGGGTCTGGGGGCTGCGTCATGGCACAGTTTGCTCTTTCAGGCTCGTGGCAGTTGGTGCCATCGGGTACCTGAGAGGTGGAGCCAGTCAGGGGCAAGGTATCGATACCGGTGTCGTTGCCCTCCTGATATCGCTTGCTCTGCAGCTCATATGTATTGGCTGCTTGTGGCCACACTCCTTGGTGCATAACTCTGGTCCCAGGGATGCAGGCTACTATATTTGGTATCTCGCTGGACCTGTGTGCTTCCAATGGGTGCCTGCCTGCTGCATTGACTGAATGCAGTTGAAGTACTACATCGCACAACGTTTCATTACTCATTGTAAATAAGCTGTAGCTCCGATCGTGATCGCGCGCCTTTTCTTTGCTTATTGCATGTACATAATTCTGATCATCAGTTGCACATTTTACATCTAACTTACAGTTGCTCTTACATTGATTGAAAATATGGAACTATCCCTTTCAGTGTGGTGGGTTGCAGGCCTCCTTTAAGAGAGCCTTGCTAACTTTACCCCAATCCTCTTCTCCGTTTGGTGCCAAATGTTGCTCCATCAGCGCTGCACCTCGGAGTCTGACCGCCGCCATCTTTTTCTTCAGTGCCTCATCTCGTGGTTTGGACTCCATCTTTCCTCCATCCACAATGTCGACTGCGGTGATCCTCTTCTCCCCGGGTTCTGCCACCGAGCTGGGAAGTCGCCTTTGGATCCGATTTTCTTCCTCCGGAGTCCTGCCACTGGAGCCTGGAAGGTACATGCGGGTCGTCTCAGCTGAATCATCTCCACGCAGTCGTGCTGCGCTGGTCTGCTCTCTGGTGCCGGGTCCACCCTCTGAGCGCGGAGTTCAGAGGGATGAAGTCTTTCCAACTCCAATGGATCTACCAACGACTGGGATAAGTTCATCGGTGTAGGTGCGCAGCTTTGCCTGAACCGGGACCAACTTGGGTCATTCAGCTTGATTGTCCCATAGCCTCTCAAAGGCTTCTTGACTCATTACTGACTGGCTCACCCCCGTGTCCATTTCCATGAAGACTGGAACGCCATATATCTCGACTTCCATCCTCAACGGGGAACACTCGGTGGTGCAGGTAAACATGCCATATACCTCATCGTGGGGCTGAGCTGCCTCTCTGCCTATCGTTGCATAATCCTCCGCGCTGGATTCATGGCCATCTGCAGACTCTTCATCAACACAGTGAGTCATATTTCTTTTACACATTCGCTGGAGGTGGCCTTTGTGCTGCAGCCTTTACACACATAGTCTTTAAAGCGGCACTGGTGAGCCCTGTGATTCCCTCCACAATGCCAGCATGGAGCTACTCGATTAGCCCCCCTCGGTGGACTCTGAGTTAAGGGACTCGGGGGTCTGTTCTCTCTTCCCTGAGAAGGTTCACGTTCTACAGTCCAGCCTCTAAAAGGTGCTACTCTGTGCACAGTACTTGCCGGGTTTGAGTCCTGAGGATGAGTCATCTGCCTAGAGCCGCAGGTCGAGATCATGAATGCCTGCCTCATGGAGATGGCCTTCTGCAGTGTGACTGTGGTATCTGCAGACAGTAGCTTATGAAGAAGGCCCTCATGGCCGATTCCAATGACAAAGATGTCCCGCAGTGCTTCGGTGAGGTGGTTGCCGAAATCACACGGTGCCGCCAGCCTCCTGAGGTCTGCAGCATATTTCGCGATTTCCTGGCCTTTGGGCCATCGATGGGTATAGAACCGGTATCTGGCTGTGAGGATGCTCTCTTTGATTTGAGTTGCTCTTGGATCAGCATTACAACCTCCTCATACGTCTTGGTCGTTGTCTTCACTGGTGCCAGCAAGTCCCTGACGAGGCCATAGACAGTGGGCACAACCGGTTAGCAGGATAGCTCTGCGGTTAGCAGCCAGTGTAGCCGGATTGTCGCCTGCCAGTTCGTTTGCTATGAAGAAATGGTCGAGCCTCTCCACAAAGGCGTCCCAATCATCACCATCGGTGAACTGCTGCAACATACCAAGGGTAGCCATTTTCGCGTGAAGGTTTGTAATCTCATCGCCAATTGTTATGTCTTTAGATGCTCTGATAATGACTCCACGAGGCAATGTGTTGTACTTGAACTGTAGTGACCTTAATCCTTTATTGATAACCAGAGTGAGGATCGCACATGGTGGCCTGCCTTTTATACTAGGCCTGGTTCACCTGTACAGGCAACCTGCAAGACTCCCACTGCGGTGCCCTCTGGTGGCACACCTTGTAACAGTACAAGCAGTAACCATGTAGGATACATGACAACTCTCATATTCTATTTTCTCCCTTTTTATCAATTTTTGGTCATCCTTTGAAGGCTTACCTACTCTTCTTTTAATCTAATACTATCCTTAACTTCTTTAGTTAGCCAGAGCCGGATCACTTTTCTCATGGAATTTTTATTTCTCAATGGAATGTATAGTCATTAAGAATTTTGGAATTATTCTTTAAATGTTTGCCACTGCTTATCTACCATCATACCTTTTAATCTAATTTACCAATCTACCGTGGCTAACTTGACCCTCATATCCAAGTAATTGGCTTTATTTAAATTTAAGACTCTTGTTTCCGACTGAGGTATTTCACTTTCAAACTCAATGTGAAATTTTATCATTTTATGATCACTCTTTCCCAGAGGATCCTTTTCTGTGAGATTACACAATACAATATCTAAAATAGCCTGTTGCCTGGTTGCTTCCATGATGTATTGTTCTAGGAAACTGTCTTAAATGCATTCCATGAACACATCCTCCAGGCTACCTTTGCCAATTTGATTTGTTTCACACCATTTTTGTTCATGAACTGTGCAAATTCTTTTGAACAAAATTGTGGCCCATTATCAGACTCATTTTCTTCTTGGAGACCATATGAAGAAAATAATCTTCGCAAATTGTCTAATGTTTTACTTGTTATTTTCCGCATTGGAAACACCTCTACCCAATTCGAATGGCTATCAATCACAATGAACGATTGCTGTCCTTCTAGCTCAGCAAAATCTATATGTAACCTTTGCCACATCCTGGGAGGCCATTTCCATGGCTGTAATGGTACTGATGGTGGTTGCTTGCTTACCGATTGACATGTTGTACACTGACTAATGATGTACTCTATATCTTCATCTTTATCTAGACCTGGCCACCATAAGTAACTGCATGTAAAATTCTTAGTCAAGCACATCTCCTAATAGTTTGGACCTGAATTTATTTGGAATAACCACTCTTGCACCCCACATGATGCTGTCTTTATCCACGGACAGTTCATTCCTATGAACGAAGTATGGATGAACATCTTTCTCTGATACCTGGTTTGACCAGCCATTTGCTATGTAATCATACACCTTTGACATAACTGAGTCACGTTTGGTTGCTCTACCAATCTCTTACGCTGTGACTGGCAGTTCATCAATGTATGAAAAATAGAATACTACTTCGTTATTGGGTATAACTTGTGATGGGGAAGGCCACCTAGACATAGCATTAGCATTACTGTGATTAGCTGATCATCTGTGCTCAATGTCATATGTATACGCTGACAAAATCAAATCCCATCTCTGCATTTGGGCTGCAACTAATGTTGGAACTGGGGTCTTTGGATGGAGGATTGCTGTCAGGGACTTATGGTCCCTAACGTTGGTAAACTTACGACCATACAGTATTTTCATCCCACAAACAAAGCGGTCACGCAATGCACGGTCCTGAAAGTTTCCGAAATAACAGAGAATGGATAACTTCTTTAATACTACAATGTACTCACTGATACTCTCGTCAGTTAATTGATTTTGTATTCCAAACCGATAACTTTCAACAATTTCCAGGGGCTCAGGGCTGTAGTGCTGTTCTAACTTGTTCAGAATAAGAGGAAACAAGTTCTCGAGGTGTCTTGGCCAACATTTATCCTTCAATGAGAATCATTAAATGTCTGGTCATTTATCTCAATGTTGTCTGTGGGGCCTTGCTATGCACAAATTAGCTGCGATATTTATTACATTACAAGAATGAGTAGAATTCAAAAGTAATTCATTGGTTGTGATACATTTCAGGATGTCGTGAGGTCATGAAAGATGATATATAAATGCACATTCTTTCTTTCCTTACTGGTACAGTATGGATAAGATATTGGAGCTGAAATTGCCCCCCTTTTTAAGGTCCATTACCTGAGAAGCGGTAATGGGGCAGCAAGGCCTTTCCGACCAGAGGCAGGCAGATAGATTGTCCAACCCATCCAAAATTACACCCAGGCCGGGAGCGGCAGAAATGGCTTTTCGTCCCATCCCGTTGGGGACACGCTGATCACTTAGCGTCCGGTGGCGAGCCTTTTCCACCCCGCGAAGGAAATTGCCCCGCGGGAGCAGAGCCGCCACCGCTCGGTGCCCCCGACAGCTTTTCCCGGCGGGAAGCTGCCAGTGGCTAAGCGGCACATCCGCCCTTAACGGAGAGGACGCACCGCCGCGGCCTCCATTTTATTTCCTCCTTGAAAAAGTGCAACATCCCCACTGACACCTGAGAATCCCTGGCTCAAGACCGCTCAAAGTGGAGGAGAAGCATCCGGGAAGGCGCCGAACACATCGAGTCTCTTTGCCGGGAGCAAGCGGAAGCCAAGCGCGAACAGCGGAAGGAGCGCACGGCAACCCAAGCACCCCACCCACCCATCCCTTCAACCACCGTCTGCCCCACCTGTGACAGAGACTGTAGGTCCCGCATTGGACTCATCAGTCACCTGAGAACTCATTTTTAGTGTGGAAGCAAGTCATCCTTGACTCCAAGGGACTGCCTAAGAAGAGAAGGCTTTTAATTGTTGGCCGACTCTGAAGTTGGCCTGACAATGGCGGCCACGCGTTTGGCCGGGCCGCCAACAGGCCGTGGCTGCAGAGCTTGCAGCAGCCCTCCCCTTTCACTGAAGGAAAGGGACGTTGCTACATGTCAGCGCGACGCTGATGCCACCACCCGTCTTCTGTCCCCAACGCACCTCTGCCCCTCAGCCACCCCAAACACCGCCGCAACAATTTAAAAAAGTTAAAGAGGCCAATTTCCCTCTATTCTCTGCCCCCTGGATTCGGGCAGAGAACATTCATTGAATTCAGATTATCCGCCCAGTTTGGGGCAGAGGGCAATTTCTACCCCATTGTCTCATAAGTATTTTAACAGTCTTATATTTCATAAAATACAAATACACAGTTAGCATTTCCTTCCCTCAATAATTTTGCAGTTATGACTGAATTTTCTGCTTTTCATCAGGCCATGTTCTACACTTCTCTCCAGACACCTGTCTCTACAGCTGATACAGAGCTCTCTTATACTGATCAGATGTTTCCTGTAGAACACATTTTTTTATTTTATTCTGTACATTTCCTATATTCACACAAACATGAATGTACAATGCAAGAAACTTAGAGACACAATTGGTTCTATTCGATTTATACCAGTGGATAGAGCATCTTTTAATTGTAAGATTAAGCTTGTTTTGATTATTTATTGTTTACTCATGCTGTTTCCTTCTTTTTCTCCTCCTTGTTCCTACTTCGCTAATTCCATTTTTTTCTGCTTCTGGATTTTCCCTTCCATTTCTGATTTTCATGTGGCCCTTCTCTGATGATCTCTTTTCTCTCTGCAGCTTTATTTTGTTTTCCTCTTGCTGCTTCTCTCCACTTCCACTGTCTCCTGACTTTCCTCCCATCTTTATTTTCTCTGACTCCCGGCTGGTTTCAGAACCTATGATATGCTGCATGCATGTCCTGGATTTTTTTTTTTTAATCATTCGCCAGCATACAGGGCCAGCATTTATTGTCCATGTCTAATTGCCCTTGAGAAGGTGGTGGTGAGCCGTATTCTGTATCCACCGCAGTCGGTGAGGTGAAGATACTCCCACCGTGCTGTTAAGGAGGGAGTTCCAGGATTTGGACCCAACAACAACTTGTATTTGTATAGCACCTTTAATGTAGTAAAACGTCCCAAAGCGCTTTACAGGAATATTATAAGACAAAACAATTTGACACCGAGCCACATAAGGAGAAATTAACGCAGGTGACCAAAACCTTGATCAAAGAGGTAGGTTTTAAGGAGCGTCTTAAAGGAAGAAAAAGAGGTAGAGAAACGAAGAGATATAAATATTCCAGAGCTTAGGGCCTAGGCAACAGAATGGTTGAGCGATTATAATCAGGGATGCTCAAGAGGACAGAATTAGGGACATATTAATTTGCAACACCTAAAGCACTGATTGGGCCCCCTTGATGGCAAGTCCTGAATGCTGATTGGTCTCCTGGGAGGCTTAAAAACACCCAGCAGTTTCTCTTTGAAAAGTATAATTCAGACTGCCAACTCCAGACAGAACAGAACTCACTTGGAACTGACCGGGCTCACACTCATGAGTTAAGACCTTCTCCCACCCCACCAAAAGAGTTCCAGCCCCCACCCCATCGCCCAGGTTTCTGACCTCCTCCCTCATCAAAGTTCCTGACCTACTCCCCCCCTCCACCCCCCCCCCCGCAAAAGTTCCTGACCTCTTTCCCCCCCCCCACCCCCCAACCGCCCAAGTTCCTGATCTTCTCCCAAGTCTGACCACCTCTCCCGTCACGGATTGTTAACTAGTTTATTGGGTATGAAGTGAATAGTCACAATGCCATGACTTCCGGATTTTATCCAATCCAATGATGTCACTTGTCACACAACTTTCCAAGAAATCCAAGTGTAGGGGAGGAGAGGGAAAACATGGTGCGAGTGTAAAGGAGGTGGTGTTGGAAGAACGTGATCCGTCTTGCCATTTAGATCACGTTCTCGCTCGCAACCACCCCCCCCCCCGCCCCGCCCCACGCCTTCGACCTGGATCACATTCTTCTGCCATCCTCACTGCTCTCCGAGCTCTTTACCCAGCCCCACTCCACCGAATTCCTAACCACCTCTCCCTGAGTTCCTGACCTCCTCTCCCCTTCTCTCTCCCCCCTCTGATCCACTCTCCCCTGTCCCCACGCTCTCTCTGCCTCCCCTCTCTCTCTCTGCCTCCTCCCAGTCTGTCTCTGCCCCTCTCTCCCCAATCTCTCTACCCAACTCTCCCTCTCTCTACACAAAAATATCCGTGCAGGTAATCACTTTGCAGAATTAGAGGAGCGCAGATATCTCGGGTGGTTGTGGGGCTGGAGGAGACTACAAAGATATTGTGAGGGGCGACGCCATGGGGGGACTTGAAAACAAGGTTGAGAATTTTTAAATCATGGCATTGCTTAACCGGGAGCTAATGTAGGTCAGTGAGCACAGGGGTGATGGGTCTAACACACCACTAAACAAATTCATCCTGAAGCCTCAGCATTTATCACTGTGGCAGAAACTGGAATTGGAAATAGCAGCTAGTGCCTAAAGAATGAACTACAGAATCATGTGCCAGGAACTCCTAGTGTGGTATTATTGAATCAACCTTTGATGCTTTAATGTATGACTGTGCCTTTTTTTTGTCTGAAAAGTTTACAAGAATCCCAGAGAGGTGTGCCATTCCTCTGATCCTTTGAAATCAGAAATAAACTGCAACAAAGAAACCAACTTTGTTTTATGTTGGTTTAATTAACTGTGGAGTACAAAGTCCTGTTTTAATGGAAAACTCATGTCTGTAGAATGGTCTGTGGAATTTTTTGTGGACCTATAAATTCATATCCACTGGCAGCAATTCTTTGCCTAAAGTCGCCCAGCTCAATGTGCCATAGTACCAGAAACGGAGCAATAACCAGTTGTGGAAAGAATCTCCTTGATCTGAACACAGGGAAGGAAAAAAGCTATTGTTTCAACTGTTAGGTGATACATGCCTTGCTATCTTGTTGCTAGTTATTGTTTAAAAGCACACATTAAACAACTTAGATTTTTTTCTGTAATTCTTTTCTTCATAAAGTGATCATCTGGTAGCAGAGCAGTTGAGCTAACATTCTTTTCCTGTGGCATCTATAATGAAATGGAACACAGACTATGGGGCTGAATGGTTCCCCTACCCACATCCTACCCGCCGCAATGTTTGTATAGGATCCTATGTGAAAAAAGTTTAGGTAGCTTCAACCTAGTTCCCAGTGGCCATGGACCTACAACATAAAGCTCTCCATAATGGACGCAAGTTGACAATTCTCACTGAGAGACCAGGAAAATGGCTGACACAGAAAATAAAACTTCCCATTGGTGCAGCAGGGTGATGATCGCCTGTTAGGGTTATAAAGCATGTTTTTGGCGGATGGTGAAAAGAACTTTACACTTTAGCTATCTGGGCTAGCTGACTGAGCTATACTTGCAAGTGTGACAATGTTGCAAAGTGCACTCAGCCACCAAAATTTTGATTTTCCCCATTTATGTATGACAGAGCAAAGTCAATATTCTAATCATATTGCAATGAATATGCAGAACAATAGGGCCAAATTTGTTGTGAACTGTGCAGGGGAGATCTCTAGCCTAGAAATTTGTGTTTTCAATATTAGTATAATTTTAAAATCTTCTTCATTGTTTTCAATGTCCATCAATGTCGATTCAAGCACTACATGTGTAAAGGCTGCGAAACAGTGGGGTGCATCCAGCGAATGTGTAAGAATGCTGCGCCTCACCACGTGGCAGAGTCGGCAGAGGATGATCGATCCGGCGCGGATCACGCAGAACAAACAAGAGAGGCAACTTAACCCGAGGAAGAAGTGTATGGGGTACACACCTTCACCACCAAGAGCCCTCCTATCATGCTGAAAGTCAAATTGAATGGTATTCCGGTATCAATGGAGTTGGACACGGGGGCGAGTCAGTCAATTATGAGCCAGAAGGCTTTTGAGAAACTGTGGGGCAACAAGGCACAAAGGCCCAAACTGAGCCCGATTCAGACAAAGCTGCACACCTACACCAAAGAGCTCATACCAGTCATTGGCAGTGCGGCAGTTAAGTTATCGTACGATGGAGCTGTGCATGATTTATCACTGCGGATTGTACCAAACGATGGCCTAACGGTATTCGGCAGAAGCTGGCTGGGAAAGATTTGATGGAACTGGGACGACATCAAAGCACTATCTTCAGTGGATGATGCCTTGTGCGCCCAAGTGCTGAGCAAGTTTCCGTTGCTATTTGAACCAGGCATCGGCAACTTCACAGGCGCCAAGATGCAGATCCATCTAATCCCCGATGCAAGGCCCATTCATCACAAGGCTCGAGCGGTTCCATATATGATGAGGGAGAAAGTCGAGATCGAACTGGACAGACTTCAACCAGGAGGAATCATATCGCCAGTCGAGTTCAACCAGTGGGCCAGTCCAATTGTTCCGGTGTTGAAAAGCGATGGCACGGTCAGAATCTACAGAAACTACAAGGTAACGACCAACCGAGTCTCGTTACAAGACCAGTACCCGCTACCCAAGGCGGATGACCTGTTCACAATGTTAGCGGGGGGGGGGGAGTCATTCACCAAGTTGGACCTAACCTCCGCCTACGTGACACAGGAGCTGGCTGAATCTTCGAAAAGATTGACGTGCATCAACACGCAAAAAGGACTGTTTATATACCACAGGTGCCCTTTTGGGATTCGCTCGGCTGCTGCCATCTTCCAGAGGAACATGGAGAGTCTGCTGAAATCGGTTCTGCGCACCATTGTGTTTCAAGATGACATCCTGATCACCGGTCGTGACACCACTGAACACCTGCACAACCTTGAAGAAGTTCTAAGTCAACTAGACAAAGTGGGACTCAGGCTGAAACGCTCCAAGTGTGTTTTCCTGGCACCAGAGGTCGAATTTTTGGGGAGAAAGATTGCGGCAGATGGCATCAGACCCATGGACTCAAAGACAGAGGCCATCAAAAATGCACCCAGACCACAGAATGTGACAGAGCTGCGTTCGTTCCTGGGACTCCTCAATTATTTTGATAACTTTCTACCCGGGTTAAGCGCCTTGCTGGAACCATTGTACATGTTGCTACGTAAGGGTGACGACTGGGTTTGGGGTAAATCTCAAGAGACAGCCTTTGACAAGGCCAGAAACCTACTTTGTACTGTATGACCCGTGTAAACGATTAGTGCTAGCTTGTGATGCATCTTCGTACGGGGTTGGCTGTGTGTTACAGGAAACCAATGTATCAGGCAAACTTCAACTGGTTGCATATGTATCTAGAAGTCTGTCTAAGGCTGAAAGAGCCTACAGTATGGTCGAGAAAGAGGCTTTAGCATGTGTATATGGGGTTAAGAAAATGCACCAATACCTATTTGGACTTCGGTTTGAGCTTGAAACTGACCACAAACTGCTCATTTCGCTGTTTTCAGAAAGCAAAGGTATAAACACCAATGCTTCGTCCCGCATCCAAAGATGGGCACTAACATTGTCCGCCTATGACTATGTTATCCGCCATAAACCAGGCACGGAGAACTGTGCTGATGCCCTCAGTTGGCTACCACTACCACTGGGTGGAAATGGCACAGCCCGCAGACTTGCTTCTGGTCATGGATGCTTTTGAGAGCGAGGGGTCACCTGTCACTGCTCGCCAGATCAGGACCTGGACCAGCCAGGATCCTGTGCTATCACTTGTAAAGTTGCGTCCTCAATGGGAGCTGGTCGGCCGTTCCCAGGGAAATGCAAGATGAAATTAAGCCGTTTCACTGACGCAAAGATGAAATGTCCATCCAATCAGATTGTCTCTTATGGGGTAATCGTGTGGTTTTGCCAAAAAAAGGCAGGGAAACGTTTATATACGACCTACACAATACCCAACCAGGCAGAGTCATGATGAAGGCTATTGCCAGTTCGCATGTTTGGTGGCCTGGCATTGACTCGGACTTAGAGTCATGCATACACCAGTGCAACAGGTGCTCACAATTGAGCAATGCATCAAGGGAGGCTTCATTGAGTCTGTGGCCATGGCCCTCCAAACCATGGTCCAGAATCTGCATAGATTTTGCTGGCTCTTTCTCGGAAAGATGTTTTTAGTTGTAGTGGATGCTTACTCTAAATGGATTGAATGCGTAATCATGTCAGCCAACACATCCACTGACACCATTGAAAGCCTCCGGGCTATGTTCGCCACCCATGGCTTGCCAATGGACATGTTTCACCAACTTGGAATTCAATGAGTGTATGACCTGCATGGCATCAAGCATGTCAGGTCTGCCCCGTTTAAGCCCGCATCCAATGGTCAAGTGGAACGGGCAGTCCAAACGCGTGATGAAAGGCTCCTTACAGACCCGCTTATCTCGGGTTCTGCTCAGCTACCAGACGCGACCCCACTCGCTCACTGGGGTTCCCCCTGCAGAATTGTTAATGAAGAGAGCCCTCAAAACCAGGCTCTCCCTAGGCCAACTGGACCTAAATGATGGATGAACTTCAACAATTGTACATACCTGTCTGGAGTAAAAATAAAATGTGGAAGGTGGCTCAGCCGTGGCTAACAAGGGAAATTAAGGATCGTGTTAAATCCAAGGAAGAGGCATATAAATTGGCCCAAAAAAGCAGCAAACCTGAGGAGTGGGAGAATTTTATAATTCAACAGAGGATGACAAAGGGTTTACTTAGGAGGGGGAAAATAGAGTATGAGAGGAAGCTTGCTGGGAACCTAAAAACTGACTGCAAAAGCTTCTATAGATATGTGAAGAGAAAAAGATTGGTGAAGACAAACGTGGGTCCTTTGCAGTCAGATTCAGGTAAATTTATAATGGAGAACAAAGAAATGGCGGACCAGTTGAACAAATACTTTGGTTCTGTCTTCACGAAGGAAGACACAAATAACCTTCTGGAAATACTAGGAGACCGAGGATCTAGTGAGAAGGAGGAACTGAAGGAAATCCTTATTAGGCGGGAAATTGTGTTAGGGTAATTGATGGGATTGAAGGCTGATAAATCCCCGGGGTCTGATTCTCTGCATTCCAGAGTACAAGGAAGTGGCCCTAAAAATAGTGGATGCATTGGTGATCATTTTCCAACAGTCTATCGACTCTGGATCAGTTCCTATGGACTGGAGGGTGGTTAATGTAACCCCACTTTTTAAAAAAGGAGGGAGAGAGAAAACGGTAATTATAGACCGGTTAGCCTGACACCAGTAGTGGGGAAAATGTTGGAATCAATTATTAAAGATGAAATAGCAGCGCATTTGGAAAGTAGTGACAGGATCGGTCCAAGTCAGCATGGATTTATGAAAGGGAAATCATGCTTGACAAATCTTCTAGAATTTTTTGAGGATGTAACTAGTAGAGTGGACAAGGGAGAACCAGTGGATGTGGTGTATTTGGACTTTCAAAAGGCTTTTGACAAGGTCCCACACAAGAGATTGGTGTGCAAAATTAAAGCACATGGTATTGGGGGTAATGTACTGACATGGATAGAGAACTGGTTGGCAGACACGAAGCAGAGAGTCGGGATAAACAGGTCCTTTTCAGAATGGCAGGCAGTGACTTGTTTCGGGTGCCGCAGGGCTCAGTGCTGGGACCCCAGCTCTTTACAATATACATTAATGATTAAGATGAAGGAATTGAGTGTAATATCTCCAGGTTTGCAGATGACACTAAGCTGGGTGGCGGTGTGAGCTGTGAGGAGGATGCTAAGAGGCTGCAGGTTGACTTGGACAGGTTAGGTGAATGGGCAAACGCATGGTAGATGCAATATAATGTGGATAAATGTGAGGTTATCCACTTTGGTGGCAAAAACACGAAGGCAGAATATTATCTGAATGGCAGCAGATTAGGAAAAGGGGAGGTGCAACGAGACCTGGGTATCATGGTACATCAGTCATTGAAAGTTGGTATGCAAGTACAGCAGGCGGTGAAGAAGGCAAATGGTATGTTGGCCTTCATAACTAGGGGGTTGAGTATTGGAGCAGGGAGGTCTTACTGCAGTTGTGCAGGGCCTTAGTGAGGCCTCACTTGGAATATTGTGTTCAGTTTTGGTCTCCTAATCTGAGGAAGGACATTCTTGCTATTGAGGGAGTGCAGCGAAGGTTCACCAGACTGATTCCCAGGATAGCAGGACTGACATATGAGGAGAGACTGGATCTCCTGGGCCTGTATTCACTGGAGTTTAGAAGGATGAGAGGGGATCTCATAGAAACATATGAAATTCTGACGGAACGGGACAGGTTAGATGCAGGAAGAATGTTCCCGATGTTGGGCAAGTCCAGAACCAGGGGACATAGTCTAAGGATAAGGGGTAAGCCATTTAGGACTGAGATGAGGAGAAACTTCTTCACTCAGAGTGTTGTTATCCTGTGGAATTCCCTACCGCAGAGAGTTGTTGATACCAGTTCATTGGATATATTCAAGAGGGAGTTAGGTGTGGCCCTTATGGCTAAAGGGATGAAGGGGTATGGAGAGAAAGCTGGAAAGTGGTACTGAGGTGAATGATCACCCATGATCTTATTGAATGGTGGTGCAGGCTCGAAGGGCCGAATGGCTTACTACTGCACCTATTTTGTATGTTTCTATATTTCTATGAAACCCGGTGTCATCGGCAAAACATGTACCACAATCACGCAGCTGTATCGCGTGACATTGATATTAACAACCCTTTGTTTGTCCTTAATTACGGTCATGGTCCTAAATGGGTTGCTGGCACTGTCTTGGCCAAGGAAGGGAATAGAGTGTTTTCATCAAACTATTGAATGGACAAACGTGCAGAAAGCATTTGGATCAAACCAAACTGCGGTTCACCGACAACCAGGAACAACCTGAAGAAGACATCACCATCATCGATCCACCAACACACACCCAACCAGCAATCGATCTCGCTGTCAATCAAGAGGATGAACCCACCATTCCCTAGAGTTCTGTCAGACCAGCCACGCCGCATTGCAGCAATGGTCCGACTAACTCACCCATGCCAGAGTTTGAACTCAGACGATCAACCAGGGAGCTTTAGGGCCCCGGATCAACTTATAAATAATTTGTATCAAAGACTTTGGGGGGGGAGGAGGGGAGTGATGTTATGTATGTAAACATTGTAACTGTGTAAGACTTGCCACCAGAGGGCACAACTATCGTGCAAGGGAGTGTAAAAGGTTGTCTGCCATGCTGCTTAGGCACTCTGGAGTTGTATTAACATAGAAACATAGAAAATAGGTGCAGGAGTAGGCCATTCGGCCCTTCTAGCCTGCACCGCCATTCAATGAGTTCATGGCTGAACATTCAACTTCAGTACCCCATTCCTGCTTTCTCGCCATACCCCTTGATCCCCCTAGTAGTAAGGACCTCATCTAACTCCTTTTTGAATATATTTAGTGAATTGGCCTCAACAACTTTCTGTGGTAGAGAATTCCACAGGTTCACCACTCTCTGGGTGAAGAAGTTCCTCCGCATCTCGGTCCTAAATGGCTTACCCCTTATCCTTAGACTGTGACCTCTGGTTCTGGACTTCCCCAACATTGGGAACATTCTTCCTGCATCTAACCTGTCTAACCCCGTCAGAATTTTAAATGTTTCTATGAGGTCCCCTCTCATTCTTCTGAACTCCAGTGAATACAAGCCCAGTTGATCCAGTAGGTCAGTCCCGCCATCCCGGGAATCAGTCTGGTGAACCTTCGCTGCACTCCCTCAATAGCAAGAATGTCCTTCCTCAGGTTAGGAGACCAAAACTGTACACAATACTCCAGGTGTGGCCTCACCAATGCCCTGTACAACTGTAGCAACACCTCCCTGCCCCTGTACTCAAATCCCCTTGCTATGAAGGCCAACATGCCACTTGCTTTCTTAACCGCCTGCTGCACCTGCATGCCAACCTTCAATGACTGATGTACCATGACACCCAGGTCTCTTTGCACCTCCCCTTTTCCTAATCTGTCACCATTCAGATAATAGTCTGTCTCTCTGTTTTTACCACCAAGAGACTAAGGTCACAATGGTTTTAGCTCACAGTACTCAGTCTTGTGGAGTTCTTCCATACTTAACACTCCCTAAACCTCTCTGCCTCACGACCTCTCTCTCTTCCTTTAAGACGCTCCTTAAAACCTACCGCATCTGTCCTGATACCTGCTTCTTTGGTCGGTGTCAAATTGATGATTGATAGTGCTCTTGTGAAGCGCCTTGGGATGTTTTGCTACATTAAATACGCTGTATAAATGAAAGTTGTAGTTGTTGTTATGCTACACTTAACATTTTGGTATGACATTCTTCTGCCAATGTGCCCTTTTAAAAGTATGTAAACTCTTACATAAAGTAATAAAGTGTAATTTAAAAAATAAATTACCCCTTTCATAGAGCTTCTGTGTAGAAGGTGAAAATATATCTATATCATCAGTTACAGAAATTGACTCTTTATCCATAATGTCTTTTCACAAAAGGAAGAACAATACTGAATCATTTGTGGCGGGGGTCAGAGGGTGTGGGGTTGTTGCGGTGCAATATTTGGTTTGTGGTATTTCAATGGAGCCGCCTCATTATAATATTACCTCTGGGTCTGCTGCTGAATGTGCGGCCGCAGATGTGGTGCGGACCCGCAAACGCGATCTCAACTGGAGCCTTTAAAGGGCCAATGCAAGGTTGGAATTTGGAGGAGTTAGAGTTGCAGTAAAGTGAAGGAGAAGTGTGTAATAGATTCAGGATGGCCACAGGCTGGATCAAGATTTAATGACGCATCTTAATAATAAACTTGTATTGCTAAATCCCTGTGTTGGAATCAGATTCACATTAGATAGAATGTAATGTTAAGCAAGCCTTTCCTCATTGTAAATCACAGAAAGAGCTTGGCATTTCTTGCATCTTCACCTCTAGAATAAAACTACAAAACTTTCAGGTTCGTTACTTAAAGATTTCTATACAAACCCTCAGTATTTGTTATATTTTAGAGCAGTGCTATGTTGCACTTTACGAAAGAGCTGCTGGTTTCTCAATAAAATGAAATGCTGACAAGCTGCTATCTTATTGGTTAGAAAAAACACTTCAGGCAAACCTGTGATTTTTTAAAAAATAATATTTTTGAACTGAGTTCATTTGTTCATGTTTGTCACAGGCATGTAGGCCACTCTAGTCTCAAAATTCATCCCTTTGACCAAGTGTTTGGTCACCCTTCCTAATCTCTTCCTTCTTGGCTCAGTGTCTATTTCTTAAGCCAATTTGTAAAGCACCTTGGAGTGTTTCTTTAATTCCAAGGCACTATGGGCCCACATTTCCCCAACCCCTTTTTGCGGCGCACTCTCCCGAGATGCGCCGACTTTGTGCGCTGGAAACGGCACCGAAAAACTTACTCACGATTCTGGCCACTCTGCTGTGTGTCCCAGGTCCTGGCATGGCGCTTCTCGTGGAGTGGGGGGCGGACCTACAGCCCTGTGCCGAAAACAGTGTCGGCAGCTGCGCGCATATGCGGTAGCGCGGTCGCGCATGCGCAGTAGCTCCGTCCCATGATTGTGATGATGATGCCTGCAGAACACGTCCAGCCCCTATCCCAGGCCAAATGGCCTGCTGCACAGGCCGGCCACTGAGGGCTGCAAGAAACAGGTTGGTGTGACCGAGTTTTGATCGGGGCGAGAGAGAGATGAGAGAGATTGGTCGTCTTTGGCTGCAGTCTAGTGGTTTGGACCGAGGATAGCTTGTCGTGTAGCGACATCACTTGCCATGCTGGGCTGGCTTTGCGTTCGTTTGATTGGGTGATGGTCTTGTCGTGTTAAAGAAGTACATATACAGTGACACCCATGTGCTTAACCCACATCCCATTCTGTGTATCAACAAATAACCAGCAACGTGTAGTTAGGTTGTATAACAAATAATTTATGTGTGAAGCTCTTTGAAGATGTCAGTATGCAAAGATGCTTAGAATCATAGTGCCGTGTGTTGCGCTGGACCTCGGTGTCCTTCCACACGTGACCCGCCTGGCTCTAGCACACTTGCCGACCGCTGAGCGTGCGCCCAAGTCAGTCCGATTTCCGAACTCCTTTCGGGGCTAAATGGAGTCGTCTGCGGTCCCTCACGCGAAGGAGCCGAAGCCCCATGCCTCTGCCAGGTTTCAGGCAACCGTTTTTAAAGCCTGACCAAAAAGCCGAAAAATGGGCAAAAAGGGAAAAAAATTCCTGCCCGAAAAGAGTTGAAAGTCAGTGGGGTGGCAGCCGCGTTCTCCCTCCCCTATCCCAGGCTGAAGGGACTCCCGCATGGCCAGTCGTGCCGAGTTTAGTTGAAGGTAGAACTTACTTCAGTTCTTTATTTGTTAATTTAATTATTTACTTCAGTTCTTTAGTTTTTATTGAATGATTATTACTGCTTGTGCTTTGTTTGGTGCTTGGTGGTGCTTGAAATGTTGTTACATGCGCCGATTCCTTAACTGTAAGTAAGGTCTTTCTGTGCGGACAAAAGTGGACACATACGCAGCCCTAAGTTAGTTTAGTACAACTTTTTTCTGGCCAAATTGGCATAAATGGTGTAAGTGGTTGGGAACGCCCCCTTTTGGAAAAAAAAACTGATCTAACAAAAAACCTAACTAACTTACTTACACTGGCGCAAATTAAATGGCCATATTTGCAACTAAAAAGATACACCAGAAAAATCAAGTTACACCAAAAAAAACGGTGAAACTCATGGGGAAATTTGGGCCCTATATGAGTGCAGGCTTGAATGGAGCATAAACTCCAGCATGGACTGGTTGGGCCGAGTCGTATATCCTATGTAAAAAAAAAATAATTGTTGGTGTTGGTGCTGCTGCTACAACAGTCAGTTGCAGTAGCTCACTGACACAATAATGCCAGCTCGTGCGACATGCGATTTTTAATGAAAATTCAGCCCAACTCTCGATACCGCAATTCACCTCATTAAACTCATTATTTTGAACATTGTCTGCAATATTGTTGACACGCTGAGCAAACCAGAAGTACGCTCTCCGCCACACACTATGCATAGGAGTCCAATTTGCTGGACATGCTGGGAGATGTAGTTCTATTCCCATCATAACATCACCTGGAGCAGCAAACGTCTGGCTTGGCGAGATCCTCATTTGCTGCAATGCACTGCTTTGCACCAATTCCCACAGCTACAAAATGCACCATCTTACTGATTGCAGAAGTGACTCTGGAGAAGGGCGAGCGGCGCGGCTAACTGTCAGTCACCAGTTGCCTCGGGAACGGAAGCCGGAGTTGCCATGGTACGGCGGGTTCCATGTTGACGTTGCCACATGTTGGCTCGGTCTCTGCTAGCGCTGATGAGGAGCAAAGTGACGGCCAGTAGCGAGTGGGACTGGTTCCTGGCCAAGGCCCGTCTGCTCTGGTTGCCAGCAGCCATGGAGGCTGCCGGAGTCAAGTTTGGGCCTGGACTCAGGTCGCAACCCCGGGCTGGAGTAGGAGATAAGCGGGGTTGGGAGTGCGAGGAGGTGCTGTTGCTGCTGCTGCCGCCCAGTTTGGCAGCTTTTTAGCGCTGGGTTATTCGGGCTCAATTTAAACTACAGCGAAGGTTTATGGGCTTGTCCCCGGAAGCCTGACCTCACTCTGCAGCTCCCCGTACTGTGCATGGTGCTGCAGTACCAGCCTAGGTCACTGAGGGAGCCTGGCCTGGGGTAATATCTGCAGGTTGCATTATTCAGGAATGGAGAGGAGAATTGCAGTTGTTTCCAGGTGTGTCCAGGTAGCGTGTGCTGGGCCAGTGCTGTGAATGTAGCCTGCTTATACATATCCCAGGTATAGGATAGCTGGCATTTATAGAGTGATCATCCCT
This sequence comes from Pristiophorus japonicus, assembly GCF_044704955.1. Taxonomy (NCBI): domain Eukaryota; kingdom Metazoa; phylum Chordata; class Chondrichthyes; family Pristiophoridae; genus Pristiophorus; species Pristiophorus japonicus. The sequence continues at coordinate 126,802,882 of NC_091986.1, forward strand.
GTGGCCCAGTTAACACATCAGGTAAATTGTAAATGCAGTTCCGAACAGTTTGTGCCCCATTGTGATCACAGGTTAATTCTGCATGAGGAAGAATATTTGTCCCATCCACAAAGACTCTACATTCTCTAACTGCAGCATCCAATTTGCAAAATAATTCCAAGGATTTTGGCATCAGGATTCTATCTAGAAGCCCAATCAATATATTTGTGTGAAGAAGATCTTCTATTAGTCTTAAATAGCTTTTACTACTGTGTCCCTTGTTCTACCGTTTAAAGTAATACCTGTATTCTGGATTTAGCTTTTCCATTCTCTTAACTATGTTGTATACATCTATGAGATCTTCTCTCTGATGCATAGGAATTGTTAGACGAAGAAAGACCAAGTTCCATCCAGGTCGCCTTCTACCATCCTGCTAGTTCCATGATACAACAATACTACCTTTCCTGGCTGAATATCAGGTTTTGCTGAGGATACATATTAACAGGGACCATATAGGCTTCCCTGATTGCTGATTGGGAAAATGCAACTGAGATTTTAGTAAGAAAATGAATTAACAATAATACCAACTCTTGTGACATGTGATTTTAATGAACATTCAGCTCAACTCTTGATCTTGTGATTCACCTCAGAAAACTCATAATTTTAAACTTCGTCTGCAATATTGTTGACACGCTGAACAAACTGGAAGTGCACGTCCTCCACACATTATGCAGAGGAGTCCAACTCGCTGGGAATGCTGGGAGATATAGTTCCATTCTCATCATAACTCTGTCCGAAGTTGTGCAAGTCCAGGTTAGCGAGAACTGCATTTGCTGCAATGCACTGCTTCACAACATTCATCTGTGCATATGCACGAATCAGCAGAGTCAACGAGTGAGGTCTGATGGCAGAGTCAACAAGTGCGTTCTGGTGAGGGTGAGACTTGGGTGGAGGAGGAGAGATAATGCAGTAATGTGGAGATGCAGAGCAAAATGGGAGAAAGATGAAGGTACAGAGAGAGAGATTGGGAAAGAGTGACGGAGAAAGAGATGGAAGCAGAGAGAAAGATGGGAGCGATAGGCAGAGAGTTGGGGGTAGAGAGAGACCGATGGGTGAGTGAGCGATGGCGGTAAAAAGGAGAGGAATGGGAGAGAGATGGGAATACAGAGAGAAAAGGGAGAGATGGGAGTACAGAGAGCGAGATGTGAAAGAGTGACGGGAAGTGAAGGTATAGAGAGAGGAATGGGAGAGAATTGAAGTACAGAGAAAGAGGTGGGGCAAGATTGATACAGAGAAAGAAGGGGGTATAGAGAGGCATGGGAGACCGATGGATGTACAGAAAGAGATGGGATACTGAGAGAGGAATACGAGAGATGGGGAGAAATGGAGGTACAGAGAGAGAGAGAAAGAGGATAAGATGCAGGGGAGGGGGAAAGAGATAGAGTCCAGTGGAGAAGGGAGAGAGAGGGATGGAGATGCGAAAGGAAGAGATTGACGCGACCGGGAGGGGAGAGTTTGGGAGAGGAAGAGAAAGAAACCAGGCAGGTAGAGAGAGGAGTAGACACTGAAAGAAAGACTTAATTTATATAGCGCCTTTCATGACCACCGGACGTCTCAAAGCGCTTTACAGCCAATGAAGTACATTCTGTTGGAGTAGTCACTATTGTAATGTAGGAAACGCGGCAACCAATTTGTGCACATCAAGCTCCCACAGACAGCAATGTGATAATGACCAGATAATCTGTTTATTTGTTATGTTGATCGAGGGATAAATATTGGCCAGGACACCGGGGATAACAGTGCCATGGGATCTTTTACGTCCACTTGAGAGAACAGACGGGCCTTGGTTTAATGTCTCATCTGAAAGACGGCACCGCCGACAGTGCAGCGCTCCCTCAGCACTGCACTGGAGTGCCAGCCTAGATTTATTTTGTGCTCAAGTCCCTAGGGAGTTGTGGGTTCAAGTCCCTAGAGTGGGACTTCAGAAAGTTCAAGTCCCTAGAGTGGGACTTGAACTCACAACTTTCTGATGCAGAGGTGAGAGTGCTACCCACTGAGCCACAGCTAACATGTCAAAAGGGTAAGAAATAGTGAGATACAGGGAAAAGAAATTGAGAGGTAGTGGGAAAAAGATTGAGGGAGACAGGGGAGAGTGATTGACAGAGAGGTGAGGGCAAAAGAATGGAAGGAGGGGCAGAAGAGAGAAACCAGAGAGGTTGGGGAGTGAGACCAGAGGCAAGGGGAAGAAAGAAAAGGGGAGTGAGACAAAGGAGGGAGGAGAGAGAAGAGAAGGAGAAGGGAAGAAACTGACAGATGGATGGGACAAGAAAGAGGAGGGTGATGAGGAGACTACACCAGATAGTTTTCTTGAGTCCAATAACAAAAATCATTCCTGTAACTAAGCCCACACACCCAAGTTAATTGAAGTGACTCTATATGCCAATTTAAGGTCAATCAGAACACTCTTGTTGTAATTTGCTAATTGACTATGACAACAGCTCTCCCATGTATTTGCATAATGGGAGAATAATCCAGAGGTTCTCAAACTGGCCGTGCAGACAGGCCGATAAACAGCAGATGGGTGGGGAAATCCCTGAAACACTCAGAAGCTGTGCAGTGAGTAGGCGGGCAGTGAAGGCTTACACCTGAAATGGTGCCAGTGTTCCCAACAGGATCCACCAAGCCTTATCCCACTCCAAGAAGATCAGGGAAGTATCGTGTGGTGAAGTATTCAACAGGCTTGTTGCTGAACCTGTAGGGTTACCTTTCAGCTAAAGGGAAGAGACAAGTTTTAACATCACCAATCACATCAATGTTCATTGGGGATGATTGCGACTCCTGTCTCCATGGGAAGGTGATTTTTGATTTTTTTCCCCCCAAAACTTTTGGCAGCTGCATTGTGGTTGTGTTGGGTACTGGGTGAAGGGGGGTGATAACAGGCAGGATTTTTTAAAAAGTTTTTTGTAAAGCGTTTTCAGATGCGTTAATCATAGAATCATAGGGCTAGAATTTCGATAGCCTTCCACCCATTTACCGCTGAGAAACACTTTACCGCCCAAATGAGGGTCAAAATGGAAATTACCGCCCATTTACCGCCAATATATTGCTGGCGGTAAATTCGGCAGTCAATTACCGCCAGCGGTAAACTGAACCATCCATCCATTTTTTCTAATGGATTTTGACGTCATTTCTTGTGTACCGCCCAAAATGACGGTCAAAGCACCACCCAAATTACCATCGGCGGGAAATTCAGCAAATCGCCCATTTTTACCACCGGACCAAAATACCGCCCAGAAAAAGCTGCACTCACCTGACCTTAACCCAGTGGTATGGACGCCATGTTTTAAATTGGATGAACTTGAAGAAAAGGCTGCTTTCAAAGTCATTCGTGAGTGGATTTTAAGGGTGTTTGAAAATATTGAAGATTATCTGAGCACATTGTGGTAATTTAGAATACATTTGTGGTTGTTTAAGGACAATTGAAGAATTTTGATGACAGTTTAGGACATTTAAAGGAATGGGGTCTGTAAATTCTCTGTCAATATTGCTGACTCCTTAAATGCTGCAGAATAGAGCTGGAAGAAGGTTCATTGAAGAGCATTATGTGCCCAATCAAACAGTTGGCAGACTGCTAAGGAGGATTTACAGGGATAAGAGATCATACCTGGACCTGTCCGATACGTGTGTTAGAAGGCTGCATTTCCGAAAAGAGGTCATCAGTGAGATATGCCAGCCCATTAAGGGAGATCTGCAGCCGACCAACACCATCAGGACAGCACTGCACATTGAGGTTAAGGTGACTGCGGCACTTTCCTTCTATGCATTGAGCTCCTTTCAGGCATCAGCTGACGACATATGCTGCATCTCTCAGCACGCCACACATTGCTGCATTCGGCAGGTGACTGAAGCGTTTACGCACGCAGAATGGACTTTATAAACTTCGCAATGACCAGGGAGGCACAGAGTGAAAGGGCTTTTGGGTTTTTCGAAAACAGCAAACTTCCCAAAGTTCAGGGTGCAATAGACTATATGCACATTGCCCTGTGAGCACCTTTAGAGGAGCCAGCGGTGTATCTGAACTGAAAGGGATTCCACTCCCTGAACATGCAGCTCGTTGTCGACCACAAGCAAATAATCATGGCAGTAAATGCCATTTTTCCAGGGAGCATTCATCTTGCGTGAAAGCACTGTCTCTGACCTCTTTAAGAGGTCACTGCTGGATGCTGGGGGACAAAGGATATGGCCTCACCACCTGGCTCTTGACCCCCCTCCGTAAGCCCCAGACAGATGTCAAGCATTGCTACAATCGCAGCCATATAGCCACACGCAATATCGTCAAAGACATCATCATCATCATAGGCAGTCCCTCGGGATCGAGGAAGACTTGCTTCCACTCTTAGCATGAGTTCTTAGGTGGCTGTACAGTCCAATACAAGAGCCACAGTTTCTATCACAGGTGGGACAGATAGTTGTTGAGGGAAAGGGTGGGCAGGGAGCCTGGTTTGCCGCACGCTCCTTCCGCTGCCTGCACTTGATTTCTGCATGCTCTCGGCGACGATACTCGAGGTGCTCAGCACCCTCCCGAATGCACTTCCTCCACTTAGGGCAGTCTATGGCCAAGGACTCCCAGGTGTCAGTGGGGATGTCACACTTTATCAGGAAGGCTTTGAGGGTGTCCTTGTAACGTTTCCTCTGCCCGCCTTTGGCTCGTTTGCCGTGGACGAGTTCTGAATAGAGCGCTTGCTTTGGGACTCTCGTGTCTGGCATGCGAACTATATGGCCTGCCCAGCGGAGCTGGCCAAGTGTGGTCAGTGCTTCAATGCTGGGGATGTTGGCCTGGATGAGGACGCTAATGTTTGTTTGTCTGTCCTAAAATAGAACATAGACCATAGAAAATAGGTGCAGGAGTAGGCCATTCGGCCCTTCGAGCCTGCACCGCCATTCAATAAGATCATGGCTGATCATTCCCTCAGTACCCCTTTCCTGCTTTCTCTCCATACCCCTTGATCCCCTTAACCGTAAGGGCCATATCTAACTCACTCTTGAATATATCCAATGAACTGGCATCAACAACTCTCTGCGGCAGGGAATTCCACAGGTTAACAACTCTCTGAGTGAAGAAGTTTCTCTTCATCTCAGTCCTAAATGACCTATCCCTTATCCTAAGACTGTGTCCCCTGGTTCTGGACTTCCCCAACATCGGGAACATTCTTCTCGCATCTAACTTGTCTAGTCCCGTCAGAATCTTATATGTTTCTATGAGATCCCCTCTCATGCTTCTAAACTCCAGTGTATAAATTCCCAGTTGATCCAGTCTCTCCTCATATGTCAGTCCAGCCAGATTCAATAGTAACTTTCAAAAGGGAATTGGATATATACTTGAAATGGAAAAAATTGCAAGGCTATGGGGGGAAAGGGCAGGGGATTTTCAAGATCTTGCGGAGACATCGCTGGTGGTATTTTTCCAGCGACTTGAGGTGTCTACTGTACATGATCCACGTCTCTGAGCCATACAGGAGGGTGGGTATTACTACGGCCCTGTAGACCATGAGCTTGGTGACAGTTTTGAGGGACTGATCTTCAAACACACTATTCCTCGGCGGCCGAAGGCTGCACTGGCGCACTGGAGGCAGTGTTGGATCTCATCATCAATGCCTGCTCTTGTTGAAAGGAGGCTCCCGAGATAGGGGAAGTGGTCCACGTTGTCCAGGGCCACACCGTGGATCTTGATGTTTGGGGGGCAGTGCTGTGCGGCGAGGACAGGTTGGTATAGGAACTTTTGTCTTACTAATGTTTCGCGTAAGGCCCATGCTTTCATATGCCTCATTAAATACATCGACTATATCCTGGAGTTCAGCCTCTGTGTGTGCACAGACGCAGGCATCGTCCGCGTACTGTAGCTCGATGACAGAGGTTGGAGTGGTCTTGGACCTGGCCTGGAGATGGCAAAGGTTGAACAGCTTCCCACTGGTTCAGGAGTTTAGCTCCACTCCAGTGGGGAGCTTATCAACTGTAAGGTGAAGCGAGAAAGATTGAGAAGAGGGTTGGGGCGATGACACAGCCCTGCTTGACTCCGGTCTGGAACTGAATTGGGTCTGTGATGGATCCGTTGCTAAGGATCACGGCTTGCATGTCGTCGTGGAGCAGGCGGAGGATGGTGACATACTTTTGGGGGCATCCGAAACGGAGGAGGACGCTCCATAGACCCTCGCGGTTGACAGTGTCAAAGAAGGCCATGTATAAGGGCTGGCACTGTTCCCTACATTTTTCCTGCAGCTGTCGCGCTGCAAAAATCATATCCATTGTGCCCCGTAGGGGACGAAATCCGCACTGCGACTCTGGGAGGAGCTCCTCAGCCATGGGGAGAAGACGATTGAGGAGGACTCTAGCGACGACCTTCCCAGTGGTTGATAGCAGGGAGATTCCTCTGTAGTTGCCGCAGTCGGACTTGTCCCCTTTTCTAAAGATGGTAACGATCACTGCATCTCTAAGATCTCCCAACACTCGATAAGGCCAAAGAGGGTTTTTACTCCAACTTGCGTCCCCGCAGGCGACAAACTGATCCTCCTCGGCAACTTCAACGGCAGGGTCGGCAGGGACACAGAAGTCTGGGGAGGCGTGAGGGGCTAGAGAAAGCCAACTCTAGCGGTACCCTACTCCTGACAAAATGTCTAGACTATGTCATCGTCCGAGCCAGCGATCGCAAGGATGTATGCATCACCCGTGCCATGACAGGAGCTGACGACTGCTGGATGGACCACCGCCTAATTAGATCCATCATTGACATCAACATAGCCCCAAAGCGAAGGGGGCAGCAGAAGCAGTGTCGCAAAAAGGTCAATGCCGGGGCACTTAAGGATCCAGCTAAGAGAGTCCTTTACAGTCAGCGCCTCACAGCTAACTTGGCGTGCCTTGATGACCCTGAACGCAGAATGCCCACAGCGCTTGGTCTGTCCTCCAGCCCTCCATAACCAGTGTCTGCAAGGAGACGCTCGGTCACTCAACCAGGAAACACCAGGACTGATTTGATGAGAGTGATCAGGAGATTCAAGAACTAATAGACTGCAAACGCAGGGCATTTCTGAGCCTTAAACAGCAACCCAACTCGGGAGCAGCAAAGCAGCATTGCAGACGGCTAAAGGCTAAGGTCCAACAAAAAACCCGGGACCTAAAGAACAGGTGGTGGATGGAGAAAGCACAGGAGGTACAGCAGCTGGCCGACAACCATGATGTGCGAGGATTCTTCACCGCAGTCAAGGCCACATACAGACCAAACTCCCAAGGCCCCACCCCACTCCTGGCCAAGAATAGGGAAACACTCATCAAGGACACCGAGGCAGTCAGGGCCCGCTGGAAGGAACACTTCGAAGATCTCCTCAACCGAGTCTCTGCCTTTGACTCGAGTGTTCTCAATTCCATTCTGCAGCATGCTACCCGCCACCACCTCAGTGAGACCCCAACACTGCATGCGGTAGAAAAGGCCATAAGACAGCTAAAAAACTATAAGGCTACATGAGTGGATGGAATCCCTGCTGAGGCACTGAAGTATGACGGAGAGGCACTACTGGCGCGAATACACAACCTCGTCTCTCTCATCTGGGGGGAGGAGAGCATGCCGTCATAGACAATTGGAGTGCTGAAGCAGCACTCGGATGCCTGGACCATTCTGGAGGCAGCCTGTAATACCACCCTGAGCAGCTCGCTGAGTTCATTGTGGTGTGTTGAATATTGCACAACTTAGCCATCATGAGGGGACAGGAATTGCCAGATGGAACTGCAGGACCACCTCAGGAGAGAGGGGAGGCAGAAGAGGAGAAGGAGGAGGACAAGGAGGACGAACAGCCTGGCGATGAACCCAAGACACCACCCACCCTTACACCGCAGGAAAAGCCCCGTGGTAGTTACGCAACTACAAAACTGTTACATCAGCAGCTCATAAATGAACGCTTTGCCTGAATGGTGAGAATTACGTTTCATCCTTTCCTGGCCACTGTTTGCAACCCTTTTATTGATTGCTAACCTTCAATTTGTAAAAGTGAGTGAGACACTGCACAAGAATTGTTAAGTTGAATAAATGGTTTTATAATGTTATAATCTTTGAAATAAAATTAATTAATACATAATTTTTAAAGGAAATCTGCTGCATAATTTAAACAAAACAACCAATTAAAAGCAACAAGAACAAACATTAAAAGCATTAAACATTAAAAACAATAAACACTCAACATCCCCCCGAACCGTCAACAATAAAAAAAAACCCACAACACTCCCAACCCAACAAAAATTCTACCTGCGGCCACCATTCCCACCACCTCCACCCCACCCCCCCCTTCTTTACCCCCAATTGTTTTTTCCCAATACCCCTACCCCTGCCTGGGTAGGGACCACTGCATTGTGCAGCAGGGCACCTCATGGAGCCATCCCCAATGCTTTTCATCAATGTCCCATTAATGCACCGTAAGAATGCAAGTGATGCATGATGAACACATCTAAATACCGAAAAACAATATAAGATCGTTGATAGGAAATAATGTGTGACACCAAGCTTAGCAAGCTTAACAACATTACATTGTGGCAGATTTACATTTTAAGTAATATCAGTAAAATTTACTTGTTAAGCAATGATTAAAGTTATTGCTTACTCTCGCGGCCGCACGATGTCATTCCAGCGCTTGCGACACTGGCTTTCCCCCGAAGGTCCTGGGCAACCGAGGACACCGCCTCCGAAATCTCTGCCCATATACGCTGGTAGATGGCCGGGGGAGTTTCCCATGCCCAGCCCAGAGCCTCAACCTCGTGGATCAAAGCAGCTTGAGCTTCATCAGAGAAGCGTTTGGTCCTCTTCCTCCCTCCTACTTCAACTTCCACCATTCTCTCAGCTTCACTCTCCATTATTTAAGTTCAATCAGTATCTATTTTAACTAATGGTAGATGAATGGTGAAATTCCAGGTTGGAAAGTCAAACAAAGAAACAATTCCAGTAATTTATATGATCTTCCTTCAAAAAAAACACATGGGCAGTCTCCTCTCTCTCTCTCTCTCTTCCCCCTCCCTTCCCCCTCTCTTCCTCTTCTGCGCATGCGCAGGTGACCCCTGACCCCCGAATCGCGGGAAAAAGTTAAGTCTGGGGAAAAAAATCGCGCATGCACAGAAAGGCCCGTTGTCAAGGACGCCAGCCTTACATGGCTAAGAACATCGCTACTGCCCAATCTCTACCGGTACCGACACCGCCGGGGAAGAATAGCCAAAACTAGCGGCTTTGATCAGTGTATACTGCCAGATGTGGGAGGTAGCGGTAATAATGGAATTTTTAACCCATAGAATCATAACAATTTACAGCATGGATGGAGGCCATTTTGGCCCATCGTGTCAGCGCAGGTCGGCCAAAAGCTATCCTGCCAAATCCCACTTTCCAGCTCTTGCTCCATAGCCCTGTCAGTTACGGCACTTTAAGTGCACATCCAAGTATTTTTTAAATGTGGTGAGGGTTTCTGCCTCTATCATCCATTCAGGCAGTGAGTTCCAAACCTTACCACCCTCTGGGTGAAGAAATTTCCCCCCAATTACTTTAAATCTATGCCCCCTGGTTGTTGACCCCTCTGCCAAGGGAAACAGGTCCTTCCTATTCACTCTATCCAAGCCCCTCATAATTTTATACACCTTAATTAACTCTCCCCTTAGCCTCCTCTGTTTCAAAGAAAACAGACCCAGCATCTCCAATCTTTCCTCATAGCTAAAATTCTCCAGTCCAGGCAACATTCTTGTAAAACTCCTTCGAACCCTTTCCAGTACAATCACATCTTTCCTGTAATGTGGTGACCAGAACTGCACATAGTACTCCAGCTGCGGCCTAACCAGTGTTTTATACAGTTCAAGCATAACCTCCTTGCTCTTATATTCCATGCCTCAACTTATAAAGGCAAGTATTCCATATGCCTTCTTAAACACCTTATCAACCTGGCCTGCTACCTTCAGTGATCTGTGGACCTGCACTCCAAGGTCCCTTTGTTCCTCTAACCCTTGGCTTGTTAGACCTCCCCAAATGCATTACCTCACACTTATCCAGATTGAATTCCATTTGTCACTGTTCTGTCCAGCTGACCAGCACATCGATATCTTCCTGTAGTCCGCAGATTTCTTCTCCATTATCAACCACACAGCCTATTTTAGTGTCGTTTGCAAACTTCTTAATCATATCCCCAACATTTAAGTCCAAGTCATTAATATATACCACAAAAACAAGGGACTTAACACTGAGCCCTGCGGAACACTGGATACAGTTTTCCAATCACAAAAACACCCATAAACCATTATCCTTTGCTTCCTGCCTCCGAGCCAACTTTGGATCCAACTTGCCACTTTACCCTGGATCCCATGGGCTATTACTTTCATGACCAGTCTGCCATGTGAGACCTTATCAAAAGCTTTGCTAAAATCCATATACACTACATCAAACGCACTACCTTCATTGACCCTCCTGGTTATCTCCTCGAAAAATTCAATCAAGTTAGTCAGACACGACCTTCCCTTGACAAATCCATGCTGACTGTCCTTGATTAATCCATGTCTTTCCAAATGAAGATGTCTCCTGGACCTCAGGATTTTTTCCAAAAATGTTCCCACCACTGAAGTTTTGTAAAGAGTTGTGAACTGAGATTAAATAAAGCCACTAATTATGTTTATAAGCTTAAAAAAATATCATTTTCTTACCAAATCTCATGATTTTTAAGAGTTTGTCTCATGATTTATGAGACGGTGGGGTTGGCATTACTGCTGACATCACCAAGTGCACACCATGGCTCCTGTGTCAAAGTGTTAAAATAAATAAGCCATCCTTGAGCAACAGATAATCCTGCACCATAGACATTACTCTGTTGTGGCTGAACCTGTTTTCAGTTAATATGACTGGAACCTAGTAATAATTTTCAATCTCAATCAAGTTAATTACAGCAACAATCAGTCTAAGCCCATGGTATGAATACATCAATCAGACTGATACTACTCACAATTTATTTGCTTATGAAAGGAACAGTTTATTCACTGAGGATTTAAAAAACCATGGCCCGGAATTTGTGGTCAGCGGTGAAGTAAAGTTGTGTGCCGTTGGCCCCGAAGAAAGCTTCCCACAGAAATCTTGCGATATAAGCGCAGGCCGAAGAGCTTCGATGTGCATGCGCTAAATCCTGAAGTGGCGGTCAGTTTCAAAGGGCTAATAACGGCGAACACTGTTAGTTCGCTGTTATTACCCACCCCAAATTCCGGCCCATTTTTCTTGGGGTTGATTAATATTTTTTCAGGATTTCATAAAGGAAAAGTATGGGCCCAGATCAAAGTTATCTATTGGTAATGAGGAGTAAGTTGTTTCAAAATTGCAATTCTGTGTGAATATGACACGAGCACTTTTCACATCGTAATGTATTGGCTGCAATCCGAACAGTATATTGATGTAACAATCTTCCCAAAAAAGTTGAAGTGACTGGAGAATGTAACTTATTTTCCCTCAAATCTAGTTGCAAGGCTACAACTATTTTAAATGCATTCCTTTTTTTGCTACACTTCAGACTACAACCAGAAAGTAGGCATCCAGTTCAGACACAATGACCTGCTTAGTCAGGACAAGCAGGACGAGAAGCAATAAACACAGCTGTGCCAGTGGGAGGCAGCTGGAGTTATGTTTCCTTTTCTGAACACATATTTTATTCATCTTTAAGTAACATTTTCATACTTGCACTCCCCTTCCCACTTGCAACTAGTCTCTGTGCCATCACTCAATAGGAAGGAATATCTGGGCAGGTGGCCCACAAACACTGATGGTGTTACAAGCATGAGGCACCACATTTAGAGTGTTGTACAGTGGAAACCTGCTGGTTGCCAGCTGGCGAGTAGGAGCCTTAACCCTTTTGGCACAAAATGGTCACACACAGCTGTTCTATTCCTGTTGAAGAGAATTAATATTTCTGAAAGTTTTAAATGAGAATGCGAGTGTTGTAACTGCTCACCAGAAATTGCAAGTGACAAAATGATAACAGTACCTGTCCTACATCGCCCAACCTTTATTTTGTAGTATTCAGTACTATGACACTACCTTTGACTATCAAGCATTTTGTCTTGATAGGCCAGATGCTGGAGCATTGCCTGGAGTGCTGACAATTTAAATTTGTGAACCTAATGATGATAACTGCAGAAAAATGTGAGAGCAGTTTATACTGTAGAATTGTGACCACGAAGACTTAGTTGAAACTTTCCAGAATCAATTCACCCCATCTGCCTCCACTGGAACTGAATCAAGCATTTGAGGATGAAAGGACTTGGATTTGAGACATGGTGGTGTGAAGTCCCATTGTGTTTTATTTAAAAATAGAATTTAGGATTTGAGATTTCAAAAAGGTAGGTATCCATTCCAAAAATGTGGAGTCTAGGGAAATAATTGACGAGGGCAAAAGGAATTTGGCTTTTATTGACTAGTTCAGAATAGCCGCCTCTGTTAGACTCCTGCTGCAGTCCAAGACTGGAACAAAATTGGATCAGTTTCTAAAAATAAATATTTTCAAAGAGAAACATTTTCCATTTCTATGTTTCTTTTTATAAGCAATTGTAAAGATGTATAAATTGAAAACAGTTGGCACTGATGTTAAAGCAGGTGTAGGTTTTGTGGTAGTTAAGCCTAGGTTTGGTAAACTTACTATCATTAGATCCTTAAACTCAATTATGCGCCACCTTTTGTTTTATAGCAAATAAAGCCTGCCTTGCATTATTAATAGCATGTATTTTGAATTGCCTGAATCAGTAAGGTTGCCTTGGTTCTGTGTGTCAGTATATTGAGTCAGTAAGTGCACAGCTGAAAGCTGTACTGGCAGGTAGCCAGAACTGTATTTCTCATGGTGTGTGACCTGAGTTCTTTGTTTCCATAACATATTGCCGCAGTGACCCACAGTGGAGCCAAATCACTGCTACAGTGTTTGTTTATGAAAACTTGAGTCAAATATCTTTGCCAAACAACAGGGTCACCCAGGTGCTTTGGCAAGCATCGCAAGCATAAGGAAAGTTTACGAAGCAAAAGCTGCTCGAGGCCAATAAACTAGCCTAGTGGATAAGCTCAGTGCTGGGATTCACTGTGTGATCAGGATACTATTATCGCCGACAGGATGACAACAGTAGAAACTAACACACTGGCGCGATTAGTTCTCAGAACCAATGATGGGCTCAAAGGATTTTCGTGTTTGTCAAAGATATTTGCAGTGGAAGCTGATATTTATTACAGATTATCAATGTAAATACGCCTTTTGAGTTGGATTGGTCATCTGATCTTGGTTCACTTTAAAGGGTAAATTTTGTGAGGCTCCAAGTAATAAGTCCCCCAGGGATCTATCATTAGTCCCCTCTTCCTTATTTACATACTGTTCCTTCCAACATCAGCAGGCATGGGGTCAGCTTCCATAAGCACACTACTGACAGCCAGCTCTACCCTGATATCACCTCTCTCTAGCCCTCCACTGCCTCTATGCTGTCACCACGCGTGTTCAACATCCAGTATTGGATGAGCCTTAACTTAATTCAATAAGATATTGAGAAGACCAAAGTCAGCTGTTATGTCTGTAATGTACTTATGAATGACTCCATGAGGCAATGTGTTGTACTCAAACTGTAGTGACCTTGGTCCTTTATTTGTACTTCCAGAGTGAGACACAAGCATGGTGGGCAACCTTTTATACTGGGCCCTGCACACCTATGCAGGTGACCCTCAGGTCTCCCACCACAGTGCCCTCTGGTGGATAGCCTCTGCCACAGGGGCAGGAAACCCTGGTCTCCAACAGTTGCACCCTATAGTGGTGCCAGCATAGTGTATGCACAGTGTAAACCTTATTGATAGTACATCAGGTAACAAGTCTCTATCTTATGCAACTATACAATGACTACACAGAGAGTATATCTATAGTCTGCATATATAACATCACTCTCCCCCAAGTCCTTTGTGCCGATTATCTTTGCACGATGTGCTCTGGCTTAGCTCTCCCCAGACTTAAGTGCCAATAGCCTTTGCACATTGGCTGTGCTTTGGCTTGGCTCTCTCCCTGTTAACCCCCAAGTTCTTTTGCCACAACGTTGGGTAGTGGTTACCAGTTTGGATGGTTCGATGATGCAGTGGAGGTTCCAGTGGGTTCTGGGTGTGATCCATGTGCGCGTCCATGGCTACATACATCCATTGCCCCCCAACAGCGAGATCATGCAGCAGGCCTGTTACATTAACATACAGGATCAGACACAGTGTAAGTACAAAGAACGGAAGTTACAGTTTGTATCGTGACACCTTGGTTCAGTGACTTACATTTGTTACGTTTTACGGTCGTGCGCCAGGATTGGGTAGATTGCATCCATGATTCAGGTATGGTCAGCACTGAGGTAGCAGTACAGGTATGTGAGGACGCAGGTTCCAGAGCAACCGGACGGGGTCCTAGTCGTCTGATGGCGGCGCTGCACCCCCTGCTAGCGGGGTGGGCTTGGTTCGTTCACCTTGCCAGGACTTGGGGCCTTTGCCGTTGCCTAGTGGTGGGCAGAGCCACAGATGTGTGTGGCCTCCCTATCCTCCTTTGAGGGCTGCAGAATCTTCTGCCTACTCTCTAATGGTGTTGGGAACCTGGCTGTTCCAGGTCCCGTTTGGGGAATTCGTCGGTTCTGACCTTTCACTCCCGGACATGGCCGAGGTAGCGACTGGGTCTGGGGGCTGCACCGTCTCCACCCGGGTGGTGGGCATCGGTGACCGACTGCATGTATTGGCACCGCTTTCGTTTCCAGGTCCGTGACGAATAGTGCCATTGGGTGCCTGCAGTGTGGGATAGACCTGGGGCAGGGTATCAGGATTAGTACCTTCACCCTCCTGAGGTGGCTGGCCTATAACTTGTGGGGACACCTGGGGCAGGGCATCAGGATCAGCATCTTTACCGCCCGAATTCACTTGCTTGCTACTTTTGGGGACACTTTATTTCCGACAACAAAATTTTGTTCTTTACATTGGGAATAGTACCGACATCTCGCAACAACATTTTGTTCACAATCTTAATCGGTTCGTTACATTGATTGCCATGCATACAATGTCTCTAAGTTCAGTTGGTTGCAGGTCTCCTTTAAGAGAATCCTGCTGGCTTTACCCCAATCAAATCCTCTGTTAGACACCACATGTTGGTCCCTTAGCGTTGCACCTCGTGATATGGCCACGGCCAACTTTTTCTTCAGCCTCGCTGCAGCAGGGACGCTATCTGTCCTCGAGGTCAACTGCCTTGATCCTTCTCTCCTGCGATTCTGCCACAAAAGCTGGAAGAGTGCCTGTGAATTCTTCCTCCCCAGGAGTCCTGCCACTGGAACCGGGAAGGTACTTTTAGGTCATTCCGGTCAGATCATTGCCACGTGGTCATGATGGACGGTCTGTGCCTCAGGTGCTGCGCTGGTCTGTTCTCTGGTGCCTGGCCCAAGCGAAGGTGAGGTTTTGCTCTGCCTCTGAGCACGGGGGTCATCGATTGCTGGAGTGAAGAGGTCTTCCCATTTCCACTGGATCTTCCCCATCCACTTTCTTCCGAGTAGCGTTGGACCATCACCTGCAACAATCCACAAAGGTAACTTGTGCACCACACCATTATGGATTACACTTACATCTGCATTACCAAGGACTGGGATCAGCTGCATGGTGTAGGTGCGCAACTTTTCCTGTACTGGAACCAGCTCGGGTCGTTTTTCATTCCATAGCCTCTCAAAGGCATCCTGGCTTATCACTGACTGGCTCGCCCCTGTGTCCACTTCCATGAAGACTGGAACGCCGTTTATCTCGACTTCCATCTTCACTGGAGGACAATCGGTGGTGCAGGTATACACTCCATATACTTCTTCTTGCGGCTGAGCTGCCTTTCTGGCCAAATCATCATACTCCCCACTGGATTCAAAGTCATCTACCGACTCCTCTGCTAGGCGGTGAATCATATTTCTTTTACACATAAGCTGGAGGTGGCCCCTCATGTTACAGGCTTTGCATACGTACTCAGCAAACCGACACTGGTGAACCCTATGGTTTCCTCCGCAACGCCAGCATGGTGCTACTCGATTGGCACCCCTCGGCAGACTCTGAGTTCTGGAACCCTGAGGTCTGTGCTCTCTGCCCTGGGCAGAGCCATGTTCTACAGTCTTGCCAGTGAAAGGCACCATTCTGTGTACAGTACTTGCCAGGTTTGAGTCCACAGGATGAATAATCTGCTTGGTGCTGCAGGTCGAGGTCATGAATGCCTGACTGATGTTCATGGCCTTCTGCAGGTTGACTGTGGTGTCGGCAGATAATAGCTTGTGAAGGAGGCCCTCGTGGCCAATTCCCATAATGAAGATGTCTTGCAATGCTTCGTTGAGTTGCGTGCCAAAATCACATGGTGCTGCAAGTCTCCTGAGGTTAGCAACATATTTTGCAATCTCCTGGCCCTCAGGTCTGTGGTGAGTGTAGAATCTGTGCCTGGCCATGAGGATGCTCTGTTTTGGTTTTAGTTGGTCATGAATTAGTTCATTCAGCTCATCGTATGTCTTATCATTGGCCTTCATGGGTGTCAGCAAGTCCCTGGCGAGGTGGTATACCTCGGGCCCACAACTGGTCAGCAGAATAGCCTTGCGCTTCTCCGCCAATATGTCCATCTCCCCGCCAGGTCGTTTGCCACGAAATATTGCTCAAGCCTTTCCGTGAAAGCATCCCATTCATCACCCTCTGCGAAGTCTTTTTGTGTGCCAAAGGTAGCCATAATCACGTGAAAGTCCATATTCTCATCGCTAGTTGTTAGGTCTGCAATGTACTTAGAATGACTCCATGAGGCAATGTGTTGTACTCAAACTGTATTGACCTTGGTCCTTTATTTGTACTTCCAGAGTGAGGCAAGCATGGTGGGCAACCTTTTATACTGGGCCCTGCACACCTATGCAGGTGAACCTCAGGTCTCCCACCATAGTGCCCTCTGATGGGCAGCCTCTGCCACAGGGGCAAGAAATCCCGGTCTCCACCAGTTGCACCCTCTAGTGGTGCCAGCATAGTGTATGCACAGTGTAAACCTTATTGATAGTATCAGGTAACAAGTTATGCAACTATACAGTGTCTACACAGAGAGTATAACTATAGTCTGCATATATAACATCAGCATCTTCAGACTGTTCACAACATGGCAACCTGAGCTTCTGACTCCACATCCTGTCCATCACAAAGACCACCTACCTCCATCTCTGTAACATTGCCCACTTCTGCTCATACTTCAGCCCATTTGCCACTGAAATACCCATTCCTGCCCTTACCCCCTCTAAACTCAACAATTCCAACGCTCTTCTAACCGGTCCCTCAACCTCCACCCTCTGGAAACTTCAGCGCATTAAAAACTCTGCTGCCCATGTCCTATCCCGCACTATCCTACTTACCCATCACCCTTCCTTGCTAACCTACATTGTCTGCCTGTCCCCTAAAGGCTCAAATTTAACATTGTTATCCTTTTTAAACACTTTCCCTATCTCGAATTTGCAGTCGTACCACCTTCCTCCCAAACTCTCTGTTCCTGTAACTCTTCCCTTTGTGCTACCATTGGCAACTCTAACTTCAGCCACCAAGGCTCCACAATCTGAATTCAGTCCCTAACTTCCTCTGGCTCTCCTTTTCCCTTCTCCTTTAAGACCCTCCTTAAAACATACCTCCGGACACCTCTCATAATGGTCCCTTCTTTGGCTTGACATCTACTTTCCGCACACTTTTGTAAACCATCTTGGAAATTGTTTCTATGTTAAAGGCGCTTCATGATTAAGGTTTTTGTTGTTTATGGTGATGTTTGAGATTGCACAAGGTTATTTTATACAGGCCTTTTAGAGCCAGCTGTCATCTATTCACGGGTCATGTTTGATGCCTGGTCTTGAGATGAAAAGCTTCCATAGCACAGCACCTTATAACTTATACTTTTTTAAATGAATGGTAAGTCACTCCAAAGACTTGAGCACAAGATCTAGGTTGACACTTTAGTGCAGTACTGAGGGAGTGATTCACCATCGGATGTGCTGTCTTTTGGATGAGATGTTAAACCAAGGCCTCATCTGCTTCTCAGGTGGACGTAAATGATCCCATGGCACTATTTCGAAAAAAAAGCAGGGGTGTTATCCCCTGTGACCTGGCCAGTATTTATTTATCACTCAACCAACATCACTAAAACAGATTATCTGGTCATTATCACATTGCTGTTTGTGGAACCTTGCTCTGTGCAAATTGACTGCAGTGTTTCCTACATTACAACAGTGACTACACTTCAAAAAAATACTTAATTGTGACTATAAAGGGCTTTAGGATGTCCAGAGGTCATGAATGGCGCTATATAAATGTAAGCCTTCCTATATATTCGTTTTAAAGTGCAATGTTGATTACTGATGATATTGATCAAAAACTAACTTGGTACTGAATTGTATCTGTAGAACAAAGTAAGCAGAAGATTGTGACAGGTAGACGAGAAAACATGGCATGGTGGGGGGTGGGGGGGTGCAGTAAGGGCAATATGGTGGCATCACCACAAATAATTGACCTTTTCAGAATATCTTTTGAATCCAATGTCAGGAAATAAATGTTCAATGATGAAGCCTCCTCATATGTGACTCTACGTAAAATTCAATTGAATGTTTCATTTCTTCATGTGGAGGAGAAACAAATGTGATGGTTTTGTGTGTTTTTGCTATTAGATTTCTGTGCCTATGCTAGTGAAAATCATTAATGGTATTTTATTCATCTTTGGAGGAGTATAGCAGATTTTCTAAACTAAGCAGAAAAGTATAGCAATGGTACAGCATTTGTTTATATTGTGAATGGTCCTTGCAGGTGGGGGCCACCGCGCAGAAAGCCGGCTCCACGCTGCTCGCAGGTTGGGGCCTTAAAGAAGGAGCAGCGTGGAGCCAACATTCAGCGCAGCGGCCCTGACCTGCAAGGACCATCAGCAGCAGGTTGGGGCCTTAAAGGAGGAGCAGCGTGGAGCATACCACTTCAAGGTACAGCACGTGCTGGTGCAGGAGAGCGACGGCTGTGAAGAGGACGACTGGATTGGACGTCACCAAAATCCAGGTCACTGATTGGAGTGCGGACAGGTACATCAGGAGCGGCGAGGTCGGGGTGAAGGGGCGACGAGGTCAGGGCGGAAGAGCGGCGAGAGATCGTGGAGCGACGTGATCGGGGCCCAGGAGAGGCGTGAGTTTGGGGCCCAGAAGAGGCAGCACGAGCCAGCCCACACTGCAATATGTGTGTGCACTAGGTCCATGCAGCAGAGCTGGTCACTAGTCGTCTTGGATAATCCTTGCCACTGGACCAAAACCAAGCTCTGTCAAGCTCGTGTGGTGGCTGGTGTGCAACGGCCACCACACATTAAAAAAAATCCATACACAAGCATCTTCCACCCTTCAATATGCAGTTCGCGACCTGGAATATTAGGTCTTTCATTGAAACACCTGTGAGCTCATCCCTTTTTGGCATGGAAGCAAGTCATCCTCGATGATGATGATATTGTGAATGCTACTTTATTGTAAATCTATTTTAGTTGGAGGGAATGGCATGTCTTCTGGTTATGCTTGCAGTCGCAGGCTAACGAGAGGTTACAAAATCACCACTGGACATCGGTCTCGTATTTTATTTTAAAAAAGTAACAGGAACATTCTGTGAGGGAGGTAAGAAAGACAGGCATTATCTTTCGCATAAGAATGTCACCCATTGATTTCAATGTCCTGATGTCACAATTGTGACAAATCAAAATCTCCAAGGATTTTAATATATGAATAAAAGGTACACATCTTGTGGATAAGAAAACTCCCATACTGCTTCCTGTGTCTGCTAAATTGACTGATTTTATAAATCTTCTTTCAAAAATCTTCTATTAATCTTCTTTGTTCCTAGCTATATTTTCTAGTATAATATAAAATATTACAGTTACAGTTCAGAAAAATATTGTAGCCTGATATTTACGAAAATTGCTGTTGCTGTAAAACACTTCACCAGCAATAGATGGAGGTGTTTAAAATCATACTGATTCCCATCGGCTGAATGCCTGTCAGTAAATTGCTGTCGGTCTTTTGAGTTTGTAATGCACTGACTGTGTCTTAGACTGGTTCTTGTAAATTCAGGGATATAAGATGACTAATCTCAGCCAGAGAAGAATATACTGACCAGTGTCCATCAGCTTGCATCGTTTGAAAATTCACAACGTACAATTGTTTTTATCACTCCTCGGTCACTTGATTAATGGAGTAGGACATAGAGAAGAACAGAAGATAGCTTCGATAGCACCCATTGCATCTGGCACAGCTATCTGGCAATGACTGAAGAGTACTGCCTCTGGAGGTTGAGGCTAAGGATGGAGACAATTACAGAGCTGTGATGTCTACTTCAAGAAGACCTGCAGATAACCAAATATAAAAACAGCACAGTGGCTGTCAACGTGACCATGGCCCTCCATTTTTTTTTATGACTGCAGCTTCTTCCCGTCTAGCACAGGCAACATCAGCATACTTTCTGAATGTAGGTGCTTTTTCCAGAAGACCAACACTTTCATCCCCTGAACAGCACTAGCAGCATAGCCATTCTGTCCAATTTTACTGAACTGTTGGCTTTCCAAACGTACAGGAATCTGGCCACTAGCAACAATGCAGTATCCAATAGAAACAGACGGGGGTTTCTAATCCATCAATGTGCAGCTGATCAGTGGCCAAACTTCTCAGGCAGCACCCACAATGCTTTCCCTTTGCACCAAGGGTCTAAGCTAATTTGAAGGTGAAGAGAGACTGGCAGAATGGCTCCTCAGAGATAAAGGATACCTTCTTTAATGCTGCCTAGTGACACCTTTGTGGCTGTCAAATATAGAATGTGAGTACAAATACAGCAAGGAACAAGCACCAGGATCATTATTGAGCAAACCATGAAGCAGTGCATCAGATGTTTGGACATATCAGAAGATGCACTACAACACAGTCCTCCCTCAAGGTCTCCAAGATCATTGCTATCTGCTGTATGTTCGATACATTTTGAGAAACGAAAAAGCATAGCAATTTGGAATCGAGGGCAGACCAGGTGGAAAACACTGACCATGAAATGTAGCTTTTGACACACCAGTGCAATAAGAACATAAGAATTATGTTCATAAGAACGATTGCTGTGCAAGGGTTTATCCAGGATAATCTTAACTAATTACTTAAACTTGCCCTTTAAGGAGCCCTCCTTCTCACATGTAACCAACAAAGTTGCCTGAAGCTTGTTCTACTGCTTTATACTGCCCTCTGCACTACCTCAACTATCATTAATGCCCATCCATTGCTGTACTTTTACTTTATGCTACACAATCAGAAATGATCAGCCTCTATTTGAATTTCCAGCCAGTCCTGCACAGTACTGCTGCATGGTAGCTTGAGTAGCAGAACAAAAATTTCATGGGCCACGGAGAAGTCGGCAACCTATATTTGCCTGGCCTCCTTAAACTGCCCACGCTAAAGCAGATGGTGACTGTCTGGGTAGCAGAGGAAAAGAAAGAAAAATTATTCTATAAAAATTAAAGTACAAAAATACCTGATTTTTTTATTTGTTGCTATCTTGTATGTTTCATGTATGTCCACATTTAAAGTTACAGGAGAAGTCATGTGGTAACGAATTTATGAGGAACTTGGGATTCCTCCTCCCAACCCCACAATTACATTTTACAACATTTCTGAGATCTCACAGTTCTCCCCAGAACAGGGCTGCAAGGATTATTTTTTCAGGATTCTGAAATTTCTATAATACTTTGCCATTGTTTTCCTACATTGAAATTATTAACCATTTGAAAGGAGGATTTATATTTTTGAGGCTGAATGATCATTATGTGGGTGTCATTCTTTTCCTCCCTTCCATCTGCTCACCTTTGTTTCCCTCCTACTGTGAGGCAGGATGTTGTTGGCTATGAAAAACTCAGAACTCAGGATGTGCGTTCAGCCTTTTTGCTGTTCAATAGCAATCCATAGATTGACTTAACACTGAGTTGCTATGTACATTCATAGACGTGACTCAGAGCAGATGCAGCTATTCTTACCATTAAAAGTTGTGGGTGTGTGAGAGAATGAATGTAGCATTGTAGAGTCTCTATATCTTTGCTGATTGGTCAATGCTAATTATATAGTATTACCAGTCATGTGGTGAGCATTGACAACAGATTGCAGAGATTTGCATGGACAACTGATTGCAGAGATTAATCAGAAAGCAGCCATAAGACATCGCAGTAACTTCGCCTTCCATTTCTTCAGACACTCGAGAAACACATCAAAAGTGTTTGTGCTATAAAACTGTTCACTCACCTACACTGTGCACATAATCTACAACTGCTGTTTCCATTGTTCGGCCTATCTACCACCTGCTGTAGCAGATCCATTAGGCGCTGGCAGTTTAGCATATGCAAATGTCTCCATTGCTGACTTTAGTTGTATTATTGGTAGATAGGTCCATCTACTAATATTTTCTAGCTACCCAATCTGGCCTGGGTGTAAAGCCTCTTCAGCAGCACCTCCCAAAACCATGACCTTTACCATCTAGGAAAACAATGGCAGCAGGTGTATGGGAGCATATCACCTCCAAGTTCCCATCTGAGTCGCACACCATTCTGATTTGGGCATTTATCACCGTTCCTTCATCATTGCTGCGTCACACTCCTGGAACTCCTTACCTAGCAACATTGTGGGAGCATCTTCATCACACGGACTGCAGCGTTTCAAGAAGACGACCCACCATCATCACCTCAAGGGCAACTAGGAATGGACAATAAATTCCAGCCTGTCCAGTGACACCCAGATCCCAAAACTGAATATATTTCAAAAACTAGCCAAAATCCTATAAATGGTGATAGTTGAATCAGAATATCAGCCAAGGATTTCAAACCAGGTTCAAGAGAATGGGAATCCTGTACTCTACTACATAGTGGATGTACAGAAACAATTATTGAAAACCTTGTAGCTCCAAAAAGAAGGGATCGAGGTGATCTGCTCTCTAACACACCTAAGTTCAGAATATATTTGGCAAATATCCACATCTGGGTATTTTCAAAGGTTTGATTTTAAATTCTGAAACACATTTGTTTTTAAAAGTGTTTCCCAAGCGATTATAAAACTTATTACAGTACATGCATATTAGTTTATTTAGTACTGACAAAATTGATTTTGTCTCCCAAAAACATCCATATGCATTGTAGTAATATTTTTAAGGAATAGATTTATGGAAGAGGGCTGATATAAATTTGCTCAGTTTATTACAGATATAACAAAGGATTGAAGGCAGTCAATAAATGGCAGCTGTAATTGATTTTGCATGTTGATGATGGATAATGGATTCATGAGGGAATTAATGTCTACTGTGAGTGGCTGATATTGTATTGTATTGGATTGCAAATTGTTACATCTGTTCTGTTGACTATTATTGACCTGATTTTATTATCTTCAAACAACCAGCAAATATTTGATCACTAGCTGCATTGATACACTTGAGCAAAACACATTATCAAAATGGTATGGTAATAACGTCACCAACTGTATGTTTTCCAGCATGTTCTTTGAACAATTGAATGCTGATTTATAGCAGGATAGCATTTTTTTTGCGAGGGTGGGGGGAGAATCCCATTTACCACTTTGGATGAAAATTATTTCACAGATGGCTCCGTTGAGTTAGCCTGTCAGACAGTGCTCAGGTTGATCCCATGATCATAATAGTGCAAAGTGAGTGTCTCATCTGCTTTATCACTTAAAAAAGGTTGCTTTCATAATTTATGAATGTTGAAAAGTGGATCTCTTGCATACAGAATTCTGTACATTTGAGTCCTTTTGAATTGCCACATCCAATTTCCAAAGTTGAATAGATGTACTGCATTCACGAACAGTCTTTAGTGTTGCAGCGAAGCAGTTCCCGCTTCATCACGATTCTAACAGTATTATGTAAACAGGATCAATATCAGATCATCCAAAAGTTGCACTCCAGCCCTTAGTGGTTTGAAACCCGAAATGCAGTTCACAGATTGCAGTTCAAATGTCGTCTTCAGCTGTTCAGTTCCAAGGAGCAGAGTTGGAACAGGGCAGGGGAGGGTAAAATTCAAATTAATTGTTTCATCTTTCCTGAATTAATTGTCCCTCCTGGGGATAGCAGTACAAACTATTTATTCGTTCCAAAATTTGAAAAACTATTTTGTACGTGTGAACAGTGACATCACACAGACATCGTGATGCAATGGCATCAACTGTCTGCCTATCTCAGAAGTAGAATTGAATTTTGGAGGTGCCAGTAAAAAGCGGCTGTCCAAACCAAAATGAACACTGGAGTGATCCACTCAGAGTTTGCTTACTGAAGAGACATTTGGTAAGGGACTAAAATGGAGAATAATTGTTGGAATCATCAAAAGATGTATCCATTTCGTGTCAAACAGAATTTGATAAAGCTGTTCAAGAAATTGATATTGCATCATCATTTCATATTAATTTAAATTGGATAATTAGTCTTAAAATACAGACAATTCGGGTACTTGAAACAATAGTCCCAATTTTAAGCTGGAGTGGGATTCGGGTGAGGGAGGAGTGGGGAAAGCAACTCACCGCCCCACCCCATCTCAGCAGTGCGAGGCCCAAGTGGTGTTATGTCCCAGCCCTCATTACAACATGCTGCGGTGCAGAGGACCTGGGGGTCCTTGTGCATGAAACTCTTTTGAGTTTACCTGCAAAACATAAAACATTAAGACCATGCCACCCGACCTGGGTGACACAGCAGACATTTTCAAGGCCCCTTTTTTTTAAATTATTTTTTGGGTTTTTTTTTTGGGGCGCTAAAATCAAATTTTCCCAGTGCCCCCTATAAAAGGGGAGGGGGACACTAAAAGCACCGGCAATTAAAACAAATTAAACTTTAAAACGTAAAATCAAATTAAAATTTGGTTGCCGGGCGTGATGATGCACTCCAGTCCCTCCGGTGCCCACCTCTCGCGGAAGGCCGCGAGCGTACCGGTGGACACCGCGTGCTCCATCTCCAAGGACACCCTGGACCGGATGTAAGAGCGGAAGAGAGGCAGGCAGTCCTTGTGCATGAAACTCTTTTGAGTTTACCTGCAAAACATAAAAACATTAAACGGTGCCACCCGACCTGGGTGACACTCCAGACATTTACAAGGCCCTTTTTTTCCCCCCCTTTTTTTTTTTTTTTTTTTTGTGTTTTTCTTTTTTGGTTTTTTTTTTGGGGCACTAAATTCACAATTTTCCCCAGTGCCCCCTATAAAAGGGAAGGGGGACACTAAAAGCACCGGCAATTAAAACAAATTAAACTTAAAAAACGTAAAATCAAATTAAAATTTGGTTGCCGGGCGTGATGATGCACTCCAGTCCCTCCGGTGCCCACCTCTCGCGGAAGGCCGCGAGCGTACCGGTGGACACCGCGTGCTCCATCTCCAAGGACACCTTGGACCGGATGTAAGAGCGGAAGAGAGGCAGGCAGTCCTTGTGCATGAATCCCAAAAAGTTAGTTTGCAGGTGCAGCAGGTAATCAGGAAGGTGAATGGAATGTTGGCCTTCATTGCGAGAGGGATGGAGTACAAAAGCAGGGAGGTCCTGCTGCAACTGTACAGGGTATTGGTGAGGCCGCACCTGGAGTACTGCGTGCAGTTTTGGTCACCTTACTTAAGGAAGGATATACTGGCCTTGGAGGGGGTACAGAGACGATTCACTAGGTTGATTCCGTAGATGAGGGGGTTACCTTATGATGATAGATTGAGTAGACTGGGTCTTTACTCGTTGGAGTTCAGAAGGATGAGGGGTGATCTTATAGAAACATTTAAAATAATGAAAGGGATAGACAAAATAGAGGCAGAGAGGTTGTTTCCACTGGTCGGGGAGACTAGAACTAGGGGGCACAGCCTCAAAATACGGGGGAGCCAATTTAAAACCAAGTTGAGAAGGAATTTCTTCTCCCAGAGGGTTGTGAATCTGTGGAATTCTCTGCCCAAGGAAGCAGTTGAGGCTAGCTCATTGAATGTATTCAAATCACAGATAGATAGATTTTTAACCAATAAGGGAATTAAGGGTTATGGGGAGCGGGGTGGTAAGTGGAGCTGAGTCCACGGCCAGATCAGCCATGATCTTTTTGAATGGCGGAGCAGGCTCGAGGGGCTAGATGGCCTACTCCTGTTCCTAATTCTTATGTTCTTATGTTCTTATGTTCTCATCCTCATCGCCATGCTGCCGGTCAGCTGCCCGTTCATAATGGGAAGTGGCAACCAGCCAGTGGGCAAGGGTGGAATTTCGGGCAGCAGGAGGCTTCATGAGTCAAATAGGTGTGGGATGCTCAGTGTAAGGGAGGCCTAAACATTCCTTTGGTGCCCGGAGGAACCTTAACTTGCCTTTTTTAGTCTTGGATCCTCTTGCACTGTCTTCACCAAATGGGTGAGCCACAACGGCTTCCCTACTCAGGTTACAGTTAAAATTGCAATTGGAGCCCAATGGTGTCATCGGACACCATCTGCATATTTAAAGAAGGACCCTACCAGCTTCAGGTGGGTGCCTTTGCCACCTGCTCAGAAGAGCAGATTAAAATCAAAGATGGCAGGATCCATGCGGGACGTTGGTGGGTAAATCACCTGGTCGATTTTTACTGCCTACCCGCCCAGTTTTCCCCAGGTGAATTAGGTTAAATCGCTCCTAATGTATCTAATTCTGGTGTCGTTCATACACTGGAAAGTTGGACATAAGGATATAGATCTATACAATTAGGTTAAGAGCAGGTAAATGGGATTAGAGTCAACAGCCTCATTTGAATAGGTAGCACAGGATGAATGGTCTCCTTCTGTACTTTCATGTCTTTGACCTATGATCTGTGACGCTAATCCAGGCTTCATCTGCATGAAGTACATTGAACAAAAGATTCCTCTTATATTTAACCAATACATTTTTTATTAATAAGTATATAAAATAATGAGAAATAACAAGAAATGTTAGTATAATTTATTTTCCAATTCGTCTTTTAAAAGCTGTAAATTAAATTCTGCTGATGTGTTTCAACTGTGGATCAATTTCTAAAGTGGAATAAAGAAGGAAGCAATGAGAATTAAAAGTAAACTGCAGCCAATCAGGACACTGTGAAATTCAGTTATAACCAGAGCTATCCAAATGTATTTATCTCAAAGAAACGTTTTACCTTTAGAAAGAAATGGAGTAAAGATTGCAAATAAGGCTTTCTTTCTTTGGAAATTCGAGCTTTTACTTTTATTATGTCATGTTATATAATTGGAACAATTCCCATATTGTATACATCCTGATTAAACAGTGAAGGAAATTCAGTCGCCACATTCTGCTCTCGTCAACCATTTTTTCACTCCTGGTTAAAACATGGACAATGACACCAGTCATCTGCAAGAATGGGAACAGAACAGTTATTGTCACAACAACTTTGTAACTTTTTTAAGCTGTATAATGTCTTTTATGGTTATCTCTGCTTTCTTCTATGCATCCTTCAACTAAAGAGGACCATCAACAGCTCGAGAAATCCTCCGGGAATTCCAGCAGCCATATTTAGTAAATAGTATTCAGTATATATTAACATTTAAAAAGGCACAAGAGATTTCTTTTGACAGAAACTTGATGCTGCTCCAGCTTTTCTGCATTTTATTCCTTCTACATTGTACTGGACTTCTGAAAAGTGAAGATGGAAATATGACTGCACCATTTAATGTTTGGAATGTGACATTATGAGGATGTGATGGGGATAAAATAAAGATAATTTGACTGCAGATTCTTTAATGCAAATACAGAAAGTGAGATTTAAATACATAAAACAGCTCATCATTTTATGAATAAAGGCTTTTCAATCTTAGCTTCTCACACCTGGCAGGGCTGCCATGTACCCACAAAACAGCAAAAATCTGTGTTTTCCAAGTGCTATTGAAAGCACCTTGAAGAGGACATGTTCAGTGCTTTGTCCTACTGTGGATTAGTGAATGACGATATTAATAAGTACATTTACTTATTGCCTTTATGGCAAATTTTAACTCTCAGCGGGAATCGAATAGGAGTGGAAGGTAAACCCGCACGGATCTTAATGCCGGGCTTCAGTTGAATACCACTAGTCAGCTGATTGCCCGTATCAGGTGGAAAAGGCAGCTGGCTGCAGGAAGGAGCGAACATCGGACTGCCCGGGCCGAAGTGCAAGAACAGCAATCAGACAGCCTGGAGGTTTCCTGTTGGCACCAAGAGAAGGCTCCCACCAACAAGATAAGTGCAGGAGGGCGGTATAGCTGGGGAGGGGGAATGGACCCCGGACACTGAGGCCAGGACTTTCGTTGTGAGGTTCAGAGTATGTCCCGCTGGCTTCCTGTTAGCTTTATCTGGTGAGGCAGTCATGCCGGGTACCCAAGAGCAGCCTACAATGCCATCAGGGTCCCATGTCATTTTTTTAAAAATTAATTCTCGGGTTGTGGGCATTACTAGCAAGGCCGGCATTTAATGCCCATCCCTAGTTGCCCCAAGAAGATAGTGATGGGCCTTTTTCTTGAACCGCTATTGTAGTTTGGTACAACTGACTGGCTTGCTCAGCCACTTCAGAGAACAGTTACAAGACAACCATGTTGGTGTGGGAATGGAGTCACATATGAACCAGACTGGGTAAGAACGACAGATTTCCTTCATGGAACCCTGATTTGTATTTATTAATGAGGCTCCCACCAAAGTCTGACGGGAGCCACATTCACCGCCAAAACCAGCAGTGTTAAAATGGAGAATCGGCAGAAATGGAGTGGGAAATGGAATTGCTCCATTTTAACTACTCCCCACTTCATTCCCGCTGATTAGCGAAAATTAAGTGTCCCTCTTTATTATCTTAAAATGCCAATCACTTTTGCAGAATTTTGCCTGTTTCATAATGGCCCTGAAATTACGATCGGCGATTGTAAATAATAATAATCATTCTAACACTCAAGCTAAACTGGTACGGAATATTTTTTGTAAAATAAGTACGGGTTCCTTTTCGAGTATCTGTCCAGTTTTACGCAAGTAGAGCGAAATGAATAAAAACAACAATTATTCAAATTAAGGTTTGGCAAAGAAATATTAGGCAGCAAATCTTGTTTCAACAATATCCAATTACTTTATTGTGCAAAAAGTCTGGTGGCTGGGAATGATTCGTAATCAGAATGATGGACAGCAGAGTGAGAACAATACAAAGTAATGGCAGTGTTTGTATAGCAATACAGACTACATTGAATAGTAAAACCATATGGACAACTACTCAGAGTGTGCTGTCATACTAACCGCAAATTCTGCCCCCATAAGTTTATTTATTAATAAAGTGTCTACATTAAAACATCAATTTACTGCAGTTCAGAATGGCAGCACATTTTGCACACAGTAAAATAAGCATCTCATTGTACTATCCTGTAAGTGCTTTGAGTTCCTCATTACATCAATTAAGGTGATTGAATCTGCTCATTAGTGTAATAGCCACTTTAATATATTAACAATAGACCTTCATGTAATCCTCTTAATTGTAACTGATGGGACCGATTTGATTTGCATTAGTATTGTTTTGGCTGTTCATCATTCCAGGGGTATCATTTTATTTATGTTATTTTCTTGCACCTGTAATTACTGGTTTGTTGCTAAGCTCCACTTGGTGTCATAAGCTACATAATGCCATCCTATTCTCTGTATAACAGAGTATGACAAATATAGGTTGTAGTGACATGTTGGTGCTTCAGCGAACATTATACTCTGAAGGGGAAATGTGGGTTTGTGGTCACAATTCCACACACAAGTCTCAAATTTTGGATGTACCATTTATGATTTCACTACCCTCAGCCAAATGCTTTATTACATGGAGAGATGGAAAATCAGAGGCTGTGGTGCTGGGGTATTTTTACATACCCTGTGGCAGAGGCCTGGCAGAAGGTTGCCCAAGAAAGGTGTGTTGTTGGAAGAGCATATAAAAGTAGAAAGTCCATTTAAAAGCAAGCTCTAAGAAAAACAATGCTACCCAGTCACAATATGATCAAATTTAATATTACATAGAATTTATGGCACAGAAACAAGCCATTCGACCCAACTGGTCTGTGCTGGTGTTTATGTTCCACACAAACCTCCTCCCTCCCTCCTTCATCTAGCCATGTCTGTATAACCCTCTGATCCTTTCTTCCTCATGTACATATCTAGCTTCCCTTTAAAGGCATCTATGCTATTCGCCTCAACTATTCCATGTAGTAGCAAATTCCACATTCTAACCGCTCTCTGGATAAAGAAGTTTCTCCTAAATTCTTTATTTGATTTATTACGGCAAGCAGGCATGATGACCTGTATTTTGATGATTTGGCAAGTGACAACTTTAAATCTCAACTATTACACACACAAACATGGCTGTTGGAAAATAATTGTTTACCACTGCCTGCATCTATATTTGTGCAGGTGGAACAATTTGTCTTGAATCTCTGTTCTCGTTAGCCATTCTAACTGGCTGTCATTATTATAGTGAGTTAAGTCGCAGGTGTAGTTACCTCTGAGCCATATTATTGGCCATGTTTTCTTTTCCACGTGTGCATGTTCATGATTTGCAGTAATTGCAGGAAACAAGTAGATCAATGTAATACTATTTTTGTTTGCTCCTCATATATAGACCCATCAATTCTGAGCACAAGAAAAGTTCCAATAATGAATATTCTGATATAATGGGTGGAGGTGCAAGGTAAGCGAGGTGTGAGTATGGATCTGCAGGAGTAGGGTAGGGAAGGCAGAGTGCTGGGGATGTGATGAGTAGCACAGCAGGATGAGGTTGAGTGTGGCTTTGCAGTAACATTTTGTGATCTGCTGAGATCATTGAAAGGTTTGCACCACTGTAAGCAGTTCCTCCAGATGACATCCTTGCTGGTGCCCTCCTGTGCAATGTGTGACCAGGCTGCTATGGTTTCCTGAAGAGGTCTCTTCCATCTATTGGAAGGGAAGAGAACCTCCCTGCTTGCTGTGACTCCCTCCATAAGCATCCGGAGGGAGTCATGGGAGAGCCTGGGTGTAGCCGTACACCTTTGTGCAGTGTTTGTCAGTGTTTGCAGCAGTTCAATGCTGCAAAAGACTGACAGAATAACTGTTTAAAAAGAAGTTGGAATGGTCCCTTTAAGGCATCAGATGATGTCATCAGACCCACTTCCAGTTAATTGGCCAAGAAAGCTGCAGGGCGGGCTTAACAAGCCCCAGCCACGGAAGATTGAAGGGAGAGGGCGGCTGCACTTCAGAGCGGGTTTCCCATGCTGCACCAATGTCGCCCGGATCGAATTCGCCTCTGTTGGCGATAACCTGGCCTCAGTGTGGGAGACTGCAGATGTCCTTGCATGACGAACTCGAGCAGCTCTGGACCCAGTAGTCCTGGCTGTAGACTGCACCTCCTCGGCATGGGTGGCAGCAGTCTGGGCTGGTTGGCTGGATGAGAGATAGCAGCAAGGGCAATGGTGGAGTGGCAGTGGTGGGAGCACGAATCCTGTCATCCCGAGAGAGGGGGGCAGGTTTTTCTCCACAGATCCACTGCCACTCCCCGGGGTGGCGCCTCAGCATTCCTAGCCATCTGTTGGAGCACAGATTGCTGGACTGCTGTGACAACCTGAAAGCCCCTTTCGACACTTTGATTATCCAGCCAGGATGATAACAGTCTGAGCTTGAGCAGCAGCAAGCTGAGACCACAGGTGAGCAGTCTGCGCTTCCACTGAAACACTGAAACTTTGGGTCACTTCCACCTGTGCTGCAATGTAAGCTGCGAGATCGCCCATTGTGGGTTCACAGGGTCTCCCATGGAGTTCCCCATTATTTTCATCCTGGAAATCATGGGCTCCAAGCTCTGTACAAAACCCCATACAATGTTGGACCCAGTCTCCACCATGCTCCTTGACACTGACAAGAGGCTCGCTGGAAGGCTTGCCATTGCACCTAGCATTTCCATGTGCATGCCCATCACCCTTCTTCTGAAGACCGTCCCATCGAGGTCATTATCTGAGTCCTGTCGAGCAGAACTCGTGCGTGAATTTGCCCTCTGGGGAGCTGGCGCCCGAGCTACCCTTTCCCCCTGGCTTTGCTGCAACCACTCGTGCCCGGTGACTCACCACTTGCAGAACCTGCCTCTATACTGCCCTCTAAAGTATGTGCATTTTCTGAGCTGGTGTCTGCGGGTGTCAGATGCAATGCTGTTGTGAGCCACCTTGGCCTGCAAGAGAAAGGGAAGTGTGTCAGTGAGAATGGTGCAATGTGTTTGGGTGATGTGCCTGCCATGGTTGAATAGCTGGCAGTGTGTTCGATGTGGGTGTGAGTGTTGCAGCAGTGGTAAGTGTGTGAGGATGAAGTGAAGCTATGATTGTGAGGTATGAGTGGTGATAGCTAGAGATTATTGGTAGGTGAGTGATGAAGGTGTGATGTATTGAACAGTGTGTGAGGCTAGTGGTGCAGATGGTAGGATATGGCATTTGCTGCTGCATTCACTCACCTTGACCACTCGCGTGAGGTCATTAAACTTTTTGCAGCACTGGATTCAGGTCCTGGGTATAACACTCATAATGGATGGAGCGATCTCCTCCTAGATCCTTCTTGTGGTCAACCTTGAAGGGCTCTTGCCCCCTTGCAGAGATAGGCCTTCACGGTGTCGTTGAATCCCCAGGATGAAGGTCTGCAGTGCCGCATCAGAAAATTGTTTCACCTTTTCTCTCGGGTGTTGGGCCATGGCTTCCTTTCACCTGACAATGAGCTGCTTCTGCAATAAAGCACCTTCCCTTTAGGTAGTGGAGAGAGCCTAGGCCAAACGTTATTGGACAATAGACTGCAGTTGATCTTGGCCCCCCCCCCCCCCCCCCCAACACCCATTGAGCGCTAAGCCAATCAGCAGCGTGTTTAGTGCTGAGATCAGCGTTGCAATCATTTAAGTGAGCAGGCTGCACCATTTTGAACGGGCATAGGCAAATAGCGCTGGTCACTTTTTTTTAAATTCATTGGTCAGAATAGTGATAATTTACTGCAGTGAGATAAAATTTTTTATCTAACTTTAATTCACCACGTGATATAACTTGTAACTTATAAGTCATTTGAACCCCAAGAGTAACTTCCACAATCCCTAGTGTACTTTATGTATTCAATCTAAACTGTGGGAATTGCAGTTGTTGCCAAGTAGGATATCATTGAAGGTTTTTTGACATGATCTCTAAAGTTTGTGTATAAAACCTCCAATAAATGCAAGGGAATAAGAATGCATCACTCTTCTGTGCATATCTAACTGCAAGAGGACGCAGAGATTTACATCTCCCGCGATTTTTTATTTCTAATGAAATCAGTGGAACTAAAAATTGAGAGAGATGTCAAATGGGCTGCCAACTTGCTATCACCCATTTTACACTATCTCACAAAGTCCAGATCTACTTTTTACTATGCTAGCAGAGGTTGTACATGTATATAGGAAGGCCACTAGGAATCAGGGGTAGTTACCTTCATGGACTGATCAGGCTGCAAACACCCCCAGGAAAAATTAACATAACTTCCACTAAATCACAGGGGATACAAGGTCTTTCACCTACATCCTCCGCATTAGAACGCCTTGATGTAGTTACCTTATTCCCCCCCAGAAATTAGGAAACTAAAAAGAAAAATGTAGTTAAACAAGCCACCATTATGGGCCCTGAAAGAAGAGGTAAATGTTCCTGCATCCAGCAGAAGTCTCATGCAGGAGATGGAAATCTTCATGTGGGAAAATTGGAATTGTAATCTCCTGCATGCCTTGACTGTGTTACTAAATATCTCCCACTCTTCCCTCTCCCTCTACTAAAGCTATAGGTCCCATAGTTCTATAATCAGTATGGATGCCAGGACAGGAGGAAAAGACTGCCAATCCCACAGTCCAGTGGCTGGGAAGAGAAAACACAAAGAGAGAGATATAGGAGAAACAGCTAAGAATATATTTATGCCACTGGCAGACTGCTGTGTCCCACATGACAGACACTGCTTGCCTGTTTTAGCCATGATTCTTTTTTGACAAAAATTGACAATTTGGGAAAAATTTTCAATACACGTTACCAGCAGGGAGCCTCACCCACCAACAACGTACATCCGGGTAGTCGCTGCAGACTATTTATCAACGACAAATAGTTGGAAGATCATGCAGCACACATTGTGGTTTTTGATGTGCATTGCTGGCAGGTGAGCTTCAGCGAGCAGCGCAAAATAAGAAAATGAACACTCTCATATACACAATCCGTAACTGAAAGTCTCACATCTAAGAATAAGTGTTGACATCTCTGATGTAAATAGAGGAATACATTGTTTGGGCTGGCTGGCTGGCCTTATCGCATACTTGCACATTCTCTGCATCTGGTCTCACAAACATATGAAAAGAAGGACAGGAAAATACCTTTTGGTCCATCGAGCCTGTACCAAATAGTCATGACCCAACTAGGCACCATAACTTCCAGTGTACCCTCCCACTGTAATCATGTAATCTCCCAGGAAAGACAAAAAGAGTGATTAATTGCTATCAGGCAAATGGCAATTGAAAATTGCAGCAACTTTTCACTCAAAATATCAACCCCTGGCCCCAATGGAGCGGCAAGGTGCTGATCTGAATTTTTTTTAAAAATTTGTTCCTGGGATGTGGGCGTTGCTGGCAAGGCCAACATTTAATGCCCATTCCTAATTGTCCTTGAGAAGGTGGTGGTGAGCTGCTTTCTTGAACCGCTGCAGTCCTTGTGGTGAAGGTATTCCCACAGTGCTGTTAAGGAGGGAGTTCCAGGATTTTGACCCAGTGACGATGAAGGAACGGCAATATACTTCCAAGTCAGGATGGTGTGTGACTTAGAGGGGAACTTGGAGGTGGTGGTGTTCCCATGCGCCTGCTGTCCTTATAGGTGATATAGGCCGCGGGTCTGGGAGGTGCTACCAAAGAAGAAGAATTCCTGTCCTATCTCAGGGCAGATACCCAAGTGGCACCTAAAATGGACTGCGTGCCTGCCCCAGTTGTGCAAATGACCCTATTCCTGATTTGAGATGGGGAACAAGATCGGGCCTGGAATTCACTGGCAGGTGGAAGTTTTGCCCCACCCAACGTGGCAGCTGTGCCTTCAGCCATCTAGGCCCTATACTCTGGAATTTCCTCCCTAAACCTTTCCATCTCTCCCTCTTGCTTTTAAAACCTCTTTAAAACTTGCCTCTTTAACCAAACTTTTAGTCACCTGTCCTAATAACTCCTCCTTTGGATTGGTGTCAACCTTTGTCCAATTACCGTCCTGTGAAGCATCTTGGGATGTTTTGTTACGTTAAAGGCACTATACAAGAAAGACTTCCATTTATATAGCACCTTTCATGAACCTCAAGATGTCTAAAAGTGCACTACAGTCAATGAAGTACTTTTGAAGTCACTGTTGCAATGTAAAAAACACAATAGCTAATTTGTGTACAGCAAGCTCCCACAAACAGCAATGTGATAATGACCAGATAATCTGTTTATTGATATTGGTTGTGGGATAAATATTGGCTAGGACATAGGAGATAACTCCCCTGCTCATCTTCAAAATAGAATTTTGGGATATTTTACATCCACCTGAGATATTTTACATCCACCTGAGAGGGCCTTGGATTAATGTCATATCCAAAAGATGGCACCTCTGACAGTCCAGCACTGCCTCAGTACTGATCTGGAGTGTCAGCCTAGATTTTGTGCTCAAATTTCTGGAGTGAAGTTTAAACCCACAACCTTCTGATTCAGAGGCTAGAGTGCTACCATTGAGCCACGGTTGTTGTTTCCACACCCCACTTGAGGCGGGAAAGGCCCAGATTCTTTTATGCATCTCCGATCCATCGCAATATTATCATATTGGTGAATGAAATGTGTGCATAAGAACATAATAGGAGCTGGAGAAGGCTATTTGATCCTTTGAGCCTGCTCCGCCATACAACAAGATCATGGCTGATCTTGTAGAAGTTGCAACAACGAACAACGAAGGCCCAACCAGTCAGCATTTACCCACCACACGAACAAATAGTTATAAGGTGTTTGCTCACATGAATTTGGAACTGAGATACTTTGCCAGTGTAATTCAGAGGGACCCTCAATAATATCCTACACTGTGCTATGTGATATTTAATGCAAGAATGTATCCGCAAGTGTGAATTGTAAAGTGGAAAAATGTCAACATTCTCTGTCATGACAAATTACTTTAAAACACACTTGTCACATTCAATGATCATTTGCATAGGACTGAACAAAATGCTTTTATAGCATTATATTTGTACTGCCGTCTGTCTTGTTACTTTCTGTGATAGATCTCTGTGGAATTCCACAAATACATGACTTTAACAAGGTGGTGTAATCTTCCTGACTGTCCATGACCCCTGTGAGTGGCGTAGTTTTTGGAACATTACACTCCAATGGGAATTTGTGACTCTTGGAATCTCATGAAATTCAAACATGGGCAACTGGAAATCTTCCAAATGATGAGAGGAGAAACTAATAATACAGATATGCCATGTTTGATTTAGTCAATTGTTTTCAATTCCATGATGTCACAAAAATCAAGTTAGGTTTTTTTTTCAGAAATCAGTCCTGTATTGAATGTAAATAAATGTTAAAGGAGGCGAACAAGTGTAAATTCACCATTTCCTATTGTCCCAAAGTGGAAATGGAGTCCAATCGCATTGGCCTGAAAATGAGTACTGCTGTGGGAGCTTGGAATGCATAAATATACCCTTTGGTCTTAGAGAAATGGGAGCTTTTCATTGCAATAATGGAGGCATGTGGGCAGCAATTTGCTGCAGAATTGGAGGTACTGCTGCAGAAAGTGCACCAAACAAGGTCCATGTTTGGGGTTGAAGGCCACCCTCCAGTAAAAGCACAGGTGCCAGCTGCATGGAGGGTGGTCATTAACTAAGTCAGTGTGGCCTCTCATAACAGGATGCAAATGAGGGAGAAGTTTGCTGTTATCAGGAACAAGGTATTGGTAAATGTTCTAATAACTTTTACACACGTTTCTTGTGGGCCCATCAACCATGGCACAAACTTAGGTTGGGTGCTGCCACTCTCTCTGGGAGGTACTATTTGAAGCACTGTACACAATCATTGCCCTTTTGTCCATACTTTTTCATTGTGCGTTAGCTTGATATGCTTTTCTTGAAGCTAGTGATGGTGGTGGCTGAGTCATCCAAGCCATAGTGCTCATCTGATATTAGGGGGCTTTTCAGTGAGGTCAGCAGCCATGAATGCAGAGGCTAGCCCTGTTCTACTAAAAGATATGCACCTAGTGTTTCATAATCTTCAAATAATGTAGGCACTATGGACTGTCACCCACTAAAGGCATCATGGTTGCTGCCTGCGTATTGACCACTGTCATGCAGAATAATGTTCCTGTGGTCAAATACCACCTGACTAATAATTTAATGCAAACTCTTTCTGCTCATGAAGACCACAAAGGGTTGTTATGAAAAGCCCTAATACCCACATGGGTACCAGGTGTAACACTTTGCACTGGAGCGAACCCCTATCACCCTGTGAAAGTTATGTGACCTGTCCAGTTGATGTCTCCTTTCCACCAAAGAAGTGATGAAGGTGTTGTACTTTACAAACATACATTTGTCATTTGACTGAAAAAGAAAGACTTTTTCATGAGCAGATGTCTCCTTGGTTGGAAGCATCCTACAGCATGAAAGCTTCATGTTACGGAAAGTCTATCTTCAGAGCAATCCCTGATCCAGATATTGGGCTCAATTTTCCCCAGTTAGCTGTGCCGTTTTTTTGGTGCGCACTGCTTTTTTTGGCCTAAATTTAAATATCCAAGTTTTCCCAAAGTTTCTGCGCCAGCGTAACTCAGTTCATTACGATTTTTTTAAGTGAATATTTTTTTTGCATCATTGGGGGCATAACCTTCCACCCTCGCCAATTCTGGCCATTTAAACAAGTTTGGTTAGCTCTGATTTACTCCAATTTTTCTTAGGACGGCGTATGTGACCACTCTGGAAAAACCTTCTGGGCAGTTAACAAAATCGGCGCAGGTCAGAGAATCAGCGCAGCAGATGCAGTTCCACGGCCCGGACAGCAGCAGCAGAGAGAGGCGAAGTGAAGATGGGGGGGGAGGCCTTTCAGTCAGGGTTAGGAGCAGCAATCGGCACCAGCAGAGGAGGGAAGCCCTTCGACCAGGGCTAGCAGCAGTAACCGGCATCAGTAGGGGGAGGCCCTTCAGCCAGGGCTAGCAGTCGGAACCGGCATCGGGAGGAGGGGGGAGGGAGGCTTTCCGGCCAGGGTTAGGAGTGGCACTGGGAGGGGGAATAGACTTTTGGCATTAAACTCTTTAATAATTTAATGATGGAATGCTGCTGCAATGTGCAAGGTGCGTGTGCAGGTTGCTGTGAGCTGGCCAGAATGTGTTGTATGTGTCACTTTCCAACCGCAGCCCACAGTGTGTCCCTCGTTACCCTGGCAACCCGATCTATATGGTGCAGATCTTAGGCTCCACTCCCAAAGCTAAAGGACAGGCTAGGCGGCGCCGAAATGAACAATTCAAACAGGGAAAGTTGGATGATTTTTTTTTGGCGGAGTTGGGCTCCAAAATAAAAACGGGCGTAAATCTTCAAATACGCTAAAAAACAGCTTTGGGGACAATTGAGCCCATTGTCTGCAGCAGATGACCCATTTCTGCATCATTTTGCCTTCTGAAGTGGAGGCAGTGAAGATAGGCTATATAGAAAAGAAACTGAGATTATTACAGCATCTGTTATAAATGTCTAACCTGCAGAAAGTGCAATTAAAGCAGGGGAAACTGAGAATTGTCAATCTCCACCTTCCTTTCTACCCCGTTTGACAGTAGCACACATAACCAGTGAGCTACAGATCTGGGTCACATCGAATGAAGTATTGTTAAAGACTGTGGAATTTTAAACATAACTAAGTTGTGCCCATAACTACTTTACTCACGAGTATCCGCGATCTTTTACACTTGTTCAAAAGTCAATTCGCCCTAAGCAGACCATGCCCCCAGGTCAGATAGGCGACTTTCCACCGATTGTGCCGGTTAGGGGATGTTTATCGCATTGCGCCCGGGATCTTGGGTGCACAGGCACCAGTGGTCACATGAATCCAGTGTTAATCACCTGTACCTGCAGTGACCAGCTGTCAATTGAAGCCTGTCCCAGCTTGGATCCTGCTGCTGCTGCAATTACTTTAAATTCAGTTTAAACTCAATTTAAATTATTCTAAATTCAGCCAATTACAGCAGAGCAGGATGCACGTGTGGCTTCAATTGATGGCTGGTCACAGGTCTTGCTTACCAAGGGCACATCATACCAGTCAATTGAAGCCACTTAATGAGTAAGATCAAGAGCATTGAATCAGTCAGTTTCCTGACACTCCCCCTCCTCTTTGCGATGCTGGAGAATGCCCTGTTACAGTCACAAATCTATTACAATGCCTGATTGCATTGATTAATGGGAGATTTTATGTTTGGGCTTATACTAATGAGTTTGCACCTTGGTAAAACCATCGCAGTATCCAGCACATTATGGTGGGCGCATTTTATTGATTGCGTCATTAGAGGAAACTACATGCCTGGGAGTCAGTTATGTGAGGTCATAAATTTAAAATTGTCCCTAAGGGAATGAGCACAGTGTAATGTATGTATATAAGGTCTGCCTACCACCAGGGGGCACTACCATCTGATGTCCTAGGGTCATAGGTACACTCGTGCTGGGCCCAGTATATATCCTGAACTTCATCTTTGTATCTTCACTTCTGGAAGCCATTAAAGACTGACCAGGTTACACCTAGTCATTGTATCATTTCATACACTACAACTGGCGATGAGGCAAATACGAATCCATGCAAAAGTATGGCAAACTCAAATTGGATAGGCTACAATGCGAGGGGGTCATCTCACCGGTCGAATTTAATGAATGGGCCAATCCCATTGTTCCGGTGTTAAAGAGCGACAGCACTGTCAGGATTTGTGGAGACTACAAG
This sequence comes from Pristiophorus japonicus, assembly GCF_044704955.1. Lineage (NCBI taxonomy): Eukaryota > Metazoa > Chordata > Chondrichthyes > Pristiophoridae > Pristiophorus > Pristiophorus japonicus. The sequence goes on from NC_091986.1 coordinate 126,842,867, forward strand.
GTCACGATCAACCGAGTTTCGAAACAAGATCAGTAGCCGCTACAGAAATCTGATGACCTGTTTGCAATGCTAGCCGGGGGAAAATTGTTCACTAAATTGGATCTAATGTCAGCCTACATGACACAGGAACTGGTTGAATCATCAAAGAAACTTACATGCATCAACACGCACAAGGGACTGTTTATTTACAACAGGTGCCCTTTTGGCATTCATTTGGCAGCAGCCATATTTCAGAGAAACATGGAGAGCCTATTAAAATCCATCCCCAGGACCGTGGTATTCTAAGACGACATCCTAGTCACAGGTCGTGACACCGCCGAGCACCTGCACAATCTGGAAGAGGTTCTGCGTCGTCTGGACAAAGTGGGACTCAGGCTGAAACGTTCAAAGTGCGTTTTCATGGCACCAGAGGTCGAATTCCTTGGATGAAAGATTGCTGCAGACAGAATCAGACCTACAGACGTGAAAACACAGGCCATCAAAAATGCGGCCAGGGCCCAGAATGTGACGGAGCTGCGTTCATTCCTGGGTCTTCTCAACTACTTCGGTAACTTCTTACCCAAATTGAGCACAGCATTAGAGCATTGCACAAGCTGCTCAGGAAAGGAGACGACTGGATGTGGGGTGAATTTCAAGACAGAGCCTTTGAGAAGGCTAGAAATCTGTTGTGTTCCCACAAGCTACTGGTACTGTATGACCCATGCAAGCGTGTACTTTTGATCTGTGATGCGTCGTCCTATGGGGTCGGCTGCGTACTCCAGCAAGCTAATGAGTCAGGCAAACAACAACCAGTTGCATATGCGTCTCGAAGCCTGTCCAAGGTGGAAAGAGCCTACGGCATGGTAGAGAAAGAGGCTTTAGCATGTGCTTATGGCTAAAAAAAATGCACCAGTACCTGTTTGGGCTTCGCTTCGAGCTGGAAACCGATCACAAGCCGTTTATATCGTTGTTCTCGGAACATAAAGGTATCAATACCAACACGTCGTCCCGCATCCAGAGGTGGGCGCTGACATTATCTGCCGATGATTATATCATTCGCCATAGACTAGGCACTGACAACTGCGCTGATGCATTGAGCCGGTTACCGTTGCCCACACCGGAGGTGGAAACGCCAATGCCCGCAGAGTTACTCATGGTCATGGATGCCTTTGAGAGTTAAGGGTCGCCTGTCACTGCTCAACAAGTTAAGACCTGGACCAGCCAGGATCTGACCCTATCGGTTGTAAAACGTTCTGTTCTCAACGGGAACTGGTCGACCATCCCCAAGGAAATGGGTGATGAAACCAAACCGTACAGCTGTCGCAAAGATGAGCTTTCCATCCAGTCTGACTATTTACTGTGGGGTAATCGTATTGTAATGCCCAAGAAAGGCAGGGCGAGATTTGTACGGGAGTTACATAGTACGCATCCCTGTATTGTCATGATGTCCCATGTTTGGTGGCCTGGCATTGACTCAGAATTAGAGTCATGTGTGCATCAGTGCAGCACTCGCATGCAGTTAAGCAATGCCCCAAAGAAAGCTCCGCTCAGTCTGTGGTCATGGCCATCCAAACCATGGTCTAGAATCCACATCGACTTTGCGGGCTCCTTCCTCGGTAAAATGTTTTTGTGGTGGTGGATGCATACTCCAAATGGATAGAATGTGTGATCATGTCATCCAGCACTTCCACTGCCACCATTGAGAACCTGAGAGCCATGTTTGCCACACATAGTCTGCCAGACATCGTTGTCAGCGACAACAGACAGTGTTTCACGAGCCTGGAGTTTCAAGAGTTCATGAAACGCAACGGCATAAAACACGTGAGGTCAGCCCAGTTCAAACCCGCATCCAATGGTCAAGCAGAGCGCACAGTTCAAACCATCAAGCAGAGCCTGAAACGCGTAACTCACGGTTCCTTGCAGACACGCCTGTCACGCATACTGCCCAGTTACAGGACAAGGTCACACACGCTCACCGGGGTCCCACCTGCGGAACTATTGATGAAGAGAGGCCTCAAAACCAGGCTCTCTCTACTCCATCCTGACCTTAACGATCATGTAGAAACCCGACGTCAACACCAGCAGTGGTATCACGACCGTGCCGCAGTGTCACGCGACATATCTGTAAATGACCCAGTGTATGTACGTAACCATGGTCAAGGGCCCAAGTGGCTCCCGGGCAATGTTACGGATAAGGAGGGTAACTGGGTGTATACGGTTAAGCTCAAGAATGGGCAGATGTGCAGGAAACACATTGATCAAATCAAGCTAAGACACACTGACGAATCGGAACAGTTGGAAGAAGGCACCACGAGCTTAGACGACCAACCAACTCACGTCCAACCATCAGAAGAACCCACTGTGGTCAACGCCCAGCCCCAAGTCATGAGAGACTCGGATTGTACTGAGATGGTCAACCAGGGAGCGAAGGGCTCCGGACTGTCTGAACTTGTCATATGGACTTGTGCCAAGAACTGTGGGGGGGGGGGGATGATGTAATGTATGTACATAAGATCTGCCCACCACCAGGGGGCACTACCATCGGAGGTTCTAGGGTCATTGGTACACTCATGCTGGGCCCGGTATATAAGCTAAACTTCACCTTTGTATCTTCACTTCTGGAAGCCATTAGAGACTGACCAGGTTACACCTAGTCACTGGCTCACAGTACGGCGTTCATTGTATCATTTCATACACCACAGAGAGAGGCTGGGAGAAATGTCTTCATGCAGAGGGTTGGAGAAGGTTATTAAAACAATGCTTTGCCACAGGGAAGTAGTTGAGGCACAGACCAATGCCTCTTTTAAGGGAAAAGTAGATACGTATTTGAGGTAAAGGAAGGTTACAGGGAAAGAGCTGGGGAATTATATTAGTTTTGAATTGCTCAAGCAAATAGTTGGCACAGACATGATGGGATGAACAACTGCTTTCTGTGCTGCAAATTTCTATGGTTCTAATACAAAAGTAAAATACTGCGAATGCCTGGAATCTGAAATAAAAACAGAAAATGCTGGAAATCACAGCGAGTCAGATAGCACTTGTGGAGAGAAAAAGAGTTAACATTTCAGGTCGATGACCCTTCATCTATGGTTCTAAAATAGATCAAATACATATTAATATACTACCTCTAATCATGGGTGCATTATATAATGAATCAAACTCACATTAAGGATAATCGTAGGTGCTTTTAAAATATTGGGAATGTCATCAAAATTTGGCCAGTATAATCCCCAGAGAAGAGGGACTATATTTTGTTACAGAAATATGAAAATATTTATACCAATGGTGTTTCCTTTACTTTGCTCTGTTACACAAGCAAAACAAAATGAATTTGAATGCGATTACTCTGCTCATCACAAGTGCCACTGTTGGATCGGGCGGTCTTTGTTAAAAACCTGGGCACTCCCTTGTTCATTATGTTAATTCTCTCTTATGGAATCTTGAGCCGCAGATGATTCACTATATAGTATCCATCCAGTTTCTTTAATTCAATCTTTTTATGTAATATTTTTCCTGTAATTTTGTTCCTTCAGCAAGTCCTTTTTCAACCAGGTGCCTGAGCAATAGCTAGTTTCTAAACCACCACCTATCGTACTCTCTGGAAGGTACAGGACTGCATCCTGGCAACATCATCGCTTCTAATTTTCCTTCCCCCAATAGAAAGATGCCTCTCTTTCACTTGGCACCTCCCCACAGAGTATGGCTCATTTTGGAACCAAGTGGAGTGGAGAATCAAACCCCTCACCTCCGATCACATGGCATTGTGTTGGAGTTCCATCTTACGTTTTGCACATCAGTTAAGCAGTTTGTAAAACAGACTACTATAATTAAAAAAGAATGACTGAAACTCCTTGGAATGTTTTGAATAAAATGAAAGCAGAAACTGTAACTAGATTAAAGAAACTGAAGATGGAAAGGCATAGAAATAGTACTACAATGTATCCCTCCTTAACAGTTCCTGTATCTATTTAATTTCTTAGACCTGGAAGAAGCGTTGGTTCATTCTACGTAGCGGACGGATGAGTGGCGATCCTGATGTCCTGGAGTACTACAAAAATGACCATTCCAAAAAACCAATCCGTGTGATAGACCTTCATTTCTGTGAGCAAGTCGATGCAGGACTAACATTCAAAAAGAAAGAGTTTCAAGACAGTTTTGTGTTTGACATCAAGACAATTGATCGTACCTTTTATCTGGTGGCAGAGACAGAGGAAGAAATGAACAAGTGGGTCCGATCCATCTGCCAGATTTGTGGCTTCAATCAATCTGATGAGAATGCAGGTAACACAATACACAACATTAAATTCTCTGGATATAACACATAGAGTAAGTAGAACTTGCTGGTTATATCACATGGCCTATGTTTCCCAGTTGACAGTTACATGTTTGCTTCTTGGTTTGAATACATCAGGTATTAACAAATGCACCAGAACAGCACTATTATTTACTTTTATTACAGAGTACAGTTATTTTTCTAATAGGTTCTATTCGGCAATTATTACAATACTTAATTACAAAATAATGTTAGTTCTAAGAGGAGTACTCTTTCACTTAAAATGCACCAGTAGCATTTATCAAATGTTATAAATAGAAGAGCTATGCTGGCGGGAGCACACTGCCAGAGCCTGAAAAGAAGGCAGCATTTTGGGTTGAAGCAAAGAATGTCAACCTAAAACACTTACATGTATTTTCTCTTTTCAGATGCCAATGGGCAGCATTTTCAGTTTTCAGTTCATGGGTAGGGAACTGGATTTCATGTTGGGTTAACACACAGCTCGTCCACCTCTCGGATGTGGGCATGAATCCAGAATCTCAAGTTCATAGTGTATGAGCCAATAATTCCAAACTCACATTGACACGCAGAGAAGTCATAAAGTGGAACTGAATAAAATTCACAATGATTTTCTGAGTTTGGAGCTAAGGCAGACTATTAGTGCCGATTCGGAGGAATTTTATTCTGCTGCCAATTGTGCTTTACCTGACCCTGGAGTGACTGATAGGTGAAAACAATTGGATGGAGTGTTTGATTCCCAACATTCCACCCAATTTTTTTGAACTTCATCAGTGACTTCCTCTTGCCAGATGCTTGAGGGCTAATAGATAATTAATAACAGAAAAATTGCAGTTCAACATTTTGCCATCTAATGATGTATTTGCATTGCTGGCTTGTTGCACTGGAATTGATTTTCACCGGTACCTCTATAGGCAGCTGTCTCTGACTGCAATAAAATCACAAGCAGTTTTGTATACAGAGCACTGATTTTTGACTCAGTAGCTGAAGTCTTTGTGCCTTCCATGTCAGCAAAATAGTTAGTCAGTTGCTGACATAAAAGGACCTTCCTTAGCTATTGGAGAAAGTACGGCCAGCAACTAAATAGCTGTAAATGGAAACATTAGATATGCAGCTATTTAAATGTGTTTTCATTGTTGTAGAAACGACCCCACTATACAAATAACAACAATGACAGCTTGAATTTATATACCACCTTTAACCTAGTAAAACATCCCAGGACACTTCACAGAAGTGTTATCAAACAAAACTTGATACCAAGCCACATCAGGAGATACTTGGTCAAAGAGTTAGGTTTTTAGGAGTTTCTTAAAGGAGAAGAGAAAGGTAGAGGGGCGGAGAGGTTTAGAGGGGGAATTTCAGAGCTTGGGGCTTAGGCAGCTGAGGGCACGGCCACCACCAATAGTGGGGTGAAGAAAATCGAGGATGCACGAGAGGCCAGAATTGGAGGAACACAGAATTCTCAGAGGTTTGTAAGGCTAGAGGAGATTACCAAGATAGGGAGCACAAGGCTGTGGAAGGATTTGAATGCAAAAATGGGAATTTTAAATTAGAATCATTGCTGGACCGGGAGCCAATATAGATTACCAAGCAAGGTGAATGGGACTTGGTGCGAATTAGGCAATTGGCAACAGCGATTCGGATGAGCTCAAGTTTATGGAAGGTGGAAGATGGGAGGCCAGCCAGGAGAGCATTGGAATAGTCAATGTATACTCGATAAATTTATATCCATTCAATAAATGGATTGGTTTCACTTCTTTGGGAGAGCTTTAGAAACCAGCAAAGGATGACCAAAAAATTGATAAAAAGGGAGAAAATAGAATGAGAGTAAATTAGCAAGAAATATAAAAACAGATTGTAAGAGTTCCTACAAATATGTAAAAAGGAAGAGAGTATAAAAAATAAATGTTGGTCCCTTAGAGACTGAGACAGGTGAAATTATAATGGGGAATATGGAAATGGCAAGGATTTTAACAAATATTTTGTATCTGTCTTCGCAGTAAAAGACACAAAAAGCATGTGAAAAATATTGGGGAACCAAGGGGCTAATAAGAGTGAAGAACTTAAGGTAATTAATATCAGTAGAGAAAAAGTGCTAGAGAAACCAATGGGACTAAAAGCCAACAAATCCCCAAGACCTGACGGCCTACATCCTCGGGTTCTAAAAGAGGTGGTTGCAAATACAGTGACTGCATTGGTTTTGATCTTCCAAAATTCCCTAGATTCTAGAATGGTCCCAGCGGATTGGAAGGTAACAAATGTAACCCCACTATACAAAAAAGGAGTGAGGAAGAAAACAGGGAATTACAGGCAAGTTAGCCTGACATCAGTCATCGGGAAAATGCTGGAATCCAAAGAAGTGGTAACAGGGCACTTAGAAAATCATAATATGATTAGGCAGAGTCAACATGGTTTTATGAAAGGGAAATCATGTTTAACATTTGAGGATGTAACTAGCAGGATAGACAAAGGGGAACCAGTGTATGAAGTATATTTGGATTTCCAAAAAGAATTCGATAAGGTATCACATAAAAGGTTGACACGCAAAATAATGGCTCATGGGGTTGAGGGTAATATATTAACATGGAGAGTGGATTGGTTAACGGACAGAAAACAGTAGGGATAAACGGATCATTTTCCGATTGGCAGGTTGTAACTAGTGAGGTACCAAAAGGATTATTGTTTGGGCCTCAGCTATTTACAATCTATTAATGACTTAGCTGAAGGGACCGAGTGCAATGTATCCACATTTGCTGATGATACAAAGCTTGGTGGGAAAGTAAGCTTGAGGAGGACACAAAGAACCTGCAAAGGAATATAGACAAGTTAAGTGAGTGGGCAATAAAGTGGCAGGTGGCATATAATGTGAGGTAATTCGCTTTGGTATAAAGAATAGAAAAACAGAATATTTTTTAAATAGTGAGAAACTATTAAATGTTGGTGTTCAGAGAGATTTAGGTGTCCTCGTACAGGAAACACAGAAAATTGACATGCAGGTACAGCAAGCAATTAGGAAGGCAAATGGAATGTTGGCCTTTACTGCAAGGATGATGGAGTACAAGAGTAAGGAAATCTTGCTGCAATTGTACAGGGCATTAGTGAGACCACACCTGGAGTACTGGGTACAGTTTCACCTTAGAGGCGGTGCAGCAAAGGTTCACTAGATTGAACCCTGGGATGAGAGGGTTGTTCTAGGAGAGATTGAGTAGACTGCGCCTATAGTCTCTGGCGTTTAGAAGAATTAGAGGTGATCTCATTGAAATGTATAAGATTGTGAGGGGGATTGACAGGGTACATGCTGGCTGGAGAGTCGAGAACTAGGGGACATAGTCTCAGGATAAGGCGTCGGCCATTTAAGACTGAGTTAAGGAGGAATTTCTGCACTCAGAGGGTTGTGAATCTTTAGAATTCTCTACCCCAAAGGGCTGTGGATGCTGAGTCATTGAGTATATACAAGGCTGAGATGGATAGATTTTGGACCTTAGGGAAATCAAGGGATATGGGAATCGGGCGGGAAAGTGGAGTTGAGGTCAAAGATCACCCATTATCTTATTGAATGGCAGAGCAGGCTCAAGGGGCTGTATGGCCTACTCCTGCTCCTAATTCTTATGTTCTTATGTTCTTCAAGCAGTCCTGCAATATAAATTCTGCAGTAAACATTAACAAACCAGTTATTTTTGCTGTTCAATCAACAATGTTGCCCAGAGAGTGCACTATTAAATTTTGATCAGATACATTGTGCACCGGTTTTTGGAGCTTCTTTATTCACTTTCTTAAATATTGCTCACAAACAATAGGAACACATTATTATAAATAATCGATGAAAAGTAAATAGAATTTAAGTAAATAGAAAGAATGAAATTAAGCCTATCAAGTGTTTATATCAGACATTGATAAAATCTTTGGAGGTGTGGAGTACTGAAGGTCCAAGTTGGATCAAAGTCCATTATTTTTAATTTCTGTAGTCCTGCTAACTTGTCTCTACCTGAAACCATCTCATTTCCTAGCAACTAGAGAATTAAGCAACACTGAATGGAAAAAGAATGAAACAGAAATCACCACCATAAAATAGATAATCCTCAGCTAGATATCGCTCCATGTATCATATTTATTCCATGGGCAAAATCATGTACCTACTATGACCTTGCATGTGGGATAAATGTAGTGCATGGTGGGATTTCTAGTCATCTAATGATTAATTGCATTTTTGTGTTCAAAATCATTAAAAGTGAGCATTACGATCAGCAGCTATGACTGGCTACTCATTACAGTGTTCTGATGTTATCATCTGTGAAAAATTACCTGCCTTAATATTAGTCTCTGCTTTGTGTAAGTTAAAGAATTCCACGATGAACAAAAAGCTTTGAAAGAGATCATTTTATCTATGTACATATAAAAATTTGATTATAAATGCATGAAATGTTTTGCATGCCTGAGAAGTTGATTGACAATTACTATTATGGTTTGGGGTTGAATTAGGGACTGGAAGTTGTGATGTTGTAAAAGTAGTGAATCTTAATGAGGCAAGTCAAAAATATACAATTAAGAAATGAATTGCACAGTATCATGTCCAATCCCCAGCTTATGCCTGGTTACCTGATTTTAATCCAAATGTGGACCCCCTGGTACTACATACCTTTAAATATTTTATTAATGTCTGATATAGATTTGATGGGTTTAATTTCAAGTTTTCCATTTAATCAAATACTTCTATTTATTTTTCGTAACCTCAAGTGCTTAGGAATGACCTCAAGTGCTTAGGAATGGCTGGGACAACTCTTGTTTTAATGTCCTCACATTAGACAGGGGGAAATGAACTAGTATTCCCAGTCTTATCACAATGATGTGCTCCCTACTGGAAGCATACACTTGTAGCTTTAGGTGAGAACAAGATCAGGCTCAGTTGCAATACCTTCCACAAACTATTAACGCTTGACGTTCACCATCTCAGGCCTCACATATGGAATAGCTACTTCGCTGAGGTACTGGTGGGTGCTTGGGAAAATGGGTTAGACTTTAAGTTGGACTGTTTGGCTTTTAAATGGGGTCCGAAAATGGCTCACCACCCAGTTTACGACAGTGCTCCAGCCACTGCTATCTTCAAAAGGAGCTTACCATTGGGCCACCAAAGCATTCATCTATTTCAGGCGGTAGGCTATTCTAATGTGCATAGGGCCCCAATTTCCATTCTAGGTCAGAACTGGGCGCAACACCTGCCATGCAATTATGTCCTAAAATTGTAATCAGGGTCCTTTGTACATGCTCTTCTAGGCTGCACAAAAATAATATGGGCTGCTGCTGCAACAGGTCCCTCATGTCCCCACGAACAGGCACCCCAACTTATCTTTTTCTGGGCTGAGCCAGCTTCAAGGTGGTCCAATATTGTGCCATCCCAGAGCCAGTGGGCTACATCAGGATGCTTGTTTTTCACCCACAGCCTGTGGGGGCATGATAATGCGGCTAATTGGCTCTATTAGCCAGTCGGCCAACCGATAGTCAAAATCTAGTCCGATCTTGAATAAGTCACTGACTTCAAAGGTTGAAGCCTAAGACAAAGAAAATGAACATCATATTAGGAAACCTACTTGATGACCTATGTAAACAGGAAGGTTTAATGGAGATTTTGTTTTAAAGTCAAATAACCTACCTAGAAATTGTAGCCTGTAAGTTCGAACTTAATTTGTGGGAAAAAACTTTGGAATGAGTTTTAGGAATCTAATGGATGAACACTTGGTGAAACAAAATGTTTAAAGGACAGTTCATTATCTAAACATAGAATATATATTATTGTCATTGAGAGGGTGCAGAAGCAAGCAATAAAAGTTCATCTATGCATTTGGAATCTAAGTTATTAAAAATGTTGGGTTTCTTCTCTTTGGAAAATAAACTTTGAGGTGACCATCATTTTCAAGATGATCGAGTTTGAAAAATTTCTGTTTGTGTCAGTTTGTGCCAGGAAAGCAAAGTTGAAATTTAAGATGTTAGGAATGGGGAGGAAGAACAAATAGTAATACATAGAATATATTTCCAGACAAGGCCATTGCAGCGAATAGTATAACGAGACAACTAGATGGGTTTCTGGAAAGTGAAGAGATTGACGAATATGACAATATGATGCTCATGGGAGGGGGATTTGAGATAAGTTTTTTTAAAGAGGGGGGCCGAAATTGCACCTTTTTAAGGCCGCGGTAACAGGGCGGTAAAGCCTTTCTGCTCGGGAACAGACAGAGGATGCAACCCATCCACAATTGCTCTCAGGCTGCGCCCCATCTTTCCCACCCTGCCTGACGCGCCGACCCCTTACCGTCCGGCGCACCAACCCCTTTTGCAGTCAGTGCCCCCAACAGCTTCGCACCATTAATACAGCTCTCTTCTGTTCAAAGAGCAGTGGCTCATTTTCTCCAGGGAAAATAGCCTGCACAGCTGACGATTTAGCACTTAAAACATAAGCCATCCTTGTATAAACTGTGTGCTGTTCCACATTATTCAATAGGCTTCTGTTTTTTTTTTATCTTTCACTTATTGAATTGTCCAATTAAAACAACACAGACATAAACCAAGGGACAAATGCCATCCATCGCCTACTATAGATAAAGGATTAGTATAAGGCACACTGCAAAATTTAGTTAGCAAAGCTGCCTACATTCAACAAATCCTAGGTGTGAGATTTTCAGTGATGAACTGACAGCAGTGAGAGAATCAAGAGAATTGCCAGGGATTAACGTCACAGTCAAAGCAGGTGGTTAATTACAATTTCTTGCATTACATTCCCACAAATGCCAGGGAGCTGGTAGGCTTGGTTAGTAACTTCCAAGACATTTGTTGTTTAAAATTAATCAAATGTTGATTATTAATTTGGAAAATTTAAGGTCATTACATTAAAATCATCAATCCTTCAGAGGATTCATTATCATAAATTAACTGCGCAAAGCACAGTAGCAATTATTGACCAGCATAATGGTTGCTGTCACCCCTAAGATCCTCAGGATACATGAGAACCATTCTCACAATCTCCACATTGTGCATTGTAAAAATAATAGTCACACACAACTGATTTCAAAGCTGTAATCTCATCAGGGGGTTTGGATGATGTTTAGAATCTGCTTTAACTTTGTTCCCCCAGTTTCCAGCATTATCCAAATCCTTCAATTAGATTGCTGTCTTTTAATCATTCTTGGATGCTTGCCATTTTCTTTATACAGCAATGGATCTCCCATGACGTTGCTCTCTGGGGTCCAAGGGCTGAAATAGTCAGAACGGGAAAGTAGGCTGGAAGGGCTGGTCGGAGACAGGGATGGGTCCGAAGGAGCAGGCTAGAGTTTCAGCTGAGTTGCGATCATGTGTAATTTTTTTTTAATTTAAGAGCAGAGCAGCAAGGGATCTGGAAGAAGGCCCAGAAAGGGTTGTGATGGGAGGAACAGACCAGAGACCAGGCAGCAGGCCAAGGAATGGGGCTGAAGGTTAAGAAGGTGAAAGAGCAGAAGACCTGACAGAAGGAAACAGGGAATCAGTCAGTGGAATGCAAACTCCAACTACACTGCAAGCTTTTGCATGGGAAGTTTCCATTAGAAATATTTACAGAGGCAATTTAAATTAAAGAATTACCAAATCTCGTACCAACAGAAAGTGTGCTCAGGTCCAAGATTTATAATATATATATGAGAGAGAGAGAGAGATCTATGTTTGTTTTGATTCATGGGCATAAATAGTTATCTGATGCTAATTCCTAAGCTTTTCACTATTTTTGTATTCAGGGTGTTTTTTAATAATCATTATAAGGCAGATTTATTTAGGGGGTCATGGGTATATTTAGTTTTCTTAACTTTTAAAAAAAATATACAATTATGTTTTCATATATTAATAAAGAATCTGCAGAGGAAATTATTTTCACCAGCTATGTGACATAAGCATAAAAGAATTTAATTTTCCCTCAGGCATGGACTTTTCCACATTCTCTTTTCATAACAAAGCTCTGATTAATATGCTAAGGGAAAAAAATTATAAAGTAAGGCTGATTTTGAGTGGGTTGAAGGAGATCAAATCATAACCTCCAGAGCTCATTCTTGCATACTCAGCTTTTGTCCCAATGTCCCTGTAATTTCCCCTACCCTTCGAAGAACAATGCATCTTCTTAGGGTTGTGACCCACAGGTGCCAGCAGTCCTCTGGTACCTCTTCCAGGTGGTTATTCTTCATATGTGAGTCATGGTAGAGATCCCAAAGTTCCCTTTATAACAAAAAAAACAGGAGAATGCTGGTTTTCCTCTAAATTAATGACCCTCTACTGAAATTGCGGGAATGCATGGATTAAAAACACGCAATTTATGACAATGAAATTTTGTTATCAAGTTGTTAGTTATGAAGGACAAAAGGGCATTCTTCTGTTTTTGTTATAAGACAAATTTTGATCCCTAAGTGTAAGGAAGTGTTTTGATTGTGAAAGACATTACAGCCAAGTCTAATCCGACTTGGACTTAATATCCACACATGTGCTTTTTCCAGCAGGGGATTGTGGATAATAATCAAGAGCAGGAATCCTGTCTAATCTTTTTATCTCCTCCTTAATCAAAGAAAACCAATGTGAATTGTAGCTACCCCAGACTTTCTCAAAATAATTACCGGTGAACCTCCCCTGATGCTGCTCACTGTGAATCCGCAGATACATTGCTTTTCGAACGTGGGCTCACTAAACCCAAAGCAGCCATCCCATTTGTTTTCAACAAAACCCCAAGATGCCCTTCTCTTTCTCCCCACCACCCCACTGAACCGAATCTCTCCTGATTTCTCTCTCCCTTAACAGAGTTCCTTCTACACCACCACTCACCAGGATCGCTTTGCACAATCTTGCAACGCTGTCAAGTTCTCACTCGCTCGCTCTCTCTCCTTCTTTGCTCCCTCAAGAAAGTTTCTTTCCCATACTAGCTTTGGAGGGGGTACAGAGACGATTCACTAGGCTGATTCCGGAGATGAGGGGGTTAACTTATGATGATAGATTGAGTAGACTGGGTCTTTACTCGTTGAAGTTCAGAAGGATGAGGGGTGATCTTATAGAAATATTTAAAATAATGAAAGGGATAGACAAGATAGAGGCAGAGAGGTTGTTTCCACTGGTTGGGGAGACTAGAACGAGGGGGCACAGCCTCAAAATACGGGGGAGCCAATTTAAAACCGAGTTGAGAAGGAATTTCTTCTCCCAGAGGGTTGTGAATCTGTGGAATTCTCTGCCCAAGGAAGCAGTTGAGGCTAGCTCATTGAATGTATTCAAGTCACAGATAGATAGATTTTTAACCAATAAGGGAATTAATGGTAACGGGGAGCAGGCGGATAAGTGGAGCTGAGTCCACGGCCAGATCAGCCATGATCTTGTTGAATGGCGGAGCAGGCTCGAGGGGCTAGATGGCCTACTCCTGTTCCTAATTCTTATGTTCTTATTACCTTTTCCAGCAACGTTCCCAACAGCATGCATCTCTTCTCCCTGTTCTCTGGGCCAAAGCTAAAATAAACAAACACATTTGGGAATTCATTCACTGGAGACAGACTGTTTTCCATGTCCATATCAGAATCATAGTTGGATTTCTGAAGAAGGAGTACGCTCTTTTGCACACATGTTGGCTCCTGGAAATTTCCTTTTACATCAGAGGACAGATTCCTACATGTATACATTTCTTTATTCATCTTAGAACCATATATAAGGACCTCAAATGTAGCGAGTCGGCTGGCTAGGTGGGGATAGTGAAGTATGGATCAAGGATATGCTCAGAGTCCAGGAGGTTCATAGACCTGGTGTGATGCATTATGATGTTCTGCAAGGACAAGGAAAGTTTTTGAAACTGATTTTATGCATACGTTTTGGATTTATTTTCTAAATATGTATACGTCTATTTAATAATAAATATAAGTTGAATTTTTGAGGGTATTTTGGTGGAACTATCATAGAAAGCAAAATCTGAATTTATATAACACTTTTCACAGCCAATTTAGGCATAGCACGGTCACACAAGCAACAATGAGATAAATGACTATCTAATCTGATTTAGTGGTGTTGGTTGAGGGATGGGTATTGGCTAGTATACCAGAGAGAACTCCCCTGCTCTTCCTCAAATAGTGAGTGGGAAAACCTTGGTTTAATGTCTCATTCAAAAGACAGTGAGGACAAAATTCAGGGTCTCAGAGAGACCCGTTACTGCTCGTTTGTGGCGGCTATGTGGCAGAATCCCGTGGCCGCCACTTTGTCATTAAATGGCCGCCCCAACTCAAATTCAGGTCGGGGATTTTTCGGCCTGGACCCAATTTCGCCGTGATGCTGATGAATGCCGCAAATGCGTCATCAGAGCACGTACCGACAGGCGCTCTCCCTCACCTGCAAAAAAAATCCGCCCGAAATTAAGCAAAATAGATCGATCCCTGCCGCGTGGTGCCCCCGACAGCTTTTTCTATCAGTGCACCTTATCCGCAGTGAGTACGGCCCAGTAGCGCAGCAACCCTTCAAAAGGAGGGCCCACTGCCGCAGTTGCCATGTATTAATTTCCCGATCGGCCAGTAAGATAGTGCCCACAGGTTCAGCGGGGCACCCCCTCTTGGCTGCCAGGCTGCTGGCCCAGCCGAAACCCTCCCTGGAGGCCCAGTGGCCAAAGATTAAAAAATGAAAGAGTCACTCCCCTTTAACGGAGGGGAGAGAGTGTGCTGTGACTTCAAAACTACTCCACTGCGGAGTCCCGGTCCCGACCCAAATTCAGCCCCTCAGCCTGCCTTTCAGTCAATCTCTCACCCCCCACTACGACCGACTTCCGGTCCAACGTCAAAAAAAACCTAAGTGCTGAAAATCAACGGAGAGGCCGACTCAACGATCTGGGCGGAAAAACTTTCACAAAAAGGGTAGGTGCGCCAGCTTTCTTGCAGAAGTGAATTTTGGTCCCAGCATCTCTGACAGCACAGCACTACAATGTAAGCTAGATTCTGGGCTCTGGAGTGAAGCTTGAATTATGAGCTTTATTCAGAGACAAGAGTGCTATTGCTATGATTTGGTCATTTCCAATCACGAACTACACTGTCGAGATTTGGTGTCTGTTTGCTCTCCAGTTATGCAATCCGATCGATCAGAGGGATGTTACATTCACACTGAAACAAAACTTAATAATATAAATTCAGATATCTGAGCTGTCGCACTAAGTTGTAAATTCACTAAATGGATGTACTCTATATATTAGGAGTTAGCAGAAAGCATGTTGCAGAGATCACTATATTGTAGATGCTGGACTCCTATTGTTTAGTACTTGCCGTTAATATAATTATTCCTGAGTGCTCCACTTACTGATTTAACGTAATTTATCCCAATTTATTCCCTATCATTAAAACCTTTCTGGTTTTACTTTTATTGTTTGAATCTTCTTTATGCAGGGAGTCTATCTTTAATTATTAATTGTGAAAATAATTAATTGTATTGTAGCACTCCTTGTTGTGTCTCTAAATCCATGGTCTAATTTACAGTGCTGGAAAAGACAGTTATACTTAAAACTGCAGCATGTTGCAGTGGTAACACTGATCCATCTCAGTGTGGTTGGCAGACATCTCCCAAGGCATTGAATTGCAGCCATAAATATATTTCTAAATTTGCATTGCCAATCTGCTTTTGTGGTGGCAACTACCTGAATTGCACTTTGTGTGGCAGTAATTTGTGCTGAAATCAGCCCAAGACTGTTTTATGCAAATTTTATTTTGTGAAGGAACCATAAAGAGTACAAGTAAATGTAATCTATATATAGCTCCACCTGTGGCATTGCAGCCATTGCTGTTTACAACAATAAACAGTTCAGGTCACCTGACAAGGGTTCCTGAAGTTATCAGCCATCTTAGAGCCTGTGTGTGTTCGTGATGTCGTACTGAAAATCTAACATTGGTGACAAGAAAGTGATAATCGGATAACTAAGCTGAAATTTTTGTTGGTGGATGATTCAGCCAACTGGCAGAGAGACTTTGAGAGCTTCTCTGTTTTGATTAACAGCTAAAAATCCAAGGTAAGTTACAAGCTCACTTGGATGGCCGTGCCTATGGGAATAATGGGGCTCTTGGGGGAGTTTCAACGCGACAGTGAAAGTTTCGGAGCATATGTGGAGCGGCTAGAAATGTTTTTCACTGCAAATAATATCATTGAAATCTCCGATGATGAAAACCATAACCGGGTGGTGTTAGAATGACAACGGGCTATTTTCTTAACTGAAGCAGCACCCGAGGTGTATGAGACCATGAAAAATTTGCTTGTGCCTGTCAAGCCAAAGGACACAGCACTTAAGCAGATTCTAACTACAGCACTACAGTCCTGAGCCCCTGGAAATGGCTGAGAGTTATCGTTTCAGAATGCAAGATTAGTTAACCGAAGAAAATATCAGTGAGTACATTGTAGCATTAAAAAAGCTATCTATTCACTGTAATTTTGGAAACTTTCAGGGCCATGCATTGCGTGACCGCTTTGTTTGTGGGATGAAAAATGATGCGATCAGAAGAAAGTTATTGACAATGCCTAACTTGACTTTTGATTTAGCTTGTCAGACAGCTATGTTAATGGACATGGCCAACCAATATTCCTGAGAATTTTGTACCATTTCCAGTCATCAGACAACCGAGGTGAATCGCCTGCAGGTTAAAAGTAAAAGGCAGTTGGGCCCCAAGGTCTCAGCAACTGGGAAGGGGAAAGGAGCATTGAAGTCCTGCTATCGATGCCTGGGACAACACATTGCTCAAAGTTGTCCATATGTGAAGGCAGAGTGTTTCTTCTGCTGGAAAACTGGGCATCTTGCGAAGGCATGCCGACTGAAGAGTAAACCAACGTTCAAAGCTATAAATAGAAATCCCCCGAGACTACATAGCATGGAAGAAAAACAACAGGACGAGGAGGGTTTAGAGCCTCACATTATCAGGAGCACGAGAGTAACTAATAGCGATTTGAAAAGTATCATCATCCACGTAGATGTTGCAGGAACCAAGATACCCATAGAAATCGACAATGGTGCATCCGTGAGTGTAGTACCGGAATCGCTATATCTCGACAAATTACGTGATTTCCCATTGGAGAAATCCAAGATAGAGCTGCGAGGCTACTCGGGAGAGAACACTCCTGTGGTAGGTCATATCACCGTACCGGTGAAATACAAGGATCACTTTCAGAGCTTGCCTCTCTTAGTAATGGCAGGAGACAAGCCTGCCTTACTAGGAAGAAATTGGTTGGGATCACTGAAGCTGGATTGAAGTGAGGTTTATCGTGTTGAAATGAGATTTGCATCAAAGGATGATGTCATCAAGAAGTATTCGATGGTGTTCTGAAAAACAGGCAGTCTGATCCAAGGCATCAAGGCGAGTGTCAGGGTACAGAAGGACACTAGACCAGTTTACTGCAAGCCACATCCCGTACCATATGCACTCAAGGAGAAAGTTGAGCAAGAACTTAAAAGATTAGAGACTGAGACATTATCTCTAAGATAGATCTATGTAATTGGGCTACACCCATTGTTGTTGTACCTAAGTCCAATGGTAAGGTAAGGTTGTGTGGTGATTATAAAGTACCGTAAACTAGGTTCTAGAGGGTAATCTCCCCATTACACAGCCAAATGTAGAATATTTGTTCACAACATTGACAGGTGGTCAGATCTTCTCAAAGTTGAATCTTACGAATGCCTACTTACAACTTGAACTAGATGAGGAGTCCAAGTCATGCTTGACTATAAATACACATGTAGGCCTATATCAATTTAAAAGGTTACCATTTAGAGTGTCTTCCACCCCCGCCATATTCCAAGGGGTGATGAACCAGATTTTGCAAGGTATTGAAGGGGTAATATGTTATTTACATGACATACTAATTTCAGCACCAAACAGGCAAATTCATAATAACATATTGGATGAAGTCCTCAAACGGCTAGAGAAGCACAGAATACAAGTGACTGCTCGCAAGTGTGAGTTATTTCAAAACTCAGTGGAGTACTTAGGGTACAGAGTAGACAAAGATGGTTTACATCCAACCAAGGGAAAGCTGGATGCAATCAGAAATGCACCCACTCCCATGAATGTCACTGAACTTCGATCATTTTTGGGTCTTTTGAACTATTATGGGAAGTTCCTACCAAATTTGGCGACAGTGTTACATCCACTGAATGAACTATTGAAAAAAACAGGTCCATTGGAAGTTGTCAGAAGAATGTGACACAGCATTCAAGGAGTGTAAAAGCCAGTTGGTAGAGAGTACCATGTTAGTTCACTTAAACGTATCGAAGGAGATCAAGCAAGCATGTGACGCCTCTCCGTATGGAGTTGGGGCAGTGATCTCCCATGTACTACGTAGTGGGGAGGAGAGACTAATTGCTTTTGCTTCATGCACTTTCAATGTCAGTGAGCGTAATTATGCGCAAATCGACAGGGAAGCTTTGGCATTAATTTTTGGGGTCAAGAAGTTCCACAAATACTTGTATGGTCGTAAGTTTAGAAACATAGAAACATAGAAAATAGGTGCAGGAGTAGGCCATTCGGCCCTTCGAGCCTGCACAGCCATTCAATGAGTTCATGGCTGAACATGCAACTTCAGTACCCCATTCCTGCTTTCTCGCCATACCCCTTGATCCCCCTAGTAGTAAGGACTACATCTAACTCCTTTTTGAATATATTTAGTGAACTTTCTGTGGTAGAGAATTCCACAGGTTCATCACTCTCTGGGTGAAGAAGTTTCTCCTCATCTCGGTCCTAAATGGCTTACCCCTTATCCTTAGACTGTGCCCCTTGGTTTTGGACTTCCCCAACATTGGGAACATTCTTCCTGCATCTAACCTGTCTAAACCCGTCAGAATTTTAAACGTTTCTATGAGATCCCCTCTCATTCTTCTGAACTCCAGTGAATACAAGCCCAGTTGATCCAGTCTTTCTTGATATGTCAGTCCCGCCATCCCGGGAATCAGTCTGGTGAACCTTCGCTGCACTCCCTCAATAGCAAGAATGTCCTTCCTCAAGTTAGGAGACTAAAACTGTACACAATACTCTAGGTATGGCCTCACCAAGGCCCTGTACAACTGTAGTAGCACCTCCCTGCCCCTGTACTCAAATCCCCTTGCTATGAAGGCCAACATGCCATTTGCCTTCTTAACCGCCTGCTGTACCTGCATGCCAACCTTCAATGATTGATGTACCATGGCACCCAGGTCTCGTTGCACCTCCCCTTTTCCTAATCTGTCACCATTCAGATAATAGTCTGTCTCTCTGTTTTTACCACCAAAGTGGATAACCTCACATTTATCCACATTATACTTCATCTGCCATGCATTTGCCCACTCACCTAACCTATCCAAGTCACTCTGCAGCCTCCTAGCATCCTCCTCGCAGCTCACACTGCCACCCAACTTAGTGTCATCCGCAAATTTGGAGATACTACATTTAATCCCCTCATCTAAATCATTAATGTACAATGTAAACAGCTGGGGCCCCAGCACAGAACCTTGCGGTACCCCACTAGTCACTGCCTGCCATTCTGAAAAGTACCCATTTACTCCTCCTCTTTGCTTCCTGTCTGACAACCAGTTCTCAATCCATGTCAGCACACAACCTCCAATCCCATGTGCTTTAACTTTTCACATTAATCTCTTGTGTGGGACCTTGTCGAAAGCCTTCTGAAAGTCCAAATACACAACATCAACTGGTTCTCCCTTGTCCACTCTACTGGAAACACCCCTGACAGCAATCCTCCATCCAAAGTTCCCAGTTCCAACATTAGCTACAGCCTGAATGCAGAGATGGTCTTTGATTTTGTCAGCATATACATATGATATTGAATACAGACGATCAGCTGATCACAGCAATGTTGATGCTATGTCTAGATTGCCTTCCCCATCACAAGTTACACCAGATAGGGAAAAAATGTTCTATTTTTCATACATTAATGAACTGCCAGTCTCAGCTGAAGAGATTGGTAGAGCAACCAAACGTGACCCAGTTATGTCAAAGGTGTATGAGTATATTGCAAATGGCTGGCCAAACCAGATAACAGACAAAGATATTCATCCATTCTTTGTTTGTAGGAATGAATTATCAATCGATAAAGATTGTATCATGTGGGGTGCTCGAGTGGTTATACCAAATAAATTCAGGTCCAGACTATAAGAGATCTTCATGACCAGCACCTGGGAATGTGCTTGACCAAGAGTTTTGCACACAGTTACTTATGGTGGCCAGGTCTAGATAAAGATATAGAGTACATCATCAGTCAGTGTACGACATGTCAATCGGTAAGCAATAAACCAACATCAATACCATTACAGGCAGGGTGTGGCAAAGGTTGCATATCTATTTTGCTGAGCTAGAAGGACAACAATTGTTCATTGTGATTGATAGCCATTCAAAGTGGATCAGGGTGTTTCCAATGCGGAAAATAACAACAAGTAAAACAATTAGACATTTTGCAAAGATTATTGTCTTCATTTGGCCTCCCAGAAGAAATAGTTTCTGATACTGGACCACAATTTTGTTCAGAAGAATTTGCATAGTTCACGTGCAAAAAGGGTATGAAACATACCAAGGTTCCACCAGCAGCAGAGCGCACAGTACAAATTGTAAAACGTGCCTTCATCAAACAAATGTTAGATCCAAATCCAAAGAAACGACAGTTGTCATTGGACCAAAATTGGCTAATTTTCTAATTACGTATTGTAATACTCCTCATACAACTACTGGTAGAACACCAGCAGAGCTGTTTCTCAAACGACAGCCACGAACCAGATTCTCGTTGTTAAAACCAAACTTGGCACAGTCCGTGGAAGAGAAACAATTAAGACAAAAAGAGAATCAGATAGAGAGTAAAAGAGAGCAGTGTGAAATTAAATCAGAAGGTGAGAGTGAAGAACCATCACCATAAATGGTTAAAGTGGTTGCCAGGAAGAGTGGTGAAGATATGTGGTCCTCGCACATATTTGGTCAAGATGTTTGATCATGGACAGGTTAGGTTTGTTCACATTGATCATATTTTACCTACAGACATGGAAGGAGTTGAAAGTTAGAATGATTCGATTATTTCTGACTCATCAGATAGTTTTGATACAAGTACAGTACCAGTAGCATACCCTTCATCAAATGTACTGGAAACAAGTCCAAGAGAAAGTCAGAATTTAAGTCTGAGTCCGAGTCAGGCAGACAAACAGTCTGAAGTTGTAGAGAGTTCAAATGTAAATCAAGGGCATCCCTTGGAGGAAAACTTTCCTCAGAATCAGCTTAGAATGAGTCTTAGTTCGACATCATGTTTGGAAGGTTCTGTTTAAGAGCGAAGGTATCTTCTTCGAAACAGAAAACAAGTGGTTAAGCTTGATTTGTAAATATGGCAAAATAAGTCCATGGGCTAGATTTTCCACTTTTGCATTTATCACCCAAAAATGGGCGTTATTTCCGCCATGGGCGGTAAAAAAAAGGTTTTCAGATCGCCGGCTTCTCGCCCATTCTCAAAGCACCTAGTTGAAAATGGGCATTACCGCGAGCGATATGAAATGGGCAGTAGCGTTAAATCTCTCTGACCTTCTGCCGTAAAGTGGCGCCGTCCTTAGCAACAGCATGGCAACGCTCAATTCCCGCGATTCAGGAGGTCAAGGGTCATCATGACATGCGCAGAAGAGGAGACAGAAAGAGAGGAGCTCAGAGGGACTGAAGGCGTGTGTGGCTGTGGTGTGTGCTTGTTTGGCTGTTGTGGGAGGCATGAGGGAGATTCACCAGCAACAGAAAGCCTCCGAAGCACCAAGAACATAGTTTGCACCGAGTTTTTGTCCAACAAATAAGATATAACATGGAAGGGATGGTGGAGGCCCTGGAGTTGGTAGGCAGAAACACTGGTGGCAGAGGGCTCCCAGTGGCCCCGGAGCGCGGCACTGCACCCCAAGGTTCCACATCTCCATTGCCAACCACACATGAGAACCAGCAGCAACATCTTGCTTCTGGCTCAGATCACGTTCCCACCTCGGGACCATCCTCTCCCATATACGTCCAAGCAGCGTTTCGGCCATCATCCCCCCCTCCCCCCCCGCAATGAAACATCGCCTGAGGAGCTCCTTGGCCAGGCGGCTTGGAGTCAGGAGGGGAAGGGGTAAAGGTGGGAAGGAGAAGCGGGGGGCGGGGGAGGGTTGGTTTTTACAGAAATACTGATGATTTCAGACAAATGTTTGGTTTAAATGTTTTTTATTTGACAAAACCTTGTTGCGCATTGGCTCAGATAGCTGCACCGTTACACGCTGGTGATTCCTTAACATCAAAGGGTATAATGACACTTAACTTCAATCAACTTAAACTTTAACTGTCACCAAGGTGATGGTCACCATTAATGTATCACCTGCACACCCAACAGTGTGTCAGCCTTGTAAATAACACCAACATGCTTTCAGGCAAAGCGATCATTGATGAGCTCCTGACGTAAGGCTCTTGCAGCTATCATGCCACCACAGGCCCTGTCATGCGGTCTACAGGGGGGCGGGGGCACGGCTTCAGCATCCTCGTCCTCCTCCTCTCTCTGGTGAGGTGGACTGTCAGACTCTTGTCCCCTCCTGATAGCCAAGTTGTGCAGCATGGAGCACACCACCATGAATTGAGCTACCTGCTCAGGGGGCATTGGAAGTCGCCTCCTGAGTGGTCCAGGCATCTGCTTACGCACTCCAGTGGTTTTCTCCACAATATTGCGAGTGGCTCTGTGGATCTCGTTGTATCGCCTCTCTGCTTCGCTATGGGTGTCACGCAAGGGGGTCATCAGCCAGATGGCAAGGCCATATTCTTTGTCACCAAGCATCCAGCATTGACCTTGTGGCTGATTGTTAAACAAGTCAGATACAGTGCTCTCAAGCAGGATGTGAGCATCATGGATGCTGCCCAGAAATTGAGCATTCATTGCCAGTATAATTTGCCGGTAGGCGACAACGAGTTGGACATTCAGGGAGTGGAATCCCTTGCGGTTCCTGAAAACCTCTGCATCCTAAAAAGGTGCCCACATCGCGATATGCGTACAGTCTATTGCTACCTGCACCTTGGGGAAATTTGCATTTCTGGAGAATTCTAGAGCCCTCTCACTCTGTGCCTCCCTGGTCATAGGAAAGCTGATCAAGTCCCTCCTGCATGCATACAGGGCTTCAGTGATCTGTTTAATGCAGCAATGTGTGGCATGCTGAGAAAGTCCGCAAATGTCGCCAGCTGTGGCCTGAAAAGAACCCGAGGCATAGAACGATAGTACCTCGGTGACTTTGACCTCGACAGACAGTGCAATACTGATGGCACTGGCAGACTGCAGATCTCCCCTTATCAGCTGGCATACCTCAGTGATAACCTCTTTGTGGAAGTGCAGTCTCCGAAGGCAGGGCTGTCGGGCAAGTTGCGGTAAGACTGCTTCTCCCTATACTTGCAGTGGGGTGTAACGTCTGGTCTTCCTCATCAGTCTAGCATGTCTTACATTGGGCACATAATGCTGTGGAGCGTATCTTCGACGATCTCGAGTCTGCTGCATGTAATTGGTCATCAAGAGAGGGTGAAAAAGGACAGGCCCCATTGCAATAGTTTTCTGTTTTCCAACGATTTACACAAACAATGAATGTCCCAATGAAGACACCTATTCAATTCCAATCAATCACCGTATGGTCAAGATGTTTGTACAGATGTTCACATCAACTCCAACGACCCCCAGAGTACATCCGAACTCCCCCAAAGTTGAAGCACAGCAGCCTTTTAAAGGATGCGACATGTGATGTAGAACATGGCATCCATAACGCTGTGATTAGTTCCGGTTAGTTCCACTTTTTCTGGGCGTTTTTTTGGGCGAGTGATATTGTGGGCGATATGTGTGCGAGGTGGTGAAAGTGATGCTGGGTGATCTCATAGCTGCTAGTTTCGGTAAATATGCTCTTTATGCAAAAATAGTGGGCGGGTGGTATTATTGAATCTCGGCTGGGCGATATTATGAGCGTTGATTTAGTCCATTCTGATAATTCCGCCCAAAAAAAGTGGGCGGGCAGTATTTTTTCCCGGCATTAAGCACATGGGGAATGTAACACTCTGCGATAAGTTTCCGAAAAATGCCTGTCAGTTTCCATTTTGTGGCTAACTGGGCCGATATCTGTGCGTTATACGTCATTTCAGTGGTAAAATGGGCATTAAGTGGGCGTTAAGCATGCAAAAAAAGTGGAGGTTCTAGTCCGATATCTGTTGTTATGTATAACCGTGCAAGTTATGTATGATGATTGTTATAATTACTTCTTCATGAAGGAGGGAGAAGTGTAATATATATAGCTCCACCCAGTGGACTTCTGTGGCATTGCAACCATTGCTGTTTACAAGAATAAACAGTTCAAGTCATCTGACAAGGGTTCCTGAAGTTATCAGCCATCTTAGAGCCTGTGTGTGTTTGTGATGTCTTACTGAAAACATAACAGTAATAGTTCATCTTGATTTGGTTGCGTGTGCAGTGCAACGTACGAGGAAGTCAGAAATGGGTCCAGTGAGTCGGGGAGAGAGAGAGCTGGGGGGGCAGCGGTAGGACAGAAAGAAAGAGCCAGGGGGAACAGAGAGCGAGCCGGGGGGGAGAGGGGGGGAGAGAGAGAGAGAGAGAGAACTGGAGTTGGGAAGAGAGAGAGAGAGAGGTGGGGGGGGGTGGGGAGAGAGAGAGCTGGGGGAGGTGGGGGGGGAGAACAAGAGAACGGGTGAGGGTTTGGAGGGGGCGGGTAGAAGACAGAGAGAGAACCGGGGGGTCGGGGGAGAGAGAACTGGGGGGGGGGGTGGAGAGAGAGAGAGCTGAGGGGATGGGGGGGAGGGGAAGAGAGAGAGCTGGGGGGAGGGGAAGAGAGAGAGCTGGGAGGGGGAAGAGAGAGCGGGAGGGGGTGGGGGGGGAAAGAGAGAGCGGGGGGGGCGGGGAGAGAGAGAGAGACTGGTGGGAGGAGGGGGAGAGAAAGACCGGGGTGGGGGGGGGGGTGGAGAGAAAGAGCCGGGGAGAGAGAGCCAGTGGTGGGGGGGGGGGGGGGCGGGGAGAGGGAGAGAGAGAGCCGAGGGGATGCGGGGGGAGAGAGAGAGAGAGCCAGGGGACGGGGGGGTGGGGGGTAACGGAGAGCTGAGGCGGTGGGGAAGAGAGAGAACGGGGGGTGGTGGAAGAGAGAGCCGGGGGCGGGGGGGAAGTGAGAGAGCTGGGAGGGCGGGGGGCGGGGAGAGAGAAAGAGACTGGGATGGGGAGAGAGACCGGGGAAGGGAGGAGAGAACGAGCCGGGGAGAAAAAGCCGGTGAGGGGGAGAGAGAGAGAGAGAGACCGGGGGGGGGGTTGCAGAACAGAGAGATGGGGAGGAGAGAGAGAGATCCGGGGGTGGGGGGGCGGCGGGGAGAGAGAGAGAGGGTGGGAAGCGAGAGACGGGGGGGGGGTGGGGGGAAGGGAGAGAGAGAGATACTGCAGGGGGGGCGATAGAGGGGAAGTGGGAGAGGGGATCGGAAGGGAGACAGATCACGTTCTTCCAACCCACTTTATACCACCACCAATTTCTCGGAAAGCTCAGTGCATGTGTGACAAGGGACATCATTGTAGTGGATGAAATCTGGAAGTCACGACACTGTCACTATTCACTGCATACCCAATAAACCTGTAAACAAACCGTGACCCACACACATTGCCCCATCTATGGCATGGTGGTGGCGGAGGGGGCGGGGGTGGGGGTGGGGGTAAGGTCAGGAACTTGGGCTGGGATGGAGTCAGGAATTTGGGCTGAGGGTGTCAGGAACTTCGACTGGGGGAGGCATGAACTTAGGCTAAAATGGGGTCAGGAACCTTTGCTGCGTAGGGGAGCTCTAACCCAGGGTGGCCAATTATTTGGGCTGGAGGGCCAGTTAACAAGTTTGGTGAGCTGTTGAGGGCCACCTGCCAATGTTCCACCAATTACGCGGTCCTGCACAGGCTGATCTCCTCCTGCCGCTGGAAGAGATATTGCGCATGTGCAGCTGCATAGTGGCCAGCCATGCAACAAATTTATAGGGACCGCGCGTGAAAAAAATAGAGGGAACATTGCATAAACATAAATTCAGATCATACATACACAATCTTACATACACATGTATTCGATACTGCTTAGAAATTAATCAAAGATCAAAATTGAAAATATTGTGGTATATTTTGGTCTCTGTAAACCAGTGCTGTGAAATAGAACTGTAACCTCTTTAGAGCCTGTGTCAGCATCAATTCCCCACCTCAGTCATCATTATGCCCCTCTGCAAAGAATATTAATGCTGTTCCAATTGGTGCCAGATGAAAACTCCCCTGCTGTCGTACTCTGGATACCAGGAGAGGAAAGATGCAGCACCAGTCACTTTCTTTGGTAAAAGATTTGTGAAGATGAGCAGCCATGACTCCACTCTAAATTGGATAGAGCATATTCTAGTACGCAGTGCATTCTTGGTATGGATATCCGCCATTGGGGTCCAAACTCACGGAATGGATCTTTTTAAGATAGGGCGAGGGAGAATTGCTTTTGCGAATTATTAACTTGACTGAGTACAACTATGTTTTTTCCTTTGCTGCAGTTCGGGTCTGTCTCTGACCCATGAGAAATGAAAATGAACAGACGAATGTACAGCTCGTGCTCCGGCTCATGTTCTATTTCTGTCCCATCCAGTGGGCTGGATAGAATGACTTGATGGGCCGGATACTTTGCCCATTACTGCTCTCTCCTCTCTGGGTTCTGAAGTCAGAATGGCTCGAATTACACTTTGCAAAGTCACTCAGAACTTGGGCTGGGCGATTCCAATTACACATTCTCGAGAAACTTCTGGGTGTGGCTTTTACTCCAAGGGGACTAATCAGCAATCAAGTCATGTGATTATGGAGAACCAATCAGAGTCTCTTTCTAGTGCAAATAACTCCATCCATATTATTTCAGAAGTTCATAATGAGGGAGCCGACGTGATGTATGTCACTTTAAAGGAGAAATTAATAGGTACTATGCAAAAGCATTTTGATTGCCTATCATGTTAAATTAGTGCTGCCATTGTTCTTAAAAGATGGTTAGCAAAGTTTTTTGGGAAAATCATGCATTTGAAAGAGCAAAGTTTGAATCAGGCTGTATAACAGGTAATATGATACATTTGTAATGCGCACTTTGGTATGCAGAAAAATAATGTCCTTCAGTGGAGAAAGACATTCTAAAAATATTCTGTAAGAGCTACTGCTGATTAACTTACCTTGATGTGATAGCTTCACAGGGTTTATCTTTAACTGTTTTCCAAAACTAAGATTGAAAGATTGAATTGATAGGTTTATTTTTTTTCCATATTTTAGTTTTCATTTCCCTTTGACATGTGCGAGCTAATGCATTTTCATAAAATTACTCTGTACTCTTTTCAATGCAGTTGTTAACTCAATTACCTAAAACAGTTTAACAATTGCTTTAAAATTATACACAATGGAACTTTTTACAACCCTGTACTATAAGAAGAAATTGAACCCTTTGGGCTAGATTTTCCTCCCAATTACTGCCCAGTTTGGGACAGATTTGGAACAGTAAATGGAGTAAAATGGGTTCTTAGATGCTACAGCCTCAAATCAGAAAAAAACCCCTGAAATATCCTTCAAAAAATTACCAGTGCCTCTAAGTGCTCTCCAGAAGCATTAAGGAAAAGAGAAGTCCCAACTACTGTTTTGGATGACTTTAACCTTTGTATTTCACCTTTAAGAAAGTGCTTCCGACTACATCATCAGCTCTTGGTATACATTACATGGGTGGAGTCTAAGGCAGAAATGATGGGATTTAGGATGAATGATGTCCTAAACTTATCCATTACATAGCTACACACAGTAGAGTGCAGGTGCGTTTTAATCCAGCTAACATATCCATCAAAAAACATAATGGAATGCAGCCTGGATGGCTTCCCGGTGAATCTGATGTCCACCCCCAATTCTGGTCCCCTGGGCAATCAAGTCCAACTGGTCTTAAAACCTCTGACACTGGGGACTGCTGTACACTCCTGACAGCCATTTGCAGGTTTATGCCCAGCAGCCCCTTTTAAATACCAGCTGCAGCATTAAAGGCTGAATTTGGGTGCTATTTCTTGGTCCTCCCACTCACAGTTGAGTCCAAGTTCCTGCTAGCAGGCCCAATACGAGTCAACAGTTCTCTATGCATAATTAATTAGGCCAACCGTGCAAACTTCAGTGAAGTCAGCCGAGTGTGACTGCAGAGATGAGACCATTTATGTTTAATGGCTTAAGAAAACAGTTACCTTCTTGGAAACAACCAGCAGGTATCCCTTTATCTGTATAATCCCTTCATCACATGGAAAATCTACTTGACTGTTTCATGTCAGGGTTCATGGGATGGAATCTATGGGGTTAGTGTTCTATCTCCTTTGCTCTGCTCAAGTATAGCAACTCCATGGAATGACAGTCATATTTCTTCCCACATCTCTATGGCCAGATAATTGATCCACATTCGGATCCACAACTTTACCACAGCCCCCAAATTAATGTAAAATATTTAATAGCATTGTACAGACATTTCTAGATACAATTTGGGACAAATAATGCAGTCCCAGCAAAGCACTGCCAGGACTACTGGTTTCTGCATGTTCCTGCATCCCACTGAGCTGACTTCATCCAATAATGCGATCTTGAGCCCTCAGTCCAGCGAGTCATATCGGGATGCCCGTTTTGTGCCTCGTAGCTCACCTATCAAAGTTAAAGGAGGCTAGGACCTCAAAATCACAGGGTCTTCTTCAGTGGCGCACCAAGGCACCCCAGCATCTGGTCACCCCAATGTCAAAGTCGAGCTTCTGTGTTTTATTTTAACTTTCTAAGGTACTTTTTTTTCTTGCATTACAATTGAGTCATAAACATAACACCAGCTGTGAGCATATAACAGTTCACCAGCTGTGAGCATATAACAGTTCAGTATAAGATCAAGCCAAGATAATCAGTCTGGTTTTACTATCTATTTTTTTACTCCAGACAGGGATGTACAATTGTTGAAGTTCATCCATGTAATCTATAAATGTCTGCCATTGCCTATCCACTGTCGACCCTTTAAGTATAATTTGCCAGTCTATCCTAGCCAATTCACGTCTCATGCCATCAAAGTTACCTTTCCTTAAGTTCAGGACTCTAGTCTCTGAATTAACACTGTCACTCTCCATCTTAATAAAGAATTCTACCATATTATGGTCACTCTTCCCCAAGGGGCCCCGCATGACAAGTTTGCTAATTAATCCTCTCTCATTACACAACACCCAGTCCAGGATGGCCAGTTCTCTCGTTGGTTCCTCAACATATTGGCCTAGAAAGCCATCCCTAATACACTCCAGGAAATCCTCCTCCACCGCATTGCTACCAGTTCCTATGGACTGGAGGGTAGCTAATGTAACACCACTTTTTTAAAAAGGAGAGAGAAAACGGAGAATTATGGACCGGTTAGCCTGACATCGATGGTGGGGAAAATGTTGGAATCAATTATTAAAGATGAAATAGCAGCGCATTTGGAAAGCGGTGACAGGATCAGTCCAAGTCAGCATGGATTTATGAAAGGGAAATCATGCTTGACAAATCTTCTGGAATTTTTTGAGGATGTAACTAGTAGAGTGGACAAGGGAGAACCAGTGGATGTGGTGCATTTGGACTTTCAAACGGCTTTTGAAAAGGTCCCACACAAGAGATTAGTGTGCAAAATTAAAGCACATGGTATTGTGGGTAATGTATTGACGTAGATCGAGAACTGGATGGCAAACAGGAAGCAGAGAGTCGGAATAAACGGGCCCTTTGGGGTGCCGCAGGGGTCAGTGCTGGGACCTCAGCTATTTACAATATACATCAATGATTTAGATGAAGGAATTGAATGTAATATCTCCAAGTTTACCGATGACACTAAGCTGGGTGGCGGTGTGAGCTGTGAGGAGGATGCTAAGAGACTGCAGGTTAGGTGAGTGGGCAAATGCATGGCTGATGCAGTATAATGTGGATAAATGTGAGGTTATCCACTTTGGTGGCAAAAACAGGAAGACAGAATATTATCTGAATGGTGACAGATTAGGAAAAGGGGAGGTGCAACGAGACCTGGGTGTCATGGTATATCAGTCATTGAAGTTTGGCATGCAGGTACAGCAGTTGGTGAAGAAGGCAAATGGCATGTTGGCCTTCATAGCTAGAGGATTTGAGTATAGGAGCAGGGAGGTCTTGCTGCAGTTGTACAGAGCCTTGGTGAGGCCACACCTAGAATATTGTGTTCAGTTTTGGTCCCCTAATCTGAGGAAGGACGTTCTTGCTATTGGGGGTATACAGTGAAGGTTTACCAGATTGATTCCTGGGATGGCAGAGCTGACATATGAGGAGAGACTGGATCAACTGGGCTTGTATCCACTGGAGTTTAGAAGAATGAGAGGGGATCTCATAGAAACATATAAAATTCCGACGGGATTGGACAGGTTAGAGGCAGGAAGAATGTTCCCGTTGCTGGGGAGTTCCAGAACCAGGTGTCACAGTCTAAGAATAAGGGGTAAGCCATTTAGGACCGAGAGGAGGAGAAACTTCTTCACTCAGAGTGGTTAATCTGTGAAATTCTCTAGCGCAGAAAGTTGTTGAGGTCAGTTCGTTAGATAATTCAAAAGGGAGTTAGAAATGTCCCTTATGGCCAAAGGGATCAAGGGGTACTGAGGTTGAATGATCAGCCATGATCTTATTGAATGGCGGTGCAGGCTCGAATGGCCTGTTCCTGCACCTAATTTCTATGTTTTCTATGTTTCTATCTATCGATGAGTCAAGCAAACTACTAGACTTAAAACATAGAAGCTCAGTCAGCAGCTGTAGAGAGGACAAACAAGTCAATGTAAACAAACCACTTGACTTTTCACATTGGTCCCTTCTTCAGAACTAAGAAATAAAAGATGAACAAGTATATTAAGGGGAGAAACAAACCTATAAACACAGAAAGGAAGTAGCAGTGGAGTGATCATTAGATGATCTAGAAGATCATTTCATTGAAGCAATGGAAAGAAGCAGTAAAGAAATTGAAGCCATTAAAGAAACAGATTTTTTTATGCATAAGGGAGTGAGAGGCCTGTCCAAGGAAACGGCAAGAAAATGGGAGAGATGGAAAACACAAAGCTTATGGATTAGGTTTAGAAAATAAAACCTAGACTGCTGGCAAAGTACTGTAAGTTCATCAACTCCGAAAAGTAACAACAGGTTAACACCGAAGGCACAGCTCCCCTCTCTCCTCCCTCTCCCACCCAGCATTGTGTTCTGATGCAGGATATCTCCCCTTTCAAATGCCAACCCTTTCCTCTCTCTTCAAATACTGTTAGAGCTTCCCCATGTTAATGACAGGCCTTAGCTATATCTCCAAATCGTCACAGAGAGGGTTGAAGTCACTGAAGTCAATGTTCAGGCTGTGGAGTTCCAAGAGAAGAATAAGAACATAAGAAATAGAGCAGCATTAGGCCATTCGGCCTCTCGAGCCTGCTCCGCCATTCACTAAGATCATGGCTGATCTTCCACCTTAACTCCACTTTCCTTGATTCCCTTAATAGCCAAAAATCTATCGATGTCTGTCTTGAATATACTCAAAGACTGAGCCTCCGCAGTCCTCTGGGGTAGAGAATTCCAAAGATTCACCACCCTCTGAGTGAAGAAATTTCTCCTCATCTCAGTCCTAAATGGCTGACCCCTTATTCTGAGACTGTGACCTCTGATTCTAGACTCCCCAGCCAGAGGATTCAGCATGAGCAAAGCCATGGAGAAGCTACTCCGTTTTCATAATATAATTTGAGGCTACTCCGTTTTCATAATAAAATTCTGCTCCATCTATTAACCATCATTTGGAAAGACAAAAAGCTACTGCCGGTCAGCTGATATTATGATGTCATGAATAGAGTGGGACATCTCCGAGGTGACTAATACAATAGATTGCTGACTCAGAATGTGTAATGGAAGTCGGAGAGTATTTGAAATAGTTCATTAGGACATGTGTCAGACTTGGAAATCAGTGGGAAAATATTTTAATTTTCTCTTTCAATTGTCATTGTACATTTTTATAATATTTCAATAAATGGTGGTCCCTAGAGATGTTTGGAAATGTCCACTCGAACCAGATTACAACAGTGATAAAGACTGAATGAGGCACCGGACTCTCTTCATGACACTTCTTGCAGTTCTTTAGGTTTGACCATTGAGGGCAGTCCATCCTCCTGTTGTATTATAGGGGAGAGAGGGGAAATGTGCTTCCTCATCTTAAGCTTTTTTTCCAACTTTTCTCCAATTTTCTTTCCATGCCCTATCATAGCAGGAGGTTGGGCTGGCCTCTGAGATTCCAATTTGAAACAATGTTAGAGGAGTGTCATCAACAGCGTCAGGTGTCTTCAGAGCTTCATACCAAGGTACAAATTTAGATCACTGCCCGCAATGTCATTCCATTGTTGCTTTCAAAGGTCCTTAGAAATTCCCTCCAGAAGGCAATGACGCGAACTGGGGTTAAATTTCATTAGGCAGCAATGGCCTCCAGTACCTCACTCAAGAAACCTGTTCTTGGTCCAGGTTAGCCTGACATCAGTAGTGGAGAAAATGTTGGAATCAATTATTAAAGATGAAATAGCAGCACCTTTGGAAAGCAGTGACAGGATCAGTCCAAGTCAGCGTGGATTTATGAAAGGGAAATCTTCTAGAATTTTTTGAGGATGTAACTAGTAGAGTGGACAAGGGAGAACCAGTGGATGTGGTGTATTTGGACTTTCAAAAGGCTTTTGACAAGGTCCCACACAAGAGATTGGTGTGCAAAATTAAAGCACATGGTATTGGGGGTAATGTAGTGAGGTGGATAGAGAACTGGTTGGCAGACAGGAAGTAGAGAGTCGGGATAAATGGGTCCTTTTCAGAATGGCAGACAGTGACTAGTGGGGTGCCGCAGGGCTCAGTGCTGGGATCTCAGCTATTTACAATATACATCAATGATTTAGATGAAGGAATTGAGTATAATATCTCCAAGTTTTCAGATGACACTAAGCTGGGTGGTGATGTGAGCTGTGAGGAGGATGCTAAGAGGCTGCAGGGTGACTTGGACAGGTTAGGTGAGTGGGCAAATGCATGGCAGATGCAGTATAATGTGGATAAATGTGAGGTTATCCACTACGGTGGCAAAAACACAAAGACAGAGTATTATCTGAATGGCGGCAGATTAGGAAAAGGGGAGGTGCAATGAGACCTGGGTGTCATTGTACATCAGTCATTGAAGGTTGGCATGCAGGTGGAGCAGGTGGTGAAGAAGGCAAATGGCATGTTGGCCTTCATAGCTGGGGGTTTTGAGTATAGGAGCAGGGAGGTCTTGCTGCAGCTGTACAGGGCCTTGGTGAGGCCTCACCTGGAATATTGTGTTCAGTTTTGGTCTCCTAATCTGAGGAAGGATGTTCTTGCTATTGAGGGAGTGCAGCGAAGGTTCACCAGACTGAATCCCAGGATGGCAGGACTGACATATAAGGAGAGACTAGATCGACTGGGCCTGTATTCACTGGAGTTTAGAAGAATGAGGGGGGATCTCATAGAAACATAAAATTCTGACGGGACTGGACAGGTTAGATGCAGGAAGAATGTTCCCGATGTTGGGGGAGTCCAGAACCAGGGGTCACAGTCTAAGGATAAGGGGTAAACCATTTAGGACCGAGATGAGGAGAAACTTCTTCACCCAGAGAGTTGTTAACCTGTGGAATTCTCTTATTGATGCCAGTTCGTTAGATATATTCAAGAAGGAGTTGGATATGGCCCTTACGGCTAAAGAGTGCAAGGGGTATGGAGAGAAAGCAGGAAAGGGGTACTGAGGTAATGATCAGCCATGATCTTATTGAATGGTGGTGCAGGCTCGAAGGGCCAAATGGCCTACTCCTGCACCTATTTTCTATGTTTCTATGTAACTACCTGCAAAGCTATGCCTTTAGCTGAATTGATTGAGCGACTATATTTGCTCAAAATTGAGATAATTTTAAAATGTTTTATGATTTTTGCAGTTTTGTAATTTTCCTTTAAGGTGCTGCAAAATTTAGAAACATTATTTTTTGGGTTTTATTTTACAGGAAACTTGTTCCCTCTGGTTTTCAGAGACACCCCGTCTGGCAGTGAATTCCAGTTTGACTATACAAATCAGCTCAGAATTAAAGGTCTGCGAATTGATGCAGTAAAACAATAATTATTTTAATTGCATTCCCACAAAGTGTTGACATAGTGTAGAATAAATTGTAAACATCCAAAGGGCGTGTGTGCATGTGTGTATTCACCCTTTTGAAGGTGCATAACTTAGGCATAACACCCTGTTTGCTGACAGTTTTTGTAGAGTATTAATTTTGTGTTTTAAAATAATGTGAAGTGTTGTCCGAGAACATCAAAACTGTAGAGACAAATATCTGACTTCAGCAAAGCAAGAAGCATCCCCACCACTAAGCCTAAAAGGCAATGGCAGTTTATATAATATCAGATGAAATCAAGAGAATGCTCGAACAAACTGGATTAAGTCCAACCTTTAGTGAGGCCTCTCTGTTACCTCAGTTATACTTACCATGCAAGTTTCATACCAGTTTCAGCCTTGAAGGCGCTGAAGAATCAAACCAGTTACCCCGGCTTCTTGCCTTGTGAGGCGGTACATTAGAAGCTCTTTGCGTCCAGGGCTTATGGCCTCATATTTGAAACCTTTAATAGTTCCAAATAACATATTACAAAATTAATAATCTAAAAATGTTTTTACTTGTGATATAATACAAAATCTAGAATGATTATCAAAGTAATTGACTACTATTGGGATCCCTGATGCATTTCAGAGATAAAATTGAGGAACCAATAGCTCCTTCCATGTATTTTAGACCTGTTCACATGCTCAATCAATCTGAATGGTGATATTGAGAGAGGTCTAGTATGCGACAGGCTTATTCATTAATTCTAAATGAGGGGACATAGATATAAAATAAAATATGTAACAGTTTTAGGATAGAGAGAAAGATTGTTTTTACACAGAAGGGCTATTGAATGCACTAGGTGTTTGAAGCAGAGATCATTTTGACGATTAAGAATAGATTAGATTAGATAGGTAACTGAAGGAAAGAGGAATAAAGGAATATGGGAACAGGGTAGGCACATGGGAATAGAACTGCTCATGTGGAGGATTAACATCACTATAAACTAGTTAGACCAAATGACCCATTTCTGTGTTGTAACTTCTATCTAAACAACTGCTGTGTCTCCTGAGGCATGCACTGGAGATTTCTGGACGTGGTTTCCTTCTTCATGCAGAGTCAGTGGGCTAGAATTTCCATAAAATCCGGCATTGCCGGATTGCTGCCCAAAAAACCACTTAGATTATTTAATTTATGCCGATGAAAAATTGCACAAAAAAAGGAAAAAATTCCGCCCGTCGGGAAAAATGGGTCTTACACCCAAATTCTTGGTGGAAAGCGCGATCCTGCGCAAATTGGGCGGTTCGTAATCAAATTGGCGGTACTTACTCAAATTTAGTCCGAGGCTGCGGGTTGGGGCTAGGGAGGGTGGAAAACACCACAAAATATTTTTTCCAAAAAACAAAAAATCAGAACATATTCTCAGGACCCTTTTCCACTTAATCGCTGTAAAAGAATTTTAAAAGAATTATAAAAAACACTTCAACTTACCTTTTTTTGCAGGGTTTCATACCTACCACCCAGCTCCAGCTGGTTTCTCATGGGCGTTTTTTCTCTACTCACCTACGGGTCACCATTGAGACCAAACTTGGGCGGTAGCGTTTTTTCCGTCAGTGCAAGCCGGCAGTCCACTCCCCAGCGGTATTTCTAAACCCCTGTGGTCAGGGTGTGACATTCTAGGGTACAGGTACAATGTACATGAGTTACAGTTACATGACTATGTCATTGCAAGCTGGTTAAATACATGATATCACCTCCTCCATTAAGTTTTAGTTTCAGAGGTTAAGTCTGTCAGGTGGTCGACGCTCTCTCGTGGAGCGCCGCAGTTTGGCTCTGGTGGCTGAGCCTCAGCACGCGTCTCTGTCACTTGAGGTGATTCCGGCCTGTCCAGGCTGGCCGCAGGGACTGTGCATGCTGAGGACTGTCTTTGTTGCTAATCCCCTGGCAGTGGTGTTGGTGCCATCTCATGCTCTCCTTCAGGTTCCTCCGTGACTATGCTGAACCTTTTCTTTACTTGGTCCAAGTGTTTGCGGCATATCTGCCCATTGTTTAGTCGGACCACCATGAATCTATTTCCTTCTTTGCCAATTACAGTGCCCTCAAGCCACTTGGGTCCCAAAGCATGGTTAAGAACAAATACCGGGTCATCTATTTCTATACACCTCCCCCTTGAGTTTTGATCATTGAGCTCGGTTTGGGACTGGTGCTTGCCCTCAACAATATCTGCCAGGACTGGGTGAATGAGGGACAGCCGCGAGTTGACCGTGTGTTTCATGAGGAGTTCCACTGGCAGAACTCCCGTGAGAGAGTGCGGCCGGGACCTGTAGGCCAGCAGGAGGCGCGATAGGCAGTACTGAAGGGAGGGTCCTTGGATGCGTAGCATGCCCTGTTTTATAACTTGGACCGCCCGTTCCGCCTGGCCATTGGAAGCCGCTGTCCGGACGTGCTTGATACCATTGCCCGACATAAACTCCTGGAATTCATGGCTGGTGAAACACGGGCCATTGTCGCTGACCAGGATGTCCGGCAAGCCATGGGTCGCGAAAACCGTACGCAGACTCTCCACGGTGATGGATGTCGTGCACGAGTTCAATATGATGCACTCGATCCACTTCGACTATGCATCGACAACGATCAGGAACATTTTTCCCATGAACGGGCCCGCATAGTCTACGTGAATACGTGACCATGGCCAGGTGGGCCAGGGCCACGGGCTGAGTGGGGCCTCCCAGGGGGCATTGCCCAGCTGGGCACACGTCGTGCACCTGCGAACCCAGCATTCCAGGTCTGAGTCAATCCCCGGCCACCATACATGTGACCGGGCAATGGCCTTCATTAACACGATGCCAGGGTGCTCGCTGTGGAGTTCCCTGATGAACGCTTCCCTTCCTTCTGGGGCAGGCAGTCGGCTTGGATGGAGAGCTCATCCATCCGTCTCTGAAACGGTCTGACTTCCTCTGGGCACGCCCTGTGTGCAGGCGCCCAATCTCCAGTCAGGACACATTTCTTTATCATGGATAGGAGGGGGTCCCTGTTGGTCCAGAGTTTGATCTGGCAGGCTGTGATGGGAGACCCCGCAGTGTCAAAAGCCTTAACGGCCATGACCATCTCGGTGCTCTGCTCCGACGCCCCCTCGGTGGTGGCCAGTGGGAGCCTGCTGAGCGTGTCAGCGCAATTTTCGGTGCCTGGCCGGTGCTGTATGGTGTAGTCATACGCAGCCATCGTGAGGGCCCATCGCTGTATGCGAGCTGACGCATTGGCGTTGACAGCCTTGCTGTCGGACAACAGGGATGTTAACGGCTTGTGGTCCGTCTCTAGCTCGAACTGTCTACCGGAAAGATACTGGTGCATCTTTTTCACACTGTACACACACGCGAGTGCTTCCTTCTCGACCATGCCGTATCCACGCTCTGCCTGGGAGAGCGACCTGGAGGCATAAGCCACGGGTTGGAGTCGGCCGTCATCGTTAACCTGCTGCAACACACACCCAACCCCATAGGATGACGCATCACATGTTAAGACCAGTTTTTTTACAGCGGTCATACAAAGTCAACAGTTTGTTGGAGCACAGCAGGTTCCTCGCCTTATTGAAAGCCCGTTCTTGACAGTCCCCCCAAAACAGTAACAGCCTTTACGCAGGTGTAACGGCTCCAACAATGTGCTTAAGTTCGGCAGAAAGTTCCCAAAATAGTTCAAAAGTCCCAGGAATGATCGCAACTCCGACGTGTTGCCAGGCCTGGGCGCCCAGCGGATCGCCTCCGTTTTTGATTCAATGGGCCGGATCCCGTCTGCGGCAACCCTCCTGCCCAAAAACTCGACCTCTGTGGCAAAAACACACACTTGGCCATTTTCAGCCGCAAGCCTACCCAATCCAATCGGCGTAGCACCTCCTCCAGGTTGTGGAGGTGTTCTTCGGTGTCTCGACCCGTTATGAGAATGTCGTCTTGGAATACGATCGTTCCAGGAATGGATTTGAGCAAAATTTCCATGTTTTTCTGAAAGATGGCTGCTGCCGAACGAATGCCAAACGAACACCTGTTGTAGACAAATAATCCCTTGTGCGTCGTGATGGTGGTCAGAAGCTTGGATTCTTCAGCCAGTTCCTGAGTCATGTAGGCCGAAGTGAGGTCCAACTTCGTGAACAGCTTGTCACCTGCCAGCGTGGAAAAAATATCCTCCGCTCTCGGAAGCGGGTATTGGTCTTGCAGCGATACTCGGTTGATGGTGGCTTTGTAGTCGCCACAAATCTTAACCGAACCATCTGCTTTGAGGACGGGAACGATGGGACTTGCCCAGTCGCTGAATTCAACGGCCGAAATGATGCCCTCTCTGAGCAGCCTGTCCAGTTCACATTCAATTTTCTCACGCATCACGTACGGCATCGCTCTGGCTTTGTGGTGCATTGGTCTGACGTCCGGAGTGATGCGTATCACTACTTTAGTGCCCTTGAACGTACCGACACCGGGTTGAAACAGTGACCTGAATTTTTTCAGGACCTGTGAGCATGAACTTCGCTCCACGGATGAAATGGCGTGCACAGCCCCCCATTTCCAATTAATCTCACCTAGCCAACTCCTCCCCAAAAGCGCGTGGCCATTTCCCGGAACAATCCAGAGTGGCAGCCAGTTCTGTTATCCATTATGTGTTACCACCAAGTTTGCACTGCCCAGCACTGGAATGATCTCTTTGGTGTATGTCCGTAGCTGCCTGTCAATGTGTTCCAGTTTGGGCCTGCTAGCTCTGTGTGGCCATAGTCTCTCAATTTGTTGGGCGCTCATGAGTGACTGGCTAGCTCCCGTATCCAGCTCCATGGATGCCATTCGGTCAGACTTTCATCATCATGGGTGGCGTTTTAGTGTATGAGCTGTGGACGTCAGGCACATGAACCCGCTGAAATTCAGCATCTATGGCTTTACCCCAGGCCTTATCCTGTATTGCAGACCCTTCGTCTGGCTCCTCTGTCTCGCAGATTAACCTCGCTACTGCCTTTTTGCACATCCTGGCCAAGTGTCCACTGACATTACAAATACTACAGGTATATTGCTGGAACCTGCAGCTTTTCGCAGTGTCCCTACCCCCGCACCTCCAGCATGAGCTGAGATTGCTGTTAACAAAAGGACTATTACCAGGCATTCCTCTCTGATTGCCCATTTGGCTGTTTCTAAGCACTCTGATGGTGGATGTTAATGATCCCATCGCGGGACGCATTGTTCCTCGAGATGGCGTGAATTGCCGTCCCCTTTCCATTGTCCTTGTTGCGGGCCCGCCCTAGAGCCTGTTGCTGCCTGGGCAGTTTCGAAATGCCCTTGCCTGCCTGCGGGGTCCCGAGCTGCGTTCACCATGTTAACTCCCTGGTCCATTGCCACGTTTGGACCAGGGCTGCGCGCATAAATTAGCTTGGTCTCCTCTTCCCCTGCCATAAAGGTCTGAGCTATCAACGCCGCCCCTTCTAAAGTCAAGTCCTTAGTCTTTATGAGCTTCCTGAAAATGCCGGCATGATTAATGCCCTCGATGGAAAAGTCCCTTAACATCTCCCCCCTGCAGGCATCAAAGAACTTACAGAGACTGGCCAAGCGCCGCAGTTCCGCCACGAAGTCCGAGACGTTTTGACCCTCCCGACGCCGGTGAGAGTAGAACCGGTGCCGGGCCATGTGTACGCTACTCGCCAGCTTGAGATGCTCACTGATCAGCTGGCTGAGCTCTTCAAAAGACTTGTCCGCCAGCTTTTGGGGTGCGAGCAGGTCATTCATCAGCGCATAGGTCTGTGGACCACAGCTGGCCAGTTGATGCGCCTTCCGCTTGTCAGCCGCTGTCTCTTCCAGCCAGTCCTTTGTGACAAAGCTCCACGAAGTTGTCCCAGTCCTCACCCACA
Source organism: Pristiophorus japonicus (assembly GCF_044704955.1). Lineage (NCBI taxonomy): Eukaryota > Metazoa > Chordata > Chondrichthyes > Pristiophoridae > Pristiophorus > Pristiophorus japonicus. The sequence goes on from NC_091986.1 coordinate 126,883,158, forward strand.
CAGTAACGTTCCCCTGTGCCACCGGTGACCATCCTCTTGGTTCGGTGATTCCCGTTTCTCGTCGCCAAATGTGGTGTCCCTGCACCTTACAACAAACTCACACGAGGAATAGATATATCAGACACGGTCATTCTGTGACCTTCACCTTTATTGCCAGGACCAAGGAGACCTGACCCTGGGTGGGACCTCCCCTTTTATACCTGGAAACCCAGGTGAGGAGTGTCTCCCGCAAGTTCACCCACTGTGGTCAAGGAGTGCATTTCCAGGGTACAGCTTCAGTGTACCTGAGTTACAGTTACATGACTATGTCATTGCAAGATGGTTAAATACATGACACGCCGAAAATGAGCAATACTGCCGAAAAACCCGATGAAAATGGTGTGGAAATTCTAGCCCTCACAAAAAGGAGACCATTTCACCTATCGTGCCTGTGCCAGTGCTTACTCTTCAACAGGAGCTGTCTGCTTTAATCTCATTTCCATGTTCTCTTTCTATATCCTTTTATATTATCCCTTTTCAAATGTTTTTCTTTTCCCTTTTAAATGATATTGACCCATAATTCGCAGTCAGCAACGAATCTCTGTGGCGAGAAGTTCGGCTTTTCTGACATACAGCTGAAATGAACATAGTATGGAGGGAATCCCATAGTACAAGCTGCTGTGACATCAACAACCTGTCTCAGCCACCAATCACATTGCAGAATTTTCACGGACAGAGAACCAGGAAATCGAAAGCACTAATAATCACTTTTTAAAACATTTACAGAGAGCGAAATAAAGATTTTTTTATGTACACATTGGCTTCAAAAAATGTTTTAAAATTATTTTTAAAATCTAATCATTTTTAACTTAATGGAGAAATTTTATATTCCACCAATATAAAATTATTTTTTCAGGGCCAGAACAGTTGTTTATTAAATCAGCGTTAAAAACCCAGTTACACCTCATTTGAATGAGGCTAACTTTTTATGGGTTTCTGACAGCGATATTTGTTTGGAAAGGGGTAAGTTTTCACAGATCAGGTGATTACATTGATTGTCGGCTCTGTGGGGTGGGGGGCACACAGTGCAGCCTGTGCAGGAGCAGTGAATGACAGACTGCAACTGCAGTATTTCCGCATTAGGTTGTGCATGCGCTAAATCCGGAAGTTACAGTTAGTTTCGAAGACGAAATGACGGTGAACACTGCCAGTTCACCGTCATTAGGACCGCAGGTTCCAGGCCATTGTATTCTTGATCTCAATAGTCACTAATGGAAGTTTCTAATAATCCTCTACCATTTTTTTCTAACTTGTTTTGTCCAAGATGTATAACTTCACATTTCTCTACATTGGACTGTAGATGCAGGAAGAATGTTCCCGATGTTGGGGAAGTCCAGAACCAGGGGTCACAGTCTAAGGTTAAGGGGTAAGCCATCTAGGAACGAGATGAGGAGAAACTTTCTCACCCAGAGAATTGTGAACCTGTGGAATTCTCTAGCACAGAAAGTTGTTGAGTCCATTTCGTTGGATATATTCAAAAGGGAGTTAGATGTGGCCCTTATGGCTAAAGGGATCAGAGGGTATGGAGAGAAGGCAGGAGTGGGGTACTGAAGTTGCATGATCAGCCACGATCATATTGAATGGTGATGCAGGTTCGAAGGGCCGAATGGCCTGTTCCTGCACCTATTTTCTATGTTTCTATGACTCAAGCACACAAAACACCCTACACAATGCACCAAGCACACCTGTGTGCATACCCATCAGTCTTGTTCTCTAGGTCACCCCATCAAAGTCCTCCTCTGCAGCAGAACTTGCGTGTGACCTTGCCTTCTGGGGAGCTGACAGCTGCACTACCCTTTCTCCCTGCCCAGGCTGCAGGCAACACGTGCTCGATGACTACCGAAGTGAAGATCCCGCCTCTATACTGTGAATGTGTGGTATGAGTCATGATTGATAGAGATTGTTGGTAGGCGTGTGATGGGATTGTGGTGCATTGAGCAGTATCTGGGGCTAGTGGTGCAGTTGGTGAGAGATAGCATTTGAAGATGCATTCACTGTCTTGAACACTCATGTGAGGTCATTAAACTTCTTTCAACACTACATCCAGGTCCTCAGGGCAACTCTACTGGCATTGACATGTTGGCTATCTGCTCCGGGCCCCCTGCAGATTGAATATCTGTCTCCTTTCCATCTCCTGCCCTAATGCCTCCAGTGCTGTGTCTGAGAATCATGGAGCCCTTTCTCTGGCCTGTTGAGCTATTATTTAGACTTCTTAGTTCTCACACTTGCCTCCACAACCAGTTCCAGCAACTGTTGCAGGCAGAATGCACCTCTCCTTTTAGAGGTGCAGACTGATTTTAAGAAGTGGTGGCTAGCTTTAATTGGAGCTATCCTCGCACAAGCTTGGGCTCCCTGGTGAGTGTTCAGCTGCTCAGCAGTGCATTCAACCCGATTAACATTTGCGTTTTGTGGAGCAACGTTTGTCATTTGTGCTGTGCCAGGGGTGCAGTGCAAACGGAGGCGTTGTACTACTTTTGCGGTGCAAAAACAGGAACCTCGCCAACTTTAGTGCGGGGCCGGGAGCACTCCAAGAGAGGCCTTGGGAAAGGGGGGAAAAAGTTCACAAAAACATTCAAAAAACATTGCCAATACCCTTACCACACAAATCGCTGCAAAAATATAAAAAAATATAAACTTTACCTTACCTTTTTGCAGTTTATCCAACTCACTTTATTGAACACCTTTTGAAAATGTTTATACATGACACCTACTGCATTCCCTTTATTTATCCACCTGTTACTTCTTCAATAAGCTATTGCATTTGTTGAATACAAATTGCCTTTGACACATTTGTGCCAGCTGTCCTTGATTAACCCTTGCATTTCTAAATGCTTACTAGCTTAATCATGAATTATAGGGCCCAAGTTTCCACAAGAAAAAGAACGGGCGCCCCTCCGAGCTGGGCGCCCGTTTTTCGCGCCTAAAACGGCGCCTAAAAAAATCCTCGGTATTCTCCACCTACTTACAGGTCCTCTGGCCCTCGGCGCAGCACGAGCTGTGGGGGGGGGGCGGAGCCAGGTCCCGGCGCTGAAAACAGTGCCGGGACCTCTGCACATGCGCGCTACAGTCGGCACGCAAGTGCAGTAGCTCCAGGCGCCGAACTGTGTGGGAGGGGCCCGAAGCACGCAGCCCCTAGCCCTGGCCCAATGGCCTCACTGGGGCTGCGTGAATGAGGCTCCTCCCACGCCCGGCTCCTGCTCCCCGCCCGACCAGACCCGACACTTGCTCCCCCCCCCGCCCCGACCCCGACCCGAGACCCGCTCCCCGAGACCCGACACCCGCTCCCCCCCCGCCCCGACCCGAGACCTGCTCCCCCCCCCCCCCGACCCGACCCGAGACCCAACACCCGCTCCCCCCCCGCCGACCCGACACCCGCTCTCCCCCGCCCGACCCGAGACCCCCGCCCCGACCCCCGACACCCCCCGAGACCCGCCCCGCCCCTGACTGACCCGACCCGACCCACGCTCCTGTTCCCCCGACCCCCCCCCGCTCTCTCGCTCTCTCTCCCCCTCCCTCCCTCTCTCTCTCCCTCCCTCCCTCCCTCTCTCTCTCTCTCTCTCTCCCCCTCCCTCCCTCCCCCTCCCTCCCTCCCTCCCCCCCCCTCTCTCTCTCTCTCTCTCCCCCTCCCGCTCAGTGGCACGAACGACTGCAGAATTCTCCGTGCCTGAAGCACTTTCACACAGGTAGGAAGATGGTTTATTTAATCTTTTCTTGGCTTATAAATGTTTATTCAGGTTGGATTTATTTGTATAATATTTGTAGAAGTATAAATAAGGATTTATTGTCGAATTTAATGAGTTCCCTCCCCCTCCCCCCCACCTCGTTCTGGACGCCTAATTTGTAACCTGCGCCTGATTTTTTAATGTGTAGAACAGGTTTTTTCAGTTCTACAAAAATCTTCACTGGCTCCATTCTACTTTAGTTTGGAGTACATTTTCACTGTGGAAACTTTCAAATCAGGCGTCAGTGGCCGGACACGCCCCCTTTTGAAGAAAAAATTCTGTTCTAAACTAGAACTGTTCTACCTGACTAGAACTGCAGAAAAAAAAATGTGGAGAATTGCGATTTCTAAAATAGTCCGTTCTCCACCAGTTGCTCCTAAAAATCAGGCGCGAATCATGTGGAAACTTGGGCCCATAGATTCTAAAATATTGCCAATAGTTGACGTTACATTACCTTGTGTAAATCATCTAGTTTGTCCTTCTCTCCTATCTTGAACAAAGGTGCTATATTAACTACTCTCAGTCCCATGGTATAATTTGCATATTTGAGAAGGACTAAAAAATTGTGGACAAAATCTCTGCTATCTTTTCCCTTGCTTCTTTAAACAGTCTAAGGTGTTTGATATCAGGGCCTATCTATCTTGAGTTTTACTAATTTTTTTTCAGAACCAATTCCTATTCTATAGTTATCTCTAACATTTGATCCATATGGTCCTCGAGTACACTTATATTATCACTTTCGCCATCCTTTGTAAACAAAACAATGCAAATAGTTATTTACTATCCCCACTATGCCTTCATCTACAATTATACTCCCCGCTTCATCCCTGAGCGGTCTTAACCTCTGTTTAATATTTTATTTTTATAAAAGCCCCCATTATTTCCTTTAACATTGTCTGCTGGTCCTTTTTTTCATGTTCGCTTTTAATCATTCTAATATTTTTCATCTTTCCACTACACTTTTTATATTCCTCCTGATTATCTTTAGCATTGTTTGTCCTAACTTAATTCTATAATTCCCTTTTAAGTTTCTGTTTAGTTTTAATCTATTCATCTATTCTTTAATTCACCTTATGGGAATATATTTATTTTATACTCTATCCATCTCATATTTGAAGATTTCCCACTGTTTATCTATTGACCAGTTTGCAAACTTTTCTGACTGAAACCTTTCTTTGTCTTTTTCCAATCCAGCACCCTTATCTATGGTTCTACATTATGCTTGACTATTCTTCTCTTGAACTTAACTATGTTGTGGTCACTTTTTCCCAATTGTTCTCTACTCTCACATTAAGTTATTTACCCCACTTCATTCCACCAGAAGTAAATCAAGCAATGCTTCTTGCTTTGTTGATCTACAACATACGATCTAGGAATCTGTCATGGATGCATTCTAAATAGCAATCCCTACTTTGACCACATGTGCTGCCTTTATCTCAGTCTATCTTGGAGTTGTTAAAATCATCCAATAACACTGCCCTCTTGTTCTTGCATATCTGTCTAAACTGTTTTCACATAGCCCCCTCTATATCATCTCCATTGTTTTTAAAGGTTTTTTTCTGCCTAGTTTGATTGGGTTCAAGTTTCAGACCCCTGCTAGAATGGCGAACATCGGAGAGGCCCGCCTAATTTATGGAACAGAAATTGCACCGAATACTTACTTCGCGATTCTCGGATATATGTCGGGCCGTTTCCACCTCGGTGCGGCGCAGCAGGGGCTGCTGGGGGCGGGGCAAAGGTGTTGTGAGCAAGAACTGCTGGCGGGGGGGGCGGCGGGGCTAGGGCCCAGCGTCATTTTTAGTACCAGCAGCGTTGCGCATGCGCGTTGGAGCGTGCACGCATGCGCAATGGCACAGAAACATTGGCAATCGGTCATCTTTAAAGGTTCGTGCAGAAGAGTGATTTTTGGTTTTGTGGAGCTGTGCAAAGGCTTCTGACTGATTTTTTTGTGCCTGAAGGAGTGCTTTTAGCAGAACTGTGGAAGAAATCACCTGCTGGAATCAGTGAGTGTTGTTTGTTGCTGCTAAACTTCCAGAACAAGTGCTGCATAGGTGCATGCAAAATAAGGATTGTGTGTTTTGAAAAATCAGAGTGTCAATTCAATACAGAAATGGAACAATGTCCACCAAGAATGAAGAATTTCTTGCATGAGGAAGTGGAGACATTAGTTAATGTCATTGAGCAGAGATGGCAGGAACTGGATACCAGCAACAGAGGTCGCACAAAAGTGCCACCCAAAGAAATGAAGAAACGCTGGAACCAAGTTGCAGAATATTACTGTGCAGTGGTGAATATCAGGAGGCAGAGAAGGAGATGGGAAACACGCTCTCCTGAGATGTAGCGTGCAACAGATGTGGGTCAGGTTGTGGCCTTGGGTGTGGAGAACAATGACCTTACCCGATCACTCGTGGGCAGCGTCAGTGCAGTGGGTGAAGAGGTAATGGTACTGATGGGAGAAATAGCAGTAATGACACGGGAAATGAGGGAGGGAATGTCAGAGGGAGTGCAAGTCACGGCACAGGCCGTCAGGGAGGGCATGCAAGTGACAGCACAGGCTGTCAGGGAGGGCCTAGATGAGTTAGCTGCTGCAATAAGGGCACACAGCCCAGCTAATCAAATTACACCACCATGAAGAAGTGAACATTTACTGAGATGTGGATAAGAGATGGTTGCAGCCTTTCTTTACTGCATTTGTTCTTGATGTAACTGTAGTAACTTTTTCCAAATTGAAATTGTTTTGTAACTTTTGTAACTTTACAACTTATAAATGATCTTAGGGTTTTTAAGTGATCTTAGAGAGTCATATTAAAGTAAAGTTTGATACAAGAAATATTTTATTACACTAACGCGAACTTGTCAATAAAATATTTTTACATTAAAACTGAATCATATTCCATTAACACAACACAACATAGGAACAACTCCAAAAAATAAACATGTCCATGTGCAACAGTTGTCGCTGAGCCCTCAGGCATCAGTAATTGAAGTGTTCACGGATGAACTGCTGGCGCAGGGCTCGAGCAATTGTTAAAGGAGCACGATGGACTGCCCTCCTCCGACCTTGTGCTCTGGCAACAGACACGTGCATGCTTTCCTGATCGTCGACATCATCCTCATCCTGCTCTTCCAAATTACTATCATCAGTCACTCTCCCCTCATGTGGGTCTTCTGGTTCCACTATCAGCTCCTGCTGACTCATGATGGCTAAGCTATGCAGCATGCAGCACACAACAGTGAACTGACCAACAATCTCAGGGGTGTATTGCAGGTGGCCTCCGGAATAGTCCAGGCATCAGAAACGCTGTTTCAAGATGCCAATGGTCCTCTCTATGATATTGCGCGTCGCAATGTGCGACATGTTGTATGGATGGTCAGCTTCCATCCGTGATACACGTAGGGGTGTCATGAGCCAAGAGACGAGACCGTACCCTTTGTCTCCCAGTAGCCAGTTCAGCCCTTCTGGCTGCTGTCTGGGTATCTTGCATCGATTGACATGATGCGCTGCTTGTCATCACACACGAGCAGCACATTAATGGAGTGGAAACCTTTTCTATTCCTGTACTGCTCGGCATCCTCCACAGGTGCTCGCAAGGCGATGTGGGTACAATCAATGCAGCCCTGTACCTTTGGGAAGCCAGCAATCCTGGAGAAACCCACAGCCCTGTCATGCATTGCTTGGCCGGTCATTGGGACCTTGATGAAGTCATTCCTCCGTGCATACAGTGCAGCTGTGACCTGGTAAACGCAGCCATGTATTACACGTTGAGAGATGGCGCACACATCTCCAGTTGTAGCTTGAAATGATCCCGAGGCATAAAAGGAAAGTGCAGCTGTAACCTTCACTTCAACAGACAAGGCAGTCGGCGTTCTGCTTCTCGGCTGTAAATCTGCTCTCAGCATATCACAGATCTCAACGACAACTTCTCTGCGGAAACGCAGCCTTTTGACACAATCAGCCTCGCTCATGTCCAGGTACAAACGCCTGGCTCGATATTGCCGACGTAGGTAAGGCCTCCTGCCCATCAGCCTACGGGTGGTGAGCTCTAATCAATTCTCTCATATGCAGGAGAACCATTGCATAATCCGTGGTGTTGATAATGCAGCACCCATACTTGAAGTACAAATTAAACTTTCAAACTTGCTGGCTGGCTGGCTATCCCTCCCTCCAGGTGTTTTTCAGGCCTCCCCTATCCCCTGGCCGAACGGCCGAAATATCGAAGCTTGCTACCGCTGCTTCGGAGAGGTAGGAAAATTTAATTTATTTTTTAATTGATTTATTTATCATTTATTATTGATGATGGCTCTTTATTGGTAAAAATGAAGTGTTTAATGCTTGTAAAATCCTCTAACTTCCCTCTTCCCTTCCCCCCCACTGCCACCACCCTGCCCCCCCCCCGCCACCCTGTCCACCCCCATCGCTCGCTCCCTGCGACGAATTCCTAAAATGTAGGCAAGGTTTTTCTGAGCATACAAAAATCGACACTTACTCCATTCTAAGTTAGTTTGGAGTAAATTTTCGCTGCCTAAACTTGCAAAACAGGTGTAAATGGATGGTAACACCCCCTTTTGAAAAAAAAAACTGTTCTAAAACAAAACTATTCTAACTGACTAGAATTGGAGCAAACCAAATGCCAAGAATTGCAATTTCTAAGATACTCCACACTAAACTAGTTGCTCCAAAAAAATAGGAGCAACTCGAGCCGAAACTTGAGCCCATTATTCTGGTGCTTCATGTTTGTTCAGATTTTCCTGGAGATTTTGCGTTCCAGAAAAGTGAATGAATAAATAGGCCACAATATCGCCTACCGGATCGGGAGTGAGGCGGGCGATGCCGGGGGCGGGCTCCAACACTGCTTCTGTCTCCATGCCGGCTTCCCCCGCCACTTTCCCCTGATTGGGCTTGTTAAGCCCGCGCAGTGTGGTTCCCAGCCAACTAAAAGGAAGCGGGTGTGATGACGTCATTTGATGAAGTGTCATCAGTTGGTTGCCTTAAAGGGACCATGGCCAACTTTATTTTCACATTTGTGCTGTCAGTGTTCTACAGCATTGAGGTGCTGTAAACACTGACAAGCACTGCATAAAGGTGCACGGCTGCACCCAGGCTCTCCCATGACGTAAGTATATGGAGGGAGTCATGGCACGCAGGGAAGTTCTCTTCCCTTCCCATAGGCAGAAGAGACCTCCCCAGGAGATCAATGTAGCCTGGTTGCACATTGCACAGGGCGGCACAAGCAGGGATGTCATCAGGAGGACCTGGCTGCAGTGGCGCAAACCTTTCAATGATCTCAGTAGATCATGAAACGTTGCTGCAAGGCCACACTCAACCTCATCTTGCTGTGCCTCTCATCATATCCCTATCACTCTGCCTTCCCTATCCTACTCCTGCACATCCTTACTCAAACCAACTTACCTTGCGCCTCCACCCATCCCTTTCTCTATCTACATTATAATTTCCCCATCACTCTAGCCACCCCTCACACTCACCCTCATCCTAGTCCAATCATACCAACTAACAACACACAAGAATAGGCACTTGGGTGTTTTCGCCAATATTCATGTAAAGTTTCTGTTTATGTGTTGTCAAACATTGAAATCTTTATTTTCAACACGTTGCGTTCTTGGACAGATTTACATAAGAACATAAGAATTAGGAACAGGAGTAGGCCATCTAGCCCCTCGAGCCTGCTCCGCCATTCAACAAGATCATGGCTGATCTGGCCATGGACTCAGCTCCACTTACCCGCCCGCTCCCCATAACCCTTAATTCCCTTTATTGGTTAAAAATCTATCTATCTGTGATTTGAATACATTCAATGAGCTAGCCTCAGCTGCTTCCTTGGGCAGAGAATTCCACAGATTCACAACCCTCTGGGAGAAGAAATTCCTTCTCAACTCGGTTTTAAATTGGCTCCCCCGTATTTTGAGGCTGTGCCCCCTAGTTCTAGTCTCCCCGACCAGTGGAAACAACCTCTCTACCTCTATCTTGTCTATCCCTTTCATTATTTTAAATGTTTGTATAAGATCACCCCTCATCCTTCTGAACTCCAACGAGTAAAGACCCAGTCTACTCAATCTATCATCATAAGGTAACACCCTCATCTCCGGAATCAGCCTAGTGAATCGTCTCTGTACCCCTTCCAAAGCTAGTATATCCTTCCTTAAGTAAGGTGACCAAAACTGCACGCAGTACTCCAGGTGCGGCCTCACCAATACCCTGTACAGTTGCAGTAGGAGCAACAAAAGCAAGAGTCCCTGCTTTTGTACTCCATCCCTCTCGCAATGAAGGCCAACATTCCATTTGCCTTCCTGATTACCTGTTGCACCTACAAACTAACTTTTGGGATTCATGCACAAGGACCCCAGGTCCCTCTGCACCGCAGCATGTTCCCTTTTACTGTTTTTTTTTCCAAGGTGGATGACCTCACATTTTCTGACATTGTATTCCATCTGCCAAACCTTAGCCCATTCGCTTAACCTATCTAAATCTCTTTGCAGCCTCTCTGTGTCCTCTACACAACCCACTTTCCCACTAATCTTTGTGTCATCTGCAAATGTTGTTACACGACACTCTGTCCCCTCTTCCAGGTCATCAGTTGTGGTCTCAGCACCGATCCCTGTGGCACACCACTAACCACCGACTTCCAACCCGAAAAGGACCCATTTATCCCGACTCTCTGCTTTCTGTTAGCCAGCCAATTCTCAATCCATGCTAATACATTTCCTCTGACTCCGCGTACCTTTATCTTCTGCAGTAACCTTTTGTGTGACACCTTATCGAATTGGAAATCTAAATACACCACGTCCATCGGTACACCTCTATTCACCATGCTCGTTATATCCTCAAAGAATTCCAGTAAATTAGTTAAACATGATTTCCCCTTCATGAATCCATGTTGCGTCTGCTTGATTGCACTATTCCTATCTAGATGTCCCGCTATTTCTTCCTTAATGATAGCTTCAAGCATTTTCCCCACTACAGATGTTAAACTAACCAGCCTATAGTTACCTGCCTTTTGTCTGCCCCCTTTTTTAAACAGAGGCGTTACATTAGCTGCTTTCCAATCCGCTGGTACCTCCCCAGAGTCCAGAGAATTTTGGTAGATTATAACGAATGCACCTGCTATAACTTCCACCATCTCTTTTAATACCCTGGGATGCATTTCATCAGGACCAAGGGACTTGTCTACCTTGAATCCCATTAGCCTGTCCAGCACTACTCCCCGAGTGACAGTGATTATTTCAAGGTCCTCCCTTCCCACATTCTCGTGACTAGCAATTTTTGACATGGTTTTTGTGTCTTCCACTATGAAGACCGAAGCAAAATAATTGTTTAAGGTCTCAGCCATTTCCACATTTCCCATTATTAAATCCCCCTTCACAACTTCTCAGGGACCAACATTTACTTTAGTCACTCTTTTCCGTTTTATATATCGGTAAAAGCTTTTACTATCTGTTTTTACGTTTTGCGCAAGTTTACTTTCGTAATCTATCTTTCCTTTCTTTATTGCTTTCTTCATTCTTTTCTGTCGTTTTAAATTTTTCCCAATCTTCTAGTTTCTCACTAACCTTGGCCACCTTATATGCATTGGTTTTTAATTTGATACTCTCCTTTATTTCCTTGGTTATCCACGACTGGTTATCCCTTCTCTTACCGCCCTTTTTCACAGCAATATATTTTTGTTGAGCACTATGAAAGAGCTCCTTAAAAGTCCTCCACTGTTCCTCAATTGTGCCACCGTTTAATCTGTGTTCCCAGTCTACTTTAGCTAACTCTGCCCTCATCCCACTGTAGTCGCCTTTGTTTAAGCATAGTACGCTTGTTTGAGACATTACTTCCTCATCCTCAATCTGTATTACAAATTCAACCATACTGTGATCACTCATTCCGAGAGGATCTTTTACGAGGAGATCGTTTATTATTCCTGTCTCATTACACAGGACCAGATCTAAGATAGCTTGCTCCCTTGTAGGTTCTGTAACATACTGTTCTAAGAAACAATCCCGTATTCATTCTATGAATTCCTCCTCCAGGCTACCCATGCGATTTGATTTGATCAATCGATAAGTATGTTAAAATCCCCCATGATTACTGCCGTTCCTTTTTCACATGCCTCCATTGTTCCCTTGATTATTGTCTGCCCCACCGTGAAGTTATTATTTGGGGGCCTATAAACTACACTCACCAGTGACTTTTTCCCCTTACTATATCTAATCTCCACCCACAATGATTCAACATTTTATTCATTCGAGCCAATATCATCTCTCACAACTGCCCTGATATCATCCTTTATTAACAGAGCTACCCCACCTCCTTTCCCTTCTTGTCTATCTTTCCGAATTGTCAGATACCCCTTATGTTTAATTCCCAGTCTTGGCCACCCTGCAACCACGTTTCTGTAATGGCCACCAAATCATACCCATTTGTAATGATTTGTGCCATCAACTCATTTACTTTATTTCGAATGCTGCGTGCATTTAGGTAGAGTGTTTTAATACTAGTTTTTAAACCATGATTTTTAGTTTTTACCCCTCCTGCCGCCCCTTTATATTCATACATATTGTCCCTTCCTATCACCTTGTGGTTTACACTTACCCCAGTGCTACTCGGCTCTGTTGCCTCCTGCCTTTTGCATTCTTTCTTGAGGTCCTGTTCATCTGAGCTCTCACCCACTCTAACTCGCTCAGAGCCCTCTCCTGGGTTCCGAATACTTGTCGCTTTGAGGCACCGAGCTTTCAGGCTTGCCTTTTTATTACACTTTGACCCTTTAGAATTTTGCTGTACAGTGGCCCTTTTTGTTTTTTGCCTTGGGTTTCTATATCCTCCACTTTTACTCATCTCCTTTCTGTCTTTTGCTTCTGTCTCTATTTTGTTTCCCTCTGACTCCCTGCATTGGTTCCCATCCCCCCTGCCATATTAGTTTAACTCCTCCCCAACAGCACTGGAAAACACTCCCCCTAGGACATTGGTTCCGGTCCTGCCTAGGTGCAGACCGTCCGGTTTGTACTGGTCCCACCTCCCCCAGAACCGGTTCCAATGCCCCAGGAATTTGAATCCCTCCCTGCTGCACCACTGCTCAAGCCATGTATTCATCTGCGCTATCCTGCGATTCCTACTCTGACAAGCTCGTGGCACTGGTAGCAATCCCGAGATTACTACTTTTGAGGTCCTACTTTTTAATTTAGCTCCTAGCACCTTAAATTCGTCTCATAGGAACTCATCCCTTTTTTTACCTATATTGTTGGTACTTACATGCACCATGACAACTGGCTGTTCACCCTCCATTTTCAGAATGTTCTGCACCCGCTCTGAGACATCCTTGACCCTTGCACCAGGGAGGCAACATACCATCCTGGAGTCTTGGTTGCGGCCGCAGAAACGCCTGTCTATTCCCCTTACAATTGAATCCCCTATCACTATCGCTCTCCCACTCTTTTTCCTGCCCTCCTGTGCAGCAGAGCCAGCCACGGTGCCATGAACTTGGCTGCTGCTGCCCTCCCCTGACGAGTCATCCCCCTCAACACTACTCAAAGCGGTGTATCTGTTTTGCAGGGGTTGACCGCAGGGGAACCCCTGCACTACCTTCCTTGCACTGCTCTTCCTGCTGGTCTTCCATTCCCTAGCTGGATGTGGACCCTTCACCTGCGGTAAGACCAACTCGCTACACGTGCTACTCACGTCATTCTCAGCATCGTGGATGCTCCAGAGTGAATCCACCCTCAGCTCCAATTCTGCAATGCGATCCGTCAGGAGCTGGAGGTGAATACACTTCCCGCACACGTAGTCGTCAGGGACACCGGAGTCATCCCTGATTTCCCACATGGTACAGGAGGAGCATATCACGTGACCGAGCTCTCCTGCCATGACTTAACCTTTAGATACACTTAATTTGGCGACAACAATGTTAACAGGTTGCTTACTTTGGTGCATGGTGAGTTGTAGTGAATGGTGAGACATCAGGGCACCCCTGCAATTACAATGAGTGTGAAAGGACTGGCTTGGGCATTGCAGAGATGCTTTTTGGAGCTAGTGTGGGATGGTGCCAACCTGGCACATAATATGGCAGACAGGGTGTACAGCATCAAGTGAAGTAAGTCTGACCATGGTGAGGCCATCCCTGGCCTCCCAGCCAGCAATGTGGCCATGTACTGATACTCTGTGTCCTGTGCTGCATCAGGTGATTACGGAGATGGTTGGTGATGCTGGTGTGCCTGGTGATGTTGGTGTTGGGGCTGATCACAGTGGGTCTCTGAGGATCAAGGTGAGATTTTTTTCAAGGGCACCGATGCTGATGGAATAGATGGCAGCTGAAGTTGAGGTGACAGAAGTGATCTGTCAGTAGTGAGATAGGCTGTTCCAAGGAGGTGATGGTGGATCGAGAGTATATTCCAAACACTTCCATACTGCATAAAGCTCAAAAGTGTGCTCCAAATCCTGAAGGCTCCAGCTTCTAAGATTGGAAAGTTAACAGCTGTAAAATGGTAGCTTTTATACCACTTTTGCTGTCACCTTTTCAAAAGAATGAAGCATCATTGAAAACCCGAGCTCCTTGCCTGACATGATCGCCGAGCGCGGGGAACCTGGTGAAAAAGCTGGAAAAATGGTAAGTAGATGGTAAAATGCTGTTTAAGTACCTTTTAACTAGCTCTTAACTATTTCAATTGGCTCACCCGACGCTTAGTGACTGAGTGTCGGGTTTGTAAATCGCAGACAGACCCAGCACTTGGCAAATTGACATGGAGGCAGTTTCATAAGCAGGATCCCCAACCCACTGTCAAGTCTTTTACATTTTGACAGCGGACCGAACCCGCTCTCTGAGTGCTGGCAAAATCCCAGCCATAATGTGGGAATACTGGTTGCTCGCAGTGTTTAAATAAAATAACTCCAGGGAAGTACTTTGAGCTTCAGATGAGGTTGAAAATAGTTTAATGTTTTTTCTGCTCATAATTGCTATTTTGGTTCCTTATGTTTGTTCAGATTTTCCTGAATTTTATCACCATCCTAAGAAGTACATAAATAGCCCAACACCATTATTGCTGCTTGCTGCATATATTAAAAAACAGTGAACTCACTTAGTCTTGCAGCAGCCTGTAAATAGATTGTTATTGTGTGTCTTCTGCTTAGTCATTGTATTCTGGTTCCTTAAAAATACTCAGAGTTTCATGTTTCTTTTAAAACGCTGGTGAGAGATCTCTGACTCATATTGAGCAACACCACAGGAGATCTGCTCATTTAATTACATGTGCCTGTCTTTTTTGCACAACCTAATTGCTTTTCCCCATTCTTGTGCGCAAAGCAATTTTTCTTTTAAAATAATTTTACAGGAAAATTTCTTGATTGCAAATTCTATGGTGGTTATTGTTTTCTTTTATTAATGTAAGAGTGCATAGCCTTGATTTTCACTACAGGTTCAGTTTAGGCTCTTATGTTTAATAGTGGGTTTTAAACAGAATCAATTGGAAGTGCTGCTGTTTTGCATTCAATTTCCCCACATCAGCCAGTTAACGTAGTTTAAGATGCAATTTTATATGGGTGCAGGGAGCACATTGGTGGTGGAAGCAGAAAATACAGTGTAAGGAAAATTTAAAGGAAAGATGCCAAGTACACACACTTCAGAGGGCATTAGTGAGTTTGATGTGGCAATGAATTACTCATCAGAAATGAGCAAGAGCAAATGTTAGGTGAAGAAGAAATAACTGTTGCCATGCGGAGATACAGTATGGTTACGGGCATGGCCCCTCCTGAGTTACTTTGATATTCACAGGACCACCACCAAAATGGAGGGTCTTTCACAAGGATGAGCGGGTGAGTTTCAATGCATGCGACAATGTAACCTGATCTGTATGGACTCTTGATTCAGCCACCTACTTGGACAATGTTGGGTAGCAAAAATTGGCTGCTGTGCAGAATGTCATTGAACAGCAAACAGCATCGGTGACTTGTGTAGCCAGACTTTGAGCATGCAAGTGGTAAGTACAGTTACAACGGGCTCAATTTTAGCCAGGAGTTGCTCCGTTTTTTTTTGAGTAACTTGGTTTTTCTGGCGTATCTTAAAAATCCCCATGTTGCACATTCAATTTGCACCAGTGTAAGTGAGTTAGTTTAGATTATTTTAGTTTCGGTTTTTTTTCTCAAAAGGGGGCGTTACCAGCCACCTACACCAGTTCTGCCCATTTAGATAACTTTGGCCAGCTAATAGTTACTCCAAGTCCACTTAGGCCAGCGTATGTGGCCGCACAGAAAACCCTTGCGGAGAGTTAAGAAATCAGCGCAGGTAGGTACATCGGAGGCCATTCGGCCTGGGATAGGGGCGGGAAGGGAAGTGGAGAGGACCTGCACCTAAAGCACCAAGACTTACAAAGCACTAAACCCTGGAAACAAAAAGTAATAAGCATTCAATAACAAAAAAAAATAGAAGTAAGTCCTACCTTCATCTTAAAACTCGGCCCGGGAAGGCAGTAGGCCGGCCGGTTTGGGAGACCACTCGGCCTGGGCTAGGGGCGGGACAACAATGCACCGGGAGGCCACTCAGCCTGGGCTAGGGGCGGGAGCGATTGAATTGCCGACATCGGAGCACACAGAGCGGCTGCAGCAAGCAAAATCACCAAAGAGGCTGGGAGGGGAGAGGGAGAGAGGTCACAAGACTCAAGGGGGGAAGGAGAGAGAGGTCACAAGATTCAAGGGGGGAAGGAGGATGGAGAGAGAGGTCACAAGATTCAAGGGGGGGAGAGGAGAGGACAAAAGACCTTTGGGTGTGGTCCATATACACACCTTGGGGGGAGAGAGAGAGAGAACTGCAAACCTGTGCTGCCTGCTTTCCTGCCGTTTTGACCTTCTTTGAAAGTTTAACTTTAACTATGGGGGCAATACTGACAATGCCATACCTTTTGTGAGCATTCTGCATCATTGTGCTACGTAGGAGACAATTGATTAGAGCTCATCACATCAGGAACATCGGAGCCCATAGGCTGCTGGGCAGAAGGGCTTACCCATCTTGGCAATTTCGAGTCAGGCGTTCGTAACTGGACCTGAGTGATGCAGATTGTGTCAGAAGGCTGCGTTTCCGCAGAGAAGTTGTCCGTGAGTTGCTGAAACTGGACTTACAGCCGAGAAGCGGCTTTGTCAGTTGAAGTGAAGGTTACAGCTGCACTTTCCTTCTATGCCTCAGGATCGTTTCAAGCTACAACTGGAGATGTGTGCGCCATCTCTCAACATGCAATACATGTCTCCTTTCGCCAGGTCATGGCTGCACTGAATGCACGGAGAAATGACTTCATCAAGTTCCCAATGACCGCCCAAGCAATCCATGAAAGGACTGTGAGGTTCTCAAGGATTGCTAGCTTCCCAAAGGTACAGGGCTGCATTGATTGTACCCACACTGCCTTGCAAGCACCTTTGGAGGATGCCGAGCTGTTCAGGAATAGAAAAGGCTTCCACTCCATGAATGTGCATCGCATCATGTCAGTTGATGCAAGACACCCTGGCAGCACCCATGATGCAAGATACCCTGACAGCACCCATCCTAAGTAACAGCATTATATCTGACATGTTTGAGCAGCAGCCAGAAGGACAGAGCTGGCTACTGGGAGACAAAGGGTACGGCCTCGCCACCTGGCTCATGACACCCCTACGCGTAACCCGGACAGAAGTTGACCATCAATAAAACATGTCGCACATTACGACACGCAGCATCATAGAGAGGACCATTGGCATCTTGAAACAGCGTTTCCGATGCCTGGACCATTCCGGAGACTACTTGCTATACTCCCCTGAGATTGTCAGTCAGTTCACTGTTGTGTGCTGCATGCTGCATAACTTAGCCATCATGAGGCAGCAGCAGCTGATAGTGGAAGAAGAAGATCCACCTGCGGTGAGAGTGGCTGATGATAATGATGTGGAAGATGCAGGTGACGAGCAGGAGGAGGTTGATGACGAGGATGAGGAATTCATGCAAGTGCCTGAGGCCAGAGCACGACGTCGGAGGAGGGCGGGCCATTGTCCTCCTTTAGCGATTGCTCAAGCCTTGCGCCAGCAGCTCATCCGTGAATGCTTTACTGATGCCTGAGGGCTCAGCGACAACTATTCCGCATGGACATGTTTATTTTTTGGAACTGTTCCTAAATGTTGTGCTGTGTTAATGGAACATGATTCAGTTTTAATGTAAAATATATTTTATTCAAAAGTTTACAATGTATTTAACTTTAGTGTAATACAATTATTCTTGTATCAAACTTTACTTTTAATATGACTCTTTAAGATCACTTAAAAACTTTAAGATCACTTATAAAGTTGTAAATTTACATAACTTACAAAAAACTTTCAATTTGAAAACAGTTACAACAGTAACATCAACAACAACAACAACAACAACAGCAAAGAAAGGCTGCACCCATCTCTCATCCCCCTTAGTCTAACACTGCCCGGCGCGTTTGGTCTTGGACTGTCCCCCCACCCCTGCCCGCAGGGGCGGTGGCGCAGTGTATTTGGGCTTGTTACCAAGCTTAGTCCTTCTAACATCTCGGTGAATGTGCGCTTCTTCATGGGTGGTGGGGGGGGTGGTCAGGTGTTAATGTGGAGGGCCTGGCTTGGGTCTCTTCAGAGGCTGGTATGGGGATTGCAGTGGGAGGGGCAGTTGATTCTGTCAATGGTGCATGGCTTGGGTGTGTTCCCTTATTGCAGCAGCTATCTCACACATGCCCTCCCTCATGGCCTGTGTCATTGCCAGTGTCGTTCTTTCCACTACCTCCGACATTCCCTCCCTCATGGCCACTGTTGTCCTTTCCACTACCTCTGACATTCCCTCCATCATGAACATTATTCCCTCACTGATGTTCCCGGACATCCTTCCCATTTCCTGTGCCATTACTGTTACTTCTCCTGACAATCCCGCTATCTCATCACTCACCCCACTGATGGTGTCCACGAGTGATCGGATAAGGTCAATGCTATCCCCATCAATGCCATGATCTGAACCACATCTGTTGCATCCTGCACCTCAGGAGAGTGTGGTCGATTTCTCCTTCCCCTCACCCTGGGTCTGCCTCGTGGCACCGCAGTGGGAGGCGCAGGCTGGAATGGTGGAGCCCTGGGTGTTCCATGCTACGTCCCACCACCACTGGGAACCGCAACCTCGGACAGTGGGGCCCTGGGTGTTCCATGCTACATTCCACCACCACTAGGACCCTCCACCTCGGACGCTGGGAAACCATGGGAATGTCGCACCAAAACTCAAACCTCTAGTCACGGAAGGGGCTCCCAACGCCAACTCCATTAACGTGACCTCCTCAATATTTAGTACAAGTGTCCCCTTCATCCATCTCCATCCCCTCCACCCCCCGCCCCATGTTGGTCTGGAGGGTTGGCTTGGAAGATGTTCTCGTGCTTAGGCTCGTCCGTGTCTGAATCTTCTTCTGGATCTTCACGACTGGCATCAGGTTCTGTAAAATATAACAGAACAATCAAATGGTTAGCAGCAGAGGAGGGGGCAGGATGGGTGGCATAAATAGGCTCACACATTGCAGGCCAGGCAGCAGGTTGATTTGAAGGGCCACGATGAATTTTCAGAACTTACCTGCTCCCTCGCGTGTGGGCCCAGCTTGTGCAGTACTGATTGTTTTTCTCCAGGTAGGATCCATCAAAGCAGCCTCTCTTCCAAGGGTGTTAGTACGTGCAGATTTGGCGGCCCTTCTCCTGTTCGATTTCTTTCCCTTTTGTTGTGGGACAATTTATTTTGCAAAGATGAAAATGCAACTTTTTAGAGAGGGTGTCTTTCTGCTGGGTGGGACATAAACAGCTGGTCACATTTACAATTGCATTGAATAAATGAAAATATTACTTACACTAACTAGTTGACCAAGGTCCTGCCATTTCTTTTTACACTGGCTTCCAGATCTCTTGGTGTTAACCAATGCGCAGAAATCTACTGCAACTTGGATCCAGCGTCTCTTCATTTCTTTGAGTGGCACTTTTGTGCGACCACTGCTGATATCCAGCTCCTGCCATCTGTTCTTAATGACATTAACTAATATCTCCACTTTGTCATGCAAGAAATTCTTCGTTACTGGTGCACGTTGTTGCATTGCTCTATTGCTGCAACTGCTGCTGCTCTGAGACACTCTCAGCACTTTTCCAGTGCTGTTAGACACAGTGATTTATCCAAACACACAGTCCTTATTTTGCATGCAGCAATGATTTTCAGAAATACAGCACTCCTTCTGGCGCTTCTGCTGGCATGCAGCACTGATATTAACAAACAGAGCACTGCTTCTTGAATTCAGCAATTAATTTCATTCCACAGCACTCTTTCTGGCACCAAAACACAAGCAGCTACGTATATCTTTAAAAATGGTCGATTGCCAACTTTCAGCACTGTTTTCGGCGCAGGACACAGGCTCCACCCCCGACTGGCCACGCTGTGCAAACACAGAGAGGAGGCCGGACAGCGGCCAAAGTGGGGAGGAATTTTTTCGACGTGCTTCAGAATGGAGAAAAGTGGCACATCTCCGGTAAGTGCGCTGAAAAAAGGCGTGGGCCAAAATTGAGCCCTACATCTCTGAGTTAAATCATTGCACGTAGTGGCTGCTTACACATAGCAATTGAGGAGTTTTATTTGCTGTGTTTTACCACCAGTTCTGGCATTATTATACCTGTTGTCTTCTGCAAAGAAAATAACAGTATGTGAGAGAAGCAAGGGCTGGATAAAGTTTATATACTGTCAAGTCTAGTAAAATAAAATGTAAATACCTTGCCAGCTAAAGAAGCAGAGTCAATCTTTTTTTTGTAGTTAATTCTATCTCTGCTTAAAGATAGGGTTAAGAACTGGTGCTATACTCCCACTAAAATGGTCACATCCTTTCATTTGGTCCCCCTCTTCCCAGCACCTCGGGTAGGTAGATTCCCATTGGGAAACCCATTGGTGCCAATAATGGAGCTGGGGTAAAACAAATTAAATCAATTTGACACAAAAACCTAAATTCCAGGAAGAAAAAATATGAACAATCAATAACAAATAGTCACAGAACTGATTGCACACATTTTATTTCTGCCTATTAAATTTACTTCTCTGTACTTCTTGATGCCAAGCAAGCCTGGAAATTCAGTTAGAATGATCAGTGAGTTGACGTGCAGCATAAAGGTCAGAAAATGACATGGGAGGTGCAATTACTTCAGTTCCATGTTATTTGCATTTAATCTGCGAGTTCCCATTTGATTCAAGAGGAGCTTCTTGCACCCACCTGCTTAGCCACTTGAAATGTGTGAAAGGGGAAGAGACCTGGCAGTACGGTCTACACCCCTTTTTCCTGTGCATATGCACAGAGGGTGCTACAGACAGGAACATTATTCCATTGAGTGAACAATCCATCTCAGCTGCTGGCAAGCAGGCCTGCCTTCTTGAGCCTGTTGTAAGAATCCTGAAAAATGCTCATTGCGTCACTACTAAATTCAAGTTAACATTGTTGTGTGAAACTATTCAGGCAAATATGGCTGACATCTGCAACTTCCTGGCTAGGCATATTTAGCAATGTTAAGTAACTGACCCAATTTATAGCAATCTAAATTAAGTGCCAATCATATTCATACAGAACATGATATGACCATGGTTTCTTCATTACTTGGCACTTTTTATTAAATTGGACATCATCATCAAGCTCAGTGGATTATGGAAACCACATTGACCTCCCAAGTAATTACCGCCGGTAATTACTGCTGGACTTTCTGCTTAATTGTATGTTGTGTTTCCGATCTGTAGAGGACATTTCTCCATTCCATTTTGCTCTTAACAATAACTAGAAATGCTTCATCAGAAAACTATGCCTTTCTACACCTTACATCCTTCATTAAAGCTCTATCTTCCGCACTTCACAGCTGGATTGATGTATTAGTATTGCAGTATTGGTAATGGATGATTCTTCAGGTCTTTATATAGCATTATTTCAGGTGAGTTTTTTTCTCTGGTTTAACTGTTCAGTTTGCATTACTTGTGACACATCTGAGCTTCAAGAGTATGCCTCTGACTGAGTAAACCAGAGCATTACAGAAAATAGGTTAACAAAAGGTGGAGAAAAAAACAAATTTCAATGAACAATCTGCACGCCAAGAGAAAATAAATCCCTTCGGTGTGTCGCATCTGAAATGAGATTATATAAGGCTCCACATGAAATTATTTTAAAACAAAATTTAGTTAACCAACTGTCCTCTACAGGGATAGATATATAAGCTGTTGTTTATCTGCTCTCATTTACTGTATTTTATCATTAATTATTCAGTAAGTGAAAAGCGGATAAATAACACTATCACTGCTGATGGTCCATAGCACCCAGTTTTGAGCTGCCAGATCTGTTCTGAATCAATCCCATTTTGTAGTGCCACACAACATGATGGAGAGTATCCTCAGTGTGAAGATGGGATTTAGTCTCCACAAAGACTGTGTGGTGGTCACTCCTGGCTATACTGTCATGGACAGATGAAACAGGTAGATTGGTGAGAATGAGGTCAAGTAGGTTTTTTCCTCATGTTGGTTTTCTCACCCCCTGTCGCAGGCCCAGTCTGGCAGCGATGTCCTTCAGGATTCGGTCAGTAGTGGTGCTACCGAGCCCAGCCAGAGTACATTCTGTGCTCTTGTTACACTCAATACTTCCTCCAAATGGTGTTCAATATGGAGGAGTACTGATTCACCAGCTGAGGGAGGGCAGTAGGTGATAATCAGCAGGAAGTTTACTTGCCCATGTTACACCTGGTGCCATTAGACTGCATGGGGTCCAGAGTCAATGTCGAGGACTCCCAGGGCCACTCCCGACTGTATACTACTGTGCTGCCAATTCTTGTGGGTCTGTCCTGCTGGTGGGACAGGAGATTTCCTTTCCTAAAGGATGTATTTGTGAATGCTAATCTTGTAGTTTCATGATCACCATTACTGATAATAGCCTTTTATTCCAGATTTATTACTTAACTGATTTTAAATTCACCAGCTGCCATGGTGGGATTTGAACTCATGCTTCTGGATCATTAGTACAGGCCTCTGGATCACTAGTCCAGTAACCTTTCCACTATGCTACTGTACCGTTCAGCCATGATCTCATTGAATGGCGAGTAGGCTCGAGGGGCTGAATGGCCTACTCCTCTTTCTATGTTCCTTGAGCAAATTACAATAACTAGGGGTTCTTTTCACCCTGAACAATGTTACACTAACAGATATTCTGCCTATAATGTCACACTTCCGTTTGCAAGGAGATAAGTACAAGAAAAATACCAGGCAATGCAAAAGAATCATGACCACTATGTTGTGGGAAAGCACATGTTCTTTGTTGGAATGTATACACTCTAGATAATTAAACATTTAGTTATTACCTTGCACTTTAATTTGTACCCTGCCCCAATAAGTGTTCCTGCACTGCAGCTGTATTAATATTGTTTACTTTCCATTGTGTTCTGATACAGGACAGAGGTTTCCAGCAAATACCAAGAACTTCCGTGTGGTATTTACAATATTGGCTCAGAAATTCCGGCCACACCTTACGAAGTGTGTACAGACCCAGGAAGGCATCGCAAAAGCCGGTTTTCAGCGCACAAGGCGCATGCGCAGAAAACCGGCTTTTCTGATCTGTCAAGCTCCAGCTCCATCTGCATATCGGGAGCGAGGACATTTGCATGGGAAAGATTGCGGTATTTACCCATATCTTGCCCAGCAAATGTCCTCAAAACTCTTGCACCTGATAAAAGCAGGCGCATAGCCTATTTTTACAGGCGTAAGAGTTTTAAAACACACTTAAAACATAAAAAATAAAATTAAAAAACACATTTTATTTTTAAACACCCTGTCCACTATGTTAAATTTATTTTAAACTATAATTTAAAAAACTTTTTAAAAATTCAATAAAAAAAATTTTCTCTAAGATATTTATTAACTTTCATTTCAATTAATTTTAATTATGTGAGGTCTGTTTTTATTTTTTATTTAGTGTTATTGTGTTTGTTTTTTTTTCTCAATTAATAGCAATGAGAACTCGTAGATACCGAGTTCCCATTGCTATTAATTGAGAATACTTTACTTGATTGGTTGAGTTGCATCTTCTGCGTGGGAACCTGGTGAATGGAAGCACGCTTTGCAGCATGGGAAGAGA
This sequence comes from Pristiophorus japonicus, assembly GCF_044704955.1. Taxonomy (NCBI): domain Eukaryota; kingdom Metazoa; phylum Chordata; class Chondrichthyes; family Pristiophoridae; genus Pristiophorus; species Pristiophorus japonicus. Next base: position 126,907,037 of record NC_091986.1, read on the forward strand.
AGGCCTCCCCAACGGAATTCCACACTCCTCCGGGACCACCAGATACTTTCGGAAAAATTCTCCAGTTGGAGGCGTTCGTCAAAAAGAAGCCTCCGACCGGAATTTCAGGGCCAATGTCAATTATGTTGTTGCTGGAATCTTGATATCTTAATGCAATGTACTGTTTAATAGCCCTGCAGTCTAAACTGCAACACAATACAATATAAATCTCTGCAATGCCATAGCTAATGTGCAGATTGCTCATTTTTATCATCTGTGTCCATTTTAGCTTATATCTCTCTACAGTGTGAAATTGTTATTGGTTAAACTTCAGATTTTTGGCGTGATTGTTGCATTTTGCTGATGTGAGCTAGCACATTCTTTCATCACCACAGTGGAGGGAAATGTTCTTTATGTTAGGGTGTGTTAGCTCACATCACTATCATCGTTGCAGTGGAAGGATACATATTTGATGGTAACAACATAAGCCGGCACATTTTATCATTATTGTAGAGGAGCCTTGTATCTTGGCATGTTGGACAGCAGAGAGATGAAATTGGTCCTGGGCTGAATGAGTGGCCTTTATCTGATTCCTGCCTTGTTTTGTTCTTTCACCATTCATTGGGCCCAAGTTTTGGATCCCCGGTAGAACAGCGCACCTCGGAGAGGCCCGCCTAATTTCTAGAACTGAAAAAGCGCCAAATACTTATCTCGCGATTCTCTGATATCTGTAGGCCCGTTTGCAGCTCAGTGCAGCGCAGCAGGAGCTGCTGGGGGACAGAGCTGCAGCCCCGTGCCAAGAAGAGTGCCATCAGCTGCGCACATGTGCAGTGGCTCCTGGCCCTGCCAGCGCGTCCTGTCTCCGGGCAACCCTATCCCTGGCTGAAGGGATGTCGCCCCTATACCAGGCCGAGTGGCCTGCCTGCCCTTACCTCCTCGTTGGCGGAGCCGCCCGAACACCACCTCGGTGGTGGGGCCCACCCAACCAGCATCTCTTCGGCGGCGGGCCCCACCCAAGCAGCACCTCTTCAATGGCGGGGCCCGCCCGACCAGCATCTCTTCCATGGTGGGCCCCGCCCGACCAGCATCTCTTCCATGGTGGGCCCCGCCCGACCAGCATCTCTTCCATGGTGGGGCCCGCCCAAATTCCTCCCCGTGGCGGGCCCCGCCCGACCAGCATCTCTTCGGTGGCGGGGCCCGCCCAAGCAGCATCTCTTCAGTGGCGGGGCCTCTGAAGGTCTCCCATTGCTGCAATGGGTGAGTAGAAACTTTAAATTTTTTATTTATTGATTGATTTTTTTTTTTTTAATTTTTTATTCATTGGTTGATTTATTGATTTATTTATCATTTATTATTGATGATGGCTCTTTATTGGTAAAAGTGAAGTGTTTAATGCTTTTTACAATTCCCTAACTTCCCTCTAACTTCCCTTCCCCCCCCGCTATCTCTCGCTACCTGAGCCTAATTTATAAAGTGTAGGCAAGGTTTTTCTGAGCGTACAAAAATCGACACTTACTCCATTCTAAGTTAGTTTGGAGTAACTTTTCACTGCCTAAAATTGCAAAACAGGCGTAAGTGGCTGGTAACGCCCCCTTTTGAAAAAAAAACTGTACTAAAACGAAACTATTCTAACTAACTAGAACTGAAGCAAACTAAATGCCGAAAATTGCGATTTCTAAGATACTCCATACTAAACTAGTTACTCCAAAAAAATAGGAGCAACTCGAGCCGAAACTTGGGCCCATTATATGGAAACGCTCAGGCATGCTGCAGCAGTTGGATTTCTGCCTAGTCTGTCTCCGGCCACAAGACTCTACCAAGGGCCAGGCCTGTGTCTGAGAGCATTGGCTTTATACAGATGACTTCATTCCACAAATGCAGGCAGATTCAGGTGAGATCCATTGGATCACAGTTTTGGCATGCTTCAATTGGCTTGTGCCCAGGTATGGAAGGAGGAGGAAAATCTTCCCGGGTATCTCTATCTAGATGTTACAATCATTAACATTTGCTTCTCGATGGCAGTTGTTGCCAAGTGACATTATCAATACTAAGTTTCACATTTACCACAGTTACCAGCTGCCACAGGATTACTGGGTGATTTCTTTTTCCATTGCACTGGAACACAACACAACATGATTAGAAATTTTAGGAAATGAATGTATTATGTAGAACAGAACAGAAGGAAAAGTTATCTTTTGAAATATTGGCATTGGGAAATAGTATCACCAGCACAAAAGTCTTTTCACTCTATATAGAGCTCTCAGCAACTTTCACCCGCTCTAATAATTGAGTAGAACACTTTAGACCAGCAGTTGTCTGATGGTAGAATCTGGTCAAGGAGGCTCATAATAAATGAAGAGTATGTTGAAATGGGTAATGATCTGTGGAATGTTTCTGAGGTTGGTTAAATGTAATTGTCTCTGCTTTCAAAATATATTCTGTTAGTCACTTACGTTCTAGAATAGTTTAACTGATAGCCAATAGATTTAGTGTGCAAGAGGGTACCTTAAAAAAATAAATATATCAAATGGAGATAATTGTTTCCCACCAACCCTAAAATCTTATATTGTGTTCTCTAACAACATTGTCATGTACCTTTAGCTATGGTGAAAAAGCTTCAAAATTACAGTTTGTAATCTTAGCGTATGAATGCTTAGCACATTTTTATGGCATTCATCTGTCTGACAATGATGATAATGGAAAAAAAACAACAGCATATGAATGTGTTGAACATTCATACTCTAATATCACAAACTGTAATTTGTAGAGTTATTTAAATCTTTTGTTCTAATTTTGTTGTGTTCTGATACAAAGCAAAAAAAATCACTAGCAATCCTGTAGCAGCTTGTAACTGTGATCATTAAAAAGTAATTCTTGGGATTTGGGCATCGCTAGCAAGGCCAGCATTTATTGATCATTCCTAGTCACCCTTGAGAATGTGGTGGTGAGACGCTTTCTTAAACCGCTGAGTCCGTATGGTGGTGATTCTCCCACAATACTGTTAGGTAGGGAGTTCTAGGATTTTGACCCAGCTACAATAAAGGAGCAGCGATATGTTTCCAAGTCAGAATACTGTATGACTTGGAGGGGAACTTGAAGGTAACGGTGTTCCCATGCGCCTGCTGTCCTTGTCTTTCCCAGTGGTAGAGGTCATGGATTTGGAAGGTGCTATCAAATAAATCTTGGTGAGTTCCTGTAGATAGTACTTTCGCAGCCATGGTGGAGGGAGTAGATGTTTGAGGTGATGGTTGGGCTGTCGATCAAGTGGACTGCTTTGTCCTGGATAGTGTTGAGCTTCATGAGTATTGTTGCGGCTGCATCAATCCAGGTAATTTGTAGGCAATGGAGAGGATTTATTGACCCTGAAATTGGGGCCTCTCTGAGTGTGTACGATGTGCGCATGTGCCCAAAGAGGCCGGGCAAGTTCCGGGTTTAGGCGCGCAAAGCGCATGCGCCAAAATCCGGCACTTGCCAACTGTCAAAATTCCTTATGACAGTTCCAACGCAACCCAGGGACAAGGGCCTTTGCGGGTGGAGATTTGGGCTAGTTACCCAACTCTTGCCCAGCAAATATCCTTAAAATTCTTACGCCTGCTTTTACCAGCATAATAGAATTTCGACGACTTTGCGACCGGGTTTTCGTCGCGATTTGACCCACCGCGGCGAAAACCCAGTCGGCAGGATCTTTGGGGTACTTTTTTGCAGCAGTGTTTCCATGTACCACCGGGGAGAGGAGCGCCGACATGCAACACCGCAAATAGCATTTGCGATCGATTTTTGGCTCAGAGTCTCGGGACCCTATTCTGCACCCAGAACACCAACAGGGTCAAACCTGCAATGCAGCCCTGCCAGCAGCAGTAAGTATGAAGACCTGCAAAAAAGGTAAGTTAAAGTTTTTATTTTTTAATTCTTTTTCAGCGATTTAGTAGGTAAGGGTTTTGTGAATGTGTTGTGAATATTTTTTTGTTTGTTTTTTGCTTTTTTTTTGTTGTTTTTCCCCCCTCCCAAGGCCTCTCTCACAGCGCTATCGGCCCCGGACTAAAGTTGCCAAAATTCGCGGTTGGCACCGCAAATCCTCATGCAATGCCGATTTTTACCGATGGCGCAGAATTAAAGGCCAAAAAAGTAGGCCTAAAAACGATAGCACAACGAAAACGGTAATTTTGGCGTAAAACTACTGTTTTTGCTGAAAACCGAAATTCTAGCTCCAAGGGTTTTAAAAGATAGAAAAATAAAATGTTATCAATAATTTTTATATTAAAATTCCTGTCCATTAAGGTAAATTTATTTTTACCCCTATTAAAACATATAGGGCCTGAAATTCGGGTCGGAGGTTTCCATTGGACAAATGCCTCCGACCCGAGAATTTTTTCCGAAAGTACCTGGTGGTCCCGGAAGCGCCTGCGATTGCGGTGGGAGCCTTTCTCTTCCTGCACTTCAGAGCACACCCCCGTCCTTGAGGTTCGCACGAAGAAGGTGGAGTCACGTGTGACTGGACAACCAATCAGGTACAGTATTCTCCGAGTTCTTATTGCTATCAATGAGAAAAACTCCAAAACACATTAAACACAACATAAAAAATTTAAAAAACGCTTCACATAATTAAAATTAATTGAAATGAAAGTTAATTAAATGTTTTAGAAAAAAAATATTTTGGAGATTTTTTTTAGTGTTTTTATCTGGGTTTAAAATAAACATACTTTAGTGGTCAGGGTTTTTAACTTAAAAATGTGTATTCAAATTTTACTTTTATATGTTTTAAAACTCTTACACTGGTAAAAGAAGGCTATGTGCTTACTTTTACCAGGCGTAAGAGTTTTAAGGACATTCGCTGGGCAAGAGTTGGGCGAATAGCCCAATCTCACCCGCGTGAATGTCCTGGCTGAGGGAATGCATTCGATCTGTCAAGCCAAAATTTGACGGATCGGAAAAGCCAGTTTTCGGTGCATGTGCATTGCGAGCCGAAAACCGGCTTTTGCGGGGCCTAGCCTGATCCGTACATATTCCGTACGGACCCGGCGAGGCCGGAATTTTAGCCCCATTAAAAAAATTCCAATTTTTTTTGTCTAAAACATTTAATTAAATTCAATTTCAATTAATTTTAAATATGTGAAGTGTTTTTTTTATTTCTTTAATTTGTTTATGTTTTAGGGGTATCCCCATTCATAGAAATGATGATCTCTGTACAAACGGAACTCACCATTACTGTGAATGGGGATACACCATTTTCATTTGTTGGTCTGGCCCACGTGATCCTAGGCTGCACATATGTTCCTGGAATACGTAGGCCTCTGCGCTGGGCTGCGCATTGAGATCTCCTAGCGCAAGTCTTCGTTCCTCCGGGACCACCAGGTACATTCATATATATTTTTGTGGTCAGGTGCATCCGCCCGCAGGAAGTCTCCGACCACAATTTCAGGGCCAATGAGTCAGGTTGTCCAAGATGCCCTCCTCCTCCACAAGCTTTGCTACACCAGTACCTTACTGGTAGATTCGGCATTCAAACACATGAAGGGTGTGAGGTTGTGGCACATGCCGATTAGATACTCACTAAACACGGCAGAAAAAGTTAGGGCTTGTCCACTCAAGTTTAAGTGAGTTTGTATCATTCTGATAAGTCTTACTTACTGCTAAACAACCACTCTGGCTCTGAAAATTTACTTTTGCAAGTGTGGAGTCTCATTCCTTCAGATTTTTAATTATTGTTGGAGATTTAAAAACATTTAATTAAAGTTTTTTTTACTTTTTCTTTCTGTCTCTTTTATCTCTCTCTCTCTCTTAATCCCATCTTTCTTTTCTTCTCTTTATTTTGCTTTCTGTACATGATTTAACGTTGAATTAAATATTCTAACTTATACTTCCTGGTTTAAACTCTGCATGGCTCAGTAAGGATTTTTCAACCTTAGTTGTCCTGTTCACATAGGTCCCAAATCCCCTGTACAGGGTACCACGCTGTTTTAACTGATAACCACAAATCACAGTGTAAATGCCTAGAGAAATTTTGTGGCCAAGGGCAAGCATAATGAACGGCGAGGGCCGTTCATTTGCTGAAGTCCACTAAATCCAGGCCAATGTGTTTCCTGGCTACAGTATCAGAAAAGAACCCTAGTGTCTTCAGCTAGTACATTAAAGCAATACTATAAGAGCATTGTCTGTGTATATTTAGAAATGTGTTGCGTTTGCAAGAAATAACAATTCTCGTCATGTTAATATTATAGTTACAAATATGGTTATTTATGAGGTGGATATTGCTGAGCTGCTGGGTATTTGAAATTTTTGAACTTTAACTTTTTGTGTGTAAACAGGCGGCCTGATGGGACAATTAGTTTAATTATAAAATCTTAAATATATATAAATAATTACATTATTTATGTCTACAAGTTCAGTATGTTTGCAAATAAACAGACAAAAGTAGCTTATGGGTTTATAAGTTTTCTGTTTAAAACATACAAGAATAGTCACACATAAACATTGGTCGACCGCCCATGAAATCACAGAAACAGAGGTTGTTGGTGGTGTTTCTTGGGCTCTTCGTGACTACTGGCACTTTTAGAAAGAATGATCAGCCTGAGGCCATCTTAAATCCACAGCACAGAACTAGAATTACCTTCAGGCAGCTCCACGACTGAGAACTGCAAATTGAAAGCAAAGTAGAATTGTTAACGGATACTAGGGAACACGTGCAGAGGATACTACACTTCGCGGATGTTCTGAAAATATGGGGGGCGAAATTGCCCCTTTTTATAGCCTTGTTGGCGCCTCCGGGGGAGGGGGTGCAGCAGACAGTTTTTGCCCAGGAGAGTGGAGCGCTACCGCCTCCCGGGGATTTTCCCCGGAGGTTTGGGAGGCGATATCCCAGCAGCGCTGTGCCCTGCGGTTAGAGCCCCGGGCCATCATCGCCATGCGTGGCAACCCCTCACCACCCTGCGCTAACCCCTTCATGCCCCGCAGGGGAAATTGCTCCGCAGGCCACGAGGCTGGCGCAGGCGGATGTCAATGCTCCCCAGGCGTTGTTTAAAGGGGAGCCCTGCAGCGTCCCGGGCTGCCATCTTTGTTAGTTGGCCAACTCTTGGGTCGGCCCGAGCTGCTGGCCCAGCTTCACGCGTCCCTGGTGGCCCAGTGGCGGCCACCAAAGGGCCACGCAGAGCGTGCAGCGGCACTCCCCTCCCTTCCCGCTTCCTTTGAGGGGCATAAGGCCCAAATTTGCGTCGGGGGTGGAACTTCTGGGCCAGTGGACCTAACTAAAAGAATCGCAGAGTTCACAGTGGCTCTCCCCTTTAAGTGAAGGGGAGAGACATGGTGACGCACAAGCGTCATGATGTCATCAGAGCTACGCTGATGACTGACAGTGCCGGAAACTCCATCCCGCCTCCACTTCCACCTCTCTAGTGTGCTCACTGCCGCACTACCGCCTCCATTATGACCGACTTCCGGTCCGCTCGAACAAAAATGACAAAGAGCTGAATTTCACGTATGTAGCCACCTCATCCACCGTGGCGCTGAAAACATATCAAAAGCGGTAGATGCGACCCGTTTCGGGTGGCGGTGAATTTCTACCCCATCTTTTCTACAATGTTCCCAAATGAAGTACGCTGCACAAAAAAATACCTACTGGGCAGATTAATTAGTCAGATATTACAAGAAGCAGTGTAACAGTTTAAATAAAGAGTCAAACATCAAATAACTTGAGTACGAATACTCAAAATATATTCATACCTGCAATTTTGAAAATCTCTATTGCATTAATTGACTTCATTGAGAGCCCAATTCTATCAATGACAGCTGTGTTCCAGCACAGAACAATATATTTTCATGCCAGACACTGTGCAAGTAATAACTAATGCACATTAGTATTAGTGCAGCTCAGTGGCCAATTTTCTGTCATTCTTTAACGACAGTAAAAACTCACATCTATATAGTGCCTTACATATCATCAGACTTCTCAAAGCATTTCACAGCCAACTTTTGGCAAAAAAACCAGGGGGGGAAATGAGGAGAATTTTTTTTTACGCAGCGAGTTGTTATGATCTGCAATGCACTATCTGAAAGGGTGATGGAAACAGATTCAATCATAATTTAAAAAGGGGAATTGGATAAATACTCAAAGTGGAAAGATTTACAGGACAAGGGGAAAGAGAAGAGAGTGGGACTAATTGGGTAGCTCTTTCAAAGAGCTGGCACAATGGCTGAATGGCCTCCTTTTGTGCTGTATGATTTTATTATTCTATGTTTTTGAAGTATAGTCACGTTTGTAATGTAGGGAAAGGCAGTAGTTTATTTGTGCACAGCAAGGTCCCACAAACAACACAGATAAATGACCAGTTAATCTGTTTTAATGATCTAGTTGCAGTATAAATATTGGCCAGAAAACCAGGAAAACTCCCCTATACTTTACATAATGCCATGGGTTATTTTGCAGCTAACTGAGAGGGCGGATAGGACCTCAGTTTAACATCTCATCCCCTGCTCGTTCCACATAGCCCACAAATCTTTCCACTTCGAGTATTTATCCAATTCCCTTTTTCAAATTACTATTGAATCTGTTTCCATCACCCTTTCAGACAGTGCACATCCAACAGTGCAGCACTCCCTCAGTAGTGCACTAAAGTGTCAGCCAAGTGTCCGGAATGGGGTTTCAATCCACGACTTTCTGATTCAGAGACAAGTGTGCTACCATTGAGACAAGTGTTTTGGATGCAGGATGCACACAAGCAGTTTAAAAATAGAAAATTGCCAATAAAATATTTCTTCTAAATTGGCTGCTAAATTTGTCTCCTGTGTCACTGTGATCTGGAGTTCTGTTATATAGGAAAAAAACGTCTGTTTTTGCACAACAAGAAGCACTGACAAGAAGCAAAATGGCGGCTTAACTGTGTAAAGCACAGTTGACAAGAGTAGTGCTAAATCAAGCCACACTATTTGATTATTGATATAATAATGAACAAAAAGGCATTGCAAATATTGGCTTTAACAAGATGTTTTGTTCTTGCAATCTTTAATTTTTTACTAATGCATTTTTTTTGTTGAAAAGTGCCACAAATTAACATAATATAACATAAGAAATAGGAGCAGGAGTAGGCCATACGGCCCCTCGAGCCTGCTCCGCCATTTAATACGATCGTGGCTGATCCGATCATGGACTCAGGTTCACTTTTCTGCCAGTTCCCCGTAACCCCTTATCCCCTTATCGTTTAAGAATGTGTCTATTTCTGTCTTAAATTTATTCAATGTCCCAGCTTCCACAGCTCTCTGAGTCAGCGAATTCCACAGATTTACAACCCTCTGAGAGAAGAAATTTCTCCTCATCTCAGTTTTAAATGGCAGCCCCTTATTCTAAGATCATGCCCTCTAGTTCTAGTCTCCCCTATTAGTGGAAACATCCTCTCTGCATCCACCTTGTCAAGCCCCCTCATAATCTTATACGTTTCGATAAGATCACCTCTCATTCTTCTGAATTCCAGTGAGTAGAGGCCCAACCTACTCAATCTTTCCTCATAAGTCAACCCCCTCATCTCCAGAATCAACCTAGTGAACATTCTCTGAACTGCCTCCAAAGCAAGTATATTCTTTCGTAAATATGGAAACCAAAACTGCATGCAGTATTCCGGGTGTGGTCTCACCAATATCCTGTATAACTATAGCAAGACTTCCCTGCTTTTATACTCCATCCGCTTTGCAATAAAGGCCAAAATTCCATTGGTCTTCCTGATCACTTTCTGTACCTGCATACTATCCTTTTGTGTTTCATGCACAAGTACCCCCAGGTCCCGTTGTATTGCAGCACTTTGCAATCTTTCTCCATTTAAATAATAACTTGCTCTTTGATTTTTTTTCTGCCAAAGTGCATGACCTCATACTTTGCAACATTATACTCCATCTGCCAAATCTTTGCCCACTCACTTAGCCTGTCTATGTCCTTTTGCAGATTTTTTGTGTCCTCCTCACACATTGCTTTTCCTCCCATCTTTGTATCGTCGGCAAATTGAAAAACATTGCATTAACATAAGCCCAAAATTGTTAATCGGCTCAGTTTTTAAAATTTTTTCTTCAAAGTACTAAGGACTCAAAATGGCCCATAGTTGCTCCATTTTTTTTGAAGCAACTTGATTTTTCTGGAGTATCTTAAAAATCCCCATTTTGCACATTCAATTTGCGCCAGTGTAAGTGAGTTAGTTAGGATTTTTTTAGTTTAGTTTAGTTTTTTTCAAAAGGGGGCATTACTAGCCACCTACGTCCGTTTTGGCCACTTAGGCCACTTTGGACAGCTAATAGTTACTCCAAACTAACTTAGGACAGCGTATGTGGCCACTTGTGGTCGCACAGAAAACCATTGCGGTAAGTTAAGAAATCAGCACAGGTAGGTACTAATGGCTTGACTAAAGAATGTGAATAGGATCAAACAGCTATACAGGACATCATATGACAAACTTCGCAAAGTTAATTTACCATACAACTGAAGCATTCATGGAAGCTTAAACTACAAAAATAAAAGAAGTAAAGAGACAAAACATATTTGCATAATTTTTTTAAAATATCCAAATAGAAAATAGAAGTACCTCCTGCTCGTAATTCTTATGCTCTTATGTAGGAAAGTATTTTCATCAACAGGGTTAAGCAAAGTCTTGAGTAAGTTCATTAAAATTACTGGCTGCACAATTATCACCCCCCCCTCCCCCCCAGGATCAAAACACCCTTCCCCCCCGGATCAAAACTACCCCCCCCCCCATCCAGATCAACCTCCCGCCCTCCCCGATCAAATCTTCCCCACCCCCCCCCCCGGATCAATACTTCCCCCCCCTCCAATCAAAACTCTCCACTACCCCACCCTCCCGATCAAACATTTGAGATGGATTTCAAAATAGACAATTCTACCTGAACCTTTGCATGGCAACGTCCTCAAGTCTTCAAGTTGTGTGTAGAATATAATGCAGGCAGCCAACAAAAGAACCAAGTGCTTTAGAAGAAGGCAGGCTTCTCTCGTTACTGTGTGGCAGGCCATTCGGCCCGGGATAGGGGCGGGACGCATCGGGTCCCACGCTGCAGCACGCATCATCATCATCATCGGCAGGAGCTACTGCGCATGCGCGAACACTCTAATGCGCATGCGGACAGCTGCCGGCACTCTTTCACATGCAGGGCTCTAGCTCCGCCCCCCCCCCCCCAATCCACTGGCCATGCTGCACCAAGCTCCGGGAGAGTCAACAGAGCGGCCAGAATCCGGGGAGATCTCTTTGGCGCCATTTTCACCCTATGAAGTCGGCGCATCTCCGGTGAGTGCCTAAGTGGTCCCTAAGTGTGCGGCTGTTCAGTGATTCTCAAATTTGTGCTTCAAAATCAAGAAGTCCATACACAGTGTCAGTGGCAATACTTCACAGATCATTTCTCCTGTCTCAAAACTTTATCCCAGACAGTGACATTTCCTGGAAAGCTCTCCCTTCTATGCAGAAGTTCAAATGCAGAGTTAACCGTGACATGCTGAAGCAGAATTATTGAAGCTTCCATTGCTGTGTGGGAAAACTCTTGCTTTTGGGTAACCTAGTACACTTTCTCCACTTTTTCTGCCATCTCAGTACCCAGCAAGGTTAAACTTATGACCCATTACCCATTTGTCAATTTTTGTGATGACAAATCATTGTCACATGAAGTAAGCAGAAACATGTTGTTTCACAGAGTGACAGGATGTGAGTTTGTATCTGTAGTTTCCTACACACATTCTTAATCTCAGAAATTAAATGAGGCTGAATGTAGGTTGGACTAGCAAAATTACATACTTCAAGTGGCACCCCCATAAAAATCAATGAGGTTTGTGCAACGATGTCAAGCAAACTGTAAAGACAGAAAACACTTTTGTCACAGGCAACAGTTTACATTTTATTTAGCTTGGTCTTCGAGAACTAAAGAGTGCTTATTTGAATTCTTGTACAAACTATAGGATATGTTCTAATTATTGAATTCAATTAATACAATTATTTCAGAGATTTTCTGATCAAAACTTTTAATCATTTATATACCTGTTCTCATTTAAAAGTGGGGACTGTTTCTCTGAATAGTAACTTGCCAGTAAGCAAAACTCCTCTTGCTCCAATGTGCCGTGCCATTGGTCAGCTGTTACATATTTTATGTACTCAAGACAAGAAAAGGCCATCAGACACATATGCACTTGCCTACCTTTTTACTGGACTCACCTCCATGTCTGTATCCTTCCTTCCCCCCCGCCACCTCCACCAGCCCCCCCCCCCCCCCCCTCACACACACACACAATCTGTCTAATCTGGTTTCCATGCAAGAACCTATAACTGTCCTTTGGACCTCTGCAGTAGAGCTATGCTGAAGGTTAGTAACCATCCATCATAGTGCTGCAGGTGTTAACTGTAGACTCCACCAGTAGTACATTCTGGGAGACTATCTCCTATCTCCAGTGCCTGTACATATATGTGATGCTCCTCAAGCATTCTTGCTTTTAAAAGCAGGACCAGTGAGATCTGGGATTCTGAAGCAGTTCAGATGATAGGGAGAAGGTGAAGGACGGCATGTGCAATACAGTGTTGGCAGGATAAGTAGAGGGGGTTGGAAAATCTGGGTCTTCCCCCAATGTTTCGTGTTTCCACGTTACATCTAGAGAAGGAGAAGAATAAGAAAGGTTTGAATGGGTTGCAGAGTTCACATGCTCCTCTCAATAAAATAAGGGTTTTGTGATGTACTTGGTGTATAGTCCTATACCCACATTTTACTGCAAGCATAAGAAGGAAGAGAAACAGATGTCATGCAGCTGGCACCTGTCCGCCAATTTTGCCGTAGCTTACTGCCTCTGCTGTGTAGCTCTTCAGGAACTTCAAAGCTCCCTGCTAAGGGAGGCCTAAGGTTGGAAAGCTCATCACCTGTCGCTAGTCTCTCCCTGATGTCACAGTCTGTGTTCTCGTTTAAGAAGAATGCCAAGAGTGAGAATGCCTTACAGTTGTCATGAGATACAGTTAAACCCAGGTGTCAGTAGGCAAACTGTAATGAGGGCAATGGTAGGTACCTGAAATAAGCAATGGCATATTGGGGGAATATTAACTCCCAGGCAGGCAGGCCATCCACGGAAGCTGCAGTGGGAGGCCTGGTCCATTTTAAAAGCTGGGCCTCATTAACATGCCATCTGCCCAAAATAGAAGCAACATTCCTGCTTTGGCCTTCTGAAGGTTGGGCAGCCTGAGGCTCCCAGCCAGGTACGTCTCTGTGGGGGATGTGGGCTTTGGAGGATTTTGTGAATGAGTGCAGAGAAAGAATGGTTTATGAGACAGGTTGGGCAGAAATTTTGCTTCTGTGCTCACAGGGCCATGATTTTCCCTCCATTATGGAATGAGTGGAAAATCTTGAGCTTGAGATTGCAGAAACAGAATTTCCACTACATTATGTTTGAACGAAGAAGAAAGAGAGGCTTTTATGTGTCCTCTCATTCTAATTACTACCAAAATCAGCACATTCAGTATGGAGTAGAGGATTATATAATGATTGTTAAAATATCAATTTTGGATTAAGAACATTGGGAGACCTTTACACTGGGAATAGACAGCAGTGAATAGCTGCTTTTTGGTTCAATTCCTAATAGTCCTAGAATAAAGCTCTTAAAAATTGTATTTGTGTTATATTTTTATTTTAGTACTGAAATTCAATTGCTATTTTAAGAAAGTATCAATGGTTTCATCATATCTCACAATATATTATTGATCACCTTTATTCTAGTCAGCATAGGATATTGACCTTTACCTACAATAATATATAAAGTCACTGAAAAAATTATAAAATATGAATGGTGTACATCTGTATGAATGATGCAGATCTCTTATATGGATGGAACACATCTCTTGTATGACAATGTTACCTTTTGTGCAGCACATATTCAGAGTGTTGTGGACTCAAGTCTCTGCAATGGGGTAGCGCACTTATCTCTGAATCAAAAAATTGTGGGTTCACGTCCCACTCCAGAAACTTTAACACATAACCTAGACTGACAATTCAGTGCAGTACGGAGAGAGTGTTGGATGAGACATTTTTCGGACGTTAAGCTGATTTCTGCCCTTTCAGCTAGATGTAAAAGATCTTATGACATTCAGAGAATTACATGGGAGTTATCTTGGTGTCCAGGCAAAGGACTATGGGAAATTTAAATTCAGTTAATTAAATAAATCTGGAATAAAAAGCTAGTATCAGTAATGGTGACCATGAAACTATTAGATTGTTGTAAAAACCCAACTGGTTCACCAATGTCTTTTAAGGAACAAAATCTGGGATCCTTAACTGTACTGGCTTACATATGACTCCAGACCTACAGCAATGTGGTTCACTCATAACTGTCCTCTGAACAGACCAAGTAATCCACTCAGTTGCAACAAACCACTATAAAAAAACAACAATTAGAAGAATAAAACCGGACGGACCACCCGGCATCGACCTAGACAACGTCTTCGGTCACAACAACAGTACACCAAGCCCAGTCGACCCTGCAAAGTCCTCCTCATGAACATCTGGGGATGTGTGCCAAAATTGGGAGAGCTGTCCCACAGACAAGACAAGCAACAGCCTGATATAGTCATACTCACAGAATCAGACCTTTCAGCCAATGTCCCAGACTCCTCTATCACAATCCCTGGGTATGTTTTGTCGCACTGGCAGGACAGACGCACCAGAGGAAATGGCACAGTGGTATACAGTCGGGAGGGAATGGCCCTGGGAATCCTCAACATTGACTCTGAACCCCATGAAGTCTCATGGCTTCAGGTCAAGCTTGGGCAAGGAAACCTCCTGCTTATTATCACCTACCACCCTCCCTCAGCTGATGAATCAGTACTCCTCCATGTTGAATACCACTTGTTGAAGCACTGAGGGTAGCAAGGGCACAGAATGTACTCTGGGTGGAGGACTTCAATGTCCATCACCAAGAGTGGCTCGATAGCACCACTACTGATCAAGCTGGGTGAATCCTGAAGGACATAACTGCCGGATTGGGCCTGCAGCAAGTGGTGAAAGAAGCATCACAAAGGAAAAATCTACTTGACCTCGTTCTCACCAATCTAGCTGTCGCAGATGCATCTGTCCATGACAGCATTGGTAGCAGTGACCACCGTACAGTCCTTGTGGAGACGATGTCCCGTCTTCACATTGAGGACACCCTCCATCGTGTTGTGTGGCACTACCACCATGGGATAGATTCAGAACAGATCTAGCAGCTCAAAACTGGGCATCCATGAGGTGCTGTGGGCCAACAACAGTAATAGAATTATATTCCACCACAATCTGTAATCTCATGGCCCAGCAAATCTCTCACTCTACCTACCATTTCCATCAAGCCTGGGAGCCAATCCTGGTTCAATGAAGAGTGTAGAAGAGCATGCCAGGATCAGCAGCAGCCGTACCTAAAACTGAGGTGCCAAACTGGGGAAGTTGCAACACAGGACTATATGCAGGCTAAACAGTGGAGACAGCATGCTACAGACAGAGCTAAGCGATCCCACAATCAACGGATGAGATCAAAGCTCAGCAGCCCTGCCACATCCAGTCGTGAATGGTGGTGGACAAGTAAATAACTAACGGGAGGAGAAGGCTCCATGAACATCCCCATCTTCAATGATAGCAGAGCCAGCGCCCAAGTGCAAAAGACAGGGCTGAAGGGTTTGCAACCTTCTTCAGCCAGAAGTGCCAAGAGAATGATTCACATCAGCCTCCTTCTGAGGTCCCCACCATCACAGAAGCCAGTCTTCAGCCAATTCGATTCACTCCACATGATATCAAGAAACAGCTGAAAGCACTGGCTACAGCAAAGGCTATGGGCCCCGATAACATCCCTGCTGTTTTGCTGAAGACTTGTGCTCCAGAATTACAATACAGCTACAACACTGGCATCTACCCAGTGATGTGGATAACTGCCCAGGTATGTCCTGTCCACAAAAAGCAGGACAAATCCAATCCGACCAATTGCCACCCCTTCTCTTAATCAATCCCACGGAGTCGAGGATGACTTGCTTCCACACTAATATGAGTTCTCAGGATCTGATGAGTCCAATGCGGGGCCGATAGTCTCTGTCTCAGGTAGGGCAGATGGTGGTTGGAGGGACGGGTGGGGGGGGTGCTTGGGTTGTCGTGCGCTCCAACCGCTGTTTGCGTTTGGCTTCCGCGTGTTCCTGGCGAAAGGACTCGAAGTGTTCGGCGCCTTCCCAGATGCTACTCCTCCATTTTGAACGGTGTTGGGCCAGGGATTCCCAGGTGTCGGTAGGGATGTTGCACTTTTTCAAGGAGGCTCTGAGGGTGTCCTTGAAGCATTTCCTCTGCCCACGGGCTCGCTTGCCGTGTTGGAGCTCTGAGTAAAGCATTTGTTTTTGGAATCTAGTATCAAGCATGCGGAAGATGTGGCCCATCCATTGGAGCTGATCGAGCGTGGCCAATGCTTCGATGCTGGGGATGTTGGCCTGAGCGAGAACACTGCCTATCCTGCCGATGGATTTGCAGGAACTTGCGGAGGCAACATTGGTGGTACTTCTCCAGTGCTTTGAGGTGCCTGCTGTACATCGTCCATGTCTCTGAAGCATATAGGAGGCCAGGTATCACCACAGCTCTGTAGACCATGAGCTTGTTGCCAGGTTTGAGGTCCTGGTCGTCAAACACCCTCTTCCTCAGACAACCAAAAGTTGCACTGGCACACTGAAGGCGGTGTTGGACTTCATCATTGACGTCTGCCCTTGTTGACAGTACGCTCCCGAGGTATGGAAAAATTTTCCAAGTTGTCCAAGGCCTCATCATGGAGCTTGATAATCGGGGGGGGGGGGGGGGGGTAGTACTGTGTGGCAAGGGCGGGTTTGTGGAGAACTGTTGTTTTAAGGATGTTAAGTGTAAGGCCCAACTCTCATACGCTTCGGTGAAGGTGCTAACGATGGTTTGGAGTTCGACCTCTGAGTGTGCGCAAACGCAAGCGTCATCTGCATACTCTAGTTCAATGACAGAGGATGGGACAATTTTGGATCTGGACTGGAAGTGACAGAGGTTGAACAGTTTCCTGTTTGTTCTGTAGATTTGCTCCACTCCAGCGGAGAGCTTATTGAGGGTGAGATGGAGCATTGCAGCAAGCAAGATCGAGAAGAGCGTTGGTGCGATGACACAGCCTTGCTTGACCCCGGTCCGCACATGTATTAAGTCTATGGTGGACCCATTGGTTAGGATCACAGCTTGTATGTCATCGTGAAGCAGGCGGAGGATCGTGATGACCTTTTGAGGGCAGCCAAATTTGAGGAGAACACTCCATAATCCCATCCAATTGTCGAAGGCCTTTGTGAGGTCAAAGAAGGCCATGTACAGAGGCTGGTGATGCTTCCTGCATTTTTCTTGAATGTGACACGCAGTGAAGATCATGTCCATTGTGCCCCTTAGTGGACGGAATCCACATTACGACACTGGGAAGAGCTCTTCAGCCACTGGGAGAAGGCGATTGAGGAGGATTCTTGCGATTACTTTCCCTGTGGCAAACAGCGTGGGAACTCCTCTGTAATTACCGCAATCAAACTTGCCCCTTTCTTGAAGATGGTCACGATTACAGCAACTCTGAGATCCCCCGGCATGCTTTCCTCCTGCCAAATAAGAGAAATTAGTTCATGGATTGCACAACCCAGCCCGGCATGAGGTTGAAAAGGCCATTCAACAACTGAAGAACAACAAGGCCTCAGGAGTAGATGGAATCCCCGCTGAAGCACGAAAGCATGGCAGAGAAGCACTATTTGGTGCGAATCCATGAACTCAATTACCACCCGATCAGTCGACTCACAATCATCAGCAAAGTGATGGAAGATGTCATCGACAGTGCTATCAAGCGGCATTTGCTCACCAATAACCTGTTTACTGATGCTCAGTTGGGTTCTGCCAAAACAATTCAGTTCCAGCCCTCATTGTAGCATTGGCCTAAACATGGACAAAAGAGCTTAATTCCAGAGGTGAGGGGAGAGTAACAGCCATTGACATCAAGGCAGCATTTGGCTGAGTGTGGTATCAAGGAGCCCTAGTAAAACTGAAGTCAATGGGAATCAGGGGGGAAACTCTCCACTGGCTGGAGTCATACCTAGCACAAAGAAAGGTAGTTGTGATTGTTGCAGGTCAACCATCTCAGCCCCAAGACATCGCTACAGGAGTTCCTCAGGACAGTGTCCCAGGTACAACCATCTTCAGCTGCTTCAGCAATGACCTACCCTCCATCATAAGGTCAGAAGTGGGGATGTTCGCTGATGATTGCACAGTGTTCAGTTCCATTCGCAACTCCTCAGATAACGAAGCTGTCTGTGCCTGCATGCAGCAAGACCTGGATGATATTTAGGCTTGGGCTTATAAGTGGCAAGTAACATTTGCGCGAAACAAGTGCCAGGCAATGGCTATCACCAACTACCCCTTAGCATGACTATCGCCAAATGCCCCACCGTCAACATCCTGGGGGTCACCATTGACCAGAAACTTAACTAGACCAGACACATGAATACTGTGGCAACAAGAGCTGGTCAGAGGCTGGGTCTTCTGCGGTGAGTGACCTCCTGTCTTTCCACCATCTACATGGCACAAGTCAGGAGTTTGATTGAATACTCTCCACTTGCCTGGATAAGTGCGGCTCCAGCAACACTCAAGCAGTTTGACACAATCCAGGACAAAGCAGCCCACTTTATTGTCACCTCATTCACCACCTTAAACATTCACTCCCTCCACCACCGGTGCACCGTGGATGCAGTGTGCACCAGCTGCAAGATACACAACAGCAACTCACCAAGGTTTCTTCAACAACACCTCCTAAACCCACGACCTCTACCATTTGGAAGGACAAGGGCAGCAAGCGCATGGGAACACCATCACTTCCAAGTTCCCCTCCAAGTCACACGCCATCCTGACTTGGAAATATATCGCCGTTCTTTTATCGTCGCTGGGTCAAAATTCTAGAATTCCCTCCCTCACAGTACTATGGGAGTATCTTCACCACACGGACTGTAGCAGTTCAAGAAGGCAGCTCACTGTCACCTTCTCAAGTGCAATTAGGGATGGGCAATAAATGCTGATCCTGCCAGCAATACTCACATTCTAGGAACTCATTTTAAAAAATGGCCAACATTTATCCTTCAACCAAGACCACTAAACAGATTATTTGATCATTTATCTCATTGCTGTTTGTGGGATCTTGCTGTGTACAAATTGATTGCTACATTTTCCTACATTGCAACAGTGACTACTCTTCAAAAGTACTTGATTGGCTGTGAAGCACTTTGGGAGATTCTGAGGATGTTGAAAGACACTTTGTAAATGTAAGTTATTTCTTACTCTTAGATAGTACTCTGAGATCATTAAAAGAACTCTGAAAGCTATTGTCTATTCTTTAAAACTGCAATTTTGTTTTAGTTCTGGAACTCTGCATATTAGTCCACAGACAAATGAATAAATTGATAAAACTCAGTCTAATAATCCCAATAAACTCAAAGCTGCAGTGTCATGTATCTTACATTATTATATATAACTGTATCCTAACATGCTATACATGACTGTAATAAGATATGACCTGTAACCACCAGCATACCTTACCACCAGGGGTGCACTTGCAAGAGACAGGTATATAAGGACAGGTCTCAGGCAAGTGCAGCATTCCAGAGCTGTGAAATAAAGGTGCAGGTCCAGAGTGACCTTGACTTCACTACATGCCTCATGTGAATCTGTACTGAGGGGACAGGAATTTACAGTGGCGACGAGTTACGGAATTACAGAATCCACAGAATGGCGAACAACGGATCAGATGAAAAGTACAATGCGGGAGACAATTGGGAGGACTTTATAGAAAGGCTCCAGCAAAGCTTTGTAACCAAAGACTGGTTAGGTGACGATAAGGCAGACAAGAGAAGAGCCCATCTCTTGACCAACTGTGGCTCGAAAACATACGCTTTAATGAAGGATTCATTGGCACCCGAGAAACCAGCAAGCAAGTCATTTGAAGAATTAAGCACACTGGTAAGAGACCACCTGAAGCCAGCGAGCAGCCTACACATGGCCAGACACAGGTTCTACAACTACAGACGCTGTGTGGGCCAGAGCATACCCGACTTCGTGGCGGAACTTCGGAGGTTGGCTAGTTTATGTGAGTTCTCCGATGAACTGAGGAGAGAAATGCTGAGAGACTTTTTCATTGAAGGAATAGGCCACGCAGGCATATTCCGAAAGCTCATAGAGATGAAGAACCTGACCTTAGAGGCAGCAGCACTGGTTGCACAGACATTCTTGGTAGGGGAAGAAGAAACGAGGTTGATTTACAATGCAGGTACGACAACTAACGAAATATCGGAACAAGAAGTTCACAGCACTAAACAAGCTGCTACCCCCACACACAGACAAAACTGGGAGAACAGGCTCTCGACAGCAGGCAGAAGCCATCAAGGGCCACAGGAACGGCCGTTCACACCTCATCAACCCACAATGCGAGCAATCAACTACAAGCTGAGAGAAGCTCAAGAGAGATCAGCCAGACGCAGCTCATTCTTTGGAAACACTTTGAACAATGGAATAGGTCTGTGCTGGAGGTGTGGGGGTGGGCACTCATCAAGGGGATGTCGATTTCAGCAGGCTGGTTGCAGAAATTGTGAATATACAGAGCATTTGGCCCGCATGTGCAAATAAATGGCAGCTCGGCTGGTATACGAATCGGATGGGTCGGAAAGCGGACCAGAAGATGGTGGGGACAGTACCCGGGACACCGATGTACAGTGGGTCAACACGATCAATGGCCACTGCTCCAACTACAGGACGCCTCCTATAATGATGAGGGTCCTACTCAACAGGATATCTGTCAACATGGAGCTGGATATGGGAGCGAGTCAATCTCTCATGGGCACTCAACAATTTGAACAACTGTGGCCGCGTAAAAGAGACAGACCAAAACTCACAAGGGTCGACTAAGGACCTATACCAAAGAAACCGTACCAGTCCTCGGCAACGCCATGCTCTCTGTCACACACAAAGGGACAGTGAACCGACTTCCCCTGTGGATTGTCCCCGGAGACCCCCCAGCACAGCTGGGGAGAAGCTGGCTGGCAAAACTAAGCTGGAAATGGGATGATGTCCATGCCATGTCATTAGAGGAACGGACCTCCTGCTCAACAGTTATAAAGCGATTTGAACATCTCTTTCAGCCAGGTGTGGGCACTTTCAAAGGGGCCAAAGTCAAAATCTACATCACACAGGATGCTAGACCGGTCCATCACAAGGCCAGAGCTGTACCCTATATGATGAGGGAAAAGATTGAACACGAACTAGACAGGCTTCTGTGGGAAGGCATTATATCACCTGTGGAATTTAGCGACTGGGCAAGTCCCATCGTCCCAGTCATGAAGCCTGATGGATCCATATGAATCTGTGGGGACTACAAATCTACCATAAACAGAGTCTCCCTACAGGACCAGTACCCGCTGCCCAGAGCGGAAGACTTATTTGCCACATTGGCTGGAGGTAAACTTTTCTCAAAATTAGACCTCACATCTGCGTATATGACGCAAGATTTGATCGAGGAATCCAAGCTACTCACCACCATCAACACACATCAAGGCCTTTTCATGTACAATCGATGCCCATTCAGCATCAGGTCGGCAGCTGCCATATTCCAGTGCAACATGAAGAGTCTGCTCAAGTCCATCCCGGGGATGGTTGTATTTCAAGACGACATATTTATCACGAGCAATGGGACACCGGCTCCCATCTCCATAATTTGGAGGAAGTACTAAAGCGGTTGGATCGGGTAGGCCTACGAGTCAAGAAATCCAAGTGCCTGTTTCTCGCACCCAAGGTTGAATTTTTGGGCAGAAGGATTGCCGCTGATGGAATCCGCCCAACAGAGTCCAAAACAGAAGCAATTCGCCTGGCATCCAGGCCCCGGAATGTTTCAGAACTGCGCGCCTTTCTCAGGCTACTCAATTACTTTGGGAATTTTATGCAGAACTTAAGCACGCTGCTGGAGCCTCTCCATGTGCTACTCAGGAAGTGGTGCGATTGGTTTTGGGGGGACGCCCAGGAACGCGCCTTCAATAAGGCACGCAACCTTCTGTGTTCCAACAGTGTTTTGACTTTCTTTGAGCCAGGCAAAAAGCTAGTTCTCACATGCGATGCATCAGCGTATGGGGTCGGGTGCGTTTTGCAACATGTCAATAGTGCGGGCAAATTACAACCCATAGCTTATGCCTCCAGGTCACTTTCGCGGGCGGAGCGCGGGTACGGAATGGTAGAGAAGGAGGCGCTCGCGTGCGTGCATGGTGTCAAAAAGATGCACCAATACCTTTTCGGGGCCAAGTTCGCGTTAGAAACCGACCACAAGCCCCTCACGTCCCTCCTATCCGAGAGCAAGGCAATAAACGCCAACGCCTCGGCGCGAATTCAACGGTGGGCACTCATGCTGGCGTCCTACGACTATACCATAAGGCACAGACCAGACACAGACAACTGTGCCGACGCGCTCAGCAGGTTACCCCTGGCGACCACGGAAGGGTCTGACGAACAGGACTGTGAGATAGTCACGGCAATCAATGCCTTTGAGTCCACAGGTTCGCCCATGACGGCTCGCCAAATCAAAGCCTGGACGGCCAGTGACCCCACGTTATCCTTAGTAAAAAGATGTGTCCTAACCGGTGACTGGGCAGAGGCTCGCGATGCCTGCCCCGAGGAATTAAAACCCTTTCACAGGCGCATGCATGAGCTATCACTATAAGCAGACTGCCTGATGTGGGGCAGCCGAGTAGTCATGCCTCTGCGAGGCAGAGAGACATTTGTCCGGGAGTTCCACCGCGAGCACCCGGGGATCGTTCTCATGAAGGCCATAGCCAGATCCCACGTCTGGTGGCCTGATATTGGCAAGGACTTGGAGCTCTGCGTCTGAAGGTGCACCATTTGTGCCCAACTCAGCAATGCCCCCAGGGAGGCTCCACTGAGCCCCTGGCCCTAGCCTACCAAACCGTGGTTGCGGGTGCACGTAGACTATGCGGGCCCATTCATGGGCAAAATGTTCCTCGTAGTTGTAGATGCATTTTCAAAGTGGATCGAATGCACCATTTTAAACTCGAGCACAACCTCCACTACTGTGGATAGCCTCGCAACCATGTTTGCAACACACGGAATCCCTGACATATTGGTCAGTGACAATGGTCCGTGCTTCACCAGCGCAGAATTCCAAGACTTTATAATTGACCACGGCATAAATCACGTCAAGACGGCACCGTTCAAGCCGGCCTCCAACGGCCAGGCGGAGAGAGCAGTGCAAATCATTAAACAAGGCATGCTTAAAATCCAAGGTCCCACGCTGCAGGGTCGCCTGTCGCGACTGCTGCTGGCATACAGATCTCGTCTGCACTCATTGACTGGGAGCCCCCCCGTGTAACTGTTGATGAAAAGGACTTTAAAAACAAGGCTCTCATTAATCCTCCCAGACATGCACGAAATCGTTGAGGCAAAGCGCCGTAAGCTGACTGAGTACCATGACAGAAATTCGAGGGGGAGATGGAATGAGATAGGGGACAAAGTGTTTGTACTAAACTATGGCAGGGGTCCCAAATGGCTTGCAGGGACAGTAACGGGCAAGGAAGGAAACAGGCTACTGGTAGCACAAATGGGCAATGGCAAAACCTGCCGGAGGCATGTAGACCAAGTCAAAAGCAGATTTACCAACAACACTGCGGAACCAGAGGCAGACTACAATGTGGAACTCGCACCACACCTGGTGGACAGACAAAGGGAACAACCTGAGGAAAGGGCAATCCCAACAGACAGCCCAGGTGAGTCAACAACAATCACACCAATCGAAACAGACAGCCCAGGCAAGATACCAGCAACCACACCCAAAGAAAAACAGACACCAAGGCAAACAAATGAACCACAACTCAGATGCTCCACGCGAGAGCGTAGACCACCTGAGAGACTGAACCTATAAAGACAATAAGACCTTGGGGGAGGGTGATGTCATGTATCTTACATTATTATATATAACTGTATCCTAACATGCTATACATGACTGTAATAAGATATGACCTGTAACCACCAGCATACCTTACCACCAGGGGTGCACTTGCAAGAGACAGGTATATAAGGACAGGTCTCAGGCAAGTGCAGCATTCCAGAGCTGTGAAATAAAGGTGCAGGTCCAGAGTGACCTTGACTTCACTACATGCCTCGTGTGAATCTGTACTGAGGTGACAGGACTTTACATGCAGTTTCATGTAGGTTTGGCACACCTGTGCTCATTTAGCAGTTGCATTTTGCCTCGAGCAATTAGTGTGTTAAAAACCATGAAAGATGCATATCACTTCATTCATTACACCATAATTATGGCTTGTTGATGTAACCCTAAACATCAACATCCCCAGTTATGTTTTATAATGGATTGCACAACATGTACCTTGTGCCAAGAAAAGATGTACAGAAGCTGACAGTAAATGATCTTGTCAGGAGTCTTAGGCTTTTGAAATTCGTCACAGTGAGTACCTGTAACTTGAAGTCGTTGTGTAGCTTCAGATACAGTCGGCATATGACTTCTCGTAACTGGTAATAGAATAGGTGGGTCATTGATTCCGATCAGCCTATTTTCACAAAAATGTCAGTATTTTAATGAAATTTTATGTTCCCCTGTCTAGGCATTATATTTAAGGATTATTTTGAATGATTATGAAGTTATTAAAAAATTATCTGTGTCTGAGGATATGAAATCCTTCTGCTTTTTTTCTCCTGGTTCCACTGATCTCCCACAGCAATGTACCACTTCTAGCCAAGAGGGTGAATGGACAGACAAATGACTCTGACCAACAGCATGCTACTCTGAACTAGTTACCAGGTGGAACATGAAAATGGGCTGGGTAAACCTTTCATTTCCTTCATAGAGAAGCACTTGATATATGCTGGTCACTTTCTTCAATCGGTGGCTGAGGTTAAGAATAATGTGTAGTGGGAAATTGAGCCTGCAACCCACCATTCCTGAGAGTATATATTGGCACTAAATAAGTCTTCAATTTTTAGCCATAATCAATGGTTAACATATTTGTCTTTCCTAATGAACTAGGAAAAGCATCCCAATAATTGATAATCAAGGTGTTATCGGGGGAAGGGAACTTAAAACAATCACTATCACTGGAGAAAAAGCACTCGGCAAACTAATGGGACTGAAGATGGACAAGTCCCCTGGACCTGATGGTCTGCATCCTAGGGTCTTAAAAGAAGTGGCTGCAGAGATAGTGGATGCATTGGTTGTAATCTACCAAAATTCCCTGGATTCTGGAGAGGTCCCAGCGGATTGGCAAACCGCAGATGTAATAGCCCTATTTAAGAAAGGAGGGAGACAGAAAGCAGGAAACTTTAGACCAGTTAGCCTAACATCTGTCATTGGGAAAATGCTGGAGTCCATTATTAAGGAAGTAGTAACAGGAAATTTAGAAAATCATAATGCAGTCAAGCAAAGTCAGCATGGTTTTATTGTGACTATTTGCACTGCGTTTTTTCTGTCCTGCGCTTGCGTCCTCTGGACTCTGCCCCCAACGCCTCCCGCTCAAAACCGGAACCAGAAGTGGGGCCCCGACCTGGAAATGGGGCTCGCAATTGACCACGTTGTTCCTCAACTGACCACATTGTTCCTCCAACCAAGCTGCGCTGCTGATCCTTCGAGCTTCGGCTGAGGGAACGGGCGGGCGGGGGAGAGAGAGGTGGTGGGCGGGGGAGAGAGAGGTGGTGGGCGGGGGAGAGGGGGGTGGTGGGCGGGGAGAGAGTGGTGGCAGGCAAGGGAAAGAGAGGTGGCAGGCAGCGGGGGGGTGGGGGGGTGGTGAAAGAGAGGTGGCAGGCGGGGGAGAGAGAGATGGTAGAGGGGAGAGAGAGAGATGCCGGGGGAGAGAGTAAGACATGGTGGCGAGGGAGCGAGATATGGGGGGAGGGGATCGGAGGGGTGAGAGGGAACTCGTGGAAGACGATTCATATGTGTTACAAGGGGCATTGTTGGAGCGGATGAAATCCAGAAGTCACGACACTGTTACTATTCACGTCATACCCAATAAACCTGTTAACAATACGTGACCCACACACAATGTCCCATCTATGGCGGGGGTGGTGGTGGGGGTAATGGCATGAACCTGGGCTGTGGGGGTAAGAAACTTGGGCTGGGGGAGGCATGTATTTGCGCTGGGGTAAAGGACTTCAGCTGGGGGAGGCATGCACGCGCTGGGGTAAGGGACTTCGGCTGGGGGAGGCATGCACTCGCTGGGGTAAGGGACTTCGGCTGGGGGAGGCATGCACGCGCTGGGGTAAGGGACTTCGGCTGGGGGAGGCATGCACGCGCTGGGGTAAGGGACTTCGGCTGGGGGAGGCATGCACGCGCTGGGGTAAGGGACTTCGGCTGGAACTTGGAAAGCTTTTGCTGGGTTGGTGGAGATCTATCTCTCTGGCTTCTGAAGTCAGAATGTATAGAATTACACTTTGCAAAGTCATTCAGAACTTGGGTTCCAGTTATACATTCCAGAGAAACTTCTGGGAGTGGCTTATCCTCCAAGGGGACCAATCGGCAATCAGATCATGTGATAATTGAAAGCCAATCAGAGACAATGCAGCCATTTTGACAGTGCAAATAACTGTGTCCTTTATGAAAGGGAAATCATGTTTGACAAATTTGCTGGCGTTCTTTGATGATGTATCGAGCAGGGTGGATAAAGGGGAACCAGTAGATGTAGTATATTTGGATTTCCAAAAGGCATTCGATACGATGCCACATAAAAGCTTATTACACAGGATAAGGGCTCATGGGATTGGAGGCACTCTAGAGGATTGGTTAACGGACGGAATATAGAGAGTAGGGATAAACAGGATTTTTTCAAGTTGGCAGGCTGTAACTAATGGGGTGTCACAAGGATCAGGGCTGGGGCCTCAGCTATTTACAATCTATATTAATGATCTAGATGAAGGGACCGAGTGTAAGGTATCCATTTTGCTGATGATACAAAGCTAGGTGTGACAGTAAGCTGTTAGGAGAACACAAAGCATTTGCAAAGGGATATAAATAACTAAGTGAGTGGTCAGTAAGGTGGCAGATGGAGTGTAATGTAGGCAAATGTGCAGTTATTCACTTTGGTAAGAAATGTTTTTTAAATTATTATTTCAATGGGGAGAGATTACAAAATGCTGCGGTACAGAGGGTTCTGGGGTCCTTGTACATGAAACACAAAAAGTTAGCATGCAGGTACAGCGTAATTAGGAAGGCAAATGGAATGTTGGCCTTTATTGCAAGGGAGATGGAGTATAAAAGTAGGGAAGTCGTCCTACAACTGTACAGGGTATTGGTGAGACCACACCTGGAGTACTACATACAGTTTTAGTCTCCTTATCTAAGGAGGGATATACTTGCACTGGAGGCAGTTCAGAGAAGGTTCACGAGGTTCATTCCGGAGATGAAGGGATTGTCACATGAAGAAAGGTTAAGCAGGTTGGGCCTATACACATTGGAGTTTAGAAAATCTGAGAGGTGATCTTATTGAAACGTATAAGATTCTGAGGGGGCTTAACAGGGTAGATGCAGAGAGGATGTTTCCCCTCATGGAGGAATCTAGAACTAGGGCGCATAGTTTCAGAATAAGGGATTGCTGATTTAAAACGGAAATGAGGAAGAATTTCTTCTCTCAGAGGGTCGTGAATCTTTGGAATTCTCTACCCCAGAGAGCTGTGGAGGCTGGATCATTGAATATATTTAAGGTGGAGATAGACAGATTTCTGAACGATAAGGGAGTCAAGGGTTATGGGGAGAGGGCAGGGAAGTGGAGTTGAGACCAAGATCAGACCAGCCATGATCTTATTGAATGGTCAAGGGACCAAATGGCTTACTCCTACTCCTATTTCTTATGTTCTTATTAGATTGGAAATGTGCTGGAGCAGGATGTCTAAACTTTGGAGCAATGAGCTGGATGCCTATGCCACAAATACTGGACTGCCACATATGACTAATTGCTTAAGTTGAGCAGAATCATGATTAACCACCAATCTATTTGACATTGCTTCAAGTCCTTCCAACTTTATCTGTCTTATTCCCCACCACAATCATATAAAAATCAGTGCTGTTTTCTCAGGTGGACACCTGACAATCTGCTTCCAGCAGCTATCCATTCCCTTCCAGTCGGGACCTCCATTAGAAATCCCCAACACTGATGGTCCCGACTGGATGCAACAACGATAAATGAAAATACAGTCTAAAAGGGAAAGCACTAAGGGATAGTTAACTAAAGAGATTTTGGAGTGCAGGTTTGTTAGTCATTAAAAGTTATCTCATAGTGCAAAAAAACTTTAAAAAGGCTAGCGAGATGATAACTTCACCACGAGGGGTATAGAATATCATGGAGTGGTTGAGGCGAATAGCATAGACGCATTTAAGAGGAAGTACATGAGGGAGAAAGGAATAGGAGGAATATGTTGATGGGGTGAGATGAAGTTGGGTGGGATGAGGCTCATATGGAGTATAAACACCAGCATGAACCAGTTTGGCCAAATGGCCTGCTTCTGAGCTGTAAAATTCTATGTAATGTCAAAGGAAAGTACAACTGCAGTTATACAAATAATCGATATCTTATTTGGAGTATAGAGTTAAGTTTTGGGCACACCACCTCAGGAAGACTTAGGAAGGAGTCCACTGACAATTTACCAGGATGATACCTGTGAATGGAGACTGGATAAGGAGGATAAGAGGTGATCTGACTGAAGTATTTTACTTAAGGTGTTCAAAATAATGTAAGGAATTGACTGTTTAAATATAGAAAGATTCATCCCTTTATTTCCCTTAAAACAAATCCAGGGAAAATGTCTTCACAAAGAGAATTGTAAGAACATAGACTGCATTTAATGCAGAGTCTCTGAAAATGTATTTCATGGAGAAAGAACAAGGCGTTGTGATGAAAAAGATAAAGAGTTACTATGACTAAACAAATAGCATATGATCTACTCCTGTCCCCATGTTCTCATCAGCAATGCTGATAGCAGTATCAATGCATCTATGCTATTCGCCTCAACCACTCCATGATATTCTATACCTCATAAGGGAAACTAAAACTAGGAGACATAGTCTCAGAATAAGGGGCCGGCCATTTAAAACTGAGATGAGGAGGAATTTCTTCTCTGAGGGTTGTAAATGTATGGAATTCTCTGCCCCGGAGACCTGTGGTGGCTGGATCATTGAATATATTTAAGGCAGAGATACAGATTTTTGAGCAATAAGGGAATAAAGGGATATGGGGAGTGGGCAGGGAAGTGGAACTGAGTCCATGATCAGATCAGCCATGATCTCACTGAATGGCGGAGCAGGCTCGAGGGGCCAAATGGCCTACTCCTGCTCCTATTTCTTATGGTCTTATGTTCTTAATGCAGTGAGCTCCTGCAGAGGACAGCAGTGCTGTTAAATTGTTTGTTTTATTCCCCACCAGCAGACAGTTGTTTCTGGGGGTGAATTTTTCACAAGTTAATTCAAATCACGAATCCATACTCGGGTGGAAGGTTTCAATTCAGATGTAAAGCATATTTTTCACTGAGGAGCTTTTCAACATGCCATATGGAATTGGGAAACAGATTAGATTTGAGTCAAAGAACCTGAGTTGGACATTCTAGTAGTAGAGTAATTGCCACCACATTTGTCTACTTAACAGTTACTGTACTTCAAAGTAATTCATTTTACGTGAAGTTATTTGAGATGCTTGTGAGAGATGTGCCAATGTGCAATATATATTATTTGTTCTTCTTTCCTTCCCTCTGCAAGCTGCATCAGGACTACTACCTTGTATTATAGATCCCTAAATAGTGGGAGGGACATAAAAGAGCAAATATGTAGGCAAATTTCTGTGAAGTCCAAAAACAATAGTGCAGTAATAGTAGGGGATTTTAACTATCCTAATATTGATTGGGACAAATATGGTGAGAAAGGTACAGAGGATGCGGAATTCTTGAAATGCATTCATGAGAACTTTTTTATGCAGTATGTAACAAGCCCAACACGAGAGGGCGGATTTGGTTTTGGGGAATGAAGCTGGGCAGATAGAAGGGGTATTAGTGGGAGAGCACTTGGGTGCCAGTGACCATAATTCAGTCAGATTCAAGGTAGTTATGGATAAGAACAAAGATAGACCAGGAATAAAATTCCCAAATTGGGGAAAAGCTCATTTTGCTAAGTTGTGAAGTGATTTGGCCAAAGTGGACTGGAAATAGCTACTTGTATGTAAATCAGTGTCGGAACAGTGGGTGGTGTTCAAGGAGGAGATCCGGAGGGCTCAGGCCAAGCATGTACCCTTAAGAAAAAGGGTGGGAATAACAATCCTAGAGCCCCCTGGATGTCTAGAGACCTACAGGGGAGGATAAAGAAAAAAAGAGAAGCATATATCATATACCGACGGCTAAATACTACAGAATCTTTGGAGGAATATAGAAAGTTCAGAGGTAAAATTAAAAAGGATATTAGGAATGCTAAGAAAGAGCATGAAAAATTCTTGGCAAGTAAAATTAAGGAAAATCCAAATATATAAATATATTAAGAGCAGGAGATAACTAAAAGAAAGGGTAGGGCCTATTAGAGACCATAAGGGTAATCTGTATGTGGAGGCGGAAGATGTTGGTATGGTTCTTAATGAATTCTTTGTGTCTATTTCACAAAGGAGAGGGGCAATGCAGATACTGCTATCGAGGAGGAGTGTGAAATTCTGGATGAAGTAAACATAGTGAGAGAGGAGATATTAAGGGGTTTAGCAGCTTTGAAAGTAGATAAGTCCCCAGGCCCAGATGAAATGCATCTCAGGCTGTTGAGCGAAGTAAAAGAGGAAATAGCAGAGGCTTTGACCATCATTTTCCAGTTCTCTTTGGATTTGGGCACGGTGTCGGAGGACTGCTAATGTCGTACCCTTGTTTAAGAAGGGACAAAGGGATAGGCCGAGTAATTACAGGCATGTCAGCCTAACCTCAGTGGTGGGAAAATTATTGGAAAAAATCCTGAAAGATAGGATAAATCTACATTTAGAAAGGCAAGGATTAATTAGGGATAATCAGCACGGATTTGTTAAGGGAAGATCGTACTTGACTAATCTGATTGAATTTTTCGAGGAGATAACCAGGAGGGTCAATGAGGGTAGTGCGTACAATGTAGTGTATGTGGACTTTAGCAAAGCTTTTGATAAGGTCCCACATGGTAGACTGGTCACGAAGCCCATGGGATCCAGGGTAAAGTGACAAGTTGGATCCAAAATTGGCTTAGAGGTAGGAAGCAAAGGGTAATGATTGATGGATGTTTTTGTGCCTGGAAGGATGTTTCCAGTGGGGTTCCACAGGGCTCAGTATTGGGTCCCTTGCTTTTTGTGGTATACATTAATGATCTAGATTTGAATATAGGGAGTATGATTAAGAAGTTTGCAGATGACACTAAAATTGGCTGGGTGGTTGATTATGAAGAGGAAAGTCAGGTACTGCAGGAGGATATCAATCTACTGGTCAGGTGGGCAGAACAATGGCAAATCGAATTTAATTCGGAGAAGTGTGAGGTGATGCACTTGGGGAGGGCTAATAAGGAAAGGGTATACACATTAAACGGTAGGCCACTTAGAAGTGTAGATGAACAAAGGGACCTTGGAGTGCTTGTCCACGGATCCCTGAAAGTAGCAGGCCAGGTGGATAAGGTGGTTAAGAAGGCATACGGAATGCTAGCCTTTATTGGCCGAGGCATAGAATACAAGAACAGGGAGGTTATGCTTAAATTGTATAAACTCTGGTTAGGCCACAGCTGGAATACTGCGTGCAGTTCTGGTCACCGTATTATAGGTAGAACATGATGCACTAGAGAGGGTGCAAAGGAGATTTACTAGGATGCTGCTTGGAATAGAGAATCTTAGCTAAGAGGACAGATTGGATAGGCTGTGTTTGTTCTCATGGGAACAGAGGAGGCTGAGAGGAGACCTCATTGAGGTGTATAAAATTCTGAGTGGCCTGGATAAAGTGGATAGCAAGGGCCTATTTCCCTTGGTGGAGGAGTCAACTACGAGGGGGCATAGTTTTAAGGTGGTTGGTGGAAGGTTCAGAGGGTTGTGGGGGTCTGGAACTCACTGCCTGGAAGGGTGGTGGATGCAGAAACCCTCACCATATTTAAAAGGTGCTTGGATGTGTACTTGAAGTGCCGTAACCTGCAGGGTTACAGACCTAGAGCTGGTAAGTGGGATTAGACTGGATAACCTCTTGTTGGCTGGCGCATATGCGATGGTAAGTACTGCAGTGAATCGAATACGGCCAGGGTGATCTCCTGGTTTAGCTTCGATTGCCTGGATGGGTCGGAGAGGAATTTTCCCAGATTTTTTTCCCCAATTGGCCTGGGTTTTTATCTGTTTTTTTGTCTCTCCCAGGAGATCACATGGCTCTGGTTGGGGTGGAGTGCAAAGTGTTGTGATACATGGGGTATCGCAGTTGTGGGCGGCAGACTGGTTGGGTCAGATGCTCTTTACCTTTCCGCCATTGTTCATTCTTCATAGGTTTATATGTAACTTTCAGGGCTGTTGACCAAGGGCCATGTGGCTTTGTCGGCTGGCATGGACACGATGGGCCGAAATGGCCTCCTTCTGCACTGTTAATTTCTATGTTTCTATGTTAATGAAGTGAACACCATTAGGGTTTTATAATGTCATTTTTTAATTATTTTGTTTATGCAATGATCGAATTTTTCTAATGTTAGTTCCTTTTTATTAAGTTATATTTAAACACAGATCACCTTCAACTAAGGCAGCTTGTATAAGCAATTCCCAATCTAATTCAATAGGATGGAAATATCTCCAGGCGCTCCACAGGCCATCTATTTCAACCTGGCATCGGCCAGAAAGGATTAAACTAGCCCAACCAACAACTCTGCTTTACATAGAGCAATGCAACTATGATGTGTAAAATAAAATGCATAACGTAATTGTTAATATGACCAAATTGTGCACCAATAAGATTAAATTGAAGTTCAGGAATTTCAAAACAGACCATACATTGGCTATTCAGAAGATTAATCATGAGGGAGGGAGATTCTGGGAAGAAACACATTAAAGAAGAGAGGCCAGAGAGCTAACGGAGACTTTTATTTTTCTTTTTTAATTTGTATTGGCTCTGTTACAAACTTTTTATGATGAGGATATTTTTCCATACAGTTCTTGCTTTAGATGTGGATGTCCTGTGTACTTTACATCATATTTCCATCATATTCCATAATGCTGAATACAATGGGAATGATTTCAACCGACCACCTCGGCGTAAAACTGGCATTGTGGATCGGCTGCCCAGTATAGACACTGCCTGATATTTATTTCCATTGTTTCAGTGAAATGAAAATCGGGTGGTTTCTATAATGAGTGGACGATCTGGAACGTCGGTTTTATGTCCAAATGGCAAGTTGAAAATCCAACCCTTTTGTTTTAAACCTTTAGAAAGGGGAACTATATTTGTTTCTTACAAAATAGAATCCATCCATTCACGAATGACTAAAAATATACAACGGGGCTTCTAATTTATACAGTACAAAATTACATAATTCTTGTCAAAAAGTGAATGTTTTGTGACTGTGGGAAAGGAAGCATATATGTACAGTCTGATGTCTCTATCAATCAGAACATCTAAGAGTGAAGAGCCTTTTGAGAATTGCAGCAAGGTTGTCCGAGGTCACTGGGGCATCAGTGCTATCTGTTCGGTCAGCCTGTGATTTTTTTCAGTTTGTCCTTCAGAAAATTGATTTTTGTTAAAAGAACTGAGGCATTTAATGCTACAGGGTTTGACAGAATTGCTTTATTTTGCCGACCTCCTCTTTCTCTCTCTCTCTCTCTCTCTCTGGTCGGCTGCATTTTCATAGTTTCCCATGGTGCTCTGGGGGTATCCATGGTGCTGGTTGATCTCAGATGTCAGCTTTTGTACTATTTTTACAGAGATTCTGAGATAAAGCTTTTAATGATAGTGATGGCTATTAAGCTTGAGCATCAAAGAATGTGATAATAGCAATTTTTTCAACAGTGGATACAGTAAGCAGAGAGATTCAAACAGGTATTTTGTCAGGTAGACAGCTTCCATTTGATAATGTATTGCTAATTTGTTTATAGTACTTCATTGGCTGTAAAGCGGGTTGAGACGTCCGGTGGTCGTGAAAGGCGCTATATAAATCCAAGTCTTTCTTTCTTTTATTTGTGCACTGTTTTATGAAGTGCAGATAAAACCGATGAAATACAATAAATCAAAAACCTTAAGGTACAAACCTGGAGACCTCAAGAAAAAGGATTAAAAATGCCATTCAGCCCATTAAAGATCATCCTTCTAGTGCATTTTCATTCTCATCAAAATACATAATTTGTATTTTGAATAATCACAATGGCTGGAATTTTCCCCTAAAAAAATAGGTGGGTTTGGAGCAAGGGGGCAGATAAATGATTAAAAATGGGATTCCCGACTTGTTCCTGCCCACTTCTGGTTTTGCCGGAAGCAGAATGGGGACAGACAGCCAACCTGCTGCCAACCGGTGTTACCTTAATTGAAATATTGCAATGAGAGCGAAAGCCTCTTTTCCCCCCTCCATTTTGAATTTAACTGCCTGTGGAGGGGTTTCACACAATTCGTGAAACTTGCAGTTAAACCGAGGAGGGGACTGCTGCATCCAGGAGGTAAGTGGCTTTATATCTACCTCCTGGATCCAGGGTCCCTACCATACCCAACCCCCGTGATTGGAGACCCCTCCACGAGGCTCTGATTGCTTCCCCAGACCTCCGGTCCCCACCATGTGCCCTTCCCCACCCACCCCACCGATGATGCTGAAACCAGCCACAATCCCACAGCTAGTCGGCCTCTCAAACTGGTTGGCTGCGGGTGGGAATCCAAGGCCTCACATGCAAATCATGCCCTCCCATTAAAGTCGGCAGCGCTTGTGGCAAACCCGGCATCCCGCTCCAACCTACCTCCCTGGAGAAAATTCCAGCCAATGATACTGCTTCTATTATCTTGCTTCTTCCAAACATTTATCACTCTGTAAATAAATGTATTAATATATGCAAATCAATGTGAAAGACATTGTCAGTAATCTTGACCCCATTTTTGTACACTGATGACGCCGAGCACAATCACTTAACCGCCTCTCTTCACCCTCCACTGTCTCTGTCTTGTCAGACTGTTCTCTGACATCCAATTTTCAATGAGCCATAGTTTTTCAGCTAAAAATTGCAAAGTCTGAAGCTCGGTTTGGTCCCCGCTACAAAACCTATACCCTTGACAATGACTCTAAGCCACCTTCTCATGTTGAGCCCGACAGATTGTAACTTTGGTAACTTATTTGACTCTGAGTTGAGCTTCCGACCCTATATCCTCTCCATCACAATGACCACCTTCTACTACCTCCGTAACTGCCCCTAACTCAGCCGACCTGGCAGTGAACCCCTCATCTTTGCCTGCTTATTATTTTCTTTTCCCCTGCTCTTTAAAATCATGCTTGAGGAGAGAAGACGGGCAGACACTGATCAGTTACTACAAGGTATATGAATGTCCTTGGCAGTTTGACCACTGGTTGTTCATCCTTTTCTCTCTGTTAGGAATTATAAGTTCTAGATAGCATGTTGTCCTTTTCTTCTATGTTGCAGGAGGGAAAATAGAAAAACAGAACTGGGAAAACTGGCCTCGAAATTGGATTGCAAGGCACCCATTTTACAGATCTAAAACCGAAACCAAAGGGTCAAATATGCGCAGCATGCATGCACACATTCCACGCCGGAAGTACATTACCCGCCACATTGGTTAAGGTTCCTCAGTAGACATCCATGGTACATGCAAATCAAGGACCTCATGCCTGTTACATGCTTCTTTGCGAATTTTAATTGCGAATTACCACTATGCATGTTGCGGTCAATTTCTTCAGGCTTAGAAGCTTAGCAGCCAAATCAGCAGTCCTTAAAGGGAGAATGCCACCCAAAAAGAAAGTTTTACATTTTTTACTTACCTTATTGTGGAGCTAGGAGGAACAAGAGTGTTCCTCCCGGCTCCACGTCAAATATGCAGGCCGCTGCCCAATCAATTTCCTCTCCCACCATCTGGACTCTCCCGAGGACCTTGGCTGACGTTTTAACAGGCTGATATTTCTGCCCACTTACAATCAGCAAGCTGCATCTGGGGCTGCGGATAGTGCCCGAGGCGTGCATGTACTATGCTAATGAGGCCAGCGGACCAATTGGCCGCGATCCTGTCAGCGGTTTCATTGGGCTCAAAATTGGTCAGGAGTTGCTCCGTTCTTTTTGGAGCAATTTGATTTTTCTGGAGTATCTTAAAAATCCCCATTTTGCACATTCAATTTGCGTTAGTGAATCCTAAATGAGTAAGTTAGGATTTTTTTAGTTTTTTTTTAAAAAGGAGTGTTACCAGCCACCTACGCCCGTTTTGACCACTTTGGACAGCTAATAATTATTCCAAACTAACTTGTGGCCGCACAGAAAACCCTTGCGGAGAGTTAAGATATCAACGCAGGTAAGTACATCGGAGGCCAACAGAACTTAATGACTAAAGAATGTGAATAGGATCAAACAACTATACAGGATATCATAATGACAAATTTCGCAAAGTTAATTTACTATACAACAGAAGGATTCATGGAAGCTTAAACTACAAAAATAAAAGAAGTAAAAGATAATTGAATTAAATTGCCCTAATCTCACAACTAATTAAAGATAATTAAAGAAAGTAATTCGGCACAATGACGATCCCACAGCAAACCCCCTTGGACTTCAGCCCTTACCGTTTGCAGTGTGATTTCTGCCCCACTACTATAATTCTGCAAAAAGTCCCAAATGGAGAGGATATGACAGTTTCTGGGTGGCAGCACATCATTGCTTGTGCCAACAAATCATTACTTGCCACAACAAATCTTAGCAAACATTAATATAATGAGCAGCAAACAGCAATGCTATTCACAAAGCCCAAGAGATAAAATGCTGAACTGGAGATTTCAAGCTGGCTTCAAAGTGGAGAGCTGCATAGTGCCAGTCATACTTGGAATCGCATTTTAAAATAACCAAACACCAGATAACTGCTTCCCGTATTCTGCAATAGTTATGTACTTAATTATAAATGTACTACAACACGCCATGCAGCCACACGATCCCGATGTCCGGTCCAAACGAGGCATTTTCGCCTGCAGCGGGCCGGCCTGTGCGGTAGGCCACTCGGCCTGGGATAGGGGCAGGACGCATCTGGTCCCACGCTGCAACACGCACACTGAGAGGCTGGGGGCAGGAGCTACTGCGCATGCGCGCACACTCCAATGCGCATGTGGAGAGCTGCTGGCACTGTTTCTGGCGCAGGGCCCTAGCTCCGCCCCCCCCCCCCCCCCCAATCGACTGGCCACGCCATGCCAAGCCCCGGGAGAGGTCAGAATCAGAGGTCATTTTTTTTGCCTACAAAAGCAGCGCAACTCCCGTGAGAGCGGCAAAATTCTGCAGGGGCCAATTTTGAGCCCATTGGCACGTGCAATGTGCCCTGCATTGGGATCATGCCCCAATTTGGGCCCAATCCAATTTCTAGAACAGTGTGTTTATTGTTTCCAACATTAAAAAGGAGCTGCCTTAATGAAAGAGGGTTTATTCTTCTCTAGTCTATTTTGAAACACACAGTGTGATCCTATAACTCTCATCAAAATGCATTGTTGTATCACTTGCATGTGAGGTCATGATGAGTAAAATGATGAACAATTCTTCAAAACAAAGAATAAAGATGTGGCAAAACATGTTGGGGCCGAAATTGCCTGCCGCCCGAAATGGGGTGCACCTACGATTTTTAAGAGTTCTGTCTGCACCAATGCATTGGGCCGAAAAATCCGGAGAAACTTGTATCTATTTTGGCAGCGGGGCAGAATTCCAGACGGGGCAATTTCCCGCGGGAGTCGGAAAGGGGTCGAAGCAACGGGAAAACTGGTGGAACGGAGACATTCTCCGCCGGGAAAATCCACGAGGGCAATTTAAAAAATGTTTGCCCCTCCTCGATGACCGAAGGCTGAGGCTGCCATGGCTCTTATAGAAAGGGGCAATTTTGGCCCCATTTTATTCTATTTAAGGTAAAATATTAAATAAAAAGCAAAATTATTTCTCAATTTGAACCTGAATGGCGTCACTCTTTGACCCTCCTTTTTCCTCAGCTCTTTAAATCGATATTTTGATTCAGTCTCTGGAGCCATTATTTAGCACTGATTAGCTTTCTCATTATATTAGATGTGAAATTCCATTTGAATTTCAGTTTTCTTTTCATAATTTGATGGGAAATTTGTCAAAATGTTTACCTTTTAATTTAATCATAGCATCTGAGAACTCAAGCTGGTAGAAACAAGAAAAAATATTGTATAGTTTTAAAATACTTTTTCTGTTTCTTTGAAAACCTATATAATCTAAATAAAATAATTTAATTGGGTTAAACATGCTGCTAAAAACATTAAAACTTCATCTCATTTAAAAATAAAACATAATACCAGATACAGATTTGTGCCTAGGTGGCTGAAGAAGCACAAACTTCAAATTAGGCAGACTGCAAAGTGAATTCCAAATCATGCTCTATTTATTAAAATGGAATCCCTTGTCAGTGGCATAGAGTCCATCTTTCCTGGGTTTTAATATTAACTGGAGCACTGGCCCCTGCCCCATATAATAATTTAAGCAGTTACCTTTAAATCAGTTACCAAAAAAAATGACACATGCCATGCATAATTTAGCTTGGCAGAATATATCACCAATATCAGCTACATAGTTTGTGTCACATTTAAAAGTGTGGTTATACCACAGCTTTAACACAGGATGTTTCCACATTTTGTGCAAAGGTTTGCTGACTAGTGGACAAAGAATGTTGCAAATCTCAAAATCACTTTACCAGAAGTAGAGGTCATGGAAATTGTTTCAGAGGACAGGTCATTTAGATACTTGGAAAGGGGAAGTAGATGCAGCAGCATTTGAGTTTCCAGAAACTGATGTCAGCACAGCAGAGCAAAAACTCCAGAGTTTTACATTTTCTTACTTTCTGTTACCAGTGAATTAGTATTTAGCTCTATCACTCAAATCAGGTCAGGCACAATTTTATTGCATTTGTGGACTAGCACAATGTAAAATTTTCATCTGATGGAAAGGCGGAACAAGGTAAAAACAAAAATAATGGGAAGTTTCTTCTCACTGGTCCTTCCAAAATAAGCAGGCGAAGCCATATTGAGGAATGATTTACCAGCAGCTTTAGTGCTGCACTGAAACCCAGCCACAAAATACCATCTGATCAACATGGCACAATTCAGCTAAAAATCTGCTCACACTTACACAATTGCTGATGTACAATGATACTAGGGCTGATCTATTGTGAATAATTGTGAGGGTTCATTCAATTAGTGCGAGAGCATGTGTTGATTAGATATAGGGTTCAGGCAACAAAACTTGTCCAGATGTTTTTTCTTTTCCTCACAAAAATCTAGGGGGCTGAATTTTCAGCTTTGATATTTTTGGGGCGATTTTGGTGGCGGGGCGGGAAAGTTAGCGCCCGGGAATAGTTTGCGCCTCATTAGGTAAGTTTGGGCAGTTGGGCCCTGCGTCAGGGAGTGCAGCGCTAAAGGAGGCGTTGTACATCTCTCTTGGTGCTTCGATGGGAAACTCCCGAGCTAAAGAGCTGGCCCGGGATGGTGGGGTGGGGGGGGGATTTAAATAAAACCCACAAAAACATTCCCAAAACATTGTCCACGCCACCAAAACACGAATCGCAAAAAAAATTAAAAGTAAAAACATTCACACTTACCTTAGGAGTCCATTACTCACCTCTTCGTCGACAGGATGGTTGGATCGCCGTGATTTCCCAGGCGGTCATTGCGAGGCACACGTCCGGGCGACGGATAGGGCAGGAGGTCAAACTCGCGTCATTGTTGCAAACAGGGGCGTTGCACACCAGCACAGCTCTTCCAGACAATGCTGCTCCACGCCACTGCAAAACCGGATCCGAGGATCACTGCAGGGCACTGGAGGCTGACCGCCCACCCAGAAGATCTCACCGGCTCTATTGCCATCGCTCCGGGGCGATAAACGGAACGCAGAAGACCCGAAAATCCAGCCCATTATATATATATATAGGTGAGGGCCCAGTATTGTTATATTGCATTCATGGCCCTCCTGCACCATTTGGCTCCCAGTGCAGCCATGAGATGCCCACTTCCAGTGGTGCCCCAGGAAGCTGACATCTGGCCGTGCACAGGTAACCCGCTCAAATCGAAGGGTGTGAGGGAGCCAGCAGCAAAGCAAAGAGGAGCCTCAAGATAACTTTCAGGCACCTACCAGATGTTCAGAAAATGCTGTAAACACTCAGCAGGCCAGGCAGCATCTGTGGAGAGAGAAACAGAGTTAACGTTTCAGGTCAATGACCTTTCGTTCAGCTAATGATTATAATTATGCATAGCTCAAGGTGCAGATTTGAACATATGTAAAGAACACAGTAATGGAAAGTTGCATGTAAGTGAAATTTCAAGGGATGGGTACAATTAAAAGGAAAAGGAAGAGGACTAAGAAAAAAGAAAATAAAACATAAGAGGGATAACCCAGCATTTGACTCCCAGTTTGATGACTGCTAAAGTGAAGGTGGTGCTGCATGAGATGGTTGCCAGCAGGGTTGCCCTCTTTGCTGCTCCATGGCAACATCCACATGGGGTCAGCATTGCAGCACGCAAATAGGTGTGGAGCCAAGTATCAGATTACAGCTGACCATTGCTGTGCCAGTCCGATGGTGCATGGTAGCTGCAGGTGCTCTTACAGCTCTGCTCAGCTCTGCATCTGGCTGTCTGATGATCCAGATTCTGTGAAAGCAGTTCCTGCGATCAATATCAAGTGTGACAGGTTCCTACAGATACAGTTGGTGGTATCTTGGCAGGTGTGGTCAACCAGAGCATACAGTCTGTTGATCCTGGCACCTAATAATTGTCTGCCAAAGAGAAGTATGTTCACCTGTGTCTGTAGATGTGGGTGTGTGGATATCTGCAGATGGAGTATAGAGCATTTCTCCTGCAGACTGACCTACCTGGCATTCCTCAATTGGTCCTTCGCTTCCAAACACATAAGATAGAGGGAATCACATCAGCAAATCCATTGACGTGAGTAATGATGGTGAGGGCAAGAAAACAAATTGTAACAATTCACACAAAGGCTCATCAGAACCTAAGTGCCAGGCTGGAAAATATTTACTGTGTTCCCTTCATAAAGTTACATATACTTACCATCATCTAACAAACTTGGACATCCATTTCACATGGGTATGATTTAGAAGTAAGCTCCTGCATGCCATAACATCAGGAAATGGCATGCAGAATGTCCCAGCCCCTAAATTAATGTTTACATCAACATCCCAGATGTTTAAAGCGGATGCTTTCAATGAAGGTGTTCCTTGTCCTTGGAAAATTGGCCATGACATAAAGTGGGCAGAATTTCTTTTTAGGTTTCCGGCTACTTTTCTGGCCTAGTCATCCAATTTGCAAATCTTACAAATCAGGAAATCCCAGTCAGAAAATCTAGATTAAAGTGTTTGGTGAAGAGAAGGAGGCATTATGTGGTGCAATGTAGATTGTATTATTATGCTGGTATCTTTTGGGTGTAGCGAATATAAGAAATGTTAGTTAAAAATTAAGAAATTAATGTAAAATACATTGAATAATAGAAAGAAACTGTATAAAAATTGAAATGAAATGGATTTAATTAATTAAAAATAAAAGGAAATTGTATATTAGAAGGCTTTTATATAACTTTAGATCTTTATGAACAAAGGAAATGGAGTTAAAATAAATTAATGTGAAATACATAAAATATTAAGATGCAAGTACATATACACATAGATGAAGCTTAATGTTTATAAAACAATTATGACTATGTGAGGAAATGGTAATACAGGTGCGACGTCCAAACTCCGGAGTTCCGAAATCCGGAATGTTCCGGAATCCGGAC
Organism: Pristiophorus japonicus; assembly: GCF_044704955.1. Taxonomy (NCBI): domain Eukaryota; kingdom Metazoa; phylum Chordata; class Chondrichthyes; family Pristiophoridae; genus Pristiophorus; species Pristiophorus japonicus. Next base: position 126,949,003 of record NC_091986.1, read on the forward strand.
ACTGGGCCGATCCGTGGCGTGGTCATCTGTAAAGCGGAAAATGTTCCGAAATCCGGACTTCCCCCGTCTTGGCCCGACCGCCCCCCCGCCTCGGCCTGACCTCGCCTGGCCTTCCCCTGCCGTGGCCTGACCTCCAGCCGCCCGACCTCTCCCGACCCGACCGACCTTTCCCAGCCTCGGCCCGACCTCGCCCAGCCTCCCCCCGACCCTGCTAAGGCCCGACCTCGGCCCACCGACCTCCCCCGCCCTCGGCCCCACCTCTTCCAGCCTCCCCCCCTCCTCGGCCCGACCTCCAGCCGCCCAATCCCGCCTCAGCCCAACCTCCGGCTGCCCGATCTCCCCCGGCCCCGGCCCACCCGACCTTCCCTGGCTTGGCCCACCCGGCCTCGGCCCAACCGACCATCCCCAGCCTCGGCCCGACCCCGCCTCAGCCTCCCCTGATCTCCCTCGGCCTATCCCGACCGACCTCTCCCGGCCTCAGCCTGACACACACACCCCCAGTCTGACCGACCCCCCACCCCGACCTCCAGCGGCCCAACTTCTGGCATCGTGACTGACCCCCTCCCCCCCCCCCCCGAACTCCGGCGTCCCTTCCCTACCTACCTTCCTCGGCTCAGGCAAAGACATTCTGAAATCTGGAAATACCCAGAATCTGGAACGGCCGCGGTCCTGAGTGTTATGTATTTTGCCCTTTGTAACTTACATTACACCTGACCACCAGAGGGCCCATCTGTTGGAGTCCCAAGGGATCCCAGCATCCCTTGGGAGCACAGTATATAAGCAGGTCACCCACGAGGTACCTGCACTCTGGAACCTTAATAAAGGAGCTAAGGTCACATTTTCTCATTACACACAGTACTCAGTCTCACCATTTATTATAATAATTGCCGATGAGGTAACGAACAACCGCATGAAAATGCAAAGAACAGTCAGCGTCCTGGAGAAGTTCTCAGAAGGGGACGATTGGGAAGCCTTCGTGGAAAAACTCGACCAATACTTTGTGGCCAACGAGCTGGAAGGGCACGAGAACATTATTGGTGGGCATCCTACGAAGAGAAATCGTACGAAGAATTGTGTACACTGGTCCGGGAGCACCTAAATCCTAAGGAAAGTGTTTTGATGGCGAGATATCGGTTCTACACATGTCAACAATCGGAGGGCCAGGAAGTGGCGAGCTACTTTGCCGAACTAAGGCGCCATGCTGGACATTGTGAGTTTGAGGGATTCCTAGAACAAATGCTCGCAGACTTTTTTGTACTGGCATCGGACATAAGACAATCCTTCGAAAACTGTTGACTGTAGAAACTCCGAATCTGAGTAAAGCCATAATGATAGCCCAGGCATTTATGTCCACCAGCAACAACACCAAGCAGATTTCGCAGAACAAAGAAGCTTCGGCCAGTACTGTGCGTAAAGTAACGTCGGCTTTGAGCAGAAATGTACACGGCAGAACGTACACACCGGCTGCTGTGGCCCGACCTCAATTGACGCAGAGTCCGCCATCATCTGTTAATGCGAGGCAGTTAATACCCTATTGGCGCTGCGGAGGTAATCATCGACCCCATCTGTTGTGTTCCTAACACAGATGAGACTGCACACAGGGAGATTAAAGTAACAATGACTTCAGTCTTTATTAAGACACTCCAGAGTGAGGAACAGGCCTTAGGGGCCGGCTATATACAGTGCTCCCAAGGGATGCTGGGATCCCTTGGGACTTCAGGGGATGCGCTCCCTGGTGGCGGAACATGGGAGTGCATGCTTTACAGATACACAACAACACTCCCTACCAAAGTCAAAGTGAAATTATTTACAAGGTGAGGCGGTCGGGAGCCTTTCTTTCCCTGGTGGACCGCCTCGGTACAAATGTCTGTTCTGGTGTGTTGGCTGTGCCCTCGCTGGGCTGGCGTGTTGTTGGCCCTGCAGAGCTGCTGGGTGAGCCTGGCCTTGCTGGGCTGTTGGGCGTGATGGGTTCAATTTCCTGGTCCGGGGTGGTGTCGTTGATCCTTTGGGTGTGTGTTGTGGGCTCGAAAAAGGTGGTTGTTCAGGACAGTCTGTGAACCGCAGCCTCGTTTGGTCCAGGTGCTTTCTGCAAATTTGTCCATTGTCTAGTTTGATGACAAACACTCTACTCCCTTCTTTAGCTATCACTGTGCCCGCGATCCACTTGGGACCATGTCCATAGTTTAGCAAATACACAGGGTCATTCAGATCAATTTCCCATCACACAGTGGCGCGACCATCGTTTACATTTTGTTGCTGCCGTCTGCTTTCTACCTGATCATGCAGGTTGGGGTGAACCAGCGAGAGTCTGGTTTTAAATGTCCTTTTCATGAGTAGCTCAGCCGGGGACACCCCTGAGAGCGAGTGGGGTCTCGTGCGGTAGCTGAGCAGTACTCGGGACAGCCGGGTTTGGAGTGAGCTTTCTGTGACTCGTTTAAGGCTCTGTTTGGTTGTTTGTACTGCCCGCTCTGCCTGCCCATTGGAGGCTGGTTTAAACGGGGCCGAGGTGACATGTTTGATCCCATTGCAGATCATGAATTCTTTAAATTCGGCACTGGTGAAACATGGCCCGTTGTCACTGACCAGTATGTCAGGCAGGCTGTGGGTGGCAAACATGGCCCTCAGGCTTTCAATGGTGGTGGTGGCAGTGCTACCGACATTATTTCACATTCAATCCATTTTGAAAAAGCACCCACCACCACCAGGAACATTTTACCGAGAAACGGGCCCGCATAGTTGACATGGATCCTCGACCATGGTCTGGAGGGCCAGGACCACAAACTTAGTGGTGCCTCTCTGGACACGTTGCTCAACTGAGCACATATGCTGCATTGCCGTACACCGGACTCTAAGTCAGAGTCGATACCGGGCCACCACATGTGGGATCTGGCTATCGCTTTCATCATTACTATACCCGGGTGTGTGCTGTGGAGATCCGAGATGAACGTCTCCCTCCCCTTTTTGGGTAGCACTACGCGGTTACCCCTCAACAGGCAGTCTGCCTGAATAGACAGCTCATCCTTTCGCCACTGGAACAGCTTGATTAGCTCTTGCATTTCAATGGGGATGCTGACCCAGCTCCCATGCAGTATACAGTTTTTTACTAGGGACAGCAGAGGATCTTGGCTGGTCCAAGTCCTAATCTGGCGGGCCGTGACAAGTGATTTACCATTTTCAAACGCTTCCATGACCATCAACAAGTCTGCGGGCTGCGCCACCATCAACAAGTTTGCAGGCTGTGCCATTTCTACCCCCGTGGTGGGCAACGGTAGCCGACTGAGAGCATCCGCACAGTTCTCGGTGCCTGGCCTATGGCAGATGGTATAGTTATATGCTGATAGCGCGAGTGCCCACCTTTGTATGCGGGCTGAGGCATTAGTATTTATCTTCTTGTTTTCAGCGAACAGGGATATGAGGGGCTTGTGATCGGTTTCCAGCTCAAATTTGAGGCCAAACAGGTACTGATGCATTTTCTTTAGCCCGAACACACACGCTAATACCTCTTTCTCAATCATGCTGTCGACCCTCTTGGCCTTAGACAAGCTTCTGGAGGCATAGGTGACAGGTTGCAACTTCACCGCAACGTTAGCTTGTTGTAATACACACCCGACTCCGTACGACGACGCATCACATGCTAGCACAAGTCCTTTACACGGGTTATACAATACAAGAAGCTTGTTGGAGCATAATATGTTTCTGGTTTTTTTAAAGGAATTACTTGGTTTTTTTCCCCATACCCAGTTCTCACCTTTATGCAATAACACATGTAGGGGCTCTAAGAGGGTGCTTAACCCTGGTAGGAAGTTACCAAAATAGTTGAGGAGTCCCAGGAACGACCATAGCTCCATGACGTTCTGTGGCCTGGGTGCGTTCCTGATAGCCTCTGTCTTGGCATCTGAGGGCCGAATTCCGTCTGCCGAGATCTTTCTCCCCAAAAACTCCACTTCTGTTGCCATGAAGACGCATTTTGACCTCTTCAGCCGCAACCCTACACGATCCAGTCGCTGGAGAACCTCCTCCAGGTTTTGTAGGTGCTCGATGGTGTCCCGACCCGTGACCAATATGTCGTCCTGAAAAACCACCGTGCATGGTATCGACTTGAGTAGGCTCTCCATGTTTCTCTGAAAGATCGTTGCAGCCGACCGAATTCCAAACGGGCATCTGTTGTAGATGAACAGTCCCTTGTGCGTGTTGATGCAGGTGAGTCCCTTCGAAGACTCCTCCAGCTCCTGCGTCATGTAAGACGAAGTCAGGTCGAGCTTGGTCAATGTCTTGCCTCCTGCCAGCGTCGCAAATAGGTCATCTGCCTTAGGTAGCGGGTATTGGTCTTGTAGCGAGAAATAATTGATAGTTACTTTATAATCACCGCAAATTCTGACCGTGCCATCACGTTTGAGTACTGGAACAATCGGGCTGGCCCACTCGCTGAATTCCACTGGGGAGATGATGCCCTCGCGTTGCAGCCTGTCCAGCTCGATTTCCATTCTCTCCCTCATCATGCGAGGTACCGCTCGCACCTTGTGGTGGATGGGTCGTGTCTCTGGGACCAAGTGGATCCGCACCTTCACCCTGGAAAAGTTTCCAATGCCTGGCTCAAAAAGGGAAGGAAATTTGTTAAGAACCTGGGTACATGAGACCTCATCGACATGTAATAGCGCTCGGATGTCATCCCAGTTCCAGCAGATTTTGCCCAGCCAGCTCCTTCCAAGCAGTGTGGGGCCATCGCCTGGGACAATCCAGAATGGTAGTTCGTGCACCATGCCCTCGTAGGTGACCTTGACCATGGCGCTGCCCAGGTCAGTGATAAGCTCTTTGGTGTACATTCTCAGTTTCGTGTGGATGGGGCTCAGGGCTGGTCTGAGTGCCTTGTTGCACCACAGTCTCTCAAACATCGTTTTACTCATGATGGATTGGCTAGCACCAGTGTCCAGTTCCATGGCTATGGGTAAGCCATTCAGTTTTACGTTTAGCATTATAGGTGGACATTTCGTCGAACATGTGTGCACCCCGCGTACTTCAGCATCTGCCTCCTCTCTCTGAGGCTCGAAATTGCTTTGATCCACCATGGACCAATCTTCCTCTGCCACGTGGTGGTTAGCAGGTTTTGCAGAGCTTGCAGCTCGTCTGCAAGCTCGTTGAAGGTGCCCCATTGTTCCACAGCTCTTGCAAACATACCCTTTGAAGCAGCATAAATAGGCTGAATGGAAGCCTCCACAATGGCAACAAGGTGTAAATTGCCTGCATTCATCCTTTGTTGCAGACTCCGAGTCATCTGGGTCACCTGAGGCCTGCTGGCAGTTGCAGACTCGTGGTTTCTGTCCTGTACATTTCTGCTCACAAACACAGTTCCAGTTAATTTATGAACATTGCTAGCACTTGTGTGCTGAGAGATTTGTTTGGTGTTATCACTGGTGGACATAAACGCCTGTACTATCGCAATGGCCTTGCTGAGGGTCGGTGTCTCTACAGTCAAAAGTTTTCGTAGGATGGTCTTGTGGCCAATGCCCAGTACAAAAAAGTCTCTGAGCATTTGCTCCGGTAGCCATCAAACTCACATTGTCCTGCAAGTCACCTTAGCTCAGCGACGTAGCTCGCCACTTCCTGACTTTCAGATCGCTGGTACGTATAGAACTGATACCTCGCCATCAGCACGCTCTCCCTCGGGTTAAGATGCTCCCAAACCAGTGTGCACAGGTGCTCATACGACTTATCTGTGGATTTTACCGGAGCCAGAAGATTCTTCATGAGGCTGTAGGTCGTTGCCCCGCAGACTGTGAGGAGGACCGTTCTCCTTTTTGCAGCACTTCCTTCTCCGTCCAGCTCGTTGGCTACAAAGTACTGGTCTCACCATTCGACATAGGCTTCCCAGTCCTCACCCTCAGAGAGCTTCTCCAGGATACCCACAGTTTGCTGCATCTTTGTGTTGGATTCGTGTACTCGTCGCCAGTTGTTGTGGTCCACAGGGAGGTTAAACTAACAGTGACCTCAGTCTTTATTAAGAGACTCCAGAGTGAGTAACAGGCCTTAGGGGCCAGCTTATATACAGTGCTCCCAAGGGATGCTGGGAATCCTTGGGACTTCAGGGGATGCATTCCCTGGTGGTGGAACATGGGAGTGCATGTTTCACAGATACACAACACCATCAATGCCACTTTAAGCACTATGCGTGCAATGGTTGCAGAACAATTGGAAACCTCCGACGAATGTGCAAGTGAGTTGCAAACCCTGCAAACCACCACGTTGCAGAGGAAGATTGATCCACAGTGGAATAGACTGAGTTGGAAACTCGTACGGAGGAGGCAGAAGTGTCCGGAGTACACACGTTCACGACGAAATGGCCACCAATAATGTTGAAAGTTGAACTGAACGGCATTCCAGTATCTGTGGAGCTGGACACGGGGGCGTCAGTCCATAATGAGTAAAAAGGCCTTCGACAGGCTGTGGGGAATGAAGGCACACAGGGCCAAGCTCAGCCCCATTCACACTAAACTAAGGACTTACACCAAGGAACTAATCCCTGTAATTGGCGGTGCGTAAGTCAAAGTCTCCTATGATGGAGCAGTACACGAACTCCCGCTGTGGATTGTGCCGGGGGATGGTCCCACGTTGTTTGGCAGAAGCTGGCTGGGGAAAATCCGTTGGAACTGGGACGACATCCGAGCACTTTCGTCCGTCGACGACGCCTTATGTACCCAGGTTCTAAGCAAGTACCCATCGTTATTCGAGCCAGGCATTGGAAGCTTCTTGGGGGTGAAAGTGCAGATCCATTTGGTGCCCGGTACGCGACCCATCCACCACAAGGCTCGGGCGATACCGTACATGATGTGTGAAAAAGTGGAAATTGAGCTGGACAGGCTGCAACATGAAGGCATCATTATGCCGGTGGAATTCAACAACTGGGCCAGACTGATTATCCCGGTACTCAAGGAGGACGATACGGTTAGAATTTGCGGGGACTATAAAGTAACGATTAGCCATCTCTCACTGCAAGACTAGTACCCACTACCCAAAGCAGACGATCTATTTGCGACCCTGGCTGGAGGGAAGACGTTCACTAAGCTGGACCTGACCTCGGCCTACATGACACAGGAGCTGGAGGAGTCTTTGAAAGGCCTCACCTGCATCAACACACACAACCGGTGCCCGTTCGGGATTCGATCGGCCGCGGCGATCTTCCAGCGGAACATGGAGAGCCTGCTAAAGTCGGTTCCTTGCACAGTGGTCTTCCAGGACAATATATCTTGGTTACAGGTCGGGACACCACGGAGCACTTGAAGAATATGGAGGAGGTTCTTAGTTGGTTGGATCGCGTGGGGCTCAGGTTGAAACGCTCGAAGTGTGTTTTCCTGGCACACGACATCGAATTCTTAGAAAGGAGAATCATAGTAGATGGCATCAAACCCACCGACGCCAAGATGGAGGCTATCAAGAATGCGCCACGACCACAGAACGTGATGGAGCTGCGGTCGTTCCTGGGACTGCTTAACTATTTCGGTAATTTCCTACCTGAGTTAAGCACCCTGCTAGAACCCCTACATGCGCTACTGTGCAAGGGAACGACTGGGTATGGGGGAATTCACAAAAAGCTGCCTTTAAGAAAGCCAGAAATTTATTGTGTTCTAACAAACTGCTTGTCCTGTATAATCCATGTAAACGATTAGTGTTTGCTTGCGATGCGTCGTCATACGGGGTTGGGTGTGTGTTACAACAGGCTAATGATTCGGGGATTTTGCAACCGGTTGCGTATGCATCCAGGAGTTTGTCCAAGGCCGAAAGGGCTGACAGCATAGTTCAAAAAGAGGCTCTGGCGTGCATTTACGGGATAAAAAAAAATGCAACAGTACTTATTTGGCCTCAAGTTCAAACTTGAAACTGACCACAAGCCGCTCATATCGCTGTTCTCTGAGAGCAAAGGGATTAATACCAATGCCTCTGCCCACATCCAAAGATGGGCGCTTACGCTGTCGGCATACAACTATGTAATCCGCCACAGACCGGACACGGAGAACTGCGCAGATGCTCTCAGTCGGCTACCATTGCCCACCACTGGGGTGGAAATGGCACAGCCAGCAGACTTGCTCATGGTCATGGAGGCATTTGAGAACGGTTACAGCCCGCCAGATCAGGACCTGGACCAGCCAGGATCCTTTACTGTCCTTGGTAAAAAAAACTGCGTCCTCCATGGGAGCTGGTCCAGTGTCCCAGTGGAGATGCAGGAAGCGATTAAGCCGTTCCACAGACGCAAAGACGAGTTGTCCCTGCAGGTGGACTGTCTTTTGTGGGGCAATCGCGTGATCTTGCCCAAAAAAGGTAGAGACACATTTATTTGCGAACTGCACAACACTCACCCAGGCATCATAATGATGAAAGCCATGGCCAGATCTCACATGTGGTGGCCTGGCATCGACTCAGATTTAGGGTCATGCCTGCGCCAGTGCAACACTTGCTCTCAGTTGAGCAATGCATCCAGAGAGGCACCGCTAAGTTTGTGGTCATGGCCATCCAAACCGTGATCGAGGGTCCATGTAGACTATGTGTGCCCATTCTTAGGCAAAATGTTTTTGGTTGTCGTGAACGCTTACTCAAAATGGATTGAATGTGCAATAATGTCTGTAAGCACATCCATGACCACTATTGAAAGCCTACGAGCCATGTTTGCCACGCACAGCTTGCCTGATGTCCTAGTCAGTGACAATGGGCCATGCTTCACCAGTGCTGAATTCAAGGAATTCATGACCCACAACGGGATAAAACACGTCACATCTGCCCCATTCAAGCCCGCATCCAACGGCCAGGCAGAACGGGCAGTTCAAACCATCAAACAAAGCTTGAAACATGTGTCGGAAGGCTCTCTACAGACCCGGTTGTCCTGAGTGCTGCTCAGCTACCGCACCAGACCCCACTCACTCACCGGGATTCCCTCAGCTGAGCTGCTCATGAAAAGGGCGCTTAAAACAAGGCTCTCTCTTGTCCATCCTGATCTCCATGATCACATAGTGGGCAAGCAGCATCAATAAAGTATGTACCATGACCGCGCAAATTTGTCACTCGATATTGAGATCAATGATCCTGTGTTTGTGCTCAATTATGGACATGGTCCCAAATGGCTCGCTGACACGGTCACAGCCAAAGAGGAGAGTAGGGTGTTTCAGGTCAAACTGACCAAAGGACAAATGCACAGAAAATACTTGGACCAAATCAAATTGCAGTTCACCAACAGTTACGAACAATCCAAAGAGGACACCACCAACTTTGACCTTCCAACACACACACAAGTGGCAACTGACATCATAGTTGACCACGAAACCAAACTCATCATCCCCAGCAGCCCGGCAAGGCCGGCTGCCCCACAGCCCAGTGAAGAACTGACCACACCAGCATTTGTACCGAGACGATCGACAAGGGAGCGCAAAGCCCCAGATCATCTCACCTTGTAAATAAGTGTACTGTTGACTTCGTGGGGGAGTGATGTTATGTATTTAACCCTTTGTAACTTGCATTACACCTGACCACCAGAGGGCCCACCTGTTGGAGTCCCAAGGGATCTCAGCATTCCTTGGGTGCACTGTATATAAACAGGCCACCCATGAGGTACCTGCACTCTGGAACCATAACAAAGGAGCTAAGATCACTCTTGCTCATTACACACAGTACTCAGTGTCACATATTCAACTGTCATTGTAACCCATGTATAAGCTGACCTAAGTTGTACACCTTGAGAACATTGACCACAGGCGGTGAACTTGTGGGAGACACACCGAACCTGGACTTTCCGGTATAAAAGGGGAAACTCCACACAACTTCTGCCTCTTGAGGTCTTGATAATAAAGGTGAACTTATTATTATCAAGTGAACAGAGTGAACTTTTCTTAAGTTTGGGCCTCGTGTGCATTTATAGTGTATAGTAAGGACATATCATTGGCGACGAGAAACTGGGATTTAAACCACGCGAGCATGGCCACTAGCAGCACAGAAGAGAGGTACTGTGTTGGTGATGATTGGGACGACTTTATTGAGAGACTATAGCAAAGTTTTGTCACTAAGGAATGGTTGGGACAGGATTCTGCCGACAAACGCAGGGCTCATCTCCTGACAGTTTGTGGATCCAGAACATACTCCCTAATAAAGGACCTTCTAGCGCCAGAGAAGCCGGCGGATAAGACGTTCGAAGAGCTCAGTAAGTTGATCGGGGAACACCTTAAACCGGTGAGCAGCATGCACATGGCGATACACCGGTTTTACACGCACCGGCGGCGAGAAGGGCTAAGCGTTCCTGACTTCGTGGCAGATCTCCGGCAACTGGCGAGCCTATGTAAGTTCACAGATGCATGCAGAGCGGAGATGCTGCGAGACTTTTTTATTGAGGGCATTGGGCACGCTGGGGTTTTCAGGAAACTGATTGAGACCAAAGACTTGACCTTGGAAGCGGCGGCTCTGATAGCCCAGACATTTATCTCAGGGGAGAAAGAGACCAGAATGATGTATGACAAAAATCTTGGCTCAAATGCGGCAAACGACCAGGGAGTCAACATTGTTAATGCGGCACACAGTTCTCTAGGCAGACAAGGGCAATCGGATATGCCCCAGCATGTAGTCGAACCCAAAGGGGGAATTCAACAGAGACAATGGCGAGCTGAACGGCGATTCATGCCATCGCAATGGACAATGCGGCCAGTAATGGGGCCATCAATACCTGTTAATGATGCGCTTAAGGACAGTTACAGAGACAGTCAGAGACGATCGACTGGTAATGGACCTTTTGTTTCCAACAACGGGGCCTCCAGCTCATGCTGGAGGTGTGGAGGCAAACACCCAGCCAGAGCTTGCAGGTATCAGCATTATACCTGCAGAAACTGAAACGTCAGCAGTCACTTGACACGTATGTGCAGGAAGCCTGCAGCCAGGTTGATGTATGAGGAGGACGGGCCCGATGTAAGCCCTACGAGGCCAAATGAATACTGGGGGAAATCGCTGGAAGCTGAAGTTCAGCGAGTTCATGTGGAGCACATATACAGTTCACATACCAGGACGTCACCGAGAATGATGAAAGTGCTCCTTAATGGCATCCCAGTATTAATGGAGCTCGACACGGGGGCCAGCCAGTCCCTGATGAGTATCAAACAGTTCGAAAGGTTGTGGGTGTCAAAGGCAAGGATGCCAAAATTATTGCACAGCTACGGACATATACAAAGGAGATCATTCCGGTGCTAGGCAGTGCCACAGTAGTCGTGACCCACAAAGATTCGAAGAACAGGTTGCCACTTTGGATTGTCCCGGGGAACGGTTCCGCACTACTGGGGAGGAGTTGGTTTGCTGTCATGAACTGGAAATGAGGCGATGTCAATGCAATTTCTTCTGTGGAGCGAATATCATGCTCACAGGTCCTGGACAAATTTGACTCATTATTTCAACCCGGCATCAGCACTTTCATGGGGGCCAAGGTAGTGATTCACTTAAACCCGGACGCCAGGCCAGTACACCACAAGGCCAGAGCGGTGCCGTACGTGATGCGGGAAAAGATAGAATGCGAATTGGACCACCTGCTGAGGGAAGGCATCATCGCGGCAGTCGAATTCAGTGACTGGGCGAGCCTGATCGTGCCAGTACTCAAGGCGGATGGGTCGGTCAGGATATGTGGCGATTGCAAGGCCACCATCAAATCGGGTGTCACTCCAAGACCAGTAACCGCTACCGAGAGTGGAGGACCTCTTTGCGACACTATCCGGTGGCAAACTTTTTTCAAAATTGGACCTGACCTCAGCTTACATGACCCAGGCGCCAGCGAGTGAGTCGAAGAAGCTGACCACCATCACGACACACAAGGGGTTGTTTGAGTATAACAGATGTCCTTTCGGGATTCGTTTGGCCGCTGCAATCTTTCAGCGAAATATGGAAAGGCTCCTCAAGTCGATTCCAAAGACGGTGGTTTTTCAAGATGACATCCTCATCACGGGTCGTGATTCTGAATAACACCTCCACAACCTGGAGGAGGTGCTGCGCAGACTGGACCGGGTAGGACTGCGACTGAAAAAGGCGGAATGCGTCTTTTTAGCTCCAGAGGTAGAATTCCTGGGGAGGAGGATAACAGCAGATGGGATCAGACCTACTGCGTCCAAAACTGAAGCGATCCAGAGAGCACCCAGATCCCGTAACACGATGGAGCTGCGTTCGTTCCTGGGGCTCCTGAACTATTTTGGCAACTTTCTTCCCAAATTGAGTACGCTGTTTGAGCCGCTACACGTGCTCCTATGCAAAGGTCGAGATTGGGTCTGGGGGGAGCCAGTAAAGGGCTTTTGATAGAGCACGCAACTTGTTATGCTCCAACAAAGTGTTACCGTTATATGACCCGTGTAAGAAACTAGTTTTAACGTGTGATGCATCGTCCTATGGGGTCGGGTGTGTGTTGCAGCATGTGAATGCCAATGGTCAGTTACAGCTGGTACCTTAGGCCTCCAGAAGTCTGTCCCAGGCAGAAAGGGGCTACGGGATGGTAGAAAAGGAGGCGCTAGCATGTGTATATGCAGTAAAAAAAATGCACCAGTACCTGTTTGGCAGGAAATTTGAGCTGGAGACACATCACAAACCCCTAACGTCCCTTTTGGCCGACAGCAAGGCCATAAATGTGAATGCATCGGCCCACATACAGAGGTGGGCACTTACTTTAGCCGCCTATGAGTACACAATTCGGCACAGACAGGACACTGAAAACTGCGCCGATGCACTCAGCAGGCTACCACCAGCCACCACTGAGGGGGCAACTGAGCATGATGCTGAGATGGTCATGGCTGTTGAAGCTTTCGAAAGTGAACGCTCACCTGTGACAGCCTGTCAGATTAAAGTCTGGACAAATAAAGACCCGCTACTGTCTTTAATTCAGAAATGTGTCCTGAATGGGGACTGGGCAGCCACGTACGGGGCATGCCCTGAGGAATTTAAACCATTTCATAGGTGCAAGAATGAACTCTCGATTCAGGCCGATTGCCTACTGTGGGGAAACCGAGTAGTCATGCCCCAGATGGGCAGAGAGGTGTTTATCTTAGAACTTCTCAATGAGCATCCGGGCATTGTCATGATGAAGGCAATTGCCAGGTCACACGTTTGGTGGCCAGGGATAGATGCAGACCTGGAACTTTGTGTTCACAGGTGCAACATGTGTGCTCAGTTGGGCAATGTGCCCAGGGAAGCCCCCCTTAGCCAAGCCATGGTCACGCATCCATGTGGACTATGCAGGTCCTTTCATGGGAAAAATGTTTTTGGTTGTAGTAGATGCCTACTCCAAATGGATTGAGTGTGCCATTTTAAATTCGAGCACATCCTCTGCCATGGTAGAAAGTCTACGGGCAATGTTCGCCGCCCATGGTCTACCGGATGTTTTGGTCAGCGACAATGGCCCGTGCTTCACAAGCACTGAATTCCAGGACTTCATGGCAGGCAATGGAGTCAACCATGTCAGAATGGCATCGTTCAAGCCGGCCTCAAACGGCCAGGCGGAACGAGCAGTGCAGATAATCAAACAGACGATGCTCAGAATCCAAAGGGGTTCCCTACAAAGCTGCTTATCACGCCTCCTGTTGGCCAATAGATCTCAACCACACTCGCTCACAGGGGTTCCACCCGCAGAGCCGCTAATGAAAAGAACGCTCAAAACCAGATTATCCCTTATACACCCTACTATGAAAGAAATTGTTGAGAGCAGGTGTCAGTCACAATGTGACTACCATGACAGGAATGCGAGGGCGCGATGTATTGATGTCAATGACCCTGTTTTTGTCCTTAATTACGCTGCAGGGCCCAAATGGCTTGCAGGCACTGTGATTGCCAAAGAGGGGAATAGGGTTTTGGTAGTTAAACTTACCTTTGACAAATTTGCCGCAAACACGTGGATGAAACTAAAAGGAGGTTCAGCAACCCCATAGAAGAAGCAGAGGAAGAACACGACGTAGAGTTTACTCCACCACAGGTGACCGAACACCGGAACCAAGTGGAGGAGAGCCCAGTCACTGTGGGCAGTCCGGACAGGCCTGAGGCACCCAAACAGCAGACACTCAGGCCAGCGCCCAACAACCGGAACCCCAACTCAGGCGCTCTACAAGGGAGCGTAAACCACCAGAGAGACTTAACCTGTGATCCCAATAAGACTTTGGGGGGGAGGTGATGTCATGTATTCAACTATCATTGTAACCTTTGCATAAGCTGACCTAAGTTGTATACCTTGAGAACACTGACCACAGGGGGCGAACTTGTGGGAGACACTCCTAACCTGGACTTTCCGGTTTAACAGGGGAAGCTCCACCCACCATCTGCCTCTTGAGGACTTGGTAATAAAGGTAACTGGTCACAGAGTGATCTTTTCTCAAGTATGGGCCTCGTGTGCATTTATACTGTATAGTAAGGACATATTATCAGTCTCACCATTTATTATGAGTGTAACACTGAGGTTTCCGGATTTCAGACGTCACACCTGTACAATATTCCAAACTATGTTTTGGATCACTTACTGGCTGTCACTGGGGGAATCTTGCCCCTGAACACTGCAGATCAGCATGTAGGCATGCAATGCCCATGATTTTCCAGCTGTTTTGTCAGGGAGTGGGGTGGTGGGGGGAGAGTGTCTTCATGTTGATGAGGAGTACTTATGTGAATGCACGCTTCCGCTCAATTAAAATCGGGAGGCCCCCACCTGAATTCCTGAAATGTGACCCTGGTGCCCAAAGCTCCACGCTCGGAGAGCACTTTTGTAAAATTATCCCTCTAATGTTGAATCGAAGATTTATTTTCAAAGGAGATGGGGTCATGTTGGGGTTTTTGTGAGTGTGAAGTTGGATGTGTGACAAACAGGGGAAAGGATGGCTTGGTGGGGGAGGAAGAAAGAGTAGAGCTGGAAAGAGAGATTGGTGTTGAGTGATGAGAGATCGGGAGCAGCGGGTTGTGGATATCTGGGTGTGGTCGAAGTGAAAAGATGTGCTGACTGCCCTGATATTTCTGTAACCAGCTGATTTGAACAATTATTTATAGCTGCTTGTACAGCTTTAGCCTAATACTGAGGGCTTGTTCCTCTGTTAAAGCTATTTGCTTTCATTTCAATAATTATTAACAAGTCTATTGGTGTGTTAATGATTTTAGACTTCAATTAGTTTTTTGTGGTAAATCAAAATTATCCGAAATGTTAAAAAAATTATAGCCTAAGTTACTGTTGGTGATAATAGCTGATGAAAACAATACATTTGTGTGATATTTCTCCATCTACAATTTTAACTCCGGCATTAGCCGTGTTATTCTAATGTCAAATAGATCAATACTGTTTGTTTATCTGTTACATTGATTTAAAAACATTTACAAAATGCTTTGATCTGATGCTGGTTAGTTGATGCTAATGTGGTGTGTTGTCCCTTTCTAAGCCAGAGCCAAGCATAAAATGCATCAACCTAGCTTCTATTGAACTAGTGTCTAGAATATTGTGCAGCAGACCCATTCAGTATTATATACAGATATGTTGCCAAATTATTGTGGAAGTCACTTCTTACCACACAGCATTGGTTCTTGTGCTGTTATGAGCTTTTGCATTTCCAAAGTATTTAAGTGGAAACCAAGCCTAAGTGATTAAGTCAGTTCTTTTATTACATTGCTATATTTCTTTCCTCGATTTTCCACTGTAATTATTGTTATTGGTATAATTTATTTATGTCTCCATAAAATCCCAGGACATGCTAAGAGTTATAAATAAGCTACATCATTCTTAGTAAAAGTGATTGATGTATAAAGCTTAATCTTTGTAAAATAATTAGTGCCATGTGATAATTAAAGTTTCTCCAACAATTTTGGACTCAATTTTCCCCGGTCATTTTTTTGGCGCGCGTGCTTTTTTTGGCGTAAATTTTTTAATTAAATTTTCCCCAAGGAACCTGCGTCAGCGTAACTGAGTTAATTACGATTTTTTGGGTACATTTTTTTACTTCATAGGGGGATTTACCTCATGTCTGCACCAGTTTTTATCATTTTTCAAAGTTTGCCCCCCAAAAATCTATCCTAGGTCGGCGTATCTGGCCACTCCCAAAACACCTTCTGGTGAGTTAAGAGAAAGCAGAGCACATTGAAAAATCGGCGCAGAAAGACGTCATTGTTTCTCATCGAAGTTTTGGAGGGAGATAAGAACACTTTAAATATGCATAATAAAGATTAAATTTTTTTAACCTTACAACAGAGTAGATGGAAGTTTGTTGGAATTCTGAATTTTTCATTTTTTTTAACTCACACGTCACAACCGAATGCCTGCAAACAGGGCTGGAGGGTCGGAGCATCGGCCAACAGAATCGGCCCTGCACCCGGATATAGGGGCTCGGGGCTTGGTGGAAAAACAAGCCCGGGGGGTGAGGTGGAGATCCAAAGACTGCGCAAGGCATCAAGTGAGCCCGGGGGGTTTGGGGAGATGGCGGGGGGGGGCGATGGGGATGGGGGTGGAATGTACTGTTGAACATGATCGGAAGAAATCACAAGACTGCAATGAGCCTGGGGGGGCAGGCGGGTGGTTCCCGATCACTGCGCTTGCTCAGACCTTGGTGCGGTCCATACAGACCTTGGGGAGAGAGAACAAAGAACCTGTCCTGCCTTGCTGCCGTTTTGAGCTTCTTGCAAAAGTAAAATTTAAGCACATGCCATAACTTGTGCGAGCCTTCTGCATCATGGTACTGTGGAGGAGACAATTGATTCGACGTTATCGCATGAGAAACCTCAGAGCCCATAGCGTGCTGGGCAGGAGGTCTTAACCATCTCGGTTATATCAAGACAGGCATTCGTACCTGCACCTAAGTGATGCAGACTGCGTCAGAAGGCTGCGTTTCTGCAAAAAAGTTGTAACTAAGATCTGTGAGTTGGTGAAAGCAGACCTGCAACCTAGAAGCATCAGGAGGACTGCTTTGTCAGTTGAAGTGAAGGTTACAGCTGCACTTTCATTCTATGCATCCGGATCCTTCCAAGCTACAGCTGGGGATATGTGCACCATTTCTCAACATGCAACACATGTCTGCATTCGGCAGGTCACGCTGCACTATATGCCCGGAGGAATGACTACATAAAGATCCCCATGACCACCCAGGCAATGTGTGACAGGGCTGTGGACTTCTCCAGGATTGCTGGCTTCCCAAAGGTACAGGGCTGCATTGATTGAACCCACATCACCTTGTAAGCACTTTTGGAGGATTCTGAGATGTACAGGAACATAAAGTGCTTCCACTCCATTAATGTACAGCTCATGTGTGACGATATGCATCGCATCATGTCAGTCAATGCAAGATACCCTGGGAGCACCAATGATGCGTTCATCCTGCGCGAAAGCGTTATATCTGCCAGGTTTCAGCAGCAGCCAGAAGGGCAGAGCTGGCTACTGGGAGACAAAGAGTACGGCCTCGCCACCTCGCTCATGACGCCCCTACGCATAACCCAGACGGAAGCTGACCAGGAATACAACATGTCACACATTGCGACGCACAGCATCATAGAGAGGACCATTGGCATCTTGAAACAGCATTTCCGATGCGTGGACCATTCCGGAGTCTACTTGCTATACTCCCCTGAGATTGTCGGTCAGTTCACTGTTGTGTGCTGCATGCTGCATAACTTAGCCATCATGAGGCAGCAGCAGCTGGTAGTGGAAGACCCACCTGGGGTGAGAGTGGCTGATGATAATGATGAGGAAGATGCAGATGATGAACAGGAGGAGGACGAGGAAGCCATGCAATTACCTGAACCCGGAGTACAATGGCGGAGGAGGGTGGGCCATTGTGCCCCTTTAACGATTGCTCGAGCCTTGCGCCAGCAGCTCATCCATGAACGTTTTGCTGCCTGAAGGCTCAGCGGCAACTATTCCACATGGACCATGTTTACTGTTTGGATCTGTTCTGTAATGTTCTGTTGTGTTAATAGAACAAATGATGGAAATTATTCTTGTTTATTTCAAAAGTTATGTTAATAATGGAACAAATAATGTAAATGATTCAGTTATAATTTAAAATATATTTTATTCAAAAATGTAACAAACATTTGTACTTACCAGAATATGTTTAGTTAAGTTAACAAACTTTAAAGTTTCGGTTAAGATCACTCACAAACTCTAAGATCACTTAAAAACTTTAAGAACACTTACTAACTTTAACTTTAACTTTAACCCCCCACCAGACGGTGGGGTCCTGGGTGTGCCTCACTGCACCCCACTGGAATACCATGGAATGTCCCACCAACACTCGTACCACTGAGGGAAGGGGCTAGCAACTCAATTGGCGGCACCTGCACCTCCTCCAAAGTGAGTACAAGAGGTGGGGCTTCATCCATCCCCGCCACCTCCCCCTCCCCCTCACCCCCATAATCTTGGTCTGGAAGGTGGGATTGGAAGATGTTCTCCTCTTCAGGCTCGTCCTCATCTGAATCTTCTGCATCGTCAGGATTGGCCTCAAGTTCTGCAAAATATATTAGAACACAGACTAATGGTTAGCAGCAGTGGAGGGAGCAGTATGGGTGGCATGAGTAGGCTCACACAGCGCAGGCAGCAGGCTGATTTGAAGGACCACGATGAATGATAGCACATTGCATCAACCGAAGCACAGCTGACGGAGACATCCCCATGAACCGAAGCATGGCTAGCCCGCGCAGTACTTAACATTTAGCAAAATCAGACTGGGGAATTTGCAGGGCATACTCTCTCCCTCGAGTGTGGGCCCAGCTTGTGCAGTGGTAGTTGCTTTTCTCCAGGCAGGACCCATCAAAGCAGCAACCCTCTCTTCCAAGGGTGTCAGTGGATGCAGATTTGCCGGGCCTCCTCCTGTTCGAATTCTTTCCCTTTTGTTATGTGCCACCTTCCTCTGCAAAGATGAAAATACAACTTTTTAGAGAGGGTGTCTTTTCGCTGGGTGGGACATACAGATGGTCACATTTACATTACAATTGCAATTGCATTGAATAAATGAAAATATTACTTACACTTACTACTTGACCAAGGTCCTGCCACTTCTTTTTGCACTGTCCTCCAGACCTCGGGGTGGTCACCATTGCACAGTAATCTTCTACAAATTGCTTCCAGCTTTTCTTCATTTCTTTGGTTGGAACTTTTATGTGACCTCTGCTGGTGTCCAGCTCCTGCCATCTGGCCTCAATCACAATAATTAGTGCCTCCACTTCATTCTGTAAGAAATTCTTGGTCCTTGTGCTGCATTGCATCTTGTATTGCAGCTCCAATTTTTCCAACGTTCTCACATAGCACTCAACATTCTCACACACACAACTGGCTCTTTAAAAATGGCCGATTGCATACTGGGAGCTGTACTGCGCATGCGTGCCCATAGTAATAACATCAAAAAC
Organism: Pristiophorus japonicus; assembly: GCF_044704955.1. Taxonomy (NCBI): domain Eukaryota; kingdom Metazoa; phylum Chordata; class Chondrichthyes; family Pristiophoridae; genus Pristiophorus; species Pristiophorus japonicus. Next base: position 126,968,350 of record NC_091986.1, read on the forward strand.
CTTTTTTTCTCCGCGCATATACAGAAGATGTGGCATCATTTCTTCGCCACAGATAGCAGGCTCTAACCGCTGAGGTATAAGCATCGGTTCCCCAAGGATTGCTGGATATCTGGACATTGCATTTTAATATTTCTCACTGCAGAAAAAAAGCTGGCAGCCTGTTGTGAGAGGGGCCCAGGTACTTCACCTTGCTTCACCTCTACAAGGACTGAGCAACTCCGTCTGGGACGAAGAGAAGAAACTATAGACAGTACAGAACAAGAAGTGACATGTTTTTACCAGGAGAAGCAGCGAGTAAGCCAAGAATTGGTGAGCATCATCCCTGCCCACACATCTTTAAGATCACAGCCACTGTGTGAGGAGGTGTCGTGTGTTCTCCCAACCAAGCCTTAGAAGAGTTTTTGTGGGCAGGTTTTGCCACAAGAACCATAGGGGTATGCCCAGCCAGTCGGTACGGATTCGGGGGTACACTGTGGATCCGAGCAGAGGGTTTAGACGTTAGGTACTTCACGATAGAAGCGGTTTAGACACACCAGGGAATTGGATTGTACGACATCGGCACTGTATTTACTTCTAGTTTTGCTGTGTTGAGGTAGCTTTAATAAAGCATTGATGGTTGAGACCGAGGTATTTGTCCGTGACTCATTCATCTGTTCAGTACAGTAATCACTCCCAGGTCTAGAACTATTGTAATGTAGGCGTGCGTCGAAAACATCTAAGGGAAACCACTTACAGAGGCGACTGCACAGGCTGCGCGGCGCCAATTTTGAACAATACTGCGACGAAACTTGACACAAGTATTTTTCGAGTATTTCTGGCCTAGAAAAACGAGCATAACTCTGGCAATATGCCAAAAAACAGCTTTGGGTAAAATTGAGCCCTATGTTTGGAATCACTTATTGGCTGCCTTCTAAGTAACATAAATAGCTTCTGTAAAAAAAAGAAAGTAGAAAATATAACGATGTGTGATTTATCCCATGTATTTCATCATCAGCATTATAAAGTTTGTGTAATGTCTAAATTGGAAATTTTGTTGGTATTTATATCTATTAAGGGTGTACTTATACACTCCAGCTTTGGCATCAGTGTATAGCAGTCCTATTTTGCCCAAACATGATAGTGTAAATGCAGCTTGAAGCAGGATTCAGGGCCTGACCTGACACCAGAGCAAAGTGGAGTGTGATTCCTTGTAGGAGGGATTCTCACTCTGCTTCATTTCAGAATCAGTTAAGGATTTAACACGACAAAGGTTTAGCATTAGTGCAAAGCTAATAGCACTTCCAACTAACACTGAACTTGTAGTGTAAATGCACTTTTAAGATATAAAATCCTATCAGATTCAGTAAATTTGTCCACCAATAATATCATAAATCTTACTACCTTCGGGAATTATAAATCACTTTTCCTACAATGGCCACTTGAACATGTGGACAGATTTTCTCTGATCAACACATGTCGTGAAATCATAATTGCATGCTTCTTAAATGAATTTAGGATGCCATTCGTCCTCCCAAAATCTTTTCATTTTCTCCACATTGGTCTCCTATGCATGACTCATTCACTTCTGGCAATTTCCCTCAGATGCTTTGCTTGACCTTTCTTTCTCTCCACTGGATAATGTCAGCTGTCTCCTTCTCCCTCAACCAGGACAATTCAATTCCCTGTGAGGCCAGCAGTTGATCCGAGAGGATCCAAACATCTGTGGTAACTTGTCAGTTTCTTCCAACAGTGTGGAAAAAGTAATTTTGAACTTGATTCTGCAGCTATGAGATTGATAAAAAAAATCATTCCTCAGACTGATAACAGCATTAAATGTCAAACCAAAGAAGGCCGAATTCATGAAATAAAAACAAAAAATTCTGGAAGTACACAGTTCAGCATCTGTAATGAATGAAGAAAGATAATGTTTCATATGTGTCCTTCATCAGAGCACAGTTTTTCCCTTTTATTTTAAGGCAGAATTCATGTTTTGCACCATCTGGGAAGTTAAAAAAAAGTCAGCATCTGGTCATCTTCCAGCATGTACCCATCATTCCTTGTCCTTGACAAGAATAACAACCATATAGAGACTCAGATTAACAATAGTATTTCCTCTTAAATTCCCACATGCTTTTTTTTTCCACTCTTGGAAGATTGAAACCAATCTGTGTGAGGCTGGGAATGTCATTTTGTCAAAGCCAATGACATTTTATAAAGATAATTTTTCATCGATATTTTAGCTCAAACTTCACTAAGCTACCAAGTGATGTTGGTTTTAGGGATAACAAGGAAAAGCATCTTCTCAAACCTCATCATACATAATACCTTCCTATTTCAACTCAATATCATCATTTTCTGAATCTTTCCTGATTCTGCCTGTGGTCTGGTCTGAGGGTCTGATGAGTTGAAGTTGTGGGATTTGTTCAGGAGTCTAATATTATAGAAATTATAGTAGAATATGAAACTACAGGGTATTTCACTTTATCAACTAGGATACCAGCTCATACTATTGGAAAACTGCTCTTAATTATGTTGTTATGTTAGTGATAATGCCTCCTCCCAATCCTCCCCAAGTTTTTAAAACTCATCCTTCGTATGCTCCACGACGACATGCAGGTCGTGATCCTTACCAACGGATCCATTACAGACCCAATCCATGTCCAGACCAGGGTCAAACAGGGCTGCGCCATCGCTCCAACCCTCTCCTCAATCTTCCTCGCTGCCATGCTCCACCTCACAATCAACAAGCTCCCCGCTGGAGTGGAACTAAACTACAGAACCAGTGGGAAGCTGTTTATCTGTCACCGCCTTCAGGTCAGGTTCAAGACCACCCTAACCTCTGTCGTCGATCTACAGTACGCGGATGACGCCTGCGTCTGTACACATTCAGAGGCTGAACTCCAGGATATAGTCGACGTATTTATTGAGGCATACGAAAGCATGGGCATTACGCTAAACATCCGAAAGACAAAGGTCCTCCACCAGCCTGTCCTCGCCGCACAGCACTGCCCCCCAGTCATCAAGATCCACGTCGTGGCCCTGGACAACGTGGACGATTTCCCATACCTCGGGACCCTCTTAACAAAAAAAACAGACATTGATGAGAAGATTCAACACCGCCTCCAGTGCGCCAGTGCAGCCTTCGGCCTGAGGAAAAGAATGTTCGACGACTAGGCCCTCAAATCTACCAGCAAGCTCATGGTCTCCAGGGCTGCAGTAATACCCGGCCTCCCTTACCCTCAATGACTGTCTGTCCCACCTGTGGCAGGGACTGTGGCTCTCATATTGGACTGTTCAGCCACCTAAGGACTCATTCTAAGAGTGGAAGCAGGTCTTCCTCAATTCCGAGGGACTGCCTATATTGATGATGATGATTTTAAAACTCCAATGTTTTCAATAATTTATTAAAATAACAGTTCATCCTATCTAATTTTTAAACTGGACTCTAAATGAATTATGTCATTATTAAAAATTATATTTTATTGGGCCCAAAATGTTTTAACTTTGCCAATAAGGAACTTGGATGTCTATCATTCTGATTGTATTTAATTGGGAATCCAAAGGTGAAAGGCCAAAGGCCCAAGTGGCAGTTTATCACCAAGGTTGAAAAGAGTAAACTAGAAAATGAGATAAATCAGGAAGTAATGACTATATTTTAAAAGTCTGCAGATTGTTGAAAGAAGGAAAGACTGAGGGAGGAAAGATGTTCCACAGTTTTGTGTTCCTGTGGAGGAATGAGTTAGAATAAAGAGTAGGCAATGAGTCTTGATTTCAAAATAGTGGTGATATAGGGAGAAGAAAGAACACACAGGATTGTGCATTTAATGCTTTGAAGAAATGAGAAGAAAGTTCAGATGAATGCTGACCATAGTCGCATTGATAAAATAGAGAAAGACAAGAAAGTTATTGGAGGCTAGAAGTGGGAGAGTGATATTCTTATCAGATTACATAGAATTGCAGAGAAGTTACATGTAAACAGGCTGTTCGGCCCACCAGTCCATGTTGGTTTTTATCCTGCATGTAAGCAGTAATTCTAATCCATGTGGCTGCCTTGTTCTCATATATTTGTATCTGTTTAAGGATCATGAAAATTGTTAGAAGATTATTAGTTAAATCTTTGGCACTATAGAGATTGATGCTGTCTCAGTACTAATGGTTCCTTCTGATTTTGACATAAACTGAACGGGTTTAGTGCAGACAACTTTGGACTCGACATTTACCCCTATTTATCTAGGGGTATATTTTGTTCCTTTTCAAAGAATGGATAGCCCTGCTTTTGTACATTTTGAGTTTCTAATTAAAATTAAATGATGGTGACAATAATATTTCTGCAGTTTAATTAGTGAAATGTAAATTGAATTGTGGGAACAACAGAAAACAGGCCAATCTTGACACATCTGCATTAACACTTCTTTGGCATACCTCGTGTAATTAAATAACTGGTCAAAAGGAGTGACAAACGGGTGTCTAGTCTGACCTGGCATACCTCCGCTGGCCTTAAGCCGGGTCTCTCTGAAGGGCCAGGCAGGGAAATTCCAAATGTAGGGAGTTCCTGCCCCTTTTATGATGATTGTATAGAACAGGGCACAAAGCTATCCTGGAAAGTTAGCCACCAGGTCAGATTTCAACATATCCAAGTCTCAGTCTAGTTCCCAGACATTCTGTATCACTCTGCTGAAGTTATAGTTGGAGTACACCAGAATGACCCTGGATTTCCAGGGTCTATTCCTCCAGTAATGTGTATGAAAATGTAAAATGAATGTTGTGCCAATAAATTGACAGTGATGATGAGTAACACATTTGATTTATTTTTAAATGCACTAAGCTTCTGTATGATCTACTCTATGGAAAATAAGTTGAATTCCCAAAAAAATTACAAATATAATTTTAATAAATATTCAAGTGGTGACTTGTACAATAATTTTGAATACTTCATACCTATATGTTCTTTTCTGCCACAAACGTCCTAATGTTACTAGTCAAATGAGGTCGTATATCTTCAGGAGCACTACATATATTACTCCATCACTGACATTATTCGCAATTCAGTCTCCAACGGTTGCAGATCAATAGTGCCAAAAAAAGGAAAGCCCACATGAGCTTTACTAATGAAAGTGAGCACTGCCTGCTCAATGTAACGAAAAAATTACTCTCAAACGCAAAACATTAACTGAATCCCAGAACTCTGAAAAGGACATAGACAGGCTAAGTGAGTGGGCAACAATTTGGCAGATGGAGTATAATGTTGGGAAGTGTGAGGTCATGCACTTTGGCAGAAAAAAATGGAGAAAGATTGCAAAGTGCTGCAGTACAGCGGGACCTGGGGGTATGTGTGCATGAAACACAAAAGGATAATATTTGCAGGTACAGCAAATGATCAGGAAGGCCAATAGAATCTTGGCATTTATTGCAAAGGGGATGGAGTATAAAAGCAGGGAAGTTTTGCTACAGCTAAATAGGGTATTGGTGAGGCCACACTTGGAATACTGCGTGCAGTTTTGGTTTCCATATTTACGAAAGGATATACTTGCTTTGGAGGCAGTTCAGAGAAGGTTCACTAGGTTGATTCTGGGGATGAGGGGGTTGACTTATGAGGAAAGATTGAGTAGGTTGGGCCTCTACTCATTGGAATTCAGAAGAATGAGAGGTGATTTTATCGAAACTTATAAGATTATGAGGGGGCTTGACAAGGTGGATGCAGAGAGGATGTTTCCACTGATGGGAGAGATTAGATCTAGAGGGCACGATCTTAGAATAAGGGGCCGCCCATTTAAAACTGAGATGAGGAGAAATTTCTTCTCTCAGAGGGTTGTGGATCTGTGGAATTCGCTGCCTCAGAACTGTGGAAGCTGGCACTGAATAAATTTAAGACAGAAATAGACAGTTTCTTAAACGATAAGGGGTTATGGGGAGCGGGCAGGGAAGTGGAACTGAGTCCATGATCAGATCAGCCATGATTTTATTGAATGGCGGAGCAGGCTCGAATGGGCTGTATGGCCTACTCCGGTTCCTATTTCTTATGTTCTTATGTTTATGATGAACTTATATATCTATAAAGGATGTCATCTCATTACAGTGGTTTCAGCAAGATTATTATAAATTCCTACCTTTTAAGAAAATATCTCTGCTGATATTTTTGTGTTTGATACACAGCCTGTCCAAGCCAAAACAATGTAGACATAGTAGGTAATCCCGATACCACACAATTCTTAAAAGAATAATAATACCCAGGATTCTTCTATGTTTCTTTTTCAGATGTTATTTTGATCAACAAAAATTTCATCCACCAGCTAGATATAATAAATAGGTTTTGGTTGTCTGACTGAATGTTTTCAGCTGTCTAGGCCAGAAAGGGTAGTGACGTGGGTAACTCCTTCAAGAAAATCAATACATGGTTGTTTTAAACATTGATGACTCACTCTTCCTCTAGGGAATGAATGCTTTTACTGAATTTCAGATTCAGTGACTAATGTGCAGTCTTCAGTAACTCTGAACCTAGATGATCTAAAAAAATACAGATAACAACCAACTGATCAAATTACATTCAAGGTGCTTCATACTTGACTTTTCTGCTATATTGTTGTACAAAGATATACAGAATGGGTATGTTTTCTGAAATTAAAATGTTATAACTCGAGTGTAAGCTCAACATATATGGCTAATTTTATATTTTTGGTGAAGAAGCTAAGCTAGATTTATCTCATCCAAAACGCCACCACTTGTATCCTCTTTCATTTCCTAACCTCGCTAATCACCACTGGTTCTGTCATGTATGTAACCATCATGGAACGGTAATCTTCATGTAACTGTAACCTTCATGCAACTCCTGTACACTGTACTTATACCCTAGAAATGCACACTCTGACCACAGGGGGTGAACTTGTGGGAGACACTCCTCACCTGGGTTTCCAGGTATAAAATCGGAGGTCTCACCCAGGGTCAGCACTCTTTGGTCCTGGGACTAAAGGTTAAGGTCACGTAGTGACTGTGTCTGCGGTACATGCCTCGTGTGAGTTTGTAGTATGGTGCAGGGACACTACAGGTTCCCTGTACCCCAATCTATTAAATTCAAAATTCTAATCTTCATTTACAGATCCCCGGAGGCTCAACTCACCCAACCTGTGCAAACTCCAGTAACTCCTTCAGTCTTTTGCTAGCCTCCTGTGCATCCCTTAACTCCACCTTTTGTATTACAGTCTTCAGTTGTTTCAGCCCTACTTTCTGGAACCCTCTCCCTGTTCAGTGCTAGGAGATTATTTTGGCCATGAGAGAAGGGCACTGCTCAGGCACTCCAGTCTCACAATAAAGCAGCTCCCTCTTTTAATATTTGTTGGGGTCTAATGAACCTTGCACATAGCTGTGTGCAGGTTTCCATGTACTTTCTGCTGGTTGGCCACCATGGGCTGCATTGGGTGCGTTGCAGGCCTCAGGCCTCCCACCATTGGACTATTGTCCCTCTACATAAAAGCAACTTTTGTTAAAGATTTGTACCATGTACTGTTGCTGTGTAGCACATTCACTCTTTTCTAAAACATTTACGCAGCCACAGAAGGATCAGCATCTGGGCAATGTGGATGGAGGGGACAGTTGAAATCTGAGGTGTTGCAGTACAGGTTGAGAAAGGAGCAGCAATGAACAAACTGGTCTCTAATAGGTTGAAAGCTTGCTTCAAAGCCTAGGTTTTCAGACAGTTGACACCTGTAACTATGGAAGATTTATATGGTTTTGCATTAAGTGGAGACCAACTAATAAATACGTTATCTCATCTGTAGGGACTGCAACTTGATTAAACCTGGATGAGTTAACTAATCCGAAGCACGACAAGAATGCAAATTAGAAAACACTATTAATATGGAAAAAGAAAATGAAGTGGACATGGCCAAGATTAAAATTATAATTATTCTATTATAAAACCAGGATAATTATACCGTTATCACAAATTATAGCTGAAGATTAAGTAAATTATAACGTTATTGTCTTTAAGTGCTGTCTAAGTGTTTGTTTAAGTGCTGACTTATATCATTAGACCTATAACTAGCATTTTATTGGGTTTTATTGTACTGATGTGTTTTAATATAAAATTGCTGTTTGATGTGGACTTCTTGTTTATTTCTAATTTTTGTATTTTTATATTTGAGTTACAAAGAAACCCATTAATAAAAGGATTTATTTCTGTTCTGTATAGATATTGCCAGGAATGCTGCAATTGGATCTCAGGCTCCTCGTTCATCCATTGCTGACTTTGGTGGTTCTGTGCAAGCTCTAGTTGGAGACCATAGCATCCAGAGCTCTTCACATGCCAGTCAACCATCAGTGTTTACATTTGAAAACCCAATTCAGGTTCAGCCCATTCTTTCATCCAGTGTACCACAGGACTACCTCTTCCTGCACCAATGTATGAGCAAGAGGACAGAAAATGCTAGGTATGAATTTCTAGCTGAATACAGTATCAAAGGCAAAATCTGTATAATTAGATTTTCAAAATAGCAGGCTAGATGACAACACTGATGTCTGGCTCACGGTATGTGCAGTCATCAGAACAGGTAATAAGCAGAGTTGGGTCATGTTTTGTATTGCATTAAATTAGAATCAAAGGCAGCTGGAGCTGAATTCATCAACATTAACTTATAGCAGATGCCAGAAATGATTATTTAATGCGAAGATTTGATTCCCAATCATTCTTCATTATTTCTTCAATTAACTGAGTGAAATGAGTTTATCCAGAATCAATCCAGTTCACAGCATGTACAATCAGGAAGTGTGTATTTGTGTTTGTAAAAAGCAATTCTTGTATTTATTGGTTGAACATTCTTTCCCCATCTCTATGGTTATGGCTTGAGGCTTAATGGAAGTTCACATTATAATTTGTGTAGAGTCCAAACTAGTTTCTCCAACTCACTGGTCCAGAACTAGTGCGCCTAGAAAACAACAGCGGTAGTTAAATGTTCCACAGATAGAAATTTAGCGACCTGCTGTTTGAAGGCCAAATTCTACCAAAAATATCAATGTGAATGCTTTATGATCTGTGGGGAAAGTTGAAATGTTGGAGCAAGTCCCATTCTCTTTCAAAGAATGCTCAGGCATTTGAGTAGTTCACTGGTGACCTCTAACGATAGAAACCCAGTACTGCAAGACAAAGTCACACTTGTGAAATGTCTCAGACCTGATCATTTTGACACTGCCAGGGTGAATATGTTCACACCAAAAAACAAAATAGAGTACTGTGGCAGTACATTGGCATTTTTGTCTTTAATGCCAATCTTTATAGGTCTGCTCTGATTGCTGACCTAATTGATCTCCAAAGAACTGTCTATTCAGTTACATGTTTTAGGCAGAGAACCACAGACGTTTACAACACAGAACAAGGCCATTCATCCCATCGTGCCTATATATGTTCTTTACTAGAGCAATCCAAAATTAATCCGCCTGTCCATTTCTCTCCTCGTAGCCCTAATTTCCTCTGAATATTTAGCCAATTTTCCTTTAAAACATGGAATAGTCTCTGCCTCAAACAATTCCTGTGGCAACATATTCCAAGCTCCAACAATCCAACGTAATGAATGGCAAGGGCCATTCCTTCACAGCTGACTGCAAAATCGAGCCGAATATTTTCCTCACTATTTATTTCAACTAAGCATTCTGCTTCTAGAACATAAGAACATAAGAAATAGGAGCAGGAGTAGGCCATACGGCCCCTCGAGCCTGCTCCGCCATTTAATACGATCATGGCTGATCTGATCATGGACTCAGGTCCACTTCCTCACCTGCTCTCCATAACCCCTTATTCCCTTATCATTTAAGAAACTGTCTATTTCTGTCTTAAATGTATTCAATGTCCCAGCTTCCACAGATCACTGAGGCACCGAATTCCACAGATCCACAACCCTCTGAGAGAAGAAATTTCTCCTCATCTCAGTTTTAAATGGGCGACCCCTTATTCTAAGATCAGCCCTCTAGTTCTAGTCTCCCCTATCAGTGGAAACATCCACTCTGCATTAACCTTGTCAAGCCCCCTCATAATCTTATAACTTCGATAAGATCACCTCACATTCTTCTGAATTCCAATGAGTAGAGGTCCAACCTACTCAACCTTTCCTCATAAGTCAACCCCCTCATCTCTGGAATCAACCTTGTGAATCTTCTCTGAATTGCCTCCAAAGCAAGTATATCTTTCCTAAATATGGAAACCAAAACTGCATGCAATATACCAGGTGTGGCCTCACCAATACCCTGTACAACTGTAGCAAGACTTCCCTGCTTTTATACTCCATTCCCTTTGCAATAAAGGCCAAGATTCCATTGGCCTTCCTGATCACTTGCTGTACCTGCATACTAACCTTTTGTGTTTTATGCAAAGGTACCCCCAGGTCCCGCTGTACTGCAGCACTTTGCAATCTTTCTCCATTTAAATAATAACTTGCTCTTTGATTTTTTTTCTGCCAAAGTGCATGACCTCACACTTTCTAACATTATACTCCCATCTTCCAAATTTTTGCCCACACACTTAGTCTGTCTATGTCCTTTTGCAGATTTTGTTTGTCCTCCTCACACATGGCTTTTCCTCCCATCTTTGTATCGTCGGCAAACTTGGCTACGTTACACTCAGTCCCTTCTTCCAAGTCGTTAATATAGATTGTAAATAGTTGGGGTCCCAGCACTGACCCCTGCAACACCCCACTAGTTACTGGTTGCCAACTCGAGAATGAACCATTTATCCCTACTCTCTGTTTTCTGTTCGTTAGCCAATTCTCTATCCATGCTAATATATTATCCCCAACCCCGTGAACTTTTATCTTGTGCAGTAACCTTTTATGTGGCACCTTGTCAAATGCCTTCTAGAAGTCCAAATACACTACATCCACTGGTTCCCCTTTATCCACCCTGTTCGTTACATCCTCAAAGAATTCTAGCAAATTTTTCAAACATGACTTCCCCTGCATAAATCCATGTTGACTCTGCCTGACCGAATTTTCCTTTTCCAAATGTCCTGCTACTGCTTCTTTAATAATGGACTCCAATATCTTCCCAACCACAGATCTTATAGATTTAGTAATGTTGCCAGTTGCTAGCCTCAAACCTAGGCTTTCCCTACCCCCATCCATGTTAGTTTAAATCCTCCCTCACTGCTGTATTTACCCTCTCCTCTAGGACATTGGAGTCATTTCAGTTCAGGTGAAGGCCATTCCTTCGGTATAGCCTTCCCTTGTTCGAGAATTGAATCATAAAATCATAGAAATGTATGGCACAGCATGAAACCAACCAGGGAACAGGCTATTTTAGATCTTGTATTGTGTAATGAGACAGGGTTAATTAGCAATCTCATAGTAAAGGATCCTCTGGGGCAGTGTGATCATAATAGGATAGAATTTCACCTTACATTTGAGAGTGACTTGCCTAAGTCCGAAACTAGAGTCTTAAACTTAAATAAAACCAATTACATAGGTATGAAGGACGAGTTGGCTAAGGTAGATTGGAAAAAAAGATTAAAAGGTATAGTAATAGATAAGCAGTGGTTAGCATTTAAATAAATATTTCATAATTCTCAATAAAAATACATTCCATTGAGAAACAAAAACTCCACAGGAAAAGTGATCCATCTGTGGCTAACTAAAGAAATTAAGGATGGCATCAGATTGAATGAGGCGCTTATAATGTTGCAAAGAATAGAAGTATGCCTAAGGATTGGGAGATTTTCAGAAACCAGCAAAGGATGACCAAAAAATTGATCAAAAGGGAAAAAATAGACTGAGAGAAAACTAGCAAGAAATATAAAAACAGATTGGAAGAGCTTCTAAAAGTATGTAAAAAGGAAGAGAGTCACAAAAGTAGAGACTGAGGTAGGAGAAATTATTAGGGGGAATAAGGAAATGGCAAAAACGTTAAACAAATATTTTGCATCTGTCTTCACAGTAGAAGATGCAACTACAAGCCAGTTAACCTGACATCAGTTGTTGGGAAAATGCTGGAATCCATTGTTAAGGAAGTGGTATCAGGGTCCAATGGGAGTGAGGAACTTAATGTAATTAATATAAGTATAGAAAAAGTACTCAGAAACTAATGGGACTAAAAGCCAACAAATCCCCTGGACCCGATGGCCTACATCCTAGGGTTCTAAAAGAGGTGGCTGCAGAGATAGTGCATTGCATTCGTTTTAATCTTTCAAAATTCTCTAGATCCTAGAATGGTCCCAGCGGACTGGAAGGTAGCAAATGTAACATCGCTATTCAAGAAAGGAGTGAGAGAGAAAACAGAACTACAGGCCAGTTAACCTGACGTTAGTTGTCGGGAAATGCTGGAATCCATTGTTAAGGAAGTGGTATCAGGGCACTTAGATAATCATAACATGATTAGGCATAGTCAACATGGTTTTATGAAAGGGAAATTATGTTTAACAAATTTATTAGAGTTTTTTGAGGATGTAACTAGATAAAGGGGAACCAATGAATGTAGTATATTTGGATTTTCAAAAGGCATTCGATAAGGTACCACATAAAAGCTTATTACACAAGATATGGGCTCATGGGATTGGAGGTAATGTATTAGCATGGATAGAGGATTTGTTAACGGAGAGAAAGCAAGGAGTAGGGATAAGCAGGTCATTTTCAGGTTGGCAACTGTAACTAATGGGGTGCCGCAAGGATCAGTGCTGGGGCCTCAGCTATTTACAATCTCTATTAATAATCTAGATGAAGGGACCGAGTGTAATGTATCCAAGTTTGCTGATGATACAAAGCTAGGTGGGACAGTAAGCTGTGAGGAGAACACAAAGTGTCTGCAAAGGGATATAGATAAACTAAGTGAGTGGGCAGTAAGGTGGCAGATGGAGTATAATGTAGGGAAATGTGAGGTTATTCACTTTGGCAGGAAGAATAGAAAAACAGAATATTTTTTTAATGGCGAGAAACTTTTAAATATCAGAGATTTGGGTGTCCTTGTGCAAGAAACACAGAAAGCTAGCATGCAGGTACAGCAAACAATAAGGAAGGCAAATGGCATGTTGTCCTTTATTGCAAGGGGGTTGGAGTATAAGAGTAAGGAAGTCTTGCTACAATTGTACAGGGCCTTGGTGAAACCACACCTGGAGTAGTGTGAATAGTTTTGGTCTCCTTATCTAAGGAAGGATATAATTGTCTTGGAGGTGGTGCAATGGAGGTTTACTAGATTGATTCCTGGGATGAGAGGGCTATCATGAGAAATTGTGTAGAACGGGCCTATACTTATGATTATTGTATAAATTATATTTTATTTTATATAATCTGATATGTCCTTACTATATAGTATAAATGCACACGAGGCCCATACTTGAGAGAAGATCACTCTGTGACCAGTTACCTTTATTACCAAGACCTCAAGTGAAGAAGGTGGGTGGAGCTTCCCCTTTTATACCTGAAAGTCCAGGTTAGGAGTGTCTCCCACAAGTTCGCCCCTTGTGGTCAATGTTCTCAAGGTGTACAACTTAGGTCAGCTTATGCATAGGTTACAATGATAGTTGAATACATGACATCACCTCCCCCCCAAAGTCTTATTGGGATCACAGGTTAAGTCTCTCTGGTGGTTTATGCTCCCTTGTAGAGCGCCTGAATTGGGGCTCCGGTTGTTGGGCGCTGGTCTGAGTGTCTGCTGTTTGTGGTGCCTCAGGCCTGTCTGGACTGCCCACAGTGACTGGGTTCTCCTCCACTTGGTTCCGGTGTTCGGTCGCCTGTGGTGGAGTAAACTCTGCGTCGTGTTCTTCCTCTGCTTCTTCTATGGGGTTGCTGAACCTCCTTTTAGTTTCATCCACGTGTTTGCGGCAGATTTGTCCATTGCTAAGTTTAACCCTATTCCCCTCTTTGGCAATCACAGTGCCTGCAAGCCATTTGGGCCCTGCAGCGTAATTATGGACAAAAACAGGGTCATTGACATCAATACATCGCGCCCTCGCATTCATGTCATGGTAGTCACATTGTGACTGACGCCTGCTCTCAACAATTTCTTTCATAGTAGGGTGTATAAGGGATAACCTGGTTTTGAGCGTCCTTTTCATTAGCAGCTCTTCAGGTGGAACCCCTGTGAGCGAGTGTGGTCAGGATCTATTGGCCAACAGGAGGCATGATAAGCGGCTTTGAAGGGAACCCCCTTGGATTCTGAGTATCCCCTGTTTGATTATCTGCACTGCTCGTTCCCCCTGGCCATTTGAACGGTGCCGTTCTGACATGGTTGATTCCATTGCCTGCCATGAAGTCCTGGAATTCAGTGCTTGTGAAGCACGGGCCATTGTCGCTGACCAAGACATCCAGTAGACCATGGGCGGTGAACATTGCCCGTAGACTTTCTACCGTGGCAGAGGATGTGCTTGAATTTAAAATGGCACACTCAATCCATTTGGAGTAGGCGTCTACTACAACCAAAAACATTTTTCCCATGAAAGGACCTGCATAGTCCACATGGATGCGTGACCATGGCTTGGCGGGCCAGGACCAGTGGCTAAAGGGGGCTTCCCTGGGTGCGTTGACCAGCTGAGCACACGTGTTGCACCTGCGAACACAAAGTTCCAGGTCTGCATCTATCCCTGGCCACCAAACGTGTGACCTGGCAATTGCCTTCATCATGACAATGCCCGGGTGCTTATTGTGAAATTCTCTGATAAACACCTCTCTGCCCATCTGGGGCATGACTACTCGGTTTCCCCACAGTAGGAAATCGGCCTGAATCGAGAGTTCACCCTTACGCCTATGAAACGGTTTAAATTCCTCAGGGCATGCCCCGTATGTGGCTGCCCAGTCCCCATTCAGGACACATTTCTTAACTAAAGACAGAGCGGGTCTTTATTTGTCCAGACTTTAATCTGACGGGCTGTCACAGGTGAGCCTTCACTTTCGAAAGCTTCAACAGCCATGACCATCTCAGTATCATGCTCAGTTGCCCCCTCAGTGGTGGCTAGTGGGAGCCTGCTGAGTGCATCGGCGCAGTTTTCAGTCTGTGCCGAATTGTGTAATCATAGACGGCTATCGTGAGTGCCCACCTCTGTATGCAGGCCGATGCATTCGCATTTATGGCCTTGTTGTGTGCCAAAAGGGACATTAGGGGTTTGTGATCTGTCTCCAGCTCAAATTTCCTGCCAAACAGGTACTGGTGCATTTTTATTTACTGCTTATACACATGCTAGCGCTTCCTTTTCTACCATCCCGTAGCCCTTTTCTGCCTGGGACTGACTTCCGGAGGCATAAGCTACCGGCTGTAACTGACCATTGGCATTCACATGCTGCAAAACACACCCGACCCCATAGGACGACGCATCGCACGTTAGAACAAGTTTCTTACACGGGTCATATAACGTTAACAGTTTGTTGGAGCATAACAAGTTGCGTGCCCTATCAAAAGCCCTTTCCTGGCTATCCCCCCCAGACCCAATCACCACCTTTGCATAGGAGCATGTGTAGCGGCTGTAATAGCGTGCTCAATTTTGGAAGAAAGTTACCAAAATAGTTCAGGAGCCCCAGGAACGAACGCAGCTCCGTTCTGTTACAGGGTCTGGGTGCTCTCTGGATTGCTTCCGTTTTGATGGCAGTGGGTCTGATCCCATCTGCTGCTACCTTCTTCCCCAGGAATTCTACCTCTGGAGCTAAGAAGACACACTTCGTCTTTTTCAGTCGCAACCCTACCCGGTCCAGTCCTGCGTAGCACCTCCTCCAGGTTGTGGAGGTGTTCTTCAGTATCGCGACCCATGATGAGGATGTCGTCTTGAAAAGCCATCGTCCTTGGAATCGACTTGAGGAGGCTTTCCATATTTCGCTGAAAGATTGCGGCGAACGAACGAATCCTGAATGGACATCTGTTATACTCAAACAACCCCTTGCGTGTCGTGATAGTGGTCAGCTTCTTTGACTCACTCGCCAGCTCCTGGGTCATGTAAGCTGATCTTGGAGTGACACCCGATTGATGGTGGCCTTGTAATCGCCACATATCCTGACCGACCCATCCACCTTGAGCACCGGCACGATCGGGCTCGCCCAGTCACTGAATTCGACTGGCGAGATGATGCCTTCCCTCAGCAGGCGGTCCAATTCGCATTCTATCTTTTCCCGCATCACGTACGGCACCGTTCTGGCCTTGTGGTGTACTGGCCTGATGTCCAGGTTTATGTGAATCATTACCTTGGCCCCCCTGAAAGTGCAGATGCCGGGTTGAAATAATGAATCAAATTTGTCCAGGATCTGTGAGCATGATACTCGCTCCACAGAAGAAATTGCATTGACATCGCCCCATTTCCAGTTCATGACAGCAAGCCAACTCCTCCCCAGTAGTGCGGGACCATCCCCCGGGACAATCCAGAGTGGCAACCTGTTCTCCGAATCTTTGTGGGACACGACTATCGTGGCGCTGCCTAGCACCGGAATGATCTCCTTTGTATATGTCCGTAGCTGTGCGTCAATCGGCAATAATTTTGGCCTCCTGGCCTTGGACACCCACAACCTTTCGAACTGTTTGATATTCATCAGGGACTGGCTGGCCCCCGTGTCTAGCTCCATTAATACTGGGATGCCATTGAGGAGCACGTTCATCATTATCGGTGGCGTCCTGATATATGAACAGTATATGTGCTCCACATGAACTCGCTGAACTTCAGCTTCCAGCGATTTCCCCGAGTATTCATTTGGCCGCATAGGGCTTACATCGGGCCCGTCCTCCTCGTACATCAACCTGGCTGCAGGCTTCCTGCACATACGCGCCAAGTGACTGCTGACGTTGCAGTTTCTGTAGGTATATTGCTGATACCTGCAAGCTCTGGCTGGGTGTTTGCCTCCACACCTCCAGCATGAGCTGGAGGCCCCGTTGTTGGAAACAAAAGGTCCATTACCAGTCGATCGTCTCTGACTGTCTCTGTAACTGTCCTTAAACGCACCATTAACAGGTATTGATGGCCCCATTACTGGCCGCATTTTCCATTGCGATGGCATGAATCACCATTCAGCTAGCCATTGTCTCTGTTGAATTCCCCCTTTGGGTTCCAATACATGCTGGGGCATGTCCAATTGCCCTTGTCTGCCTAGAGAACTGTGTGTCGCGTTAACAATGTTGACTCCCTGGTCGTTTGCTGCATTTGAGCCAAGATTTTTGTCATACATCATTCTGGTCTCTTCCTCCCCTGAGATAAATGTCTGGGCTATCAGAGCCGCCGCTTCCAAGGTCAAGTCTTTGGTTTCAATCAGTTTCCTGAAAACCCCAGCGTGCCCGATGCCCTCAATAAAAAAAGTCTCGCAGCATCTCTGCTCTGCATGCATCTGTGAACTTACATAGGCTCGCCAGTTGCCGGAGATCTGCCACGAAGTCAGGAACGCTTTGCCCTTCTCGCCACCGGTGCGTGTAAAACCGGTGTCTCGCCATGTGCATGCTGCTCGCCGGTTTAAGGTGTTCCCCGATCAACTTACTGAGCTCTTCGAACGTCTTGTCCGCCGGCTTCTCTGCCGCTAGAAGGTCCTTTATCAGGGAGTACGTTCTGGATCCACAAACCGTCAGGAGATGAGTCCTGCGTTTGTTGGCCGAATCCTGTCCCAACCCTTCCTTAGTGACAAAACTTTGCTGTAGTCTCTCAATAAAGTCATCCCAATCATCACCAACACTGTACCTCTCATCTGTGCTGCTAGTGACCATGCTCACATGGTTTAAATACCAGTTTATCGTCGCCAATGATATGTCCTTACTATACAGTATAAAAGCACATGAGGCCCATACTTGAGAGAAGGTCACTCTGTGACCAGTTACCTTTATTACCAAAACCTCAAGTGAAGAAGCTGGGTGGAGCTTCCTCTTTTATACCTGAAAGTCCAGGTTAGGAGTGTCTCCCACAAGTTCGTCCCTTGTGGTCAATGTTCTCAAGGTGTACAACTTAGGTCAGCTTATACATGGGTTACAATGGTAGTTGAATACATGACATAATCAATCTTGATTTACTGATTCTACTATTGTAGAATCTTTATTGTATTTACCATATAAATTGAATTTCTCTTTTTTTCTTGCTTGTATCTATTCGCGTGCGCATTTTGGCTACTGCTTCAGATCCGAGCCATTGACTTCTTTTTACACTTCCTTCTCCCATTTCTTTTTCTCTCTTTCCCTCCCTGATCAATATCCAATGTTGACGTGCCACCTATCATCTATCCTCTCTCATATACTTTGTCCTTTAAAATCCTTACCATAGAATTTATTGCTCTTCAACTTTCCTACTCTCCTGCTGCCGTCCCAGGCTTAGAAACATAGAAACATAGAAAATAGGTGCAGGAGCAGGCCATTCAGCCCTTCTAGCCTGCACCGCCATTCAACGAGTTCATGGCTGAACATGAAACTTCAGTACCCACTTCCTGCTTTCACGCCATACCCCTTGATCCCCCGAGTAGTAAGGACTTCATCTAACTCCCTTTTGAATATATTTAGTGAATTGGCCTCAACTACTTCCTGTGGTAGAGAATTCCACAGGTTTACCACTCTCTGGGTGAAGAAGTTTCTCCTTATCTCGGTCCTAAATGGCTTACCCCTTATCCTTAGACTGTGACCCCTGGTTCTGGACTTCCCCAACATTGGGAACATTCTTCCTGCATCCAACCTGTCCAAACCCGTCAGAATTTTAAACGTTTCTATGAGGTCCCCTCTCACTCTTCTGAACTCCAGTGAATACAAGCCCAGTTGATTCAGTCTTTCTTGATAGGTCAGTCCCACCATCCCGGGAATCAGTCTGGTGAATCTTCGCTGCACTCCCTCAACAGCAAGTATGTCCTTCCTCAAGTTAGGAGACCAAAACTGTACACAATACTCCAGGTGTGGCCTCACCAAGGCCCTGTACAACTGTAGCAACACCTCCCTGCCCCTGTACTCAAATCCCCTCGCTATGAAGGCCAACATGCCATTTGCTTTCTTAACCGCCTGCTGTACCTGCATGCCAACCTTCAATGACTGATGTACCATGACACCCAGGTCTCGTTGCACCTTCCCTTTTCCTAATCTGTCACCATTCAGATAATAGTCTGTCTCTCTGTTTTTACCACCAAAGTGGATAACCTCACATTTATCCACATTATACTTCATCTGCCATGCATTTGCCCACTCACCTAACCTATCCAAGTCACTCTGTAGCCTCATAGCATCCTCCTCGCAGCTCACACTGCCACCCAACTTAGTGTCATCCGCAAATTTGGAGATACTACATTTAATCCCTTCGTCTAAATCATTAATGTACAATGTAAACAGCTGGGGCCCCAGCACAGAACCCCAGCTTGATTCCCTTTTAGACACAGCTTCCCTCTGTGCCTCTCTTGGCATTCTCCAAGGGGCCCACCGTGGCACTCGTCGCTGTCTTCTCACAAGCAGCAACCCCAACTGTCCCATCCCAATCTCTCACCGACCTTACCGCCCAGCTTACCCTGGGAAGGCTAACCTTGCAAATCTCCTCCCGTGCAACTCATTCCTCCAACCAATGACCGTGTGTATTCTGGTAGTCGATCAGCCATCACGGATGTTCTCAAAATCTCCTTACAAAATGTCTGTTCACTTTCAAACAAGGCACTTGCCATCCATGAACTTATTATGGATGAATGGCACTAACGGAAATGACACACTTCCTTTAATCGAAGCCTCCCCTCCTGACTATACCTTCTACCAACTGCCCCGCCCAGACCGCCGCGGTGGGGGTATAGCTCTCATCACTAAATCATACTTTGGTCTGTCCCCTTACTCCTCCGGCACTTTCTCATCTTTTGAATATCTCGCCTTATTCCACTCCTCGAACATAATAACGTTATCACGGATATATCCTCACTGCTTTCCTCCCTCAACCTTTGCACCGAGCAACTTCTCATCCTCGGTGATTTCAACCTCCATCTCAACTCATCTTGTTCTCTCTCCTCTGAATTCACTACCCTCCTGTCCTTCCTTAATCTCTCCCTCCATGTAAATTCATCAACCCGTATTCATGGCCACCCCCAAGACCTTGCAATCTCTTGTGGCCTTGCTATTCTAAACGTATCAATTAAAGATAAAGCCATCTCTGACCACTTTCTTGTATCGCTCTCGACCCACATTCCCCTTCCCCAATCCAAACCTACTTCCTTCTGCACCGCCCCTGGAAAAAAACTCTCTCCAAATTCTGTTACAACTGCACTTATCAACTCAAAACTGTCCAACCTTTGGCCCTCTTTTAATAATTAAATTTCTTCAGCCACCGATCTGCTCAATCACACCCTCACTACCATCTTTGGTGCCCTAGTCCCTATTAAAATGATTACTCTCTCCCACCCTTACCATTCCCCCTGGTACAGCCCTCATCTGCGCTCCCTCAAGTCAAAAGGGCGCAGACTTGAACAGATGGGGCAGACAACTGGTTTTGGCATTCACCACCAGATCTGGCTCGAACACATAAAACACTATCGGTTCTTACTCTTGTCTACAAAATCTGCTCACTATTCCAGGATCATTCTGGATTGCAAAAATAACCCCAGGCTACTATTCTCTACTGCTAACGGTCTCCTTAAACCCCTCTCCCCTGTCTCCACCATACTCAACTCCAACAACAAGTGTGAGGAGCTCATGGACTTCTTTGACTCAAAGATTGAGACCATCCGATCAGCTGCCTCTGCCAGATCCCTTCCTTCACCCAGCCCACAGGGCCAAACTTCATCTGACGCTCCCACCTGCCCTAGCCCTAAACTCATATCTTTCTCTAGTTTCTCTTTGATCTTCCTTCTTAATCTCTCCAAACTCATCTTATCCATGAGACGCACTTCCTGCTCTCTTGACCCTGTTCCCATTAAACTGCTGATCACCCAACTTCCTTTTCTGGCTCCCATGTTAGCTGACATTGTTAATGGTTCTCTGTCCTCAGATACTGTTCCCCTCTCCTTCAAATCTGCTGTCATCACCCCTCTCCTCAAAAAAACAACCCTTGACCCCACTTTGCTTGCTAGCTATCGCCCCATCTCCAAACTCCCTTTCCTGTCCAAAGTACTTGAACGTGTTGTTGCCTCCCAAATCCGTGACCATCTTTCCATGAATTCAGTGTTTGAATCCCTTCAATCTGGTTTTCACCCCTGCCACAATACCGAAACAGCTCTCATCAAAGTTACAAATATTATATTTTGCGACTGTGACAAAGGTAAACTATCCCTCCTCGTCCTTCTGGACCTGTCTGCAGCCTTTGACACAGTTGACCACTCCATCCTCCTCAAACGCCTCTCCACCAAAGTCCAGCTAGGTGGGACTGCACTCGCCTGGTTCCATTCTTATCTATCTAATTGTAGCCAGAAAATCTGCAGCAATGGCTTCTCAGCTCTTCTGCTGCTGAAACCCTCATACATGCCTTTGTTACCTCTAGACGTGACTACTCCAACTCACTCCTGGCCGGCCTTCTACATTCCACACTACATAAACTTGAAGTCGTCCAAAACTCAGCAGCCCGTGTACTAACCCACACCAAGTCAAGATCACCCATCACCCCTGTGCTTTCTGATATACATTGGTTCCCAGTTAAACAACGGCTCGATTTCAAAATTCTCATCCTTGTTTACAAATCACTCCATGGCCTTGCCCCTCCCGATCTCTGTAATCTTTTTCAGCCTCACAATCCCCCAAGGTGTCTGCGCTCCTCAAATTCTGTCCTCTTGAGCAACCCTGATTATAACTGCTCAACCATCCGTGGACGTGACTTCAGCTGCCTGGGCCCTAAGCTCTGGAACACCCACCCTAAACCTCTAGGCCTCTCTAACTCTCTTTTCTCCTTTCAGACGTTCGTTAAAACCTACATCTTTAAGCAAGCTTTTGAACATCTGTCTTAATTTCTTCTGTGGCTCGGTATCAAATTTACCTGTTTGTCTGTAACACTGTTGTGAAGCGCCTTGGGATGTTTTACTGCATTAAAGGCACTATATAAATAAAAATTATTATTATTATTATATTCTCTGGAGTTTAGAAGAATGAGAGGTGATCTCATTGAAACATACAAAATTCTGAAGGGCATTGACATGGTAGATGCTGAGAGGTTGTTTCCCCTGGCTGGAGTGTCTAGAACTAGGGAGCAGTCTCAGAAATAAGGGGTAGGCCATTTAAGACAGAGATGAGGAGGAATTTCTTCACTCAGATGGTTGTGAACCTTTGGAATTCTCTGCCCCAGAGGGCTGTGGATGCTGAGTCTCTGAATATATTCAAGGCTGAGATAGATAGATTTAGGGGAATTTTAGAGAATCAAGGGACATGGAGATCGGGTGGGAAAGTGGAGTTGAGGTCGATGATCAGTCATGATCTTATTGAATGATGGAGCAGGCTTGAGGAGCCATAGGGCCTACTCCTGCTCCTATTTATTATATTCTTATGGAGGCCATTTGGCCAATCGTGCCTGTGCCAGCCGAAAAAGAGCTATCCAGCCTAATCGCACTTTGCAGCTCTTGGTCTGTAGCCTTGCAGATTACGACAATTCAAGTGCCGATCCAAATACGTTTTAAATGCAATTAGAGTTTGTGCTTCTACCACACTTTCAGGTAGTGAGTTCCAGACCCCCACAACCGTCTGGGTGAAATAAAAGCTCTCCTCAACTCCCTTCTAATCCTTCTGCCAACGACTTAAAACTATGCCCCCTGGTTATTGACCTCTCTGCCAAGCGAAATAGATGCTTCCTATCCACTCTAATTAGGCCCCTCGGAATTTTATACAACTCAATTAAGTCTCCTTCAGCCTTCTCTGTTCCAAAGAAAACAACCCTAGTCTATCCAATCTTTCCTCATAGCTCAAATTCTCCAGTCCTGGCAACATCCTCGTAAATCTCCTCTGTACCGTCTCTAGTGCAATCACATCTTTCCTGTAATGTGGTTACCAAAACTGTATGCAGTACTCTAGCTGTGGCCTAACTAGTGTTGTATACAGTTCAAGCATAACCTCCCTGCTTATATTCTATGCCTCGGCTAATAAAGGAAATATCCCCATGCCTTCTTAACCATTAATTACTCCAATGTCCCAAGAGTGTGAACCCTTCCCACTAACCCTGCAACCACAAAGCTGATGTTGCTAATATTCCTTTCCTAACCTGTCCTTCACGTGGATAGGAAGAAACCTGGAGTTTTTCACCCTGGATGTCCTGCTTTTCAATCTAGTGCCTAACTCCTTAAATTCCCTCTGCAAGACTTCAAACATACTTCTATCTATATCATTATTTCCAACATGAACCATGATGTTTGATGTTTCACTGCTCTCCCTAGAGGTTTTGTCAACATTTCTATGACATCCTACACCCTGGCACCAGACAGCAACATACAATTCAGGACTCCCAGTCATGGCCGCAAAAGAAAAGGCCATCTGTTATCCTGACTATGAAATCTCCTATGACTATCCACTTTCTTATTCTTGTCATCAACCTGCTTCTCAGCCTCCCTTCTCCTTGGTAGTCTCTTGCTCCATGATGACACAATGTTACTGAGGATCACCCTCCTCAGGGACACCGTTACTGTCCACCTCATACATGTACAACACTAGGGCCGAGATTTTCCAGGGGTCAGCGGGCACGATCGGTGGCGGGTTGGATGGGAAAGTGTTTTTTATCCCCCAGAGGGTCGGGACCCCGCTGTGAACCCACCGCCATGAGCCTTTCCCCAATCTCGGGTCTGTCAGCACTGAGCAAACCCGACACGCAGCAGCAGGGGACCCAATTCAGGTCATTATGATCTTGTTTAGAGATCATTAAGAATACATTTGAGCACACTTTTTGATTTTATGTGTTCGCACACAAGGTCCTCACTGCTCGGGAATCACGTCTGCTAATCCGAGGCCAGAGTTCAGTGGCCATTGAATCAGCTGTTGAGTGAACAGCGTCAAATATAAAGTAGAAGCTCCCACCTTAGAGATATCGTCCCTCAGCCACAAGCTCTTCCTCACTGAATTTCCACAATAGACTCACCATGCTGCAAGTCTTCATCCAGACTGACCTCATTACCTCTTTCATCATTAATAGATCACTTCTGTCATCTCTACTTCACCTGCCATCTATTCCATCAGCATCGGTGCCCTTTATATCCTCTCACCTTGGTCCTCAGAATCTCACCACGCTCAGCCCCAACACCAGCAGCACCAGGCACACCAGGAGCACCAACAACACCGACCTTCTCCACAATCAACTGATGCTACACAGGACTGAGGGTATTAGCACCGGACCATATTGCTGCCCAAGAGGCCAGGGATGGCCTTACCATGGCCAAATTTACTTCACTTGAAGTTGCACACCCTGGCTGCCACGTGATGTGCCAGGTTGGCACCACCCCACATCAACACCATAAAGCATCCATGCAATGTCCAAACCATTCCTTTCACACTCATTACCTTTGCGGGGGATACTGATATGTCTCACCATCCATTGCAACTCACTAAGCCACTTTCAAAGGTGCATACAAATCTGGCCAAGAACACAAAGTGTTGAAAATAAAGGTTTAAATGCTTGACATTGCATAAACAGAAACTTTATATAAACATTGCATAAAACACAAGTGCCTATGTTAGTTGGTATAATTGCACTAGGATGAGGTTGAATGTGAGGGGTGGCTCGTGAGATGTTGATGTGATAATATAGATAAAGAGGGATGGGTGGGGGTCCAAGGTAAGTTGGTGTGAATAAGGATGTGCAGGAGTAGGGTAGGGAAGGCAGAGTGAAGTGGATGTGATAAGAGGCACAACAGGATGAGGTTGAGTGTGGCTTTGTACTAATGTCTCGTGATCTACTGAGATTATTGAAACATTTGCGGCACTGCACCCAGTTCATCCTGACCACATCCCTACTTGTGCCCTCCTCTGCAATGTGCAAGCAGGCTGTGTTGTTCTCCTGGGGAGGTCTCTTCCGCCCATGGGAAGGGAAGAGGAACTCCCAATGTGCTGTGACTCCCTCCATAAGCATATGTTATTGATTGTGGAGGGAGTCATGGGAGAGTCTGGGTGCAGCCCTGCATCTCTGTGCAGCGCTTGTCAGTGTTTGCAGTACCTCAATGCTGTAAAACACTGACAGCACAAATGTCAAAATAAATTTGTACTTGGTCCCGTTAAGGAAACCGGCTGATGACATCAAATGAGGTCATCAAACCCCCTTCCTCTAATTGGCTGGGAAACGCGCAGAGCAGGCTTAACAAGCCCAATCAAAGGAAATTAATTTCAGACAGCGGGATGGAGCTAGCAGCAGGTTCGGGACCCGCCACCGACATCACTTGCCATGGACCCGCCTGTTGTGTATGCAATAACTGTTAGACTGAGTACTGTTTAACTCCAAGAGGTATGACTTTGGCTTTGCTTTATTAAGGCCCAAAGTGACTAACATACAAAATGGCTGGCCTTTTATACTTGGGCTGCACACACAACTGCGTGCAGCCCAATGGCCTCCAACAGTGACGCCATCTAGTGGCTAGTGATCCCAAAAGTACATACATGACAATACCCTCCTCTGCGATATTAACACAGTCTTTTACAAATTGAGACAGTCCGGTGTTTTACTCTCCCGGGTTGACCATCTCAGTTCAACTCCAGCCTTGGGTGAGTGTTCAGAGTCTGTTGTGACTGGTGGCTGACCTAGTGGGAGTGGCAATGGCCATGTCAGGGATTGAAAGTCCATTTTCATTGAACATATCAGTGATTGAAAGTCCCGATTCACTGATGACCACTGATTCCTCTGATGACTGGGGTTAGGTTGGTTGGTCGTCGATTGTCTCTTCCTTCGACTGTTCCAGTTCGTCCGTGTGCTGCAGCTTTGTCTGATCCATATGTTTCCTGCATGTTTGGCCATTCTTGAGCTTGATAATAAATACTCTGTTGCCCTCCTTGGCCATGACAGTACCAGCGATCCACTTGGGATCCTGACCAGAATTCAGAATATATACAGGATCATTTACAGAAATATCACGTGGCACAGCTGCGCGATCGTGATATATTCAACATGCAAAAGCTTCGATAAATATGTGAAGAGAAAAAGATTATTGCGGATGACACTAAGTTGGGTGGCAGTGTGAGCTGCGAGGAGGATGCTAGGAGGCTGCAGAGTAACTTGGATAGATTAGGTGAGTGGGAAAATGCATGCCAGATGAAGTATAATGTGGATAAATGTGAGGTTAGCCACTTTGATGGTAAAAACAGAGAGACAGACTATTATGGTGACAGATTAGGAAAAGGGGAGGTGCAACGAGACCTGGGTGTCATGGTACATCAGTCATTGAAGATTGGCATGCAGGTACAGCAGGCAGTTAAGAAAGCAAATGGCATGTTGACCTTCATAGCGAGGGGATTTGAGTACAGGGGCAGGGAGGTGTTACTACAGTTGTACAGGGCCTTGGTGAGGCCACACCTGGAGTATTGTGTACAATTTTGGTCTCCTAACTTGAGGAAGGATATTCTTGCTATTGAGGGAGTGCAGCGAAGGTTCACCAGACTGATTCCCGGGATGGCGGGACTGACATATCAAGAAAGACTGGATCAACTGGGCTTGTATTCACTGGAGTTCAGAAGAATGAGAGGGGATCTCATAGAAACGTTTAAAATTCTGATGGGTTTAGACAGGTTAGATGCAGGAAGAATGTTCCCAATGTTGGGGAAGTCCAGAACCAGGGGTCACAGTCTAAGGACAAGGGGTAAGCCATTTAGAACCGAGATGAGGAGAAACTTCTTCACCCAGAGAGTGGTGAATCTGTGGAATTCTCTACCACAGAAAGTTGTTGAGGCCGATTCACTAAATATATTCAAAAAGGAGTTAGATGTAGTCCTTACTACGAGGGGGATCAAGGGGTATGGCGAGAAAGCAGGAATGGGGTACTGAAGTGCATGTTTAGCCATGAACTCATTGAATGGCGGTGCAGGCTCGAAGGGCCGAATGGCCTACTCCTGCACCTATTTTCTATGTTTCTAAGACCAACGTAGGTCCTTTCCAGTCAGAATCAGGTGAATTTTTAATGGGGATCAAAGAAATGGCAGACAAATTGAACAAATACTTTGGATCCGTCTTCACTAAGGAGGACACAAATAACCTTCCGGAAATACTAGGGGTTCGAGGGTCTAGCGAAAAGGAGGAACTGAAGGATATCCTTATAAAGCGGGAAATTGTGTTAGGGAAATTGATGGGATTAAAGCCCGATAAATCCTCAGGGCCTGATAGTCTGCATCGCAGAGTACTTGAGGAAGTGGCCATACAAATAGTGAATGCACTGGTGATCATTTTCCAACAGTCTATCGACTCTGGATCAGTTCCTATGAACTGGAGGGTAGCTAATGCAACACTACTGTTTCAAAAAGGAGGGAGAGAGAAAACGGGTAATTATAGACCGGTTAGCCTGACATCAATAGTGGGGAAAATGTTGGAATCAATTATTAAAGATGAAATAGCAGCGCATTTAGAAAGCAGTGACGGGATCGGTCCTACTCAGCATGGATTTATGAAAGGGAAATCATGCTTGACAAATCTCCTAGAATTTTTTGAGGATGTAACTGATAGAGTGGACAAGGGAGAACCAGTGAATGTGGTATATTTGGACTTTCAAAAGGCTTTTGACAAGGTCCCACACAAGAGATTAGTGCGCAAAATTAAAGCACATGGTATTGGGGATAATGTACTAACAAGGATAGAGAACTGGTTGGCAGATAGGAAGCAGAGAGTCAGAATAAATGGGTCCTTTTCAGAGTGACAGGCAGTGACCAGTGGGGTGCCGCAGGGTTCAGTGCTAGGACCCCTGCTATTTACAATATACATCAATGATTTAGATGAAGGAATTGAATGTAATACCTCCAAATTTCCAGATGGCATTAAACTGGGTGGCGGTGTGAGCTGTGAGGAGGATGCCAATAGGCTGCAGGGTGACTTGGACAGGTTAGGTGAGTGGGCAAATGCATGGCAGATGCAATATAATGTGGATAAATGTGAGGTTATCCACTTTGGTGGCAAAAACAGGCAGTCAGAATATTATCTGTGTTGTGTATCTGTAAAGCATGCACGCCAATGTTCCGCCACCAGGGAATGCATCCCCTGAAGTTCCAAGGGATCCCAGCATCCCTTGGGAGTACTGTATATAAGTCAGCCCCGAAGGCCTGTTCCTTACTCTGGAGTGTCTTAATAAAGACTGAGGTCACTGTTACTTTAACCTCCCTGTGTGCAGTCTCATCTGTGTTAGGAACACAATAACTGGCGACAAGTATACGAATCTAACACAAAGATGCAGAAAAATGTGGGCATCCTGGAGAAGTTCTCGGAGGGTGAGGACTGGGAAGCCGATGTCGAACGGGAAGACCAGTACTTTGTAGCCAACTAGCTGGACGGAGAAGGAAGTGCTACAAAAAGGAGAATGGTCCTCCTTACGGTCTGCGGGGCACCGACCTACAGTCTCATGAAGAATCTTCTGGCTCCGGTGAAACCCACAAATAAGTCGTATGAGGAGCTGTGTACACTGGTTCGGGAGCATCTTAACCCGCGAGAGAGTGTGCTGATGGCGAGGTATCGGTTCTACACGCGCCAGCGATCTGAAGGTCAGGAAGTGGCAAGCTATGTCGCCGAGCTAAGGTGACTTGCAGGACAATGTGAGTTTGATGGCTACCTGGAGCAAATGCTCGGAGATTTTTTTGGACTGGGCATTGGCCATGAGACCATCCTACGAAAACTATTGACTGTAGAGACACCGACCCTCAGCAAGGCCATTGCGATAGTACAGGCGTTTATGTCCACCAGTGATAACACCAAACAAATCTCTCAGCACACAAGTGCTAGCAATGTTCAGAAATTAACTGGAACTGTGTTTGCGAGCAGAAATGTACAGGACAGAAACCACGAGTCTGCAACTGCCAGCAGGCCTCAGGTGACCCAGGTGACTCAGAGTCTGCAACAAAGGATGAATCCAGGCAATTCACACCTTGTTGCCATTGTGGAGGCTTCCATTCAGCCTATTTATGCCGCTTCAAAGGGTATGTTTGCAAGAGCTGTGGAACAATGGGGCACCTTCAACAAGCTTGCAGACGAGCTGCAAGCTCTGCAAAACCTGCTAACCACCATGTGGCAGAGGAAGATCGGTCCATGGTGGATCAAAGCAATTTCGAGCCTCAGAGAGAAGAGGCAGATGCTGAAGTACGCGGGGTGCACACATGTTCGACGAAATGTCCACCGATAATGCTAAATGTAAAATTGAATGACTTACCCGTAGCCATGGAACTGGACACTGGTGCTAGCCAATCCATCATGAGTAAAAAGATGTTTGAGAGACTGTGGTGCAACAAGGCACTCAGACCAGCCTTGAGCCCCATCCACACGAAACTGAGAACTTGCACCAAAGAGCTTATCATTGTCCTGGGCATCGCCACGGTCAAGGTTACCTATGAGGGCACGGTGCATGAGCTGCCACTCTGGATTGTCCCGGGCAATGGCCCCACACTGCTTGGAAGGAGCTGGCTGGGCAAAATCCGTTGGAACTGGGATGACATCCGAGCGCGATTACATGTCGATGAGGCCTCATGTACCCAGGTTCTTCACAAATTTCCTTCCCTTTTTGAGCCAGGCATTGGAAACTTTTCCGGGGCAAAGGTGTGGATCCACTTGGTCCCAGAGGCACAACCCATTCACCACAAGGCGCGATCGGTACCTCACATGATGATGGAAAGAGTGGAAATTGAGCTGGACAGGCTGCAACGTGAGGGCATCATCTCGCCAGTGGAATTCAGTGAGTGGGCCAGCCCGATTGTTCCAGTACTCAAAAGTGATGGCACGGTCAGGATTTGCGGCGATTATAAAGTAACTATTAATCGTTTCTCGCTACAGGACCAATACCCGTTACCTAAGGCAGACGACCTATTTGCGATGCTGGCAGGAGGCAAGACATTCACCAAGCTTGACCTGACTTCGGCCTACCTGACGCAGGAGCTGGAGGAGTCTTCGAAGGGCCTCACCTGCATCAACATGCACAAGGGACTGTTCATCTACAACAGATGCCCGTTTGGAATTCGGTCGGCTGCAGCGATCTTCCAGAGAAACATGGAGAGCCTACTTAAGTCAGTACCATGCATGGTGGTTTTTCAACACGAC
The DNA here is from genome assembly GCF_044704955.1 of Pristiophorus japonicus. NCBI lineage: Eukaryota > Metazoa > Chordata > Chondrichthyes > Pristiophoridae > Pristiophorus > Pristiophorus japonicus. Next base: position 126,998,363 of record NC_091986.1, read on the forward strand.
ATATTGGTCACAGGTCGGGACACCATCGAACACCTACAAAACCTGGAGGAGGTCCTCCAGCGACTGGAGCGCATAGGGCTGCGGCTGAAGAGGTCAAAATGCATCTTCATGGCAACAGAAGTGGAGTTTTTTGGGAGAAAGATCGCGGCGGACAGCATTTGGCCCACATGAGGAATGCGCCCAGGCCACAGAATGTCATGGAGCTGCGGTCGTTCCTGGGACTCCTCAACTATTTTGGTAACTTCCTACTGGGGTTAAGCACCCTCTTAGAGCCCCTACATGTGTTATTGCATAAAGGTGAGAACTGGGTATGGGGAAAAAAAACAAGTAATTGCTTTTGAGAAAGCCAGAAACATTTTATGCTCCAACAAGCTGCTTGTATTGTATAACCCGTGTAAAAGACTTGTGCTAGTCTGTGATGTGTCGTCGTACGGAGTCGGGTGTGTATTACAACAAGATAACGTTGCGAGGAAGTTGCAACCTGTCGCCTATGCCTCCAGGAGCTTGTCTAAGGTCGAAAGGGCCTACAGCATGATTGAAAAAGAGGCATTAGCCTGTGTGTTGGGGTATAGAAAATGCATCAGTACCTGTTTGGCCTCAAATTTGAGCTGGAAACCGATCACAAGCCTCTCATATCCCTGTTCGCTGAAAGCAAGGGGATAAATACTAATGCCTCAGCCTGCATACAAAGGTAGGCACTCGCGCTATCAGTGTATAACTATACCATCCGCCACAGGCCAGGCACCGAGAACTGTGCGGATGCTCTCAGTCGGCTACCATTGCCCACCACGGGGGTGGAAATGGTGCAGCCTGCAAACTTGTTGATGGTGGCGCAGCCCGCAGACCTGTTGATGGTCATGGAAGCGTTTGAAAATGATAAATCACCTGTCACGGCCCGCCAGATTAGGACTTGGACCAGCCAAGATCCTCTGTTGTCCCGAGTAAAAAACTATGTACTGCATGGGAGCTGGGCCAGCATCCCCGTTGAAATGCAAGAGCTAATCAAGCCGTTCCAGCGGTGAAAGGATGAGCTGTCCATTCAGGCAGATTGCCTGTTATGGGGTAACCATGTAGTGCTACCCAAAAAGGGGAGGGAGACATTCATCTCGGATATCCACAACACACACCCAGGTATAGTAATGATGCAAGCGAGAGCCAGATCCCACGTGTCGTGGCCCGGTATCGATTCTGACTTAGAGTCCTGCGTACGGCAATGCAGCGTGTGTGCTCAGTCAAGCAATGCGCCCAGAGAGGCACCACTAAGTTTGTGGTCCTGGCCTTCCAGACCATGGTCAAGGATCCATGTCGACTATGCAGACCCCTTTCTCGGTAAAATGTTCCTGGTGGTGGTGGATGCTTTTTCAAAATGGATTGAATGTGAAATAATGTCGGGAAGCACTGCCACCGCCACCATTGAAAGCCTGAGGGCCATGTTTGCCACCCACGGCCTGCCTGACATACTGGTCAGTGACAACGGGCCATGTTTCATCAATGCCGAATTTAAAGAATTCATGATCTGCAATGGGATCAAACATGTCACCTCGGCCCCGTTTAAACCAGCCTCCAATGGGCAGGCAGAGCGGACAGTACAAACCATCAAACAGAGCCTTAAATGAGTCACAGAAAGCTCACTCCAAACCCGCCTGTCCCGAGTACTGCTCAGCTACCGCACGAGACCCCACTCGCTCACAGGAGTGCCCCCAGCTGAACTACTCATGAAAAGGACACTTAAAACCAGACTCTCGCTGGTTCACCCTAACCTTCATGATCAGGTAGAGAGCAGGCGGCAGCAACAAAATGTAAACAATGGTCGCGCCACTGTGTCACGGGAAATTGATCTGAATGACCCTGTGTATTTGCGAAACTATGGACATGGTCCCAAGTGGATCATGGTGATAGCTAAAGAATGGAGTAGGGTGTTTGTAGTCAAACTAGACAATGGACAAATTTGCAGAAAGTACCTGGACCAAATGAGGCTGCGGTTCACAGACTGCCCTGAACAACCCACAGCAGACACCACCTTTTTCGAGCCCACAACACATACCCAAAGGATCAACGACACCACCCCGGACCAGGAAATCGAACCCATCACGCCCAACAGCCCAGCAAGGCCAGGCTCACCCAGCAGCCCTTCAGGGCCAACAACATGCCAGCCCAGCGAGGGCACAGCCAACACACCAGAACAGACATTTGTACCGAGGCGGTCCACCAGGGAAAGAAAGGCTCCCGACCGCCTCACCTTGTAAATAGTTTTGACTTTGACTTTGGGGGGAGTGATGTTGTGTATCTGTAAAGCATGCACTCCCATGTTCTGTCACCAGGGAGTGCATCCCCTGAAGTCCCAAGGGATCTCAGCATCCCTTGGGAGCATTGTATATAAGCCGGCCCCTAAGGCCTGTTCCTCACTCTGGAGTGTCTTAATAAAGACTGAGGTCACTGTTACTTTAACCTCCCTGTGTGCAGTCTCATCTGTGTTAGGAGCACAATAATCTGAATGGTGACAGATTAGGAAAAGGGGAGGTGCAACAAGACCTGGGTGTCATGGTTTATCAGTCATTGAAGTTTGGCATGCAGGTATAGCAGGCGGTGAAGAAGGCAAATGGCAAGTTGGCTTTCATAGCTAGAGGATTTGAGTATAGGAGCAGGGAGGTCTTACTGCAGTTGTACAGAGCATTGGTGAGGCCACACCTGGAATATTGTGTTCAGTTTGGTCTCCTAATTTGAGGAAAGACGTTCTTGCTATGGAGTACAGTGAAGGTTCCCCGGATTGATTCCTGGGATGGCAGGACTGACATATGAGGAGAGACTGGATCAACTGGGCTTGTATCCACTGGAGTTTAGAAGAATGAGAGGGGATCTCATAGGAACATATAAAATTCTGACAGGATTGGACAGGTTAGAGGCCGGAAGAGTTTTCCGGCGATATTTTGGGCCTAGTTTCCACTTTTTGCTCAAAATGGGCGATAGAGGTCCATTATGGGCCATAGCTGGGCCTTAGATGGGTGATGTGAAGTGGAAAGTCTAGCCCAGTGTTCCCGTTGTTGGGGAAGTCCAGAACTAGGGGTCACAGTCTAAGAATAAGGGGTAAGCCATTTAGGACTGAGATGAGGAGAAACTTCTTCACTCAGCGAGTGGTTAACCTGTGGAATTCTCTACTGCAGAAAGTTGTTGAGGCCAGTTCGTTAGATATATTCAAAAGGGAGTTAGATATGGCCCTTACGGCCAAAGTGATCGAGGGGAATGGAGAGAAAGCAGGAAAGGGGTACTGAGGTTGAATGATCAGCCATGATCTTATTGAATGGCGGTGCAGGCTCGAAGGACCGAATGGCCCACTCCTGCACCTAATTTCTATGTTTCTAATTTCTATGTTTCTATGATTATTCAAGTCAGGGTGTACAAGAAATAGCTTGGTCTTAAGACCTCTCTTCATCATTAGTTCAGCAGGCGAGACCCCGGTAAGCATGTGTGATTTTATCCTGTAACTAAGCAGTATGCATGACAGGCGGTGACCCTTGAGTTACTCGCTTCATACTCTGCTTTATGATTTGGACAGCACGTTCTGCTTGCCCATTGGATGCAGGTTTGAACGGTGCTGACCTTACATGTCTGATACCATTGAGTTTCATGAACTCTTGAAACTCCTGACTGGTTGTCGCTAACAACGATGTCAGGCAGACCATGTGTCGCGAACATGACACTGAGATTCTCAATGGTAGCTGTGGATGTGCTGGAGGACATGATTATACACTCTATCCACTTCGAATATGCATCCACCACAACTAAAAACATCTTCCCCAGGAAGGGACCTGCAAAGTCTATGTGGATCCTGGACCATGGTTTGGACGGCCACGACCACAGACTCAGCGGCAATTCCGCTGGTGCTTTGCTGAGCTGCAAGCAAGTGTTGCACTGATGCACACATGATTCCAGCTCAGAGTCAATTCCCGGCCACCATACATGAGACCTGGTGATGGTTTTCATCATTACAATGCCGGGATGTGTGCTATGTAGATCATGTACAAATTTCTATCTCACTTTCTTGGGCATAACAACACTATTGCCCCACAGTATACAATCCGACTGAATATACAGTTTGTCTTTGCGACGAATGTAAGGTTTGGTCTCCTCGCACATTTGCTTGGGTATGGCAGACCAATCACCTTTGAGGATGCAACTCTTCACCACCGATAAAATCGGGTCCTGGCTGGTCTAGGTCTTAACTTGTTGAGCCGTGACAGGGGTTCCTTCACTCTCAAAAGCATCCATAACTAACAATAGGTCCGCCGGTTGTGGTGTTTCCACCTCCGGTGGGGGCAATGGCAGATGGCTCAAAAGCATTGGCACAATTCTCGGTGCCAGGTCTATGGCGAATGACATAATCATAAGCCCACCTCTGGATGCGGGATGAAGCATTGGTATCGATACCTTTGTTTACAGAGAACAGTGAAATGAGCGGCTTATGATCTATCTCCAGTTCAAACCGAAGACCAAACTGGTACTGATGCATCTTTTTAACCCCATACACACAGGCTAGTGTTTCTTTCTCTTACCATGCTGTAGGCTCTTTCTGCTTTAGACAAACTTTTTGGAGCATACGCGAGTGGTTGAAGTTTACCCGACTCATTATCTTGTTGGAGTACGCAACCAATTCCATAGGACGAAGCATCACAGGCCAATACTAAACGTTTACATGGGTCTTAATGTACCAGCAACGTATTAAAGCAAAGCAGATTAGTGGCTTTCTCAAAAGCTCTGTCTTGAGATGCACCCCACACCCAGTTACCACCTTTTCTTAGCAGCATGTGCAGTAGTTCTAATAAGGTGCTCAATTTAGGTAAGAAGTTACCAAAGTAGTTGAGTAGACCCAGGAACGAACGCAGCTCCGTCACATTCTGCGGCTTGGATGCATTCTTGATGGCCTTGGTTTTCGCGTCCGTGGGCCGGATGCCGTCAGCACCAGTTTTCCTCCCCAGAAATTCGACCTCTGGTGCCATGAAGACACACTTTGAGCATTTCTGTCTGAGTCCCACTTTGTCCAGACGATGTAGAACCTCTTCCAGGTTGTTCAGATGTTCCTCGGAGTCACGACCTGTGATCAGGATGTCATCTTGGAACATGCCAGTTCTGGGAATGGACTTCAGTAGACTCTCCATGTTCCTCTGAAATATTGCTGCAGCCGAGTGAATTTCAAAAGGGCACCTGTGATAAATAAACAATCCTTTATGCGTGTTAATGCACGTAAGTCTCTTCGATGTCTCGACCAGCTCCTGTGTCATGTCGGCCGATGTCAAGTCCAGTTTGGTGAATGACTTCCCCCTGACTAGCGTTGCAAACAAATCATCAGCCTTCGGTAATGGGTACTGATCCTGTTTCAAAACCCTGTTGATCGTAGCCTTGTAGTCTCCACAGATTCTGACTGTGCCATCACTTTTCAGCACAGGAACAATGGGGCTGGCCCATTCATTAAATTCAACCAGTGATATGATCCCTTCACACTGGAGTTTGTCCAGTTCGATTTTGACCTTCTCCCTCATCATATACGGAACTGCCCGAGCTTTATGATGGACGAGTCTTGCATCCGAGTCCACGTGGATCTGCACCTTGGCTCCCGTGAAGTTGCCGATGCCTGGTTCGAACAGCGAGGGGAACTTGCTCAGTACTTGGACACATGTATCTTTCTCAGACGACAACGCCTTGATGTCGTTTCAATCGCATCTGATTTTTTCAAGCCATTTCGTGCCGAACAGCATTGGGCCATTGCCTGGGACAATCCACAGCGGTAACTCCTGAACGGCACCATCATACAACACTTTAATTGTGGCCTTGCCAATCACCGTTATGAGTTCTTTGGTGTACGTGCGGAACTTGGCATTGACTGGACTCAGCTTGGGCCTCACAGCCTTAGTATCCCACAGCTTGTCGAATGCCCTTGAGCTAATTATCGATTGACTCGCCCCCGTGTCCAGTTCCATCGATACCGGCACCCCATTAAATTTCACGTTGATCATTATCGGTTTGCTTTTAGTTAGGAACGAGTACAGTCCATACACTTCCTCCTCTGGTATCTCGGATTGCGTATCCGTATCCGCACTAGTCTGACCATCATCCTCCACATGGTGTGTTACAGCACACTTGCTCATCTGCGGACACTTGCGCTGGAGATCCCCCACTCTCAGACAGCCTTTGCAACTATATTGCTTAAATCAGCACTGCTGGTGCAGGTGATTTCCCCCACAACGCCAGCACGCAGAAATCGGATGCATTCCTGCTGGCGGAAGTTGGGCAACCACAGGCTTCGCGTACAGACCACTAAACAGTGGTAGTGAGGTTGGGGATGGCATCAAACAGGAAATTAGGGATGCGTGCGATAAAGGTACAGCAGTTATCAGGGGTGACTTTAATCTACATATAGATTTGGCTAACCAAACTGGTAGTAATATGGTGGAGGAGGTTTTCCTGGAGTGTATAAGGGATGGTTTTCAAGACCAGTATGTCGAGGAACCAACTAGAGAGCAGGCCAACCTAATCTGGGTCTTGTATAATGAGAGAGGATTAATTGCCAATCTTGTTGTGTGAGGCCCCTTGGGGAAGAGTGACCATAATATGGTCGAATTCTTCAGTAAGATGGAGAGTGACACAGTCAATTCAGAGACTAGGTTCCTGAACTTAAAGAAAAGTAACTTCGATGGTATAAGACGTGAATTGGCTAGGATAGACTGGCAAATGATACTTAAAGGGTTGACAGTAGATAGGCAATGGCAGACGTTTAAAGATCACATGGATGAACTTCAACAATTGTACATCCCTGTCTGGAGTAAAAATAAAACGGGGAAGGTGGCTCAACCGTGGCTAACAAGGGAAATTAGGGATAGTGTTAAATCCAAGGAAGAGGCATATAAATTGGCCAGAAAAAGCAACAAACCTGAGGACTTGGAGAAATTTAGAATTCAGCATAGGAGGACAAAGGGTTTAATTAGGAGGGGGAAAATAGCGTATGAGAGTAAGGTTGCAGCGAACATAAACACTGACGGCAAAAGCTTCTATAGCTATGTGAAGAGAAAACGATTAGTGAAGACAAATGTAAATCCCTTGCAGTCAGAATCAGGTGAATTTATGAAGGGGAACAAAGAAATGGCAGACCAACTGAACAAATACCTTGGTTCTGTCTTCACTGAGGAAGACAAAAATAATCTTCCGGAAATACTAGGGGACCGAGGGTCTAGCGAGAAGGAGGAACTGAAGGAAATCCTTATTAGTCAGGAAATTGTGTTAGGGAAATTGATGGGATTGATGGCTGATAAATCCCCAGGGCCTGATAGTCTGCATCCCAGAGTACTTAAGGAAGTGGCCCTAGAAATAGTAGATGCATTGGTGGTCATTTTCCAACATTCTATAGACTCTGGATCAGTTCCTATGGATTGGAGGGTAGCTAATGTAACCCCACTTTTTAAAAAAGGAGGGAGAGAGAAAACAGGGAATTATAGACCGGTTAGCCTGACATCGGTAGCGGAGAAAATGTTGGAATCAATTATTAAAGATGTAATAGCAGCGCATTTGGAAAGCAGTGACAGGATCAGTCCAAGTCAGCATGGATTTATGAAAGGGAAATCATGCTTGACAAATCTTCGAGAATTTTTTGAGGATGTAACTAGTAGAGTGGAGAAGGGAGAATCAGTGCATGTGGTGTATTTGGACTTTCAAAAGGCTTTTGACAAGAACATAAGAACATAAGAACATAAGAATTAGGAACAGGAGTAGGCCATCTAGCCCCTCGAGCCTGCTCCGCCATTCAACAAGATCATGGCTGATCTGGCCATGGACTCAGCTCCACTTACCTGCCCGCTCCCCATAACCCTTAATTCCCTTATTGGCAGATGCGGTATAATGTAGATAAGTGTGAGGTTATCCACTTTGGTGGCAAAAAACAGGGAGGCAGAATATTATCTGAATGGTGACAGATTAGGAAAAGGGGAGGTGCAATGAGACCTGGGTGTCATGGTAAATCAGTCACTGAAAGTTGGCATGCAGGTACAGCAGGCGGTGAAGAAGGCGAATGGTATGTTGGCCTTCATAGCAAGAGGATTTGAGTAAAGGAGCAGGGAGGTCTTACTGCAGTTGTACAAGGCCTTGCTGAGGTTACACCTTGAATACTGTGTACAGTTTTGGTCCCCTTATCTGAGGAAGGACATTCTTGCTATTGAGGGAGTGCAGCGAAGGTTAACCAGACTGATTCCCGGGATGGCAGGACTGACATATGAAGAAAGATTGGATCGACTAGGCTTATATTCACTGGAATTTAGAAGAATGAGAGGGGATCTCATAGAAACATATAAAATTCTGACGTGATTGGACAGGATAGATGCAGGAAGAATGTTCCCATTCTTGGGGAAGTCCAGAACCAGGGGTCACAGTCTAAGGATAAGGAGTAAGCCATTTAGGACCGAGATGAGGAGAAACTTCTTCACTCAGAGAATTGTGAACCAGTGGAATTCTCTACCATAGAAAGTTGTTGAGGCCAGTTCGTTAGATATATTCAAAAGGGAATTAGATGTGGCCCTTACAGCTAAAGGGATCAAAGGGTAAAGAGAGAAAGCAAGAATGGGGTACTGAAGTTGCAAGATCAGTCATGATCATATTGAATGGTGATGCAGGTTTGAAGGGCCAAACGGCCTATTCCTGCACCTATTTTCTATGTCTATGTTTCTATGTACGCAGTCGGGTGGGCCCTGCCATGTGCCGCTCTACTGAACGCCGAATCAATCATATTTACAGTACTTGCCGAGTTTTGATTTTTCACTGATATCTGCTTTAGACTTCTATCTGTCGTCATGCATTACTGAGCAATCGTGATGGCCCTGTTCACTTCCGCCAGTAGTTTACGCAGTATCACCTCGTGGTTGATGCTGATTACAAAGAAGTCCTGCAACACGTCTGCAAAAAACAGCCCCGAACTTGCATGGTCCCACTAGACGTTTCAGGTCGGCAACGAATTCCGCCGCATTCTGGCCCTCTGAGCGAACCTGCATGTAAAATCTGTATCTCGAGATGATGATGCCTTCGTCTGGCTTAAAGTGGTCCTATACCAGTGTACACAATTCTTCATACATCTTCTCTGTTGGACTCACAGGCAGGAGTAGATTCTTTATCAGACTATAAATTTTTGGACTGCAAACCGTGAGGAACACCGCCCAGTGCTGATCTGTGTCGCCGACCTCCTCCATTTTGTTGGCCACGAAGAACTGGCTCAAATGGTTCACAAAGTCTGCCCAATCTTCTCCTTCCACAAATCGCTCCAACAATCCAATTGTGCTCATTTTTGCATGCAAAAATTCTTGTTGTCTTGTCACCAAAAGTTGTGTATGTAATAACTGTTAGACTGAGTACTGTTTAACTCCAAGAGGTGTGATCTTGGCTCTGCTTTATTAAGGCCCAATGTGATTAATATACAAAATGGCTGGCCTTTTATACTTGGGCTGCACACATGTGCGTGCAGCCCAATGGCCTCCAACAGATGCCATCTAGTGGCTAGTGATTCCAAAAGTACATACATGACACTGCCAAAGTTAACAAAATCGCAGCCTAAGTATTGGACAGCTCCAGTAATGCAGGGATTGTCTCCATCTGTGGGTCCCATCTCCCTCTGCAGCTCTTGTTGATAGTCACTCACTTCTCCTTTTTACATGATCCCTGTGTCTTGAACTTTCCAGCATTGCCTCTTGGGTGATCACATTATGAACAGTATGATCCTGAAATTCCTCACGATCTCTGTTGCTGCAGAGTGCGGCCAATTGATACACAAAATCCTCTGATGTAAAAACTCAATTTCCAACAGTTAGTGCAAATATGCTGCCCCTAGATACTCTGATGCCCACATATTGCACTCTGCACATATCATGAGGGTTCCCTGCACTGTCATCCCTCTGTGTCTAAATATCTCATTTCAAAAAATAATCTTAATCTCAACTCCCATTAGCATCAAACTCTCCTTAACCTTATTATTAATTATATATAAGAAAACTCATGCCCCACTGCATCTCAAGGCTGGGCTCCCATTGAGGTAAAACTCTACACTCTCCTCACTTTTCACACTTCTGACTTCTTGTAGAACCATCTATTCCATATGCGTGCCTTCAAGAAATTTTAAAATTGTTACGCAATATGATACCTTTTCAACAACATAAATTGTTCTTCTGTTCCCACAGTAATAAATTATATTTTTATGTTTTAAATACCAGTAAAATTCACGGTGAATCGGGGAAAGATCTTATTCAGATGGTCATTACTTGCTCGACAGCTGAGCACAGAGGAATAACTTCAATTTGATTTCAGAAAGCTAGACATAATCAATAATATACAGGCCCAATAAATGTTAAAGTCCTTAACGACATCTGAGTTAAGCATCTGTTGGTTTAAGAGTCAGACTATCTGTATAAACCCCTAAGATATTACTAAATAAGACAAGGGAATGTGGTGCTGTGTACAATTTATCAAGGCAACCAAATTGTTTTGATTTTTAACTTGCTATTCATTACATTATGTTTGTTATATATTTTGATCTTCCAAAAAAACACTAAAGTTAAATACATAATTAAATAATTTGTATTTTGTGACATTTTACCATTACTGTTACCAATCATTATAACTTTACAAAGCAACAATTATAACATTTGAAACAGTTCAATTCTAATAAACACATAACTAGTTTGCCAAGAAATGTTGCACTTGAATTAAGGTTATACTTGGATCTGGATGTCTATAAGCCAGAGTTAAAAATAAGCAATTTTCAAACCTTTGTACCTCAGCCTACTTGATCATTCATTCAGCAAGACAATTTGAACAAAACAGGAAACTTAACAACAGTGCATTTCATACAGACTATATTAAACATGTAAAATATGCTACTGACTCTAAGTTGCGATTTGACAGGTGGGCATATTTATTGTTCTGCAAATAAAAATAGAGAATGGGGAATATTCTATGCTTCAAGCAGAAATTTGTATTTCAGTGTTGGTCATTCACTTTGTATAGAATGTATGCACAAGTAGTTTGGTATGTTGGAATTCTATATGGTAGGGATAATGGGAAAGTTGTTAAATATACTTGAATTGTGTGCAATGGGAGAAACTGGGGGATGATCTGCTGCACTGGAATTCTATATATTGGAACTGATTGGGTTGTGATACACTGACTGGATTTCTAATCACTGGGAATGTCACAGTGCCAATGCTGGTCGATGACCTTTCGCCAGAACTGTTCTGATGAAAGGTCATCGACCTGAAACGGTAACTCTGTTTTTCTCTCTACAGATGCTGTCTGACCTGCTGAGTGTTTCCAGCATTTTCTATTTTTACTTTATATTAGTGGAAGTTGAAGTTGTGCAAATTCAATATATTTTTTTTAATTGTCTCCCCAACTCCCCAACACAGAACTTGTGTTTTACCACTCCATGGTACAAACTTTTGGCAAAAATATATAACGCCATTTGTCTCTTTTGAAATGGTGGTGGCAGGAAAAGGGAACACTGGGGAGGGGTTGCTGTGTGTAGGAGGATTGAGGGGGATGCTGGGTGGGTAGAAACAGTGGGAAGGGATTGTGGGCTGCATTTGATAGAACTGGAGAAAGGATTTCTGTAGGGTGGGTGGGCAGTGGGAGAATGGATGCTTGATGCGAGTTGTGCGGCAGCAGGAGGGATTGGGGGACTACGGTGGGATGTTTAGGGCAGGTGGAAACAGAAGGAAGGGAGTGAAAGGGAACTATTTCCCTTCACTTTTTAGAAGTATAGAAAAGAATTTCCCCAGCAATTAACTGGAGGAACGTGTTATTTAAGCTAAATGTTTTTGAGTGTGTATTTTAAATAATGGAGGTTTGCCACTCATTGTACAATGCCACTAGGCAAAGGTCTATCATTAAAAATATACAGTCAGAGGTATTTGTTTTAAATAAAACAGATTGCTGATGATTTTACAAACACTCACACCATGTGGGCGAGAGGCTACACACAGCGCTTCATTCCCAGATGCAAATCAGCAGATTTTAAAAGCACAGCAAGCATTTGAAGAACTTTCAGTCAGTTTCTGGTAATGACTGGGAATGTGGCATTTCAAAGTGCAGGACTGGCTCCAATCCTTGACGTTGGATCATGTCATCAGGTGTAAGAGCTTTGATTCAGGTCATATCAGGAAATGGGAATGGCAGCCTGGTGGGTGTGGGGTGGGGGGGTTTGGGGGAGACCAGCAGCTGTGAGAGGTAGCACTGTGGAGAGGGCAGGTAAGCATTAGGCCACGGGCCTAATTTTAGCAATTCCACGACAGTTGCGTGCCCCTTATGCTGGTGATAAAGTCCGGAGACCTCAGAGGTAAGTATGCAATAGCACCACCTACATTCAAGATTCAATTTATAGAAATTAAGCAGAAGTAGGAAGGGCAAGTTTCCACTTTATTCATGTTAGCAAAGTGTGAAAGAGAGCAAAATGAAATAATGTGACCTTTCTCTCTCCCACAATTTCTCTCAATCACTCCCTCTTCCCTCCTTTTCCAACAGTCTATCGACTCTGGATCGGTTCCGATGGACTGGAGGGTAGCTAATGTAACACCACTTTTTAAGAAAGGAGGGAGAGAGAAAGCGGGTAATTATTGACCAGTTAGCCTGACATCAGTAGTGGGGAAAATGTTGAAATCAATTATTAAAGAAGAAACAGCAGCACATTTGGAAAGCAGTGACGGGATCTGTCCAAGTCAGCATGGATTTATGAAAGGGAAATCATGCTTGACAAATCTTCTAGAATTTTTTGAGGATGGAACTGGTAGAGTGGACAAGGGAGAACCAGTGGATGTGGTGTATTTTGACTTTCAAAAGGCTTTTGACAAGGTCCCACACAAGAGATTGGTGTGCAAAAATAAAGCACATGGTATTGGGGGTAATGTACTGACGTGGATAGAGAACTGCTTGGCAGACAGGAAGCAGAGAGTCGGAATAAACGGGTCTTTTTCAGAGTGGCAGGCAGTGACTAGTGGAGTGCCGCAGGGCTCAGTGCTGGGACCCCAGCTCTTTACAATATACATTAACGATTTAGATGAGGGAATTGAGTGTAATATCTCCAAGTTTGTAGATGACACTAAGCTGGGTGGCAGTGTGAGCTGTGAGGAGAACATAAGAACATAAGAACATATGAATTAGGAACAGGAGAAGGCCATCTAGCCCCTCGAGCCTGCTCCGCCATTCAACAAGATCATGGCTGATCTGGCCGTGGACTCAGCTCCACTTACCCACCCGCTGCCCATAACCCTTAATTCTCTTATTGGTTAAAAATCTATCTATCTGTGATTTGAATACATTCAATGAGCTAGCCTCAACTGTTTCCTTGGGCAGAGAATTCCACAGATTCACAACCCTCTGGGAGAAGAAATTCCTTCTCAACTCGGTTTTAAATTGGCTCGCCCGTATTTTGAGGCTGTGCCCCCTAGTTCTAGTCTCCCCGACCAGTGGAAACAACCTCTCTGCCTCTATCTTGTCTATCCCTTTCATTATTTTAAATGTTTCTATAAGATCACCCCTCATCCTTCTGAACTCCAACGAGTAAAGACCCAGTCTGCTCAATCTATCATCATAAGATAACCCTCTCATCTCCGGAATCAGCCTAGTGAATCGTCTCTGTACCCCCTCCAAAGCTAGTATATCCTTCCTTTAGTAAGGGGACCAAAATTGCATGCAGTACTCCAGGTGTGGCCTCACCAATACCCTGTACAGTTGCAGCAGGACCTCCCTGCTTTTGTACTCCATCCCTCTCACAATGAAGGCCAACATTCCATTCGCCTTCCTGATTACCTGCTGCACCTGCAAACTAACTTTTTGGGATTCATGCACAAGGACCCCCAAGTCCCTCTGCACCGCAGCATGTTGTAATTTCTCCCCATTCAAATAATATTCCTTTTTACTGTTTTTTTTTCCCCAGGTGGATGACCTCACATTTTCTGACATTGTATTCCATCTGCCAAACCTTAGCCCATTCGCTTAACCTATCTAAATCTCTTTGCAGACTCTCTGTGTCCTCTACACAACCCGCTTTCCCACTAATCTTTGTGTCATCTGCAAATTTTGTTACACTACACTCTGTCCCCTCTTCCAGGTCATCAGTTGTGGTCCCAGCACCGATCCCTGTGGCACACTACTAACCACCGATTTCCAACCCGAAAAGGACCCTTTTATCCCGACTCTCTGCTTTCTGTTCGCCAGCCAATTCTCGATCCATGCTAATACATTTCCTCTGACTCCGCGTTCTTTTATCTTCTGTAGTAACCTTTTGTGTGGCACCTTATCGAATGCCTTTTGGAAATCTAAATGCACCACATCCATCGGTGCACCTCTATCCACCATGCTCGTTATATCCTCAAAGAATTCCAGTAAATTAGTTAAACATGATTTCCCCTTCATGAATCCATGTTGCGTCTGCTTGATTGCACTATTCCTATCTAGATGTCCCGCTATTTCTTCCTTAATGATAGCTTCAAGCATTTTCCCCACTACAGATGTTAAACTAACCAGCCTATAGTTACCTGCCTTTTGTCTGCCCCCCTTATTAAACAGAGGCGTTACATTAGCTGCTTTCCAATCCGCTGGTACCTCCCCAGAGTCCAGAGAATTTTGGTAGTTTATAACGAATGCATCTGCTATAACTTCCGCCATCTCTTTTAATACCCTGGGATGCATTTCATCTGGACCAGGGGACTTGTCTACCTTGAGTCCCATTAGCCTGTCCAGCACTACCCCCCTAATGATGGTGATTATCTCAAGGTCCTCCCTTCCCACATTCCCGTGACCAGCAATTTTTGGCATGGTTTTTGTGTCTTCCACTGTGAAGACCGAAGCAAAATAATTGTTTAAGGTCTCAGCCATTTCCACATTTCCCATTATTAAATCCCCCTTCTCATCTTCTAAGGGACCAACATTTACTTTAGTCACTCTTTTCCGTTTTATATATCGGTAAAAGCTTTTACTATCTGTTTTTATGTTTTGCGCAAGTTTACTTTCGGAATCTATCTTTCCTTTCTTTATTGCTTTCTTAGTCATTCTTTGCTGTCGTTTAAAATTTTCCCAATCTTCTAGTTTCCCACTAACCTTGGCCACCTTATACGCATTGGTTTTTAATTTGATACTCTCCTTTATTTCCTTGGTTAACCACGGCTGGTTATCCCTTCTCTTACCGCTCTTCTTTTTCACTGGAATACATTTTTGTTGAGCACTATGAAAGAGCTCCTTAAAAGTCCTCCACTGTTCCTCAATTGTGCCACCGTTTAGTCTGAGTTTCCAGTCTATTTTAGCCAACTCTGCCCTCATCCCACTGTAGTCCCCTTTGTTTAAGCATAGTACGCTCGTCTGAGACACTACTTCCTCACCCTCAATCTGTATTACAAATTCAACCATACTGTGATCACTCATTCCGAGAGGATCTTTTACTTGGAGATCGTTTATTATTCCTGTCTCATTACACAGGACTAGATCTAAGATAGCTTGTTCCCTTGTAGGTTCTGTAACATACTGTTCTAAGAAACAATCCCTTATGCATTCTATGAATTTCTCCTCAAGGCTACCCCGTGCGATTTGATTTGACCAATGCTATGTAGGTTAAAATCCCCCATGATTACTGCCGTTCCTTTTTCACATGCCTCCATTATTCCCTTGACTATTGCCCGCCCCACCGTGAAGTTATTATTTGGGGGCTTATAAACTACGCCCACCAGTGACTTTTTCCCCTTACTATCTCTAATCTCCACCCACAATGATTCAACATTTTGTTCATTAGAGCCAATATCGTCTCTCACAACTGCCCTGATATCATCCTTTATTAACAGAGCTACCCCACCTCCTTTCCCTTCTTGTCTATCTTTCCGAATTGTCAGATACCCCTGTATGTTTAATTCCCAGTCTTGGCCCCCCTGCAACCACGTTTCTGTAATGGTTACCAAATCATACTCATTTGTAATGATTTGTGCCGTAAACTCATTTACTTTATTTCGAATGCTGCGTGCGTTTAGGTAGAGTGTTTTAATACTAGTTTTTAAACCATGATTTTTAGTTTTGACCCCTCCTGCAGCCCTTTTATATTCATACATATTGTCCCTTCCTATCACCTTGTGGTTTACCCTTACCCCAGTGCTACTCTGCTCTGTTGCCTCCTGCCTTTTGCATTCTTTCTTGGGGTCCTGTTCATCTGAGCTCTCACCCACTCTAACTAGCTCAGAGCCCTCTCCTGGGTTCCGAATACTCCTTGCATTGAGGCAACGAGCTTTCATGCTTGCCTTTTTATTATACTTTGACCCTTTAGAATTTTGCTGTACAGTGGCCCTTTTTGGAGGATGCTAAAAGGCTGCAGAGTGACTTGGACAGGTTAGGTGAGTGGACAAACACGTCTCAGATGCAGTATAATCTGGATAAATGTGAGGTTATCCACTTTGGTGGCAAAAACACGGGCAGAATATTATCTGAATGGCGGCAGATTAGGAAAAGGGGAGGTGCAACGAGACCTGGGTGTCATGGTACATCAGTCATTGAAAGTTGGCATGCAGGTACAGCAGGCGGTGAAGAAGGCAAATGGTATGTTGGCCTTCATAGCTAGGGAATTTGAGTATAGGAGCAGGGAGGTCTTACTGCAGTTGTACTGGGCCTTGGTGAGGCCTCACCTGGAATATTGTGTTCAGTTTTGGTCCCCTAATCTGAGGAAGGACGTTCTTGCTATTGAGGGGGTGCAGCGAAGGTTCCCCAGACTGATTCCCGGGATGGCAGGACTGACATATGAGGAGAGACTGGATCGACTGGGCCTGTATTCACTGGAGGTTAGAAGAATGAGAGGGGATCTCATAGAAACATATAAAATTCTGACGGGACTGGACAGTTTTGATGCAGGAAGAATGTTCCCGATGTTGGGGAAGTCCAGGACCAGGGGACATAGTCTAAGGATAAGGGGTAAGCCATTTAGGACTGAGATGAGGAGATATTTCTTCACTCAGAGAGTTGTTAACCTGTGGAATTCCCTACCGCAGAGAGTTGTTGATGCCAGTTCATTGGATATATTCAAGAGGGAGTTAGATATGGCTCTTATGACTAATGGGATCAAGGGGTATGGAGAGAAAGCAGGAAAGGGGTACTGAGGTGAATGATCAGCCATGATCTTATTGAATAGTGGTGTAGGCTCGAAGGGCCGAATGGCCTACTCCTGCACCTATTTTCTATGTTTCTATGTTTCCTTGCCTCTGATCGTTATCTCTCTGTCCATTTCTGTTTCTTGGTCCGCATCTGTCTTCCCCACCCCCATTGTCTCTCTCACCCTCTTGTGTCTATATATCTCTCCACCTATCTCACTCCTCCAGATCTCTCTCTTTCTCCCCTATTTCTCCTCTGTCTCCTGGTCTCTGTCTATTCCCCAGCCTCTCTTCCCCATCTATTATCTTCTCCCCCATCACTTTCCCTCTCTCCCCTCATCTCTCTCCCTCTGAGGAGATGGAGAGGCACCCACTGGTAAGCCCTCTCCCTCTGTAAAGGACCTCTGTGGGCCTAATTCTACTGAATCTCTATTTTGCCGAGTCTGACAAACATAATGGGTCAGATAATGCGATCTCAACATTACACGGTCAAAATGGTAGCTCACCACCACCTTCTCAGGTCTTGTGTTGCTCACATCCCGAAACGAATGTGGCTTTGTACCTTTCTACGAAGTGAGTTTATACTGATATTGTAATGCTGGAAATCGGCATGGTCCCAGCCTGCAAGACCATCAGCAGGCCGGGGCCATTGGAGGGAGCAACGTGTGGCGGCATACCGCTGCAGGAAGCAGCGCGTGCTGATGCAGGAGAGCGACAGCTGCAAAGCCAGGTCACTGATTGCAGTGCGGGCAGAAAGAGTTCGTAGAGGGAAGTGACCGGGGCCCAGGAGAGGTGTGTTTGGGGCTCAGAAGAGGCGAGGGCCCTGGGGCAGCACGGGCCAGCCCACACTGCGATACGTCCATGCAGCAGAGCTGGTCTCCAGTCGTCTTGGGTAATCCTTGCCACTGGACCAAGACCTGGCTCTGTCAAGCCCGTGTGGTGGCTGGTGTGCAACGGCCACCACACATTGAAAAAATCCACACACAGGTATCTTCCACCCTTCAAGATAGAGTTTGGGATCTGGAATATTAGGTCCTTCATTGAAACACCTGTGAACTCATCCCTTTTTGGCATGGAAGCAAGTCATCCTCGCTTCGAGGGGCTGCCTATGATGATGAATGCCATCTAGTGACATTCTTCTGTCAGAACCACTTAGCTGTTGTGGGAGTCACAGACTAAGGGCAAGAGTTTCGACCGCACAACACCCATTTTTTGGGCACTAAACAGCTTCCTAAGCCTCCAATATGGTGGCCAGGTAGCGCACACTTACTACAATTTGGAAGAACACTGCCCGCCATATTGGCAACAAAAAAATCGGCTTCCTGGTCCCCTGTTTGCAACATGGCTTAGTCCTTTGTATATTCAAATTAGGTGCCTAATGCCAGTTTAAAGCACCCTTCATTTTGGGTTGCCCTGAAAGTTTAATAAAACCAGGTCTACTTGCAACTACACTCTGCCATCAGCAAGGTAAGTGTTTAGAATAGGGACCTTACAATTAAACCATGCAGGTCGCTGTGTTAGAAATTGCCTCTTTACGCCTATCTCAATCACTTTAAATAATCAGGTTCAAGTGCAAACCAATATGGTGGATATATTGTATTTAATTCGAGTTTAAGATGGAATATAACACATTAGTTATACACTAAAAATATACGACTGTAACAATAGTTGAAATTGATCCGATCGGACAGATGGTTGACACACATGAGCAATTCTGTTATTCATTTTGTCTCGGGCTTCCTTCACTCTCTCTCTCTCTCTCTCTCTCTCTTTCTTCCTCCTTCTCTCTCTCTCTTTCTTCCATCTGTAAGTACAAGCTTCCGGGAGGTCACTTTTAACCTATTTTTAGGGGTGGGCCTGAACCAGAGTATTGACAAGACCTTTTGACCTATAGAGGTTCCTCTAAAAACTTAATACCCAATAAGGCTTCTAGTTCTTTGTCTCGATTCTTGTTTCAAGATCCTGCCTTAAAGATGACTTATGATTTTGGTCACATGTCATCGTTTATACCTTCTCAAAGGCGCTTTTCTGTGGAATTTCTTTAATCTCTCTCTGTTCCTATTCTTTCGGGTACAATCAATACAAAGCCTAGTTCTCTATCCTTTGAACTTATGAAACCAAACCAGAGCTTACTCACCTTGACCGGTTATCTTTACGACATAGCAAACTGTTTAACACCTACAAACATCCTTCCATTCTAAATCTTTCTATACAAATTGTCTTAAAGATACATAAACAAACTGAAGTTTTAACTTAAAAACCACAGATAATTAGCATTTCTAAGGAAACACCTCATCTCCAGTTCAAAACAACGATTTAAAACACAGTATCTGTGTCAGTTTTATACATTTTAAGGCATCTTTAGTTTCTAACAGCTGCTGGCCATTGCTCTGCCCCAGATCCCGGCCTCTGCCCGCTAGTCACCTTTCCTGATCATCGTTATTCACCCCTCATGGCAACTGCTACCTTTCTGACCTGATCGCCCTCCCTGCTGAACCGATCGACCCCCACCTTCCCTCCCTCCTGACCCAGTCACCTCCCTTCCTCGTCCCCTTTAAAGATTCACCCGAAGGCTGCTGCTGGAGTCCCAGTGGCCTGATCTTTGATTCTTCATTGTTGCCGAGCTGCCTGAGGACTCATTTTAGGTGTCGGTACCTTGCCGACTCGATGATAATGAGGCCCAATAGTATGTGCACCTCAGGCCTATCCATTCAGGTGTGGAGATTGTTCCCTGCACCACCCCCCCCCCCCCACCCCCACCCCGTGTGCCCATTTTTGGGTGCGCTTGAATTTCTAGGCCAATACGTTGCCACCAAAGCCAAAGTTCAATTTGCAATTTTTGGTAAATTACTGATCTCAGAGGGTAACAGGAGGGGTGCTACAATTGACCTCGGCATCCCCAAGCTAAGAAGCAAAAAAATCAGCCGGGAACCTGCTCCCAATAGTAATATGAACATGTGAAAAGAATGAGAAACAACCATCCATTTGGTCCTTGAAGCTCAACCTACCCAGACATTTATGCAGCCGCATATACCATTTATCCACTTCCCAGTCACACAATCTCCTGGGAGAGACAGCAAAAACCCCAGAAAAACCTTGTGACCAGTTTATGAAATTCCTAAGGCAATCAAGCAAAGCCTTAGGAGACTGCATAATCCATAAATCCTTCAAATCCCAGCTAATCTGTAAATTACCCTCTCTAATTTGAAATTTCCTCCTCTCAGGGACTTGTCCAGCTCTCTTTCAAAGTACTTCATGAAATCCATCCCCACCACATTCTTCGGTAATGTGTTCCTGAAGGCAATTACTCTCTGTGAAAGAAATACTTTCTGGCATCTAACCTAACTTTTTGCCAATATATTTTATACTTGTGCCCCTAGTTCTACCCACTGGAAAATACTGCGGATGTGGCAAATGTTAAATATAAACAGAAAGTGCTGGAAATACTCAGTAGGTCAGGCAGCATCTGTGGAGAGAGAAACAGAGTTAACGTTTCAGGTTGATGACATTTCATCGGAACGCCCTCTCTCTGCCCCCCACCCCACCCCCGATCTGCTTTCCGCTTTCTCCCCCGCCCCCCCGCCTCTGATCCTTCTCTCTCCCATCCTCCGATCTTCTCTCTCTCCTCCAATCTCCTCTCGCTCCCCATCCGATCTACTCTCTCTCTCCCTCGATCTCCTCTCCCTCTCCCCCGATTTCCTCTCCCTCTCCCCCGATCTCTGCTCCCTCTCCACTGACCTCCTTTCTCTCTCCCCGATCTCCTCTCTGTTATATATGCGGACTTGTATTTACTCTGTACAGCCAGCAGACGGTTCATACCCTGGAGTCCCAAGGGATCCCATAATCTCTTGGGAGTACAGGTATTCAAGGAGGCTTCACAGGTTGGAGAGGCACTCTGTAGACCTGCAATAAAAGACTAAGGTCACAGTCAGAGTAGGAATCGCAGGATAGCTCAGATGAATACGTGGCTTGAGAAATGGTGCAGCAGGGAGGGATTCAAATTCCTGGGGCATTGGAACCGGTTCTGGGGGAGGTGGGACCAGTACAATCCGGACGGTCTGCACCTGGGCAGAATCGGAACCAATGTCCTCGGGGGAGTGTTTGCTAGTGCTGTTGGGGAGGAGTTAAACTAATATGGCAGGGGGATGGGAACCAATGCAGGGAGATAGAGGGAAACAAAAAGGAGGCAAAAACAAAAGACAGAAAGGAGATGAGGAAAAGTGGAGGGCAGAGAAACCCAAGGCAAAGAACAAAAAGGGCCATTGTACAGCAAAATTCTAAAAGGACAGAGGGTGTTAAAAAAACAAGCCTAAAGGCTTTGTGTCTTAATGCAAGGAGTATCCGCAATAAGGTGGATGAATTAACTGTGCAAATAGATGTTAACAAATATGATGTGATTGGGATTACGGAAACGTGGCTCCAGGATGATCAGGGCTGGGAACTCAACATCCAGGGGTATTCAACATTCAGGAAGGATAGAATAAAAGGAAAAGGAGGTGGGGTAGCATTGCTGGTTAAGGAGGAGATTAAGGCAATAGTTAGGAAGGACATTAGCTTGGATGATGTGGAATCTATATGGGTAGAGCTGCAGAACACCAAAGGGCAAAAAACGTTAGTGGGAGTTGTGTACAGACCTCCAAACAGTAGTAGTGATGTTGGGGAGGGCATCAAACAGGAAATTAGGGGTGCGTGCAATAAAGGTGCAGCAGTTATAATGGGTGACTTTAATATGCACATAGATTGGGCTAACCAAACTGGAAGCAATACGGTGGAGGAGGATTTTCTGGAGTGCATAAGGGATGGTTTTTTAGACCAATATGTCGAGGAACCAACTAGGGGGGAGGCCATCTTAGACTGGGTGTTATGTAATGAGAGAGGATTAATTAGCAATCTCGTTGTGCGAGGCCCCTTGGGGAAGAGTGACCATAATATGGTGGAATTCTGCATTGGGATGGAGAATGAAACAGTTAATTCAGAGACCATGGTCCAGAACTTAAAGAAGGCTAACTTTGAAGGTATGAGGCGTGAATTGGCTGGGATGGATTGGCGAATGATACTTAAGTGGTTGACTGTGGATGGGCAATGGCAGACATTTAGAGACCGCATGGATGAACTACAACAATTGTACATTCCTGTCTGGCATAAAAATAAAAAAGGGAAGGTGGCTCAACCGTGGCTATCAAGGGAAATCAGGGATAGTATTAAAGCCAAGGAAGTGGCATACAAATTGGCCAGAAATAGCAGCGAACCTGGGGACTGGGAGAAATTTAGAACTCAGCAGAGGAGGACAAAGGGTTTGATTAGGGCAGGGAAAATGGAGTATGAGAAGAAGCTTGCAGGGAACATTAAGACGGATTGCAAAAGTTTCCATAGATATGTAAAGAGAAAAAGGTTAGTAAAGACAAACGTAGGTCCCCTGCAGTCAGAATCAGGGGAAATCATAACGGGGAACAAAGAAATGACGGACCAATTGAACAAGTACTTTGGTTCGGTATTCACGAAGGAGGACACGAACAACCTTCCGGTTATAAAAGGGGTCGGGGGGTCTAGTAAGCAGGAGGAACTGAGGGAAATCCTTATTAGCCGGGAAATTGTGTTGGGGAAATTGATGGGATTGAAGGCCGATAAATCCCCAGGGCCTGATGGACTGCATCCCAGAGTACTTAAGGAGGTGGCCTTGGAAATAGTGGATGCGTTGACAGTCATTTTCCAACATTCCATTGACTCTGGATCAGTTCCTATGGAGTGGAGGGTAGCCAATGTAACCCCACTTTTTAAAAAAGGAGGGAGAGAGAAAACAGGGAATTATAGACCGGTCAGCCTGACATCGGTAGTGGGTAAAATGATGGAATCAATTATTAAGGATGTCATAGCAGTGCATTTGGAAAGAGGTGACATGATAGGTCCAAGTCAGCATGGATTTGTGAAAGGGAAATCATGCTTGACAAATCTTCTGGAATTTTTTGAGGATGTTTCCAGTAGAGTGGATAAGGGAGAACCAGTTGATGTGGTATATTTGGACTTTCAGAAGGCGTTCGACAAGGTCCCACACAAGAGATTGATGTGCAAAGTTAGAGCACATGGGATTGGGGGTAGTGTACTGACATGGATTGAGAACTGGTTGTCAGACAGGAAGCAAAGAGTAGGAGTAAATGGGTACTTTTCAGAATGGCAGGCAGTGACTAGTGGGGTACCGCAAGGTTCTGTGCTGGGGCCCCAGCTGTTTACACTGTACATTAATGATTTAGATGAGGGGATTAAATGTAGTATCTCCAAATTTGCGGATGACACTAAGTTGGGTGGCAGTGTGAGCTGCGAGGAGGATGCTGTGAGGCTGCAGAGCGACTTGGATAGGTTAGGTGAGTGGGCAAATGCATGGCAGATGAAATATAATGTGGATAAATGTGAGGTTATCCACTTTGGTGGTAAAAACAGAGAGACAGACTATTATCTGAATGGTGACAGATTAGGAAAAGGGGAGGTGCAAAGAGACCTGGGTGTCATGGTACATCAGTCATTGAAGGTTGGCATGCAGGTGCAGCAGGCGGTTAAGAAAGCAAATGGCATGTTGGCCTTCATAGCAAGGGGATTTGAGTACAGGGGCAGGGAGGTGTTGTACAGGGCATTGGTGAGGCCACACCTGGAGTATTGTGTACAGTTTTGGTCTCCTAACCTGAGGAAGGACATTCTTGCTATTGAGGGAGTGCAGCGAAGATTCACCAGACTGATTCCCGGGATGGTGGGACTGACCTATCAAGAAAGACTGGATCAACTGGGCTTGTATTCACTGGAGTTCAGAAGAATGAGAGGGGACCTCATAGAAACGTTTAAAATTCTGACGGGTTTAGACAGGTTAGATGCAGGAAGAATGTTCCCAATGTTGGGGAAGTCCAGAACCAGAGGTCACAGTCTAAGGATAAGGGGTAAGCCATTTAGGACCGAGATGCGGAGGAACTTCTTCACCCAGAGAGTGGTGAACCTGTGGAATTCTCTACCACAGAAAGTTGTTGAGGCCAATTCACTAAATATATTCAAAAAGGAGTTAGATGAGGTCCTTACTACTAGGGGGATCAAGGGGTATGGCGAGAAAGCAGGAATGGGGTACTGAAGTTGAATGTTCAGCCATGAACTCATTGAATGGCGGTGCAGGCTAGAAGAGCTGAATGGCCTACTCCTGCACCTATTTTCTATGTTTCTATGTTTACTTTGAGCTCACAGTGTTCAGTCTGACTCTTTCTCCATACACAACAACTGGCGACAAGATACAGATAGCGAACCCAAAGAAGCAGAGAACAGTGGGCATCCTGGAGAAATTCTCGGAGGGAGATGATTGGGAAACTTTTGTGGAGCGACTCGACCAATACTTCGTGGCCAACGAGCTAGATGGGGAAGAGAGCGCTGCCAAATGAAGGGCGATCCTCCTCACCATCTGTGGGGCACCAACGTATGGCCTCATGAAGAATCTGCTCTCTCCAGCGAAACCCACGGAGAAATCGTACGATGATTTGTGCACACTGGTCTGAGAGCATTTGAACCCGAAGGAAAGCGTTCTGATGGCGAGGTACCGGTTCTACATCTACAAAAGGTCTGAAGGCCAGGAAGTGGCATGTTATGTCGCCAAGCTAAGACGTCTTGCAGGACATTGCGAATTTGAAGGACATTTGGAGCACATGCTCAGAGACTTTTTCATACTTGGCTTTGGCCACAAAACCATACTTCGCAAACTTTTGACTGTAGAGACCCCAACTTTGAGTAAGGCCATAGCGATAGCCCAGGCGTTCATTGCCACCGGTGACAATACGAAGCAAAACGCTCAGCACACAAGTGCTGCTACAAGTACTGTGAACAAAATGATGTTGTTTTCGAATAGTAACGTACAGGGCAGGGCACACATACCTGCAGCTACATGTCCGCAGATGTCTGAGAGTCCACCATCAAGGGTAATGAATGCAAGGCCATTAACACCTTGTTGGTGCTGCGGGGGTGATCATCATCTCCATTCATGCCAAACGTACAAAGAGTACATTTGCAAGGACTGTGGAACAATGGGACACCTTCAATGAGTGTGCAGGCAAGCTGCAAAGCCTATTGAGCTTGTAAATCACCATGTTGCAGAGGAAGACAGATCCACAGAGGATCACGATGAACCAGAGCCTCAGATTGAGGAGGCAGAGGTCCATGGGGTGCACACATTCACCACGAATGTCCCCCTTAATGCTGAATGTTGAACTAAATGGAGTACCAGTGTCAATGGAGCTGGACACGGGCACGAGCCAGTCCATCATGGGCAAAAAGACTTTCGAAAGGTTGTGGTGCAACAAGCCTTAAGGCCAGTCTTAACTCCAGTTCGCATGAAACTAAGAACTTACACGAAAGAAGTGATTCTTCTAATCAGCAGTGCTGCCGTAAAGGCCTCCTATGATGGAGCGGTGCACAAGCTACCACCCTGGGTGGTACCGGGCGATGGGCCCATGCTGCTCTTCAGGAGCTGGCTGGGAAAGATACGCTGGAACTGGAGCGCTATCGCCCGCTGACGACACTTCATGTGTCCAGGTCTTAAACAAATTTCCTTTGCTGATCGAACCAGGTATCGGGAAATTCCAAGGAGCAAAAGCGCAGATCCACCTAATTCCGGGGGCGGGACCCATCCATCACAAGGCGATAGCAGTACCGTACATGATGAGAGAAAGGGTAGAGATCGAGCTAGACCGGCTGCAAAGAGAGGGCGTAATTTCCCCGATCGAGTTCAACGAGTGGGCCAGTCCTATCGTCCCAGTCCTCAAGGGAGACGGCACCGTCAGAATCTGTGGCGATTACAAAGTAACTATCAATCGTTTCTCATTGCAGGACCAATACTCACTACCAAGAGTCGACGACCTCTTTGCAACGCTGGCGGGAGGAAAGATGTTCACGAAGCTGGATCTGACTTCAGCCTACCTGATGCAGGAACTGGAGGAATCATCGAAGGCCCTTACCTGCATCAACACGCACAAAGGTCTTTTTGTTTATAACAGATGCCCATTTGGAATCTGATTGGCGGCAGCGATATTCCAGAGAAACATGCCAGGCTTACTGAAGTCGGTCCCGCACACCGTGGTCCTCCAGGACGACATCTTGGTCACAGGTCGGAACACAGTCGAGCATCTGCAGAACCTGGAGGAGGTTCTTAGTCGACTCAACCGCGTGGGGCTCAGGTTAAAATGCTCGAAGTGCATTTTCCTGGCGCCCGAAGTGGAGTTCCTGGGAAGGAGGATTGCGGCGGACGGCATCAGGCCCACCAACGCGAAGATGGAGGCAATCGAGAACACACCGAGGCCACAGAATGTGGCGGAGCTGCGGTCGTTTCTGGGACTCCTGAACGACTTTGGTAACTTCTTACCGGGTCTCAGCACACTGTTAGAACCACTGCATGTCTTACTACGAAAAGGGGATGAATGGGTTTGGGGCAAAAGCCAAGAAAATGCCTTTGTAAAAGCGAGAAAATTGTTATGCTCAAACAAATTGCTTGTGTTGTATGATCTATGTAAGCGTTTGGTACGAGCATGTGATGCATCGTCATATGGCGTCGGGTGTGTATTGCAACAAGCTAATGATTTTGGGAAACTGCAACCGGTTGCTTATGCATCCAGGAGTCTGTCTAAGGCTGAGAGAGCCTACAGCATGATTGAGAAAGAAGCATTAGCATGTGTCCATGGGGTAAAGAAAATGCATCAATATCTGTTTGGGCTAAAATTCGAATTGGAAACTGACCATAAGCCACTTATATCCCTGTTTTCCGAGAGTAAAGGGATAAATACCAACGCATCGGCCCGCATCCAGAGATGGGCGCTCACATTGTCCGCATACAAATACGCCACCCGCCACAGGCCAGGCACAGCAATCTGCACCGATGCTCTCAGTAGGCTGCCATAGCCCACCACAGGGGTGGAAATGGCGCAGCCCGCAGATCTAGCCATGGTTATCGAAGCATTTGAGAGTGAGCAATCACCTGTCACTGCCCGGCAGATCAAAACCTGGACAAGCCAGGACCATTTATTATCTCTCGTCAAAAGCTGTGTGCTTCACGGAAACTGGTCCAGTGTCCCAGTGGAAATGCAGGAAGAGATAAAGCCGTTCCAGCGACGCAAAGCCGAAATATCTATACAGGCAGACTGCCTTCTGTGGGGCAATCGAGTAGTGGTCCCCAAGAAGGGCAGAGACACCTTCATCAATGACCTCCACAGTACCCACCCAGGCATCATAATGATGAAAGCAATAGCCAGATCCCACGTGTGGTGGCCCGGTATCGATGCGGACTTAGAGTCCTGTGTTCACAGATGTAATACATGCTCACAGTTAAGCAATGTACACAGGGAGGCGCCGCTAAGTTTATGGTCTTGGCCCTCCAAACCGTGGGCTAGATACACGTCGACTATGCAGGTCTATTCTTGGGTAAAATGTTCCTTGTGGTTGTAGACGCATACTCCAAGTGGATTGAATGTGAGATACTGTCGGCTAGCACGTCCGCTGCCACTACTGAAAGCCTGCGGGCCATGTTTGCCACACACGGCCTACCCAATGTCCTGGTGAGTGACAACGGGCCATGTTTTACCAGTGCTGAGTTCAAAGAATTCATGACCTGTAACGGGATCAAACATGTCACATCTGCCCTGTTTAAGCCAGCATCCAAGGGTCAGGCGGAGAGAGCAGTGCAAACCATCAAGCAAGGCTTGAAGAGGGTAACTGAAGGCTCACTGTAGACTCGCCTATCCCAAGTCCTGCTTAGCTACCGCACGAGACCCCACTCACTCACTGGGATCCCGCCTGCTGAACTGCTCATGAAAAGAGCACTTAAGACAAGGCTCTCGTTAGTTCACCCTGATCTACACGAACAGGTAGAGAGCAGGCAGCTTCAACAAAGTACATACCATGATAGCGCAAATGTGTCACGCGAGATTGAAATCAATGATCCTGTATTTGTATTAAATTATGGACAAGGTCCCAAGTGGCTTCCCGCACTGTCGCAGCCAACGAGGGGAGCAGGGTGTTTCGGGTCAAGCTTTCAAATGGACTCATTCACCGGAAACACTTGGACCAAATCAAACTCAGATTCACGGACTATCCTGAGCAACCCACCTTGGACCCTACCTTTTTTGATTCCCCAACATACACACCAGTGGCAACCAGCACCACAGTTGACCACGAAGCAGAACCCATCATCCACAGCAGCCCAGCAGGGCCCAACACACCAGGCAGCCCAGTAAGGCCAGCTGCGCAGCAGCCCAGCGAGGGCCCAACAAATGATTCAACAACACCAGCTTTCACACCGAGACGATCAACCAGGGCAAGAAGGGCCCCAGATCAACTCACATTGTAAATAGTTACACTATTGAGTTTAGGGAGGAGTGTTGTTATATATGTATACTTGTATTTACTCTGTACAGCCACCAGAGGGCTCATCCCCTGGTGTCCCAAGGGATCCCATAATCCCTTGGGAGCACAGGTATTTAAGGAGGCTTCACAGGTTGGAGAGGCACTCTGGAGACCTGCAATAAAAGACTAAGGTCACACTTTACTTTGAGCTCACAGTGTTCAGTCTGACTCTTTCTGCATACACAACACTCTCACTCTCCCCCCGATCTCCTCTCACTCTCCCCCCAATCTCCTCTCTCTCCCCCCAATCTCCTCTCTCTCCCCACCCCGATCTCCTCTCTCTCTCACTCTCCCCCCCCCCCACCCCCAATCTCCTCTCTCTACTCCTCCGATCTCCTCTCACTCTCCCTTGATTTCCTTTCTCTCTCCCCGATCTCTCTCTCTCCCCCGATCTCCTCTCTCTCCCCCCCATCTCCTCTCTCTCTCGCTCTTCCCCCCCCCCTCATCTTCTCTCTCTCTCCCCCGATCTCCTCTCTTTCCCACCTCTGATCTCCTCTCACTCCCCCCTCAGATCTCTTCTCTTCCCCCCTCCCCCCCCCCCCACCTGATCTCCTCTCTCCCCCCCCGCCTCCCCCCCCGGCCACCAGCTGACCACCTCTGCATGGAGCTGAGTGGAGGTTGCCACCCCACCATTGGGTAATGCGCGTGCTGGACTGGGTCGAACACAGATATGTGGTACTAAACGGCCGCACGTGCGCAGAGAGCTAAAAATGCGGTGCAAATAATCACTCCGATCTTTTATATTTACCTGAACAGGCAGACCTTAGACCTGAGACAGTAAAGTGATTTTTACTCCCCCTCTTCCCTCTATTACCATCACAAAGTGATCAGCTAATTCAGTACAGACAAGGACTCAAACCCTCCATATTTACCCTCTAAGCCATCAGGCAACTTTAGAAAATCTCTTTCTACTAACACAATGAATCTGATTTAAAGTAAGGCTGCACACCAGGAAGATTTGCAGAGATCTATGAGTTTTGCTAATAACATTTTACTTATTTATAGTAATGCTGTTCAGCTGGAGTTAGGTTTAAGCCTCCAATTTGAGACCAGCTCAGAAAGATCTACTCAAAAAATATCCACTGAAAGCCCATCGGGTTGACTGATGGAATAAATTTACACTAGAGAAAAACACTGTAAACTTTGAAACTATGTTTAGTGTTAATATTGACTTTTATTCAAGGTTTTAACATTTCTTGCATAGATGTCACCAGTGATATAATATCAATCCCATGCCATTACTCCTCAGTTTGCAAATATTTTACTAAACAGCAGTGCCTCACTTTATTTTATGATCTGATCTTTAAAAATTATTGTAATGAATTCTTCATCTTTTCCATTTATGAAATTACTCAGACTTCTTTTACCATTTTACCATTTGAGTGCCTGGTTTAGTCACTGAATTCATGATTCTTGGTAAAATGGAGAACATAATATTCACTGGTGACAATGAAAGAGTTATTGCATCATGATCAATGAGATGAAGCACAAAACTAATTGCTGTTTGTTTCTATTTGTATTATCCAGGAGTGCCAGTTTTTCCCAGTCTATACAGTTGCCTGGATCCATAAAGAGAGATGGAGACACAACCGCACAAAAGTTACTACAAGGTTATTCACATTGTGTCAATGGGGTCAGTGGGCAAATCCATGGCTTTCATAGTTTACCAAAACCAGCAAAACAACATATGGAGCAAAGGGACACCATTACTTATGATTGGCCTAGGAGTCTGGGATCTGATGGTGTGGTCAAATTTGGCTCACCTGGGTTAGACAATGATGATGAAGAGGTATACACGTATAACACTCCCAACAGCACTCTGTGTAGACGGCTTAGTGAAATTTCCACAGACTCCTACGATGTTCCGTCAACACCTGTGTCCATCTACCATATTCCAAGGACATTCACCTTTGACAGAAACCACAACACGCCATCCACAGGTTCTGGTGACTCCGCAGCTGCGCCTCCTCCACGGCCACCAAAGCCTGCACAGATAGATCGGAAGCTGGAATGGGGTAGCCCCAAGCAGCGTACTCGCAATGGCAAAGGCAAACAAGCAGCATCTGCAGCAACAATCCCTAGAAGGAACACTCTCCCAGCAGTAGATAACAACAGGCTTCACAGAGGTAATGACTTGAAATCATAAGTAACATATTTTAAAATACTGTGTACTGTAAAGTAGCCTGATAACTCCAGGTGTATCATCTCCTGACTGGCAGCTCCTGGATTGAAGTTCCATCTCTGCACCTTAACGTTCCATAAAATAGCTCCTGACCGATGATCACGGTGACACCCCTGGAGTAGCGCACAATCTACCAGGTCCCACCTTGACTCTAAAATGAACAAAAAGCAAAAAACTTCAAATGCTGAAAATCTGAAATAGAAGTGGAAATGCTGGAAACACTCAGCAGGTCAGGAAGCATCTATGGAGAGAACATCGGAGTAAATGAGTCGGGTGCGGACTCTTTGTCAAAATATTGTTTCGCGGAGTGTTTTCAGCATTTTCTGCCTTTGAATCTAAAATGGATTACTTAAGGTACTATAGAAATGAGACTGAAGGCCGACAATATCAATATTTTTACACATTCCAGGGCTCAAAATCCAGCTGTGCAGATACATTGGGTGGATGGCAGTGCAGTAATGATATGGCACTATCCTGCTCTCTCCTGAAAACAAACATTGTGGGTAGTGCACTGCACTGGGGCCTACTATGTGCAGCAACACAATGGAAAGATGCAGAGTTAGGACCCAATCACTGAGTTCCTGATCTCTGCTTTACATCTTTGGGAAATTAGCAAACAAGGTCAGTGTTCTGCTGCAGGGAGGGAATATCAGAGCAACTATCTCTATCAGGTCACTGTGGGTGGTCAGGTGAGAGTGGCATTGGTGACAGCCTGCAAGCAGGTCAATCCGTTGGCTTCATGGTTCCAGAAGGTACGCAGCCAGGGAAAATCTGTAAGGAAGAAAAACAGAAAATTAGAGGGCAACATTCCAACAAACAGAATAGACTGATATTTGCACTGCACTGATACCAGTGCCAAGCCAACAAGCAGGAAAAAAGGGTAAAAAAACAAACTTAAAGGCACTTTGTCTAAATGCACGTAGCATTTGTAACAAAATAGATGAGTTGACAACACAAATTGAGACAAATGAGTATGATCTGATAGCCATTACAAAGACGTGGTTGCAAAGTGACCAGGACTGGGAATTAAATATTCTGGGGTACTTGACAATCCTGGAGGACAGACAGAAAGGGAAAGGAGGTGGGATAGCTCTGTTGATAAAGGATGGAATCACTGCAATAGTAAGAAACGATATTGGCTCAAATGATAAGGGTGTTGAAACAGTTTGAGTGGAGATAAGGAACAATAAGGGGAAAAAAATCTCTGGTGGGCATAGTCTTTCAGCCCCCTAACAGTAGCAACTCTGTTGGTTGGAGCATAAATCAGGAAATAGTGGGGGCTTGTAAAAATGGAACAGCAATAATCATGGGTGATTTTAACCTCCATATTGATTGGACAAATCAAATTGGTCAGGGTTGCCTTGAGGAAGAATTCATAGAGTGCATAAGCAGTATGTAACAGAACCAACCAGGGGGCAGGCTATCTTAGATCTGATCCTGTGTAATGAGACAGGATTAATAAACAATCCCCTAGTAAAGGATCCACTCGGAATGAGTGATCATAGCATGATTGAATTTCAAATTCAGATGGAGGGTGAGAAAGTTGGATCCCTAACCAGCGTACTAAGCTTAAATAAAGGAGACTATGAAGGTATGAGGGCAGAGTTGGGTAAAGTGCACTGGGAAAATAGACTAAAGTGTAGGACGGTTAATGAACAGTGGTGTACATTTAACGAGATATTTCACAACTCTTAAGAAAAATACATTCCAGTGAGGAGGAAAGGGTGTAAGAGAAAAGATAGCCATCCATGGCTAACTAAAGAAATAAAGGAAGGTATCTGATTAAAAACAAGGGCATACAAAGTGGCCAAAACTAGTGAGAGGACAGAAGACTGGGAAGCTTTTAAAAGCCAGCAAAGAACAACTAAAAAACTAGCATAAAATATAAAAACAGATAGCAACAGTTTCTATAGGTATATAAAAAGGAAAAGGGTGGCTAAAGTAAATGTTGGTCCCCTAGAGGACGAGACCGGGGAACTAGTAATGGGGAACATGGAGATGGCAAAAACACTGAACAAATATTTTGTATCAGTCTTTACGGTAGAGGAAACTAACAATATTCCAACAGTGGATAGTCAAGGGGCTATGGGGGGGAGGAACTTAACACAATCATAATCACTAAGGAGGTGGTACTCAGTAAGATAATGGGACTAAAGGCAGATAAATCTCCTGGACCAGATGGCTTGCACTCTAGGGTCTTAAGAGAAGTAGCAGCAGGGATTGTGGATTGGTTATAATTTACCAAAATTCCCTGGATTCTGGGGAGGTCCCAGCAGATTGGAAAACTGCAAATGTAACGCCCCTATTTAAAAAAGGAGGCAGACAAAAAGCAAGAAACTATAGACTAGTTAGCCTAACATCTGTGGTTGGGAAAATGTTGGAGTCCATTATTAAAGAAGCAGTAACAGGACATTTGGATACCAGCAAAATTCAGTCAGGCAGAGTCAGCATGGATTTATGAAGGCGAAGTCATGTTTGACAAATTTGCTGGAGTTCTTTGAGGATGCAACGAATAGGGTGGATAAAGTGGAACCAGTGGATGTGGTGTATTTGGACTTCCAGAAGGCATTTGACAAGGTGCCACATAAAAGGTTACTGTACAAGATAATAGTTCACGGGGTTGGGGGTAATATATTAGCATTGATAGAGGATTGGCTAACTAACAGAGAACAGAGAGTTGGGATAAATGGTTCATTCTCTGGTTGGCAACCAGTAACTAGTGGGGTGCCGCAGGGATCAGTGCTGGGACCCCAACTATTTACAATCTATATTAACGACTTGGAAGAAGGGACCGAGTGTAAAGTAACCAAGTTTGCTGATGATTACAAAGATGGGAGGAAAAGCAATATGTGAGGAGGACACAACAAATCTGCAAAAGGACATAGACAGGCTAAGTGAGTGGGCAAAAATTTGCCAGATGGAGTATAATGTTAGAAAGTGTGAGGTCATGCACTTTGGCAGAAAAAAATCAAAGAGCAAGTTATTATTTAAATGGAAAAAGATTGCAAAGTGCCGCAGTACAGCGGGACCTGGGGGTACTTGTGAATTAAACACAAAAGGATGGTATGCAGGTACAGCAAGTGATCAGAAAGGCCAATGGTATCTTGGCCTTTATTGCGAAGGGGATGGAGTATAAAAGCAGGGAAGTCTTGCTACAGCTATACAGGGTTATTGGTGAGGCCACAGCTGGAATACTGCGGCAGTTTTGGTTTTCATATTTACGAAAGGATATACTTGCTTTGGAGGCAGTTCAGAGAAGGTTCACTAGGTTGATTCCGGAGATGAAGGGGTTGACTTATGAGGAAAGGTTGAGTAGGTTGGGCCTCTACTCATTGGAATTCAGAAGAATGAGAGGTGATCTTATCAAAACGTACAAGATTATGAGGGGGCTTGACAAGGTGGATGAAGAGAGGATGTTTCCACTAATGGGGGAAACTAGAACTAGAGGGCATGACCTTAGAATAAAGGGCCGCCTATTTGAAACAGAGATGAGGAGGAATTTCTT
This sequence comes from Pristiophorus japonicus, assembly GCF_044704955.1. Classification (NCBI taxonomy): domain Eukaryota; kingdom Metazoa; phylum Chordata; class Chondrichthyes; family Pristiophoridae; genus Pristiophorus; species Pristiophorus japonicus. Next base: position 127,032,597 of record NC_091986.1, read on the forward strand.
CTCTCAGATGGTTGTAAATCTGTGGAATTCACTGCCTCAGAGAGCTGTAGAAGCTGGGATATTGGATATATTTAAAACAGAAATAGACCGTTTCTTAAAAGATAGGGGGATGTCGTTATGGGGAGCGGGTGGGGAAGTGGAGCTGAGTCCATGATCAGATCAGCTATGATCTTATTGAATGGCGGAGCAGGCTCGAGGGGCCGTATGGCCTACTCCTGTTCCTATTTCTCATGTTCTTATGAAAGCCAGAGCTAGAGGGGCAAGTATTATACTGTAACACTGGGAATTTTCTCGGGGGAAGGGGGTTCTCCCGATCAGCCACAGTAACTACAGTGGACAATCGGCGGAAACTCTGGAGATACAGCTTTATTAGGGTTCCCGCTGACCTTCTGTCAAAGTTACAATGGCCGATCGAGAGAACCCCTAAGGAAATTCCAGGTATATGTCAATTGTAATGCACCCGTTTTCCTTTCTGTCAAGACTACTTGCAACTGATTCAAAAGTTCAGTGGAAGCCTTCTCGCTTTAACGAGCAAAGACCGAGGTATACAATTGTGTTGCTATTTGATTCCCAACATTATAATTTTTATAACTTTATAACATAATTATTACTTGTGGTTTAATGTCAGAAATCCTATTTCAAGTTTAAATCCATGTTTTACAATATAAAGGTAATCTTCTGAGTCTTGCCTGCCAGCAACAAATATAAAACATTTCAGCTTGCACTGCACCTGATTTTGCTATCAGTGGTTGAACTTCAATTTCTGATGTGCACTTCAAATTTTGATTTGCGCTGCTGGCGACCTGCCAAAGAACATGAAGTTAGAGAAATCTCTCTTCTATGTATCTTTATAAAGAGGAGCTGAATTATTAATTTCAGCTGAGTAATAGCATATTCCTCTTTCTCTGGTGATTTAGTCATCTGTAAAATGTCTTCCAACCAGTATTTCTATTTTCCCAGCTTCTTCTTGTGAAACGTATGATTATCCTCGTCATGCTGCAAATAATGAAGGCCACTCCATGGAGTCTGTTAATGACGGATTCAGCTCTTACTTGGTAAGAAGCATAAAGAAATTATATTTTTACAACCAAATGGATCTTTGCTCATTATATTAATTGTAATGCAATGGTATCCTGAACTTCTCGGTATCTTTTGTAAATATTACCTTGTATTTTGTATTTTGCTGTAATGTTGCTTGTCCTACATACAGTGGGGCTCAATTTTACCCAAAGCCATTTTTTGGCGTATTGCCAGAGTTACGCCCGTTTTTCTAGGCCAGAAATACTCCATAAATATTTGTGCCAAGTTTCCCCGCTATATTTTTCAAAATTGGCACAACACAGCCTGTCCAGTCGCCTCGGGAGGTGGAGCCTGCTGTCTGCGCCGAAAAACATAGAAACATAGAAACATAGAAAATAGGTGCAGGAGTAGGCCATTCGGCCCTTCTAGCCTGCACCGCCATTCAATGAGTTCATGGCTGAACATTCAACTTCAGTACCCCATTCCTGCTTTCTCGCCATACCCCTTGATCCCCCTAGCAGTAAGGACCTCATCTAACTCCTTTTTGAATATATTTAGTGAATTGGCCTCAACAACTTTCTGTGGTAGAGAATTCCACAGGTTCACCACTCTCTGGGTGAAGAAGTTCCTCCGCATCTCGGTCCTAAATGGCTTACCCCTTATCCTTAGACTGTGACCCCTGGTTCTGGACTTCCCCAACATTGGGAATATTCTTCCTGCATCTAACCTGTCTAACCCCGTCAGAATTTTATATGTTTCTATGAGGTCCCCTCTCATTCTTCTGAACTCCAGTGAATACAAGCCCAGTTGATCCAGTCTTTCTTGATAGATCAGTCCCGCCATCCCGGGAATCAGTCTGGTGAACCTTCGCTGCACTCCCTCAATAGCAAGAATGTCCTTCCTCAGGTTAGGAGACCAAAACTGTACACAATACTCCAGGTGTGGCCTCACCAATGCCCTGTACAACTGTAGCAACACCTCCCTGCCCCTGTACTCAAATCCCCTTGCTATGAAGGCCAACATGCCATTTGCTTTCTTAACCGCCTGCTGCACCTGCATGCCAACCTTCAATGACTGATGTACCATGACACCCAGGTCTCTTTGCACCTCCCCTTTTCCTAATCTGTCACCATTCAGATAATAGTCTGTCTCTCTGTTTTTACCACCAAAGTGGATAACCTCACATTTATCCACATTATACTTCATCTGCCATGCATTTGCCCACTCACCTAACCTATCCAAGTCGCTCTGCAGCCTCACAGCATCCTCCTCGCAGCTCACACTGCCACCCAACTTAGTGTCATCCGCAAATTTGGAGATACTACATTTAATCCCCTCATCTAAATCATTAATGTACAGTGTAAACAGCTGGGGCCCCAGCACAGAACCTTGCGGTACCCCACTAGTCACTGCCTGCCATTCTGAAAAGTACCCATTTACTCCTACTCTTTGCTTCCTGTCTGACAACCAGTTCTCAATCCATGTCAGTACACTACCCCCAATCCCATGTGCTCTAACTTTGCACATCAATCTCTTGTGTGGGACCTTGTCGAACGCCTTCTGAAAGTCCAAATATACCACATCAACTGGTTCTCCCTTATCCACTCTACTGGAAACATCCTCAAAAAATTCCAGAAGATTTGTCAAGCATGATTTCCCTTTCACAAATCCATGCTGACTTGGACCTATCATGTCACCTCTTTCCAAATGCACTGCTATGACATCCTTAATAATTGATTCCATCATTTTACCCACTACCGATGTCAGGCTGACCGGTCTATAATTCCCTGTTTTCTCTCTCCCTCCTTTTTTAAAAAGTGGGGTTACATTGGCTACCCTCCACTCCATAGGAACTGATCCAGAGTCAATGGAATGTTGGAAAATGACTGTCAACGCATCCACTATTTCCAAGGCCACCTCCTTAAGTACTCTGGGATGCAGTCCATCAGGCCCTGGGGATTTATCGGCCTTCAATCCCATCAATTTCCCCAACACAATTTCCCGGCTAATAAGGATTTCCCTCAGTTCCTCCTCCTTACTAGACCCCCCGACCCCTTTTATAACCGGAAGGTTGTTCGTGTCCTCCTTCGTGAATACCGAACCAAAGTACTTGTTCAATTGGTCCGCCATTTCTTTGTTCCCCGTTATGACTTCCCCTGATTCTGACTGCAGGGGACCTACGTTTGTCTTTACTAACCTTTTTCTCTTTACATATCTATAGAAACTTTTGCAATCCGTCTTAATGTTCCCTGCAAGCTTCTTCTCATACTCCATTTTCCCTGCCCTAATCAAACCCTTTGTCCTCCTCTGCTGAGTTCTAAATTTCTCCCAGTCCCCAGGTTCGCTGCTATTTCTGGCCAATTTGTATGCCACTTCCTTGGCTTTAATACTATCCCTGATTTCCCTTGATAGCCACGGTTGAGCCACCTTCCCTTTTTTATTTCTATGCCAGACAGGAATGTACAATTGTTGTAGTTCATCCATGCGGTCTCTAAATGTCTGCCATTGCCCATCCACAGTCAACCCCTTAAGTATCATTCGCCAATCCATCTCAGCCAATTCACGCCTCATACCTTCAAAGTTAGCCTTCTTTAAGTTCTGGACCATGGTCTCTGAATTAACTGTTTCATTCTCCATCCTAATGCAGAATTCCACCATATTATGGGCACTCTTCCCCAAGGGGCCTCGCACAACGAGATTGCTAATTAATCCTTTCTCATTACATAACACCCAGTCTAAGATGGCCTCCCCCCTAGTTGGTTCCTCGACATATTGGTCTAAAAAACCATCCCTTATGCACTCCAGAAAATCCTCCTCCACCGTATTGCTTCCAGTTTGGTTAGCCCAATCTATGTGCATATTAAAGTCACCCATTATAACTGCTGCACCTTTATTGCACGCACCCCTAATTTCCTGTTTGATGCCCTCCCCAACATCACTACTACTGTTTGGAGGTCTGTACACAACTCCCACTAACGTTTTTTGCCCTTTGGTGTTCTGCAGCTCTACCCATATAGATTCCACATCATCCAAGCTAATGTCCTTCCTAACTATTGCCTTAATCTCCTCCTTAACCAGCAATGCCACCCCACCTCCTTTTCTTTTTATTCTATCCTTCCTGAATGTTGAATACCCCTGGATGTTGAGTTCCCAGCCCTGCTCATCCTGGAGCCACGTCTCCGTAATCCCAATCACATCATATTTGTTAACATCTATTTGCACAGTTAATTCATCCACCTTATTGCGGATACTCCTTGCATTAAGACACAAAGCCTTTAGGCTTGTTTTTTTAACACCCTCTGTCCTTTTAGAATTTTGCTGTACAATGGCCCTTTTTGTTCTTTGCCTTGGGTTTCTCTGCCCTCCACTTTTCCTCATCTCCTTTCTGTCTTTTGTTTTTGCCTCCTTTTTGTTTCCCTCTATCTCCCTGCATTGGTTCCCATCCCCCTGCCATATTAGTTTAACTCCTCCCCAACAGCACTAGCAAACACTCCCCCGAGGACATTGGTTCCGATTCTGCCCAGGTGCAGACCGTCCGGATTGTACTGGTCCCACCTCCCCCAGAACCGGTTCCAATGCCCCAGGAATTTGAATCCCTCCCTGCTGCACCATTGCTCAAGCCACGTATTCATCTGAGCTATCCTGCGATTCCTACTCTGACTAGCACGTGGCACTGGTAGCAATCCCGAGATTACTACTTTTGAGGTCCTACTTTTTAATTTAGCTCCTAGCTCCTTAAATTCATTTCGTAGGAACTCATCCCTTTTTTTACCTATGTCATTGGTACCAACGTGCACCACGACAATGCCGCACCTTCTGCGCACGCGTGGGAAAAAAGGACATTTTTGACGTTATTCCCATGGGCGCGCGTCCGCAGTACAGCTCCCGATCTGCAATCATCCATTTTTAAAGAGCCAGTTGTGTGTGTGAGAACATTGACTGCTGTGTGAGAACATTGGAAAAATCAGAGCTGCAATACAAGATGCAACGTGGTGCAAAGACCAAGAATTTCTTACAGGATGAAGTGAAGGCACCAGTTACTGTGATTGAGGCCAAATGGCAGGAGCTGGACACCAGCAGCGGTCACATAAAAGTTCCACCCAGAGAAATGAAGAAAAGCTGGAACCAAGTTGCATAAGATTACTGTGCAATGGTGACCATCCCGAGATCTGGAGGCCAGTGTAAAAAGAAATGGCAGGACCTTGGTCAAGTAGTTAGTGTAAGTAATATTTTCATTTATTCAATGCAATTGCAATTGTAATGTAAATGTGACCAGCTGTATATGTCCCACCCAGCAGAAAGACACCCTCTCTAAAAAGTTGTATTTTCATCTTTGCAGAGGAAGGTGGCACATAACAAAAGGGAAAGAACTCAAACAGGAGGAGGCCCGGCAAATCTGCACCCACTGACACCCTTGGAAGAGACGGTCGCTGCTTTGATGGGTTCTGCCTGGAGAAAAGCAATCAGTACTGCACAAGCTGGGCCCACATTCGAGGGAGAGGGTAAGTCCTGCAAATTCCACAGTCTGGCTTTGCTAAATGTCAAGTACTGCACGGGTTAGCCATGCTTCGGTTCATAGGGATGGCTCCGTCACCTATGCTTGAGTTGATGCAATGTGCTTCGTCGTGGTCCTTCAAATCAGCCTGCTGCCTGCGCTGTGTGAGCCTACACATGCCACCCACCCTGCACCCTCCTCTGCTGCTAACCATTTGTCTGTTCTGTTATATTTTGCAGAACTTGAGGCCAACCCTGACAATGCAGAAGAATATTCAGACGAGGATGAGCCTGAAGAGGAGAACATCTTCCAATCCCACCTTGCAGACCAAGAGCATGGGGCGGGGCGGGGTTTGGAGGGGGAGGGGATGGATGAAGCCACCACTGTTGTACTCACTCCCATTGAGGTGCCAGCCCCTTCCCTGACTAGTGGTTTGAGTGTTGGTGGGACACCGTCCGAGGCTGGGGATTGCAGTGGGGTGCAGCGAGGCACACCCAGGGCCCCATCATCTGAGGTTGCAGGTCCCAGTGAGATTCAGCAGGGCACACCCAGGGCCCCACCTTCTGAGGCTGCGGGTCCCACTGCGATGCTGCGACCCAGGGTGAGGGGAAGCAGAGCTCGACCGCGCTGTCCTGAGGTGCAGGATCTAACAGATGTGATTCACATGATGGCACTGAGCATGGAGAGCATTGACCTTACGCGATCACTCCTGTGGGGTGGGTGATGAGGTATCGGGACTGTTGGGAGAAGTCAGCTAAAACCGTGTCAGTGAACATGAGGGAGGGAATGTCACAGGTAGCTGATGCGCTGTCAGTAACCATCAAGGAGTAGTGTCGCAGGTAGTTCAGACACTCTCAGTGAACATGAGAGAGGGAATGTTGCAGGTAGTTAAGACACTTTTGCTCAATGTGAGGGAAGGAATGTTGGAGGTCATTGAGACACTGTCAGGGTGCATGAGGGAGGGCATGTTGGAGTTAGCTGCTGCAATAAGGGAACACGCCCAGACCCCGCGCCCATTGACAGAATCAACTACCGCTCCCATGCCAATCCCCAGACCAGTCTCTGAAGAGCCCCAAGCCAGGCCCTCCACATTGCCGCCTGTCCACCCCACCCCACCCCCACCCCTCAACAGGTGTGCATTACCCGAGATGTTAGAAATAATAAGCTTGGTACCAACCCCAGAAACACTGCGGACAGGGGTGGTGAAGCCACCAAGACCAAGCATAGCAGGTGGTTTTAGAATAAGGTGAAGGAGAGATGGGTGCAGCCTTTCTTTGCTGTTGCTATTGTTGTTATTATTATTGTTGTTACTGTTGTAACTGTTGCTCTCAAATTAAAAGTTTTTTTGTAAGTTATGTAAATTTACAAGTTAAAAGTTAGTAAGTGATCTTAAAGTTTTTAAGTGATCTTAACTGAAAACATTAAAGTTTGATACAAGAATATTTTTATTTAAGTTATGTACAATGTTTGTTAAACTTTTGAATAAAATATATTTTAAATTATAACTGAATCATTTACACTATTCGATTATTAACACAACTTTTGAAGTAAACAAGAATCATTTCCATCATTTGTTCCATTAACACAACACAACATTACAGAACAGGTCCACATAGTAAACATGGTCCATGTGGAATAGTTGCCGCTGAGCCTTCAGGCAGCAAAGTGTTCACGGATGAGCTGCTGGCGCAAGGCTTGAGCAGTCATTAAAGGGGCACGATGGCCCGCTCTCCTCCGCAGTCGTGCTCCGGGTTCAGGTACTTGCATCTCCTCCTCCTCCCTCCTCCCTCCTCATCATCTTCCTCCTTCCTCCTCATCATCATCTTCCTCCTTCCTCCTTCCTCCTTCCTCCTTCCTCCTTCCTCCTTCCTCCTTCCTCCTTCCTCCTTCCTCCTTCCTCCTTCCTCCTTCCTCCTTCCTCCTTCCTCCTGCTCGTCATCTGCATCTTCCTCATCATTATAATCAGCCACTCTCACCGCAGGTGGGTCTACTACTACCAGCTGCTGCTGCCTCATGATGGCTAAGTTATGCAGCATGCAGCACACAACAGTGAACTGACCGACAATCTCAGGGGAGCATAGTGTGATATATTCACAGACCACAGCACACACAGCTTTCTATAATGGCAGACAGCATCGCAGAAGTTCCGGAAGCTTCTGGCCAGTTGACTCCTTTATCCACCTTTAGTTGCAGTAACACAATACGTCCACATCCATAGTGTGGAGCTACAACATTACAAGCTAACAGACATTGCATTTCTCCCTCCTTAATGAAGAAGTTATTATAACAAACATCATACATAACTTGCATGTTTATACATAACAAAGGATATGGACTTATTTTGCCATATTTACAAATTTAACTTAACCACTTGTTTTCTGTTTCGAAGCGGATACCTTCGCTCTCGAACAGAACCTTCCAAACATGGTGTCGAATTTAAACTCATTTGAGGCTGATCCTGAGGAACGTTTTCCTCCATAGGATTTCCTTGATTTTCGTTTGAACTCACTATAATTTCCGACTGTTTGTTTTCCTGACTCGGACTCAGACTTACATTCTGATTTTCTCTTGGATTTGTTTCCAGTACATTGGATGTAGGATTTGCTACTGGTGTATCAAAACTATCTGATTAATCACAAATAATTGAATCATTTTCACCTTCAACTCCTTCCATGTCTGTAGGTAAAATATGATCAATGTGAACAAACCTAACCTGTCCATTATCAAACATCTTGATCAAATATGTGCGAGGACCACATATCTTCACCACTCTACCTAGTAACCACTTTATCCATTCATGGTGACGGTTCTTCACTCTCACCTTCTGATTTAATTTCACACTTCCCTCTTTTACTCTACCTTTATCATGATTCTCTTTCTGTCTTAATTGTGTCTCTTCTACGGACTGTGCCAAATTTGGTTTTAACAACGAGAATCTGGTTTGTGGCTGTCGTTTGAGAAACAACTCTGCTGGTGTTTTCTCAGTAGTTGTGTGAGGAGTATTACGATACGTAATCAAAAAATTAGCCAATTTGTGGTTCAATGTCAACTGTCATTTCTTTGATTTGGATCAACATTTGTTTTATGAGGGCACGTTTTACAATTTGTACAGAGCGCTCTGCTGCACCATTTGAAGTGGGTGGTACAGTGGAACCTTGGTATGTTTCACACCATTTTTGCTCGTGAACTGTGCAAATTCTTCTGAACAAAATTACGGTCCATTATTTGAAACAATTTTTTCTGGAAGGCCACATGAAGAAAATAAACTTAATGCCTAATGTTTTATTGTTATTTTCCACATTGGGAACACCTTGACTCACTTAGAATGACTATCAAATCACATAGAACAATTGTTGTTCTTCTAGCTCAGCAAAATGGATATGTAGCCTTTGTCACACCTTGAGAGGCCATTTCCATGGCTATTATGATATTGATGGTGATTGCTTGCTTACCGATTGATATGTCGAACACTGACTCACGATGTACTCTATATCTTTATCAAGACCTGGCCACCATAAGTAACTATGTGCAAAACTTTTGATCAAGCACATTCCCAGGTGCTGGTCATGGAGGTCTCCTAATAATTTGGACCTGAATTTATTTGGTATAACCATTCTTGCACGCCACATGATACAATCTTTATCGACTGATAATTCATTCCTACGAATGAAGAATGGATGAATATCTTTGTCAGTTACCTGGTTTGGCCATACATTTGCAATATAATCATACATCTTTAACATCACTGGGTCACGTTTGGTTGCTCTTCCAATCTCTTCAGCTGTGACTGGCAGTTCATCAATGTATGAAAAATAAAACACTTCTTCCCTATCGGGTGTAACTTGTGATGGGAAAGGCAATCTAGACATAGCATCAGCATTACTGTGATCAGCTGATCGTCTGTATTCAATATCATATGTATATGCTGACAAAATCAAAGCCCATCTCTGCATTCGGACTGCAGCTAATGTTGGAACTGGGGACTTTGGATAGAGGATTGATGTTGGGGACTTATGGTACATAACGATGGTAAACTTACGATCATACTTCTTGACCCCAAAAATTAATGCCAAAGCTTCCCTTTCGATTTGCGCATAATTACTCTCACTGGCACTGAGAGCGTGTGAAGCAAAAGCAATTGGTCTCTCCTCCCCACTACGTAATACATGAGAGATTACTGCCCCAACTCCATATGGAGAGGCATCACATGCTAGCTTAATCTCCTTAGATATGTCATAGTGAACTAACATGGTGCTCTCTACCAATTCGCTTTTACACTCCTTGAATGCTGTATCGCATTCTTTTGACCACTTCCAATGGATCTGTTTTTTCAAAAGTTCATTCAGTGGATGTAATACTGTAGCCAAATTTGGTAGGAACTTCCCATAATAGTTCAAAAGACCCAAGAATGAACGAAGTTCAGTGACATTCCTGGGAGTGGGTGCATTTCTAATTGCATCCAGCTTTCCCATGGTTGGATGTAAACCATCTTTGTCTACTCTGTGCCCTAAGTATTCCACTGAGTTTTGAAATAATTCACACTTACAAGCAGACACTCATACTTTGTGCTTCTCTAGCCGTTTGAGGACTTCATTCAATATGTTATTATGAATTTGCCTATTTGGTGCTGAAATTAGGATGTCATCCAAAAAACATACTACCCCTTCAATACCTTGCAAAATCTGGTTCATCACCCCTTGGAATATGGCAGGGGCAAAAGACACTCCAAACGGTAGCATATTAAATTGATATAAGCCTAGATGAGTATTTATGGTCAAGCATGACTTGGACTCCTCATTAGTTCAAGCTGTAAGTAGGCATTCGTAAGATCCAGTTTTGAGAAGATCTGACCACCTGTTAGTGTTGTGAACAAATCTTCTATATTCGGCCTTGGATTGGACTGCCCGTTTCGCAGAACACCATCGGATAACTCTTGATAACATCATCCGTTGATGCAAATCTCGTTTCAAAACGGAAAATTTCACTCCAATCCAGCTTCAGTGATCTCAACCAATTTCTTCCTAGTAAGGGAGGCTTGTCTCCTTTCATTACTATTAGAGGCAAGTTCTGAAATTGATCCTTATATTTCACCGGTACGGCGATATGACCTACCACAGGAATGTTCTCTCCCGAGTAGCTTTGCAGCTCCATCTTGGATTTCGCAATGTGAAATCACGCAATTTGTGGAGGTATAGCGACTCCGGTACTGCACTCACGGACGCACCCATGTCGAATTCCATTGGTATCTTGAATCCCGCAGCTTCTATAGATTTTGATACTTTTCAAATCGCTGTCCGTTAACCTCGTGCTCCTGATGACATGTATCTCTAACATCTCCTCATCCATGTTGTTCTTCCATGCTATGTAGTCTCTGGGGATTTCTACTCATAGCTTTGAAAGCTGGTTTACCCTTCAGTTGGCATGCCTTCGCAAGATGCCCAGTCTTTCTGCAGAAGAAACACTCTGCCTTCACATATGAACAACTTTGAGCAATGTGTTGTCCCAGGCACCTATAGCATAACTTTGGTGCCCTGTTAGAATTTCTAGTTTCTAAGACTTTGGGCCCTCACCGCCATTTACTTTGAACCGGCAAGCTATTTACCTCGGTTGTCTGACGACTGTAATTATTATGAAATTCTCGGGAATATTGGTCGGCCATAATCATCGACCTCGCTGTCTGACAAGCTATATCAAAAGTCAAATCAGGCGTTGTCAATAACTTTCGCTTGATTGAATCATTTTTCATCCCACAAACGGTCCCGCAATGCTCAGTTTTGAAAGTTTCCAAAATTACAGTGAAGAGATAGCTTTTTTAATGCTACAATGTGCTCACTGATATTTTCATCAGTTTTTTGATTTTGTATACCAAAACAATAGCTTTCAGCAATTTCTAACAGTTTGGGGTTATAGTGCTGCTCCAGCTTCATTAAAATCTCTTTAAGCTTTGTGTCCTTTGGCTCGTCAGGCACAAGCAGATTCTCAGCATTTCATACAATTCCAGACCCGCTTCAGATAAGAAAATCGCTCTCTTATGTTCCAACACAGCCCGGTTCTGATCAGCATTCTCTGGAACTTCGATTATATTATTTGCAGTGAAATACATTTCTAACAGGTCTACATACACCTTAAACCTTTCCTGGTCACATTTAAATTCACCTAAGTGTCCCATTACTGCTATTGGTGCTGCCATTTTGTCTCTGCAGTGCAGACAGTGTGCTCATTTTTTTTACCTCGGATTTTGTAGCTATTTCCAAAGACAGAGAAGCTTCCAAAGACAGAGAAGCTTCCAACGTCTGTGTTGGCTGGCTGAATCCTTCACCAACAAAATTTCAGCTTTAAATCATCCGAAAAATCCCATCCTCGTCACCAAATGTGATATATTCACAGAGCACAGCGCACACAGCTTTCTATAATGGCAGAAAGCATCTCAGAAGTTCTGGAAGCTTCTGGTCAGCTGACTCCTTTATTCATCTTTAGTTGCAGTAACACAATACGTCCACATCCACAGTGTGGAGCTACAACATTACAAGCTTACAGACATTATATATAGCAAGTAGCCGACAGAATGGTCCAGCCATCGGAAATGCTGTTTCAAGATGCCAATGGTCCTCTCTATGATGCTGCACGTCACAGTGTGTGACATGTTGTACTCCTAGTCAGCTTCCATCTGAGTTACGTGTAGGGGCGTCATGAGCCAGGTGACGAGGCCGTACCCTTTGTCTCCCAGTTGCCAGCTCTGCCCTTCTGGCTGCTGCTGAAAAATGGGAGATATAATGCTTTCATGTTGGATGAACGTATATTGGGTGCTGCCAGGGTATCTTGCATTGACTGACATGATGCGATGCATATCATCACACACGAGCTGTACATTAATGGAGTGGAAGCCTTTTCTGTTCCTGTACATCTCGGAATCCTCCAAAGGTGCTCGCAAGGCGATGTGGGTACAATCAATGCAGCCCTGTACCTTTGGGAAGCCAACAATCCTGGAGAAGCCCACAGTCCTGTCACGCATTGCCTGGGCGGTCATGGGGAACTTTATGTAGTCATTCCTCCGGGCATATAGTGCAGCAGTGGTCTGCCGAATGCAGACATGTGTTGCATGTTGAGAAATGGTGCACACATCCCCAGTTGTAGCTTGGAAGAATCCGGATGATTAGAAAGAAAGTGCAGCTGTAACCTTCACTTCAACTGACAAAGCAGTCCTCCTGATGCTTCTAGGTTGCAGGTCTGCTTTCACCAACTCTCAGATTTCAGTTACAACTTTTTTGCGGAAACGGACCCTTCTGACACAGTCTGCATCACTCATATGCAGGCACAAACGCCTGCCTCGATATACCCGAGGTGGGTAGGGCCTCCTTGCTAGCATCCTACTAGGTTCCTCATGCGATGACGTGGAATCAATTGTCTCCTCCACAGCACCATGATGCAGAAGGCTGGTATTGTCAGTATTGCCCCCATGCTTAAATTGTACTTTTGCAAGAAGCTCAAAGCGGCAGGAAGACAGGACAGGTTCTTTGTTCTCTCTCCCCAACGTGTGTATGGACCACACCCAGATCTGAGAAAGCGCAGTGACCGGGAACCCCCCACCACCCTGGGCTCATTGCAGTCTTGTGATTTCTTCCGATCGTGTTCAACAGCACCACCACACCCGCAACCCCCCCCCACCCCACCCCGGGCTCATTGCAGTCTTGTGACTTTTTACGATTGCATTCAGCAGCACTTCCCACCCCTACCCCCTGGGCTCATTGCAGTCTTGTGACCTTACGATTGCGTTCAACAGCACCTTCTCCCCCCCTCCCCCCCCCTCCCCAAACCCCCCCGGGCTCGTTGCAGTCTTGTGATTACTTCCGATCACATTCAAAAGCACCTTCACCACCCCCCCACCCCCGCCCCCGCCAACCCCCGGGCTCATTTGATGCCTAGTGCAGTCTTCCGATCGCCACCTCACCCCCCCCTCCCCGGCTTGTTTTGCAGCCAAGCACTGAGTCCCTGTGTCCGGGTGCGGGGCCGAATCTGCCGGCTGATGCTCTGACCCTCCAGCCCTGTTTACAGGCGTTCGGTTGTGGCATATGAGTTTAAAATTCCATCAAACTTCCATCTACTTCATTGTAAGGTAAAAAAATGTAATCTTTATTATGCATATTTAAAGTGTTCTAATCTCCCTCCAAAACTTTGATGAAAAACAATGGCGTCTTTCTGCGCCGATTTTTCAATTTGCGCTACTTTCTCTTAACTCACCAGAAGATTTTTCGAGAGTAGCCAGATACGCCGACCTAGGATAGATTTTTTTGGGGCAAACTTTGAAAAATGATTTAAAAACTGGCGCAGACATGAGGTGATGCCCCCCCATGACGTCAAAAAAAACGAACCTAAAAAAATCGTAACTCAGTTACGCTGGTCCAAATTCCTTGGGGAAAATTTAATTTAAAAACTTACGCCCAACAAATGGCGCAAATGACAGGGGAAAATTGAACCCATGGTTTACTAAATTCTCTTCTATCATTTCTCCAACTTGATCATGAAACACCTTCTCATCTAAACTGCTCTTCTTGACACACATCTGCCTATGTAGTACATAAGAAACAAGAACTGTTTAATCAATCTAAAATGCAGTATGCTCCATTACTTTTTTCTCCATCACTCACATGCGTCACATGTATGCACACACACACTTGAGGCAATCCTGTATTTGTTTTATTATTAGAGACATTGACCCATTCAAAATAAATGAACAAATTCATTTATCAAATTAGTAAACAGATAAATGTCATTTAACTTTGTTATACATCTGTATGCTAATATTGGCACCCTCGCACACACACTCTCTCCCTCTCACCTCCCCAGTCTCTTCTGTCTCTCTGCTTACTAACACCATCTTGTCTAGTCATATGCCTCCAACCCTTGTCCCCACACCTCATATATTTATGTTTCTGGTGTCGAAACTCCCCTCCATATTCTGTTCCAGGTCCATCCCATGTGCTACAGTTCCTGACCTTCTGTATGATGTTATTAATTAGCGAATTCGGTGTAATTTGTTGTTGCTTTATGATAAAAAATAAAATTATGCAATTTATTACCTCCCCAATGTCTGGATCCTGCTGTTGCTCCAGCTGCCAGACACTTAGGTGATGTCGCAACAGTACAATTCCTTATTTAATGAGATCCAGTGAACAGAAGAAATTATTTCTGACTCGAGAGATATATGGGTTGGTTAAATGATACTAGATGGTTAAGGGAATCAAGGGATATGGGAATATGGCCCGAAAGTATGTTGAGGTGGAAGATCAGCCATGATCTTTGTGAATGGAGGAGCAGGCTTGAGGGGCTGTATGCCCTACTCCTGCTCCTATCTCTTATGTTCTTATGATTTGACCCCCAAGAGCAGAAACCCATGAATAAAATACTAGGAGGCCGAAATCCATGGCCGCCAGAAAACTGGCGCACATTCCATTTTTTATAAGTTTTTACCGTCGGGTCCAATGAGGCGGGCTCTCTATCGATTTTCATCTATTTGTCCTTTTTTTCGGAGCGGACCGGAAGCCAGTCATAATGGGGGCAGAAGTGCGTCAGTAATTTTTGGTGAGGGGCGGAAGTGGGGGCGGGACAGATTATCCGTCGCTGTCACTCAGCGGCGGAGTGGTGGTGACATTGCACGTCTGCGTCACCATGTATCTCCCCTGCTTTAAAGGGAAGATAATTGCTGAATATTTAGCATCGGCCACTGGGCCACCAGGAAGGGTTTCGGCTGGGTCAGCAGTGGCCTGGCACCCAAGAGGGGGTGCCAGGCTGCCTGTTGGCGACCTGGCTGAACCCGGGGACACAATAATCCGGCCGACATGGAAGTTGGCCAGAAAAAAAAAAAAATGGCCGCAGCAGTAGGCCTTTACCTTTAATGGCCGCCATGTAGCCAGGGCTAGCAGTGAGAAGAAAAGGTGCACCAACAGAAAAAGCTGGCCAGGGCACCACTCGGCAGGGATTCAATTTTTCGGGCTGAATATGGATGGAGGTAGGTAGGTGCACGCAATAATGACGCACTTATGGCTACTTGGGGAGGCGGAAGTGGGGACCACCAGAAAAAAAGTCCTGCCTAATTTAGCTTGCGGCGGCCATTCAACCAGAAATCAGCGGCCATTGGATTCCGCCGCATGGCCGTCACTAAACAGCGGTAACAGGCCTTATCTGGACTCTGAATTTTGGCCCCTAGAACGCTTTAGTTACTCATATGATTTTTGGGCATCATATTAGTTGCTAACCATCCATGTTCAACAACAACAGAAAACTACTTGCATTTATATAGCACCTTTAACATAGAAAAACATCCCTTGGCACTTCACAGGGGCAGGAAGAAAACAAACGCCAAGATAAGATCAGGAGGGGTGACCGGAGATGGGTTTTAAGAAGGGCTATAAAGAAGGAGAGGGGCAGGGCTAAACAGAGTTGATGTAATATGGGGCCTCGGTGGAGTGAAGGGTGAGAAGAACACTCAAGAGGCTGGAGTCAGAGTTATGGATGAGTTTGAGGGGGAATTGTAGGACTGGAGGAGATTAAAGAGATATGGTGGCGCAAGGCTATAGAGGAATTTAAACACAAGGATGAATTTAAATTTGACGTAGAGGAACTGGGAGTCACTGGATGTCATTAAGGATAGGGATAATGGACGAATGGGACTTGGTCTGTAATAGGATATAGGCAGCACAGTTTTGGATGAGCTTAAGTCTAAGGTGGGTAGAGGATAGGAGGCTGACATCCTTCCGAAACTGTGGTGCCCAGGACTGGATACAATGCTCCAGCTGAAGCCAAACAAGTAATTTATAATGGTTTAACATAACATCCTTCCTTTGGTACTCTATGTCTCTATTTATAAAACCAAAGATCCCGTATGCTTTTTTAACAGCACTTCTCAACTTGTCCTGTCACCTTCAAAGATTTGTGTATGTAAACCCCCAGGTCTCTCTGTTCCTATACCCACTTTACGTAGTATGCTGTTTTTAAAGTTGTCAGCTTTTTGGGATGTATGAATCATATTGAATTAAATATTTCAAGCAAATGCAGGAGCATCCGAAAGTAACAATGGTCAGATGAATTGCTAAAGTGTGTGAGATCCCTTATTGGTTTCCCTTTGTACATATCAGCCCCAAACAAACTCGGAACCCTGTACATATTTTATTTCATACCCAACCATTTAGAATTTTGCTATTCTGGTAATCAGTTGCAATTCCTATGCACTTACTATAGAGCTGAACTTTTCACATGAATAAAGCAGTTTTGTAATGGGCTGCATGATTCACCATAGATTATAGTTCCATGAGCTCTCAGTTACACCAAACTACTTTGAATCTGTTTGCTTGTTTACCCAATTGTCACTTTGCACCTGCAATTTATCAACTTTTCTGTCTATTTTCAGGTCCCTCTTTTAAACTGAATCATGGTCATTACAAGAAATTAAAGATAAATTATTAAATGTTATTGTTTTTCCACAGTGACAAATGTAAACACATTAAAAAAAACAAAGTTATACAGGACATATCTAGTTGTGAAAGGTTTTGAAAGAAGTTGAAACAAAATTCTTGTGTCTTCACAGAGAACAAAATTCACAGCATCCCATTCAGAAAGTGTGGAATCTGAGGACAATTACGTGCCAATGAATCCAGGTTCCTTGTCTCCATTTGTTACAACCACTTTAGAGGGACGTCAGGATGTCTACATACCCATGAGTCCTGGACCCCACCACTTTGACTTCCCTGGATTCTCCTCAGCTACTTTCCCCTCCCGCAAAGCAAGTACAGCCTCTCTGTGCCACAAACCCAACTTTCCTGCAGACTTATTGCCACCTCCAATCAATCGTAATCTCAAACCAGACAGAAAATGTGAGTTTTATCGGATTCACTAACATTTATTTGGAAAGTATACCTTTTTTGTAAAAGATCTACAAAAACAGTGTTTCAATATGTACTGTTATAGATTATAATACAGATCATAAATCATTATTTCATCATGTATAGTTATAGGTTACAAGTGCAGATTTGTTGCAAGTAACATACCTTTTTAAAATTTGTTATCAGGATGTGGGTGACACTGGCAAAGCCATATTTATTGCTCATCTGCCTGAGAAGGTGATGATTAGCCGCCTTCTTGAACCGTTCAATCATGGTGTTAGTTGGGGAATTCCAAGATTTTGACCTAGCAAGAATGAAAATGCAGTGATATATGGCCAAGTCAGGTTAATGTGCAACTTGCAGAATGATCGCTGCTCCCATAATATCACTGCTTCTTCTCATTGATAAAGGTCATGTGACTGGGAGGGTGCTTGGTGAGTTGCTGCAGTGCACCTGTAGACAATACATACTGCAGCTACAGCACACCTTCATCATCATCATCATCGTAGGCAGTGCTTCCGAATCAATGAAGACTTGCTTCGACTCTTAGCATGAGTCCTTAGATGGCTGTACAGTCCAATACGAGAACCACAGTCTCTTTCACAGGTGGGACGAACAGTCGTTGAGGGAAGGGGTGGGTGGGACTGGTTTGCCGCACGCTCTTTCCACTGCCTGCGCTTGATTTCTGCATGCTCTCGACGACGAGACTCGAGGTGCTCAGCGCCCTCCTGGATGCACTTCCTCCACTTAGGGCGGTCTTTGGCCAGGGACTCCCAGGTGTCAGTGGGGATGTTGCACTTTATCAGGGAGGCTTTGAGGGTGTCCTTGTAATGTTTCCTCTGCCCTCCTTTGGCTCGTTTGCCGTGAAGGAGTTCCGAGTAGAGCACTTAATTTGGGAGTCTCGTGTCTGGATTGTGAACTCTGTGGCCTGCCCAGCGGAGCTGATCAAGTGTGATCAGTACTTCAATGCTGGGGATGTTGGCCTGGACAAGGATGTTAATGTTGGTGCGTCTGACCTCCGAAGAGATTTGTAGAATCTTGCGGAGACATCGTTGGTGGTATTTCTCCAGCTACTTGAGGTGTCTACTGTACATGTGTTTACTGTACATGGTCCATGTTTCTGAGCCATACAGGAGGGCGGGTATTACTACAGCCCTGTAGACCATGAGCTTGGTGGCAGTTTTGAGGGCCTGGTCTTCAAACACTCTTTTCCTCAGGCGGCCGAAGGCTGCACTGGCACACTGGAGACGGTGTTGGATCTCGTCGTCAATGCCTGCTCTTGTTGATAGGAGGCTCCCGAGATAAGGGAAGTGGTCCACGTTGTCCAGAGCCACGCTGTGGATCTTGATGACTGGGGGACAGTGCTGTGCGGTGAGGACAGGCTGGTGGAGGACTTTTGTCTTACGGATGTTTAGCGTATGGCCCATGCTTTCGTACGCCTCAGTAAATATATCGACTATGTCCTGGAGATCTGCCTCAATTTATGCACAGACGCAGGCATTGTCTGCCTACTGTAGCTCGGCGGCAGAGGTTGGGGTGGTCTTGGACCTGGCCTGGAGATGGCAAAGGTTCCCACTGGTTCTGTAGTTTAGTTCTACTGTGAGGTGGAGCATGGCAGCGAGGAAGATTGAGAAGAGGGTTGGGGCGATGATGTAGTCCTGCTTGACCCCGGTCCGGACATGGATTGGGTCTGTAATGGATCCATTTGTAAGGATCACAGCCTGCATGTCGTCATGGAGCAGGCAGAGGATGGTGACGAACTTTTGGGGGCATCCGAAACGGAGGAGGATGCTCCATAGACCCTCGCGGTTGACATTGTCAAAGGCCTTTGTAAGGTCGAAGAAGGCCATGTATAAGGGCTGGTGCTGTTCCCTGCATTTTTCCTGCAGCTGTCGTGCTTCAAAAATCATGTCCATTGTGCCCCGTAGGGAACTAAATCCACACTGCGACTCTGGGAGGAGCTCCTCGGCCACAGGGAGAAGACAGTTGAGGAGGACTCTAGCGATGACTTTCCCAGTGGCTGATAGCAGGGAGATTCCTCTGTAGTTGCCGCAGTCGGACTTGTCCCCTTTTTTAAAGATGGTCACTGTCATGTATCTTACATTATTATATATAACTGTATCCTAACATGCTATACATGACTGTAATAAGATATGACCTGTAACCACCAGCATACCTTACTACCAGGGTGCACTTGCAAGAGACAGGTATATGAGGACAGGTCTCAGGCAAGTGCAGCATTCCAGAGCTGTGAAATAAAGGCGCAGGTCCAGAGTGACCTTGACTTCACTACATGCCTCATGTGAATCTGTACTGAGGGGACAGGACTTTACAGTGGCAACGTGTTACGGGATTACAGAATCCACAGAATAGCGAACAACGGATCAGATGAAAAGTACAATGCGGGAGACAATTGGGAGGACTTTATAGAAAGGCTCCAGCAAAGCTTTGTAACCAATTACTGGTTAGGCGACGATAAGGCAGACAAGAGAAGAGCCCATCTCTTGACCAGCTGTGGCTCGAAAACATACGCTTTAATGAAGGATCTGTTGGCACGCGAGAAACCAGCAAGCAAGTCGTTTGAAGAATTGAGCACACTGTTAAGAGACCACCTTAAGCCAGCGAGCAGCCTACACATGGCCAGACACAGGTTCTACAACTACAGACGCTGTGTAGGCCAGAGCATACCCGACTTCGTGGCGGAACTTCGGAGGTTGGCTAGTTTATGTGAGTTCTCCGATGAACTGAGGAGAGAAATGCTGAGAGACTTTTTCATTGAAGGAATAGGCCACGCAGGCATATTCTGAAAGCTCATAGAGACCAAGAACCTGACTTTAGAGGCAGCAGCACTGGTTGCACAGACATTCTTGGTAGGGGAAGAAGAAACGAGGTTGATTTACAATGCAGGTACGACAACTAACGAAATATCCGAACAAGAAGTTCACAGCACTAAACAAGCTGCTACACCCACACACAGACAAAACTGGGAGAACAGGCTCTCGACAGCAGGCAGAAGCCATCAAGGGCCACAGGAACGGCCGTTCACACCTCATCAACCCACAATGCGAGCAATCAACTACAAACTGAGAGAAGCTCAAGAGAGATCAGCCAGACGCAGCTCATTCTTTGGAAACACTTTGAACAATGGAACAGGTCTGTGCTGGAGGTGTGGGCGTGGGCAGTCGTCAAGGGAATGTCGATTTCAGCAGGCTGTTTGCAGATATTGTGAATATACAGGACATTTGGCCCGCATGTGCAAAAAAACGGCAGCTCGGCTGGTATACGAATCGGATGGGTCGGAAAGCGGACCAGAAGATGGTGGGGACAGTACCCGGGACACCGATGTACA
This sequence comes from Pristiophorus japonicus, assembly GCF_044704955.1. Taxonomy (NCBI): domain Eukaryota; kingdom Metazoa; phylum Chordata; class Chondrichthyes; family Pristiophoridae; genus Pristiophorus; species Pristiophorus japonicus. The sequence goes on from NC_091986.1 coordinate 127,053,337, forward strand.
GCGGGTCAACACGATCAATGGCCGCTGCTCCTACAACAGGACGCCTCCTATAATGATAAGGGTCCTACTCAATGGGGTATCTGTCAACATGGAGCTGGATACAGGAGCGAGTCAATCTCTCATGGGCGCTCAACAATTTGAACAACTATGGCCGCATAAAAGAGACAGACCAAAACTCACAAGGGTCAACACCAAACTAAGGACCTATACCAAAGAAATCGTACCAGTCCTCAGCAGTGCCATGCTCTTTGTCACACACAAAGGGACAGTGAACTGACTTCCAATGTGGATTGTCCCCGGAGACCTCCCAGCACTGCTGGGGAGAAGCTGGCTGGCAAAACTAAACTGGAAATGGGATGATGCCATGCCATGTCATTAGAGGAACGGACCTCCTGCTCAACAGTTATAAAGCGATTTGAACATCTCTTTCAGCCAGGTGTGGGCACTTTCAAAGGGGCCAAAGTCAAAATCTACATCACACAGGATGCTAGACCGGTCCATCACAAGGCCAGAGCTGTACCCTATGTGATGAGGGAAAAGATTGAACACGAACTAGACAAGCTTCTGCGGGAAGGCATTATATCACCTGTGGAATTTAGCGACTGGGCAAGTCCAATCATCCCAGTCATGAAGCCTGAAGGATCCGTACAAATCTGTGGGGACTACAAATCTACCATAAACCGAGTCTCCCTACAGGACCAGTACCCGCTGCCCAGAGCGGAGGACTTATTTGCCACATTGGCTGGAGGTAAACTTTTCTCAAAATTAGACCTCACATCTGTGTATATGACGCAAGAATTGACCGAGGAATCCAAGCTCCCCACCACCATCAACACACATCGAGGCCTTTTCATGTACAATCGATGCCCATTCGGCATCAGGTCGGCAGCTGCCATATTCCAGCGCAACATGGAGAGTCTGCTCAAGTCCATCCCGGGGACGGTTGTATTTCAAGACTTATGGGCAGGGACACCGACTCCCATCTGCGTAATTTGGAGGAAGTACTAAAGCGGTTGGATCGGGTAGGCCTACGAGTCAAGAAATCCAAGTGCCTGTTTCTCGTACCCGAGGTTGAATTTTTGGGCATAAGGATTGCCGCTGATGGAATCCGCCCAACAGAGTCCAAAACAGAAGCAATTCGCCTGGCACCCAGGCCCGGAATGTCTCAGAACTGCGCGCCTTTCTCGGGCTACTCAATTACTTTTGGAACTTTATGCAGAACTTAAGCATGCTGCCGGAGTCTCTCCACATGCTACTTAGGAAGGGGTCGATTGGTTTTGGGGGGACGCCCAGGAACACGCCTTCAATAAGGCACGCAACCTTCTGTGTTCCAACAGTGTTTTGACTTTCTTTGACCCAGGTAAAAAGCTAGTTCTCACATGCGATGCATCAGCGTATGGGGTCGGGTGCATTTTGCAACATGTCAATAGTGCGGGCAAATTACAACCCATAGCTTATGCCTCCAGGTCACTTTCGCGGGCGGAGCACGGGTACGGAATAGGAGAGAAGGAGGCGCTCGCGTGCGTGTACGGTGTCAAAAAGGTGCACCAATATCTTTTTGGGGCCAAGTTCGCATTACAAACCGACCACAAGCCCCTCACGTCCCTCCTATCCAAGAGCAAGGCAATAAACGCCAACGCCTCGGCGCGAATTCAACGGTGGGCACTCATGCTGGCGTCCTACGACTATACCATAAGGCACAGACCAGGCACAGACAACTGTGCCGACGCGCTCAGCAGGCTATCCCTGGCGACCACGGAAGGGTCTGATGAACAGGACTGTGAGATAGTCATGGCAATCAATGCCTTTGAGTCTACAGGTTCGCCCAAGACGGCTTGCCAAATCAGAGCCTGGACGGCCAGCGACCCCATGTTATCCTTAGTAAAAAGATGTGTCCTAACCGGTGACTGGGCAGAGGCTCGTGATGCCTGCCCCGAGGAATTAAAACCCTTTCACAGGCGCATGCATGAGCTATCACTACAAGCAGACTGCCTGATGTGGGACAGCCGAGTAGTCATGCCTCTGCGAGGCAGAGAGACATTTGTCCGGGAGCACCACCGCGAGCACCCAGGGATCGTTCTCATGAAGGCCATAGCCAGATTCCACGTCTGGTGGCCTGGTATTGATGAGGACTTGGAGCTCTGCATCCGAAGGTACACCATTTGTGCCCAACTCAGCAATACCCCCAGGGAGGCTCCACTGAGCCCCTGGCCCTGGCCTACCAAACCATGGTCGCGGGTGCACGTAGACTATGCGGGCTCATTCATGGGCAAAATGTTCCTCGTAGTTGTAGATGCATTTTCAAAGTGGATCGAATGCACCATTTTAAACTCGAGCACAACCTCCACCACTGTGGAAAGCCTCGCAACCATGTTTGCAATGCACGGAATCCCTGACATATTGGTCAGTGACAATGGTCCGTACTTCACCAGCGCAGAATTCCAAGACTTTATAATTGACCACGGCATAAATCACATCAAGACGGCACCGTTCAAGCCAGCCTCCAACGGCCAGGCGGAGAGAGCAGTGCAAGTCATTAAACAAGGCATGCTTAAAATCCAAGGTCCCATGCTGCGGGGTCACCTGTCGCGACTGCTGCTGGCATACAGATCTCGTCCGCACTCACTGACTGGGATCCCCCCCGCGCAACTGTTGATGAAAAGGACTTTAAAAACAAGGCTCTCATTAATCCTCCCAGACATGCACGAAATCGTTGAGGCAAAGCGCCATAAGCTGACTGAGTACCATGACAGAAATTCGAGGGGGAGATGGAATGAGATAGGGGACAAAGTGTTTGTACTAAACTATGGCAGGGGTCCCAAATGGCTTGCAGAGACAGTAACGGGCAAGGAAGGAAACAGGCTACTGGTAGTACAAATGGACAATGGCAAAACCTGCCGGAGGCATGTGGACCAAGTCAAAAGCAGATTTACCAACAACACTGTGGAACCAGAGGCAGACTACAATGTGGAACTCGCACCACACCTGGTGGACAGACAGAGGCAACAACCTGAGGAAAGGGCAATCCCAACAGACAGCCCAGGCAAGTCAACAACAATCACACCAATCGAAACAGACAGCCCAGGCGAGATACCAGCAACCACACCCAAAGACAAACAGATACCAAGGCAAACAACTGAACCACAACTCAGACGCTCCACGCGAGAGCATAGACCACCTGAGAGACTGAACCTATAAAGACAATAAGACCTTGGGGGAGGGTGATGTCATGTATCTTACATTATTATATATAACTGTATCCTAACATGCTATACATGGCTGTAATAAGATATGACCTTTAATCACCAGCATACCTTACCACCAGGGGTGCACTTGCAAGAGACAGGTATATAAGGACAGGTCTCAGGCAAGTGCAGCATTCCAGAGCAGTGAAATAAAGGTGCAGGTCCAGAGTGACCTTGACTTTACTATATGCCTCGTGTGAATCTCTACTGAGGGGACAGGACTTTACAGTCACGATCTCCCGGCATGCTCTCCTCCCTCCAGATGAGAGAGATGAGGTCATGTATTTGCGCCAACAGTGCCCCTCTGCCATACTTCAGTGCCCCAGCAGGGATTCCATCCGTACCCGTAGCCTTGTTGTTTTTAAGCTGTCCTAATGCTTTTTCTACCTCAGTATTGGGGTCTCACTGAGGTGGTGGCGGATAGCATGCTGCGGGATGGAGTCGAGAATACTCGGGTCAAAGGCAGTGTCTCGATGTGGAGATCTTCGAAGTGCTCCTTCCAGCGGGCCCTGACTGCCTCGGTGTCCTTGATGAGTGTTTCCCCTTTCTTGGCCAGCAGTGGGGTGGGGCCTTGAGTGTTTGGACCGTAGATGGTCTTGACTGCGATGAAGAATCCTCGCACATCATGGCTGTCGGCCAGCTGCTGTATCTCCTGGGCTTTCTCCATCCACCATCTGTTCTTTAGGTCCCGAGTTTTTTGTTAGACCTCAGCTTGAGCCGCTTGTAATGCTGCTTTGCTGCTCCCAAGTTGGGTTGTTGTTTAAGGCTCACCAGTGGTGCACAGAATGATAATGAATTCTGTAACAAGGGCACCCTTCAAGAGAACTGCTTTCTCCTGGATGCTGTTGAATTTCTTGAGTGTTGTTCCAACTGCACTCATTCAGGCAAGTGATGAACATTCCATCAAACTACTGACTTGTGTCTTGTGGAGATGCATTGAAGGCCAGGAAGTGAGTCATTTGTCACAGAGGACTCAGCCTGTGCCTTGCTCTTGTAACCATGTTAACATAAGAACATAAGAATTAGGAACAGGAGTAGGCCATCTAGCCCCTCGAGCCTGCTTCGCCATTCAACAAGATCATGGCTGATCTGGCCGTGGACTCAGCTCCACTTATCCGCCCGCTCCCCATAACCCTTAATTCCATTATTGGTTAAAAATCTATCTATCTGTGATTTGAATACATTCAATGAGTTAGCCTCAACTGCTTCCTTGGGCAGAGAACTCCACAGATTCACAACCCTCTGGGAGAAGAAATTCCTTCTCAACTCGGTTTTAAATTGGCTCCCCCGTATTTTGAGGTTGTGCCCCCTAGTTCTAGTCTCCCTGACCAGTGGAAACAACCTCTCTGCCTCTATCTTGTCTATCCCTTTCATGATTTTAAATGTTTCTATAAGATCACCCCTCATCCTTCTGAACTCCAACGAGTAAAGACCCAGTCTACTCAATCTATCATCATAAGGTAACCCCCTCATCTCCGGAATCAGCCGAGTGAATCGTCTCTATACCCCCTCCAAAGCTAGTATATCCTTCCTTAAGTAAGGTGACCAAAACTGCGGCCTCACCAATAGCCTATACAATTGCAGCAGGACCTCCCTGCTTTTGTACTCCATCCCTCTCGCAATGAAGGCCAACATTCCATTCGCCTTCCTGATTACCTGCTGGACCTGCAAACTAACTTTTTGGGATTCATGCACAAGGACCCCCAGGTCCCTCTGCACCGCAGCATGTTGTAATTTCTCCCCATTCAAATAATATTCCCTTTTACTGTTTTTTTTTCCAAGGTGGATGACCTCACATTTTCCGACATTGTATTCCACCTGCCAAACCTTAGCCCATTCGCTTAACCTATCTAAATCTCTTTGCAGCCTCTCTGTGTCCTCTACACAACCCGCTTTCCCACTAATCTTTGTGTCATCTGCAAATTTTGTTACAACTACACTCTGTCCCCTCTTCCAGGTCATCTATGTATATTGTTGTTGATCTGTTGGGTCCAATTCAGTTTCTGGCAGTGGTGACCCCAAGATGTTGAAAGTATGGGACTCCGCAACAATCAGGGGGAGTTGGTTGGAATTTTTCTTGCCTGAGGTAGTCTTGCCTGTGGTGCAAATCAAGGTAACAAATCAACTGACAATCACAACAATCTTCTTGTGTGCCAGGCTGTAACTCCAGCCACTGAGGGTTTTCTCATTGATCCCCCAATTGAGCTCAGTTTCGCTAGGGCTCCTTGGTGCCTTTGAATATCGCCTTGATGTCAAAGGCAGCTAGTCTCACTCTCCTCCAATATGGGGGTAATTTCTGACATTGCGCCAGCGGTGGAGACCTTGCCTGCTGGAAGCACGTGTTAGAAAATCCGCCTGTGTGTTGCAGATGATTTTCCAGCCATTTAAATGAATGGGTGGAAAATCGTGCACAGCGCACGCCCAAGTTTCCTATATGCATTGCTGACGGACAAGATACCCTGCTGGGATTGCAAAATTAGAACATTTCCCCTTGTATGAAGTGGCATGTTAATGGTTTATGGTGTGGTGAATTATGAATTTGCATTGTCATATCATGTTTATGTTGCATAATTCTTTAACACTGAGTGTTTATATTGTGTGGCTCAAATTCTAGCTCCTTTGATACATTAGAAAAACTACTGAAATGTACAAAATTTTGTAGCAGTCATTTTTATATCAGCCATAATGCACTGAACATCTTTCAAATTAATGTAATATTTGAATGTACAGTCTACAGCTCTGCATATGTCTGCAGCAATAATCAGTTGCTGTTAGCAATATCAGCTGGTGACTGTTCACCATTCCATCATCTGCTAATTTTTTAAAAAGTCATTTGTAACAACTGAGTTAACACTGCTGTCAAAATAGCAGAGGAAGGAATGTCATCCAAATGCATTAAGCATGATCTGCTAATATTACCAACAGTAATTTGTAGGCTTATATGAACCGAGCACTCAAATATTTAGTTCGAATCACATAAAGAACCATTTCTCAAAATGAGAGAACATAAAAATTACATATTGAAGATCAGCACCAGATGGGTGAAGGTGTGAATTGCTTGTTTCATTTAATTAGAAATCACACTGTGTATGTTGATCAAGACATTAAGAGTTAGAAATTAGTTCTCATTGCACCTGTTTTCCAGCCAGAAAATGGAAATAAAAAGGGTCAGTGTCAAGGTGCAACATTCTGCGCCTGCATTGTGGGCGCCACCATCTTGGTAAAGGCAGCTTTGCAACTATCCCAGGCAGCTGCCTGAAAGAGGCATCGGGCCCCTTACATGTGAAATGAGGGGCTTAACCCTTTCAGAAATTGATTTTGATTAAGAAAAGCAAGAGCTGGTCAGCTCCACTCTAGATTCTTAAGCAGTCGCTTCCACCAAAAGGTAAGTTTTTTTTAAAACCTTCGTGTGGATCCAGAAGGAGTGGGAATGCTCCCCGATTTCACAATCCTCACAATTGGCTATTCACCACCACCCCCCCCCCAACTTCCTTGCCACTCTAACCCCCATCTGGGGATTTACTTTTTGGCTGCTGCAGCTTCTATTAAAATACTTGAGCTGCCTGTGGATGCACGACAAGTGTGGGCAGCTTGTGCAAAGAATATTGATCAGGCTCGAGGATCAATCTTGGGTCAGCCTTGGGCCTCTTGGTTGGGGAATGTGCTGTCGGCGTACCACTGGTTATGGACCTAAAAATGGACACTAAATTGTAATAATTCCAACAATATTTTCTGCAGTACATTTCATTTAGATAGAAATTTGAAAAGGCAAGTGTTAACACTGATTATGCAATATTATACTCACCAATTGTTTAATTGGGGTTTATATTTTAGCCAAAGCAGGACCTTTGGAAACAAGAAACCACACAGTCATTGATGAGCTGCCATTCAAGTCCCCCGTTACCAGATCTTGGTCCAGGCCTGTGTAAGTGTTTGTTTTAATACAGTAGATCATTGGCAGTAACTTGTACACAATACAAGTAAACTTGTACTTCCTTCTAGCTGCAGATTGCAACTTAATTGGTGACAGTTACACAAAAGTGATCAGTTTCCTTTTATTTAGGAGATACTGAGGTAGTTTATATTCGTTATTTTAATATATTTTGGGTACACAACTATATCTTTTTGGGGTGCAGAGGTAACGCATTCCTTTCATATTTCAAGTCTCAAATGGAACCCCAGGTTCTGCACACAATGATGAATAACAATTTATCTGTTGGTGGGCAAGTTCATCTACCTATTTTTCTCACGGTCTTTACCTCTTGTCACCATCTTTCCAGCCAATTATGATAAATGTTACAAATCAAAACAAAATCGGCTGCATCTGCGGTAATAACATAATCCATCCCCATACCGAACACTTTCACATCATAAAGATAAGTGCAAAAATGTGTCACAAAAAGATTCATATAGCTCTCCCACACTTGCTCATGCAGGACCAATTAATAAGTTAATTAATCAGTTCAAAATAATTCATTCAGATTGCAGGGAGTGACAACATAGAAACATAGAAAATAGGTGCAGGAGTAGGCCATTCGACCCTTCGAGCCTGCACCACCATTCAATAAGATCATGGCTGATCATTCACCTCAGTACCCCTTTCCTGCTTTCTCTTCATATCCCTTGATCCCTTTAGCCGTAAGGGCCACATCTAACTCCCTCTTGAATATATCCAATGAACTGGCATCAACAACTCTCTGCAGCAGGGAATTCCACAGGTTAACAACTCTGTGTGAAGAATTTTCTCCTCATCTCAGTCCTAATGGCCTACCCCTTATCCTAAGACTGTGTGCCCTGGTTCTGGACTTCCCCAACATCGGGAACATTCTTCCCGCATCTAATCTGTCCCGTCTCGTCAGAATCTTATATGTTTCTATGAGATCCCCTCTCATCCTTAACTCCAGTGTATAAAGGCCCAGTTGATCCAGTCTCTCTTCATATGTCATTCCAGCCATCCCTGGAATCAGTCTGGTGAACCTTCGCTGCACTCCCTCTATAGCAAGAATGTCCTTCCTCAGATTAGGAGACCAAAACTGAACACAATATTCCAGGTGAGGCCTCACCAAGGCCCTGTACAACTGCAATAAGACCACCCTGCTCCTATACTCAAATCCTCTAGCTATGAAGGCCAACATTCCATTTGCCTTCTTCACCGCCTGCTGCACCTGCATGCCAACTTTCAATGACTGATGAACCATGACACCCAGATCTCGTTGCACCTCCCCTTTTCCTAATCTTGTACAGCTTTGTCTTACAATAGAACGTGTTCATAAAGCAGCCTCCATCAACTGTCTTAGGGTTGGACTTGCTGCTTAATTTTCCAGTATTATAGAAGTACTTTGATTAGTGTTTTAGTCCTTGAATGAAAGTTGTTCTTTTATTTGTTCCAGAGCTGCTGTGAACCCTATTTCTTCACAAAATTGCCGCCCTTTATCAACACAGAGTGTCACCAGCACTGACTCAGGAGACAGTGAAGAAAACTATGTTGCAATGGTAAGTAGTTGAAAACAATGCACTACCCGGTTCAGTTGTTACAACTGACATAACCGAAGAGAAGCAGGAGACAATCCTAACATTGATTATAAAACGTACAAAAGTGATGGACAAAGAAAGACCTACTGGCCCATCCACCTGTCCCACATAGTTGTAATGCCTTATGCATCAGCTGGAATGCATACATATTTTGATTGAAAGTTGCAAGTATTTCCAATAACTTTAGTACTAGTTATTTTAGTTTGATTTTGAAATGTTATTAATTTATTTTCTTACTTCTTCTAGCCCTCCACATGTCATGAGCATTCTCTTACAAAGAGGGCAGGAATGGGAAATTTTCTTAGGCCCCTGCCATTGCAAGACCTGAGACCAGTGGCCTACTATGCATTCAATGCACACTGTGCATGTCTTTGCATTAGGGCAATGCATAGCAAGCTGAGAACCTGTGCACAAACTTATGGCCTCAATTTTCGTGCAAACCAGAGGGCCTCCTAATAATACAAGGCTCCTGTGCCCAACATGCCATGGCAATTAACTTTGGATTATTCACCCCATAATGTATTAGTGTGGCACCACCACAAATCTTCATTGGCTGAAACTGAAGTGACTTAGCAATGATTAAAATGGGTGCTTCAATGGCCTGCCAAAAATCTTTTTAATTGACTCTCTTCATAAATGCAAAGGCTTGCATTTATAGAGCGCCTTTCATGACCTCAGGACATCGCCAAGCGTTTACAGCTAATGAAGTACTTTTGAAGTGTAGTAACTATTGTATCATAGTAAATGGGCCACTTCTCAGTGAGGTATGTTGCTTAATTTGGCTTCCAAAGGGAAATTATTCAAAGAGGCCTTTCCCCCACATTTTATTTTTCAAGCACAATATTACATAACTATAGGGCATTGCTGCTGGCATCTGACATTTAGGCCCCAATCCAAAAATATTTAAATGAGCCGAAATAACAATAGTGCATGGTCAATTTATTTAGGCACAGGCATTTGCAACACATCAAAAGCAGCAGTCCAGGTAGTGCTGTGCAGCTGTGCCTCCGTGAAGCCTGGTATGTTGTTTCATTGTATAACAGAAAGCAGAAGAACACTTAAATAATTAAAAATGTTACTATTAGTCATCTTCTTGATCTGTCTGTAAACTAAGGCTTTGATAAAAATCAGATAAACCTCTTAAAGAAATGGTAATTTGATAGCTAGATGGTGTTAACTGATGATTTAATTAATGATTGAACTGTGAATATGCCTTTTCAGTGAGAATAGGAATTGGGGAGCAAACATTTACAATGTCACAGAATTTAAATCTGTAACATTAGAAAAATAAATAATGTTTAAATAAAATCATTACTGTCATCAATTTCTGCAGTTTATTCATTATTCTTATCATTGAAATCAGTTACTCTGTGCTGAAAACCATATATTTTTTATTCAATTTACTTAAAAACAGCAGAATCCAATTTCTACCTCTCCAATGAATGCTGTGATGGGTAGCCCTGTTACCAGGAAGACTGGGAGTGTGGATTATTTATCCTTGGATTTTCAACCTAGATCTCCTAGTCCTCATCGAAAGGTGAATCCTATAGTTTGTCTATTTTTAATTCTCTGGCTTTGTCTTGTTAGTAAACGTTGTAATTTAAATAACTCAGGTATACTCAATTTGTCCCATCTTCTCTTTATTGCTCTATCTCCCTCGCCACTTTTTTTTTCGGGCAATTGAACAATTACTTTTCACTAGTCTAAAATGACCACTCTTACTGAAAGCTCAGATTGGCTACTTTGGGTGCACCAACCAATGTGGATGACCATCATAAAATAGCAAACCTATTCTACATGTATGTAGTAGAGACAATTACTGTGTTGAGTTGTGGTAATGGAACAAACTCAATCAAATCCATATTCTGTTTTCAACCAGCCTTCCACATCCTCAGTGACATCAGATGAAAAAGTAGACTATGTACAAGTGGACAAGGAGAGGACACAGGCTCTACAGAACACCATGCAGGAGTGGACTGATGTGAGGCAATCCAGTGAGCCTCTGAAGAATCTGAAGTAGCAATACAAATGATAATACATTGGAAAGACAAACTATTTACAGTTCTGCATAAATGATCTGGACTTGCTGGTACAAAATTATAGGTCAGAATGGGGGAAGAGGTATTATTTCTTGAATTGCCTCAAAACTTTATAAAAGCAACCACTTTATTGTACCCGTTCACACCAAAAAGAAATTCTTCCACAGGTTTACTCTCAGAACAGGGATTATCTGAGGCTGGTTTCCAGTCCTCAAATATTCTCGCAACTAAATATCTATTGTTATTCTTTGCTAAAAAAAAGCTTGTGCTTGTGGCAAGAGTAAAGAATAAAATAGATAGCTACCTGGTTAGATTCCTTCAACACAAGAAGGATTTTGAGATAATCAACTATTTTTTTGCCATATTGTTATTTACAAGTTTGTGAACCTGTCACCAGTGATAAGTCCATGACCAGTTATCCATAGAATCCCATGGAAACTTCTAATACATTTTAAACACATCAGCAGAGCATTGCAAATCATGTACATTTAATCAGAACTGTAAGTGTCATTGAATTATTTCAACACATTGATAATTGGTTGAAACAAACTATAAGTGATAGAGTTTCAATTTGCCAGCCAGGCCTAAAACCGGTGTTGCAGATCAGCCGACTGTTTTAGAAACTGCCCAATTTTCATTTCCATTGACTTCAGTGGAAATGATAATCGGGCACTTTCGATAATGGGCATTTCTTCCACAACACTAGTTTTATGCCCAAGCGGCAAGTTGAAAACCTACCCCTAACAACTAAGGGAGACCTACCACTTGAATCGGAGGAAGTGGATCACAAAGGAATATTTCTACTCCTTCCATTTATCCTACAAGATATAGGGAAATACTTCAAAAGGAAATGACAGGACTCTCTAGAAATTTTGACGAGCATACCAGATGAAATTTTTAGTGTCTGTACAGTATGGAAAGCTATGAGTAGCCTCATCAGCAACAAAATCATGACCACAACTAATATCAACTTTAACACACTTCCTAAAGATCATTTAAAAAAAAGAGGGCAGTAAATGTCTCCAGTCTTCTAAAATCACTGAAAGATGCATGTTTGTTATCATATTAAATTGAGATACTATTGTGAAAAGTATTTATGATATTTAATAAAGTAACCATCCCGTATGGTGAAATGATCTAATTTGAAGTAATGTCATTCACAAATCCTTCCTGACAAAATAAACGGTTTGCGTCATTTTACTCTGCTTCAGCAAAGAGCCAAGGAAATAGCAATGATGACTTGTTTCAAAATCTTTTGACAAGTTATAAACAAAAATAAATTTGTGCCAGTGCTATAAAAAGTAACAAAACGTATCTTTAGATTGCAAGCATGTGTCGGAGAAGGAAATAGAGGATTATGCTGATAAAGTTAGATGAAGAAGGGTGGGAGGCTTAAAATTACAGAGTTTCTGTGCTGTATATTCTATGTAATTTTATGTAAAAAGTCTTTCACAAAAATATCCACTTAAAAACAATTAACAATGATTTTTCATTATATGCTGCAGTTAATGTAAAAGTATGTAATTTACAAACCAGTTGTGATGCACTTCACAGTAAAAATTCTCATAAGATCACATTAATTAAGATCACAAATGACACCATCACAATTTTTTAAATCATTTTTATTCCAATACATTTTGTAGTGGGGAGACAAACTGGCAAGATCGTATCTTGCTTTAAATTACAATTTAATCCTGTACAGAGGATTTCAATAGGTTTTCACTATGTAAGCAAATTTTCAATTGCCTGTAAGACGTATACTTACCCAAAAACAGATTAGGATCAGAGTGTCACTGTAGCTCATCAGTAGGCACCAGGGATTATCTATATAAAATGGAAATGGTGGAATGTTAGGTTAAATTATCAAATTAAAGCAAAATCTAGTCAAGAATGGGTATGTGCTGCAAAGCTATTCAGAAATGCAGTGAGCTTATTGTATGCAATTTCCATGATCAGCTAATTTGCTTAAACATAGAAACATGGAAAATAGGTGCAGGAGTAGGCCATTCGGCCCTTCAAGCCTCCACCACCATTCAATAAGATCATGGCTGATCATTCACCTCAGTACCCCTTTCCTGCTTTCTCTCCATACCCCTTGATCCCTTTAGCCGTAAGGGCCACATATCTAACTCCCTCTTGAATATATCCAACAAACTGACATCAACAACTCTCTGCAGTAGAGAATTCCACAGGTTAACAACTCTCTGCGTGAAGAAGTTTCTCCTCATCTCAGTCCTAAATGGCTTACCCCTTATCCTTAGACTGTATACCCTGGTTCTGGACTTCCCCAACATCGGGAACATTCTTGCTGCATCTAACCTGTCCAGTCCTGTCAAAATTTTATATGTTTCTATGAGATCCCCTCTCATCCTTCTAAACTCCAGTGAATACAGGCCCAGTCGATCCAGTCTCTCCTCATATGTCAGTCCTGCCATCCTGGGAATCAGTCTGCTGAACCTTCGCTGCTCTCCCACAATAGCAAGAATGTCCTTCCTCAGATTAGGAGACCAAAACTGAACACAATATTCCAGGTGAGGCCTCACCAAGGCCCTGTACAGCTGCAGCAAGACCTCCCTGCTCCTATACTCAAATCCCCTAGCTATGAAGGCCAACATACCATTTGCCTTCTTCACCTCCTGCTGTACCTGCATGCCAACTTTCAATGACTGATGTACCATGACATCCAGGTCTCATTGCACCTCCCCTTTTCCTAATCTGCCACCATTCAGATAATATTCTGTCTTCGTGTTTTTGCCGCCAAAGTGGATAACCTCACAGTTATCCACATTATACTGCATCTGCCATGCATTTGCCCACTCATCTAACCTGTCCAAGTCACCCTGCAGCCTCATAGCATCCTCCTCACAGCTCACACCACCACCCAGCTTAGTGTCATCTGCAAACTTGGAGATATTACACTCAATTCCTTCATCTAAATCATTGATGTGCATTGTAAATAGCTGGGGTCCCAGCAGTGAGCCCTGCGGCACCCCACTAGTCACTGCCTGCCATTCTGAAAAGGACCCATTAATCCCGACTCTCTGCTTCCTGTCTGCCAACCAGTTCTCTATCCACGTCAATACCATGTGCTTTAATTTTGCACACCAATCTCTTGTGTGGGACCTTGTCAAAAGATTTTTGAAAGTCCAAATACACCACATCCACTAGTTCTCCTGTGTTCACTCTACTAGTTACATCCTCAAAAAAATTCTAGATTTGTCAAGCATGATTTCCCTTTCATAAATCCATGCTGACTTAGACCAATCCTGTCACTGCTTTCCAAATGTGCTGCCATTTCATCTGTAATAATTGATTCCAACATTTTCCCCACTACTGATGTCAGGCTAACTGGTCTATAATTACCCGTTTTCTCTCTCCTTTTTTAAAAAGTGGTGTTACATTAGCTACCCTCCAGTCCATAGGAACTGATCCAGAGTCGATAGACTGTTGGAAAATGATCACCAATGGATCCACTATTTCTAGGGTCACTTCCTTAAGTACTCTGGGATGCAGACTATCAGACCCCGGGGATTTATCGGCCTTCAATCCCATCAATTTCCCTAACACAATTTCCCGCCTAATAAGGATTTCCTTCAGTTCCTCCTTCTCACTAGATCCTCGGTCCCCTAGTATTTCCGGAAGGTTATTTGTTTATTTATTAATTATTTATATCTCTCTGTCTAATTTATATGACCTAGTCAAAATATGGCAGTTCCAGAAATCTGGCACAAAGATTTCTCATCAACCAGGTGGCAAAAGAAAAAGCTATAAAAACTGCACAAAAGGAGATACAGGATCCTCCAAAAACAGTTGTTTATCTTCCTCTATTGCTTTAAATCATCACTTTTGCATTCAACAGCTTTTTAGCAATCCTGGATACCCATTTTTCATGGACATATTGAAAACTAAGTCCATATCTGATATAAATGCTGGGAACATAGTTATTGAAATAGGACATTCAGCCCCTTGAGCCTGCTCTGCCATTCAATAAAATTATGGCTGATCTGTACCGTAACTCAATTTACCTGCCTTAGCTCCATAATCCTTGATACCCTTACCTCACAAAAAATCTAGCTATTTCAGTCTTGATATTATGTCAGTATCCACAGACATTTGGGGGAAAGATAATTCCAAAGTTCTACTCTCCTTTGTGTGAAAAAGTGTTTCCTCATTTCCCTCCTAAATGCCACAATTCTGATTGTAAGATTATGCTCCTTCCTACATTTTTGATTCCCCAACAAGAGAAAATACTTTATCTGTATCTACCCTATTGAATCCTTTTAACATTTTAAATACCTCAATAAGATTACCCCTCAATCTGCTATACTCGAGGGAATACAAGCCAAGTTTATGCAATCTCATAATTTCACTCTCTAAGCCCCAATATCATTCTGGTGAATCTGCACTGCACCCCTTTCAAGGCCAATATATCCTTCCTGAGGTGCGTTTTGGTGCCTGTTTACTAGCTTTAAATGATTTGTGTACTTGGACTCCCAAACCGCTTTGCTCCTCTACAGTTCTTAGTTTCTCACCATTTAGAAAATACTCTAATTTATCTTTCTTTGGTCCAAAGTGGATGATGACCTCGCATTTGCCAACATTGAACTCAATTTGCCATATATTTGCCAACTCACTTAATCTGTGTATGTTCCTTTGCAACTTCCTGCTCCCATCTGTACTACTTAATGTCCCTCCTAATTTAGAGTGGTCTGGAAACTTGGATATATAACTCTCTCTTCCTTCATCCAAGTCATTAATAAATATGATGAAAAGTTGAGGCCCCAGACAGATCCTGGGGAACACCACTTATCACATCCTGCCAATCTGAGTATATACCCTTTATCCCCACTCTCTGCTGCAAGTAGTTGGGACATCTATAGGAGATCATATTCCTTCATTATAAAATTGATATTAAAATCTTGCTTATTTCTGGCAGGAGCTCCCTACATCAGTGATGACATTCACCAAGAATGTGTTTGCATTTTAAGCGAAGATCCAGCATAAGTACCTCTTCCTATGTTTGCACTCCATTATGCAATATAATGGAGCCAAAAATCCCAGCTACCCACTTCTTAAAAATTAGGCTAGAGGTTCCAACCATTGGGTCTGTATGAACAGAAAATCTAACTTATCTCTTGAGTTGCCAGCAACACATTCTGATGAAATATCCACTTCTATTCAGTCCAGATTACCAGTAATGTAAATTATTCGAATACCCTTCCACCATTAAGTAGCATAGGTGATAAATTAAATATTGTGGAACTAAAACAAACTTGCTGCTGGCAATTACAGGATATATTGTAGTTAATTTCAATAATTACAGAATAAAATCAAATGAAGATAAACAAAAGCTTACAGGAGATTCAATAGCTCTTCAGCAGACCTAGACTCAAAAGTCAGAATGGTTGGAATTCTAACCTTACAATTTGAAATAAAAACAGAAAATGCTGGAAATACTCAGCAGGTCAGGCAGCATCTGTGGAGAAACAGAGTTAATTTTTCAGGTTGAACATTCTGACGAAAGGTCATTGACCTGAAACGTTACCTCTGTTTCTTTCTCCACTGAAGCCGCCTGACCAGCTGAGTATTTCCAGCATTTTTTGTTTTTATTTCAGATTTCCAGCATCCATAGTATTTTGTTTTTATAGTATGAATTCCAGTCTTGCAATTTGAACTTAATTTGGCAGCACTGAAGGAGTTTCATCCCTCCTTGCTGGCTAGGTTATATATCTTTAGAGGAAGAAAAATATCATGCTACAGAGCTCCATATTTTGCCAGCTGATCATGGAATAGCATTTAAGATGGCCTTGGAGAAGTGCAGCCCAGTGTGTCCCATGTTCACAGTCGAAGAGATAATTGCCAGTAGAAAATAGAATCATACAGCACAGAAGGAGACCATTAGGCCCATTGTGCCTGTGCTGGCTATTTGAAAGAGCTATCCAATTAGTCCCATTCCCCTGTTCTTTCCCCATAGTCTGACAATGTTTTCCTTTTCAGGTACAGATCCAATTCCCTTTTGAAAGTTAATGTTGAATCTGCTTCCACCAACCTTTCAGGCAGTGCAATCCAGATCATAACAACTCACTGTGGGAAAAAAATCTCATCTCCAATTATCTTAAATTTGTGTGCTCTAGCAATCAACCCTCCTGCCAGTGGAAACAGTTCCTCTTTATTTACTCTATCAAAACCCCTCATAATTTTGAACGCCTCTCAACCTTCTCTACTCTAAGAGAATAATGTAATCCCAGCTTCTCCAGTCTCTCCACATAACTGAAGTAGTCGAAAAATCTAAAAAAGCGAAAAGAAATGTGGCTCTGACATTTCCTCATTCTGTCAGATATTTGATCCTGATTCATATAATTATACTTTACTTAATTTGGAAGACTTTGACTATTGACTGAGTTATGCTATGTCAGTAAAACAAGCATCTAGTGTTCTCCGTTCTCGAACAAAAGGATGAAATCAAGCAAGTCACAAAATCAGTTACAACGATCAAAAGTAACTGTTAATGCAGCCTGTTTTATGTTATGGTTTAACATATTTATTCTTCATCAATTTGATGCTTCAAGGCTTTTTACTTTACATGAACTATAGTATTATCAATATAGTGTTTCTTCAGGGCCAGAGAGAAGCATGACTTTTTAAAAAACTATATATAAACTCAAAAGCAAAATGCAGATTTAAATAATGCTCTGGTTTCTAAATTTGTTTTTTCCTCTTAACACAGGAATGCAGGTGTACTATAGTAAGTATGTAAGTAAAGCAAGGTTATATAATGTGGAACAAGTCCAAGTTTGTTAAAGGCTGTAGGATGCAACACATGCTATTTGTATTTACTGCACAAATAGGTCATAGCTAATGTAATTCCTTGATATTCACAAGTACTTCTGATTGTCTTTGAATGCTGTTCTGACCCCAGACAGATATAGATTTTCATAGAAATGCATTCTACTGGAAACTCTCATGACTGTCTTGGAATCATAAGCCACGGATATTTGGAATTACATGGTGCACTATCACAATATCTGATATTCTCTGTTGAAGAATTGAATTTCAACGGTCTAAAGGGATTAATAGAGATTCACAATAGAGATTAGTGGGACATACAGTTTAACCATAAGTGAGAATCATGAGTGACAAAATCACAAATAGCGAATAAAGGTTGTATTCACAAGTGCTATAAACTCTCATCATCCTACTTCTGTCCATTGTAGTATTTATACCACAGGTAATTTATTATAAGTGTGTTCAAATCAATTAAACTGTTTGATGATGTTACTAAACCACCAGCACATTCATTAGGATACCATAAGAGTATTTTTTCCATTATATAACGTATAATTACTTTTTATTTAATGAAAAATTTATCAATTTCTGTGCTATAAATATAATGTAGCAGTTATAAATAAAAGAAAATGTGTGAAAAATGTACATATTTGATTAAAGAATCACAAACCTGGATTTGCAGTGAGCACGTATCACTGTCCTGCATTGCTTTACTGTATGATATACTATATATACAAAGACTGCACTTCAGTACACCTAAGTAAATATTTAAAACTTTTTTTTTGCTGTATTAGCATTTGAAATTTTTACCTTGGATAGATTTTTCTCTCCAGAAGTAATGATGAAATACTATTTAAATAAGGACCAAAGCACAGTGCTTTCATATAATAATTTATTGCAATTTTGACTGTGTCTATCTTTGAGATTTTATCATGGCGGCAATGAAGTCAAATATAGGATTAAAGAAATCCTTCAATTTTAGTTGTGACCAAAATAATCCCAGTATGGACCATCAACAAGGTACACATTACTTAATAACTGAAAAATCCTGAACAGAACTACCACTGCTTTATTGCACTATTTCACAAAATATAACACAATTATTATTTTTCAGGCTGCTTAAGGTTCTGATAAGCCTCTGTGCTGTTTCATTACACAATTTGCTTTCTTGTTTCTGTATACTTTATAGACAGCGTTGTGATGTGAAGTGAAAATAAACCTCAGTATTGACTGTATTATAACTCCACAAACTACATGCATGTAGAGACTGAAGATAGTTTGTTTCCTCATACAACACGATCTTCCACTACTACTGCTCGTGTATAGATTCATGCAGACAAAAGACTGTTTGGAAAGTGGCCTTGGAGAACATCGGGGTCAGCTGCATGGTTGGGCATGCTGTACTTTGGATGAGATGTTAAAGTGAGGTCTCATCTGCAGTATCCCAGTAGTTCTAGAAGTCCAGTGGCACTATTTGAAGAGTTCTTGGGGTATCCTGGCCAACGCTCCTTTCTCAACCAACACCACCAAAAATAGAGAAATTGGTCATTCATCGTGTTGTAATTTCTGTAATGTTAATTCATTCTATGGGAGACTCTGAGACATGTGTTAAATATGACAAGGCAAATGCAAGTCTTTCTATCAATAGCAATTCAGAATTGTACTTACTTAAAATTATGATTTTTTGTCTGGAAATGAAATTTAATTGAATGTTGTATTTGCAATTTATTTATGTACATTATCAATGGCACAGACACCTGTATATTTGTTAATACTTTTTTTTTACTAGGTTTTGCTATTTTCTATTTAATATTGAAAAGATTTATTCAGGCATACAATACAGAATACTATGAAAAGGGTTTTTTTTTAATTGAAAATTGTTTTTTAAAATATTAATCAATGTCATGGGATTGCATTTCTAGTGTAGTTCCACAAGCTCCTGGTGTAACTTTAGCAGATACTTTGGAGAAATGGCTGGTTCTTTAGGGTTTCCACTTCTGTCAAAGTTGCGTCAGGAGATCAGTAAAAGCCCATGGAAATTACTAGTGCATGAGTCAAACAGAATTCATTCAATTTCTTCTCCTGTTCTCTCACCCCCAATTAATAATTATAGAGAATTGGGAATGCCAGTTTACACAATTGGTTCCTTCTCCCAAACATTCCCAAATCATTTCACCTAAGTTTCAAGACTGAGCTATTCAAATTATAGCAGTGCATAAAAGAATGGTATTAGTTGCACAATATCCACTATAAAATTTAAAAGAAAAATAATGCCCAGGTAGACTCGTCAGGAACTGATCTTTTGGGTATTTTACAGGGTTTACACTGGGAAAAAGTAAAATTAGTATTGAAACAAGAGAGTTAGAAGACTTATGAAACAGTGAGCTGGAAGGAGATAGGTGCATGCTTCATTGCATTAAATGCGACTATCTTTTTCAGGGAAAATGCTGGCAAACATACAGTGAAGTGGTTGAAGCAGATAAGCATTGACACCTTTACAGAGGAGGCTTGATGCATACATGAGAGAGAAGGGAAGGGAGGGATACAGGGGCAGGAGGAGAAGAGATCATTAGAGTGGGAGGAAGCTCGTGTGGAGTATAAACACGCGCATAGACCAGTTGGGCCGAATGTCTGTTTCTGTGCTGTTCATTCTATGTATGTAATATCTGTAAAATAAATCCGATTTCTACATGCATACATTGCCTATTCTTAAAACCAATGCTCATTTTGCACGAGTGGTTCTTTTTTTCTAATTGCTCTTTGTGTCCAGGGACTTGAGCATGACAAATCTAGAGGGACACACCAGTGCAGTACTTCCGCTGCACTGTCGGAGGTGCCATCTTTCAGATGAGACGTTAAACCGGAGGTCTTGTCTGCACTCTCAAGTGGACATAAAAGATCCCATGGCACTATTTCGAAGAAGTGCAGGGGAGTTATCCCTGGTGTCCTGGCCAATATTTATCCCTCAATCAACATAACAAAAACAGATTATCTGGTCATTATCACATTGCTGTTTGTGGGAGTTTGCTGTGCACAAATTGAATGCTGCATTTCCTACATTATAACAGTGACTACACTTCAGAAGTACTTCATTGGCTGTAAAGTGCTTTGCGACATCTGGTGGTCGTGAAAAGAGTTTTATAAATCCAAGTCTTTTTTACTTTTTTTCTCTGCAAAGTTGCAATAACAAAAAACACTGATTATAGTGAACTGTGACCCTAACAAAGCAATAGTCTGATTTGTTTTAATTTATCATGTTACATAAGAACATAAGAACTAGGAGCAGGAATAGGCCATTTGGCCCCTCAAGCCTGCTCCGCCATTCAATAAGATCATGGCTGATCTGATCATGGACTCAGCTCCAATTCCCTGCCCGCTCCTCATGGCCGTTTATTCCCTTATCGTTCAAAAATCTGTCTATCTCTGCCTTAAATATTTTCAATGACCCAGCCTCCACAGCTCTCTGGGGCAGAGAATTCCATAGATTTACAACCCTCAGAGAAGAAATTCCTCCTCATCTCAGTTTTAAATGGACGGCCCCTTATTGGGAGACTATGCCTAGTTTTAGTTTCCCCTATGAGCGGAAATATCCTCACTACATCCACCTTGTCGAGCCCTCTCATTATCTTATATGCTTCGACAAAATCACCTCTCATTCTTCTGAACTCCAATGAGCCCAACCTACTCAACCTATCTTCATTAGTCAACCCATTCATCTCCAGAATCAACCTAGTGAACTTTCTCTGAACAGCCTCCAATGCAAGTATATCCTTCCTTAAATACGGAGAGCAAAACTGTATGCAGTGCTCTAGGAGTGGCCTCACCAATACCCTGTATAGTTGTAGCAGGATTTCCCTGCTTTTAAACTCTACCTCCCTTGCAATAAACATTCAATTTGCCTTCCTGATTACTTGCTGTACCTGCATACTAACTTTTTGTGTTTCATGCACAAGGACTCCCAGGTCCCTCTGGACTGCAGCACTTTGCAATTTGTCTCCATTTAAATTATAATTGGCTTTTCTATTTTTTCTGCCAAAGTGGATAACCTCCCATTTTCCCACATTATGCTCCATCTGCCAAATTTTTGCCCACTCACTTAGCCTGTCTATATCCCTTTGCAGATTTGTTGTGTCCTCCTCACAATTTGCTTTCCCACCCATCTGTGTATCATCAGCAAACTTGGCTACATTACACTCGGTCTCTTTATCCAAGTCATTAATATAGATTGTAAATAGTTGAGGCCTGTAGCACCCCACTAGTCACTGTTTGCCAACCAGAAAATGACCCATTTATCCCGACTCTGTTTTCTGTTAGTTAGCCAAGCCTCTATCCATACTAATTACCCCCAAACCCATGAACTTTTATCTTGTGCAGTAACCTTTTATGTGGCACCTTATCGAATGCCTTCTGGAAATCCAAATACACATCCACTGGTTCCCCCTTATCCACCCTGCTCGTTACATCCTCAAAGAACTCCAGCAAATTTGTCAAACCTGATTCCCTTTCATAAAACCATACTGGCTGCGCTTGATTGAACTATGCTTTTCCAAATGTCCTGCTACTACTTCCTTAATAATGGACTCCAGCAACTTCCCAATGACCGATGTTAGGCTAATTGATCTATAGTTCCCTGCTTTCTGTCTGCCTTCATTTTTAAGTAGGGGCGTTACATTTGCGGTTTTCCAATCCACTGGGACCTCCCCAGAATCCAGAATATTCGGAAAAAATATTGCAATAAGTTTAGGGGATTCCAATAATTGGTCTCAACAGCTCATTGCAAAAAACAGATACACATTAGAAGACCATTTGTGTATGGACAGCAATGTGCTAGTTTGGATGTACCCAAAGCTGTGACAGATTGGTCTTGTTTTTTTAAACACAAAAGCATAGCCCCCACAATCCCATGGATGGGATGGCTGAATTCAGGCCGCTCAGCTGTAGGAAGGCAGGAATTTGGGGCAGACACGAGATCCAGCAGGCTTCTTCCCTATTTAAACTGTAGCCTAGATTCCAGTTTTTTTTTATTCGTTCATGGGATGTGGGCGTCACTGGCAAGGCCAACATTTATTGCCCATCCCTAACTGCCCTTGAGAAGATGGTGGTGAGCTGCCTTCTTGAACCACTGCAGTCCATGTGGTGAGACACTCGCTGCAGAATACCCAGCCTCTGACCTGCTCGTGTTGCCCAGTCTTTATGTGGCTGGTCCAATTCAGTTTCTGGTCAATGGTGACCACCCACGATGTTGACAGTGGGGGATTTGGTGATTGGTAATGCCGTTGAATATCAAGGGGCGGTAGTTAGACTCGATTGTTGGAGATAGTCATTGCCTGGCACTTATGTGGCGTGAATGTTACTTGCCACTTATTAGCCCAAGCCTGAATATCGCCCAGGTTCTGCTGCCTGCAGGCATGGACTGCTCCATTATCTGAAGAGTTGCGAATAGCAGTGAACACTGTGCAGTCATCAGCGAACATCCCTACTTTTAACAACTGAAGATGGTGGGGCCTAGGACACTGCCCTGAGGAAATACTGCAGCGATGTCCTGGAACTGTGATGATTGACCTCCAACCACTACAAACATCTTCCTGTGTTAGGTATGACTCCAGTTAGTGGAGAGTTTTCCTCCCGATTCCCATTGACTTCCGTTTTACTCGAGCTCCTGGTTGTCACACTCGGTCAAATGCTGCCTTGATATTGAGTGCAGTCACTCTCACCTCTTCAGCACTTTTGTCCATATTTGGACCAAGGCTGTAATAAGGTCTAGTGCCTAGTGGGCCTGGCAGAACCCAAACTGGGCATCGGTGAGCAGGTTATTGGTAAGTCCTGCTTGATAGCACTGTTAATGACACCTTCCATCACTTTGCTGATGATTGAGTAGGCTGATTTGGCATTTTTTCACATTGGCGGATAGACTGTCCGAGCTAAGATCCGTTCTCTCTACTGTCTTTGTCCCATCCTTTATTATCCAGGCTACCCCTCCTCCTTTTCCATTTTGCCTATAATATCCTGGAATATTTAGTTCCCAACCCGTGGTCACCTTGCAACTACATCTCCGTAATGGTTATTTGATCAAATCCATTCATTTTTATCTGCGCTATTAATTCATCTATTTTGTATATTGCCTATTTACAAGAGGATTTGAGTACAAGAGTAAAGATGTCTTACTGCAAATATATAAGGCCCTGGTGAGACAGCACCTGGAGTATTGTGCACAGTTTGATGATCTTACCTAGGCCATTGAGGAAGTGCAACAAAGGTTCACTAGACTGATTCGTGGGATGGGGGTGATTGTGCTATGAGGCATAGGCTTATATTCTCTAGAGTTTAGAAGAATGAGAGGTGATCTTATTGAAACAAACAACATTCTTTTAGGGCTTGACAAGGTAGATGCAGGGAGAATGTTTCCTCTGGCTGAGGGGGTCACAGTCTTTCGCCAATGAGATGAGGAGAAACTTCTTCAGAGGGTGGTGAATCTTTGAAATTCTCTAGCCTAGAGGGCTGTCTTTGACTATATTCAAGACAGGTAGATAGATTTTTGAATATTAAAGGGAATCACAGAACTGTCACAGGAGAGAGTGGAGATCATCAGTTCAAACTGTCACAGGAGAGAGTGGAAAGCATCAGTTCCAACTGTCACAGGAGAGTGGAGAGCATCAGTTCAAACTCTCACAGGAGTAGAGAGCACCAGTTCAAACCGTCACAGGAGAGAGTGGAGAGCATCAGTTCAAACTGTCACAGGACAGGAGAGTAGAAAGCACCAGTTCAAACTGTCACAGGAGCATCCAGTTGTGCCCCGGTAACTACCCCCAAAAGAAGTGGAGTGTGGGAAATTGCACTCCGCTTCCATTGAGGGGTGGTAAGGCCAATTATGCAGCGGGAGCAGGACTTCCACGCTGGGGGCTAAAATTCCCTGCCCTAGAAGGTTACCGCCCCCAAGATGGGAGCCTGTGCGGGGAGGCAGAGGGAAGTGGAGGGGAGACGGGGGATCGAGGGGAGAGTGGTGGAGGCGGAGAAACCCAGGGCGGGGGACAGGAGGGGCCACATTGCAGCGGAGGTCTGGGGGGGGGGGGGGGGCGGGCCTGGGGGCTCTGTGCCTCGGTGCGGGGAGTGTTCAGAGTGGGGTGGACGGGTTGACTGCGCAGATGGCGGTTGGTGGATGTGGTGTGGCTGGCATCGCAGGGGCGTGGCTCCGGGGTGTCCGGTATTTGGGAAGGATTCTGATGGGACGGGGCGGGTTGGGTGCGTTCCCGGTGTTGGGTGGGTCGGGAGCCCGGGGGGGGTGGGGGGCACGGTCTTGGGATGGGGGGTGGGCTGTTTGGGGCTGGGATGGGGAGAGACTTCTTCACTCAGGGAGTTGTTGGCCTGTGGGGTTCCCTGCTGTGGAGAGTTGTTGATGCCAGTTCATTGGATGTGGTCCTTGCAGCTTGTGGGGGGGGGGGGGGGGGGGAGGGCTGGGTGATCAGCCATGATCTAGTTGAATAACGGTGCAGGCTCGAAGGGCCTACTCCCGCACCTATTTTCTATGTTTCTATTATGGGGATAGTGGAGTTGAGGTAGATCAGCCATGATCTCAGTGAATGGCAGAGCAGGCTTGAGGGGCCAAATGGCCTACTCCTGCCCCTAATTCTTATGTTATGTTCACTACCCTTAGATGCTCGATACCTCCGCAAAAAATTAAATCAATAAATCCATACAGATTGTGCTTGATTAATCAGTGACTTTCTAAATGATGATTTATACTGTCCCCCAGAATTTTTTCCATAATGTAGGTAATGGTCCCCAAAACGTATCCCAACTACAATACGCTCAGCATTATTGAGCTTGAGCAAACCCCTTATATTAAGCATCCAATATAAAAATAGTTATACGCGTGTGAACAAGTGGCACTAATGCAATACTGCAATACTACGCTTTTTATAACATGTCTGCTAAAACCAAGAAATATTAATACAACAATGTGAGTCTTAAGCCCATTGTTTTTTTAAATTTCCCAAACAGAGCTAAACTTTATTCCAAGTTTAGACTGCTTCGATCACACCCATCTACTTTTACCTATAGTTTATTACTACACATGGTATACGAGAGATGGGGGTTTGTTACTACTGCTCTATATTAAGCTTTTCAAAAAGACAATTGCAGCATTAGGTAAACCACATGTAAACCAGTCACATGTAGAAGTCAAGTTTTAGTTTCCTCCAAACACAGTGGCAGGCTCCTTTCAGCTCTTGAATCTGGGTTCAAACACAAACAAGAATGAGCTCCTTAACCTTAAATACTGTAAATTAAATAAGCTTGGATACAATATCGATATGGTTATAGCAGCCACGGATATACCACATCTGGATGGGATGGTGAGGCTCGGTCTGATGGTCTCTTCCCTGTACTTTTTGTACATAATATTTTTGGCTATAATACACATTTCAAAGTTAATCTATTGAAAACAAAAGAAAACTGCTTCAAACACAAGCAACCCATGCATCCATTTTATTTTAAAAAAATCCAACTAACCTTTGTTCAATTTCACTCCAACCGATCAATGTTCGAGCTAATCACAAATTATGCCAATTGGTTGTTTTAAAAATATATAAATAGCATAAGAAATACACTTTCCTTAGCAACTGTCCAGCCCATAGCCATTTCCATTATTGTGTCCCTACAAACCCTACCCCAAAAAGAAACTTTGCCTCATCTTACACACAGATTTCTTTTTTCAGAAAACAGGAAATGAATGACAAAGGATAATGCATTATACCAATATTTATTACAATACATATTTATAGATTATATTCTTTACATAGTGATAATGATTAGCATTGTTGAAAAATTACACAATGATTTTAGTTTGAATTATTCTGGAAAGCATGACATAACTGATAATCATATTTTGCATTTTATTAAGGCAAACTATGCACATATAAAAAGCAAGAGTTTTAAGGTTTTCAACAGCATATTTAATCTTTCCTGTAAATTCAGTTTATACAATTCAATTAATGGAAAGAAAATCTGCTGAAAACAAAACACCAGTGTGCTCATCATAATTGACTTGGCTACTTTTGGAACAATTAGTAGTTAGAGAATGGAGGCCTTTTGTTACACATCAATAGCCACTCTCCTGGTTGACCAGAATTGCTGCGTTTGACAGTCTAGTTGTAAATGCAGTTTATATTTAAAATTACAGTAGAAAAAAATAGGCTTACATTAGTCAGCAGTTCTGAGGCAAAGTACAGAATTATATGTAAATGCAGAGACATTCAGAATTAAGGCATTGCACCTTCATATTTCAAATCTGAAACTTTTGTTGGACATTGGAAAGCATGTCATTTGTTCAACAGTTATCAGATTTTCTCTATTCACTTTATATTCTTAAGTAGCATCCTCCCTATATACAACCCATGATGCCAAAAAGGAAAACTACGCTGCTAATTTTTCTTTGAGTCAGCTGCTTAGAGTTGTATAAAAATGCCCGAAATGACTCGCCCAATGGTTTTCTCGATGACAGCCATGGAAGGTACAGCAGAAATTGGGGACTATGTGGAATTCGGATGGGAGGGGGAATAAAGGGATAACTATCACACAATATAGCATAAAGCTGTGAACCATCAATACTTTGCTACCATCCTTAGAGGGCTATCTGCAGCTACTTGCAAGGGGAATTCAATGGCATCGTAAACTGATTTCTGATCTCAGAAAATTCACTTCGGAGTTACTCAGAGACTGACCAGTTATTATCTTTTTGAAAATGACAATAGGCAACAGAACAAAAAAAATATCATTTTTGGGTAATGGATGATAAAAATGTTATACTTAGGTTACAGAAAGGATCCAGATATGCCAATGGCCTTTACTTTTGAGCGTTACTATACGACTGCCAACATCTTCAAACTTGAGTTAATACAGGTATTATGGTTAGAATAGCCCCAATAATTTCATTTGTTCACGCAACAGTACCCAAAAGCCTGGACCCGCTACACCAATTTTACATTTCCAGTTTAACCTCAACATAATGCTGGCATAGTCACAATGTTCAAGAATTCAAAATTGCCACCTTTCTGCAATAAGTTGTTCAGAGAATCCACGTCTCTAGAGATCTTAAAATGTTAAATTTACTTTGCAATATTCAGTATTATCTTTGTAGAGACTAGGGGGGGTAAAATTCAACTTCGGCAGGATGCAAAACTGACTTACAGATCAGCTGCCTGCCTGTCCTACATCCTGCCCAATCTGTTACCGCCTGTTTTGTGCTGAAGTTGAGTTTTACCCACTGCATTTCCATGTATCCATTTTGTATACTTTCAAAATAAAAACCCAAAGTTTCTTTTTAACATTTGAGCTCACATTCAATTTAAAAATGGCATGGTAAGAACAATTAAAATTAGTTTTTTTTTAATAAAAACAAATCCTTAATTTACTCAGTCTCAAATGTTCTGAACTATGTACCTTTGTATAACAAAGAAGTCCCACTAGTTATACTGCCTTTATATCAGAACTGCACTAGGTTCATATTTCACATGGCCCAAGCCTGTAGTCATTCTGAATGAGACTATCAATTTAAGACAGATGTATGTGCAGCTTTGAGTTGTGCAAAAAAATGCTTTAGGAAGTGAACTGTTTGCCTGCATTCATTGTATTTAGGATCCTTGCAATTAGCTGATAGGACACTTTGTTCACATGGGTGAATTTATACTGAATGTAAAAAGGACAGTAGTTCAACTTATTCACAACTTGGTTTTCATATTTAAAAAAAGACTTCAAGTGATACATCAGGCTGCAAAGAAAAACATCAAAATACATACAAAATTTGGTGGCAATTCATTTTTGTTCTTTGATGAGTTGGTGGGGAAGCAACTTACTCACTTGTGCAATGTCTACATCAAAATAAATCATTTCACAAATTTGTTTTCTTTTTTTTTTCCTGTGGAAACCATTTCTTGCCTTTTGCATTTGTCAGGCTGCCTCTTCATTTCAGATTAGGAACGGGGAAACAAGATGTGTAAAGGCAAGAAAACATAGCTCCAACAATCCTAATATAAAGTAGTATGAATGAGAACTCCATTTTTATTCAATAGATTTTTTGTATTTATTGGTGGTGATGCATTACCTAATTCTAACCCACCCATCACATGGATTATTTTATTTTGCTTCTTGGCAACAAAAATACCTCAGCTGATAGTGACTGTTATTGCCAAGTAAAATATTTTTCAAAAGGGGCAACATTATTGTTCATTGCAAAAATTCAGCACTGATACTAAATCACACACACTTCATTCATAGGGCTCCAAAAAAATGAAACTTTTAAGTAACGGTGTACAGAAAAGGATGACAGCGCATGAAACGGAATGTAGGCTTATTCAGGAGTAACTGCTCAAATAAAATATTTATTCTGGTGAAAGAACTGGGTTTTACCATGAAGTTCAAATTTTTGGATTTAAGCAATATTATACAAAAACTTTTCTATCCCAAGTACAAAAGAAGATATTTTAGGCAACTAATTATACACCTTGTTTGCCATGCAAAGATGTACTATTTATTATGATATAAGGGTCAATGTTGACAAAATAGAGTATTAGTATAGACTTCTAATATTTCAATTAAAACAATTTGCTATGTTTCTAGGAATTGAGGATTCTGAATGTGTGTATGGATAGGGGGTGGGGAGGAGGCCGATAGCAACCTGCCCAATATGTTGTAGCACACAAGTGCATCACTAAATATTAGGATGCATGCTTCCTTACAAGTTTCTGATCTCAGGATTGTCCAGCATTGCCTCTCAACTTATTGCACCCCTGAGGAAGGGAAATTGTAAGCTAACTCATACGGAGTTAACTTAACTTAATCAAATTTGCGGAGCAGGCTCGAGGGGCTAGATGGCCTACTCCTGTTCCTAATTCTTATGTTCTTATGTTCATACCCCTCAAAATTCTGCAGCCATCTTTAAAGTCAGGGTAATGCAATGACACTCAAAAAAATAGTCTTCAAAAGTACAGCAAGAATGTCACAAACCTACAAGCTATGTTCATAAATCAGCCAGTTTATGAATGCCTCCAAAGGCCCCAAATAGTTATTGAACAAGGAATACTGTATATTGGAAGTGAAACCCAACACTTACTAAATTTGTTGAAGTTTGCTTATACTCCATTACCTAAATGTCATTAATTATGTTTTTTTACTAGAGCAATTCCACAAAATTGTCAACTGCTGCTTCCCCAACAATCACTTAATGCAGAAATCTATTATGTTGCAAGTAAACATTTGAGTATCCTGAAAGATGAATCCTCTGATCTCTTCAAAAGACTTAAAGTCATGCAGCTTTTACTATGTAATACAACTGAGGTAGAGAGATGATTATGTTTAGAAAATCAAATGCCCAAATGATCCCAAATCACTTCCTCCTCCAGCAGCTGGACCACAACTTCCAGACGGACCACCATTTTCATCATCATCAAAACGTCTCCACCATACCGGGGTTGTAACAGGCGGTATACTGTCAGTTCTTTTCTGCGCTTCCTTTTCTTCTTCCTAGAAACAAGTTATACTATTAACATACCCAGAATTGACATTTTCTTTAAACAAATTATACTGTTTTCACAAAAGCCACTTTCAGGTTTACTCGCCGGTTAGTGCAACTTTTGTTCTGATACAAAGTTTTCCTTCAATTACTTAGTGCAGCAATTTTCTGTTCCCAGAAGATACTAAATCTATGTGATAGTAGCACCCAATGCCGATTCTCAGGAACAGGCTGTTTCCTCCATCACCTTTAGCTTTCGTCCTTGTTCTGTTGGCTGCACTCAATGTTATTTCAATTGCAGATACCAATGGGAAACTGCAGTCAACAGTTAAAATGTGCAACTGTATTAGGTTAGTTTTGTATTAGTATGACTGATGCATCGACATAAAGGTTTTTCCCGATACATAAATAATTTAAATATTTAGTTTAACTTGCATAGTAATACGATGGTTAAACAGGTAACTAGCAGATAATGACACCAACGCCTCTCCACCACCATCCAGCTGGGTGAGACTCCACTCGCCTGGTTCCATTCTTAACTATCTTATCTTAGTCAGAAAATCAACTGCAATGGCTTCTCCTCCCACTCCCACATCATTACCTCCAACGATCTATCCTTGGCTCGATCTATCCTTGGCTCTCTCCTATTTCTCATCCATATGCTGCCCCTTGGTGACATAATGCAAAAACACGCCGTCAGTTTCCACGTGTATGCTTACGACACCCAGCTCTACCTCACCACCTCTTTCTCTCGCCCCCTCCATGGTCTCTAAATTGTCAGACTGCTTGTCCGACATCCAGTACTGGATGAGCAGAAATTTTCTCCAATTAAATATTGGGAAGACCGAAGCCTTTGTCTTTTGTCCCCGCCACAAACTTGCTTTCCCTAGCCACCGACTCCATCCCTCTCCCTAGCATCTGTCTGAAGCGGATTCAGACGTTTCGCAACCTAGGTGTCATATTTGACCCTAAAATGAGCTTCCAGCCACATATCCACGGCATAACTAAAACAACCCATTTCCACCTCCATAACATCGCTCGTCTCTGCCCTTGCCTCAGCTCATCTGCTGCTGAAACCCTTTGTTACCGCCAGATTTGACTACTCCAACGCACTCCTGGCTGGCCTCCCACATTCTACCCTACGTAAACTTGAGGTCATCCAAAACTCGGCAGCCCATGTCCTAACTTTCACCAAGTCCCAGTCACCCATCACCCCTGTGCTCGCCGACCTAAATTGGCTCCCGGTTAAGCAGTGCCTCGATTTCAAAATAACCACCGTTTTCAAATCCCTCCATAGCCTTGGCCCTCCTGATCTCTAATCTACTTCAGCCCTACAACTCTCCAAGATATGTGCACTCCTCTAATGAGGCATGGATGAGGGTTTCAGCAGCTGATGAGCTGAGGCAAGGGCGGAGACGGGCGATGTTACGGAGGTGGAAATAGGCAGTCTTAGTTATGCTGCGGATATGTGGTTGGAAGCTTATTTCAGGGTCAAATATGACACCAATGTTGCAAACATTGTAGTTCAGCCTCAGACAGAAACTGGGGAGAGGAATGGAGTCAGTGGCTAGGGAATGCAGTTTGTGGCAGGGACTGAAAACAATGGCTTCGGTTTTCCCAATATTTAATTGTAGAAAATTTATGCTCATCCAGAACTGGATGTCGGACAAGTAGTCTGACAACTTAGAGACTGGAGGGGTCAAGAGAAGTGGTAGTGAGGTAGAGCTGGGTGTTATCGGCATACATGTGGAAACTGACGCTGTGTTTTCAGATAATGTCTCCAAGGGGCAACATGTAGATGTGAAATACGAAGGGGCCAAGGATAGATCCTTCGGGGACACCAAAGGTAACGATGCAGGAGCGGGAAGAGAAACCATTGCAGGTGATTCTCTGGCCACGATTCGATAGATAAGAATGGAACCAGGCAAGTGCAGTCCCACCCACCTGGACAATGGTGGAGAGGGTTTGGAGAAAGATGGGGTGGTTAACCTTGTCAAAGTCTGCAGAAAAGTCAAGAAAGATGAGGAGGGATAGTTTGCCTTTATCACAGTCACAAAGGATGTCATTTGTGACTTTAATGAGAGCCGTTTCGGTATTGTGGCAGGGGTGGAAACCCAATTGGAGGGATTCTGTTGTGTATCTGTAAAGCATGCTCCGCCACCAGGGAGCGCATCCCCTGAAGTCCCAAGGGATCCCAGCATCCCTTGGGAGCACTGTATATAAGCCGGCCCCCTAAGGCCTGTTCCTCACTCTGGAGTGTCTTAATAAAGACTGAGGTCACTGTTACTTTAACCTCCCTGTGTGCAGTCTCATCTGTGTTAGGAACACAATAGATTCAAACATGGAGTTGCAGGAAAGATGGGCCCGGATTTTTGAGGCAACACATCTAAGGACTTGAGAGGAAAGGGAGGTTGGAGTAGGGGTGGTAGTTTGCAAGAACGGAGGGGTCAAGGGTTGTTTTTTTTTTTGGAGGGGGGCGATGATGGCAGATTTGAGGAGAGGGGGGCAGGGGCGGTAAAGGAAGGAGTACGAGGAGAGAAAACGTAACAATGTCAGCTAACATGGGAGCCAGAAAAGGAAGTTGGGTGGTCATCAGTTTGGTGGGAATAGGGTCGAGAGAGCAGGAAGTGGGTCTCATGGACAAGATGAGCGTAGCGAGGTCAAGAGGGGAGATCAGAGAGAAACTAGAAAAAGTTTGGCCCGGTGGGCTAGGGGAAGGGAAGAGGCAGAGGCAGCTGAATCGATGGCCTCAATCTTAGAGACAAAGAAGTCCATGAGCTCCTCACACTTGTTGTCGGAGGTGAGGGGAGAGGAGTTTAAGAAGACTATTTGTTAGCAGTGGATAATAGAAGCTGGGGTTTTTCTTTGCATTCCAGAATGATTCTGGAATAGTGAACAATTTTGGCAGACGAGAGCAGAACCCAATAATGCTTTATGTGGTCTAGCCAGATCTGACAGTGAATGGCTAAACCAAGTTGTCTGCCATATCCATTCAAATCTGTGTCCCTTGGTCTTAAGGGAGTGAAGAGGGTGGCTGTGCCAGGGGAAATGGTCAGAGTGAGAGAAATTATTTTAATAGGAACTAGGGCAACAAATGTGGTGGTGAGGGTGTGTTTATGCAGATTGGTAGCTGCAGATATGTCATGGTGAATGGAGGGCCAAAGGTTGGACAGTTGGGAATTCATGTGCATTTTGAGTTGGGAGAGTTTTTTACTCCATGGGTGGATACAGAACGAAGGTGGGGGAGTGGCGGGAGAAAGAGAAGAGGGTTGTGTGGAAGGGGGATGTGGTTGGAGAGCGAAAGGTGGAAATGGTCAGAGATGACTTTATCTGCGATTGACACAATGGGAGTAGCTAGGCCACGAGAGATGGCAAGGTTGAGGGGGTGGCCATGAATATGGGTTGGGGAGTTCACATGGAAGGAGAGATTAAGGAAGAATAGGAGCCTAGTAAACTCAAGAGGACAGAAAGCATGGTAAATTGAGATGAAGGTTGAAATCACTGAGGATGAGAAGTCGTTTGGTGCAGAGGCTAAGGGAGGAAAGCAGTGAAGATATCTTGGTAATAACATTCTGCGTGGTAGAGAACGAGAATTTAAAATGAGGCGCGAGAAATAAGGGGAGATGCTGAAAGGAGGAGAAAGTGCCGGAGGAGTAGGGGGACAGGCCAAGGTGTGATTTGCTGATGAGAGCCACACCGCCACCACAGCGGTCTGAGCGGGGCAAGTGGTGGAAGGTATAGCCAGGCGGGGAGGCTTCATTTAAGGGTAAGATGTCATCACTGCTCACGCAAGTTTCTGTCAGGGTCATGATATCAATGCAATCATCCACGATAAGCTCATGGATGGCAAGGGCCTTGTTGACAAGTGAACGGACATTCTGGAAGGAGATGTAGAGAGGGTCAGTGATGGCTGCCCCATTTCCAGCGTTCACAGGGTCAGCGCTGGTGGGCAGAGTGTAAGAAATCGTGGATTGGAAGAAATAACTTGAGATCAAAAAGTCTATTCAGAGTGGTGTTAGAATTGAAGGATGCATTCCATGGCACAATAGCTAAAGCGACTTGAACACCATGAACATAAATAACGGATAACAGGCAGTTCCAAACATCTGAAGGCCAAAAATGGCATGTCTGACTCCAACCTTGGGAGGATGTGAGGAGAAGGGTTTCACCCAAGAGTTGAGACAAAGAACCCAACATCCCATTTGTTAAATGGCCCTGCCAATATCCTACACCAGGCCCACCCCTAAAGAGAATAAATGAAAGACTCAGAAGGCATTTTAGGGCAGATGGTGAAAATAAGAACTGTTCGTGTCACTAACTGTCTGTCTGATCGGGACTAATAATAGCTACTTGTCACAGTCGTATGTCTACAATGTCTATCCTGATTGTGTGTTGTGCTTGACTATATTTGAACTATTGCTCCCTTAATAAATGCCTTATAACTCCCAAGACCCTTTGGGTATCCGTGTGTGACCTGTGATCCTAAATCTTAGTGGTGTCAGAAGCGGTGGGCCGGCAGACTTAGTCACATGCACTTGGTGGTTGCTTAGACTGAGTATTTTTCTCTCTGAAGAAAGGGAGTGGGAGGGAGCTTGTCAAGTAAGTGAAGCCCGACACAAACTGGATGGTGCTTATTATCGAGAAAAAACGCGAACAGTCTA
This sequence comes from Pristiophorus japonicus, assembly GCF_044704955.1. NCBI lineage: Eukaryota > Metazoa > Chordata > Chondrichthyes > Pristiophoridae > Pristiophorus > Pristiophorus japonicus. Next base: position 127,088,105 of record NC_091986.1, read on the forward strand.
AAAGAGCAGGAGAGAAGAGGTGGAGATAACGAGGGGAAAGATCTAAGTTGTATGTTAGGCCATCTGAGAACTCAGCAAAAGGGAAAAAACTGGGAATTAGAAATAAGTTGCTGAGACAACAATTTAAAACAAAGAAAATGGAACTGGCATGGAAGTTTTAGCTTGTGTGCCAAGAGAAATAAAACACAAGATTTGCTTAGTGAACGGGACCTTAAAAAACTAAATGCTGGAATGCATGCAGTTTGTGTGAAAATGTGTTAAATTGTGGCCGTTTCCTGGATTGTTTAGATCATGATTTACGGAGCTGTGAAAAGGACAATCTTTGTCCTTGAAGTCACAGTTTCCAGATCTTTGTTTTAAATTGGATTCCAGTAAACAAAATTGCTATTGTCTTATATAGTTTCAATTAAAAATGTGTGGTCTTGTTAAATAAATTTGAACGTTTAAATAGCAGTCTTCAGTGTCCCTTTTTTTTCAAAAAAAGCCTGTTTGAATGTAAGCGGAAGGAAGCTCCGACCTCTTTTTCCTTTTGCGTAGAATGCATGTTTATTAAATTCTGCTGACAGCTGTTTTTTTTGGTTCACCAAACAACTTTAGCATTGCTGAATAAAATTTTAAAGATATTGGACATTATTAATTTAAGTTCCTTAATTGTAAGTGAGGAGGAAAATAAAATGTAACAGGTCATAATTTTTTTAATAAATGTGATGACTTGGACCAAGTTGGAACATTTGATCTATGTTTTATATCTTTATTATAATATTGTACATTCTAGTGAAAGTCAGGAAAGTGTAGTTAAGAATAGTAAACCGATAGCTTTTTCTTGGAGACAGGAGTGTCATTGCCTATGTACCTTTTAAGAATACTGAATTTGATAGCCTAGCCACTACCCAAGATAATCGGGACCATGCAGTGGGAGATAAGCAAAGATCTACAGCAACTACAATCTTTTGATAAGATCACCTGAAAGCCCAAGAATGGTTTCTTTCGGATGGCACGTGTGGCATGAGAGTGGTATGAGTGTGCAAATGAATTTGCACGAAAAAAACGGGTCTCAGACATGTTCAGTTACTTGACAACACCACATGAAATGGTTCATGTAGCTCAGGAGTGTGAGCTGGCTTTTAAAGCATTGACACCTACTCTATCTAGAAACTATCAAATTATGAAACAATCAGGATAGAGTTAAACACACTAGTACCTGTTAGAGGGATTGAAATTGAAGTTGAAGTGGAGAGTTACATAGATTTTGGATTGGGACAATTGAAAGCTAGAGAGAAATAAATTCAGCAAGAATTATCCACAAGATGGATAGGAGTAAAAGTGAGATCTGGAGAATCTTTTAAGTCCATGACTTATTGATTAGATATTAAACTATGGTGTCACTTGAAATGATTGCGAGACTGAATTTAACTGTGACTGTAATAATTGTGTTTTGTAGGTGACAGAGTGTGGGAAAAGCTAGTACGAATCCAGTATGAGGTGGTTTTGGTGCTGCTTCCTCTGTCACCGCAACTACCATGCTTTACGGGTTTCACAGGACCTGTCCCATTGGGCTTAATATATCAGCACACCCTTAGGTTTGTATTATTTCACATGCTCTGGTAGTTCACCACCTTCTAATGATAGTGTATTTAATATATGTCTATGGCTAACCAACACTAAAAAAAAAAAATTAATTAATTGAGCACACCGAAAGAAAAGATCCAAAGCAACGTAGAGGCCAGGTGGGGCAAGATCAGGAAAGATAGAAGAAATAGAGGATACCCCAGGCAGGGCAGAATTCGAACACCAGAACAATGGATTGAACCCGAGTAAGAGGGTCGGAGGTTGCTCCTCCCCCTCAAAAGGATTGGACTGTAAGAAAAGGAAAATCTTCATATCTGAGTCTCCCTACTAAGTAACACCCAAGTGGAGAAAGCAACAAGCAAATGACTTAGAAAAAGCTAGGGCAGTTAAAAGTTGGTTGTGAGAAGTCAATAAGGATATTTCCTTCTCAAAGAAGGAAATGTAAGAAATCGGGGATTGGAAAAAATAACTTGAGACCAAAAAGTCTCTTGAGTGGTGTTAGAATTGAAGGATTCATTTCATGATACAATAGCTAAAGCGACTTGAACAGCGTTAACATAAATAACTAATAACAGGCAGCTCCAAATATCTGAAGATCAAGAATGGCATGTCTGACTCCAACCTTGGGAGGATGTGAAGAGGAGGGTTTCACCCAAGAATTGAGACAAAGAACCCAACATATCATAGGTTAAATGGCCCTGCCAATATCCTACATCAGGCCTTTAAAAAAAAAGAGAACACAAATGAAAGACCCAGAAGGCGTTTCAGGGTAGACGGTTAAGATAAGAACTGTTCGTGCCACTAACCGTCTGTCCGACCGGGACTAATAACACTACTTGTCACGATCGTATGTCTATCCTAATTGCGTGTTGAGCTTCACAATATTTGAACTATCGCTCCCTTAATAAATGCCTTCTAATTCCCAAGACCCTTTGGGTATCTGTGTGTGATCTGTGATCCTAAATCTTACAAGGGGATAAGTTAGATGGGGAGAAGATTGGCAAAATTATCCCACAATGGGCACACTGCTGGGGGCGGGGGCGGGGCGGGGGAGGTCAGAGAGAGAATAGGATGGGACAGTTGGGCTTGCTGGTTGTAAGGATGCAGTGACGAATGTCTCGATGGGCCCTTCGCAGGATACCAAGAGAGGCACAGATGGAAGCTGTAGGCTTCTCTAAGAGGGAGTCAAGCGTGGGACAGCATCAGTAGAGTAGGAAAGTCGAAGAGTAATGAAGGATTGGGGTAGGGATTTGGGAGGTCAGAGCATCCGAGAGAGAGAGATAAATGGAGGCATGATGACAGGAGACAGAGGTCAGGAAGGGATAGAGAGAAAAGGAAAATAAAGGGGAAAAGTGGAAAAGTATTGAATGACTTGGGTCTGCAGCGGCAGCCAAAGTGCGCTCGCGAATGGACACAGGAGAAATGCTCAGCTTACATAGGCCTGTTTAAATGTAGTACTTAATGGGATACATATTTCCTGGTAGCAGGGAATAGGTTGGAGACAATAGTAGGGTGACTATGGTCAAAGTCAGAGGTCCCATGGAAGGACAAAGCCGACATAAGCAGGATGGGGCCGGCACAGCACGTCAATGAACCGTTGTCCAACGCAGGCGAGTGAAGAAGTGTAGAGAGTTCGAGGATGGAGGTTGTTGTCATAGGAATATATGAGTCAGTAGCAATGCAGACATTTACGCAACTGGAGGTCACCGTAGAACAAAGCGACGGAGAAAAAGTAAAACCACAAGCCAGCGAACAAAGTTGAAAACCAGTAGAACCAGTCACCGGACAGCAAGTGAAGCAGCAGCTGCTAGCTAGAAGCCAGCAGAGCTGAAAAACCAGTAGAACCAGTTCAACGAAGACGCAGCTTAAAAAGATTTTAAAAATCTTTTAGCAGCAGGGATAGAGATATAGCAGGTAAGTCTTACAGTATAATCCAGTGCAGAAACGTAGTGGTGTAATCCAGTGTAGTTCAAAGCAGAAAAGTAGTCTAGATGTCTAGAGAAGTCTAGATCGGAAACCAATTTGACAAAAGAATACAGCAGCAAAGACTTGAAGCGAATGAAAGTAGAGCAAAGCCACAGCCGCTGAGTCAAACAATGTAGTTTGTAGAACAACGAAGTCCTGGTTCATGAGGAATCCAGTGATGGAAATCAAGTTTCAGCAGAGTTCCAGCAGTTGAAAGAGCTCAGTGCGAACAAAGACACACCAGGGGATGGGCAGTGGACTCTGCAGGGACAGCTTTACACTTGTAGTTTGGGCTAAAATGCTTTCAGAGTTGGGGTATCTTAAGCAATGGAAGAAAGGAGATTGGGGAAGAAAAGGCAAAATATGGCAATGGATGACACAGTTGAGGAGAAGAGCAGCTCAGAAAGGAGCTGCCAGCCCAGGAGCCATCTTGACCTAATACATGCAGCAAACATTCTAGTCCTTCCTGGATATGAGAGTACTTTCATAAACTACTAAAATTCATCTTACCTGTGGTAAGCAGATTGATCAATCAGCTTTCACCTGAAGTCCAACCTATAGAATACTTAGACATTTTGGATATTTTTACCAAAGCAAATTTACTACAACATGTTAACTGGCATTCTATCACTGTAATGCAGCATGATAAGAGTTTTTCTTTATTAAGTGCAGACTAAATTCACATACCTGTAAATACTGAATGTTGTCCTTGGAGATAGCTTCCATCAGCTCTTTGCTTAATGCTGCTTCTTCATACAGTCTCACACTAGCCGAAACATGTTCACCATCTAAGCAAGTATGCCTAGTTACTCGCTGTCTGTAGAACAACACGTAAGCAGTGTCTTTGGGGAAGTAATTTGTAACATTGCTGACGGATTCAAAAGATGAAAATGAAACTCTAGTATCATTGTATAAATACCACTGATCAGTTTTACTCTCAGCTTCCAAAATGACTCTTGGGCCAATTTCAGGGTTTGCATCTACACATTCTCTGGCATAGCAATAGTAATGTCCACTTTCAGAAGATATCCCAGAGTGTACCACTACACAACAGAGGTCATAGGTAATTGATAAGTATGTGATATTCTCTGCAAAAGGTTTCCAGTTTCTAAGTTGGCCTACCTGTTTTTCATCATGAATTATCTGTTCATCCTTTTCTGTGGTAATCCTAATGGGTAGTTTGAGAACTAAAGGAACGGACACATTATCTAGAATTTTTTTTCGCCTCATAGTTATCAGATCAAAGGAGAACCTTAATAAGGTCAAGATAAGGTAATGCGGATTCCCTGTTAATTCCACTACTTTTTCAGCTTCCTGTAAAGAGGTACATTTATCACAGTAATATCTGTTGTCACCAGACAGCATTTCTGGCGAAAGAAAGTAGTTTATGAGGTCAGACACTGATCTAGAACTTGCCGAGTTGCATGCTTTTTCCCCAGAGGACATTGCAGAGTCATTCTTCGGCATTGAGCTGAATGGATAGAGATTGTCATCTCTCATTATTTTAGAGTATGAAGGCTCTTCCTTCTTTGCTTTTCCATGGGAACCTATTATTTCAAATGGTACAGCTCGTATCGAAGGCTCTTTAGATTTGGTTTGCTTCTGTTTAATTGGAGATTTAGTAGTCTTGTGTTGTGGTTTAATTTGGGATGTCAAATTATCTGAACTAGTAATCTCCATTGAAATATTGGAGTCACATGAACTGCCAGGCCTTTGTAGAACCTTATTAGGTGGTGGAAAAGCCAGGGACAAATCTGTAAAAGCTTCCTCTCGGAAGGAAACATTACCGCAGCAACGACAATGGATCCTGGTCACCATCTTCCCACCAAACATTCTTTCTATTAATGTTTTCCCTGGATCTCGATCTTCTATATGAGTTTCACTGCATGAATGTTTCAGTCTGTGGGAAATTCTTTTACCAGTCTTCTCTTCCTCATGTAGCCTTAAAAATAAAATTGAGTATTTACAGCTATATAGGATGTGGAGGGTGACAATTTAATTACCTCAATGAGTTCCAGGTGAAGAACCTACACCAAGTTCCAGACACATTATTTATTACAATCTTAGACCAATAAAATACATAATTGAGTAATAAAATGTAAGCAAATCACTGTTACTACTACCAACTTTGCCTTTGCGAGCAGTTATTAGCAGGCAAGAAAAAAGTCAGCTGAAAGTATGTAGTTTAAAAAAAGTAAATAAAAAAAAAAAGAGGTAAGGCACAGTGAAATAGGTAATGACATTCATTTTGAGGCTATAAATATCTATTTAAAATGTAATCCATCTGCCACAAAAGGTTAAATTTGATGCTCTTTCTCCATTGAGAAGTAAAATGTTGAACTACTAATCACAAGTGTGGTCTTCTTTATTCTTCAAATATAGTCCAATGTGCACATAGAAGCAGGAATAATGCGCCATCTTCAGGAAGAAATCCTAGCTGGATGGCTAGAATCGTACTAGTGTATATACAGAAAGCTTCCAACCAAGTTTAGTGCGACTTCTCCACAGATGTTACGCAAAGAATGGCGTCTGACCAGGCCTTTATCAGCTAGCTCTTCTACTTGTATCCCAATCTTGCTTCTTTCATTATTACCAACTATACGGTTTCTTCTTTTTCAACCTATCCTGGGTAACATAATAAAAGATGTTTTTTGTCCTTGCCACTAGGTTACAGATAACACAAAATTCACCAGATCAAGGTGGTGGATCAAAAGCATAACATTTATATAGAAATCGGCTGTCGTATCTTGTCCTCTAGCCTCCTGCTACAGTATAGTGACTGGTTTTGAACCGTATGGCACTCCTTCAAGATAAAAGATGGAATTGTTGGACCAGTTAATGATTGGAAAACAGTGTCCTCCTGTTAACTCTTGTAAATGCCTCATGTTGTGAAAGTTAATAAGATACTTTGTACGCCCCAACCCCACTGCTCATTTAAGTACTGAACCACTAGGATATATACAGCACAGAAACAGGGCATTTGGCCCAACCAACCTATGCTGGTTTATGTTGTACTCAAGCCTCCTCCCATCTTTGTTCAGATAACCCTCTTTACCCTTCTCCCTCATATGCTTATCTAACCACTCCTTAAATGCATCTATACTATTTTGGTAGCAAGTTCCACATTCTCATCACTCTCTGGGTAGAGGTTTCTTCTGAATTCCCTTCTTGGTGACTATCTTATATTGATGGCCTCTAGTTTTGCTCTTCCCCACAAGTGGAAACACTCTCTCTGTATCTACTCTATCAAAACCTTTCATGATTTTAAAAACCTCTATTAAGACACCCCTCGGTCTTTTCAAGAGAAACGAGACCCAGCCTGTTCATCCTTTCCTGTTAGGTGTACCCTCACATTTCTGGTATCATCCTTGTAAATTGTTATCGATCGTTCACATATTGCTCAGTGAATTGTATCCATGGAGGTACAAGAAATGAGCCACATATTGTGCACTGGAACCTGTAAACCGGGTCTCTTCAGTACTAAAATGGCTCCAAGCTGACCTGCCTGGCAACAGGAGCTTAGAACTAGGTTAACTGTCACATTTAGCAACCAGTATTCCAGGACAGTGTTGATGATTGCCCAGCCATTCCATTCTGTCTTGCTAATGAATCCTGCAGGGGCAAACACTCATTGGGGACTGAGGTGCTTCCCAATCTGCTCAAGAAAACCTGAAAGCCAATGTTTTCAAGGAGAGCTGGGTAAGCAACAGAAGATTATGAGTGTTTTCTACTGGCAAGCTGTGCAGTTTTACTTGGTCAATACTGCAGACACTTGGGGGTCTTTAAACGTTGGCCCTACCAACTTGTACCTAAGCTCTCTGGGGACAGAGTATATTCTACATTTTATAGGTATGTGAATTGTTGTCCTCAGACTCAAATATGGTAAAAAGAGAAAAAACACAAATGCTGCAAATCGGAAACAAAAAAAAATTGCTAGAAATACACAGATCAGTTCAGTCAGCATCTGTAGAGAAAAGATAAGTTAACATTTTGGTTGCAACCTTTTGTCAGAACTGTAAATTGAAAGAAATAATTTTAGTAGGGTTGGGAAAGGGAGAGCAAGTGGACAGGTGGGTTAGAAGAGAAACTTTAGATACTGTAGTCGCAAGAGATTTAGGACTTGCAAATTAAATAGAAAACGGTTAGATGATCTAAAACATTAATTAAGTGAGGCAATGGAAAAGCAATTAAGAGAACAAAAGAACGTGAAAATAACAAAAATGGTAAAGATCAAGGAAGTGGGAGAAATTTAAGATGGGGTGGGAGGGGAAGCCTGCACATTCTGAAATGAAAACAGGAAAATGCTGGAACACAGGAACATAACTAGGAGCAGGAGTGGGCCATTTGGCCCCTTGAGCCTGCTCCACCATTTAATATCATAGCTGATCTGATCTTGGGCTCAGCTCCACTTGACTGCCCGCTCCCCATAACCCTTCACTCCCTTATCATTCAAAGATCTGTCTATCTCCACCTTAAATATATTCAATGACTCAGCCTCCACAACGCTCTGGGGCAAAGAACTCTACAGATTTACAAGCCTCAAAAGAATTCCTCCTCATCTAGGTTCTCAATGCGAGGAGCATTCATAATAAGGTGGATGAATTAACTGCGCAGATAGCTGTTAACAGATATGATGTCATTGGGATTACGAAGACATGGCTCCAGGGTGACCAAGGCTGGGAACTCAACATCCAGGGGTATTCAATATTCAGGAAGGATAGACAGAAAAGAAAATGAGGTGGGCTAGTGTTGCTGGTTAAAGAGGAGATTAACGCAATAGTAAGGAAGGACATTAGCTTGGATGATGTGGAATCTGTATGGGTAGAGCTGCGGAACACCAAAGGGCAGAAAATGCTAGTGGGAGTTGTGTACAGACCACCAAACAGTAGTAGTGAAGTTGGGGATGGCATCAAACAGGAAATTAGGGATGCCTGCAATAAAGGTACAGCAGTTATCATTGGTGAATTTAATCCACATGTAGATTGGGCTAACCAACCTGGTAGCAATACGGTAGGGGAGGGTTCCTTGGAGTGTATAAGGGATGGTTTTCTAGACCACTATGTAGAGGAACCAACTGGAGAGCTGGCCATCCTAGACTAGGTGTTGTGTAATGAGAAAGGATTAATTAGCAATCCTGTTGTGCGAGCCCCCTTGGGGAAGAGTGACCATAATATGGTTGAATTCTTCATTAAGATGGAGAGTGACACAGTTAATTCAGAGACTAGGGTCCTGAACATAAAGAAAGGTAACTTCGATGGGATGAGACGTGAATTGGCTAGGATAGACTGGCGAATGATACTTAAAAGGCTTGACGGTAGATAGGCAATAGCAGACATTTAAAGATCACATGGATGAACTGCAACAATTGTACAGCCCTGTCTGGCTTAAAAATAAAATGGGGAAGGTGGCTCAAACGTGCCTAACCTGGAAAATTAGGGATAGTCTTAAAACCAAGGAAAAGGCATATAAATTGGCCAGAAAAAGCAGCAAACCTGAAGACTGGGAGAAATTCAGAAGTCAGCAGAGGAGAACAAAGGGTTTAATTAGGAGGGGGAAAATAGAGTATGAGAGCAAGCTTGCAGGGAACATAAAAACTGACTGCAAAAGCTTCTATAGCTATGTGAAGAGAAAAAGAATGGTGAAGACAAATGTAGATCTCTTGCAGTCAGAATCAGGTGAACTTCTAATGGGGAACAAAGAAATGGCAGACCAACTGAACAAATACGTTGGTTCTGTCTTCATTAAGGAAGGCACAAATAACCTTCCAGAAATACTAGGGGACCGAGGGTCTAGCAAGAAGGAGGAACTGAATGAAATCCTTATTACTCAGGAAATGGTGTTAAGGAAATTGATGGGATTGAAGGCCGATAAATCCCCAGGGCCTGATAGTCTGCATCCCAGGCTACTTAAGAAAGTGGCCCTAGAAATAGTGGATGCATTGGTGGCCATTTTCCAACATTCTATAGACTCTGGATCAGTTCCTATGGATTGGAGGATAGCTAATGTAAACCCACTTTTTAAAAAAGGAGGGAGAGAGATAACAGGGAATTATAGACCGGTTAGCCGGACATCGGTAGTGGGGAAAATGTTGGAATCAATTATTAAAGATGAAATAGCAGCGCATTTGGAAAGCAGTGACAGGATCGGTCCAAGTCAGCATGGATTTATGAAAGGGAAATCATGCTTGACAAATCTTCTAGAATTGTGTGATGATGTCACTAGTAGAGTGGACAAGGGAGAAGCAGTGGATGTGGTGTATTTGGACTTTCAAAAGGCTTTTGACAAGATCCTACACAAGAGATTAGTGTGCAAAATTAAAGCACATGGTATTGGGGATAATGTATTAACGTGGATAGAGAACTGGTTGGCAGACAGGAAGCAAAGAGTAGGAATAAACGGGTTCTTTTCAGAATGGCAGGCAGTGACTAGTGGGATACTGCAAGACTTCTCCAACCTCAGTTATCCACATTATACTGCATCAGTCTTGCGTTTGCCCACTCACCTAACCTGTCCACGTCACCCTGCAGCCTCTTAGTGTCCTCCTCACAGATCACACCGTCACCCAACTTAGTGTCATCTGCAAACTTCGAGATATTACACTCAATTCCTTCATAAAAATCATTAATGTATATTGTAAATAGCTGGGGTCCCAGCACTGAGCCCTGCGGCACTCCACTAGTCACTGCCTGCCAATCTGAAAAGGACCCGCTTATCCTGACTCTCTGCTTCCTGTCTGCCAACCAGTTCTCTATCCACGTCAGTACATTACCCCCAATACCATGTGCTTTAATTTTGCACACCATTCTCTTGTGTGGGACCTTGTCAAAAGCTTTTTGAAAGTCCAAATACACCACATCCACTGATTCTCCCTTGTCCACTCTACTAGTTACATCCTCAAAAAATTATAGAAGATTTGTCAAGCATGATTTCCCTTTCATAAATCCATGCTGACTTGGACCGATCCTGTCACTGCTTCCCAAATGCGCTGCTATTTCATCTTTAATAATTGATTTCAACATTTTCCCCACTACTGATGGCAGGCTAACCGGTCTATAATTACCCGTTTTCTCTCTCCCTCGTTTCTTAAAAAATGGGGTTACATTAGCTACCCTCCAGTCCATAGGAACTGATCCACAGTCAATAGACTGTTGGAAAATGATCACCAATGCATCCACTATTTCTAGGGCCACGTCCTTCAGTACTCTGGCATGCAGACTATCAGGCCCCGGGGATTTATCGGCCTTCAATCCCATCAATTTTCCCAACACAATTTCCCGCCTAATAAGGATTTCCTTCAGTTCCTCCTTCTCACTGGACCCTCGGTCCCCGAGAATTTCCGGAAGGTTATTTGTGTCTTCCTTCGTGAAGACAGAACCAAAGTATTTGTTTAACTGGTCCATTTCTTTGTTCCCCATTATAAATTCACCTGAATCTGACTGCAAGGGACCTAGGTTTGTCTTCACTAATCTTTTTCTCTTCCATATCCATAGAAGCTTTTGCAGTCAGTTTTTATGTTCCAAGTAAGCTTCCTCTCATACTCTATTTTCCCCCTCCAAATTAAACCCTTTGTCCTCCTCTGCTGAATTCTAAATTTCTCCCAGTCTTCAGGTTTGCTGCTTTTTCTAGCCAATTTTTATGCCTCTTCCTTGGATTTAACAATTTCCCTGGTTAGCCACGGTTGAGCCACCTTCCCAGTTTTATTTTTTACTTCAGACAGGGATGTACAATTGTTGAGGTTCATCCATGTGATCTATAAATGTTTGCCATTGCCTACCCACCGTCAACCCTTTTAAGTATCACTCGCCAGTCTATTCTAGCCAATGCACGTCTCATACTATCGAAGTTACCTTTCCTTAAGTTCAGGACCCTGGTCTCTGAATTAACTGTGTCACTCTCCATCTTAATGAAGAATTCAACCATATTATGGTCACTCTTCCCCAAGGGGCCTCGCACAAGATTGCTAATTAATCCTTTCTCATTACAAATCACACAGTCTACGATGGCCAGCCCTCTAGTTGGTTCCTCGACATATTGGTCCAGAAAACCATCCCTAATACACTCCAGGAAATCCTACTCCACCACATTGCTACCAGTTTGGTTAGCCCAATCAATATGTAGATTAAAGTCGCCCATGATAACTGCTGTACCTTTATTGCACACATCCCTAATTTATTGCTTGATGCTGTCCCCAATCTCACTACTACTGTTTGGTGTTATGTACACAACTCCCACTAGCGTTTCTGCCTTTAGTATTCCGTAGCTCCACCCATACCGATGCCACATCATCCAAGCTAATGTCCTTCCTTACTATTGCGTTAATTTCCTTTTTAACCAGCAACGCCACCCCACCTCCTTTTCCTTTCTGTCTATCCTTCCTGAATGTTGAGTTCCCAGCCTTGGTCACCCTGGAGCCATGTCTCAGTGATGCCAATTACATCATATCCGTTAACAGCTATCTGCGCAGTTAATTCATGCACCTTATTATGAATACTCCTCGCATTGAGGCACAGAGCCTTCAGGCTAGTCCTTCTAACATACTTTGCCCCTTTAAAATTTTGCTGTAATGTGGCCCTTTTTGCTTTTTGCCTAGGTTTTTTCTGCCCTCCACTTTTACTTTTCTTCTTTCTATCTTTTGCTTCTGCCCCCATTCTCCTTCCCTCTGTCTCCCTGCATTGGTTCCCACCCTCCTGCCATGTTAGTTTAACTCCTCCCCAATAGCACTAGCAAACACTCCCCCTGGGAAATTGGTTCCAGTCCTGCCCAGGTGCAGACCGTCCGGTTTGTACTGGTCGCACCTCCCCCAGAACCGGTTCCAATGTCCCAGAAATTTGAATCCCTCCCTTCTGCACCACTCCTCAAGCCACGTATTCATCTGAGCTATCCTGCGATTCCTACTCTGACTAGCACGTGGCACTGGTAGCAATCCTGAGATTACTATTTTTGAGGCCCTACTTTTTAAATTTAATTCCTAGCTCCCTAAATTCGTCTTGTAGGAATTTAGTTTTTTTTACCTATATCGTTGGTATCTATATGCACCACGACAACTAGCAGTTCATCTTCCCCCTTCAAAATGTCCTGCAGCCGCTCCGAGACATCCTTGACCCTTGCACCAGGGAGGCAACATACCATCGTGGAGTCTCGATTGTGGCAGCAGAAACGTCTATCTATTCCCCTTACAATAGAATCCCCTACCACTACAGCTCTCCCACTCTTTTTCCTGCCCTTCTGTGCAGCAGAGCCACCCACGGTGTCATGAACTTGGCTGCTGCTGCTCTCCCCTGATGAATCATCCCCTTCAACAGTACCCAAAGCGGTGTATCTGTTTTGCAGGGGGATGACCACAGGGGACCCCTACACTAGCTTCCTTCCACTGCTCTTCTGTTGGCAACCCATCGCCTATCTGGCTGTGTACTCTTTACCTGCGGTGTGGTCAACTCACTGAACATGCTATTCACGACATCCTCAGCATTGTGGATGCTCCAGCGTAAATCCACCCGATCCACACTCGAAGCGTCCGAGTTTTCACGAAGCACAGGAGGAAAACGACACGTGTCCGAGCTCTAATCTAATCCTTAGATTAATGAGTTAAGACAAAGGAATTGAGTGTAATATCTCCAAGTTTGCAGATGACACTAAGCACTAAGCTGGGTGGCAGCGTGAGCTGTGAGGAGGATGCCAAGAGGCTGCAGGGTGACTTGGATAGGTGAGGTGAGTGGGCAAATGCATGGTCGATGCAGTATAATGTAGATAAATGTGAGGTTATCCACTTTGGTGGCAAAAACAGGAAGGCAGAATATCATCTGAATGGTGACAGATTAGGAAAAGGGGAGGTGCAACGAGACCTGGGTGTCATGGTACATCAGTCATTGAAAGTAAGCATGCAGGTACAGCAGGCGCTGAAGGCAGCAAATGCCATGTTGGCCTTCATAGCAAGGGGATTTGAGTATAGGAGCAGGTAGGTCTTACTGCAGTTGTACAGGGCCTTGGTGAGGCCACACCTGAATATTGTGTACAGTTTTGGACTCCTAATCGGAGGAAGGGCATTCTTGCTATTGAGGGAGTGCAGCGAAGGTTCACAGACTGATTCCCAGGATGGATGGACTGACATATGAAGAAAGACTGGATCGACTAGGCTTATATTCACTTGAATTTAGAAGAATGAGGGGATTTCATCGAAACATAAAAATTCTGACGTGATTGGACAGGTTAGATGCAGGAAGAATGTTCCCGATGTTGGGGAAGTCCAGAATCAGGGGTCAGTCTCAGGATAAGGGGTAAGTCATTTAGGACCGAGATGAAGAGAAACTTCTTCACTCAGAATTGCGAACCTGTGGAATTCTCTACCACAGAAAGTTGTTGAGGCCAGTTCATTAGATATAGTCAAAAGGAAGTTAGATGTGGCCCTTACGGCTACAGGGGATCAAGGAGTATGGAGAGAAAGCAGGAATGGGGTACTGAAGTTCCATGATCAGCCATGACCATATTGAATGGTGGTGCAGGCTCGAAAGGCCGAATGGCTACTCCTGCACCTATTTCCTATGTTCTAAATGGGCAACCCCTTATTATGAGACTATGCCCCCTAGTTCTAGATTCCTACGTGAGTGGAAACATCCTCTCTGCATCTACCTTGTCGAGCCCCCTCAGTATCTTACATGTTTCATTAAGATCTCATTCTTCTAAACTCCAATGGATTATAGGCCCAACCTTTCTTTATAAGTCAACCCCTTCATCTCAGGAATCAACCAAGTGAACCTTCTCTGAACTGCCTCCAATGCAAGTATATACCTCCTTAAATAAGGAAGCCAAAACTATCCGAAGTACTCTAGGTGTGGTCTCGCAGGACTTCCCTGCTTTTATACTCCATCCCTCCAAGGAGGCAGACAAAAAGTAGGAAACTATAGACCAGTTAGCCTAACATCTATGGTTGGGAAAACGTTGGAGTCCATTATTAAAGAAGCAGTTGCAGGACATTTGGATACCAGCAAAATTCGGTTAGGCAGAGTCAGCATGGATTTATGAAGGGGAAGTCATGTTTGACAAATTTGCTGGAGTTCTTTGAGGATGTAACGAACAGGGTGGGGATAGGGGGGAAACCAGTGGACGTGGTGTATTTGGACTTCCAGAAGGCATTTGACAAGGTGCCACGTAAAAGGTTACTGCGCAAGATAAAAGTTCACGGGGTTGGGGGTAATATATTAGCATGGATAGAGGATTGGCTAACGAACAGAAAACAGAGTCGGGATAAATGGTTCATTCTCTGGTTAGCAACCAGTAACCTGTGGGGTGCTGCAGGGATCAGTGCTGGGACCCCAACTATTTACAATCTATATTTACGACTTGGAAGAGGGACTGAGTGTAACGTAGCCAAGTTTGCTGATGATACAAAGATGGGAGGAAAAGCAATGTGTGAGGAGGACACAACAAATCTGCAAAAGGACATAAACAGGCTAAGTGAGTGGGCAAAAATTTGGCAGATGGAGTATAATGTTGGAAAATGTGAGGTCATGCACTTTGGCAGAAAAAAATCAAACAGTAAGTTATTATTTAAATGGAGAAAGATTGAAAAGTGCTGCAGCACAGCAGGATCTGGGAGTACTTCTGCATGAAACACAAAAGGATAGCATGCAGGTACAGCAAGTGATCAGGAAGGCCAATGGAATCTTGGCCTTTATTGCAAAGGGGATGAAGTATAAAAGCAGGGAAGTCTTGCTACAGCTATACAGGGTATTGGTGAGGCATGCAGTTTTGGTTTCCATATTTAGGAAAGGATATACTTGCTTTGGAGGCAGTTCAGAGAAGGTTCACTAGGTTGATTCAGGAGATGAGGGGGTTGACTTATAAGAAAAGGTTGAGTAGGTTGGGTCTCTACTCATTGGAGTTCAGAAGAATGAGAGGTGATCTTATCGAAACATATAAGATTATGAGGGGGCTTGACAAGGTGGATGCAGAGAGGATGTTTCCACTGAAGGGGGAGACTAGAACTAGAGGAGGGTATGATCTTAGAATAAGGGGCCAAACCCTGAGATGAGGAGAAGAAATTTCTTCTGAGGGTTGTAAATCTGTAGAATCTGCCTCAGAGCTGTGGAAGCCGGGACATTGAATAAATTTAAGATAGAAATAGACAATTTCTTAAACGATAAGGGGATAAGGGGTTATGGGGAGTGGGCAGGGAAGTGGAGTCCATGATCAGATCAACCATGATCTTATTGAATGGCAGAGTAGGCTCGAGGGTTTCTTAGGTTCTTATTATTCCCCTTGCAATAAAGGCCAACATTCGATTTGCCTTACTGATTACTTGCTGTGACTGCGTACTAACTTTGTGTTTCGTGCACAAGGACCCCCAGGTCCCCACTGTACTGCAGCATTTTGTCATCTCTCCATTAAAATAATAATTAGCTGTTTTATTTTTCCTGCCAAAGTAGATAACCTCACACTTTCCCACATTATACACCATCTGCCAAATGTTTGCCCACTCACTTAGCCTGTCTATACCCCTTTGCAGATTCTGTGCGTCCTCCTCACAACTTGTCTTCCCACCTATCTTTGTATCATCAGCAAACTTGGCTACATTACACTCGGTTCCTTCATCCAAGTCATTAATATAGATTGTAAATAGTTGAGGACCCAGCACCGATCCCTGCGACACCCCACTAATTACCATTTGCCAACTGGAAAAAGACCCATTTATCCCGACTCTGTTTTCTGTTACGTTGGTCAATCCTCTATCCATGCTAATATATTACCCCCAACCTAGTGAGCTCTTATCCTGTGCAGTAACCTTTTATGTGGCACGTTATCGAATGCTTTCTGGAAATCCAAATACACCACATCCACTGGTTCCCCCTTATCCATCCTACTCGCTACATCCTCAAAGAACTCCAGCAAATTTGTCAAACGTGATTTCCCTTTCATAAAACCATGGTGACTCTGCTTGACTGCATTATGATTTTCCAAATGTTCTGCTACTACTTCCTTAATAATGGACTCCAACATTTTCCCAATGGCAGATGTTAGGCTAATTGGTCTATCGTCTCCTGCTTTCTGTCTGCCTCCTTTTTTTAAATAGGAGCGTTACATTTGCGGTTTTCCAATCCGCTGGAGTCTCTCCAGAATCCAGGGAAACACACAGAATATCCACCATTCCTGGAGAGAAAAAAAGGCCAATATTTTGGGCAAAGATTCTCCTGCCATAACAGTTTTTATGAAAGGTCAACAACCAGAGTCAACCCACCTCTTTGCCGCCCCCAACCCAGATCACCAGCGCCTCCTGCTCTAAAGAAAATAGGGGATACAGCTAAGATTTATAGTCAAGATCTTGCAAATCCATTGGCAAGATTGATGCACCAACATCAGTGTTCTCGCTCAGACCAACATCCCCACTATCAAAGCATTGACCACACTCAACCGGTTCCATTGGGTGAGCCACATCGTCCACATATAAGACACGAGACTCCCAAAGCAGATTAATACAGCAAGTGCACCCAGGATGTTGGCTGTTTTCCCCCCACACATGGCCTTTCTGTGCATATCCAGCAATTTTCTGTTTTCATTTTAGAGCTCCTACATCTGCATCTGGAGTTTTTCCTGTGCTTTATTTCCACCATTATTTTGCCTTTTTCTTTGTGTGGGCCTCTCTCGTGTCTTTGCAACATCTTTGCTATTTTCACATTCTTTTAAGGTCTCCATTGCCTCACTTGCACTATCTTTAGATTCATTTTTCTATTAAGCAAATTGCAGGCCATTCAACCCATTAACATCTTGTTCCTTCTACATTTTCTCCCCAACTCAAGTAAATTCCTTGCTTTCACTTCTGAAGGGTTACACCCAAACTGTTAACTTGTTCTTTCTCTTTTGGAATCAAACTATTTTTAAGAATAAGTTCTGCAGAGGTTTCAACTGTGATTTCTCAGTTGATGAAACATGGAGGCCTTTGTCTGAATTGCTTCTCTCAGACTTTGTTGAGGCCCAGACAAGCAGTTGTCCAGGAAATAAATTCTTCCTCCCGGTCATGTATTCAACCAGCATTGTAACCCATGTATAATCTGACCTAAATTGTACACTGTGAGAACAATGACCACTAGGTGGGAGACACTCCTAACCTGGACCTTCAGGTATAAAAGGGGAAGCTCCACCCACCTTCATTACTTGAGTGCTAAGGAATAAAGGACAGGTCACAGACTGACCTCTCAAGCATGGGCCTCGTGTGCATTTATACTGTATAGTAAGGACATTTCAATGGCGATGAAAAACTTGGATTTAAACCACGCGAGCATGGCCACTAGCAGAACAGACGAGAGGTACTGTATTAAGGAATGGTTCGGACAGAGATTCAACATTGTTAAAGCAGCACACAGTTCTCCAGGCAGACAAGGGCAGTCGGGCATACCCCAACATGTAGTCGAACCCAGATGGGGAGTTCGACAGAGACAATGGCAAGTTGAACGGCGATTCACACCAGTGCAAGGGACAATGCAGCCAGTAATGGGGCCATCAACACCTGTTAATGGCGCACTCAAGGACAGTCACAGCGGCAGTCAGGGACGATCGACTGGCAAAGGACCTTTTGTTTCCAACAGCAGCTCATGTTGGAGGCGTGGAGGCACACACTCAGCCGGAGTTTGCAGAGATGAGCAAAATACCTGCAGAAATGAACGCTGGGGGTAATCGCTGGAAGCTGAAGTTCAGCGAGTTCATGTGGAGCAAGTATACAGTTCATACACCAGGACGCCACCGATAATGATGAAAGTGCTCCTCAATGGCATCCCAGTATCAATGGAGCTAGACACGGGGGCGAGCCAGTCCCTGATGGGTATCAAACAGTTTGAAAAGTTGTGGGCGTCCAAAATTATCGCCGATTGACACACAGCTACGGACATACACAAAGCAGATCATTCCGGTGCTAGGCAGCGCCACGGTAGTCGTGACCCACAAAGATTCGGAGAACAGGTTGCCACTCTGGATTGTCCCAGGGGATGGTCCCGCACTACTGGGGAGGAGTTGGCTTGCTGTCATGAACTGGAAATGGGGCGATGTCAATGCAATTTCCTCTGTGGAGCGAGTATCATGCTCACAGATCCTGGACAAATCTGACTCATTATTTCAACCCGGCATCGGCACTTTCATGGGGGCCAAGGTAGCGATTCACATAAACCCGGACGCCAGGCCAGAACGGTGCCGTACATGTGGGAAAAGATAGAAGGCGAATTGGACCGCCTGCTGAGGGAAGGCATCATCTCACCAGTCGAATTCAGTGACTGGGCGAGCCCGATCGTGCCAGTGCTCAAGGTGGATGGGTCGGTCAGGATATGTGGTGATTACAAGGCCACCATCAATCGGGTGTCACACCAAGACCAGTACCTGCTACCGAGAGCGGAGGACCTCTTTGCGACGCTATCCGGAGGCAAACTTTTTTCAAAATTGGACCGGACCTCAGCTTACATGACCCAGGAGCTGGCGAGTGAGTCGAAGAAGCTGACCACCATCACAACACACAAGGGGTTGTTTGAGTACAACAGATGTCCGTTCGGGATTCGCTCGGCAGCCGCGATCTTCCAACGAAATATGGAAAGCCTCCTCAAGTTGATTCCAGGGATGGTGTTTTTTCAGGACGACATCCTCATCACGGGTTACGATACTGAAGAACACCTCCACAACCTGGAGGTGCTACGCAGACTGTGCCGGGTAGGGCTGCGACTGAAAAAGGCGAAGTGCATCTTCCTAGCTTCAGAGGCAGAATTCCTGGGGATGAGGGTAGCAGCAGACGGATCAGCCCTACTGCGTCCAAGACGGAAGCGATCCAGAGAGCACCCAGACCCCGTAACACGACGGAGCTGCGTTCGTTCCTGGGGCTCCTGAACTATTTGGATAACTTTCTTCCCAAATTGAGCATGCTGCTAGAGCTGCTATACGTGCTCCTAAGCAAAGGTCGCCAATGGGTTTGGGGGGACAGCCAGGAAAGGGCTTTTAATAGAGCACGCAATTTGTTATGTTCCAACACTCTTAACACTATACGACCCATGTAAGAAACTTGTGTTAACGTGCGATGCGTCGTCCTATGGTGTCGGGTGTGTGTTGCAGCATGTCAATGTCAAGGGTCAGTTACAGCCGGTAGCTTATGCCTCCAGGAGTCTGTCCCAGGCAGAAAGGGGTTATGGGATGGTAGAAAAGGAAGCGCTCGCATGTGTATATGCGGTAAAGAAAATGCACCAGTACCTGTTTGGCAGGAAATATGAGCTGGAGACAGATCACAAACCGCTTTTGGCCAACAACAAGGCCATAAATGCAAACGCTTCGGTCCGCATACAGAGGTGGGCACTCACGTTAGCCGCCTATGACTATACAATTCGGCACAGAATGGGCACTGAAAACTGCGCCGATGCACTCAGCTGGCTCCCACTAGCCACCACTGAGGGGGCTACCGAGCATGCTGCTGAGATGGTCATGGCTGTTGAAGCTTTCGGAAGTGAAGGCTCACCTGTGACAGCCCGTCAGATTAAAGTCTGGACAAATAGAGAACCGCTATTGTCTCTAGTCAAGAAATGTGTCCTGGAATGGAGACTGGGCAGCCACGTACAGGGCATGCCCTGAGGAATTTAAACCATTTCACAGGCGCAGGGATGAACTCTCGATTCAGGCCGATTGCCTACTGTGGGGAAACCGCGTAGTCATGCCCCAGATGAGCAGAGAGGTGTTCATCAGAGAACTCCACAATGAGCACCCGGGCATTGTCATGATGAAGGCAATTGCCAGGTCACACGTTTGGTGGCCAGGGATAGTCGCAGATCTGGAACTTTGTGTTCGCAGGTGCAACACGTGTGCCCAGCTGGGCAATGCGCCCAGGGAAGCCCCCCTGAGCCCCTGGCCATGACCCGCCAAGCCTTGGTCACGCCTCCATGTGGACTACGCAGGTCCTTTCATGGGAAAAATGTTTTTGGTTGTAGTAGACGCCTACTCCAAATGGATCGAGTGTGACATTTTAAATTCAAGCACATCCTCTGCCACGGTAGAAAGTCTACGGGCAATGTTCGCCACCCACGGTCTACCGGACGTCTCGGTCAGCGACAATGGCCCGTGCTTCACAAGCACTTAATTCCAGGACTTCATGGCAGGCAATGGAATTAACCATGTTAGAACGGCACCGTTCAAGCCGGCCTCAAACAGCCAGGCAGAACGAGCAGTGCAGATAATCAAACAGGGGACGCTCAGAATCCAAGGGGGTTATCTACAAAGGCGCTTATCACGCCTCCTGTTGGCCTATAGATCCCGACCACACTCGCGCACAGGGGTTCCACCCGCAGAGCTACGAATGAAAAGGACGCTCAAAACCCGGCTATCCCTTATACACCCCACCATGAAAGAAATTGTTGAGAGCAGGCGCCAACCACAATATGACTACTATGATAGGAATGCGAGGGCGCAATGTATTGATGTAAATGATCTTGTTTTTGTCCTCAACTACGCTGCAGGGCCCAAATGGCTTGCAGGCACTGTGATTGCCAAAGAGGGAAATAGGATTCTGGTAGTTAAACTTACCAATAAACAAATTTGCCGCAAACACGTGGAACAAACAAAAAGGTTCAGCAACCCCATAGAAGAAGCAGAGGAAGAACACGATGTAGAGTTCACTCCACCACAGGTGACCGCACACTGGAAACCAAAGGGAGGAGAGCCCAATCACTGTGGGCAGTCTGGACAGGCCTGAGGCACCGCAAACAGCAGACACTCAGGCCAGCGCCCAACAACCAGAGCTCCAACTCAGGCGCTCTACAAGAGAGCGTAAACCACCAGAGAGACTCAACCTGTGATCCCAATAAGACTTTGGGGGTTGGGGGGGGGGGGGGGGGGCAGGAGGTGATGTCATGTATTCAACCAGCATTGTAACCCATGTATAATCTGACCTAAATTGTACACTGTGAGAACAATGACCACGAGGTGGGAGACACTCCTAACCTGGACTTTCAGGTATAAAAGGGGAAGCTCCACCCACCTTCATCACTTGAGTGCTAAGGAATAAAGGACAGGTCACAGACTGACCTTCTCTCAAGCATGGGCCTCGTGTGCATGTATATTGTATAGTAAGGATGTATCACTCCCTCAAAGAAGCCAACCATCAAGAGACATTTTCTGAAGAAGCAATCAGCTGACATCAGAATGCAGTACAGGTAGTTTACTGTGCTATTGTTGAACCAAAGGGTACTTGGTACTTGGGATTACCTATACTTTGAAGTTGACTGATGCTAGCCAGTCACCGAGACAACTGCTTAGTTGATCTGCAGAAAAGAGACATCTTGGAATATTTCCTTCCAAATGAAGGCATCCAAGGTGCAAAGATCCCTGGATGAGCACGACACTATTCTTTTTGGGAAGAGAATGTACAAAGAAAATACAATGCTTTTCTGGCCGTGCAGCAATTATCCAATAGGCCCCATCTGTCAGCAGCTTGTGCACCTCAACTCGCATATTTTCTTGTACCCCCACTGGCTTCTCCAGGACAATTAATTCCTGTGATAAGATGAAAGGACAATCATATCTGGTTTAATTCAGTCCAAGTTAGAGATGCTGAGCCAGCTTAGTAGAGGCCCTTTCAATCTTGCAAGATATTATGTGAATGCTTTGCTGGCGCTTTCTAAAGCCCTTCAGTAAAACTGGTTTGTTCCCTAAACTAGTTCTTGCCCTAAAAGAACAGGAGCTCCATATTCTGACAGCAACTAAACACCCCTCTCACTTCTCTCTCTCAACATCTTATTCCCCCTTGCACATTTCTTCTCTCCCAATCTCTACCTCCTAGCCCCCATATTACTTATTCCCTCGCTCTGGGTCTCATTCCAACACATCATGCAAGGAAATTAAAACATGTCATCGATGTGCTTTGTTTGCAACTATTTACTGGAAATCTGAATTGTACTTGCTCATGTGCCTTCTTGCATTAGTTCTCTCATGATTTCACCCCTTACACATTTTCTCTCACCATCTCATTCACCTATCCATATCAGTTCCATTCCTCCTGGTTTTAATTCCTGCTAATCTTACCTCCTCCCCATGCAGATAACTGGCAAAGACATTGGCCTTAGCCTCAACTCCACTCCAGGTAGTATCAGACTGGTTTTCTGCTGCAGAGGCCAAACACTGCATATTTGTGCTTGTGATGGTAGAAGCAATACGAGTCCCAGTTTACTCTTATAGTGGGCTCTGAACCTATTTAAGAGCTTGGGGTAGGATCTTGACTCGATACAGTGCCATAATCAGGGTAAAATTAATGTATATGGTTATTCAAAATACTAATTGATCTCTCATAGCATTACACATCATGAGTGAGGATGAACTATATTCCTTAGGTAAAGCTGACTTAGAGGGTTTGGGGAGGGGGAGGAATGGGGGGGGGGGAAAGAGAAGGGGAGCAGATGATGATGGAGTCAGGGAGAAGAGGCAACAAAGGTATGGGAGAGCAAGTATTTTTTCCCAGCAACAGAAATGTTGATGGAGCAAAAGAATGGCACGAGAACAGGCCCAGGAGTAAGAGACAAATGAAAAATAGGGAAGAGTGGCAAAGTGGATGGTGGCAGAGACAAACTGGGACAGCCAGCTGGGGACGACAATAAAAGCAGATATAGTAGTGACTTCAAAGATAGGGTGACACCACACACAAACACTACATGACAACACCGGAGATCTACTGCAAAGTGCAGGTTATGCTACACTTGACTCATTAGAGAATGTCATGGGGCTTTCCAGGCAACTGTATTAATTCGGTAAAACTTTAACAGGAAAGGGCCGGATTAGCATGCAGGCCATCGTGAACAATAAGAAAGTTGGCAAGTAGAGTGGGTCTGTGACTGGGGGAAGGCCCCGCTATTGGGTTAAAAAGAAATGGGAAAGGAAGCACTGAAAGAAAGCCAAAAAAAACTAATTATATAAAATTATTTTGAAAAAGCTAAAGTTAAATTTATTTTGAAATGTTACTTATTTATAAGTTTACTTACCTCTAAGCAGCAAAACATGGCAACCCAGCATTTAGAAACAGGACAAGGGTTGGGGATGGGAGAGGCTGAGTTCAGAGGGAAGACCATTGGAACAGCTGAGTGAAATGAAGGGGCTGGAGCCAAGGCCATGCCATGGACTGGTACACACCCCTACCCAGGGCGATAGGGCTTGGCTGCAGCTGTTGAGGCCTTGGTTCTGGATCTGCCATGACAGGTATAAACATTTTGGAAGCCACTGCAATATCTGCAGATGAGAAAGAAACTAGAAGCTGGAAAGAAGTTCGGCGAGAGCTGGGGTTTCAGCTGGGAGGCCTGAAGCAGGAAATTGCAGGTGCTGGGTGGATGATTGCTGAGGAGGTGCAGGAAGGATTTTTTTTAATGCTGGTTAACAATTAGAAATTACTAAAAAACAAACAGCAGAAAGCAGAGATTGGATTCAGCAATGCTGGCTACAGAGGGACTTGGGTCAAATGCAGAGGAGCCAAGCTCCTAGTCACCACATGATAGATAATAAATCCATGGCCAAATGGTTATCATGGACCAAGTATAGATCAGATATATCCAAGATGAAAAATTGAACAGCAACCCCCAATTAAATTTACATTGCAAGTCTTCAACTAACCTGTCCAACAGATATTTTAAGTACTCTGAACAGTCCTGTTGGGCTCCTGGGTTAAACCACGGAGGAGATGAAGCTTTCAAGAAGCTACTGGGGGAGATGGCTGGTCTCTACAAATGTAAATTAGAAAAGTTAGAAATTCAAAAATTGTCACTCCTCAATAAAAGCCATAGAAGGATTCCAAAAAAGTTACATTAACTGCTTGCGGTAGTCATCCACATTCCTTGAAGTTTATGCTCCATTTGCACAAGGATGTATCCAATAGGGAGGGGAGGAGAAGAACACAAAATATCACAGGGATAATATATTTAAGAGCTCTGATCCATGTTAAGGACTGCAAGAGCTAGATTATTGTTCCTGGTGGAGGTAATCCTACAAGGTGAAAAATGCCTATACATCAAACAAGTTTTTTTTTTAAGTCTAAAAATAAAGTTACAGATTGGAGAAAGAATGTGGGAGTGAGAGGTAGCAGAGTGTGAACTACATCTATGGATGATAAACTATAGTCAAACAATAAGGAAGACTATACCAAGAGCAGACAATCTAATTTTCTTCCTCTTTACCTGCACAGCACATATATAAGGATCACAAAGCATGGGGGGAAGGGGGTGCACAAAGAAGTAGAATATTCACAATTTGATATAAAGGTTGCATTATCCCTAATGCAAGTTAAGACTAAATCTTCCATGACAGATCATCCTCAACAGTAATGTTTAACAATTACACCATATGGCTACTTTATATATAAATTTCCAATGCTCTTTTCAACATGGGTTCATGCGAGGAGGCTGCAGATCAGGTGCAACAAGCTTTGACTTTTACTCGTGGTTAACATTCAGCTAAATTGTAACACCAAGCATTTGGCAATGCATTGCTTAAAAATGATTGAGAAATGATTGAAATAAGTATAAAAGTATAATCACCAATATTGAAAAGGTATCAATAGATGACATGGACATCATAGGGTAAATTTTTCACTTTAAATTTAGAGCCTTTGAAGCAAAAGATTTCCTGGATGTAAAGGGTACTCTTCAGCTTGTCCAAGAGCAGCCAGTTCATCTTGAAAAGCATGCTGTCAAATAGAGGGTCTGGGAAGCAGTATGCTAGAGCAATCTACTTATCTAAAACAAAACCACGATTAGCAAAGCACCTTCAAAAAGGGACTTCAGAAGCGGAGGAAGAAGAAGCAATGAGTTGTTTGGTGGCGGAGATTGTGCTTGTGGGGACATACAGATGGTGGAAAAAAAAAAAAATCACAGGTAAGATGGGGCAGGGCACTGGAGATATCTAAAAATGACCCTTTGCATCCTGAATAAATTGCAGTTGTGGAGGATGGAACTAAGGAGGCCAGCAAGAAAAGCAATAAAGGAACTGAGCATTGATGTGATAAAGACATGGATCGGTGTCTCAGTAACAGAGGCAATGAGTTGGAGAAAGAGAAAGGCAACAGGTGGGATGAAAAAGCGCAGTTTTGGAAAAACTCAAGGTTGAGCAGGATTTCAAACCTTTGAACCTTCAAACTTGGCTTGAGGGCAGTCAGAAAGGTTGATGTTGAGGTCGAAGGCACGCAAGTGCTAGTGGGAGTTGAGAAGAAAGGCTTCAGTTTGACCAACTCTCAATTAGATGAAATTTCAATTCATGCTGGTTTGGCTGTCGGATAAGCACTAAGAGTGGAGCAACAGCTTTGGAATTCATGGAGGCAGCGAGGTAAAAGTGGGCATCTTCAACAAACATGCTTTCAGATGGAGGTGAGTAGTATGTTGTTAAAGAGGAACGAGCCAAAGATGGATCCTGTGGTACACCAGAGGCGATTGTATGGGCATGGAAGGTGAAATCGTTAAAATAACATAGGGAACAATTTTCCTCTACTGGTATTAATTATGTCTAAAAGGTTAAGCACTAGTGCTAATCCTGTCTGAATGGAAATGTGATAATTTTGGAGAGTCATCTTATTTGCATAATTCTTCAGTTACTGGCGTAAACATTGCCACGTGTAGGGGGTACTAGTGATGGAGGCAGAAATTTTAAAAAGGGACGGGGACAATAAAAGGAGATTGTCACAATGGAGGATGGAAAACAAACATTCTAAATGCTGTAATCCATTAGCAACCTTTGCCATGGTTGAAGGTGCAAGGATTAAGCAGTGATAGACAAAAATGAAGAGAAAGGAAACTGCATGAAGGCTCAAGAGCACAGCTGTGCAGTGTGCTCACTGGCTGTGCCAGCCCCATTAGCAGGTGTCCTTACAACAGATGTCACAGCTTTGCATGTAGCTTTCTGCTAATCCAGATCCTGTTACAAAACTGCTCCAATTATGTTGCTAGGTAGCTGCAACAGTGTCCACAAATATGATTGGTTGTATCTTATTAGGTACGGCCAATTAGGTTATGCTGGCTTTTCATCACCCTGGCGTGCCTTCCTGCATGTATCATCATGTAAAGCATGTGATTGGAGAGCTTTTGAAAAACCATCCACCATAAGTTGGTCAAGCATTCATACATTTGTGGCATCAGGCCTTCTGTCACAACCTAACAGTTGAAGCCTCTGCATACACTAATCATCCACTAAGCAAATCTTTGTCATCTCTATTTAGAGATGCAGGTGTGCGAAAACAGGCAGCTGGGTATAGTGCAGCCCGACCTACCTGGCATCATTTGATAGGCTTTTTTCTTCCTAGCACCTTAGATAGGGGTATTATCTTTGGGAAATCCATTGATGTCAGTAATGATGCTGAAAACATAATTGACACAATGGCTCATGAAAATCTACAGGGGTGAAATTTAAGCCCCAAGAATGGATGGGTTGGGAGCAGGTGGGGGGTTAAACGTTTCAACTTTTTGAGCAGGTTTAACGGAGGAGCATTTGGATGCTGGTGGAAACCTACTTGCTGAAATTGGGGATTTAATAATTGCAGACAGGCAGGTACTTTTTGGTGCGATTAACATTTTTAGGAGATGTTAATGAGGTGTTTGCAAATGGTGTTTAACTTGGCGACAAATTTAACTTGTGCAGCACTGGTTCCCGGTGGCTCGGGAAACTGACAGGGAAACAGCAGTCTGAGCAGTTCAGCTGGGTATTTAAACTTGCCATTGAAGCCATGTGAATAAAAGCTCACTTATTGCAGCTGGAGTCTCAGTTCCCTCTGGCAAACATTTGGCAAAGAGAACTTGTGTGGATACAGCATTTTTCAACCTTGGAGGCTTTCAAACTGAAGATCAGGATGGGAGGACATTGTATGTGTTTGTGTTTAACACTACATCAGAAGCAGCAGCCCATCACCATCCATGACAGTGACGACAAATTGTGGTGGGATCAGCATGCACAGGAGGGAGGCCAAGGTTGCAGGAGGCACTGCCCACGTCACAGGGATTACAGACAGAGACTCGGCTTCTTTGACCTCCCGGAAGAGCAGTGCTTCCACAAGCTGAGGTTGTCACGTGAGGTGGTTGCAGACATCTGCAGCCTTCGAGAGGAAGACTTGCTCCTTGCTGGACATGTTGGCCACGCATTACCAGTAGCTGTGAAAGTGACCAACGCCCGCAACTTTTCCCCTCCGGATTCTTCCAGGGTATAACTGGACGCATATCCAGGATCTTTCAATCGGCTGCACCTAAATGCATAAGGCAGGGCCAACAATGATGTACATTCTCCGTGATGACAATAGCCAGAATAAGCAGGCACTCTGATTTACCACTCTGGCTGAATTCCCAACTACAGGGTACCATTGACTACACACACATGGAAATCCGAGGACCATCACAGCAACCAGGAGTTTTTATAAACTGCAAAGGATATTCTACAAGAGATTCATGCAAGTGTTCGCCAGATTCCCTCGGAGCCTTCATGATGCCTTCATACTGTGGCAGTCTAATACTCCAAGTATTTTCATTCCAGGAAGGAGTCTGCAGGACTGGTTCATAGGAGACAAGGGACACCCCATTAAAATACAAGAGAAAAATACTGCAGATACTGAAAATCTGAAATGAAAACAGAAGATGCTGGAAATACTCATCAGGTCAGGCAGCATCTGTGGAGGGAAACAGAGTTAATGTTCCATTTCAGATCGATGACCTTTCACCCAACTGGAAAAAGTTAGACATATAACAGGTGTTAAGCAAGTGCAGAGGTAGTGAATGGAGGAGGGGAGTAAAGAAAAAGAGGGAAGGTCTGTGACAGCATGGAAGACAGGAAAGATTAGGACAAAAGGGTTGATTGGGAGAGGCAACAGGAGATGGTAATGGAACAAATAAAAGGAAAGAAAGATGGGTCTAGAAGAGTTGTAAATGGGAAGAGCAGAATAATCAACAGCTGCCATCCAAAAACATGGGGACAGAAGTTATGATGTAAAATTGTTGAACTAAGTCCAGAAGACTGTAAAATGCCTAACCAAAAGATGAGGTGCTGTTTCTTGAGCTTACGTTCAGCTTCATTGGAACAGTGTAGGAGGCTGAAGACAGAGAGGTCAGAATGGGAGTGGACCGGAGAATTAAAGTGACAAGCAACTGGAAGCTCAAGGTCACGCTTGTGAACTGAACAGAGGTGTTTCACAAAGCGGTCACCCAATCTGCGTTTGGTCTCCCCAATGTGGAGGAGACTGCATCATAAGTCTAACTTTTTTCAGTTCTGACAAAAGGTCATTGACCTGAAACATTAACTCGGTTTCTCTCTCCACAGATGCTGCTGATCTGCTGAGTATTTCCAGCATTTTCTGTTTTTATTTCAAATTTCCAGCATCCACAGTGTTTTGCTTTTGTATCAGTGTTTAATTTACTGCCACTTTTCTTCCAGGAATGCCCTCCTTGAAGAAGTTCTGGTCTTCTCTTCTATCTTGCTAATCTTCATTGCTTTTTGTTTCACTTCTCGTGTTTGATCATGTATCTGCCAAAACTCGCTTTCACAGCCACATCTCTTTCCTCAGCAAATATCTCCGGCTCCGACATATTCCACATGGATTCCCCCTGAAATTCCACCCTTCATGTTTCAGATCCACCCATGATCACCAATATCTCCAAGATAATCAGCATTGCTTGAACCACTGCTCTCGCTGTATGCAGAGATCTATGCTCAATGCCATGCGCCCCCACATGCCTGCTCTCTACTTCTCTCTCTTCAGCAGCACTGACTCACTCGATCTCAAAGCTGTCCTGGTCCGCAGTTCCATTTTACCTTCGCATCAAACGGCGCTTTAACAAAACTTTTTTTTCTTCCTTTCAGGTGTCAAGGATCGCAAACTTCAACAACTCTTGGATACCAACCCCCCTCCAGAATCTTCTGACCCCATCCCTTCTTTCAATCTCACCCCTTGCCATGTTTTCACTATACCTCCTGACCCCGAACAATCACTCCTCAGTAAAGACCTTAAGCTTCATCCCCATACGCGCCCATCTCAATCAATTTTTGGAGCTTGGCAGGACGCTGAGCTCTTCCTCCATTGCCTTCGCCTCTGCACCCGCTTCTTTGGCCAAGAGTCTTCCCCTCGCACAGCAGACCCTTTCTCCCGTCTTCATAATTCTCCTTCCACCTTTGACCCCTTCCTGTGGCCTCTTACCCTCTAGATCTTTTCATTGGTTGTGGCGAGGTCGTGAGTTCCGAGAGGTCGGGAGGTCTGAGGAACAGGAGGCCCGAAGGTCAGTGAGGATTTCAATTCTGGTGAGTTGGGAGGCCAGCGAGTCGGTAAGGCCAGCGAGTCGGGAGTTTGGAAACCGGGAGTTCGGAGGCTTCAGAAGTCGGTGAGTAGCTCTCTTTTCTCTATTTTTTTTAGGTTGGGAGTTCAGAGGCCGAGAGGTCAGGAGGCCACAGAGGTCGGTGAGTTTGGGAAGCCACTGAGGTCGGTATGGTGAGTTGGTAAGTAGCTCTCTTTTCTCTATTTCTTTTTAAGTAGATTTTAAACGCGATAAGGCTAACTAGAGGGATAGCAGTGCAGCTCAGTCCCATGGAGTGCACATCCTGCGGCATGTGGGAGGTCCTGGACTTTTCGCGCAGCCTAGACAACCATGTGTGCAGGAGGTGTCTCCAGCTTCAACTGCTCGAGCTCCGCGTTTCAGAGCTGGAACAGCGGGTGGAATCAATAAGGTGCATCTGCGAGGCTAAGAATTACGTGGATAGCAAGTTTCAGGAGTTGGTCACCCCGCAGCTTAAAGGTATGCCGGTAGAGGGTAAGTGGGAGACCACCAGATGTAGTAAGTGTGCTAGGCAGGTAGCGCAGGAGTTTTCCCAGATTTTTTTCTCCTTAAATTGGCCTGGGCTTTTAATCTGGTTTTTGCCTCTCCCAGAAGATCACATGGCTCCAGTTGGTGTGGAATGTAGAATGTTTTAGTATAAGGGGTGTCGCCGTTGTGGTGAGGCGGATTGGTTGGGCTAGGTGCTCTTTGCCTTTCCGTCATTATTTATAGGTTTATATGTACCCTTTCGAGCTGCTGACCAAGGGCCGTGTGGCTCTTTGTCGGCCGGCGCGGACATGATGGGCCAGAACGGCCTCCTTCTGCGCTGTTAATTTCTACGTTTCTATTGGGAACTGCTGGCATGACGCGGTCATTTCAATGTCTCTGCTCTCCTCACCATATTCTAACCTACCTCCCTCCCTCCCTCTGAACTTGTGGCGCTCCATTCTCTCCAATCCAACCCTAACATTATCCAACCTGCTGCCAAGGGTGGTACC
The DNA here is from genome assembly GCF_044704955.1 of Pristiophorus japonicus. Classification (NCBI taxonomy): domain Eukaryota; kingdom Metazoa; phylum Chordata; class Chondrichthyes; family Pristiophoridae; genus Pristiophorus; species Pristiophorus japonicus. The sequence goes on from NC_091986.1 coordinate 127,118,895, forward strand.
TTGCACAAGCTGATCATCATCTGACACCTCATCCTACCTCCCCCTGGACCATGAACCCACTACTTATCATGCCATTGTTTCCAAGACAATCACAGACATTATCTCCTCTGGAGGTCTTCCTTCCACGGCCGCCAACCTCATAGATCCCAACCTCTCTTTGCCCTCCTTTTCAAGATCCACAAACAGGACTGCTCTGGTAGACCCATCATTTCAGCCTGTTCTTGCCCCATGGAATTTATTTCTTCCTATCTTAACTACTTTTTTCCCCCTTGTCCAGTCCTTTCCCACACACAACCCCGACTCTTCCGACGCCCTCCACCACTTTAAGTTTCTCATTTCCTGACCCTAACCATCTCCTTTCACCATGGATGTCCAATCCCTCTACACCTCCATCCCCACCAGGAGGACCTGAGGGCACTCCACTTCTTCCTTGAACAAAGGCCCAACCAGTCCCCATCCACCACCACCCTGCTCCGCCAGGCTGAACCTCTCACATTGAACAACTTTTCTTTTGACTCCATTCACTTCCTCCAAATAAAAGGTAATTCTATGGGAATCCGCATGGGTCTTGGTTATGCCTGCCTTCTCATGGGATATGTGGAACATTCTTTGTTGCAGTCCTACTCGGGTCCCCTCCCTCACCTTTTTTTCCAGTACATTGATGACTGTATCAGTGCCGTATCCTGCTCTTGCCCTAAACTGGTCAAATTTTCACCTTTCCCTCACCTTCACATGGTCTATCTCTGACTCTTCCCTTTTCTTCCTCGACTTCACTGTCTCCATTTCTGGGAATAGGTTATCGACCAATATTCACAATAAGCCCACTGACACCCACAGTTACCTTGATTATACTTTCTTCCACCTAGCTTCCTATGAGGACTCTATTCCATTCTCCCAGTTTCTCCATCTTCGTTGCATCTGTTCTTACCATGCCACCTTTGGAGGTCTTACTGCAGTTGTACAGGGCCTTGGTGAGGCCTCACCTGGAATATTGTGTTCAGTGTTGATCTCCTAATCTGAGGAAGGACGTTCTTGCTATTGAGGGAGTGCAGCGAAGGTTCACCAGACTGATTCCTGGGATGGCGGGATTGACATATGAGGAGAGACTGGATCAACTGGGCCTTTATACATTGGAGTTTAGAAGGATGAGAAGGGATCTCATAGAAACGTATAAGATTCTGATGGGACTGGACAGGTTAGATGCAGGAAGAATGTTCCCGATGTTGGGGAAGTCCAGAACCAGGGGACAGTCTTAGGATAAGGGGTAGGCCATTTAGGACTGAGATGAGGAGAAACTTCTTCACTCAGAGTTGTTAACTTGTGGAATTCCCTACTGCAGAGAGTTGTTGATGCCAATTCATTGGATATATTCAAGAGGGCGATTAGATATGGCTCTTATGGCTAAAAGAATCAAGGGGTATGGAGAGAAAGCAGGAAAGGGGTACTGAGGGAATGATCAGCCATGATCTTATTGAATGGTGGTGCAGGCTCGAAGGGCCTACTCCTGCACCTATTTTCTATGTTTCCACACCAGTGCTTCCAACATGTCTTCCTTTTTCCTCAACCAAGGATTCCCCTCCACCATGGTTGACAGGGCCCTCGACCATGTACGTTCTATTTGCCGCACTTGTGCCCTCACCCCTTCCCTCCCTCCCAGAAGCATAATAGGGTATGCCTTGTCCTCATCTTCCACCCCACTAGCCTCCATGTTCAACGGATCATCCTCCACCATTTCCGCCACCTCCAGCATGATCCCACCACCAAACATATCTTCCCCGTCCCTCCCCTTTCATCATTCCGAGGGGATCATTCCCTCTGCAACACCCTGGCCCACTTCTCAATCACCCCCAACAGCACTTTCCCGTGCAAGCGCAGGAGATGCAACACTGCCCTTTTACTTCCTCCCTTCCGGGGTCCAAAACACTCCTTCCAGGTGAAATAGTGACCTACTTCTTTCAATTTAGTATACTGTATTTGCTGCTCACGATGCAGTCTCCTCTACAGTGGGGTGATCAAATGCAGATTGGGTGACTGCACTGTGGAACACCTGCAGTCAGTCCGCAAGCATGACCTCAAGCTTCCGGTCTCCTGACACTTTAATTCTTCGCTCCACTCCTACTTTGACCTCTCTGCCGTCGGCCTCCCACACTGTTCCAATGAAGCTGAACGTAAGCTTGAGGAACAGCACCTTACCTTTCAATTAGGCACTTCACAGCCTTCTGGACTCAAGATTCAGTTCAATAATTTCAGATCATAACCTCTGCCCCCATTTTTTCAGATGGCCGCTGTTGACGATTCTGCTATTTCCATTTCACCTCTTTTAGACTCATCTTTGATTTCTTTATCATCGCCTTCTGCCTCGCATGAACATCCCTTTTGTCTTTTAACCCCTCCTGCGTTTGACACTATCACTGACCTTCCCTTTTGTTCTTTCCTCCCCTCACCGCTTTCCATGCCCTTGCACTTGCTTAAAACCTGTTATATCTTGAACAGGTTTCATTCTGAAACTTTAATTCTGTTTCTCTCCACACATGCTGCCTGACCTGCTGAGTATTTCCATTTTATGTTTTTATACCCCCTTCAAACTTGGCTCATGACACCTTTGAGGGACCCTACCAATGAGGTGCAGGAGCGCTACAAACAGAGCCACATGACCACCAGGTGTGTCATCAAGCAAGTCATTGGAATGTTGAAGATGGGTCTGGAGGCACCCTTCATGCCAGGAGCAGCACCAGGCATACCTAAAAGTGAGGTGCCAACCTGGGGAAGCTGCAACACATGACTACATGCATGATAAAAAGCAGAAGAAGCATGCCATAGGCAGGGCTAAGTGATCCCACAATCAATGGATCAGATCAAAGCTCTGCAGTCCTGCCACGTCCAGTCATGAATGGTGGTGGACCAACAAACAACTAACGGGAGCAGGAGGCTCCATGAATATCCGCATCCTCAATGACGACTGAGTGCAAAAGGCAAGGCTGAAGTCAGAAGTGCGGAGTGAATGATCCATATCTGCCTCCTCCTGAGGTCCCCACCATCACAGAAGCCAGTCTTCAGCCAATTCGATTCACTCCACGTGATATCAAGAAACGGCTGAGTGCACTGGATACAGCAAAGGCTATGGGCCCAGTCAACAACCCAGCTGTCGTGCTGAAGACATGCTCCAGAACTAACCATGCCTCTTGCCAAGCTGTTCCAGTACAGCTACAACACTGGCATCTATCCGACAATGTGGAAAACTGCCCAGCTATGTCCAGTCCACAAAAAGCAGGACAAATCCAATCCGGCCAATTACCATCCCATCAGTCTACTATCAATCATCAGCAAAGTGATGGAAGGTGTCATAGACAGTGCTATCAAGCGGCGGTTACTCATCAATGACCTGCTCACCAATGCCCAGTTTGGATTCCGCCAAGACCACTTGGCTCCAGACTTCATTACAGCCTTGGTCCAAACATGGACAAAAGAGCTCAATTCCAGAGGCGAGGGGAGAGTAACTGCCGTTGACATCAAGACAACATTTGCAGAGCATGGCATCAAGGAGCCCTAGTAAAACTGAAGACAATGGGAATCAGGGGGAAACTCTCCAGTGGCTGGAGTCATACTTAGCACAATGGAAGATGGTTGTGTTGGTTAGAGGTCAATCATCTCAGCCACAGAACATCAGTGCAGAAGTTCCTCAGGGTAGTGTCTTAGGTCCAACCATCTTCCCTCCATCATAAAGGGTGAGAAGTGGGAATGTTCGCTGATGACTGTATAGTGTCCAGTGCTATTCGCAACTCCTCAGATAATGGAGCAGTCCATGCCGCATGCAGCAAGACTTGGACGACATTCAGGCTTGGGCTGATAAGTGGCAAGTAACATTCACGGCACACAAATGCCAGGCAAGGACCATCTCCAACAAGCGAGAGTCTAACCATCACCCCATGGCATTCAACAGCATTACCATCGCCAATTCCCCCACCATCAACATCCAGGGGGTCACCATTGACCAGAAACTTAGCTGGACAAGTCACATAAATACTGTGGCAACAAGAGCAGGTTAGAGGCTGGGTATTCTCGGCAAGTGCCTCATCTCCTGACTTCCCAAAGCCTTTCTACCATCAAAAAGGCACAAGTCAGGAGTGTGATGGAATACTCTCCACTTGCTTGGGTGAGTGCAACTCCAACAATACTCAAGAAGCTCGACACCAACCAGGATAAAGCAGCTCGCTTGATTGGCACCCCATCCACCACCTTCAACATTCACTCCCTCCATCACTAATGTACCGTGGCTGCAGTGTGTACCATCTGCAAGCTGCACTGCAGCAACTTGCCAAGGCTTCTTCGGCAGCACCTCCCAAATCGGCGACCGTTACCACCTAGAAGGTAAAGGGCAGCAGGTGCATGGGAACACCATCACCTCCACGTTCTCCTCCATCTCACACACCATCCTGACTTGGAAATGTATCGCCGTTCCTTCATCATCGCTGGGTCAAAGTCCTAGAACTCCCTCCCTAACAGCACTGTGGGAGTACCTTCACCACACAGACTGCAGCAGTTCAAGGCGGATCATTATCCTCCTCTCAAGGACAATTATGGATGGGCAATAAATGCAGGCCTTGCCAGTGACGCCCACATCACATGAACGAATAAAAAAAAGTTTTAATTCGCGCCATGCGGGTGCGCATCACGCCTGCTGCGCGTGCAGCTTGGAAACGCAAAACCGGGAAGTCAAAATGAATTGGAACAATTGAGCTGAGATCGCAGATTCTGACCAACTCATTTGACGTTTAGGTTCCCAATTAGATAATGGGTCTATCCAAATATATGTGGAGAAAAAATTAGCAAGAAGCATTGGCCCAGAAATTTCAGCCTCCCCGGTTCCGTACAGAGTTTCCACAGACCCGGGAAGACATCGGAAAAGCTGGTTTTCAGCACACAACGTTCTTGCGTTGAAAACCGGCTTTTCCGATCCGTCAAGCTGGAGCTTGACCAATCCTCTATCTTGGGAGCGAGGACATTTGCAAGGGCAAGATGGCGGTATTTACCCATATCGTGCCTAGCAAATGTCCTCAAAACTCTTGCACCTGATAAAAGCAGGCACATAGCCTACTTTTACAAGTGCAAGAGTTTTAAAACACACTTAAAACATAAAAAATAAAATTAAAAACACACATTTTATTTTTTAAAACTCTGTCCACTATGTTAGATTTATTTTAAACCATAATTAAAAAAACTCGGACATTTTTTTTTCTAAGGTATTTAATAACTTTAATTTCAATTAATTTGAATTATGGGAGGTGTGTTTTTTATTTAATTGGTGTTATTGTGTTTGTTTTTTTCTCAATTAATAGCAATCAGAACTCAGATACGAAGTTCTCATTGCTATTAATTGAGAATACTGTACCTACTTGGTTGAGCAGCCACACATGACTGCATCTTCTGCATGGGAACCTCGAGGATGGGAGTGCGCTCCGCAGCGCGGGAAGAGAAGGCCTCCACACCGGAATCCGGGGCACCTCAGAGACCAGCAAGTAAATTCGTAACATTTCTCCGGTCAGAGACAATTGCCCGCGGGAGGCCTCCGACCGGAATTTCAGGGCCACTCTGATAAGCAGTCCTACAAGATTAGGAATCAGATCAATTAAATTATACAAATCATAAAGTTGTATCAATTGCCTATTGTAACTCAATAAAAGTTGCAGTGATTATATCATAATAATTAATCTTTCTCCTTCGGCAATAAACAAATGGAGTGACTATTTGTAGGATAGTCACCGGCTCTGCCCCGCCCCCGGGCAATTTATACTAACCGTTTTCTGCACATGTATGCTCCTCTTTCCGCACCCCACCCCCATCCGAAAGCGGCCCCTAACCACCACATTACAGCCTTGAGCCTCCGATCCTTTCTCGGCGGCAGTTTGAGTACAGAGTGCGAGGGGGGGAGGGGGCGGCGCGACAGAAGGCGGCACAAAAGAAAGAGAGAACGTCTTGGAAGAAGGGACTGAGTGTAACGTAGCCAAGTTTGCTGACGATACAAAGATGGGAGGAAAAGCAAGGTGTGAGGAGGACACAACAAATCTGCAAAAGGACATAGACAGGCTAAGTGAGTGAGCAAAATTTGGCAGATGGAGTATAATGTTAGAAAGTGTGAGGTCATGCACTTTGATTTTTTCTGCCAAAGAGCAAGTTATTATTTAAATGGAGAAAGATTGCAAAGTGCTGCAGTACAGCAGGACCTGGGGGTACTTGTGCATGAAACACAAAAGGATCGTATGCAGGTACAGCAAGTGATCAGGAAGGCCAATAGTATTTTGGCCTTTGTTGCAAAGGGGATGGAGTATAAAAGCAGGGAAGTCTTGCTACAGCTATACAGAGTATTGGTGCGGCCACACCTGGAATACTGCATGCAGTTTTGGTTTCCATATTTACGAAAAAATATACTTGCTTTGGAGGCAGTTCAGAGAAGGTTCACTAGGTTGATTCCAGGGATGGGGGGATTGATTTACGAGGAAAAGTTGACTAGGTTGGGCCTCTGCTCATTGGAATTCAGAAGAATGAGAGGTGATCTTATCGAAACGTGTAAGATTATAAGGGGCTTGACAAGGTGGATGCAGAGAGGATGTTTCCACTGATAGGAGAGATTAGATCTAGAGGGCATGATCTTAGAATAAGGGGCCACCCATTTAAAACAGAGATGAGGAGGAATTTCTTCTCTCAGGGTTGTAAATCAGTAGAATTTGCTGCCTCAAAGAGCTGTGGAAGCTGGGACATTGAATACATTAAAGACAGTTTCTTAAACGATAAGGGTATAAACATAGAAACATAGAAAATAGGTGCAGGAGCAGGCCATTCAGCCCTTCTAGCCTGCACCACCATTCAATGAGTTCATGGCTGAACATGCAACTTTAGTACCCCTTTCCTGCTTTCTCGCCATACCCCTTGATCCCCCGAGTAGTAAGGACTTCATCTAACTCCCTTTTGAATATATTTAGTGAATTGGCCTCAACTACTTTCTGTGGTAGAGAATTCCACAGGTTCACCACTCTCTGGGTGAAGAAGTTTCTCCTCATCTCGGTCCTAAATGGCTTACCCCTTATCCTTAGACTGTGACCCCTGGTTCTGGACTTCCCCAACATTGGGAACATTCTTCCTGCATCTAACCTGTCTAAACCCGTCAGAATTTTAAACGTTTTTATGAGGTCCCCTCTCATTCTTCTGAACTCCAGTGAATACAAGCCCAGTTGATCCAGTCTTTCTTGATAGGTCAGTCCCACCGTCCCGGGAATCAGTCTGGTGAATCTTCGCTGCACTCCCTCAATAGCAAGAATGTCCTTCCTTAAGTTAGGAGACCAAAACTGTACACAATACTCCAGGTGTGGCCTCACCAAGGCCCTGTACAACTGTAGCAACACCTCCCTGCCCCTGTACTCAAATCCTCTCGCTATGAAGGCCAACATGCCATTTGCTTTCTTAACCGCCTGCTGTACCTGCATGCCAACCTTCAAGGGGCTATGGGGAGCATGTAGAGACGTGGAGCAGAGTCCATGATCAGATCAGCCATGATTTTATTGAATGGCGGAGCAGGCTCGAGGGGCCGTATGGCCTACTCCTGTTCCCATTTCTTATGTTCTTATGAAAGAGAGAGAGAAAGAGAGAGAGAGAGAGAGAGAGAGAGAGAGAGAGAGAGAGGTTAGAGAAGCTGGGGTTGTTCTCCTTGGTGCAAAGGAGGTTGATAGAAGTGTATAAGAATATGACAGGTTTGGAGAAGGTAGACAGAGAAAGGCTGTTCCCATTAGCTGATGGCACAAAGACAAGGGGACACAGATTTACGGTTTCGGGCAAGAGAAGGGGGAATGTGAGGAAGAACCTTTTAACGCAGCGAGTGGTAATGACCTGGAACTCGCTGCCTACAAGGGTGGTGGAAGTGGAGAAAAATCAATGATTTCAAAAGGAAATTGAATAGGCACTTGAGGGAAGTAAACTTGCAGGGCTACAGGGATAGAGCAGGGGAATGGGACTAACTGGATTCCTCTACAGATAGCCAGCATGGACTTGATATGCCTGCTTCTGTGCCATAATAACTCTATGACTTGATATACAGAAATTTATTGCCATAAAAAATGCTGAGTGATGGCATCATTCCCAGTCTTACACCTGTAGATGGCGCTATGTCATGTGACAGAGCCACCCGAGGAAAGAAATGGCAAACCACACAGTACAATGAAGAACAAAAAAGTAGTTAACAAAGCTTCTATGAATATGAAGAAAACCCCCCGAAAGAAAGGACATTCAAACCAGTAAGAGAAAGGAAATCGCATCACTGGCAAGTTGGCATTCCAAACTTTGTATGAAAGGAGAAGGAAAAATCCACTCTCTGAAGAACGAAGACACCAAAGAGCAAGAGCAAGTTTAAAAATAATCATCGGCCTTGAGAACAACAATTGTGTACACGCGGGTATATAGGAACCACATAAAAAATAGCGAAGATCTAAAGACAGACCAGCTGCAATGCAGATGGAGCCAACTTTCATTCGTGAGAAACAAATGGCATGAGCCTCCCCCCCTCCCCAAAGAAATCCACAGCCAGCAACCCCACCCCCGACAAGATAGTAATCAAGGGTGGTTGATAAACCTCTTCCCGCCTGTTCAAGATGAAAACGATTGACCAGCAACCAAGTCCGCCCCCCCCACCCCACCATCCCCGCATCCACAACCCGGAAATCAAATCTGGGACCCCTTACAAGTTGCAACCTCTGATGCTGCCCCCCCCACACAACCAATCATGCAAGAATGGGAAAAAGTACCCACCCCACTGAGGCAAACCCCTTTGCTCTCATGCTCATCCCACTCCTTACTTAGGATCGCAGAATGGATACAGTAGAGAAGGCCGCCATTCAGCCAGTGGAGCCCGTGCTGGCTCTCTGCAAGAGCACTTCAGCTAGTCCCAGTCCCTGTAGCCCTACAATTTTTTTTTCCTCAGGTATTAATACAATTCCCTTTTGAAAGCCATGATTGAATCTGCCTCCACCACCCTTTTAGTCAGTGCATTCCAGATCATAAAAAAGTTTTTATGTCACCTTTGGTTCTTCTGCCAATCACCTTAAATCGGTGTCCTTTGGTTCTCGACCCTTCCGCCAATGGGCACAGTTTCACTATCTACTCTATTTAGACCCCTCATAATTTTGAGCACCTCTATCAAATCTCCTCTCAACCTTCTCTGCTCTAAATAGAACCACCCCAGCTTCTCCAGTCTATCCACATAACTGAAGTCCCTCCTCCCTGGAACCAATCATGTAAATCTTTTCTACACCCTCTCAAAGGACCAGTGTTTTATAACTTCCTTGCTTTTGTACTCTATGCCTCTATTTATGAAACCCAGGATTCCATATGCTTTTTTTCAAACCGCTTTCTCAACCTGCCCTGCCACCTTCAACAATTTCTGCACATATACCCAGTCTCTTGTAAGAATCGGCGTAAACATCGACAGCATCAGCATAAACATTTTGGACTTTGCTTTTTCATATTTTCTCTTCCTGCAGAAGAGCAGACAGCGGACTGGGATAGGCCCAAACATATTCCACAGGAATACACATCAGGTGGGCGAGGATGAGTCAATGGCTGAAATCGCAGGAAGATGGCTGATGGAGGACCCTTTGTCATGTTAATGGGAACCCATCAGAGAGAGATCAGGTAAACTGGTCAGTGCTCAAGCCATCGAAATGACAGAGCCCCGGAGCATGGGAACCTCAGGACAAAGGAAGCTATTTGGCCACCCAGACACGTTGGAGCCTTTATCCCCAGGAACAGACCAGTAACAAAGGCACAGGCCAAAGACGTGATTCATTGCTTTTAGTTGGACTGCCTTAGGCAAAGGACTAGATTTTGGCACGAGAATTCAGAAGCATTTTTCAGGAAGAAGAGTCGGCAGTTTGCAGCCATCTCTCTCTCTCTCTCTCTCTCTCTCTCTCTCCTCTTCTACGCTTGCTTGCTTCGTTCAACGCACTCGAGGACCGAGCACTCCATCTGGGACAGAAAAAAGAAATCACCATCCACGAGCAAAGAGAGCCTTGCTCATCGGGAGAAGCAGCGAAGACAAAGGGGTAACTGGTGAGCATTATCCCAGCCCACGCATCCTTAAGACCACCTCATAGTGTGAAGGGATGTTGTGTCCCCCAACCAACCCTTAGGGGTTTAATGGGGAGGTTACTGCACGGATCATGTTGGACAGATTCGGTGGTGCCCTATTGAGCCAAGCAGGGGTGTTTTAATCGTGGGTACTTCATGATAGGGGCCTGTTCAGATGGGCCAGTGTTGTGTGTTGTACTATGGGTTTTTTTTTGTTTCACACCACCAGCGTGTGTTTTACTGGAAGCAGGTGTATGCTTTAACTTGAATAAAAGCAGTGTGACAGTTGAGACCGAAAGATCTGTCTTTAACTGTATTACATAAAGAACATAGAAAATAGGAGCAGGATTAGGCCATACGGCCCCTCGAGCCTGCTCCGTCATTTAACACGATCATGGCTGATCCGATCATGGACTTGGGTCCACTTCCCTGCCCACTCGCCATAACCCCTTATTCTCTTATCATTTAAGAAACTGTCTATTTCTGTCTTAAATTTATTCAATGTCCCAGCTTCCACAGCTCTCTGAGGCAGCAAATTCCACAGATTTACAACCCTCAGAATAAATTCCTCCTCATCTCAGTTTTAAATGGGCGGCCCCTTATTCTAAGATTATGCCCCTTAATTTTAGTCTCCCCCATCAGTGGAAACATCCTCTCTGCATCCACCTTGTCAAGCCCCCTCAATCTTATACGTTTCGATAAGATCACCTCTCATTCTTCTGAATTCCAATGAGTAGAGGCCCAACCTACTCAATATTTCTTCATAAGTCAACCCCCTCATCTCTGGAATCCACCTTGAGTAGCTTCTCTGAACTGCCTCCGAAGCAAGTATATCCTTTCGTAAATATGGAAACCAAAACTGCCGCAGTATTCCAGGTGTGGCCTCACCAATACCCTGTATAACTGTAGCAAGACTTCCCTGCTTTTATACTCCATCCCCTTTGCAATAAAGGCTAAGATTCCATTGGCCTTCCTGATCACTTGCTGTACCTGCATACTATCCTTTTGTGTTTCATGCACAAGTACCCCCAGGTCCCGCTGTGCTGCGGCACTTTGCAATCTTTCTCCATTTAAATAATAACTTGCTCTTTGATTTTTTTTCTGCCAAAGTGCATGACCTCACACTTTCCAACATTATACTCCATCTGCCAAATTTTTGCCCACTCACTTAGCTTGTCTATGTCCTTTTGCGGATTTTGTGTCTCCTCCTCACACATTGCTTTTCCTCCCATCTTTGTATAGTCAGAAAACTTGGCTACGTTACACTCTGTCCCTTCTTCCAAGTCGTTAATATAGATTGTAAATAGTATTCTGTTCACTATAATTCCTGGGTCTAGAACTGTTGTAAGGGGGGGATGATTCGAAACCACCAAGTGCAAAACCACGTGCACGCTCTGTTCCTGGTGGTGATGGTGGAAAGAAATTAAACTCCCTTGCTAAAAACTGATTTTTACATTGAATCATCCTCCCAATAATGTAAGCAGTAAGTAGTTCCCCATAAAATTTGAAAGAAAATTGTACAGGCAAAGTAATGATCAAGTACCAACAATTTGCACATGATTCCACTACATGCTCTTCCAGAGCAGATACACTACAGCTAAGATTAGGTGGTTCCTACTACTACACTTAAAATATGAGTGGTTCCTTTGTGAACCATTTCAGGCACAGCACAGGCTCCTCTTCCACCAAATTCTCTCCAGATAAATACATATAAGGGCGGCATTTAAATCGATCTTAGATCACCTATTGTTCCTTAAATGCTTCCAGAGTTACCCAAAAGTCCATTACATACAATAATGATCATTGTGTGTGAAGAACCTCCTGACATCAGTCCTTTCGTTAGTTTGAATCTGTGCCCTCTTGCCATGAGTTATTTTAAAGTCGCTTTCTGGATGTACATTATTTTATATACCTCTAATCATTGGTACTGGTTCAGTTTCTTCCCCCACCCCCAAGTATCCTAAATGTCTACTAAGTATTTGATGGAATAAAAAAAAGTGAGGCTACATACTGGATAGACTGTAAATCTAAATCTCCAATGGCAAAGTGAGCTATTAATCATGAAATATAAAATATCATTGTTCTGTCACAGTTTTGGAGCAAGTATTCTAATATGCTCATGTGCCTCAACCAACAAAATAACATCAGGCATATGTCCATTTCTTTTCCTATCCCCCACCTCATCCCGAGGCAGGTATATTTTATTCTGAATGAAATCAAAAAGTGTGCTCTCTCTGCATAACTTGCACATCTTTGTTAAACAATATGAATTATGAATCACAGTTCCTATTAATGCAGAGTTCACAACATTCTGAATGCAATACGTAACACGCATTGCACTTTTGATTAGGACACTACATAAACTACACAGTTGTCCAACTAAAAGAACAGAAGGAGGCCAAGTTTATACAAAGTGAAATCCATACCTGACTATGTTCCAGAAAAGCAAATAGCCATTGAAGTTTCATCATTAATGACTGTGAATCACTGTCCTTCAGTAGCATTACAGCATGTCTGAAGCTAGAAAGATGGCACAAAGATTTTGTTTAAAGATTAGCATGAACAAGTTGATTGCACAACATAATGGTGTATGAGCCAGATCTGCAGAGTTCCTAAACTGTATTATTTAACAGAGTCTCCATGCTTTTCAGTAAAATTAAGATTGTAGAAATTAACTGAAAATGGAACCAACCAAAGTAATATGACATCTCTGGGGAGCTCAAAAATTTTATTCACTAAATTACTTTCCAGTTTTGGCAAGCTGAAAAACAAAGTAAACAGTCTATGAACATTTCCCTTACTTTTTCAGCATGTTTATTTTGCTATTTTTTTGTTGCATTTGATTTCTGGTGACCTAGCTGTAAGTCATCTCTACAGCACCAATAAGTCTTCATCCAACGAATGGTACTTTTCCCTTTGATATCTGATTTCATTACTTTTTGGTGAAAGAACGTTTTTTTAAGTTGACAAGTATTGGGCAACTTTCGAGAAACTTGGTAGCCCTGTGCAGAATAGACCAAGAAGGGAAACAAGGTTGCAGGCTACAAATGTGTTGCTGGCAATGATTATGGCGAAGAGTTGGGGGGGGGGGGGGGGTAATAATATATTTCATAAATAAAACGGTTTCCCAGTATTGCACCAACATACAGAATGGCGGAATGTGGGTTCCCAAGTTCAGTTAGGCTTTTTAGGCAAGGTACTTTCAAACAGCTTGAAACTTGTCTTTTCAGTTGCAGAATGGCATGTGGCATGCGAGAACCTGAACCAGGGAGAAAATAACGTGGTCAGGACAAGAAGAAACAGTTAACAATGTGAAAATGTCAGTGTTATACAATCTGTCTGATTCTGATTTTGATTTCTACACCAAAATATATGCATTTAGGAAATAGTTGACTAAACTTTCCTTTTTATAAGTGATACTATTTTATAGCTATTTAGGAGCTGGAAATTCGATTGTGTGGCGCCTGTTAACGCCCTGGAGAGGCAGTAATGTGTCTTGAATTGCTTACCACCCAGCCATGTAGCTTGCAGCGCCCCACCAGGAAATTTGGTGCTGGTTTTGCGACAGCTCACTGTGTACTTTGTCAGGTCATGTCGTCAGCTGCCGTACAACGACCCGCTAGCGCCCTGCTCGCAAAATTAGGTGCGGCGCCTCATTTAGCGTCCGTCCCTAATCACGCCCGAAAAACTAGGCGGTACCACCTTCTGTTGGAGCTATCTGCAGCCTATTTAAAAGGGAAGGAGGAGGAGCATTAATCGGAGGTCACACTGAGTGCAGTTTCCTCACAGCTGTGTGAACCTGACTTTGAAGCGGCAGATTTATCTACTATTACAGAGTCCTTACAACTTAAGTGAAATAATTTAAGGGGTGCATTACTAGTTCACCAGCGTTGCCTACTCCATGCTCTTGTTAGGCAGCGTCAAGATAGAAGAGCTGTTGGCAATGTCGGGCCACACGAGGACGCCATAGACATCTGGCCAGGAGGCCTTACCCCACCACGGGTTTACAGGCAGCAATGCTCATACCTCCAGCTCTCTGAGGAGCAATGTGTGAGAAGGCTGTGCTTCCAAAAGGAAGTGCTGACATAAATATGCCATTTCCTACAGGCAGAACTGCAGCCTCACATTGGCACCAGGACTGCGCTGCCCGTCATAGTGAAGGTCACTGTGGCGTTGGCCTTCTATGCCTCCGGCTCCTTCCAGGCTGCGTCAGGGGATATATGCAGTGTCTCTCAATACGCTGCACATTGCTGCATTCGCCATGTTACAAAGGATCTCTATGCCCGCAGAATGGACTTCACAACGTGAGCAGGGAAAGCCAGAATAAGTGGGCATGTGGGTTTGACAGGATTGCGAGCTTTCCAAGGGTTCAAGAAGCCATTGACTGCACACACATGGCCTTGCGAGCACCATTCGAGAATGCCGAAGTATTCAGAAACCAAAAGGGATACCACTCCCTGAATGTGCAGCTGCTGTGCGACCACATGCAACGCATCCTCGCAGTGAATGCCTGCTATCCAGGGAGCGCACGTGCTGCATTCATTCTGCATGAGAGCACTGTGCCACGATTGTTTCAGCCACCATGGGAACGGCACAGCTGGCTGCTCGGGGACAAAGGATACAGCCTAGCCACCTCATGGCTAATGACCCCCTCCACAACACAAGTGGAGCATCGCTACAATGACAGTCATGCGGCCACTCGCAACATCATCGAGCAGACAAAAGAGTGCTCAAGCAACGTTTCCGATGCCTCAACCGCTCTGGTGGCAGCCTTCAATACTCACCTCAACACGTCTCTCAATTCATTGTTGTGTGCTGCATGCTGTACAACTTGGCCATAATGAGAGGCCTGGCATTGCCATTGGGGATTGCAGCCCCACCTCACGAGGACGACGACAAGGAACAGGAGTCTGGCGAGGCCCCGAACGGCCAGCCACCCCAGGAGGAGGAACAGCAGTCACGGTGGAGTCATCGTGGCACAGATAATGGCACATCTCCGTGAAAGTCCACAATCATACACAAGGTGCCAATGCAAAACGGTCAAAATAATATTTTAATCACAACACCAACATAGTCACCTCAAACACAACAAAACCCCTCACCAGCAAGTAAAAAACAAAAGCACAACATCCCGTTGAAAGACCATCACACAATGAACTTAAACAATGTCTAGACAAATGCCCCTTCCATTAATCATCCCACAGCAGCATCCGTGTGGCATAATAGGCACACACACTTACAATAGGATGTGTCAAACAACGCAATGACATATTTACAACCATGGTGGCCAAAGTCTTCAGTCAGACTTCCTCTGGCATTTGCCATCCCTGACCTTTACCTACCTTCCATGCCTAGTACTCCTCCTTAATGTTACCTCAGTGCCTGCAGCAAGGCTGCTTGATGGCTGCTGTGTGTGTGCGCTTGCGGGCGCGCGCGGTGTGCCTGTGTGTGCGTGCGTGCATGTGTGGGGGGGCGGGGAAGAAAAGACAGTACAAATGCCCTAGCAGGACACCTTGGACAAGCTCTGGGCCTGGAAGGCCCGGCTGCGGACTCCACCGCCTCAGCATTGGCTGCAGCAGTCTCAGATGGCTCAGGTGTAGACCACGGCAGGTACAAAGGCAGTGGTGGGAGCTGGAATGCTGTCATCTTGAGCAAGGACAGTACATTCCATTTCTTGCAGCCCACTGCCGTTCACCCGGGGCGGAGGCTCAGCATCCAGAGCAATATGTGTGAGCACACATTGCTGGCCTGCTTCGGCACCATCGTTTCCCTGTTGGACTGTGGGGAACAGAGAGGATGGCAGCAGTCAGTGTGTGCATGGCATCTCTCTGCAACTAACTCAAGAGCACTGAAACCTGAAACACAGCAGTCTGCGAGTTCAAGTCAGCAATCACTGACAGCATCACATCACAAAGTCCTTGTGTGGCTTGAGCCTATGATGCGATAGCTGCTACCACGTCAATCATGGTACGCGCCATCCCCCCTGGGACTTCACTGTCACTCGTCGAGTCCATCTCCCTCTGTAAGCGGGCAAAGATGCACAAGAGGCACGGGCATTGCTTGAGGCAGACCCCCCCCCAATCTCAGAGCAAGTGCAGCCATGCTCTGCAGGACCTTCTCCAATGCACCCATGAGCTCACGGTGCATTTGCATGGATTCCCTGGACATAGCCTTCAAGTCCAGGTCCACGTCTGCCAGGTGCACATCTGCCTGTCTCTCAGCAGGACTCCTGAGTCGACTCATTCTCCAGCGTGCTGGCCTCCGAGCTTCCCCTCGTGCTGTGCGTTGCTGTAGGTCACTGGGGCCAGGAGCCTCAGTTCGAACCCCAGGAATACAGAGTTTTCGACAGACATGATTTCCCCACTCAGTGTGAGTGATGGGAGTGCCCCGCTCAATCAACAAACTGTCGTCCCCTCCTTCGTCATCTCCCCCCATCGGCCGGATCACAGGTACGCTTCCACGCTTCTGGCTCTTCTGTAAGCACAAAGCAACAGAATTGTGGTTCACAGCAGGGGAGGGGGCAGGGAGGGCAATGGATCTCACATAAGTCGCAAACGGCATTCATATACCGTCACTATCCACAGGGGGATCTGTTTCGCACACCACCGCGTCAACTGGTGTGTCCATGAGGACGGACACTCTGAGGTCCTGCAGATAGGCTCCCTACCTCCGACGATTATGAGCCAATTTCACCTCCAATAAGAAAAAGGTGGTGTGAGTGAGTGTGCAACTCATCGTGTGGCACATGTATCTTCCATAGTAGAGTAGCTCCTACTGTCTTAGAAGTGCTTAGATGTCCTTTAGAATCTGCGTGGCTGCGCGTAGTGCATGTGGGAACAGTGGGATGAGGGGAGTGTCATCCAGGATTACGGACAGGCTGACATTTTGCAAACACAGATCAAGAGTGAAAGGGTAGTGAGAGGAGGGGCGAGACTGAGTAGAGAACACAAAGGTGTGCAACGCTTGCATGTGCAGGATATGGCTAGTGAACAGAGCCTCAACTTTTCAGGTGGCTTCACCAACCAAGACCATGACCTGGAACACAGAGAAGGGGCAGGTACTGCAAAGACTTTACAATGTGACAGTGAGGTTCACATCATGGCATTGCTGTATTAACAGAAAGGGTATTCACCCTGACTATCCTAGTGAGGTCATTGAACTTCTTCAGACATTGTGTCGCAGTTCGTGGGACCACGTCTTTTGCAGAAACGTCCTGGGCCATCTCCCTCCAATGTCTGCGGAAAACTCATGGATAGGCTTCCTTCCTCCTGAAAGCTGCAGGACATGCCTCTATCAAGACCATCTTTCAAATGCCTCTATCGAGATCTCAGCGGCCATGGCAGAGTAGCTGTGTGCACGCTGGCAACCTTCCTGCGCCTCCATTTTCCCGCTTTGCTCAGAGTGCACAGTTGGAACTGCGCATGCGCATACTTATCGTTTACGAATCAGCTAGGCCCGGGATCTTTCGCTGCCTTCGGGGCACATGCATTTCGCCTTCCATTTTAGCACTGAGATTTTGGTTTGATGTGTCCGAGGAGAGTTGTAGAATGCCTGATTTAGTGCCTCCTTTCCCCCTCGGTGAGATTCAACCAAATTTCTCAGTAGAAGGCACAAACTTTTACAGGGTGCTATACCCACCGCCCCTCTGGCAATAATGCCTCAAAATGGGCGATACCGAATTTCCAGCCTTTGAAGTTATATAGCACTATATCACATCTCTAAAATCTCAGATTTCTTTAAATACAATGCTTTAAAATGCAGAACACTGCCACCCGTTTTCATTTTTTAAAACTCTACTGTGCCTATGTAACCTGAATAGCGTTCACTTATGTACACATTTTGACTGTCGCTCCAGACCCGAGCCCATTATTTCTATCTCCTTTTTTCTTCCCTCTCGACCTTTCTTAGACCCTTCTCTCCCGTCTCCTTCCTTTTCAGTCGTGACATCTTTCATTTCTCCCCTCAGATCCTTTTCCCCCCTTAATCTCTACCCAAATCCATTTCTCCTCTACCTTCCTACTCCCCAGATGCTGTCCCAGGCTTGAATAGCTCTTGGATAAGCCCACAGCTACCCTCTGTTCCTCATAGCATTGTCCGAAGAGCCCTTCGAGGAACCCTTTGCTACCCCCTTACTGAGGGTATATCTCGCTTACCTCCTTGTCTCACTTGGCCCACCCACCACTGCCAGCTTGGACTGTCAGTGAACGAACAATCCCCGCCCCTCACCGCAGACTGTTCGGTCATGAACAAGGTCCTCGTCACCCACGGTCTTATTGTGGATGATTGCATTGACAAGTTTTTTGACAGATACTTGAGTTATGAATACTTTGGACCTTAGTAAAGCCTCCCCACCTGGATATACTTTCCACCACCTGCCCTGTCATACCATCATGGTGACAGTGTGGCCCTCATCACCAAATCACACTTTGGTCTCAACCCCTACTTCTCTGGCACCTTCACTTCCTTCAAGCACATCAACTTGCCCCACCCCTCTCACCTCTCCTTTAAAATCCTCATTCTTAACGGCACCCAAGCCCCACCCAGGGATATCCTCTTCCTTCTCCTCCCTCATCCTATGCACAGTGACATCTCATCCCGAATGATTTCAATTTCCATCTCTACTCACCTTGCCCTCTCTCCTCGGATTTCACTGCCCACCTGTGTTCCTTTAAACCTCTCCCGCCATATAGCTTACATTGTCTTAGGCCTGAACCTACAACTTTCTCTCATGCGCTGAGACCCACCTCCCACTCTCTTAATCCCATTCCCACTAAACTGCTGACCATTCAACTTTCCTCCCTGGCCTTCATGCGAGCTGACATTATAAATGATTCACTCTCCCTGTCAAAACTACCATCATCATCCCACTCCTCAAAAACCCACCCTCAATCCCTCTTTCCTTGTAAACTACCTTCCCATTTCCAATCTTCCTTTCCTTTCCAAAGTTTGTGAACGTGTTGGCACTTCCCGAAGCCATGCTCAATTTCCCTGGAATACCATGTTTAAATCTGTCCAAACAGGATTCAACCCCTGCCACAGCCCTAACCAAAGTCACAAATGATATCGAACCGACCATGGTGCATGATCTCCCCTCATTCTCCTTTGACCAGTCACCCACACCATCCTCCTTCACTGCCTCTCCCCCATTGTCCAGCTCAGCACTTGCTTGGTTTCACTCTTGTCTATCCAAGCATAGCCACAAATATCTGAAGCAATGGCTTCTCTTGCCACCCGTTACTTATGGACCCTCCCCAAAAATGGTCTTCTACATGCTTCACTTCCTCATCTAATTGCTGTCCCGTGCAAAGGCATGGGGTCAGGTTACACATTTACACTCATGATACCCAGCTCTACCTCTGCACTTTCTCTCTAACCCATCCACTGCCTGTGTTTCAGATTGGTCAGATATCCAGTCTTTGATAAGCTGCTATTTTCTCCAGTTTAATTATTTGGAAGACTGAAGCCAGAGTCCTCAGCCCCCACCACAAACTCTCGCTGATTCCTTCCCTCTCTGCGGCCATTGTTTCAGGCTAAACATAGAAACACATAGAAAATAGGTGCAGGAGTAGGCCATTCGGTCCTTCGAGCCTGCACCACCATTCAATATCATGGCTGATCATTCCCTCAGTACCCCTTTCCTGCTTTCTGTCCATACCCCTTGATCTCTTTAGCCATAAGGGCCATATCTAACTCCCTCTTGAATATATCCAATGAACTGGCATCAACAACTCTCTGTGGCAGGGAATTCCACAGGTTAACAACTCTCTGAGTGAAGAAGTTTCTCCTCAACTCAGTCCTAAATGAACTATCCCTTATCCTAAGACTGTGTCCCCTGGTTCTGGACTTCCCCAACATTGGGAACATTCTTCCCGCATCTAACCTGTCCAGTCCCGTCAAAATCTTATACATTTCTATGAGATCCCCTCTCATCCTTCTAAACTCCAGTGAATAAAGGCCCAGTTGATCCAGTCTCTCCTCATGTCAGTCCTGTCATCGCTGGAATCAGTCTGGTGAACCTTCGCTGCACTCCCTCAATAGCAATAACGTTCTTCCTCAGATTAGGAGACCAAAACGGAACACAATATTCCAGGTGAGGCCTCACCAAGGCCCTGTACAATTGCAGTAAGACTTCTCTGCTCCTATACTCAAATCCCCTAGCTATGAAGGCCAACATACCATTTGCTTTCTTCACCTCCTGCTGTACCTGCATAACAACTTTCAATGACTGATGAACCATGACACACAGGTCTCGTTGCACCTCCCCTTTTCCTAATCTGCCGCCATTCAGATAATATTCTGCCTTTGTGTTTTTGCCCCCCAAAATGGATAACCTCACATTTATCCATGTTATACTGCATCTGCCATGCATTTGCCTACTCACCTAACCTATCCAAGTCACCCTGCAGCCTCTTAGCGTCCTCCTCACAGCTCACACCGCCACCCAGTTTAGTGTCATCTGCAAACTTGGAGATATTACACTCAATTCTTTCATCGAAATCATTAATGTATATTGTAAAGAGCTGGGGTCGCAGCACTGAGCCCTGCGGCACTCCACTAGCCTCTGAAAAGGACCCATTTATCCCGACTCTCTGCTTCCTGTCTGCCAACCAGTTCTCTATCCACCTCAGTATATTAACCCCAATCTCTTGTGCGGGACCTTGTCAAAGACCTTTTGAAAGTCCAAATACACCACATCCACTGGTTCTCCCTTGTCCACTCTACTAGTTACATCCTCAAAAAATTCTAGAAGATTTCCCTTTCATAAATCCACACTGACTTGGACTGATCCGGTCACTGCTTTCCAAAGTCGTTGCTATTTCATCTTTAATAATTGATTCCAACATTTTCCCCACTACTGAGTCAGGCTAACCTGGACCAAGAACAGGTTTCTTGGGTCAGGTACTGGAGGCCATTGCTGCCTAATGAAATTTAACCCCAGCTCGAATCATTGACTTCTGGAGGGAATTTCTAAGGACCTTTGAAAGCAACAATGGAATGACATTGCGGGCAGTAATCTAAACTTGTATCTTGGTATGAAGCTCTGAAGACACCTGACGCTGTTGATGACATTCCTCTAACATTGTTTCAAATTGGAATCTGAGGCCAGCCCAACCTCCTGCTATGATAGGGCATGGAAAGAAAATTGGAGAAAAGTTGGAAAAAAGGCTTAAGATGAGGAAGCAATCTCGTTGTGCGAGGCCCCTTGGGGAAGAGTGACCATAATATGGTGGAATTCTACATTAGATTTGTCAAGCATAATTTCCCTTTCATAAATCCATGCTGACTTGGTCCGATCCTGTCACTGCTTTCCAAATGCGCTGCTATTTCATCCTTAAATGATTGATTCCAACATTTGCTCCACTACTGATATCACGCTAACTGGTCTATAATTATCCGTTTTCTCTCTCCCTCCTTTTTCAAAAAGTGGTGTTACATTAGCTATCCTCCAGTCCATAGGAACTGATCCAGAGTTGATAGACTGTTGGAAAATGATCACCAATGCATCCACTATTTCTCGGGCCACTTCCTTAAGTACTCTGGGATGCAGACTATCAGGCCCCGGGGATTTATCGTCCTTCAATCCCATCAATTTCCCTAACAAAATTTTGCACTTTATAAGGATATCCTTCAGTTCCTCCTTCTCACTAGACCCACTGTCCCCTAGTACATTCAGAAGATTATTTGTGTCTTCCTTCGTGAAGACAGAACCAAAGTATTTGTTCAACTGGTCTGCCATGTCTTTGTTCCCCATTATAAATTCACCTGAATCCAACTGCAAGGGACCTACATTTGTCTTCACTAATCTTTTTCTCTTCACATGTTTATAGAAGCTTTTGCAGTCAGTTTTTATGTTCCCTGCAAGCTTCCTCTCGTACTCTATTTTCCCCCTCTTAATTAAACCCTTAGTCCTCCTCTGTTGAATTCTAAATTGCTTTTCTTAGCCAATTTATATGCCTCTTCCTTGGTTTTAACACTGTCCTTAATTTCCCTTGTTAGCCACAGTTGAGCCACCTTCCCCGTTTTATTTTTACTCCAGACATGGATGTACAATTGAAGTTCATCCATGTGATCTTTAAATGTTTGCCATTGCTTATCCACCGTCAACCCTTTAAGTATCCTTTGCCAGTCAATTCTAGCCAATTCACGCCTCATACCATTGAAGTTACCTTTCCTTAAGTTCAGGACCCTAGTTTCTGAATTAACTGTGTTACTCTCCATCTTAATAAAGAATTCTACCATATTATGGTCACTCTTCCCCAAGGGGCCTCGCACAACAAGATTGCTAATTAGTCCCTTCTCATTACACATCACCCAGTCGAGGATGGCCAGCTCTCTAGTTGGTTCCTCGACATATTGGTCTAGAAAACCGTCCCTAATACACTCCAGGAAATCCTCCTCCACCACATTGCTATCAGTTTGGTTAGTCCAATCAATGTGTAGATTAAAGTCACCCATGATAACTGCTGTATCTTTATTGCACGCATCTCTTATTTCTTGTTTGATGCGGTCCTCAACCTCACTACTACTGTTTGGTGGTCTGTACACAACTCCCACTAGCGTTTTCTGCCCTTTGGTATTCCACAGCTCCACCCATACCGATTCCACATAATCCAGGCTAATGTCCCTCCTTAATATTACATTAATTTCCTCTTTAACCAGCAGCACCACCCCGCCTCCTTTTCCTTTCTGTCTATCTTTCCCAAATGTTAAAAAGCCCTGGATGGTGAGTTTCCAGCCTTGGTCACCCTGGAGCCATGTCTCCGCGATGCCAATTACATCATATCCGTTAACTGCCATCTGCGCTGTTAATTAGTCCACCTTATTCCAAATATTCCTCGCATTGAGGCAGAGAGCCTTCAGGCTTGTCTTTTTAAACACACTTTTCCCCTTTAGAATTTTGCTGTAATGTGGCCCTTTTTGTTTTTTGCCTTGGGTGTCTCTGCCCTCCACTTCTACTATTCTCCTTTCTATCTTTTGCTTCTGCCTCCATTTTATTTCCCTCTGCCTCCCTGCATAGGTTCCCATCCCCCTGCCATGTTAGTTTAACTCCTGCCCAACAGCACTAGCAAACACTACCCCAGGACATTGGTTCCGGTCCTGCCCAGGTGCAGACCGTCCGGTTTGTACTGGTCCCACCTCCCCCAGAACTGGTTCCAAAGTCCCAGGAATTTGAATCCCTCCCTCTTGCACCACTCCTCAAGCCACGTATTCATCTGAGCTATCCTGCGATTCCTACTTTGACTAGCACGTGGCACTGGTAGCAATCCTGAGATTACTACTTTTGAGGTCCTACTTTTTAAATTTAACTCCTAGCTCCCTAAATTTGTCTCGTAGGACCTCATCCCGTTTTTTACCAATATGATTGGTATCTATATGCACCACGACAACTGGGTGTTCACCCTCCCTTTTCAGAATGTCCTGCACCCACTCAGAAATCCTTGACCCTTGCACCAGGGAGGCAACATACCATCCTGGAGTCTCGGTTGCGGCTGCAAAAATGCCTATTTATTCCCCTTACAATCGAATCCCCTATCACTATAGCTCTCCCACTCTTTTTCCTGCCCTTCTGTGCAGCAGAGCCACCCACGGTGGCATGAACTTGGCTGCTGCTGCCCTCCCCTGATGAGTCATCCCCCTCAACAGTACCCAAAGTGGTGTATCTGTTTTGCAGGGGTATGACCGCAGGGGACCCCTGCACGACCTTCCTTCCACTGCTCTTCCTGTTGGTCAACCATCCCCTATCTGGCTGTGTACCCTTTACCTGCGGTAAGACCAACTCGCTAAACTTGCTATTCACGTCATTCTCAGCATCGTGGATGCTCCAGAATGAATCCACCCGCAGCTTCAGAGCCGCAATGCAGTCCGTCAGGAGCTGGAGGCGGATATACTTCCCGCACTCGTCGTCGTCAGGGACACCGGAAACGTCCCTGACTTCCCACATAGTACAGGAGGAGCATAACACGTGTCCGAGCTGTCCTGCCATGACTTAACCCTTAGATTAACTTAATTTGGCAACAACAATGCTAAAGATTACTTACTGATATAGAAAAGGAAAAGAAAAACTATTTACCAATCACCAACCCCTTTGGCTGTGACGTCACCTTTCGATTTCTTTCTACTACTTTTTTGCCTCCCTGCTGCAGCTGCACTGGTAGGCCTCCGACTCCCCGGACTTTTATAGGCAGCCTCCTCGATGCATGCGCTCGAAGTCCCGCTGCCTCCGACTCCCCGGACTTTTATAGGCCGCCTCCTTGACGCACCCGCTCGAAGATGACTATTTGCAATCTCAGTGTTTCAGTCCTGCCTCAGCCACTGAAACCCTAGTCATCTCTCGACTTCACTATTCCCATACCCTCCTGGCCAACCAGTCAGAATAACTTGTGGTTCTTTTGTCTGAACATTTTTCCAGCATTTGAGTTTTGAAAATTGATCAGCACTGCTCTAATGGCTGATGGGTGCAGAGGGTATATGGAGGACAAACAAACGAATAGTACAAATTAAAATATCTCTACATTTAAGTAGCGTAAGTTTAGAGACCATTAGAAGATCATTTATTTTGTCAGGGAACTACTGAAGTGGATTTTTAATTTGCTTCGGAGAGGGAAAGTGCAGAATTGACAAAAAGTTACTGAAAAACATTTATCTAATTCCAGATCATGTCTTCAGAAAATCCCAATGAACTACTTTTAAATTTGTGTCACTATTATACAGGCATAAAGGAGGATCTGGGTGTATTGTTGCACATACTTTAAGAAATATCCAAGTTATAATAAACTATTTTTTGATCCTTCAAAAGTGCCCCATTTGCCAAGTTGCACACTGGAGCACACACAGCCTGGTTGATGATTTTGCTGACAAGACACGTACATTAAAGATCTTTCCGCTCTAATGCAAAAAAACAATTTTATCTACAAATTTTTATCTACAATTGACTAAGTTCAATTATTATGCCATTACCTGGACATTATCTCATTGCTGTTTATGGGACCTTGCTGACCGCAAATTGGCTGTCACGTTTCCCTACATTACAACCATGATACACTGCAAAAGTACTTCATTGGCTGCAAAGTGGTTGTGAAATATGCTATATAAATGCAAGTTTACTCTCTATTGGGGACAACATTATTGAATTATGTTGCTTAACCTAGTTTTATCAATTATAAAACAGACTTTAGTCCCAAAAGTGTGAACAGAGCAGTATATTATAAAATATTAATTCCTGCACAAATCTTCAAATTAAAACTATATTACATTCGAATCCTGTTCAAATACCTGTTATACAGGTACAGTACCATAGGGCTCAAGTTTCGGCTCAAGTTGCTCCTATTTTTTTGGAGCAACTAGTTTAGAATGGAGCATCTTAGAAATTGCAATTCTCGGCATTTAGTTTGCTCCAATTCTAGTGAGTTAGAATAGTTTCATTTTAGAACAGGTTTTTTTTTCAAAAGCAGGTGTGTCCAGCCACTTACGCCTGTTTTGCAAGTTTAGGCAGCGAAGACTTACTCCATTTTAAGTTAGTTTGCAGTAAGTGTAGATTTTTGTACGCTCAGAAAAACCTTGCCTACACTTTATAAATTAGGCGCAGGGACCAAGAGATGGGTGGGGGGAGTTAGAGAGTGAAGTTACAGAGTGAAGTTAGGGAATTTTAGGGAGAGTGTTTGCTAGTGCTGTTGGGGAGGAATTAAACTAATATGGCAGGGGGATGGGAACCAATGCAGAGAGACAGAGGGAAACAAAAAGGAGGCAAAAGCAAAAGACAGAAAGGAGATGAGGAAAAGTGGAGGGCAGAGAAACCCAAGGCAAAGAACAAAAAGGGCCACTGTACAGCAAAATTCTAAAAGGACAAAGTGTGTTAAAAAAACAAGCCCTGAAGGCTTTGTGTCTTAATGCAAGGAGTATCCGCAATAAGGTGGATGAATTAACTGTGCAAATAGATGTTAACAAATATGATGTGATTGGGATTACGGAGACGTGGCTCCAGGATGATCAGGGCTGGGAACTCAACATCCAGGGGTATTCAACATTCAGGAAGGATAGAATAAAAGGAAAAGGAGGTGGGGTAGCATTGCTGGTTAAAGAGGAGATTAATGCAATAGTTAGGAAAGACATTAGCTTGGATGATGTGGAATCTATATGGGTAGAGCTGCAGAACACCAAAGGGCAAAAAACATTAGTGGGAGTTGTGTACAGACCTCCAAACAGTAGTAGTGATGTTGGGGAGGGCATCAAACAAGAAATTAGGGGTGCATGCAATAAAGGTGCAGCAGTTATAATGGGTGACTTAAATATGCACATAGATTGGGCTAACCAAACTGGAAGCTATACGGTGGAGGAGGATTTCCTGGAGTGCATAAGGGATGGTTTTCTAGACCAATATGTCGAGGAACCAACTAGGGGGGAGGCCATCTTAGACTGGGTGTTGTGTAATGAGAGAGGATTAATTAGCAATCTCATTGTGCGAGGCCCCTTGCAGAAGAGTGACCATAATATGGTGGAATTCTACATTAGGATGGAGAATGAAACAGTTAATTCAGAGACCATGGTCCAGAACTTAAAGGGGGGTAACTTTGAAGGTATGAGGCGTGAATTGGCTAGGATAGATTGGCGAATGATACTTAAGGGGTTGACTGTGGATGGGCAATGGCAGACATTTAGAGACCGCATGGATGAATTACAACAATTGTACATTCCTGTCTGGCGTAAAAATAAAAAATGGAAGGTGGCTCAACCGTGGCTATCAAGGGAAATCAGGGATAGTATTAAAGCCAAGGAAGTGGCATACAAATTGGCCAGAAATAGCAGCGAACCCAGGGACTGGGAGAAATTTAGAACTCAGCAGAGGAGGACAAAGGGTTTGATTAGGGCAGGGAAAATGGAGTACGAGAAGAAGCTTGCAGGGAACATTAAGGCGGATTGCAAAAGTTTCTATAGATATGTAAAGAGAAAAAGGTTAGTAAAGACAAACGTAGGTCCCCTGCAGTCAGAATCAGGGGAAGTCATAACGGGGAACAAAGAAATGGCAGACCAATTGAACAAGTACTTTGGTTCGGTATTCCCTAAGGAGGACACAAACAACCTTCCGGATATAAAAGGGGTCAGAGGGTCTAGTAAGGAGGAGGAACGGAGGGAAATCCTTATTAGTCGGGAAATTGTGTTGGGGAAATTGATGGGATTGAAGGCCAATAAATCCCCAGGGCCTGATGGACTGCATCCCAGAGTACTTAAGGAGGTGGCCTTGGAAATAGCGGATGCATTGACAGTCATTTTCCAACATTCCATTGACTCTGGATCAGTTCCTATCGAGTGGAGGGTAGCCAATGTAACCCCACTTTTTAAAAAAGGAAGGAGAGAGAAAACAGGGAATTATAGACCGGTCAGCCTGACCTCAGTAGTGGGTAAAATGATGGAATCAATTATTAAGGATGTCATAGCAGCGCATTTGGAAAAAGGTGGCATGATAGGTCCAAGTCAGCATGGATTTGTGAAAGGGAAATCATGCTTGACAAATCTTCTGGAATTTTTTGAGGATGTTTCCAGTAAAGTGGACAAGGGAGAACCAGTTGATGTGGTATATTTGGACTTTCAGAAGGCTTTCGACAAGGTCCCACACAAGAGATTAATGTGCAAAGTTAAAGCACATGGGATTGGGGGTAGTGTGCTGACGTAGATTGAGAACTGGTTGTCAGACAGGAAGCAAAGAGTAGGAGTAAATGGGTACTTTTCAGAATGGCAGGCAATGACTAGTGGGGTACCGCAAGGTTCTGTGCTGGGGCCCCAGCTGTTTACACTGTACATTAATGATTTAGACGAGGGGATTAAATGTAGTATCTCCAAATTTGCGGATGACACTAAGTTGGGTGGCAGTGTGAGCTGCGAGGAGGATGCTATGAGGCTGCAGAGTGACTTGGATAGGTTAGGTGAGTGGGCAAATGCATGGCAGATGAAGTATAATGTGGATAAATGTGAGGTTATCTACTTTGGTGGTAAAAACAGAGACAGATTATTATCTGAATGGTGACAGATTAGGAAAAGGGGAGGTGCAACGAGACCTGGGTGTCATGGTACATCAGTCATTGAAGATTGGCATGCAGGTACAGCAGGCGGTTAAGAAAGCAAATGGCATGTTGGCCTTCATAGCGAGAGGATTTGAGTACAGGGGCAGGGAGGTGTTGCTACAGTTGTACAGGGCCTTGGTGAGGCCACACCTGGAGTATTGTGTACAGTTTTGGTCTCCTAAATTAAGGAAGGACATTCTTGCTATTGAGGGAGTGCAGCGAAGATTCACCAGACTGATTCCCGGGATGGTGGGACTGACCTATCAAGAAAGACTGGATCAACTGGGCTTGTATTCACTGGAGTTCAGAAGAATGAGAGGGGACCTCATAGAAACGTTTAAAATTCTGACGGGTTTAGACAGGTTAGATGCAGGAAGAATGTTCCCAATGTTGGGGAAGTCCAGAACCAGGGGTCACAGTCTAAGGATAAGGGGTAAGCCATTTAGGACCGAGATGAGGAGAAACTTCTTCATCCAGAGAGTGGTGAACCTGTGGAATTCTCTACCACAGAAAGTAGTTGAGGCCAATTCACTAAATATATTCAAAAGGGAGTGAGATGAAGTCCTTACTACTCGGGGGATCAAGGGGTATGGCGAGAAAGCAGGAAGGGGGTACTGAAGTTGCATGTTCAGCCATGAACTCATTGAATGGCAGTGCAGGCTAGAAGGGCTGAATGGCCTACTCCTGCACCTATTTTCTATGTTTCTATGTTAACACTTCACTTCTACAAATAAAGAGCCATCATGAATAATAAAAGATAAATAAATGAAACAAAAAATAAATTAAATTTTCCTACCTGTCTGAAGCAGCAGCAGCAGGCACCGAGCTGTTTACGAGTTCGGCCAGGGGATAGGGGCTTGAGGAGAGAGTGACGGCAGTACAGCCCAGCAGCAGCGGTTGGCTCCGAGCTGCGGAGACGAGTTCGACCGTTCGGCCAGGGGATAGGGGCATGAGGAGAGAGCGAGGTCAGAACAGCCCGGCAGCACCAGGCTCCGAGCTGCAAAGACAAATTCGGCAGTTCAGCCAGGGGATAGGGGAGGTGTGCAAAGCACCGGGAGGGAGAGCCAGCCAGCAAGTTTAAAAGTTTAATTTGTACTTTAAGTATGGGTGCTGCATTATCAACACCACAGATTATGCAATGGTTCTCCATCAATTCGCTGCAGAGAAGAGAATTGATTCGAGCTCACCGCACCAGGAACGTCATAGCCCGTAGGCTGATGGACAGGAGGCCTTACCCACGTCGGCAATATCGAGCCAAGCGTTCGTACCTGGACATGAGCAAGGCTGATTGTGTCAAAAGGCTGCGTTTCCACAGAGAAGTTGTCGTTGAGATCTGTGATATGCTGAGAGCAGATTACAGCAGAGAAGCAGAACACCGACTGCCTTGTCTGTTGAAGTGAAGGTTCCAGCTGCACTTTCCTTTTATGCCTCGGGATCATTTCAAGTTACAACTGGAGATGTGTGCGCCATCTCTCAACGTGTAATACATGGCTGCGTTTACCAGGTCACAGCTGCACTGTATGCACGGAGGAATGACTTCATCAAGCTCCCAATGACCGGCCAAGCAATGCATGACAGGGCTGTGGGTTTCTCCAGGATTGCTGGCTTCCCAAAGGTACAGGGCTGCATTGATTGTACCCACATCGCCTTGCAAGCACCTGTGGAGGATGCCGAGCAGTACAGGAATAGAAAAGGTTTCTGTTGTGTATGGAGATGGAGTCAGACTGAACACTGAGAAGCTCAAAGTAAAGTATTTTATTGCAGGTCTCCAGAGTGCCTCTCCAACCTGTGAAGCCTCCTTAAATACCTGTGCAGCCTCCTTAAATACCTGTGCTCCCAAGGGATTATGGGATCCCTTGGGACTCCAGGGGATAAGCCCTCTGGTGGCTGTACAGAGTAAATACAAGTATACAAATATAACAGTTTCCACTCCATTAATGTGCAGCTCGTGTGTGACGACAAGCAGCACATCAAGTCAGTCGATGCGAGATACCCTGGCAGCACCCATGATGCGTTCATCCTACGCGACAGCGTTATATCTGACATGTTTCAGCAGCAGCCAGAAGGGCAGAGCTGGCTACTGGGAGACAAAGTGTACGGCCTCGCCACCTGGCTCATGACGCCCCTACGCGCAACATCAGTACAACATGTCGCACATTGCGACGCGCAACATCATAGAGAGGACCATTGGCATCTTGAAACAGCGTTTCCGATGCCTGGACCATTCCGGAGGCCACTTGCAATACTCACCTAGTGTCGGTCAGTTCACTGTTGTGTGCTGCATGCTGCATAACATAGCCATCATGAGGCAGCAGGAGCGGGTAGTGGAACCAGAAGACCCATATGAGGGGAGAGTGCCTGATGATAGTAATTTGGAAGAGCAGAATGAGGATGATGACGATCAGGAAAGCATGCAAGTGCCTGATGCCGGAGCACGAGGTCGGAGGAGGGCGGTCCATCGTACTCCTTTAACGATTGCTCGAGCCCTGCACCAGCATCTCATCCGTGAACGCTTCAATTACTGATGCCTGAGGGCTCTGCGACAACTGTTGCACATGGACATGTTTATTTTTTGGAGTTGTTCCTATGTTGTGTTGTGTTAATGGAACACGATTCAGTTTTAATGAAAAAATATTTTATTGAAAAGTTCACGTTAGTGTAATAAAATATTTGTTGTATCAAACTTTAATTTTTAATATGACTCTAAGATCACTTAAAAACTTTATCACTTTTAAGTTGTAAAGTTACAAAACTTACAAAACAATTTCAATTTGAAAAAAGTTACTACAGCTACATCAAGAACAAGAACAAAAGCATCAAAGAAAGGCTGCAACCATCTCTCATCCACATCTCGGTGAATGTTCACTTCTTCATGGGGGTGTCATTTGATTGGTCGGGCTGTGTGCCCTTATTGCAGCAGCTACCTCCATGAGGGCCTATGCCGTTCACTTGCACTCCCTTGGACATTCCCTCCCTCATTTCTCCCGTCAGTACCGTTACCTCTTCACCCACTGCACTGCACTGACGCTGCCCATGAGTGATCGGGTATGGTCATTGCTCTCCACACCCAATGCCACAACCTGAGCCACATCTGTTGCACACTGCATCTCAGGAGAGCGTGTTTCCTCCTCTGCCTAGGTCTGCCTCGCAGCACCACTCCAGCGGGAGGCGCAGGCTGGGACGGTGGGACCCTGGGTGTTCCAAATGGCACCACTCCAGTGGGAGCCACGGGCTGGGACGGTGGGGCAGTGGGTGTAAACTGCTGCATTACACCAGCAGCACCACTGGAACCCGCAACATCGGAATCTGTGAAACCATGGAAGGTGGAACCAGAGCCTATGCAAGAGTCTGAAACACTGATGTCCGTTGATGTGGGCTCATAAATATTAAGTTCTAAAGGTCTCCCCTGCAGTCCACGTCTGCAATCACCCTTGGTCTGGATTATCTGCATCTGGTTCTTCTTCTGGATCGGCATCATCTTCTGCAAAATATATCAGAACATTCAAATGTTTAGCAGCACAGGAGGGGGCAGGATGGGTGGCATGAGTACTCTCACACATAGCAGGCCAGCAGATTGATTTGAAGGGCCATGATGCATTTTCAGGACTTAGCCCCTCCCTCACGTGTAGGCCCAGCTTGTGCTGCACTGATTGCTTTTCTCCATGTACAACTCATCAAAGCAGCGACCCTCTGTTCCAAGGGTGTCAGTGGGATGCAGATTTGGCACGCCTCCTCCTGTTCGAGTTCTTTCCCTTTTGTTGTGGGCCAATTTCTTCTGCAAAGATTAAAATATAACTTTTTACAGAGTGTGTTTTTCTGCAGGGTGGGACATATACAGATGGTCACATTTCCAATTACGATTCCATTGAAAAATGAAAATATTACTTACACTAACTACTTGACCACGGTCGTGCCATTTCTTTTTACACTGGCCTCCAGATCTCCTGGTGTGCACCATTGCGCAGTAATCTTCTGCAACTTGGTTCCAGTGTTTCATCATTTCTTTGGGTGGCACTTTTGTGCAACCTCTGTTGCTGGTATCCAGCTCCTGCCATCTCTGCTCAATTACATTAACTAATGTCTCCACTTCCTTATGCAAGAAATTCTTTGTTCTTGGTGGACATTGTTTCATTGCTGTATTGAAATGACACTCTGATTTTTCAAAACACACAGTCCTTATTTTGCATGCACCTATGCAGCACTTGTTCTGGAAGTTTGACAGCAACAAACAGCACTCACTGATTTCAGCAGGTGATTTCTTCCACAGTGCTGCTAAAAGCACTCCTTCAGGCAGAAAAATAAAACGCTCAAGCCTTTCCGCAGCTCCACAAAAGCAAACAGCACTGTTCTTCATCTACCTTTAAAAATGGCCAGGTGCCAATGTTTGTCTCCTACTGTGCTAACTACTTGACCAAGTTCTTCGACGCGATGCCTTGGCCTTGCCCCCAGCAGCTCCTGCTGCGTGCGCCGACCTGGAACTGGCCCGAAAAATATCGCAGAATACAGAGGTAGGCAATAGGCGCACTTTTTGTTCTACGAAATAGGCGTGTCTCTCGGAGGTGTGCCGCTCTGAGGGAAAGCCGAAACTTGAGCCATAGTATGGATACATTTAAAATTAAGTTCCTCTAAAATCATCTCTGATAAATGTTACTTTTTTCCCCCCGTAAAGTTTATTTATTCTGAAAATTAATCTCAAACTATCAGATGAATGTCTAATTTATTGCTTTCGAGACAGATGGCACCATTACTTAAGCAAATCTTCCACAATTTTGATATTTTGCCAAAAGTGAGAATTAAAATGTCATGGCTACAATGTTTCAAAGGGCACAGAGAGCGAAGCAGGTGTATTCAATCCAGACGAACAGAGGTTCAAGTCCCAGGGCTGCCTGTAACTTAAGCTCACTTACCACCGCTTGGCAGCAAGCTTCCGGATCTTTATTTGATAGAGTACCTTACTATGGTGGAAAAGGAACAAGAACATGATTTACTTCAGAGTGTCAGCTGTGGCTCAGTGGGTATCACTCTCGCCTCTGAGTTAGAAGGTTGTGGGTTCAAATCCCACTCCAGGGTCTTGAGCACACAAATTTAGGCTGACACTCCAGTGCAGTGCTGAGAGTGTGCTGCACTGTTGGAGGTGCCGTCTTTCAGATAAGATGTTAAACCGAGGTCCCGTCTGCTCTCAGGTGGACGCAAAAAATCCCATGGCACTATTTCAAAAGAAGAGCAGGGGAGTTATCCCTGGTGTCTTGGACACTATTTATCCCTCAAATCAACATAACAAAAACAGTTTATCTGCTCATTATCATATTGCTGTTTGTGGGAGTTACTGTGCGCAAATTGGCTGCCGCATTTCCCACATTTTACAACAGTGACTACGCTCCAAAAAAGTACTTCATTCTCTCTAAAGCGGTTTGAGTCGTCTAGTGGTTGTGAAAGACGCTATATAAATGTATGTCTTTCTTTCTTTTCATTGAAAACATATATCCCGTTAAGCATTTGAAAACTGCCATTGGCAGCAATGAAGTGCAGGTTACAGCCCAGATCATTTCACCTTTCAAATTGAAGGTTGTTGCAAGGCAAGGGGTGACTTCTATGAGAAATCTAGGGGGATCAGGGATTTAAATTTTTTAAAAAACATATCTGGTCCAACATCCAAATTTCATATACAAATCCTATGTGAAAGTCATATAGCAGTACAAAATGAATGGTCATCAACAGAAGCAACATTCAGTTAGATAATACCAACATTGTAAGTGCTTCAGATACCTACTCAGAAGCCATGAAAAGGGCCTGAATGACGCTGTTCATGTAGCAGGTATTGCCTAGGTTGGCCAGTCCTATCCTTCCTGTATCTGATTTTGTAGCAAGTCTTGGATACAAAGATGCCAATGGATTTTTCTGTGATGTCCAGGCATTCTGATTGAGCAGATGCTTTATTTTCTCGTCATTTGGAATTGGAAGGTCCTAACAGAGGCATACATTTTTATCTGATAACATTAATAAAGCCACACAAGATTGTATCACAATTTTACCCAAGCCATTTTTTTTTGTACAGAACCTTTCACTGCAACTACAGGTTATCAGCACCTATCTAGTAATGGGACAAAGTAAATCTCTGACACCAGTATCAAAAACAACCTTATTAGTTTACTCCAGATACTGAGACAAGGGTCGAACCTCTTTGTTTAAACTGAATTGATAAAAAGGAGAACTGATATTTTTTGCTTAAACAACTTATTGTTTAGCTGCTTCTAGTGCAGCAACACAAGATAATATTTGACAGGAGTAAAATTGGATGAATGCTGCGATTTCCCCCCCCACCCCCCCCCCCCATTCTCAATAGCTTTAAATAATTTGCATAGAGAGTCCAATTAGGTCAAATAAGTGATTTGCAGTGTTGGATAGGAGTCAAGAATGTATACCAGGAGTTGGGGGCCTGGGGGGTGGGGGTGGGGGGGGAGAAAGAGAAAGGAGAGAAAAGGAGAGCATGTATGTGAAAGGTAAGAGTGCAAAAGGGATAGAAAGCACACAAGAGAATAGAAAGACAGCACATGCAAAAAAAAAAGTGACAGAAAATGCACACCACTGTATTAGCATCATAGTGGCTTTCCCCTGAACTTAGTCTGGAAGTTTTTTCCCAACAAGCCTTACTGACTTTATTTCTAATTGATTGATTGATGTGCCAGGCGGACTACTGTACTGTTGGTTTACCCTGAAGTCAGCCCTTTTGCACATAGGTACCGCATCCAGTGAGGGACTCACCTCTTATCACTGTCAACAGTGGGTGAGGCTGTTACCCTGTAGTGTACTGTCTTTGTGACCATTATGGATAATCTAGTTCCAAGGCCCAATCAATATGTACTTTTTGGGAAAGGGGCCACCAATGGAACAGCAGAAATTAAGTGATGCATTAAAAGTATGATGAAAGGTCATCAACCTGAAACGTCAACTTTGTTTCCCTCTCCACAGATGCTATCTGACCTGCTGAGTATTTACAGAATTTTGTGTTTTTATTAAAAGTCAGGTACCGAGGACAGTATTGACTTCTGCCATCAAACCTGAAATTTTGCCGACATCAACTAATTCTCCCCCTTCCCATAAAGGGGAAATCAGATCTCCAAGTACTGTAAGCTTGTATCTCCTGCTGGTATCGGCTGCAGTTGGAACTTCTCGTAATCGATTAGGAATCCCAGTTTTTGGACTATAGCGAATAGTGATGGTAGGTCTCAGGCTCAGAGCTCTGATGAACCAATCATCAAGGTACAGATAGAAATGATGCATTCTAAGAATAGTATGCCCACAGGCATATTAATTACTGCAAAAAAACTAAGTCTTAACAAAATACACAACTAAAATATTTGATTGCATGATGTTTTTTTACTTAATGTGCTTGAATTATCCACTTTATTTTGTTGTATATACATATTAAACACTAGGGTTGACCAACATTAAAATACAATTGAAGGAAGGGAGTGAACTGATCAAATTATTGTCTATCATTTACCTTTAGTGCCTCTATGACAGGCTTATAGAGGTCAGGGAAGCCTGAAAATCGAAAAATCATGCAGTGCACTAATTCAGACAGTTGTTGAAGACAGTTTGTACCAGAGTTAGATTCCTCTTTAGACAGTGACGCCATTAATTTGGGAATGTTAGGGACAAGCTGTGGAGTAAAAAGATGAGACAAATTACTGCAAATAAAACTTTAAGCCTTAAATAAATGTATAACTAAAATATTTGATTGCATTAAGTATTTTTATAATTGAACTTGGCATTCCATTTGGTTCTACAACTAATTTCAGTAAGCAGCTACAACATTAATGTACATTATACGGAATGCTTATACCCATGATACAACACAGCCTACTGAGCCTACATTTTTCCAGTCGATACATAAATTGCACTAGTAAATAAAAATGTAATGATGGGAGCCAATTTTATAAAAGCATTCTCCTGGATTTTAACAGGAAATCCAGGAATCCAATGAGTTGAAGGCGGGGCAGCACTTACAGCAGGACTCACAGCAACCAGTCTATTTTACAGCAAACAAAGTCTATTTAAACAATGCATTAGGAACACAGGAACAGGAGTAGGCCATTGAGCCCCTCAAGCCTGTTCCACCAATCAATGAGATCAGGGCTGATCTGCGACCTAACTCCATATACCCGCCTTTGGCCCATATCCCTCAATACCTTTGGTTAACAAAAAGCTATCAATCTCAGATTTAAAATGAATTGATCTAGCATCAATTGCCGTTGGCAGAAGAGAATCACAAACTTCTACCATCTTTATTTCACTCCTGGAAGTTCTGGCTTTAATTTTTAGATTATGCCCCAGTCCTAGAATCCTCACCAGCGGAAATATTTTATTTCCATTTACCCTATCCATTCCCCTTAATATCTTGAAAACTTCAATCAGATCATCCCATAACCTTCTAAATTCTAGGGAATGCAACCCTAATTTGTGTAATCTCTCCTCATAATTAGGGTACCATTCTGGTAAACCTATGCTGCAGTCCCTCCAAGGCCAATATATCCTTCCTACGTTGTGGTGCCCAGAACTGTTCACAGTACTCCAGGTGCAATCTAACCAGAGTTTTGTATAGCTGCAAACAGTCCAGAGTCTATTTTTTTTTAAAGTCTCTATGAAGTACAGCAAGTACATGAACATGACCAAAACTATAGCAACTTTTCCCGATAAAAGCAGTGATTTCTCCAGTAAAATGCAGTAAGGGAAGGATAGTTACCTAATAAAAATTGATTATTTCTCCAGCAAAATGGAGTGAGTGGAGGATAGCTACATACAAATTACATGCATAAAATTCAATCCCAGTCACTTACAGCAGTGTGACCTCCAGGCATGATTGGCAGGGAAATTACACAATCAGCTCCATTCTGGCCAGGCATAGTGGGGACTATACTTAGCCAAAATGTTCCTGCTCTCCCACTATAAGCCCTCCATCAATAGGGCCCAAGTTTCCACACGATAAAAAACGGGCGCCCCTCCGAGCTGGGCGCCCGTTTTTCGCGCCACAAAGTGCGCCTAAAAAAAACCTCCGTATTCTCCACCACCCTGCAGGTCCTCTGGCCCTCGGCGTGGCGCAGCAGGAGCTGTAGGGGGGCGGAGCCAGGTCCCTGCGCTGAAAACAGTGCCGGGACCTCTGCACATGCGCTACAGTGGGCACGCAAGTGCAGTAGCTCCAAGCGCCCGAAACTGTGTGGGAGGGGCCCGAAGCACGCAGCCCCTAGCCCTGGCCGAATGGCCTCACTGGGGCTGCGTGAATAAGGCTCCTCCCACGGCCAGCTCCTGCTTCCTGCTGACTCCATCTCCTGCTCACCGCCCCCCCCCCCCCCCCCCGGACCCGACTGCCGTTCCAGCTCCCCCCCGCCCCCCCCCCCGGACCGGACCCGACTCGACCCGACCCGTCTGCGTCTGCCACTGCCGCTCCCGCCCGACTCGATCCGACTCTACTCCCGCCCCCGGACTGGATCCGACCTGACCTCCCCCTCCCCAACCTCCCCGCCCCCTCCTCCCCGACCTGACCTACCTCCCTCCCTCCCTCTCCCCCGCCGACCCGAACCGAACCTCTCTCCCCGACCCGACCCAATGCCACCTACCTCTGCTGCTGGGGACGGGCCCTGCCCGAAATCTCGGGCCCGGCCCATTCAGCCTTCGGTCCCGACGGCAAACCGCTTCCTAAAGGCCAGCCTGAAGAACTTTCACACAGGTAGGAACATGGTTTATTTAATCTTTTCTTTGCTTATAAATTTTTATTCAGGTTGGATTTTTTTATATAATATTTGTATAAGTATGACTAAGGATTTATTGTAGAATTTAATGACTTCCCTTCCCCCCCACCCTTCCCCCCCTCGTTCCCTAAGCCTAATTTGTAACCTGCGCCTGATTTTTTAATGTGTAGAACAGGTTTTTTCAGTTCTACAAAAATCTTCACTTGCTCCATTCTAAGTTAGTTTGGAGTAAGTTGTCACTGTGGAAACTTTGAAATCAGGCGTCAGTGGCTGGACACGCTCCCTTTTGAAGAAAAAATTCTGTTCCAAAGTGGAACTGTTCGAACTGACTAGAACTGCAGAAAAAAAAAGTGGAGAATTGCGATTTCTAAGATAGTCCGTTCTCCACCAGTCGCTCCTAAAAATCAGGCGCAAATCATGTGGAAACTTGGGCCCATAGTATCTTCTACTTAAAGCAGGGCAGCTGAGCCTATAGACTTCTTGGTGAGTTGGCAAATGAAGCATCCATTGAGAGGCAACCTGTAGCTGCACGAGAAGGAACAATCCAAGTCACACTCACCACCCACTTCCACTTTTCCCTAAAACTTCCAAACAATTTGGATAACTGAAAGAAGTCACATTTTGGGGTGGGGGCTAACAAGGGACAGGAAGGAGGTGTCAACAATACAATACATTGTTTTGAGTGCTGTTGAGGGAGATGACTCATTAGGGGAGAGCAACAGCAGCCAAGTTCATGGCACCGTGGCTGGCTCTGTTGTACAGGAGGGCATAAAAAAAAAAAGAGTGGGAGAGCGATAGTGATAGGGATTCAATCATAAGGGGAATAGATAGGCGTTTCTGCAGCCGCAATCGAGATTCCAGGATGGTATGTTGCCCTCCTGGTGCAAGGGTCAAGGATGTCTCCGAGCGAGTGCAGGACATTCTGAAAAGGGAGGAGAACAGCCAGTTGTCGTGGTGCACATTGGTACCAACGACATAGGTAAAAAAAAAGGATAAGGTCCTACGAGACGAATTTAAGGAGCTAGGAGTTAAATTAAAAAGTAGGACCTCAAAAGTAGTAATCTCGGGATTGCTACCGGTGCCACGTGCTAGTCAGAGTAGGAATCGCAGGATAGCACAGATGAATACATGGCTTGAGCAGTGGTGCAGCAGGGAGGGATTCAAATTCGTGGGGCATTGGAACAGGTTCTGGGGGAGGTGGGACCAGTACAAACCGGACAGTCTGCACTTGGGCAGGAATGGAACCAATGTCCGAGGGGGAGTGTTTGCTAGTGCTGTTGGTGAGGAGTTAAACTAATATGGCAGGGGGATGGGAACCAATACAGGGAGACAGAGGGAAACAAAAAGGAGACAAAAACAAAAGACAGAAAAGAGATGAGTAAAAGTGGAGGGCAGAGAAACCAAAGGCAAGAAACAAAAAGGGCCACTGAATATAAAAGGGCTGCAGGAGGGGTAAAAACTAAAAATCATGGTTTAAAAACTAGGATGGAAACACTCTACCTAAATGCACGCAGCATTAGAAATAAAGTAAATGAGTTGACGGCACAAATCATTACAAATGGGTATGATTTGGTGGCCATTACAGAAACATTGTTGCAAGGTGGCCAAGACTGGGAATTAAACATACAGGGGTATCTGACGATTCAGAAAGATAGGCAAGAAGGGAAAGGAGGTGAGGTAGCTCTGTTAATAAAGGATGATATCAGGGCAGTTGTGAGGGATGATATTGGCTCCAATGAACAAAATGTTGAATCATTGTGGGTGGAGATTAGAGATAGTAAGGGAAAAAAGTCACTGGTCGGCGTAGTTTATAGGCCCCCAAATAATAACTTCATGGTGGGGCGGGCAATAATC
Source organism: Pristiophorus japonicus (assembly GCF_044704955.1). NCBI lineage: Eukaryota > Metazoa > Chordata > Chondrichthyes > Pristiophoridae > Pristiophorus > Pristiophorus japonicus. The sequence goes on from NC_091986.1 coordinate 127,158,664, forward strand.
AAGGGAATAATGGAGGCATGTGAAAAAGGAACGGCAGTAGTTATGGGGGATTTTAACCTACATATCGATTGGTCAAATCAAATCGCAGGGGGTAGCCTGGAGGAGGAATTCATAGAATGCATACGGGATTGTTTCTTAGAACAGTATGTAACAGAGCCTACAAGGGAGCAAGCCATTTTGGATCTGGTCCTGTGTAACGAGACAGGAAAAATAAACGATCTCCTCGTAAAAGATCCTCTCGGAATGAGTGATCACAATATGGTTGAATTTGTAATACAGATTGAGGATGAGGAAGTTGTGTCAGAAACGAGCGTACTATGCTTAAACAAAGGGGACTACAATGGGATGAGGGCAGAGTTGGCTAAAGTAGACTGGAAACAAGGACTAAACGGTGGCACAATTGAGGAACAGTGGAGGACTTTTAAGGAGCTCTTTCATAATGCGCAACAAAAATATATTCCAGTGAAAAAGAAGGGCGGCAAGAGAAGAGATAACCAGCCGTGGATAACCAAGGAAATAAAGGAAAGTATCAAATCAAAGACCAATGCGTATAAGGTAGCCAAGGTTAGTGGGAAATTAGAGGATTGGGAAAATTTTAAGCACCAGCAAAGAATGACTAAAAAAGCAATAAAGGGAAGATAGATTACGAAGGTAAACTTGCGCAAAACATAAAAACAGATAGTAAAAGCTTTTACAGATATATAAAACGGAAAAGAGTGACTAAAGTAAATGTTGGTTCCTTAGAAGATGAAAAGGGGGATTTAATAATGGGAAATGTGGAAATGGCTGAGACCTTAAACAATTATTTTGCTTCCGTCTTCACAGTGGAAGACACAAAAACCATGCCAAAAATTGCTGGTCATAGGAACGTGGGAAGGGAGGACCTTGAGATGATCACTATCACTAGGGAGGTAGTGCTGGACAGACTAATGGGACTGAAGGTAGACAAGTCCCCTGGTCCTGATGAAATGCATCCCAGGGTATTAAAAGAGATGGTGGAAGTTATAGCAGATACATTTGTTATAATCTACCAAAATTCTCTGGACTGTGGGGAGGTACCAGCGGATTGGAGAGCAGCTAATGTAACGCCTCTGTTTAAAAAAGGGAGCAGGCAAAAGGCAGGTAACTATAGGCCGGTTAGTTTAACATCTGTAGTGGGGAAAATGCTTGAAACTATCATTAAGGAAGAAATAGCAGGACATCTAGATAGGAATAGTGCAATCAAGCAGACGCAGCATGGATTCATGAAAGGGAAATCATGTTTAACTAACTTACTGGAATTCTTTGAGGATATAACGAGCATGGTGGATAGAGGTGTACCGATGGATGTGGTGTATTTAGATTTCCAAAAGGCATTCGATAAGGTGCCACACAAAAGGTTACTGCAGAAGATAAAGGTACGCGGAGTCAGAGGAAATGTATTAGCATGGATAGAGAATTGGCTGGCGAACAGAAAGCAGAGAGTCAGGATAAATGGGTCCTTTTCCGGTTGGAAATCAGTGGTTAGTGGTGTGCCACAGGGATCGGTACTGGGCCCACAACTGTTTACAATATACATAGATGACCTGGAAGAGGGGACAGAGTGTAGTGCAACAAAATTTGCAGATGACACTAAGATTAGTGGGAAAGCGGGTTGTGTAGAGGACTCAGAGAGGCTGCAAGGAGATTTGGATAGGTTAAGCAAATGGGCTAAGGTTTGGCAGATGGAATACAATGTCGGAAAGTGTGAGGTCATCCACCTTGGGGGGAAAAAAAAAAACAGTAAAAGGGAATATTATTTGAATGGGGAGAAATTACAACATGCTGTGGTGCAGAGGGACCTGGGGGGTCTTTGTGCATGAAACTCTTTTGAGTTTACCTGAAAAAAAAACAAACATTAAACCGTGCCACCCGCCTGGGTGACACAGCAGACATTTTCAAGGCCCCTTTTTTTCCCCCTTTTTTTTGTGTTTTTTTGGGGGGTTTTTGGGGCGCTAAAATCACATTTTTCCAAGTGTCCCCTATAAAAGGGGAGGGGGACACTAAAAGCACCGGCAATTAAAACAAATTAAACTTTAAAACGTAAAATCAAATTAAAATTTGGTTGCCGGGCGTGATGATGCACTCCAGTCCCTCCGGTGCCCACCTCTCGCGGAAGGCCGCGAGCGTACCGGTGGACACCGCGTGCTCCATCTCCAAGGACACCCTGGACCGGATGCAAGAGCGGAAGAGAGGCAGGCAGTCAGGTTGAACGACCCCCTCGACCGCCCGCTGCCTGGACCGGCTGATGGCACCCTTGGCCGTGCCCAGGAGCAGTCCTACGAGGAGGCCTTCGGACCTACCCGCTCCCCTCCGCACAGGGTGCCCAAAGATCAGGAGAGTGGGACTGAAGTGCAGCCAGAATTTCAGGAGCAGCCCCTTCAAATAATAAAACAGGGGCTGCAACCTTGTGCATTCCATAAAAACATGGAACACGGACGACTCCAGACCGCAGAAATTGCAGGCGGCCTGGGAGTCCGTGAACCGGCTTAAAAATTTATTGCACGGCACTGCTCCGTGCACCACCCTCCAGGCCAAGTCCCCGATGAATAGTGGGAGGACCCCTGCGTAGAGTGCCCTCCATCGGGGACCCCCGCCTCCTCCGGACGGCAGGATGGTACGCCATGGCGTGTCCGGACGGCCGGCGAGGATGGCAAAGTTGAGAGTGTGCAGGAGCAGCCTGTACAGGAAACCCCTCCGCGCGGAACTGAAAGGCACGGAGGGGATTTCCCCGAGGCGGCTCAAGTTGTGAGGCGCCGGCCCCCGAGGGAGGTTCCGGGGTTTGGCGCCGATGAGGAATTCCGTCCGGACGGGGGTCAGTTCGGACGGGATCTCCCCACGTGCTTGAGCCTCCTCGATGCACCTAACGGAGTCAGGGCCCAGAGCTGTTTTTAGCGACTCGATGGCATCGGCCGCGTGGCGGACGTTGGCAGAATTTAGGCGCCGCGCCAGAATCCCAAAAGGTTAGTTTGCAGGTGCAGCAGGTAATCAGGAAGGCAAATGGAATGTTGGCCTTCATTGCTAAAGGGATGGAGTACAAAAGCAGGGAGGTGTTGCTGCAACTGTATAAGGTATTGGTAAGGCCGCACCTGGAGTACTGTGTGCAGTTTTGGTCACCTTACTTAAAGAAGGATATACTAGCTTTGGAAGGGGTACAGAGACGATTCACTAGGCTGATTCGAGAAATGAGGGGGTTACCTTATGATGATAGATTGAGTAGACTGGGTCTTTACTCCTTGGAGTTCAGAAGGATGAGGGGTGATCTTATAGAAACATTTAAAATCATGAAAGGGATAGACAAGATAGAGGCAGAGAGGTTGTTTCCATTGGTGGGGGAGACTAGAACTAGGGGGCACAGCCTCAAAATACGGAGGAGCCAATTTAAAACCGAGTTGAGAAAGAATTTCTTCTCCCAGAGGGTTGTGAATCTGTGGAATTCTCTGCCCAAGGAAGCAGTTGAGGCTGGCTCATTGAATGTTTTCAAGTCAAAGATAGATAGATTTTTAAGCAATAAGGGAATTAAGGGTTACGGGGAGAGGGCGGGTAAGTGGAGCTGAGTCCACGACCAGATCAGCCATGATCTTATTGAATGGCGGAACAGGCTCGAGGGGCTAGATGGCCTACTCCTGTTCCTAATTCTTATGTTCTTATGTTATGTAACAAGTTGCATTCATAATTCTAGCTGAATACCACTTGTCATTTATTTACTTTCCTGTTGACTTAATTTAAACAAATATATTTAACTGACAGTCATGTAACAAAAACACATACGTAGTGCAGAATACAGTCGACAATTTCCCAAGTGTCCAACCTGTTCTAAACCCTCCCCATTATAGGTTGGCCAATTTTCTCTAAAGGACAACTAAGTAGAAATCAAATAGTAGGCAAACCTGGAAGTAATCATTTAAGGATATTCGCAATTAAATCAAAAATAATTGTTCAAAAAAATATCCAGCACTTTCCTGATGCAAACAAACAGATAATTTTAAATTATTCCTGTAATTAACTCAATTTAATTCAACTGATAAGTGCTACCGTGCAAATTTCCCACTCGGTAAGATTTTCCTGAACTGCTAGTTATTTCTCAAAAATTTCAGAAGGAGGAAACATTTTTTTTTAATATATAAACTTGTCCTCTTCGTTCCCTTGCTGTTAGCTAGAATATTTCATGAAAATGGTTTAAATCCAAGAAAATAGTCACAGTATCCCACCTTGTTTTGCTCCAGCATTTTAGCCAGAGTGCAAATGTGGAGGGGGGGGGGGCACTGTTTGAGTCTTGCCTTTGCGCATGAATTAAAAAATGTCGAAGCTAAAAGACAATGCTTCAAAATTAGGACCATACCCAAGTCAAGAGATGACCCATACCTAGATAAGGGAACTGGTTGCAGAGACCCACATTCCTAAAGATCCATGGTAAGCAGTTTTAGCAATAGACTTGAGGGCACCCTACAAGGCCATAAGTTGGTACTCAGGTAACAGGGTCTTGCACATTCCTGGGAGTGACACTTCTTCAGCCAAGGTAAGAAATAAGGTCTGGCAATACGTAGCATGACCCATCTGAAGTCAGTTAACAGAGTCAGCATGGTGGGATAATTAATGACTAGAAGAACAGAGATGCATACATGCATCCCAAGATTATAAAGATAGAGCACCCCACTTCCAAAAGTCCGAAGTCCACAGCTGAGCAGGCAGCCAAGGGAGTCAGGACTGATCACCCCAGACCTAGGAACCAGGCTGTATTACTTACTCGTCACTAATGTAATCTGAAGACACTGTTGAGTCAATATATATTAAAGCTTGTTGTTGTATAAACCACTTGTGCCCAAATCACGCAGAAGTTATTGTTGAAGGATTAACAACCCTTTGTTGTGACAGTAACAATGGAAGAAATCCACTTTCACTGTTCAATTTGAGCACAAGGAAATGCTCAAGTGTCATCTGGTGTAATTTACTTGTCCAGCTTCTCATTCCATGGTGAGGCACATCCTTTCCCTGCGTACCTCCTTTCGCATGGCATAACTATATTCAGGATTTTACAATGTTGAGAATCATAGCTGCACATTGACATCCTATTGCTCTGTAGCAGCAAACCATCATCCAATGTTAGTAAAAACAGGGGTCTGGAGTTTCCGCTAGGGTTGCGCTTTTTTTCCCGGTGCAAATTCACCTGAATTCAGCCAAACCAGTGCAAATAATTGCAGAATTTAAGTGCAAGTTACATTCAGTGCAAATGGAATTTCTGCGATCTTTTGCGCTGGTTTAAAAAACATCACGCTAGAAGTCAGCCCCACCCACAAAACAGGCTATGCCCCAGATCGAATTAATCACCATTGCAAGTTTCCACTAACTTGCTAATTTGTGGACCTTAGAGGATGCTATAAAATGATGCTTTTTTGGCGCAAGGACACTAAAATAAGCACGTTTTAAAAGCTTTTGAATAGTTGTTTTTCATTTAAGAAACTGACTACTGTACACCAATCTATCTAGCAAATCAAACCTTCCTCGCAAACAGTGGACAACCATCAACCGCGATAGAACCGGACATGTTGATGCGGTCACCTTCTCCATAGATGGAAGATTAAAACATCCCTATCATGCGACTGTGGAGCTCCTGATCAGACCCTAGAGCACATCATTGAGCACTGCCCTCTGAGGAAATTCGCAGGCAGCCTACACGATATCCACGCTGTTACGCCGGAAGTTTTGGCCTGGATATCTAACTTGGATGTTGACATTTGATCTGCTTTGCTGCTACCATACGAAAGAATGGATCTGTATAGGTTTTATTTAAAAAAGTCATTTTCAGTTATTTAAAAATCAGATTACTCGCAGATGGTGGACTGATTAAAATGCTTACATTTTGTGATAAACCCCATCCTTCAGTTGGTGTAATCAAACTGCACCAAGTTACCACTCAAACACATCAAGGATTTTTTTTTTTTTTAAAGTGAGGTTCTAGAACACTGCCCGTTTGCACTGGTTCATGGCAAATGAGCTTGAGCGAAAACTTGAGGAAAAAAAACCTCAAAACAATCCTAGATTGCGCCTTAAGCGGAAACTCTACCCCCAGGGTACTGTTTATTTTAAAGATCTCTAGCTTCATGACTTCTTTTTTGTAAGTGTTAAGCAGTTTAACGCTCCTTCATTAAATTTACTAAAGACAATGTCACTGTCACAGCGAAATGAAAGTTTACCCAGTGAAGATAGTCCACTTTTGCACTAAACTGCTCATTAATGGTCAAAAATAATCCAGTATGGCGACCTACTGCATGGCCATCTTTGCAGCATACCCGATAGCTAATTCCCATCTACTCTGTCCCATCTCTTCATAATTTCTCAGCTCTGAAGCTGAATAGAGAAATAGACAAAACCAAATCTGCACCTTCAGATCACAACTACTCAAAATGTAGGTCTACCACAGCTAGTGATCTAGCACAACTGCTTTAAATAAACTATTCTACTCAAGGCCAACTTCAAATAGTGTCCAGAAACAACTTTGAATTGCTAAAAAGTATCACTTTTTTTCTGCAAGTAATGCTGTTTTAGTTCCAAATCTATAGCCATGAAAAAGTGGTTCTGTACAATGTTAAAATCAGAATAAACTGATCATTCTGATGCAAAGGTTCTAGTAAATGGTAGAAAGATACTTTTCTTCTGCACACCATCCCAACCCGCCAACTCCCCCTCCCGCAGACCAAAACTAATAATACTTACCACATGGAAAGCTTCTGGTGAATGTTGGAAACTAAGCAGCATGTATTTCAGCACATCAAGCGATCCTGTTCTGACAATTGGATAAAATAACCTCGAGAACACCTAGAAGATATAAAGCTTACATCAATGGCTGGTTTAAAGAAAGAACTTGCATTTATATAGCATGGAATGTCCCAAAGAGCTTCACAGCCAAGGAAGTACTTTTAAAAAGTGTAGTCATTGGTGTAGTACATGGAAATGTAGCAACCAATTTGCTTTTGAGACATTATGCATTATAAAAGTACACTTCATCAACATCTTCCAGAAAATATAAATGTTGTACATTAATGTATTCTAGCCTCTTAATTCATTATAAGTAGACTGTGGAAATTATTTGCTTTAGTGAAATACAGAACAAAACTTACTGCTAACAAAATGTCGCACCAACATAATGTCATCCTTGTACCTCTGAGTAAGCCAGTTACTGTCAAATTAAGAATAGCTTTGTGTTCTGGATATGTACCCAACAGGACTTGGACCGAGACTCATTTAACTTTTAAGTCTTGAAACCAGCAGAGACTCAACCTTTGGGAGTGATTTGATCCCAAGTTTCAACAGAAAAAACCAAAGCACTGTTCCATCTAATATCCCCAAACATATATTCTATACAAAACATACTGCAACCAAAGAACTTGAATAGACGGGAATTAATATTTTCTAAATCTACTCAGGAAACACAAATTCAAATATTTTAAAACTCATCTGAGACAAAGCATTTCAATAAAATTATCTAATCAAATTGTGTGCAGGGAAAGTGTCTTTTCTCCTTGTCACCATGTTAAAACAATATCAGGTCAGAAATGCCACAAACCACATCCAGAGTAAAGCTCCTATTAGCTTTAACTGATTTGCTTTAAACCCAACATTAGAAAAGGATTAACGACTGCACCACTGTAATTCTTTCCTCCTGCACCAATTCCCACGGCAGCCCAAGTAAAATTGGCAATTAAGTACTGAATCATAAGCAGGATTATGCAATGAGTCTGTACTCAATCGGAGCCAAGTCAAAGTACTCAATCATTTCATGTAGGAGCCTTACATCCTGCATAACCTGAAGACTTTTATCCCATTAGTTTGCACTAAATTTAAACCGAAATCCTGGAGGAGGAAGAAAGAATAGCAAATTTGTAGTATATTTGGAAATGGTCCAAGATGCAAAATTCCAATTGCCAACTATGCAGAGTACTAATTAACTTTCAAATAAGTGGGGTCAACTACCCAGCTCCAGTGTTTCATAATTTATTTATCCGCTTTTCTGTCACATTTGATCTTTTGTGGCTTGTTGCAACTCTTTACTACAGCCATCATCAGCAGCCATTTTATCACTACAGATCAAGTAATAATGTTTACAAAGTTAATTTGGGTGAATTAACACAGGCCAGCAGCTGAGCGGTGCAACAGTATGCAGGTAAGAAGAGCATGCAATTTAGCACACTGCAAGCTCCCCAAGGGGTAGTGGCTAAAAGAGAATCATCACTTCAAGCACTATCTTGCACCTCCTAGTTCCATTATTATTCAATGTTCAGAGGTCTGGCAAATGCTGCATTGCAATCTAAATGTTAAGTGTACTACAGTTTTGGCAATTAAAGAAAAATTTCAACATTATTGTGGCATCAACCATTGATCTACAATAGACATTTTTCATAATATGGCATTTTAGCCTCCATCAAAAACTGATTATTCTAAATAATCCATTTTTGTGCATTTTAGGTGTTGACCTCCAATCATTTTAGAATTACCCTGGTGAGGTGAAACTGACCTGTTCGATTTTTGAAAGTGTGACTTCAATCAAAATGCTGAACTTTTTTACAGCAGCCAAGCCTTTGAGTAAGCCAATAATCCACTTGTCTATGTTTTTGACTAATGGCCATGAAAGCCAGTCAACCATACTGCAATTTAGAAAAGAAGGAAGTGAGAAATTGCCATTAGATGAAAACAGAATTATCTTTGAACATTCTATCTTTTATAATCTAAAGAAGTCTTATATAAAAACGAGTGTTATTTCTAAAAACCCAAACACTTACACCCAAGCAACAGTGCCTGCTAGAAGAGAAAAGTTGAAGTAGACTCAAAATGTATAAATAATTTAGCATTAATACTGCTATTAATCATAGTATAGCAGATGTTTAATAATGTTAATAAATTTCTGTGCCCAATTCAGTTTTAGATGTCTCTGGCAAGTAAGAATTAAGTTGTACCTCATTCAACTTCCTCACTTAAGTTGTTCCTACTGTTTACGGAGTTGTTTTGGTCAATAATCAAGCTCTTAGGCTGGGTTATGCAGACCAGTTTTAATCAAATTAATTTAAGCATCATCCATAAAGGCTTAGATACAAATGGTAAATATATATAATAAATTATATAGAAGAGGAAGGGGAGAAGATTTATTCGATTAGTATAGATTGCATATTGGAATTTTGATGCAGTACTTCCTACATATCTCGTGTTTAGCATTAACATTTCCTGTAACTGGGACTAAGAGAAACTGAACAAGGAGGCACACGTTAGTTGATAGGGGACTTAACTTCAGAACCAAATAACAGACAATTCAACAAACATGGCAGCAATAAAACGCATTCAGCATAACAGTTAAAACAGAATGAAGCAATGAACAGCATTTCTTCACCAAGATCATTGAGATTAGAGTTTGAAGAAAAAAAAATTAGCTCAAAATGTTAGTTTTCTTTTTAAGAAAGTTAACAATTGTACCATTGGGATAGAAGAGGGTTAGGTAAGAATGATTCAGCGGTTACAAAAAAAAACAGAATTTTATTTAAAAACTCCAACCCTACATTTCCAAACCTAGAATAACTAAATATTGGCATGGAGCTTGGTGATGCTGACACTGTAGTTAAGGAGGAGTGTGAAATATTTGATGGGCTAAACATAGTGGGAGACAAAATATTAAACGGATGTACATCTTTGAAAGTAGCTAAATCACCAGGTCTGAATGAAATGTGTTCCAGGCTGTTAAGAGAAGCAAGTGAGTGGGCAAAACACTTTGGCAGAAAAAAAATCAAAGAGCAAGTTATTATTCAAATGGAGAAAGATTGCAAAGTGCTGCAGTACAGCAGGACCTGGGGGTACTTGTTCATGAAACGCAAAAGGATAGTATGCAGGTACAGCAAGTGATCAAAAAGGCCAATGGTATCTTGGCCTTTATTGCAAAGAGAATGGAATATAAAAGCAGGGAAGTCTTGCTACAACTATATAAGGTATACGTGAGACCACAACCTGGAATACTGCAGCAGTTTTGGTTTCCATATTTACAAAAAGGATATACTTTCTTTGGAGGCAGTTCAGAGGAAGTTCACTTGGTTGATTCCGGGAATGAGGGAGTTGACTTAGGAGGAAAGGTTGAGTAGGTTGGGCCTCGACTCATTGAAATTCAGAAGAATGAGGGGTGATCTTATCGAAACGTGTAAGATTATGAGGGGTTTGACAAGGTGGATGCAGAGAGGATGTTTCCATTGATGGGGGAGTCTAGATCTAGAGGGCATGATCTTAGAATAAGGGGCCGCCCATTTAAAACAGATGAGGAGAAATTTCTTCTCAGAGGGTTGTAAATCTGTGGAATTCACTGCTTCAGAGAGCTGTGGAAGCTGGGACATTGAATAAATTTAAGACAGAAACTTAAAAGATAAGGGAATAAGGGGTTATGAGGAGTGGGCGGAAGGGAATAAGGGGTTATGAGGAGTGGGCGGAGAAGTGGAGCTGAGTCCATGATCAGATCAGCCATGATCTTATTGAATGGCGGAGCAGGCTCGAGAGGCCGTATGGCCTATTCCTGTTCCTATTTCTTATGTTCTTATGTAAATAGCGGAGGCTCTGAACATCATTTTCCAATTCTCTCTGGCTACAGGCATAGTGTCAGAGGAGTGGAGGACTGTTTAGGTTGTACCGTTGTTTACAAAAGGGAGTAAGGGATAGACTGAGTAATTACAGGCCAATCAGCCTAACCTCAGTGGTGGGCAAATTATTGGAAAAAGTTCTGAGAGTCAGTATTAATCGTCATTTAGAAAGGCATGGATCAATCAAGGACAGTCAGCGTGACTTTGTTAAGAGAAGGTCATGTCTGACTAACTTGATTGAATTTTTTTGAAGAGGCAACATGGAGGGTCAATGAAGGTAGCACATTTGATCTAGTCTACATGGATTTTAGCAAGGCTTTTGACAAGGTCCCACACATGGCAGACTGGTCAGAAAAGTAAAAGCCAATGGGATCTAAGGGAAATATATCCAAAATTAGCTCAGGTTAAGGAGAAAGGACAGGGTAATGGTCGACTGGTGGTTTTGTGACTGGAAAGCTATTTCCAGTGGGATTCCACAGGGCTCGGTACTAGGTCCCTTGTTTTTTGTGGTATACATTAACGATCTAGATTTGAATATAGGGAGTATGATTAAGAAGTTTGCAGATAATACTAACATTGGCTGTGTGGTTGCTAATGAAAAAGAAAGCTGTAGACTGCAGAAAGATGGGCAGAACAATGACAAATGGAATTCAATCTGGAGAAGTGTGAGGTAGTGCATTTGGAAAGGGCTAACAAGGAAAGGGAATACACATTAAATGGTAGGACACCGAGAAGTATAGAGGAACAAAGGGACCTTGGAGTGCATGTCCACAGATCCCTGAAGGTAGCAGGCCAGGTAGATAAGGCAGCAGATGGGATACTTTCCTTTATTAGCCAAGGCATAGAATACAAGACCAGGGAGGTTACGCTAGAACTGTATAAAACACTACTGAGGCCATAGCTAGAGTACTGCATATAGTTCTTATCACCACATTACCGGAAAGATATGATTACACCAGAGGGTACAGCGGAGAGTTAGAAGGATGTTGCCAGGACTAGAGAATTTTAGCTATGAGGGAAGATTCGATAGGCTGGTGTTGTTTTCTTTGGAACAAAGGAGACAGAGGGGAGATTTAATTGAGGTGTAAAAACTATGAGGGGCTTCGATAGAGTGGATAGGAACGACGTATTTCCCTTAGCAAAGGGGTCAATAAGCAGGGGGCATAGATTTGAAGTAATTGGTAGAAGGGTTAGAGGGAAGTTGTGGAGAAATTTTTTCACCGAGGGTGGTGGAAATCTGAAACCCACTGCCTGAATGGGTGGTGGAGGCAGAAACTCTTAGAGCATTTCAAAAGTACTTGGATATGCACTTGAAGTGTCATAACCAACAAGGCTATGGACCAAGAGCTGGAATGTATGATGAGGCTGGGTGGCTTTTTTTTTCAGCTGGAGTGGACATGATGGGCCGAATGGTCTTTTCGTGCCATGAATTTCTATGATTGTATGACATGTCTATTTGGTTAGCATTGTGACTACCTTAAATGGTATAAGATATAGCACATAGTTACTGTGTTTTAAAAAAAAATTAAAACATTTTTTTTTTTTAAAACTCACTTTAGCCTTTCACTGCTACATACTAGTTCCCAGCCTAAAAGATGGACCAGCAATTTGCTTCCAATAATCATCAAAGCAAGAGGTTCACAAGTTGTCCAGGTAACTAATTTTGTCATCCATTCCCTTATTCCCCCAGATTCCTCATTTCCACAGCAATTTTATTCTCTCCCTGTTCTTCAATTTCCATACACCATCCTGGCCAAGGACTGAATGATATACTTCCAGGCCTTCACCAAAACTGCTCAAACTAGCTACCAAGAAGTCGATCACAGAAGTCTGGGGTGACTCCCCTCCAATTTTCTTCCTTTGTGGAGGGATGGGGTGATGGGAAGAAATGTACTTGCTCTTTTGTTCAGTATCTCCTCACTGTGGTACAGCTGAAATCACAAATTTGGCATTTAGTAGCAGGGAGGAGGGGAAGTTATGGGTGCAAATCTGCATTCTACCAGCCAAGGTGCAACAATTAATACTGCAGCATAATTGTGTCTTGCTTTTCACTTTAAACTCAACTCACAACTACCCAAAAAAACCTTACTTGGTCAAAGCAGTCATCAGCTCTATATCCGTGATGCAATCATCATTGGTCAAGTTTCGAATGACCCCATCCATGAGTTCCAATGGAACATACTGGACCACAGTGGCCAACGCATTTGATGGCCCATCAGATCCTTCTGTAAAAGATTCATAAACAAATAAAACAAAGTTCTTTCAAACATTACATGATCTAACCATGACACCAATTAAGGTGTGTTTGGTGAAAACTGGTTACTTTGTAGCTCTGCAATTGTAGTTCATAATAAAACATATATCCTGCTAAAGTAAAGCAAAGTTCAGGTGACTCCTCCGATTTGTTTCAGGACATAATAACATAAGAAATAGGAGCAGGAGTAGGCCATACGGCCCCTTGAGCCTGCTCCGCCATTCAGTAAGATCATGGCTAATCCGATCATGGACTCGGGTTCACTTCCCTGCCTGCTCCCCATAACCCCTTATTGGTTAAGAAACTGTCTATTTTTTTTAAATTTATTCAATAACCCAGCTTCCACAGCACTCTGAGCCAGCGAATTCCACAGATTTACAACCCTCAGAAGAAATTTCTCCTCATCTCAGCTTTAAATGGGCGGCCCCTTATTCTAAGATTATGTCCTCTAGTTCTAGTCATCCCTATCAGTGGAAACATCCTCTCTGCATCCACCTTGTCATGCCCCCTCATAATCTTATACGTTTCGATAAGATCACCTCTCATTCTTCTGAATTCCAATGAGTCGAGGCCAAACCTACTCAACCTTTCCTCATAAGTCAACCCTCATCTCTGGAATCAACCTAGTGAACCTTCTCTGAACTGCCTCGAAAGCAAGTATATCCTTTCTTAAATATGGAAACCAAAACTGTATGCAGTATTCCAGGTGTGGCCTCACCAATACCCTGTATAACTGCAGCAAGAATTCCTTGCTTTTATCCATCCCCTTTACAATAAAGGCCATTGGCATTCCTGATCACTTGCTATACCTGCATACTAACCTTTTGTGTTTCATACACCAGGACCCGCAAGTTCTGCTGTACTGCAGCACTTTGCAATTTTTCTCTATTTAAATTGCTCTTTGATTTTTTTTTGCCAACATTATACTCCATCTGCCAAATTGTTGCCTCATGGCACCTCAAAAACATTCAAATTCTAAAACTCGTGTTGCGGTATATACTCATTTGATATGGTTTGTTCCTTAGTCTTCCTCCTCCTGTGCTATGGCTAATGTAGGCTCTCTTACTTCGGCAATTCTCAGGACAGAACTATGGCAGAGGAGCAGGATTTCAGGGCCAATATAAAGACAGAAAATACATATCCCCTTCCCACGAAGCCTACGAAGGGGCATACATGTAAATAAGAACGTTCTTAAATCTTTGTGTATGCCTAGTTGCACCCAACTGCTCATATAATGGCCCCACTTTTTAAAGACAATTCTAAATCTCACTTACTCCACATCATACCAGCACTGCAGACCAGCACAGCAGTTTTAATTTTCATACAAAAAATATATAAATTAACTAGATGCAGAATATAATTATCTAGATGACATTAACTAGAGCTAGATCGGAGTTCTAGCGAATTAGATTTTCAAGTGTCAATAGAACAAATTATTAATATTTTGGAATGCCAGATTATTGAGAAGAAGAAGAAACATCTTGATACACAGACCTCCAAAATTCAAAGATGAATTATTACCCAGCATTAGCTTCAGGACGTCTACCACCAGTCTCAAAAATCAGGCATCACAGAATGGTTACACAGCATGGAAGGCGGCCATTCGGCCCATCGCGCCCATGCTGACTCTCGGCTAGTCCCACTCCCCTGCCCTTTCCCTGTAGCTCAGCAATTTATTTTCCTTCATATAGTTATTCAATTCCCTTTTGAAAGATAAAATTGAGTCTGCCTCCACCACCCTTTCCAACAGTGCATTCCAGATCTTAACTTGCTGTGTAAAAACGTTGTTTCTTATATTGCCTTCGATTCTTTTGCCAATCACCTTAAATCTGTGTCCTCTGATTCTTGACCCATCTGCCAATGGGAACAGTTTCTCTCTACTCTATCCACACCCCTCATGATTTTGAACACCTCTATCAAATCTCCTCTCCATTTTCTCTGCTCCGAGAACAACCCCAGCTTTTTCAATCTATCAACCTAACTGAAGTCTCTCATTCCTGGAATTATTCTCGTAAATCTTTTCTGCACCTTCTCTGAGGCCTTCACATCCTTCAAGCGTGGTGCCCAGAATTGGACACAGCACTCCAGTTGAGGCCGAACCAGTGTTTTATACAGGATCATTGGGCCCAAGTTTTGGGCCGCGCCTAGAACGGCGCAGCCCCGACCTGGACGCCCGTTTTTCGCGCAACAAAGTGTGCCTAAAAAAAAACGTACCTATTCTCCGGCTCCCTGCAGGTCCTTTGGAGCTGGACGCGGCGCAGCACAAGCAGTGGGGGGGGGGCGGAGCCAGGTCCCTGCGCTGAAACCAGTGCCAGGACCTCTGCACATGCGCGCTACAGTGGGCGCGCGCATGTGCAGTAGCTCCAGGCGCCCAAAACTCTGTGGGAGGGGCCCGAAGCACGCAGCCCCTAGCCCTGGCCGAATGGCCTCACTGGGGCTGCGAGGATAAGGCTGCCTCCCACGCCCAGCTCCCTCCCGACCCGACTTGACTGCCGCTCCCCCCTCCCACCTCCCCACCCTTCTCTTCCCCACCCCCCCTTCTCTTTCCTCCCCCCCCCTCCACCCTTCTCTCCCTTTCCTTCCTTCCTTTCCCCCCACCTCCATTTCCTTCCTTCCCCCCACCTCCCCGCCCCACCTTCTCTTCAAAACGGGCGTAAGTGGCCGGACACACCCACTTTTGAAAAAAAAAAAATCTGTTCCAAACTGAAGCTGTTCTAACTGACTAGAACTGGAACAAACTAAATGCCGAGAATTGCAATTTCTAAGATAGTCCATTCTAAACCAGTTGCTCCAAAAAAACAGGAGCAACTCAGGCCAAAACTTGGCCCCATAATTTCCACACTTCTGTATATACCTCTATTTATGAAGCCCAACATCCCCCAAGTCTTTTTAACTGCTTCCTCAACCTGCCCTGCCACTCTCAACGATTTGATTTGTGCACACACCCCCCCAGGTCTCTGTTTGCGTACCCTCTTTAGAATTGTACCATTTAGTTTACATGTCTTCTCCTTATTCTTTCTACCAAAATGCATCACTTCACATTTTTCTGTGTTAAATTTAATCTACGTCAGCCAATTTCACCAACCTGTCTATGTCTTCCTGAAGTCTATCACTATCCTACTCACTGTTCACTAGACT
Organism: Pristiophorus japonicus; assembly: GCF_044704955.1. Taxonomy (NCBI): domain Eukaryota; kingdom Metazoa; phylum Chordata; class Chondrichthyes; family Pristiophoridae; genus Pristiophorus; species Pristiophorus japonicus. The sequence continues at coordinate 127,174,678 of NC_091986.1, forward strand.
TCCAAGTTTTGTCTCATCTGCAAATTTTGAAATTGTGCTCTGTACACCCATGACAAGTCATTAATATATATTAAGAAAAGCAGTGGTCATAGAACAAACACCTAGGGAACACCACTGTATACAAACTCCTGGGGAACACCAATGTGTACCTTCCTCCAGTCCAAAAAAACCGTTCACCTCTACTCTCTGTTTCCTGTCACTTAGCCAATTTTGTATCCAGGCAGCCATTGTCCCTTTTATTCCATAGGCTTCAATTTTTCCGCAAGCCTATTGTGACACGAACTCAAACCCTTTTGGAAATTCATGTACACTATGTCAACCGCATTACCCTCATCAACCCTCTGTTACCTCATCAAAAAACTTGATCAAGTTGGTTAAATACAATTTGCCTTTAACAAATCCGTGCTGGCTTTCCTTAATGAATCCATCCCTATCCAAGTGACTGTTAATGTTGTCCCTGATTACTGTTTCTAAAAGCTTCCCCACTACAGAGGTTTAAACTGACTGGCCTGTAGTTGCTGGGTTTATCTTTACACTTTGTGTAATATTTGCAATTCTCCAGTCCTCTGGCACCACCCCCATATTCATGAAGGATTGGAATATTATGGCCAGTACCTCTGATTTCCGTCCTCAATTCCCTCAGCATTCTAGGATGCATCCCATCCACTCCTGGTGATGTATCTACTTTAAAGTACAGCCAGCCTCTCTACTACCTCAATCAATTTTTATCCTATCAAGTGTCTCCATTATCTCCTCTTTCACGAGGTCTATGGCAGCATTGTCTTCCTTGGTGAAACCAGCTGCAAAGTACTCATTTAGTACTGCAGCCATACCCTCTACCCATAGGTCCCCTTTTTGATCCTAATCAGCCCCAGATTGGCTGGGGGGGGGGAAGGGGGGGGGGGGGAAGAGAGAAAGAGAGAGAGGGGTGATGGGAGAGTGAGAGAGAGGGGTGATGGGAGAGTGAGAGAGAGGGGTGATGGGAGAGTGAGAGAGAGGGGTGATGGGAGAGTGAGAGAGAGGGGTGATGGGAGAGTGAGAGAGAGGGGTGATGGGAGAGTGAGAGAGAGGGGTGATGGGAGAGTGAGAGAGAGGGGTGATGGGAGAGTGAGAGAGAGGGGTGATGGGAGAGTGAGAGAGAGGGGTGATGGGAGAGTGAGAGAGAGGGGTGATGGGAGAGTGAGAGAGAGGGGTGATGGGAGAGTGAGAGAGAGGGGTGATGGGAGAGTGAGAGAGAGGGGTGATGGGAGAGTGAGAGAGAGGGGTGATGGGAGAGTGAGAGAGGGGTGATGGGAGAGTGAGAGAGAGGGGTGATGGGAGAGTGAGAGAGAGGGGTGATGGGAGAGTGAGAGAGAGGGGTGATGGGAGAGTGAGAGAGAGGGGTGATGGGAGAGTGAGAGAG